>NC_140509.1:22250365-23563365 GCF_964339955.1 Pipistrellus hanaki
TGCCGACTACCACTTCTGTAAGGTTTAACCCTCCATAGTAAGCTGGCCAGCTTTGGAATCTATAGACCACTCTGGGGCACACTGAGGAAGGCAGGAATATGGGCGGGGGCACTGCATTTCTAAGTGTGACCTATTCTTAAGTCTATTGGTCCTGAGTCACTTTTTAAGGCCAATGATAAGAACAATCAGTTCCAGAATTCTGTAGCTTTGCCCAGCTTACCTTTCTTAGAAAATTTGGTGCCCTTAATGGAATCTTAGAAAATCAGTCTGGAGAGAACCTGGACCTCCTCTGCGTTATGTACCCATTTTCCAGATTAAGAAACAGGGAGCTCTCAGTAGCAAAGCAATGTTTAAAAGCAAAGCAGAGGGCAAAACAGCCGCAGATCTCTCCGCCTACCAGCTAAGGCTTTGATTTCAGTAAAGTACTTTACTTCATAAAGAATAATTAATAATGACGGAAAACAGACAAAAGTGAGCATTGTAAAAATATCAACTTCTACAAAATCTTAAAATAGTCCTATTATGTTTCCACATATGGCTTCCTTCTAAAAAAAAAAAAAAAAAAATCAGTGTTGTGTCTTTTATTTTTTTAAAATCCTCACCCGAGGATATTTTCCACTGATCTTTTAGAGAGAATAGAAGAGAGAGGGAAATACAGAGAGAAACATTGATATGAGAGAAACACATGGACTGGTTGCCTCCTATACAACCCTGTCCAGGGCCAAGACTAAGGAGGAGCCTGCAACAAGGTATGGACCCTTGACTGGGACCCTTTGGTCGTAGGCCACCGCTCTACCTACTGAGCAAAACTGACCGAGTGTTGTTCTACTCTGATTACCTAGCACCGTGGTCGGCAAACTGGGCTCGCAAGCCACATGCAGCTCTTTGGCCCTTCGAGTGTGGCTCTTCCACAAAATACCACGGCCTGGGTGAGTCTATTTTGAAGAAGTGGTGTTAGAAGAAGTTTAATTTTAAAAAATTTGGCTGTCAAAAGAAATTTCAATTGTTGTACTGTTGATATTTGGCTCTGTTAACTAATGAGTTTGTGGACCACTGATAGCAGGACAGATATTTCCTTGTCTCTCTTTTTATAATGATAAAAAGAATAAAATATGCTCAGACACTGTGCTGATCGTAGTTATTGAACTGATGGAGAAATGAGAAACAAGTGGAAGGATTTGAAAATAGCTCTTTAATTTTTGTTGAAGGCATTTTCCTTATGAAAATTAGTATTTCTCCAGAGTGGAATAATTTACTATTTAAAGCTTTGGTTGACTTGGCCTGGTTATAATGAGAAAGAGAGTCAAATTGCTTATTGAGGGGGGTTGCACAGAACTAAATCCAAACAAAGCAGAATTCCCTTCGAATTGTTCCAAGTTTCCTTGGTCCAGATGGCTTCAATCGCCAGCCAGAGGCTCCACCCACACCTTCCCACTCCCGCTGCGCGCTGGGCCTGGACACACGCTAATGACCCTCAGCTGTTCTGGCTCCCAGGCCCACTTTCTCTTCCTGCTTGGCCACCCAATCTCCTATCTCCTGCAGAGAGAAAGAAACTGGGGGACTAGGGGGTATTTAAGAAAAAAGTCATGCCTCTGGGTAAACAGAATTTGGGTTAGTGTATCAGTTTTCTCTTGCTGCTACACCAAATCACCCCAAACATAGTGGCTTAAAACAATACAGACTTACAGTTCTGCAGATCAGAAGTCCAAAATTGGTTCTTAGGAAGCTAAACTCATAGTGTCAGGGGCTGCATTCCTTCCAGAGGTTCTAGGGGAGAACCTGTTCTTTCCCTTTCCCAATTTCTAGAGCTGCCTCACTTTGATCTCTGCTTCCATCCGCACGTTCCATTCTCTGACTCGGGTACTACTGCCTCCCACTTATAAGGAACCTTGTGATTACACTGGGCCACTCAGATAAACCAGGATGATGTCTGCATGTTTAGATGCTTAATTTAATAATGCATGCAAATCCCTTTTGCCATGCAAGGCATAGTATTAGCAGGTCTTTTAAGATCAGAACATTACCATTATTCTATCTATCACAGTTAGTTAGTTCTTTCTTTAGCATCAGATATCATCTGATATCATCTAACAGCATCTAACGTGCATTATTTCCTAACATCTAATACCAAATACTACATAGCTACATCTATATCTATAATAATAAAAGGGTGATATGTTAATTAGACCAGACATCATTCCGGATGTCCTTCCAGACGAAGCTAGGGCCGGAGGGAAGCCTGGGTCCCAGGTGCCAGAGGGAAGCTGGTACAGGCAGCCGGGGGAAGGAAGGTCTACTCTTGCATGAATTTCGTGCATCGGGCCTCTAGTCTATACATAAAATCACATACACATACACGAAAACATGTGTATGTATTGAAGGTAATGAGACAATATGTCTATGATAGCTTAAATAAGACTCAGCAATATCCATGATTATTGCATCAAGCTAATTGCAACAATTTTCCAGTGCTTTCATTCATGGCAAGATATTAAATAAAGAGAAAAAAAATAATGAAGCAAACTAGAACTGATAGCCTGTGAAAGGCCTGCTTCCTACTCATCTCCAAATACTGCCCAGGATTTTTCACCACTGGGGAAAATAAAAGCCTAAATGAGTTAGCAGTGTTGGGTTGTTGTGAGGTGCCAGCAGATGAGACCTCAGCCTGGGAAGTGTATCTGCTTTGGAGTTGGCACAGCATGCAGCTGCCAGGGACAGAAAGTGTACGTCCTGGGGAAGGGGTCTCCAGCCAAAGGCAGGCTCATTTATAAAACTCAGCTCATCCATTGTGATCGTGTCAGAGCCCACACAGGGCCTTAGGCAGCGTCTTTGGTGGGATTAGGAGTTGCAGGGATGGAATGCAACAGATTCACGTGACTCTCAGAATGGATTATAAGAGACACTGCCAGGCTAATGCTGGAGATGAGAGTAGTTAAGGATAAAGGTAAAAGGGACATGTTGGGTTTGGAAACTACTCATTTCATTCTATTCAAAATAGAAGCAGTCGGATGCATGTCACCCTATTTTCTGAACTACACCACCTCACTATTTCTGTACTTATTGGCTTGGTTCTCCTGTCCATATTTTTATCCAGGAAGAACTGGAACCAATTCTTTCCAAAGGATTTTCTTTCTGCAGAGATCTCAAATATCCAAAATCATCATTTTCCCCCCTCCCACCTCATTTTTTTTCATCATAAAAATGCTATAATATCTCCCATCTTTTTAAAAACCTTACTTTGGCCCTAGCTGGTTTGCTTAGTGGTTAGAGCTTCAACCCACAAACCAAGGGTTTTTTGTTAAAGTTCCAGTCAAGGGTACATACCTTGGTTGGCTGCAGGCTGGAACCCCAACTGGGTTGGGCCCTGTGGGAGGCAATCAATCAATGTGTCTCTCTCACCTCTCTCTCTCTCTCTCTCTCTCTCTCTCTCTCTCTCTCTCTCTCTCTCTCTCTTCCCCCCACCCTCCCTTTTTACTTTTTCTAAAAATCAATGAAAAATATCCTTGAGTGAGAATTAAAAAGAAAACTTTCCTTTTATCCCAAAGACTTCCCCTGCTATTACTCCATTTCTATTCCTCAGTATAGCCCTCAGAAGGAGCATCTATAGTCACTGTCACCATTTTGTCTTTAGAATCTGACAACATCTCTTCTCCACCACCACATCACCCTAGTCCAAGCCACTCTGACGTCTCAGGATACTTAAATAACCTCCTATCTGGTCTGCTGCTTCCACTCTTGCCCCATATTAACAGGATGTGGCAAAAGTAAGTTTACAATTGTTCATATGAAAAATAATAAATAAATAATAATTCAAGAATAAACTGTTTCACATACTCACAACTGTAAGCCTACTTTTGTGCCATCCTGTATATTTCTCTTTCTAAAAAGTCAGATCAAGTCACTTTCCTTCTCAAAATCCCCTGAGATTACCATTAGGATATTTAGAACGAATCCCTATGAGTTAGTTGAGCCTCATTGCCCCATTACCCAACTCCTCAGCCCCAGTCACCCAGCTCCAAAAAATGATTTCCCATAAATGCCTGATTTACAGAAAACTGAGAATGTTAGAACTTTCTTAAATGATAAAAACTTGATCAGGGGTTGCCTCATATCAACCTTGGAAAATTTTGCTCATGGTTCCCAGAGGCAAGAACAAAAACTGGCTGAATAGAGCTTTGCTTGTATGAAGACTGGTTTTTGCCTGCGTGGGGAATTTTCAACACTAATCTCCATTTGTTCATGATTTTAACTGAACTCTCCCCTCTTTATATTCCTTCTTCACAGATATCAAACCCTCAGGAGACTCACCTATAGTTTGGTACGATTTGTGTGTCCTGAATTACAGTTCCTCTACTATTCCCAAATAAACATGTCTTTTTGACAAGTCTGAGCTTGACACAAATTATCTCTATATAGGTCAACCCTTGGGAATTTCCATAGATGTGAAGGGAAAATATAAAAGGATTTCTGAAAATAACTAAATATTGATACTAAGAATTCACTGAACAAGTTTTTAAATGTTGCAGACATGTATGCAATTTTGAAGTATAATACCTAAAGAATTACTAGAATGTTAATATTATTGACCAAGTCAGCCTGGATGCTCCCCTCAGCTTGACTAAACTTTATACTGACTTCTTCTTGACCCTAGGCCTGGACCTCCCTTTCTAGAAATTTACTTTAGAAAATTTATAATTGTAAATTCTTTATCTGCCCCTTTGAGTTGTAAATATTTTTAAACCTTCTCACTAACTTTTCAACTAGCAAGGAAGATCTTTCTCAGGGATCATCCCTTTGCAATGTAGTCTTTAAAAAAGATAAGTGTCTGCATCTATCAGTCTCTGTGGGAGGCCAGTACCCTAACTTCCATGGGTGCCACTTAGCAAATACAGATGGCAGGTGGCTTACTTACCAAGGAAAATGTCTACCAAGCTCAGGATAACTCAAGTTGCTCTGTCCCACTGATCAACCTCCCCCTTCAGAGTCCTCCAGTATTTTTCCACTAGCTTACTCCAGTACTCAAAAATCCACCCTTTTTGTTTCAGCTAATCGGAGTTCGATCGAATCTCCTCTATTCCAATAGTCTTAAATACAGTCTCCCTTACCTATTTAACTTTGCCAGGTGAAATTTTATCTTTGACACTATAATCCCAGGACTGGAGATGACTAAGCTTTCAGTACTCACAGGCTTACCATCTTGACCAGGCTGTCCAGGGTAGCCAGGGTTCCCAGGCTGTCCAGGGTCACCCTAGAGAGGAAAAAAACAAAAAACTTTCTCAATACAAAACAACCAACTATATTGGTGCAGTCAGAGCCTATCAAGGTTCAGAGCCTATCAAGGTTCAGAGCCAATTCCATTAAAGGCAGTTATCTGTATGTTAAAAACAAGTAAACAGAATTCCTAAAATGGGGATTAGAAAAAAATGATACCATATTCTAACTGCCTAGCTTAACAAATAAAGGTTTTTTAGTATGTAAAACTTATTTGTGTGCAACTACCAGGTATAACAAGTAAAGTATGTTTCCCTGATGTAAAATATTAATATTTATAACAGGGTACACTTTTAGAATTCTAAAAAAAAATGATTAAGTATCATAGCAAATACAGTTTCAAAGAGAGTAATATTTCACTCACTGTCTACAGACTTAATTCTATTCTACATGTTATACTACAGATATTACTGACCTATGATACAATAAGTCAACTCATAATTATTTATTAAGAAAAAACAGTACAAAGCTATGTGATCTTACATATGGGACTCACATGTAAAGCTGCACAACAGTCATTTCTTTCAATCCAGTCAATGTGTCTCTTTGCCTATATTTAAAATGTCATTGAACATGCTAAAATTCTAAAACTTGAATATTTTTATGAGAGTGAATGAGGCCCAAGCCAAACAACCCCTTAGTCTTTTAGCACACGTAATACCTAAGAAATGAAGAAATGACCTTTGCTCTCACAAACCAGAGATCTTCAAAGAACATTATTCTGTACAACATGGCAACGAACCCAGGAACATTCTATGGAACTTTAGACTGTTGTGCAATGGCCAGTACTGAGCATTCAGAGGGTCACCACCCTTAAAACAAAACAAGGAAACAAGGAAAGGAACATTTTTTTTTTGAGGTGAGGGTGTTTTATAATTCCACTCTAAGAAATACTTCACGAATCTATATATATAAAAAAGTCTAAGCAACCGAACAACCAAACGTCTGAACAACCAGTCAGCCGGTTGCTATGATGGGCACTGACCACCAGGGAGCAGATGCTCAATGCAGGAGTTGCCCCCTGGTGGTCAGTGCGCTCCCACTGCCAACCTCTCGAAGCAGGCAAACCTCCCATGGCCCCTCCCCCTGGCCTGCCAGGCCCAGGCCCCATCAGCCCTGATCATAGGCCAGGCCAAGGGACACCACCAGTGCATGAATTCGTGCACCAGGTCTCTAGTAATATCATATTCACCTATTACTGAGTTCTTGAGGTACACATTGGGACATCTTGCCAAAAAACCACGAAGTCTTGGCCATCAGAACCAATAAATTCCTACACAGAGACAACTGATTCTCAACTCAATAATTCTGCACTATTTTCAGCAAGAAATCACACAGAATCCCAGTGATTATATATTAACTAAGGGTACTTCCACAGAGTCAGCTTTACTGGTTGGAAATACTACTTCAGGCTACTGGCTAGGGAGATTTGTTCCTGAAACTAAACAGAAAAATGGAAAGAACTGTGTGAACTCGATTAAGGGGCCAATGAAGAAGGGATGGGCTCTTCACTTAGGAGTCATCCAAGAGGCTCAGCATAAGGAACGGTTGAAAAAAAGGAAAATGTAACTTTTTAAAAGAGAGAATCGCTGTAAATCTAGAGAGGAAAATAATGCTGAAACGTTTAATATCTTGCTAAGAAGGCATAATTTATAATTCGGATCCAAGGATTCTAGTGTTAGCTGGGCACTAAAGAGCAACATTTTGACTCTCTAGGAGTGCTAGAATGTTTCTTTCCTTATTTTCAGGGGATCCCCATTAATCTCTAGCTTCCCTGCCATCCTTCTCTATCCATGCTCATGTTGGACTCACTGCCTTTCGATAAATTCCACCGTTCTTTTCTCCCGGGAAGACAATTTTCTTCCCTTTCTATGTAAGAGTCATTATGCCAAAATGTTCTATCACTGCACCTTCCTTGTAACTCCATTTTCTCCTGATATCTTTTCCCACTGAAATGATATAGCAGCTCCTGTGTCACTGATCACTTATTTATAACTGGAGTTTTTCTCATTTTTTACTTGATTAGTCTTCTTCACTTATCAATTGGATTTATATTCCTTGAAACATGGTCCATATTTTCTACTTTTTTTTCAATGCTGTGTATCAAGTAGATATTCAATAACTATTTGCTGATTGATTTATTTCAAATCAAATCTCCTGTGAATGACCTCTTTATGTGCAGAATATTAATTATGCACAAAATCTAGGACATGGGAAGACTCTGAGAAGGTTTAACCTCTCCTATGATGAACCTGAAATAAAACTTTGGCACAAGAAGAAACAGAATTTGTTTCTATGCTACACAGAAGCACAAAACACACTTAACAGTAACCTTTTAAATGAATCAAAACCAAGTTTCCAAGGGGAAAAAAATCACCCACAAGATAAATCCAATGTGATTTCATAAGGACCGTAACACTGGTCAACGGCTCTACAAACAGAAAGTAATCTCTTTTGCAGGTTTTATTATTACTGATAGAGTTTAATGGTTGTTTTGACCACTACCCTACTGACTTATTTGCAGAAACTCGGGTAGGTTCGATGTTGTTTCCATAAAATTGAAAGAATAAAGTAAAACCCTAACAGATTTTGGAGAGAAGGCCAATTAGAATAAAAATTCCATTATATTACTGTAATAGAAGTTGACACCCAAACTTTATCGGTTGTTCACTGTATGCTAGGGACTGCTTTTAAAGATTTACATACATTAAATGACTTCCCATAATAACACCACAAAGCAAGTAATATTATTCCCATTTTACATGTAGAAAAACTGAGGCCTGAGGAGGTTAGGTAGCTGGCTGAAGGCCACGTAGCAGTAGTGAAGATGGAATTTGAAATCATCCAATTCTGCTCCAGAGTCCCTGTGTCTACAAACTACTCTGCCTGCCTACATTAAAATTCAAAAACTAATCAGAACCAGACATGGGGATTGCTAGCAAATTGAACATGGAAAAAGATTTCCAAATGCATTAAATTAGACATATAACTTATGGTACAATTGTGATAAATTCTCAATCACTTTCTCCTAATTTAGTTGAAACACTTGCATATTTTGAATTTTTAAAAATATGTATCCAGCTGAAAAGCAAAACTTACTTATATTGAATTGAATTTGTGCCACAGGATTTTTGAGTTGTCGACGGGAGTGGAAATGTCATGGACTGAGTTAAACCATCTCTGAACGTGGCTTCTCAAGCAGTATAATTATGAATAATTAAAATGAAAAATCGCTGTGCTTGCAAAAGCAAGCTAATATTTTAAGTTACTCATCTAAAACAAATGTCTTTGGAACTCTTCATGCAGAACCAAATCCCATGTTAACAATCCATTTTCTCAAAATCTTTGTGCCTTCATTCTAGTCTTGGTCTCCACAGGAGTATCAGACCTGAGACCTGTTCCACTCTCCAAAGCAGCCTCTTCCCTCCCACAAAACTCAAACACCCACTTTGTTAGGTGAAAAGGAATCTACTGAGCCTAGGGAAATTAACATAAAAATGTAGGTGCCTAGTGACCCCTGAAATTTTCCAAAGGCTTTTTGCATTCAGACAGGATACTTTGAAAGTCCAAGTGAATCACTTTGATGTAGGATTATGAGGGTGAAACAAAGGGCAGCAGCAGGAATACAGCTGGAGAGAGAGTGGCATTTCAGAGCAGAGAACTTATTAAGAAATTGTTCCTTTCTGAAAAAGGAAAAGAAAAAAAGCTTTCTTTTCACTTCTGAACGAATACATCTAACATTTAAGGTTAGATCAAATGTAAAGTGTGTCCCCACAAATGTCCCTATGTCTACTGAAAGTGATGGAAGGGGCTGCCAACTGCATGGTAAGGTCTTTCAAAAGGGAGTTGTTTGTCAACTGGAGATTGCTGGACTTTTCATACAGAATAAGGGCGTTCCAGATAAGGTAGTAAGGAGGAGGGGTAAATATTATTATTTCAATGATTTCCTAATTCATTACATTAAAAAATATCACTATTAAACACTGGGTTAGATAGAATTCCAAAGGAGAATTTAGTTTGTATTTGCCTTCATTGTGAATGACTTACATATAAAAATTACTCCAACAGATTAATTTATTAATTTACTTATTTCCTAGGTTTGACACTAAGGATACAAAGTGAACAAGCTATGTTCAAGGCATTCATAGTACAATAACAGATATATTTTTTCTTTGCTTATTGAAGAGTTATAATGCCATGATAAGTCTAAGTGTGTGCTATCATAGTTTATTTGACCTGTTTTTTGTTTTGTTTTTTTAATAGGATTGTCATGTTTTTTGGAAAGCTCAAGAATTTATAACAGATGACATTATCTTAGAATAAGCACTTACCCACCTACCCATATGACACTTTCTCTTCTGTTTCACTCGCATAGTTCAACTCTCACCTTCTAGAACTGTATTTCTGGTTAATAAAAAGACTAGATTTCTTTTTCACAGGTAACTTTGGTTGATAGACATCTGCAAAGCTTTCAGGGAGCATCAAACAAAGATAGCCAAAAAGTCTCAATTTGATCTATAGTAAAATTACTTCATCTCAATTAATTCCAGTTTTGTTGATCTAAATAAAACCCTATCAATTTTCCAAGATACAAATTCTCTACAGGAAGTGCATGAAACTCAGAGTGTTGCTAGGGATTCTGTTTTTCACATACAGGTCCCTGATGTGGCTAAGGAACCACTTCCAGAGGAAAGAGCCTTAAAAGGATGGAGAAGTGTGTGTGTGTTCCTCTCTTCCAGCCAGACTTTCTGAAGAAAATGGGAAGCAGATCAAGAAGGCACGCCAACTTGAAGATTGGTGGAAAACTGCAATTTCACTTGAAGTAATAGGTGGCAATGGGGTTACATTATGACTAAGAAAAGAGAACGAAAATGAGGAACACGTGAAACCTAGAAATACTGGATATCAGATAAGACAAAGGTGCTCTAAAACTCTGCTATAGAAACATAGGTGAATAACAAACAGTGACACTACAAGATCTCTAATGAACCAGTAATGAAGAAGCAGAAAACTTCAAAAGCATCTGATTCCTTCTCAAAAGTAGACAGTCCTTTAGAGACCCTGGGGGGACCAGAATCATTAAGAGTGAGGAAAGCACTCTGGGCTTTTACAGAATAGGCAACATGGAACTCTGGTTTCCACATGGTATCTCCTCCAGATCAAATCATTTTTATATATAACATTTCAGTATTGTAAATATGTTTTAAAACAAAGTTTGTTGGTAGGTCACAGCAAGCTATCTTATAGGTATAGTCTCCTTGGAACATTTATAGGTAATTCTCATTAATGTCAAGGCATCCTAAATAACGGAGTTAATTGAACTAAAGAATTCTTTGGTTAACTTCCTGAAAAGCAATCTAAAAATAGTTTACAGTAGTATGGTAAATTAATTATAATATACTGAAGTCAAATTCCAAACCAAATAGATTCACTTTACATGAAATATTGAATGTAAACTTTTATTTCTTAAATTTCATTTCTTTATGGTTTTTAACAGCTATGCTTGAAGTATTTCATGAACTATTATATGAAAATGAATGGGAGAAATATGTATAAAAGATCAGAAGAATTAAATTATCTTAGATCAGCAATCCAGAAGCTAAGATTTTTTTTTTAGTCATGGTGATTGAAATACTAAGAAAATTCCATCTAGCTCTAGTCATTTGGCTCAGTGGATAGAGCATTTGACCATCGGAGGAAGGATCAGTTGACTCCAGTTAAGGGCACATGCCTGGGTTGTGGGCTTGATACCCAGTAAGGGGCGTGCAGGAGGTAGCCAATCAATGACTCCTTCTCATCATAGATGTTTCTAGCTCTCTCTCTCTTCCTCTCTAAAATCAATAAAAATATATTTTCAAAAAGAGAAAATTCCATCTAAATATAAATAATTCATATTTAATTAAAAAAATTTATAATCATCTCAAATAATAGATGATCAATACACAAAACATTTTCTCCCTAGTGAGTCATACTTGCTTTCAAGTTACATTATTTTTATTAGGTGATTTTTAAAATAGTATTAAAAACATTATAGTGAACAGACCATTCTCAGTATCTTAGGCTATGTCTCTGATGCTATAGCAGTATTAACTTAAAAACTTAGTCATTCATATTTAATTACATAGGAACATATCAAAGTATTTTGCAATGTAAAAAATAAACTGGTTATAAAATAGTATGTACTTCACGGCTGCAAACATACTTCCCCAATGTAATTATTACATGATTAGGTGAAATAAATACATGCCTCCATTTTTAGAATTAGACATCCAACACAACGTTAAAATCAATTTTAAATTTTTCTCCATTTTTCTGTTGGAAAATCATTTTGAAAAATTAAGATCTTAGACACTTAAGAATTTCAAGCATATCTTAAGGTCCCTTTCTTAATTTTTTACCAAGTTGTAAGAACCTTTCTGGGATCTAGCAGCAGTGTTGGGGGAGGGGGACAGAGAGGGAGCAAACAGATAAACAAGCAAACTAACTAATATTGCTCCCTCACTCTACTGCGGGCTAGTGGTATCAGTTTTAGGTTTAAAGACAAATATGGACCAGAATACGCTTTTTAAAAGGTCACAAACACTCGGGTTTTAAACTGTTCTAAATCATTAGTGAAAATTTCACAACAGGGTCATTGGTGATTTGGAATTTTGTGGAAGCTTTAAATTTGGAAGCTCTTATTTGAGTATTTTAATAAATAAAATAGCATTTTTGGTATTACTCACTTTGGGGCCTTGTAGTCCTGGTTTTCCCGGAGGACAAACACAGGGAGCTGAGGTTGAACCTACATCACTGGGACCATTGAGACACTACGAAGACAAAAAGTGAAATAAACATGGGAAGATGCATATATATATATATATATATATATATATATATATATATATATATATATGTACGTATGTATGTGTATATTTTATTTAGCCTAACCCAGTGGTCGGCAAACTCATTAATCAACAGAGCCAAATATCAACAGTACAACGATTGAAATGTCTTCTGAGAGCCAAATTTTTTAAACTTAAACTTCTTCTAACGCCACTTCTTCAAAATAGACTTGCCCAGGTAGTGGTATTTTGTGGAAGAACCACACTCAAGGGGCCAAAGAGCCGCATGTGGCTTGTGAGTCGCAGTTCGCGGACCACAGGCCTAACCTAATAAGAAATTCCCAATCACAAAAAGGTATGAATACTAAATACATTCAAACTACATTTAAAAAGTAGGTGTAATGTATCTAAAATACTTACAGTTGATGGAAGGAAGCTAAACACTCCCACAATGCAAATATTACCTTAAGGAAAAACAATAGAATCCAGGCTTACCTCACCATTCTGAAAGAAAAACAGTAACAAATGTGTTTGAAAATATGTTTTTAATTAAGTTCTAAATTATCTTCCTAATTTTAAGATATTTGATGGTCCAGGTTAAAGAAGACTGAAGCACCAAAACCAGCAAGAGCTAAAATATTTATTTGCAACTATCCTAAAAAATTACTTATATCTACATGCAATTATTACATTTATAGTAGGATAAACAAAGAAAATTAACAATAATAAAGAGTAGGAGAACATTAAAATGCCAAAGCTGCTTAATATAATGACCACGCAGAAACAAAAATACATCAATGTGGAAATGTGGAATTTATATGCTTTCTTGAACTTACTGGAAATCCTTTAAGAACAAGAGAAAAAAGCCAAAACATATCTAACCAGTCCTAAAGAGCATGAATTAAATTTCATGCACTCCAGGGGACCTTCTCCCTAAACAGCATATTTCTTACCGAATAAGTCACAATTTGAGACCGGTTAATAATCTTTCCAAATAATACAACATTATATCAGAAAATGAGAAGGTGGGAATAAAGGTACAAAAAGCAAACAAGTTACACCAAATCACGGCTAAGAGGAAGGAAGGAGACAAAAATGCACACACACACACACACACACAAAAAAAAACTGAATGTGAGAATTCAAAATCTGCCATTTATTATATGGAAGGGAAATGGTAATGGTTATTACAATGATGCATAAATCAATAAATAAAGTATGTACAATGGACTGTCAAAATGCAACAACAATATGTTTAGTAAAGATGTATATTCTAAATTATAAGTATCTAAAAGGTATATTGTTTAAGCAATTACCTATCTAGAATGCCCATAATGAATCATTTATAAAAGGTTCCATCTTTGAGTTTATTGTAGAGCCATTAATTATCTTGCTTAATGTCCCCAAGACTTTGGAACACGTGGATTCATAAGTTATTCAGTTTAATAGAAAAGAAGGAGATTATGACAGCATGACTATATAAACTAAAAGAGCTCAAATAGGGCTCAAATATCACTGGGAACCCACATTGTCAAAAAGTTTTACTACATTATACATTATTTGCAATAGCAGAAATACTGCATACCATATTTTGCCTAAAGGAAAATAGATTGATTATATGCCTTTGTATATATAATCAGACTTTGTAACATTTTAGCTTATAATCTTTTCTTTCTTAACACATTAATAAAAATAGCCAAATAAAAGAAAATCTTAGGTAGGTAACAACAATAAAAATAAAACTACATGTTTTGAGAGCTATACTATTGTTTGAGAAAACGTGCTGGTGATCAGGAAAATGAATCATTTCCTGCTCCAGAACTATAATGCATAATATGCTAATTATAAATTTAATTAAGAACAGAAATGTATTTCACACAAGATATTCAGACAAAATATCCTATAATTTTCTAGAGCAAGTCTACTCCTGCTTCTCATGAATATTAGGATAGTCACAACCAGACATGATGTGGAAAAAACAGTTTCTTGTGGTCTTTCATTCATACTTACACAGTGAAATATTAAAATTTTATTTCAATTATGAGCTTCAAAATATGTTTTCATCAATATAACTTTATTTGACAATTGAAAAAAATTAACTCTATACATTAAATTAAAACTCACATATTATCTGCTTTTTATTTATGTCTTTGAAAGTACTAAAGCAACACTTGGAAAAAATAATCCATCCTACTTACAAATCCGGGAATCTCGCATGCTGTCTCCCGGTTGTTCTGTTCTGGGTCACAGTAGATTCGCAACTTTTGGACATCAAACTAGGAACATAAACCCAATCAAGTAAAAGTTGAGGCCAAGCTAATTGTTTTATAAGAACAACTCAGATACACAGAAACAGCCAATATAGTTAGCAATCATAGAAAGTTTAAATCACAGCATTCAACTAAAAAAAATGAAAATAATAAATGTTGAATACCTAGCACATAGTATTAAAGATGTGATGCAAACCCTAGCACCAAAAATAAATCTCTGATTTCCTTCAGGAACCCAGTGGAGCTTTTTAGTACCCCTGATTAAAACCTAGTCTAGAGAGAACTTTCTAGGACAGTTCAAAAGGGTGGCTCCAAAACCATCTTTAGTCTCAGAGATTTAGTTTCTGGCATGGAATATTATGTGATGAGTACGCCCAACACCTGTTACTATTTAAATACTTACTATAAATGGACATGTAACATTAATATATAGAGACCACATGTGCAATCACACATTTAAATGTGCAGCCTTCCCTTAATAAAAGGAGTGGGAAAGCCTGACTTTTCAAATAGAGGTTTTTACAGGAAATGACTTTTATATGCACACTTCTCAACCTACACATAGATAGTCCATGTTAAAGAGATATTGAAAAAGTTAGTTTTGTTCATGAAAAACCCTGACATGCATTAATTTAATTTTATCCTCACAGGGGTAAAGAAATGTTTATAACGCTACTTACAACTCTAATCACATTGCCTTTTCCAAATTCATTATTTAATCTATGCCTCTCCTGGGATAGTATACATGAAATTAATGTTTCATGATAATAAGAATTCTACCCTGAACCCAGAGGAATATTTTTCTAAGTATTCTTATAAAATAAAATAAGTCTAATTTTGCTTTTTCATACTTACACAAAAACACACAATTTCACTATTGAACTAACCACATTTTTTAAGTATCTTAAAGAAATTCACAATTAAGTTAAATGTGATAAATACTATCAGGAAGGACAGCAAAGCTCCATTTTATAAAATGCAAAAAGCAAGTAATTATTTATCCACCTGAACAGTTTCTTCTTTCCCAGAGTATTTTCCAATTTGGGTTTGGCCACTGATGAAGATCCCTAAAACTGGATGTAAGGGTTTGTTTTCAATTTGTTGATCATCGATATACAGAGTTACATCCTGTTCTGTTACTAAGAGACGGATTTGATGCCAGCCTTCATCAAACAATGTCTATAGGAAGAAAGTATAGAAGATTCATAAGTAAAATTCCTAACAATCTTTTATTTTCTTCATGCTCATTCCTTTGCTGTCAACCATAAATCACACCACACAAAATTAGCTATACTATGTACAAATTGTTCCTAACCCAAGCTGGGTCTCAAATGCCACTCATCAATTATTTTATTAATCCCCAGAGTTTCTATTCCATATTCCCAAGTAGTTGTGTCAAACAACTCACTCAAAGTCACAAATGAGGTCCTAATCTCTGAATCCAAATGATTCTCTCACTCCTCATCTTTTTTACTCCTCTTTGATATTCTCACTCAACTTCCATGACTCAAACCACTTGATTATCATCATTTCTTCTCCAATTGCTCATTCTTATACTCTTTGAGGACCCCTCTTCCACAACCTGCCTTTTTAAAAAATATATATTTTATTGATTTTTTTCAGAGAGGAAGAGAGAGGGATAAAGAGTTAAAAAGATCAATGAGAGAGAATCATCAATCAGCTGTCTCTTGCACACCCTCCACTGGGGATGTGCCCGCAACCAAGGAATATGCTCTTGTCTGGAATCGAACCAGGGACCTTTCAGTCCGCAGGTCCGCTCTATCCACTAAGCCAAACTGGTTTCGGCACACAACCTGTCTTTTAATGAGACATTCCCCACAGGACTGTCCTTGACATCTTTCACTCTTTCTTCCCTTTGACTATCTCATCCATTCTCACAGGTCAATTATTACTTCTATGAACTAATTCCCATACTTACATCAACATATGGTACCTATAATTCCAATACTGCTAGAATAATTTGCCAGGATGTCCCACAATCATCCTGACAGAGTATGTTAACAAAACAAACTTGAACTACCCCCCAAACCTTCTTTTTATCCCTATTGCCCTTATATCATAGTATCTTGAATTGCTAAACCAAAACAAGTTTCTTTACCTCCATTTTCCTTTCAGTGTCAATAACAAATAGATGCAAAGTTCTACTAAATATGTCTCCTAAACATGATTGAAATTCACTTCTTTATGTCCATTCCCACTGCCATGAGTTAGGCTCATGAGTAGCTTGCTTTATTTGAATAATTTTCAAACATATCTCTATCTCAAACCCTTCCCTCTCCAGGCTATCCTTCATACCTCCATTAATCTCTCTCACAGAACACGCCTGATCTTATTTTCTTATTCCCAGAATCTAACACAATTCCAAGACAGACTTTAAAGTATTGCTTATAAAAGAAAAAAGAAAAAAGAGAGAGGAGAGTTTCTTCCACCGTGACACATCTATGGTCAAGACCTCTTAATGGAGTCCTGTCATCCGCAGAATGAAGTCCATACCCCTTTGTGTGGCTTTCCAGGTCCCCACAAGTTGAGCGCATACCTTGCTAGTCCCTTCTTTCATGTATCTTATGCTCCAAACACAGGGATACAAATTTCCATTCTCTAAATAAAAATTCTGAATTGTACAACACATGACTATTCAATACTGAACCACTGACCTAATGTGTCCTTATCTCTCTCCATAAAAATCCTCTACAAACATGCTTCAAGGTCAATCCAAAAACCGTATCATGTATGAAGGCTTTCTCATATTTTGGATTAGAATCCAATTTTCCCTCCACACTCTGCTAACTATGCTATACTTCTATTAGATATCAGAAGCCTTAAATTTTTCATTATAAGCAAGCTCCTTGAAGGAAAGAAAAATGTCTTATTTATTTTTCATTTTTTCACAGAACCTAGAACATTGCCTTTAGTGAAAATGGCAGACAACAATTTTTACAAATTTAATCTATTTACCAAATGAAGAAATTATATAAATGCATAATTTTACATATGACTTTGTACATTTCCTAAATTATATATTACATCATTAAGCTTTCATAATTATAATAAATATCAAAACTTTATTGCCTTTATCATCACATCTGTATTCAGAACACATGACTTAGAAAATATACTTTTATTTTTAGTTTATCGGTTTTATTAAATATATATATATATCCCTTCGTGGGGAATAAAATATCTTTATATTTAGTGTGAATTCTGCATCCATTTTCTGCCCGTACTTAATGTTCTAACAAATGTCTTTATTTCAATATCTTGTGAGAAATGGCCATGTAAAACAGACCAACATAGACCTTGAAAATAACCAAACCTGAATTCAATTTTTTTATTGTCACCACTTAACTAGCTCTGTTACTTTGAGTAGGAATTTACTTTTTTTGAACCTTGGTTCCTTGTCTGTAAAATGGGAACAACAGGTTCTTCTTTGGGGGGATATTATAATTCAATGTGCCCGGTACCTAGTAGCAGACATTAAAAAATGTTAGTTCCCCCCACCCTAAATTCCACATGGATTAAGAAAGAATTTTCCTGCCCAGATGGCATGGCTCAGTGGTTGATCTTTTACTTATGAACCAGGAGGTCACGGTTCAATTATTGATCAGGGCACATATCCAGGTTGTGGGCTCAATCCACAGTGTGGGGTGTGCAGGAGGCAGCCAATCAATTATTCTCTCTCATCATTGATGTTTCTAGCTTTCTATCCCTTCCTCTCTGAAACCAATAAAAAATATTTTTTTAAAAAGAATTTCCTTTCTTTGCTTTTTTTTTTTTTTTCAATAAAGCAACATTGAAATCTGAAGTTGATATCTTTCCAGTCATGTTAAAATTATAGCTCTCTTCCCCCAATACACATTAACCTAACAGTGTTTCCTCATGAATAGCATAATCATATCCAGGCATCTTTACCTTAACTCGAGGGTCAACAAAGGTGACCACTTGTGAGCCATTAACCACGCTGGTCGTTGTAAATAGTAATGTTTTATCCACACCATTTAAGGTAACAGCTATTTGTGGCCTTCCATCAATGGTTAAAATTCTCCATAAATCCCACATTTTCTTGACCTTAAATCGCTGAGTGGAAACAAATACATATGATGGAGGAAGTCCTTCTGGAAAAACATTGCTGGGAAAAAAGAACATGAATAAGCTTAAAGAATTCTCAACAAAGCTATAGACATATTAAAAAATATATATCAACACATATTTACCTTGTGAATTCTGATAAATCAACTTTTGATGTTACTTCATATCCTTTTATCTTTGTTGGTGAAAGCTGGATTCTTTTCTTAACCTTTTTCTTTACACCCAAGCCTAAAAGAATATCAAACCCCTTCTCATCTCGAGCTGCCACTGGAATTCGTGTTGGACAGACAGATTCTATAAATCAAAAGCAAAAGAAGTAAATGTTGATTAAGCATGGAATGCTTTAATAAGAAAAGAAAATTAATAGGGGGATATTACAGAATATAAGAAGTATAATATATATAGGTATGCAAATATATATTAATGGATGTAAGTGTATTTTTCTGAGAAAACATGAAAAGTTTCTTGGCATTTGAGTGTGAGGTTTCAACTGACTCTTCTCCCATTAAACGGGGATAAACGTTAACACAGAAATGCAAGAGGAACATTTATTAATGGATTGTTTTGAACATTATGCTGAAGTTTATGTTACTGTGTATTTTGAATATGGAACAACCTAATACCTGGAGGAGTAGAAGGATACTGAAATAGGACTTATGATTCTCATCCAGGATTTACTATTAATTAGTCACATGACCTTGGGTAACTCTGAAATTTCCTGGATCTAAATGAATTCTAAGATTCCTTTCTTGCATTCCTAGCATTGAGGGGTAAAAAAAAAAAAAAAAAAAGTATTGTTCTACATATCCTTTCCAGTTCTAGCAGTTTATAATTCTACAGTTGAAATATCACTGGTTCTGTCACTCTGGAAAAAACTTAATTGTTTTTTCTGTTCATGAAAGTTCTAAAAACGGGCCTATTATCTCTTCTATGATTAACTACATTATATATTATAATAATCATTTATAAAAAAAGTAAAAACTATTTCCTTAACAAGAAGAATTATAGTTTGTACTATACAGTCATCTATGTAATAAAATATGATATGCCTTTCACTTCTCTGGGAAACTAGGGTCTCAAATGATGTGGAAATTTTTATATGGTTGAAATGCTGTTAAGCTGTTTTACTGTAGAAATGTTGTAATATTTTCAGATTCTTCCAAGGCCCTCATATAACATATACATTGAGCATGACTGCTTATATTTTATAGCACAGCTAACAGAACAAAACAAGAATAAAGTTCACTAAACATACCTTAAAGTGATCACTCTCTTACATAACATTAGGGAAAGGAGAAGGCATCATATTTATAACACCATAAAAAGTAATGAGATGAATTTCATTAGCCCAATATGTACAGTCATAACTTACACCACAGAATATTGGAAATAAAGGATTGATATAAATAAAATCAGATGGATGTTTCCCTGGGAAGAGAGGTATTTATTTTTTTCTCTCAGGTCTTAAGATGTGAATTCTGAAGGAACCCAACCACATCCTTCTTGCTCTGGTAAGCTTGGAGGTGACTCATGAGGAGAGAGGTAAATCAGGCAAACAGAAGGTGTTGGTTAGAGGTGTGATTCCATGAGTTTCATGAGGAACTCCTTCCCAGTAATGCAAGGCTGATTTATTCCTACCCCACCTCAGGGGCAGGCTCTGCCCACTAAGATCACTTGTGGTCTACCAATTACTTTTATCAAACTCACTAATCCAAAAACTTTTTTTTCTCATTCAAGGGTAAAGAGTGAAAGAAAGCAGGAAGAGAGATAAAAAAGAGCTGGTCTAGCTAATCCCTCCATACAAAAGCATGAGAAGTAGGATATTTGATTATACAGTTTAAATCATAAACCAATGCATAAAATTAAAATTTTCCTGTCACAATGAGGCACTATTTAGGAGGCAGATATACAAAACAATCACTTCAGATGCATTTGATTTAGAACTGCAAAAGAAAAAGTTCAGCTGAATAGAAAATGTGTTTAACATTACATCGTAAGAATATTCAGATTTCAATTGCACCTTTGAGTTGCTTTTGCTTTATAAATGAGAAGTTATAAGATGCTGGGCCAAGAGCTCAAACTTAATACAAGAACTTGAGATTTAGCATCTCTCATAAACTCTCATGAACCCTGGATTCTAATCTGTGAAGTGAGAATATGTAATCACCTCCAAGGTGATGATTACATATTGTCTGAGGATCAAATGTGTTGATGTGGGCTAAAGTGCTTTGTAACTCCATAATTGCATGTGAGCACAGGGCATAAAGCACACATTACATCCATCATTTTCAATAATAAAATTCTTTGCACTGTAATATAATTCCCCAAAATGTATAGAAAGCAGTGTGACAGTTTGTGAAATCAGGGATATAAATTAACAGCCACAATATAGCCATGTTCTCATGTTTAACAAGGCACATCTCTTCAGGGAAAATGTATTTAAATAATTTTTTGGAGGAATAACCTTCTTCCCAATTTGCTCATCTACAAGGAGAACCAGAAGATACCCTTACAGCCCAGTCTGCTTAGCTCAGTGGTTGAATTTCTACCTAAGAACCAGGAAGTCATGGTTCGATTCCCACTCAGGGCACATGCCTGGGTTGCGGACTCGATCCCCAGTGTGAGGAGTGCAGGAGGCAGCCTATCAATGATTCTCTCTCATCATTGATGTTTCTATATTCCTCTCCTTCTCCCTTCCTCTCTGAAATCAGTATGTAAGAAAGTGACTACTTTAAGGTATGCTTAGTGAAGTTTATTCTTGTTTTGTTCTGTTAGCTGCACTATAAAATATAAGCAGTCATGCTCAATGTGTATGTTATATGAGGGCCTTGGAAGAATCTGAAAATATTACAACATTTCTACAGTATGACAGCATAATAGCATTTCAACCATATAAAAATTTCCACATCATTTGAGACACTAGTTTCCCAGAAAAGTGAAAGGCGTATCATATCAAGTTACCTTACTCATGGGAACTGAAAAGAAAAATGCTATTTTGATTACCAACCAATAATTTTTGCATAAATTTAAGGGAAAATAAAATGGGCAAATAATTAACATTCTCATTGCGTAGAAAAAAAATAAATATATGTGTAAGTATGCAACCACATTCAGAGAAGGGAATGGAAACTAAAAATAAAAACTGGAACTTGAAAGTTATAATTTTAAGTACCAGGAAAAGCAAGTGCTAAGAGAAACTCAGTTGGGAACTTGCTATAACACCTACAATAGATAGATAGAATAATCTAGGTAAACAAATAGTGCATTCAGGAGCAAGGGCATAAAGGACACAGGGAAGATTTAAGTTCACAAATGGTTGACTACACAGTTATAATTTCAGTTTACGCCACAAACAAATGCCTACACAAATAGGTGCCAAGAGAGAATGCCCTAGCTTGTGACATCTCCCAGGAAGGGGGAGGGGAAAGGGGGGGAAGGAAGTAGAGTTTGCTTCCAATTTCCAGCTTCTCAGAAGGCTGCCCAAGAGACTGGTATCTGCCTCACCTCACTTGAAACATAAAGGAATCAGAATCACCTGGATGCCTGTGGGCTACTGAGAACAAAGAGGAGTGAGGGGTGGGCTGCTGTGGCTGCATGGCTCAGCGTGAACAGGAGAAGACATACTACTTGAGGCTTCACCATCACAGGAAGAGAAATGAGGGGAACATGACTCCAGTATTCCAGCTTTTCAAAGGGTGCCAGGATGATATTTGTGTTGCCTAAGAATGTTGACAGGAAACCAGCATATGTGGCTGCCTGGAGGTCACTGAGAACAAGGAAAAGTGGGGAAGTTGTGGCTAAAGAACTAGAGAACTTGAAGCGTGGCAGAGAGACACCAAAGGGAGTGAGAGATGAGCGCCTGAAAAAGAAACCAGCAAGCCTCCTTAATTAAGAAATTACTCACACAGGCCCAGCGAAATGTCATCCCCCCAAACCTCCTTAAAAAGGTTTCAGAGGCCCACAGAATTTCTAGCCAGACAGATTGGTGTCAGACTCCCCTGTACAAAGCTAGTTGGTAAAGGCTGGGAGAGGTGACTTTTTTCATATGTGTGGATCCCAAAACAAGACTATGAGATAGACAAAGAAACAGGGAAACATGACCCATTCGAAAGAACAAAATAACTCTCCAGATACCAATTCTAAATGAAGGGAGGTCTATTACTGACAAAGAATTCACAATAGCCATCATAAAAAATGCTTTATAAATTTAAGAAAATAATGTATGAGCAAAATAAAAATATAATCAAAGAGGCAGAAAATATAAAAAGGAACCAAAAGTAATGTTGGAGCTGAAGAACACAATGACCAAATGGAAAAACTGACTACATGGGTTTAAATACAGACTTATCAAAGAGAAAAAAGAACCAGCAATCTTAAAGACAGGTCAATTGAAATTATCCAGGCAGAGGAACAACATTTTTAAAGAATGAGAAAAATTTAGAAAATCCTAAAAGACTCTATGGGATACCATCAGCTAGACAAATATACATAGGATGGGAGTAACAAAAGAAGAAAGAGATAAAGCTTATTTTAAAAATAATAGCCACAAATTTTCAAGTGTGAGAAAGAAAATGGACATCTAAACACAAATAGAGAATTTTAAAAGCATGAAGAGAAAGCTACTCCTTATGACAAGGATATCAGTGGATTTCTCAGTAGAAACCTTGCAGGCCACAAGAAAATGGGATGATAAATCCAAAGTGCTAAAACAAAAACAAAGCAATAACAACAAAACTACCAACCAAAATAGTATAAACTAGCAAAAGTGTCCTTCAAAAAATGAATAAGAAAGTAACACTTTCCCAGATTTAAAAAAGCTAATGAAGTTTATCACCACTAGACTTGTCTTACAAGAAATGCTGAGGAAGTACACAAAGTTGAACTGAAAGAATATTAAATAGCAATAGAAAAGCACTGAAAAGTATTAAAATTGCTGGTAAAAATAAACATACCGTATTTTCTGGCGTATAATACGACTTTTGAAACAAAAAAAAGTCAACCGAAAATCGAGGGCAAAAGACCAAAACTGCACAAAAATTGCCTGCAGATCTTGACTGCAAGGTAAGTCTTTTCTTTGAACTTGGGGGTAGTCTTATACAGCGAATATAGGCCTAAACTGTAAAATGTTTTAACTGTAAAATTAAGGGGTCATCTTATACGCCAGGAAATACGGTATATATTCAGAATATTAAAATGCTATAAAGGTGGTATGTAAATAACTTTTAATTCTGATATAAAAATTAAAAGATAAAAGTATAAACAATAAAACAATAGCTATAACTGTAAAAATGTTAATGGAGACACATATAAGATTATGTAGTTTGTGATATCACTAACAAAGTGTGAGAGGGGCAGGTAGATGCAACAATGTAGAGTATTTGTATGTGATTAAAGTTAAGATATTATCAGTTTAAAACAGATTTTTATAACAGTATAATGTTTAATGTAACCCCCATGTAAACCACAAAGAAAAAAAACCTATACAAATGAAAGTGAAAAACAAATCAAAGCATGTCACTACAAAAATAATCAATGAAACATAATCACGAGAAAAGAACAGCAAAAAGGCTATAAGACAGCAAATAACAAAGAGCAATATGAAATATTTCCCTGTCAGTAATTAATTCAGGTGTAAATAAATTAAACTCACAAATAAAAAGATACAGACTGGCTAAATGGGTTTTTAAAAACACCAAAATTCAACTATCTATAAGATACTATCTATAAGACATGTACTTTATCATTAAGGACACACACATGTAAAAAGTAAAAGGATAGGAAAAATATACTTATATTAGATAAAACAGGCTTTGAGATAAAACTGTCGAAAGAGACAAAGAAGGACATTATATAATGATAAGAAGGTCAATTCACCAGCAAGAAGTAAAATATATAATAACTCTAAAGATACATATACACCTGATAGAACTGAGGGGGGAAATATACAATAACATAATAATAGTAAGGGGTTTAAATGCTTCACTTTCAATAATAAGTAGAACATCCAGACAGAAGATCAAAAAGGAAATAAAGGATTTGAAAAACACTGCAGATCAAATGAATCTAACAGATATATGCGGAACATACCACCACACAGCAGCAAGTACACATTCTTAAGCACAAACAAAACATTCTCCAAGAAAAAAACACGTTAGGTCAAAACACAAGTCTCAACATATTTAAGAAGATTGAAATGATACCATGTGTATTCTCCAACCACAATAGAATGAAACTAGAAATGTTAGGAGGAAAATTCAAAAATATGTGGAAACTAACAACACTTATTTGAATAATCACTGAATCAAAAAAATTAAGAGAGAAATTAGAAAGTATCTTGAGTAAAACTAAAACATAACAAAACTTATGGTATGCAGCAAAAGCAGTACTAAGAAGGAAATTTATAGCAATAAAAATCTATATTGAAAAGTAAACATCTCAAGTAAACAACCCAACTTTTCACATCAAGGAACTAGAAAAAGAACAAAGCCCAAAATTAGCACAAGGAAGAAAACAATTAAGATTAGAGTAAAAATAAATAAAATAGAGAATAGTAAAACAGACAAAATTGTGTGTGTTTTTTTTAAAGATCAACTGACAAAACTTTAGCTAGATTAAGGGAGGGAAGAAAGAAGATTCAAATGGAAAACTTAGGAATGAAAGAGGGGTGATTACAACTGATACCACAAAAATGAAAAGGATCATAAGAAACTGCAATAATTACACTAACAAATTTGATAACCTAAAAGAAATAGACGAATTCCTAAAATATATAACTTAGCAAGACTGAATCATTAAAAAACAAAAAACTTTCACAGATATTAAGGAGACTGAATCAGTAATCAAAAACCTCCCAGCAAAGAAAAAAACCCCAGGACCAGATGTCTTCACTGATAAATTCTACTAAATATTTAAAGAAGAATTATGCTAATCCTTCTTAAACACTTACAAAAAACTGAAAAGGAGGGAATATTTTCAAACACTTTTTTATGAAGCCATCATCACCCAGGTACCAACCCCCTCCCCCCCAAAAAAGACACTACAGAAAAAGAAAACTACAAGCCAACATTCCTCATGAATATAGATACAAAAATCCTCCACATAAATTGAATTCAACAGCATATCAAAAAGTATCCCACAAAGTGACCAAATGGAATTTATCCCTGGAATGCAAATATAATTCAACCTATGAAATCAATTAATATGATATGCCACATTAACAGAATAAAGCATAAAAGTTAAATAATTGTCTTAATAGATGCAGAAAATGCACTTCTCAAAATCCAACATTCTTTCATGATAAAAACACTCACCAAAATAAGTACAGAAATAATTTACCTCAACATAATAAACGCCATATATGAAAAGCTACAGCTAACAAATATAATTTGTTAAAGTTATGTTTTGAAAACCTGCTTGAAGAAAATATTTTAAAAGCAAGAGGTGAGAAACTGAAAGCTCTTCCTCTAAGATCAGGAACAAAATAAGAATGCCCACTCTTTCCACTTCTATTCAACATAGTATTAGAAGTGCTAGCTGGGTGACAAATACACACAACTCAATGATAAACACACACAACTCAATGAGAATTATAAGGAGCTGAATGAGAATGTCACCAACATGAAAAGGAACCAAGATGAAATGAAGAATGAAATAGGTGCAATAAAGAACACAATGGGAGGCTTAAACAGTAGACTAAAAGAAGCTGAGGACTACATTGGCGAATTAGAAGACAAGGTAGGAAAAAACACAAAAACACAGCAACAACTGGAAAGAAAATTTAAAAAGCAAGAGGAGGCCCTAAGGGAGCTTTGGGACAACACAAAATGAAACAACATTTGCATAATAGGGCTGTAGGAACTCTGAATTCCCTCTTCTGGGATACCTGCCAGAAGGAGAGGAAGAGAAGCAAAGAATAGAAAACCTGCTTGAAGAAATTATGATAGAAAACTTCCCTGATAATGGGAAAAAAAACAAAAACAAAACAAAAAACACTACACAAGTCCAAGAAGCACATAGAGTCCCAAACAAGATGAACCCCAAAAGACCAACACCAAGACACATCATAATTAAATTGGCAAACACCAACAACAAAGTAACAATTTTAAAGGCAGCCAGTGAGAGAAAGAAAGTTACCTACAATGAATCTCCTATTAGAATATCAACTGATTTCTCAACAGAAACATACCAGGCCAGAAGGGAATGGAATAAAATATACAAAGTGATACAAAGCAAGGGACTGTATCTAAGAATATTATACCCAGCAAGGCTATCATTCAAAAATAAAGGTGGAATCAGGAGCTTCAGAGACAAAAAAGGGCTAAGAGAGTTTATTACCACCAAGCCAGCAATCCAAGAAATTCTAAAGGGACTGTTGTAAAAGGAGAACACAGAAAGGCAAGAAGAAACACAAACATTAAGAATAAAAATGACAAAAACAGCCAAAACCGGTTTGGCTCAGCAGTAGAGCGTTGGTCTGCGGACTGAAAGGTCCCAGGTTTGATTCTGGTCAAGGGCATGTACATTGTTGGGGGCACATCCCCGGTAGGGGGTGTGCAAGAGGCAGCTGGTCAATGTTTCTCTCTCATCGATGTTTCTAGCTCTCTATCTCTCTCCCTTTGTCTCTGTAAAAAGTCAATAAAATATATATTTTTTAAAATAAAATAAAAAAATAAAAATGACAAAAACAAGTACTTATTAATAACATTAAACGTAAATAGATGAAATGTTCCAATCAAAAGACAGGGTAGCTGAATGGATAAGAAAACATGACCCATATATTTTCTGTCTTCAAGAGACCCACTTCAGAACAAAAGATTCACACAGACTGAGAGTAAAGAATGAAAAAAAACTTTTTCAGGCAAATGGAAATGAGAAAAAAGTTGGGGTTGTGAAACTCATATCTGACAAAATAGACCTCAAAGTAAGGGCCATCACAAGTGATAAGGTCACTACATAATACTAAATGGAGCAATTCAACAAGAAGATATAACTCTTGTAAACATATAAGCACCCAATCAAGGAGTACCCAAATACATACAGCAACTTCTGAAAGAAATCAAGGGATAGATCGATAGCAATACAGTCATAGTAAAGGACTTTAATACACCACTGACACCACTGGATAAATCCTCTAAGCAAAAAATTAGCAAAGAAACAGAAATCCTAAATGATCACTATATCAGATGGTCTTAATTGACCTTTTCAGAATATTTCACCCCAAAGCTACAGAATATATATTTTTCTCCAGTACACATGGAACATTTTCAAAGATAGACCACATATTAGGACACAGACAAAGCCTCTTTAAATTCAAGAGGATAGAAATCATAATAAGCATTTTCTCAGATCACAATAGCATAAAACTAGAAATCAACTACAATAAAAACAATGGGGGGGGGAATCAAACACTTGAAGGCTAAATAGCACGCTATTAAACAATGATTGGGTTACCAAAGAGATCAAAGAAGAAATAAAAAGCATCCTGGAAACAAATGACAATGAAAACACAACAATCCAAAATCTATAGGATTGTTTCATTACACAATGAAAGCAGTCCTGAGAGGGAAGCTCATAGCTCTACTGGCCTACCTAACAAAAAACAAACAAACAAACAAACAAACAAAACCTGGTAATAAATTAACCTTGAAACTTGTATTAGAAAGAGAGCAACAAGAAAAGCCAACAGTATCCAGAAGGAAGAAAATAATAAAGATCAGAGCAGAAATAAATGACATAGAGACAAAAACAAAACAAAACAAAACAAAACACAACAATGCAAAAGATCAATAAAACCAAGAGCTGATTCTTTGAAAGGATAAACAAGATTAATCAATGTCTACCAGGCTTACCAAGAAACAGAGGACCCAAATAAACAAAATCAGAAATGAAAGAGGTGAAGTAACAACTGACCCCACTGATACTCAAAGAATTGTAAAAAATACTACAAACAACTTTACTGCAACAAACTGGACAACCTCAATGAAATAGACACATTCCTAGAAAAATGCAAGCTTCCAAAACTCAATCAGAAAGATTCAAAAAACCTGAATAAGCTGATAACTACTGATGAAATTGAAACAGTAATCAAAAAGCTTCCAGCAAACAAAGGCTCTAGACCAGATGGCTTCACATGGGAGTTTTACCAAACATTCAAAGAACTAAAGCCAATCTTTCTCAGACTTATTCCAAAAAAATTCAAGAGAAAGGAACACTTCCAAGCTTATTCTATGAAGCCAGCATCATAGTAATTCCAAAACCAGATAAAGACAGAGAATTACAGGCCAATATCCCTGATGAACATAAGTGTTAAAATCCTCAACAAAATTCTAGCAAACTGATTCAGCATTGCATTAGAAAGATCATACAACATGACCAAGTGGGATTTATTCCAGGGATGCAAGATTAGTACAATATCCACAAATCAATAAACGTGATACATCACATAAACAAATTGAGAGACAAAAATCACATAATCATATCAATTGATGCAGAAAAGGCATTTGACAAAGTCCAACATCCTTTTCTGATAAAAACCTCAGCAAAGTGGGAATAGAAGGATCATACCTCAACATAATAAGAGCCTTATATGTCAAACCTACAGCCCACATCTTACTCAATGGGCAAAAACTAAAACCATTTCCCTTAAGAACAGGAACAAGACAGCGATGCCCACTCTCACACTCCTGTTCAACATAGTACTGGAAGTGCTAGCCAAAGCAATCAGACAAGAAGAAGAAATAAAAGGCATCCAAATTGGAAAAGAAGAAGTAAAACTGTCCTTATTCGCAGATGACTTGATACTGTACATAGAAAACCCTAAAGACTCCATCAAAAATTATTAGACTTAATAAATGAATTCAGCAATGTAGCAGGATACAAAATTAATCTCAAGAAATCTATGGCATTTCTATACACCAATAGTGTATAGAACTTACAGAAAGAGAGATTTAAAAAAAACAATCCCATTTACCATTGCACAAAAAAATTAAGATACCTAGGAATAAACCTAACTAAGGAGGTAAAAAACACACACACACACACACACAAACAAACAAACAAAAAACACTCTACTCAGAAAACTACAGGACACTGAAAAAAGAGATAGAGGAAGACATAAACAGATGGAAGAACATACCGTGTTTATGGATTTGTAGAATCAACATCATGTCCATATTACCCAAAACAATCTATAGATTCAATGCACCACCCAGTAAAATAAGAACAGCATATTTCACAGAAATAGAAAGAACTCTCCAAAAATTCATCTGGAATAAAAAAGACCCAAAAAGCTGAAGTGATCCTGAGAAAGAAGAACAAAGTAAGAGGGATCTTAATATCAGATATCAAGCTGTGTTACAAAGCCACCGTTCTCAAAACTGCCTGGCACTGGCACAAGAACAGATATATAGACCAATGGAAAAGAATAGAGAATCCAGAAATTGACTCAAACCACTATGCTCAATTAATACTTGACAAAGGGGGCAAGAACATACAATGGAGTCAAGACAGTCTCTTCAATAAACAGTGCTGGGAAACTGTTAGACACATGCCAAAAAATTGAAACTGGAATACCAACTTACACCATACACAAAAATAAACTCAAAATTGACAAAGGACTTAAACATAAGATGGGAAACCATAAAAATATTAGAGGAATCCACAGGCAACAAAAATCTCAGATATATACTGAAGCAAAATCTTTACCGACACAGCTTCTAGGGCAATGGAAACTAAAGATAAAATAAACAAATGGGATTACATCAAAATAAAAAGCTTTTGCACAGTAAAAGAAACCATCAACAAAACAACAAGAAATCCCACTGCATAGGAGAACATATTTGCCAATTATACCTCCAATAGGGTTTATTTTTTTATTTTTTTGTGTTGGCTGTTGTAATTTTTTTATTTGAGAACCTAAGGGAAAAGAGGTCAGTGCCCCTTACTAGTCGGGTATTGCATGTTTTTAAAAAAATCTTGCAACACACAGGTTAAAAATCACTCATTTAAGCCATGGTTTGGGTGCCACTGGTACTGGAAAATTCTCTACAACAAAAAGTTATTCAGAGCTTGATCAAATTAAGTCAAAGATCTACTTTTTCTAGACAACTCGGCCAATTCTTTCCTGATGTGCTGTATTGAAACGTCATCTCTTTTCAGCTCTGCTTGCTTCAGTGCTTCCTGGTAGATCTCTTCTGCTTGTGCATATCGTTCTCTGTGCATCAGAACTTCAGCCAGGTCACTGAGCACCATATGCAGCTCAGGATGTCCTACTTGTCTTGCCAGATCTAACGCCCTCTGCATGTAAGCACAGGCCTCATCAAAGTGGCCTTGTGAATCCAGGGTGGTAGCCAGGTCACTCATTAGCACAATGGTCTATACAAGGAAGACAAACAGGCAGCTTTTTTTCCTAGTATTTCTTCAGAAATATGCAAAGCTGTTTCATACATTCTTTGTGCCTGTGATAGATGCTTGGAGAACAGTAAGTAGCCAGCATAAGCATCTAAGCATATGCCGAGAAGGTGGGTGTTGGCTTTCTCTTCCACTGACAAAATGTGTTCTGCTAAATCCTTTTCTCTTTTAATTTTGTCCTCTAGAGTTGAAATGCAGAATTCATAGCTAGCAAGAGCAAATTCCTGTCGATTCTGAGCAGCATGGATACTGGCTAACTTCAGAGAAATTTCAATTATTGCATTGTCTTCCTGTTGCATGCCCCCTCCAAACAGGTAACTCATTGTTGCTTTAAAAATTTTTTCTGCATTTTCAAGCTGACCTCGTATAAATGCTAAGTTGGCCATCAAATCATAAGTGTAAATGATGGCCTTCTTGTTATCACTCCGAATGGCAAGATGAAGCGTCTCATGCAAAATTAGCTCAGCCTCTACTTGCTCACCTTTCATGATGCTCAACTTGGTTTGCTTCAGCACTGGATTATCTTCGCCTTGGCCTCATCTTCTTCTGCATCCCAGGCCCCCACCCACTCCCAGTTCCTCCAACATGGCGGGCCTCGAGAACCACAGGAGTGCGGCTAGAAGGCACTCCACATCAGCCAGCGCCTAGCCCCACAACCTTCACCTGCCAGTAGCAGCAGCAGTGACTAGGGAAGGCGACATCCCCACAGCTGGCGCCCGGCCTCCTCTCCGATAAGGGTTTAATCTTCAACATTTATAGGTAACTCATACAACTTAACAAAAGGAAGGCAAAAAACCCCAATCAAAAATGGACAACAGAAAAGTAGGTATTTTTTGAAAGAGGATATAAGGAAGGTCAAGAGACATATAAAAACATCCTCAAAGTCACTAATCATCCAAGAGATGCAAATCAAAACGAAAATGAGGTACCATCTCACACCTGTCAGAATGGCTATCATCACAAATAAAAAAATCACAAGTGCTAAGAGGATGTGGAGAAAAAGGAACGCTCTGCACTGCTGGTGGGAATGCAGACTGGTACAGCCACTGTGGAGAACAGTATGGAGTTTCCTCAAAAAACTAAAAATGGAACTCCCATTTGACCCAGTGATCCCACTTCTAGGAATATACCCCAATAAACTAGAAACACCAATCAGAAAGAATATATACACCCCTATGTTCATAGCAGCACAATTTACAATAGTTAAGATTTGGAATCAGCCTAAGTGCCCATCAGCAGATGAGTGGATTAAAAACCTTTGGAACATCTATACAATGAATACTACACTGTCATAAAAGGAAGGAATTCCTACCATTTGCAACAGCATGGATAGAGCTGGAGAGAATTATGCTACGTGAAATAAGCCAGTCAGAGAAAGATAAATATTACATGATCTTACTCATTTATGGATTATAATGAACAACATAAACTGATAAACAAAAAACAGATCTAGATACAGAGAAGCATCGATCAGATGTTCAAACCTCAGAGGGAAGGTAGAGGAGAGTGATGGTAAGGAGGAAAGATGAACCAAAGGACTTGTATGCATGCATGTAAGCATAAGCAATGGAAATAGACAACAGGAGGTGAGGGTGAGCGCAGAACTGGAGGTGGAGCAGGGGGATGATGGGGGAATAAGGACATTTGTAATAACTTAATCAATAAAGAAAAAATTAAATTAAAAAAGAAAAACGACTATACGAGTATAAATAAATGAGCTATGCCAAAATGTATTTTTTATTTCCAAATTATATTAAGGCTTACCTTCACAAAGCTTCTGCTTCATCACCTCCCTTATTTTGGATATCACAATATAGTCTTCGACATAAAACACATACGTTGATGAAGGCTTGTTGGCAATGGCTCTAAGTTCTGCATCTTCTGTTTCTGAGCCAACACCGATGGCAAATAATGTTATTTTATTGTCTCTTGCTGCTTCTGCTGCTTCTTTGACTTCATCTTGGGATTTACCATCCGTAAGTACTACTGCGATCTTTGTCAGAAATCGTGAGGACTTGGCAAAAAGGTAATCAAGTGCAAACTGGATGGCCTTCCCAGTCCTTGTGTTTCCTCCTAAGTAATGTATGGATTCCATTGCTGCCACCAAATTCTCTCCAGAATCATGTCTTCCAAGAGGAATCTCCAGAACGGGGTAGTCACTATACTGGACCACTCCCACCTGAATAAACTTGGGTCCTATGTCAAAGTTTTTTGTGATGTTGACAAGCCACTTTTTCACTATTTCAAAGTTTTCTGGGCCAACACTATAAGAACCATCTAAGATGAAAACTAAATCTGTTGGAGCAGTACGACAACCTAAGTGTAAAATAAATAAATAAATAAATAAAATAAATTTTAAAAAAAAGTGAGCAGTTAGCATTTTTTATATAAAAAGCAAAAAGTGGAAAGTTTTAAAAGCATGATTTTTTAATTAACCAGATAAAGTGAATTCTTTCCCAATTTATGTGTATGTCTATTCTCTACAATGAATATTTTAAATATTTTACAAGTTACATGCCAATTATACCCAAATAAAGCTGATTTTTTTAAAAGATCATAGTAATTATTTATAGCAGCTTTGTGAAGATTAACATACACTGTTTAGCTCATGAAAAATCCTTGTAAACGAAGGCTATTGCTTTGGTTGATATTTTCTTTTTAAAGTTAATGATTCAGGTTTAAAATAAGGAATAAAATATGCATGCTATATATGGACATGATATCTAGATATTTCTTTGTAGTACAAGTGTTACCTATCATAAAGCAGCATTTTATTTTATTTCCCCATTGAATAAGTGAAAATAAATAAATGCCTGTTTTTCAGCTATACACCAACATTGTTTTAATTTATTAATGAAATATGTTCCATTTAATGCTACCTGAAATATATATATATATATCAATTAGTAGGGAGAAAGAAATTAAAAAATAACTTTCTTCCAACTCTAGGACTCAGCAACCACTAAAAGATCCGTTTTCTTCAATATATTGATAGTTCATAAAAGTTAAAATGAACCATGATCACCAAAGCCATCACTCTTGCACTACACGCAAAATGAGTTTGTAAAGGTAGCATCTCTCATCTTCAGCAAGTAATGTAGCCAAAACATTGGCTTGTGCCAAGTGAATCTATATTCAAAGTCATAAAGCTCTTTCTCCATAAAGATTCTTGTTTCCAGAAACCAGGAAACCGTGTGATCTGCACATCTTATAGTTCTATTGGAGAAAAAAACTAACTCTGGTGGAATTTATATCTGGACAAGTTCTAAGCACTTGTAGAAAAAAGAAAAAAAAAACGAGAAAAAAAAAACTTCACTCTCTTTTCCAAAGCACACAACATGCCTCTAACCCTGTCTCATTCATTTGGTCTATGTATACTGAACACCTACTCTGTGTCTGATATCATGCAAGGTACTGCCTTCAAATAACATAAGAGATTTCAAAAAAAGCTCACGGTCCAGTAAGACAGATAACTGGTTGTACTTTAAGGAAAGTACAAAGTGTTATGAAAACATTTGGAAAGGGGTATAACCTAATTGTGGAAAGTTCAGGAAGCCGGCAGGCAACCTGAGATCTGAAAGGAGAGTTTTGGCCAGGTAAAGAGGAGGACATTCTAATCAAAGGGAACAGCAAGAGTGAAGTTCCAGAGATGAGAGGCAGACACAGCCAAAAGACAAGGTTTGTGTGGATAACTCCAATAGTTTGAAATGGCTAACAGAATTCGCAGGATGGAACTGCTATATTTGCCTTCTCCTTCTCTAACTTCTGAATTCAAAGCAGCAAAAATACTACTGCTCAGGGCCCATCTGATAAGGATCCCATGTCCCTGGATTTGATGAGTTGGAAGAATATGGGATGAGCCAAGGTAGCATGATAATAAATTTTAAGTCTTGTGCTTTTTACTCATATTAATGGTTTCTCTTAAATTGTGATCAGAGGCCCAATTTAAAGTTATAATAAGGATGATTTATTTTCTGTATACTTTTCAAATAATTGCAAAGAACGGTGTTGGCTAAGAATTGTTTAGTGACAATTAGTATTTTTGTATCTTGTTTGGAGTATTTTATCAGTCAATCTCTCTCTTCCTCTCTTCCACTTCCTCACTCCCTCCTTTCTTAATCTTTTCCTTATCTTTTCCTACTTACATATCATATCTGAGATGATGAGGAGGAGGCTCACATGAAGAGTCCTCAGTTTAACAGTTATCTCAATGTACTCATCAGGGTAACCATCTAAATAAACACTGTGATCAGGTGAACATGTATAAAAGTCAAAACATTACTAAAAATAAAAACATCTGCCAAAATATGGATTTGTCTCAAAAACACAAGTGTGATTATGATGGTACTCCTAAGGTGATGGTGCAGTGCAGAAGGGTACAAGCGACACCATTCAACAACCTCTGCCGCAGCGACCGCTGCCAGAGTTCAGGGAAGGGACAGCAGAGTGGAACTTGGTCCAGAGGCAACTTTTCTAACCAAGGGAAATAGCTCTTCTGTTCTGTTATTTTTGAACACGGGTCTCAGGTTATGCTTTTATTGAGGTTTTGAAGGACAGGAAGTTGTATTTGTAGAGCTCTTCAATGTTGCCCTTCCTAAATACTATGAGATTCATTACTGCCTGGACCTGCCAGTGTTTGTGTGCCTCTTGATTCTGTGGTTATAAATGCTTAACAGGGTTATTCTTGGCAATCCTTACCCCTTTCCAGAGCCATAAAGTATATATTTCATAACTGTAAGGTTAGCTAAGACCCTGGGTATAAAAAGAAAATATCACCATTGATAAACACCAGACAAAATAGCACTCCAAGACACCTTCTCCTTAGGGAGATGAATCAAAGATGTCATAGAAAAGGAATGGACTGAAGATCAAAAGCATAATGTAAGTACTAGTTACAGCTCTAGCAAGCTATGTGATACTAGGTAAACCTCTTAAATTTTGTGAATCTCTTTTCCTGATTAAAAAAAAAAATAGAGAAAAGAGTATCTACCGAAGTAGAGTACTTCAGTGGATTAAACTATAAAATTGTTATGCAAACATATATATATATATATATATATATATATATATATATATATATATATATATATATATATATATATATATATATGGCTAATATGCAAATTGTCCTCTCATGAGTTAGACCAGGAGACCGGGAGTTCGATCACTCGCTATGACATGACTGACCACCAGGGGACAGAGTGAAATGAAGGATGGCCCCGGCCAGCAGCTGGCAGCTGGATGCTGGAAGGGAGGCCTCAGCCATTCTAGAAGGCCCTGATCAGCCCTGTTCGCCTGCCAGGCCTAGGGACCTGATTGTGCCAATTTCATGCACCAGGCCTCTAGTTATTTTAATAAATTTTAAGCTAAGATAAGTGAACTGGTCAAACCACCTCATTTAACTGTTAGAGAAACCAGAATTCATTTATAGTAGGGTCTTTATGTTTAGAAGTTTTAAGATATTAAAAAAAGCAAACTCTTAAAAAGAAGTATGGTATCTGTACTGGTGGCCTGGGTAGCAGAACTACATTAATGGAGCTCTCTTCTCTAATGAAAGCTTTTCTAGAGGCCATCAGAATAGTCTCCATTTACTGAGATGTCACTGTCCTAAGCCATTTACATGTATTATCTCACATGGATTACCTCATTATGATTTAACCTCATAGGATGGTCCTGATAACCATCCTAATATGTAGGTATTTTTTTATCTTCATATCAAGAAGCTCATGAATTCTACACTAGACTGTGTATTCCAAAGTCTGTTAGGATAGGTTAACACAGTGGTTCTCAACCTTTCTAATGCCGCATCCCTTTAATACAGTTCCTCATGTGGTGACCCCAACCATAAAATTATTTTCGTTGCTACTTCATCACTGTCATTTTGCTACTGTTATGAATCGTTATGTAAATATCTGTGTTTTCCAATGGTCTTAGGTGACCCTGCTAGCAGTTCTCAACCTATGGCATTAACAGAATAAACAATTACCATATCATTTTTCCAGAATTATGTCTGTTAGAAGCTTTTCCTCTCAGTTAATGTGTAACATAGCAATTCATTCACTATAAGAAATTATAGCACCAAAGACACTAGGAATAAGATCCTTAAAACCATTGCTTGAGCTCCTTTTATTTGATTTCTACAATTTGTTGATAACAAAAAGAGGCAATGCTGGTTAATTCTTACTTGATCTTATTTCTCCATCTTCAGCTAATACAGAATTCCAAAGCTGCAGGACCAAAACTATCCAAAGAAATGCAATATGGAGAGCCATGTTTCTGTTTTTGTTCTAAAATTTTTGTTTTCAAATTCCTAAGAAAAAAAAAAAGAAAAAAGAAAAGTTAAATATATTTTAAAAATAAAGACAAATACCCAGCCATTGTAAGTTTAATTTAAGATTGTAACACCCAGTCAGAGAACATTTAGTTTTTACTGTCCTTAAAATTAATTTGTGTGTCTAAAATAGCCACACAATGAATAGGAGCCATGATAAACCTTTTAATTCATAATTATCTTGAAAAATTATAAACTTTTCTAAAACTTTGGGCTTTGCCCAAAATATTTACTAGAATTCCTTTGAGCATATCCTGTAATGCCTTATCACATTCTTTTTATTATCTCAATGGTGGCAAACATTCTTCTTTAATTGTGGATTTGAGTTTTAAAAATATTCAAAGGATACGTGGTAAAATATTAATATGATAAAACTAAGTAATAAAGTTTAATTTTTAAAAAGTGGGCTGTAATTATAAAATATATATTTTATTTGATTTATAAACACTCAGTTATTTGACTTTCATATATCTTTTAAGTTAGTCCACAGACTTCATTTCTGGTTAGAATGTGGAAAGTTGTAAGACCTTCACTCCCAACAATGAGAACATGCCAGATAAATTATAACACTACAGTATTTTTAAACCCAGAAGAAAAGACAGGATTTAAAGAAACCTAAATTAACCAAATTCCAACACTTATTAATCCTTTCTAAGGAGGAACAACAGATTCAGAGCTGGTTTTGTCCCTAGCAGAAAGGGACAAAAGAATAGGAATCTGCCACAGCATGGGAGAAACCAGTCAAAGTTGGTGAGACAGATTAGCATCCTGGGGGGCCCAGCCACAGAACAAGTATGCCCCATCCAGCAATTCTTCTCCAGGAGTTTTAAATGAGTACACGGAGGACACAAGTAATACAAAGAAAGATGAGAGCAGTTGAAACAGCCTAGAGAGACCCTCCCCTGTTTAGATACCCAGGGTACATGTCAAATACAAATCCTTGGCCTACTGAAGGCTGGGCGAGGCACAGCATAGCTTAGGTGAGTCCCTCTAGGCACCTTAGTTCTTCACTACAGTGAGAGAGAGATCTCAAATAGCAGGAAGCCAAGGAAGGACAGAAAAAATAGAACTCAGAAATAAAAAGCTGTAAACCACACTAAAAAGCTGAAAGAAATCTCCGGAGGATCTTTTGATTTCTGATCAGGAGAAAAACACTCTGTATAAGCAGATCCAGAGATGATCTAAATATCAGATATGTCAAACAGGGGTCATACAACAGCAATAATAAATTTTTATAATATCTAATAAATAAAATAAACAACACTGTGAAAAAATATGAAAAAAAACTAGAAGAACACTAGAAACTATTAAAAAAGATACAAACTGTCCGGGCTGGAGTGGCTCAGTTGGTTTGGTGTTATCCCATGCACCAAAAGGTTGTGGTTTCATTCCTGATCAGGGTACTTGGGGGAAGGCAATCAATTGATGTTTCTCACCTCTCTCTCTCTCTCTCTCTCTCTCTCTCTCTCTCTCTCCCTCCCTCCCTCCCTCCCTCCCTCCCTCCCTCCCTCCCTCTCTCCCTTTCTTTCTCTAAAAAAAGAAAATCAATAAAAACATTATTATTTTTTTAAATATACAAACTGAGCCCTAGCTGGTTTGGTTCAGTGGATAGAGCGTCAGCCTGTGGAACCAAAGGGTTCCGAGTTCGATTCTGATCAAAGTTACAGGCTCCTCCCTAGTCCAGGCCCTGAATGGGGCTCATGCAGGAGGCAACCAATTGATGTACAATATTTCTCTCACACCAATGTTTCTCTCTGTCATTCCCACTCACTTCCACTCTCCCTAAAAATCAATGGAAAAATATCCTCAGGTGAGGATTAAAAATATACAAGCTGCAATGCTTACAATAAAAAATATATTGTGTACAAATAAGGAAAATATCAGTAAACTTATGGATAAGTCAATAATATAAATTAGCCCAAATGAAACCCAAAGGAGGAGTGGGGATCCAGTGATAAAAGAACAGAGCATCTGAAATCTATGTGAAAATATCAAGAAAGCTTGGCTTAGCATTCAAGTAATTTGTTTTTGAGATGGAAAAGAGAAAGTGAATGAAGAGATGCTTGAAAATACAATGGTCAGAATTTTCCAAATTGACAAACATTACAAACAACCATAACAAAGATGTTCAACAAATGCCAGCAAGATATAAAGTAAGTCAGACTTAGGCACATCATAACCAGTTGGAAATAGAAATAAAATAGAAAATCCTTAAAACTACCAGAGGAAAAAAGGCACATTACATATTGAGAACAATAATCAGAATTTTGGATGGAAATTTCACAGTAATAAAATTGGCAACAGATCAAAAAGCTAAAAAATCTTAAATGTGTAAACGTCTAATAATAAAGCTTCAAAATACATGAAGCAAAACAAAAATTAAGCTAAAAAAAGAAAAAGACAAACTCAAGTCACAATGTGAGATATCAGTTTACAGTAATTATTGAGTTAGAAAAAAATTAGTAATGATGGAAAATATTTGAAAAACTGCCACTTTTAACCTAGTTGACATATAGAACATTTCACCTAACAACAGCAGAATATCCATTATTTTGTAATGGACATAAAATAGTCACCAAAATAGATCATAAGGTGGGTAAAAAACAAAGTTCAAATTCCAAAGAATTCAGATTACACAGTTATGTTGTTTGGCCTAAATTATATTGAATTAGAAAAGAAAATGAAGATTATCTTAGAATACTTGAAAATTTAGTAATATACTTCTAAATAATACATGAATTAAAATTAAAAAGAAAAAAACTATTATTAAAAGCTTTGAAATATAGTTTGAAATCAGGGAGCATATACCCCCCATTTTGTTCTTTGTTAAGATTGCTTTGGCTGGTCAGGCTCTTTTGTGGTTCTATCTCAATTTTAGGATCATTTGTTCTGGTTTTGTAAAAAATGCCATTAGTATTAGCGATTACACTGAATCTTTAGATTGTTTTGGGTGCTTTGGACATTTTAACAAAATTAATCCTTCCACTTTGTGGCAATGGTATATCCTTTCATTTATTTATGTCATCTTCAATTTCTTTCATCAATGTCTTATAATTTTCAGAGTACAGGTCGTACACTTCCTGTACTCTGAAAATAATTATTTCTAGGTATTTTATTTTTTTTTGATGTAACTGTAAATGGAATTTTCTTAATATCTCTTTCTGATAGTTTAATAGTATATAGAAGAGCAACAGATTTCTGTATAATAATTTTCTATTCTGCAACTTTACTGAATTCATTTATTCATTCTAATAGTTTTTTTGGTGGAGTCTTTAGTAATCAAAACAGTGTGGTAGTGGCACAAAAACAGACGCAAATCATGGAACAAAATAGAAAGACCAAAAATAAATCCACACATATGGCCAATTAGTCTATCATAATGGAGGCAAGAGTATACAGTTTTAAAAATGACAGAATATTTTATTAAGTGACATTGGGAAAATTGGACAGATACATGCAAAAAAAGTGAATCTGGATGACATTCTTATGCCAGATACAAAAATAAACTCAAAATGGATTAAAGACTTAAATTTAAGACCTAAAATCATGAAACTCCTAGAAAAAAACACACAACATAGGCAATAAACTCTTTGACATTGGTCTTAGCATCATTTTTCTGAATATGTCTCCCTAGGCAATGGCAAAGAAAGGAAAAATAAACTAATGGGATTATATCAAACTAAAAAAGTTGTGTGTTTTTTATAGTGAAGGAAACCATCAGTATAACAAAAGAACAACCTACTGAATGGGAGACTATATTTGCAAATGTTATATCCAATAAGGGGTTAATGTTCAAAATATATAAAGAATTCAAACAGCTCAACATCAAAAAACAAACAATCTAATTAAAAAATGGGCAGAGAACTTCAATAGGCATTTCTCCGAAGAAGATATACAGATGGCCAACAGACATATGAAAAGAAGCTCAGCATCACTAGTCACCAGGAAAATGCAAGTCACAACCACAATGAGATATCACCTCACACTTGTCAGAATGGCTATTATTAACAAATGACAAGCATTTGCATTGATGTGCAAAAATGGAACCCTTGTGTATTGTTGTTGGGATTGAAAATCAGTGCAGACAGTATGAAAAATAGTATGGAGATGTCTCAAAAAATAAAAAGTAGAACTATCACACATAGCCTAGCCATTCCACTTCTAGATATATATCCAGAGAAAATAAAAATATTAATTTTAAAAAATATAAGAACTCCTGTGTTCATTGCAGCAATACTTACAATAGCCAAGAGATAGAAGCAACCTAAATGTTCATCAATAGATGAATGGATAAAGAAGATCTGGTGTACGTATATACCCAAGGGAATATAACTCAGCAATAAAAAAAGTATAAAATCTTGCCATTTGTGATAAGGATAGACCTAGAGGATATTATGCTAAGTAAAACAGGTCAGACAAAGAAAGGTAAAATACATATGATTTCACATATATGTGGAATATAAAAAAATAAAATAAATAACCAGAAACTGACTCATGGATGCAGAAAACAAACTGATGCTTATAGGAGTGAGCATGGAGAGGAGGATACATGGAAAACATGAAGGATAATAGATACAAATTTCCAATTATAAAATAAATAAGTCATGCAGATGTAATATACTAGTACAGCATAGGGAATATACCCAATAATATTGCTATAACTTTGTATGGTAACTTCTTGTGGTGACCATAATGTATAAATGTTAAAAACTATGTTGTATACTTGAAATTAATATTATATGTCAACTATACATTAATAAAAATCATAGATTTTTAAAAATATTTCAAACTGATGAGTAATTATTTTTAAAATTAAATTAGCTATGAAAATCTACAGTTAATATTGAATAATGAAAGACTAAATGCTTTCCCTCAAAAATAAAAAAATAAGTTAAGATATACTCTCACATCAGTTATATTCAAAATGTACAGGGAGTCCTAGCCAGTGTCATATGCAAAATGAAAAATAAAAAAAATTTGAAGAACTAAAACATGACTGTATCTACATAGAAAACTTTTGGAAATCTACCAAAACACTACTAGAACAAATAAGAGAATTTACCAAGGTCTTAAGACATGAGGTTAATGACTTTCTTTTTAAGTGACTCTATATACTAGCAACAAAATTGGGGGCAAATGTAATATCATATTCAATAGTATCAAAAGCATCATATGTAAGCCTAGCAAAAAAAGTAATGAAAAAAAAATGTGAGAGATCTTTATACTAGAACATACAGTATATTATTGAGGTCAATTAAGAAAGAAAAAAAAAATGGAGAGACTTAATTCATGGATTAAAAGACTCACTATTGGTTATTTCCATCCTCTTCTAATGGACCTATAGATTCAACACAATCGCAACAAAACCCCAGCATATTTTTAAAGAAATTGACAAACTTATTATAAAATTTATATAAAATGCAAATAATTTTATGATAAACAAATTTAAGTAAAAAAAGCAATCCTATATAATAAAAGCGTAATATGCTAAGTGTCCGGTCGTCTTATTGTCTGTTCAACCAATCAAAGCATAATATGCTAATGATATGCTAAGGCCACTCAACCACTCACTATGGCATGCACTGACCACCAGGGGGAAGACAGTCAACCAGCCAACCAATCACTATGACGTACACTCACCACCAGTGGGCAGATGCTTCGACCAATAGGACCATCTGCTGCTTGGGATCCAGGCTATCGGGACTGAGTGAGATGGGCCAGACAAGCCCTGGAGCCCTCCCATAGTCCCTCCCTGGATAACCAACCTCCCACATCCCTCCCTGGCCTGATCATGCACTGGTGGAGTCTCTGGGCCTGGCCTGCACCCTCTGGCAATCACCAATCCGGGACCCTTCAGGAGATGTCGAAGAGCCGGATTCGACCTGATCTCTCAGGCCAGGCCAAGGGACCCCAATGGTGCATGAATTTGTGCATGGGCCTCTAGTCTTGAATAAAGAACAATCTTGACTAAAAAAAGCAATGTTGTATAATTGACACTAAATGATTTTGACTTACAATAAGTGTACATTAATCAAGTGTGCTATTGGTGTAAGAATAAGCATATAGAATAGAATACAATAGAGTTCAGAAATAGCCCACACTCAAATGGTTAATTAATCTTCAATAACAGTGACAGAGTAATTGAATAGAAAAGGAAAGTCTTTTCAATAAATGAATCTTGACCTCATCCCATTCCATGTACAAAAATTAGATGAACCACAGATATAAATGGAAGAGCTAAAACTATAAAACTTCTAGAAAAACACATAAGAGAATTTCTTCACAACCTTGGAATTAAGCAAATTTTCTCAACACACTAAAACAACTAGCAATTTTAAATATGGATAAATTAGATATCAACATTTCTGTTCCTCAAGATACTATTAAGTGTTCAAGCCAATATTCAGAATAAAAATACTAAGACTCATATCTAGAATATATATAGAAATGTATTTTTTACAAATCAACAATAAAATGGAAGACTATCCAATTTTTTAAAATGGCTATAAGTCTTGAATAGGCACATTACATAAGATATAGAAATGTCAATAAACATATTAAATGGTGTTCATCATTAGTCATCAGAAAAATGTATGTTAAATCCACTATGATATCATTTCACACGCACTTAAAAGGCTAAAACTAAAAGAGTGACAATATCAAATGTTTATGAGGCTATGTGAAGAAAAAAAATGAGGTAACTGTTACTGGAGAAATCAGAGGGCCAGATTTCCCAGACACAAGTGGCATGAGGTTCATGGGGTACTGCTGAAATAAGCATTTTCAGAAGCCCTGATGGGGAAATGAGATGTGGTAAAAGGGTTCATTTGCATGGAGTTACATTCCTCAGGTTGTAAAGTCTCATGCCCCTTCACCCCATCCTGAAAAAGGTGCAGCTGGGGTTCCAGTAGAGCCAAAAGGAGGGCCAGTGTCCAGAGCTCTTTCCATGTTGCAGCGGGTCTAGTTCAGCATTAGTTAAAGTCCATTAGTCCGGTGTATGGAGTCTGCATGGCCCATGGCAAATGCAGGGGAGTGTGCCCCTTGCAACAGGAATCTAAAGAGGGCAGAGGGCCGAGTGCCGAGGGCCAAGGGCCAAAAGCCAAGAGCCAAACTTCTAACCTTTTGTCTAAAAATATAAATATTCAGGTTTCTTGCCCTTGCAGTGGCCATGCCTATCCTGGCCACTGACTCACTCCCAGGCGTGACTGCAAACAAGTAGGCACCTTCCCATGTCACTGAGACCTCACTGGACGTGCATTTTGTTCAGTCTCTTCCCCCACTGATCAGCGGGGAACAGGCTTGGAGAGTACTGAATTAGCAAACTGTGTAAATGGCATGCCTATATTGCCTAGTCTTCCCTTTACTCCTTTCCTGTTGAATAATAACCAGATTATTACAACAGTTTCATAATCAAGTTAGAGAACTGCTAGATTCAGTTTCTCATAAACTATGACTCCACGAAAAAGACTTTAATGATGTTGACAGGAGTTTCATTCATAATACAAACTAAAAAGAAGTCAAACGCAACCAACAGGAGAATAGATAAACAAGAAGTCATGAGGTGTCTTCACATAATAGAATAATGTATAGTAACAAAAAAGGTAATAAACTACTGTTATGTTGTATATAACAACATAATGGATTATAAATATGTTCTAGTTAATGAAATAAGCTAAACACAAAAAAATAGAGAGAGAGCATGATTCCAGTTATATGAAGATCCAAAATACAAAACTAATCTCTGGTGTTAGAAATCAGACAGAATTTGCCTTTGATGGGAGTCAACTGGGAAGTGGCACTGGTAAACTTGCTGGGTGACAGACATATTCTACATGTGCAGTGATGATATTCAGGTACATAAATTTGTCTAAGACTATTAACATGAAGGCTTGACAACTATATCATTTGTTGTGTAAGCTATACCTTAATGCAAAGCATTCCATCCAATATTACCAACGTCATTTTTCAAATTAGACTGGCCCCTCCAGGCAAAGGGCTATAGAGGTGGGAAAATGTCAACGAGGGCATTTGTGGTGAGTCATCACCAGGATGTGCTGTATTATGTCAACAATGTGTACTGATGAGTATTGACTACCTTCCTCCCCGAAGGCCTCAAAATTATTTTGCTCCTCTACCAAAAACATCCTCTTTATTCCTTTTTGTAGCTTTTGAAGTTTATCTTTTTTCAAATATATTTTTATTGAATTTACAGAGGAAAAAAGGAGAGATAGAAGCATCAGTGATGAGAGGAAATCATTGATTGGCTGCCTCCTGCACGCCCCCTATTGGAGATCAAGCCAGTAACGAGGGCCTGTGCCCTGACCAGAAATCAAACAGTCACCTCCTGGTTCATAGGTCGAGGACACTCAACCATGGAGCCAAGCTGGCTGGGCACATTTTCTTTATTTCTAAGTAGTTTCTAAATCCTTCAGAATTCTTGGGCTAACCTTTATTATCTAATTTTATTGTATTCTAGATTGACATTCTATAAAGTAATCCTATGAAAAGGGCTTGAAACACATGTTATTGCCACATTATTTAACCCTTGACACGTAACTGATATGTTTCATAGCTATATATAAATATATTGTGTGTGTTTATAATGGATATAAACTGAGGCATATCAAGTTTTAACATGTACGTCAATCATCTGGAGAGCTCTTTAAACATATGAATGTCCTAGCTTCAGATTATAGAGCAAGGGACCAAACCTAAAAAAAAACAAAAACAAAAAAACTTCCCATATGCTAATGAACACCAAAGTTCTAGAAATTCTGCTATGAGGCAATACAAAAATGATAAGATGCCTATGGTTCCTATTCCCCTGGTAGATAAATAAGCTAGCAACCCCAAATAGTGCATCTGGGGCTCACTGTTAACTCAAAGGATCTTTTCAAGCAAAAACTTCTAAAGATATGCTACTCAAAGAGTAGTCAGGGACCTTAAGCATCCCCATTTCTCAAACATGCATATAAACATTTCGAGATCTTGTTAAAATGCAGATTCTGATTCATAGGTGTTTTTACAGCCCAAGATTTTTCATTCCTAACAAGCTCCCAGGTGGCACTGATACAGCAAAAGCCCATAACCACTGCCTCACTGCTAGTGAAGGTGCCTCTAAAGAATGTAAGAATATATGCTCCTTTTAAACATTGAAAATGCTGTTTGGAGGAAAATTTAACCATTTAATGCCATAAAATAAATCTTAAGGGATAATGGAAAAAGATGAAATTACTTAGAGCAGAATGTAGTTACGTAGAAATTTAAACTGAGCACACCAGTTACTATGGGACATGTACTACACTAAATATACAACAAGCAATCCTGACCATAGATATAACACTTCCATTAACTATAACAATATCATTTTTATATGGTCTAATGCTCAAAAACAAAGGAGATGAAATGTGTGATCTGTAATCTTACCTTCAACAAAGAAATAGGCATCTGTATTCTCTAACCTCACAGGATTAGTGTAATAATGAAAACTTTAAGAGTTTACAATGCTTGTGATTACATTCTTTTTTCTTTTTTTAAAATATATTTTATTGATTTTTTTACAGAGAGGAAGAGAGAGGGATAGAGTTAGAAACATCAATGAGAGAGAATCACCAATCAGCTGTCTCTTGCACACCCCCTACTGGGGATGTGCCCACAACCAAGTTACATGCCCTTGATGGGAATCGAACCTGGGACCTTTCAGTCCACAGGCTGACGCTCTATCCACTGAGCCAAACCAGTTTTGGCTTGAGACGACATTCTCTCTTTTAATCTTAGAAGTGTGAGACAAACAGGCCAATGGGTAATATGGCTTGTCTGTCACGTGTCCTCTACTAAACAACAGACCTAAAACAAACCCTCCCTCCAGCACTCCCTCCACTACATTCACTCAACAACAAATATTTTCCAAGTGCCTATTTTGTGCCAGACACTCTCATAGATGCTGGGAACTCGGAAGTGAACAAACTGGATAAGGAATTTGCTTTCCTGTAGTTTGTTTGAGAAACTAAATAATTGAGTGAGATATTTTCAGATAGTGGTAAGTGATATGAAGAAAGGAAAACAGTAACGTACTGCATGGGGCCAGGAGGAAGGAAGGGCTCCCTCCTTTGGATTTGGAGGTCAGAGAAGGCCTTTGAAAAGGCACTATTTGAGCTGACAACACAGTAACATGAAAAAGCCAAGTTGGCCAGGAACCGAAGACAAACTTTCCCTCCCGGGGATAGAATACATTTGACTTGTTCTAGAAACAGAAGGAAATCAGGGAAGAATGAGTGTGGGAGTGAGAGAAAGAACGGGAGGGCCTAAAGGAGAGCAAGGACCACATGTAGCACATTAAATTTAGATTTGTTTTCCCTAAATGAAAATTAAATTCAATGGAGGATTTTAAGCATGGGTGCATCAGGTTTTCACATGAAGTAGACTGTCCCGTTTTCAAAATCAAAGAGCTCTATAAACTTTAAGAATTCGATTCTCAGAGAAGTGGAAGAGAGATAAACTGATCCATTATTATCCTTTTATTTTCATATCTCTTCTATTTCCTTGCCTTATGTGGTTATCATATTCCACTGTTATTTTCTCTGGCACTTTATTAAAATCAAAATAAGTACATGTGAGTAAATTTCTGAGAACAGTGCATACAAATGAAAGCAAATTTCTCATCTCCTTGAAATTAATGTATCTCCCAGTGGGTCAACAAGAAAGGCATGGGAATTCGAGGAGGAGCACCAAGAACATAATAAAAGTTTTCAAAATGAGGGACTCTCAGGAAAGATATTTATCAAAATTTAGTTGTTTGCTTGACTGTAAAACCTTCAAATATAATTGAAGACCAAAATAGCCCTCTCAGGAGACACTAACACTCATGCTTATTTATAGCCTGTGTCTTTGAACTCAAATGTAAAACAGGAAAAGGTGGGAAAACTGAAATTCTGATCTCCATGTTTTTATGAACATGCGCACGCACGCGCACACACACACACACACACACACACACACACATCTATTATAGTCTATGTTTCTGGCATTAAGGTAGTAGTACTAGTAGAGGGAAACATCAACTGGGACAGATAGAATTGAGATGAGCAAAATTCTGGCAAACTGGTAAAAGAATTATGAATTAATTCATGCATCTATGTATACGTAGTTTGATTTGTTTAGTTATCATTAAAATAGAAGATCTGGAGTTATAACTTTTGAAATTTCATAGGTCAAATCATGCCAGTCAAAATACGTAATTAATTAATGCCACCTTGATTGTTGGTTAGAGCGTTGTCCTGTACACCAAAAGGTGGTGGGTTCAGTGTGGATTTAGTTCCTGGGCAGGGCACATACACAGGTTGCGGGTTTGGTCTCCAATAGGAACACATGTGGGAGACAGCCAATCAATGATGTCTCTCACCTCTTCTCTCTTTCTCCCTCCCCCTCTCCATTTTCCCTTCCTCTTTCTAAAACCATTTTTTAAAGTCAACAAATTAAAATGCAATAACTTGATTGTCTATAGTTTGGTGTAGTGATTTAAAATCCTATCTGGCCAAAACAGCTTCTAAATATTCAAGCAATAAAAGAATATGCATGTCTGTGCAATCATTCAAAATGAGATTAAGAGATTCAAAGAACATGCAGTACGGTTCCTACACTAGCGTATTCTAGGTTTATGGGGAAAATTTTAGGTTTGTTGGGAAAATGACACATAGATAAAAACTTAGCATTTAAGTAGAAAAATGATTAGGATTTTCTTTCTGAAATTATAAGTTTTCCCTCTCAAGGAAAACAGCTAATCATGGAAAATAAAAAATGCATTACATTTACATGGAACACAAGAGAATACCTAGAGAAAGACATTTGGAAACATTGTCAAAGAAACAAAACATCACCAAGGAAAAGGTACCAAAAAATATGCAAAGGACAGACACGAAACATTATTATGATCGAATATAATGATGTAATTAAAAATTTCAGTAATTTCTAAGACTATTTTGTACAAGGATGTAAAATGTAAGGTTTCCACAGTAAGATATTTTATCATAGCTTATTGAGACATAAGAAAATAAATGATACTCAAAATTAATAGAATTATTTTTATCCGTTAATGTTGTGTACCCATCTGCAACAAATCAGTAAGTGAAAACATTATATATGGCTTCAAGAACATTAGTAGACTTGGTGTTGGAAGCCTGACTCTGCTGTCATATTAATGTAAGCAAGAGAGAAAAAAAATAAATCAGCTGCGACTATGCTCTGAGACTTGGTTTTCTTTTCTATAAAAATAGAAAGGTTGGCCAGCCTGACATTCTATGAATCTATGGTAATCAGTAAAATCAATTTACATGTATTCTTTTGTATGTGTTTTATCCAAAAGTATAATTATACCATTTTATAGACATTTAAGAAACTAGTCTCTGCATCAAGATATTTTATTCTAGTGGATAAAATATAAATATATAGTACTGATTAGATATACTGTAGAGTTCATCACTTAGTAAATGGCATTTTTATTTACATCATCCTTGAGTACTCACATCCACATAACCTTTCCTTTTCTGAACTCCTCACAATCAGTAGCATTTGCTATTTCACCAACTGTTTTCTGTATAGAAGAATTGTATCTCCATCTAGTAAGTGTATTTGGAGGTCTAGAATTCAAACCCTGGTCCACCAATCACTAGCCTGGGCAAGTTCTGGAACCTTGCCTAGCCAGTTTCTTCATCTGAAAAATCAGTATAATACCACAGCCCTTCCAGGACTAATCTAAAGATTAAATGAGATAGTAAAGCTCTTGTTTATGTGAGGTGAAATAATAGCAAGCACTTACATTTCATTCTTTATCTTCCCCAGATCCCTAATTACAAACAAGAAAATATGCCTTTTGCATTCCACCAAATCCTTAATGATGCTAAGCCCACAGAAAGCACTGAAATATTTGTAGCATCACTGACTCAATAAACATTTATTGAGAATCAACTTGCGTCAGGCCTTGGGGATAGGCATGGTGAGAAAATAAAAATGAAGAAGAACTTTACAATTCTTTTGCTGAAGATTTCTAAACTAGCTAAACACCACGTGATAAAAATATTAGAAGTATGAAGTAATTTTAACATAACTTGGAATAATTGTGACTGGAGATTGGGGCCAAAGTATTTTAAAAATACATAGGAAAAAATAACAAAAAATGCATAGTTATACCTAAATAGGAAAGGTTTTATAATGTGAACATGGTTTATCTTTCTAAATGAAAATGTCCCATGAAGTTAAACTTTAATGGGCAAAATGAGAATTTTTTTTCTAATTGGAAACCTGTTTTCTTTTTCTTGGAGCAAGAATCACAGGAAAAACATTGCAGAGGTTCAAGTTCCATGATAAAGAAGGAAAAACAAAATGGGGTTTCATAGATGGGATGAAATCATGTTTCCATGGAAACCCGGAACTGGTTTGTTGCAGGTCAACTTAAGTTGGCAATTTTGGCTAATTTCAATTATAAAAATTAATTTGGCAACCTAAAAAAATTGCCCATTCTATCACAGATGTAATTTTCAAATGATAGCTAAATACATGAACAGCATCTCACAGGATTAAAGACATGTTTTTAAATTTCTGTAATCATTACCAACTTCACCTGGCAAAGATATCATTTCAGTTGGAAACAAATCCAATGAACTAAGTTGTGCCAAAATAAATAGAATCTAGAATATGGTTGTCCTCTGATTCTAATGTTGGAGCAAGAACAGGGATAAGAACTTCCTCTGTTACAGACCAACAGAGCCTGTGGGTTTAATAGCTGTTGCTGAATCATGATAACTAAAATAGATTCAACATCCTATTCCAAAACAGGCAATGCTACTTTTTTTTAAATTTAGTTTTGTGGATTTTGTGTGTTTTTTTTCACATTAGAGATCCATTTAATCATTGGCATATGGTTGTTAGGCCATACATAAAACACAAAAATCTTTGTTTTATTAATGATCTAAAAATATTTTTGTGCCATGTTTTATATTTATTAAGGACCTCATTGCTATAATACAGGGATTGGCAACAGCCTTTAAATTTGCTTTATATGAAATTCTTTTGTGTGGCTTCGTTCCTTCAGACACAAGTAAGAAGAGCCAAAGGGCAGGCAAATATATATCTGAAATTCAACTCTGAATTAAAACTGTCCAGTCATACAAGCTTGATTAGCTTTTCAACACATCCAGCAACTATCTCACCATCACATTTAACTAAAGTTTAACCTCCTATGCTTTACCCATATGACAATTCCCAAAGTGAGAAACTTACACCTAATTTGTAAAGGATCATTCTTCCCTGGACTCTTTTATTTGCACTTCCTTTCGCTCTTTCCCTTCATGGCCAAGCTCCATGAGAGAGGCCTTCACTTATCTTCCTCCATTTCCTCACCTCCTGCTAAAGCTTCATCTCCCTGAAATCCAGCGTCTGCCTTTAGCACTGAAACTGCTCCTGTGAAAGGCACCATGGGTCTTCCAATTGCCAAATTAAGTCAACTCTTTCTGGCCATCTTTCTTAACTTTCCCAAACTGGGTTCATATAGATGGCTTTTGAAAACTGAAAACTTTTCCCCTAAGTCTTCCTTGACACCTCGCTCCCCTGGAGTAACTTATTTCCAGACTTCCCTAAGAGTCCCGCCTACTGTCCTTCATGTATACGGGTTCCTGGGATTTAATCAGAGTCTCTGTTTTTCTTATTCTGCAAACTTTCATTGCTCTGCATCCACTTTGGAACCACCAAACCGCAAATTTTTATCTCCAGAGCATACTTAACTTTTTCATTCCAGAGTCCATTTTTAAATAATTAGATCTAAAAGTTTGCTGAACATCAACATTTAAACAACCAACATACATCTCAGTTTCAACAAATCTTAAAAAGTGAGCTCAAAAAATCTATTCCTAAAAATTGCTATTTTCTTTTATTCTGTATTCAAGTAATGACTCTATCATTTACACTGTTATCCTAAGTCAGAACTCTGTCTTCCAAAAGCTACTTTCTGTCTGTCTTTTCTCACAACTAACAGCAAAATCCTCAAAGTTCTATGTGCTCTATCTCCACTGCTGCTATCATAGGCTGAGACTTTTTCATCCCAAGAGAGGCCTGGTGTATAAAATTTGTGCATGGGGGAGGGACACGGTCCCTCAGCCCAGCCTGCAATGACGCAAGCATTTTGCGCCCAGCTTGGCCAGAGGCCTTCTTCAGCCAGACATGGAACACTTGGCTTGTCACCAGGGGGGTGATGCAAGTGTCCCCACCCCCCTACCAGCCACTCCGTGCCCACTGCCCAAGGCCCTCTGTGGCTAGGGTGCAACACTTACCTCATCACCACAGCAACGAAGCAAGCATTTCACCAGGCCGCTCATGCTGCCCGCTCTCAGCGGGTACCCGCCATGGGACTGGGGGACTCTGGGAAGGCTGAGAGGACTGGGCGCCACCATCTTTGTTGACAGCATGACTGTCAATTTACATATTTCCTCTTTATTAGATAGGATACCCACCCACACTACTGATATAGATGCAGAAGAACATTTGAGCACTTAAGCACTCATTCACTATTTTGAAATATGCAGCAGCCATTCATGATTTTAAAATAAAAAGGCAAGTTCTTTAAAATAATAAAACCAAAATTAGAAAACATAATAACTAGTGATGAGATGTTAGAAGAATTCTCTTTGAATAAAGCCAGTATAATACAACAATGCCTGCAATCACCACTTCTATTTAGCACTGTAATAGATGCCTCTATCTAAGAAAATAAAACAACACAAATGAGGCATAAGCTTGAGAAAGTAATAAAATTATAAATTATTTGTGGCAATTATCTAGAGGTTTCAAACATCAAATCACATTCCCTTATTCTAGAAGAAACGTTTTTAAATGTATTTTTGAAAATACTATTCAAGATGGCAATAAAAACAAGGGCATGTCTAGGATGAATAAAACCACATTATAATTAAAGTATAAAAAAGTTATAAATTATGAAAATTAAATGTGTTTTATGGCAAAATTTAATATCATAAGGATAAAAGGTTTCTTCTCAAATAAGGTATGCAGTAAATGCAATTCTCATCTAAGCCTAGTTGTTTTATATTTTTGAGTATAAGAATGTAACTTGTCAAGTTGATCAAAAATTTCAAATGGAAGAAATTAGCCATGACAATTTTGAAGAAGAAAAAGTAGGAGGAAATGATTTACACTACCAGATATAAAACTTTATTTTAAAGATTTAGTATTGACAAAGGTTTAGACTAGAACAGTGAGTTTGTATAAAGATCCTAGAAACAAACCTACCTATATATGGGAGTGGTTGTAAGAGAGGCAACATTACAGATGAGTTGCAGAACTGAACTACTGAATGTGTGTGCTGTGGTAATTGCTCATCATATAGGAAAGGGGAAATATAGATAAAAGTGTACCCTTATTCACACCATATGCAAAAGATGGATCAAAGTCCCAAATGTATAAAGCAAAATGTTAAAACCATTAGGATATATAGAATATCTTTCTAACATTTGGAAGGAAGATATTCATATTTCTCTAACAAAGAACATCAAAAAGTTAAAAGATAAAACTAACCTGGAATAAAATATTTTCCATGTACATTTCTACCAAAGATTGGTGACTTGAATATATAAAGAAACCCTATCTATATTTTATTAGAAAAAAATATAAATATTCTTATAGGGCAATGGATAAAGACTTTGAACAAGAAACATTTATAGAAATCCCAGATGTTCAATATAAAAATATAAGTAATCTTGACAATAGGAAAATATAAACTAAAGTAAAATGCTATTCATACCCCCAAAATGTTAACAACAAAAGTTAAAGAGGATAAAGAAAAACAGAGATTCATACTTCTAAAGAGAATAAACTGGTATAGCCACTTTGAAGAGCAATTTACAATGCTTAGTAAGACTATAAAAAGCATATGCTACAATTTCATGAATCTATTTCAAGGAATACACTCTGAAAAATACGTTTGTACAGGGGAGACATCAAGAAGATATATATATTAGTGCAGCAGTATGTGTAACCAAAATAAAAAGAAACAGCCTAATTCTCCATAAAAAAATAATAATAATAATAAACCCTTGCTATTTCAAACAGTAAAAGTAGATATTCTAGAGCTGTGTGTAGCAATATAGTGTTAAGTGCAAACAGTAAGTTCCAGGAAGAAATGACAGTATGATATCATCTATATAAATTTTGATTTTAATTTTTTTTACTTTTTAGAGAGAGGAAGGGAGAGAAAAAGAAACATTGATCAGTTGCCTCCTGTACATGCCCAGACCTGGGATCGAACCTGCAACATGGGTATGTGCCCTGATGGGGAATCAAACCTATATCACCTTTTGGTGTATGAGATGACTCCCCAACCAACTGAGCCACACTGGTCAGGGCTAAATAAATTTTAAAACTTACAAAATAACAATATATGTTGTATGAAAGTACATACATATTCAGTAAAGTACAAGTGTACACATTGGGATAATATATAGCAACCTTCAATGAGTGGTTTATTTCTGGGATTGAAGAGATCAAGAAAGGTATGGGAGGAGATCTTTAGCTGTTTATCTCCAACTTCATTACCTTTAAATAGAAAGAACTATCTGAAGCAAATAAATGTGGGTGATGAGTTCATGAGTATTTTGTGTTCAAAATATTCTCAAATTAATTTTTTTAAATTTAAATCCTTTAAAATCTTTCTAGTGCCTTCAGAACACAGCTCTAGCTCTTTTTCAAACAAGCCCTTCATGATGTGGTCCCCACCTACCATTCAAGAATCATCACTGTCCACTCTGCTAAACATCATGATCTTTGTGGCACTTTCCATGGTGATAGCTTTCCCACTCACAGAGAATTAGGATTCAGTCTCATATCAAACCTCAAAGGACCTCTGATATAATAATAGTTTGTATACATATCCATCCTTACACACCAAAATGTGAGTTTCTTGAGAACAGGGATATGATTTGAATATCCCCTGTGTGTTTCATAATGCTTTTATCTATGAGAAATTCAATAAATGGGGGGATGGATGAACACACACACACACACACACACACACACACACACACCCTTTGCTGAATGTCCCCTTTGTTTCCCACCAGCTTAAGGTTCTAAGGTTCTTAAGCAGAGGTTCTTTACAGTAAATTATTGGGCATAAACACATGTCCAACCCTGAGAGTTTAGATGGCTACTTTATCTCCTCCTTCATGCTCACCTATGTAGCTCTAGATTTCCAGTTTTCAAAGTCTGGTGCTACCACTGACACTACATGTGTAGTTTTTGTCCCCCCTCTATCTGCAGAAATGTCCATCATCCTCATCTGGCAGTACAATTACCTACAGATCAAAATGGAAACGTTTTTGGAGACTTGCCCAAATCTCGGCACTTCTGTATTTTCCTGCGCATAATCATGGCATAGTTGAAAGAGTAAAAGCTTTTAGTTAAAACAGATTTAAATTCTTATCTACTACTTATTGTGTGACTTTAACACAGTTTTTTCTTAATCTCCCTGAATCTTACAGTCCTCCTCTCTACAATCAGAAATAAATCTATCCTCTCTATTTTGAAGGGTTGTTGTGAATGCTAATTGAAATGGCATAAAAGCACTTTATAAAGTATCTCACCCATTATACAAACTCAATAAATAATATTTTTCTTCCCTTTTTAAATTTTTAACACTAGAATTTGCAAAAAAAAAAAAAATATATATATATATATATATATATATATATGGAAAAACAAGTGATTACTATAGTTGAAAAGAATCACTTTCCTGAATACACATAGTGCATTATCTAAAATTTTTAAACAAATATCACTTTTCTATAAGTGTAAACAAATATACACTCATGAAGTATATCTCCTACTTGCCTGTCTTGCTGTGAGTTCCTGGAGGGCAGGATTCAAAACCACTAATTCTGTAAGCCACACTATGCTTTACAAGCTATAAGCAATCTCCCACCACAGGTAAGATATTTAGTTTTATGTCTTAACAATGGTGGTAGACTTCTGCTAATCCGGCTACACTTTCTGAGATGACTTCTTTTTTTTTTTTTAATATATTTTATTGATTTTTTTACAGAGAGGAAGGGAGAGAGAGATAGAGAGCTAGAAACATCGATGAGAGAGAAACATCGACCAGCTGCCTCTTGCACACCCCCTACCGGGGATGTGCCCGCAACCAATGTACATGCCCCTGACCGGAATCGAACCTGGGACCTTTCAGTCCGCAGACCGACGCTCTACCACTGAGCCAAACCGGCTTCGGCTGAGATGACTTCTTTTGAAGGCACACATTAGTGGAATGATCGGCTAGGACAAAGCGTACGAATGTGGTTGTGGAACGCTGTCAAGTCAGCTGACACATGAGACCCGTTGCCACACTAGTGGTCATGTTCCAACCAAGCAAGCAAGCCAGTCTAGGTACCATCCAACTCCACAGAAGACCAACATTATTATTTTTGGAGAAGAGCTTATTTTTAGAAGTATCATAATTTAGCTTTGAAATTTTGACCCAAGTAGAGCCAAAAGGTGGCACAACCAAATGTAAAAACAGGAAAAAGGATATCCATCTCCTGTTCACAAACAAGGAATTCCCTTTCCGGCAAAAGAAGTCTTTTACAGCTCAAGCCACACTAGGATGACTCAAAGAGGTGCTGAGAATCCCATACTTTCTCCTACTCCGTTCTCTGTTATCCAAACAATTCCCATCAGAACCATCAATGGAGCCTCCTTCTCATTGGAATCAATGGAGCCTCCTGATTATGGTCAACCTCCCATAGATGTGAGGCTCGATGGTGCATGGAGCCGATGCTAAATCAGCATTATTCACTGTCTCTGATTAGAAGATGATTCCAGTTCAATTCCCACCCCTAACCACCTGCAGATAACTATATTTACTTTTTAAAAATATATATATTTTATTGATTTTTTACAGAGAGGAAGGGAGAGAGATAGAGGGCTAGAAACCTATGAGAAACATCGACCAGCTGCCTCTTGCACACCTCCTACCGGGGATGTGCCCGCAACCAATGTACATGCCCCTGACCGGAATCGAACTTGGGACCCTTCAGTCTGCAGACCGATGCTCTACCGCTGAGCCAAACCAGTTTCAGCAACTATATTTTCTTAACTCGTGTCTTATTATTCAGGCCCAAACTTCTTAACACATGAGGGCTAGGCTGGATTTTTCCACACCTGCTTTCATTTTTAAACAATGAAAAAAACTATCAGATGCTTTGTCTGAACCTCTTTCATATTTTAAAAATAAGATAGTCACTTCTCTCTGAAAATTAAGTACAAGAGAAAATAAGTTTGTATATTTAGAAGGTGAGTCCTAATTATATATTCCAAAGCAACTTACAAATATTTTCCTATATTAAGCAAACATCATATTCAGTGGTATACATATTCTTTAATTGTGGGCTCCAAAATAAATTTATAAAAAAATAATTAGCAAAAATTGCAAAATTAGCAAAAATATGCTTCTATTTATTTAATGAAGCATATTTATCCTTTGTGAGATCAGCAGAATAATTCCATTTTATTATACAGTTAAGATAGCATTTTTTTTCAAGCAGCTGACTGTTTTTGCAATAAAAGTTTGCTGATCTATCCACTGGATGGCATTTTGTTCAATTGGGGGCAGGGACAAACTTTTATTGAGTGTTTTATTTACTAAATACCTGATATTTATTGTCTGATAAAAATTGAAGTATTATAAAGATGTATAATCCAATTAAATCATTATTTAGAGGAAGTTTATTCCAAATATATCATGTTTCTCCAACAAAACTAAGAGCTTTTAAGGAGCAAGATGAAGATATATTTTATATATTTCTATTTTTAACCATAACAGTATTACCACATAATACATAATAGAAGTTCAATTAATGTTGCTTTTACTGTTAACATATTTGTTCATTTATTTATTCAATGAACATTTATTGCCTGTCTGGCAAATGATATATCAATAGATATAATATATGTACAGTGCATTGGAGGGTACCTGGCATAACGGACTGCTCAATAAATGCCATGTTAGATGGAATGATACATAGCTAGCCAGCCATGACCTGTTCTAGGCAATGGGCACACAATGGATGTGCACACCACGGTCTCAAGGTCTGGGTGATTCGTTCTAAATGCAACTCTTGCTAAATGCTAAAATGGAGCACAATATTTTGCAGACTCAGCTATAACCAGATGAACTTGAACAAAATCCAGCTGGGTATATTTACCCAACTGAAAAGAAGAAATCAACATGTAATTAACCAAACAGTGTATATGAGCAATGGCAAAGCCCCTCTTCCAGGAGACAGCTTTCTATGTGAATCCTCTGTCTTCTTTACTTGCTGCAAATAAGTAAAACTACCTAATAACAACAATAATGTCTCTTCCTAACTAGAACACTCCTTGATTTCGGTAACAAATGTACAAAGAAACTCAGAAAACAGCCTGGGGGAATCCAAGCAAATAACCAACACTGCTTAGCAGGGAGAACTAAGGGAATGTGTATGAAAGAAGTGAAAGTCAATGTCTTAGTATTAATGTCTTAATAGTACTGAATGTATCAATGTTATCTATGCTTATTTGATGTCAAGCTAACCTAAAATTTTGTAGCTACTAAAGACTTGAGGAAAGCCATCAGCCACTTTATGATTTATTTAGGAATGGTTTTGTATAACTAAGAAAAATGGAATACCATTTAAACAATTAATAGAGTTCGAAGGAACACAAGATGTTGTCCATACTTTGCTTCCAACTTATTAGCAGGAAATTTAATTACCTCCCAAATAAATCATCAATCTTTAGACTGTTCTAACTGCTACAAGGTTCTACCTGATAATACCCTGAATAATAGTTAACTTTTATTAAGATCCTATATGAACCAGGCAATGGATTAAGGAATCACATACATTATTTCATTTAGTCATACAAGCGCTTTGAGTAGCAACTATGCTACTAATTCTATTTGACAACAGCAGAGTGAGGTTTGAAAGATTTAAAAGACATTTGTCACAAAAGCAGAGTCAGAAATTTTAGCAAAGTCACTCTGAGGTCATATGAGCCCTGCTTTCTACCATACAATTCAATGCTGATCTTGAGGCAAAAATCTACTTTTCATTAACTGATATTCTGTAGTTCTTTATGCATTAAATGCTCTATTGTGTATTTAGTTCAAGTTTTCTCAACTATTGACATTTGGGGCCAGTATTTATCATGGGGTCTGTCCTGTGAATTTTAGAATGTTTGTGGCACCCCTGGCCTCCACCCACTAGATGCTAGTAGTACACCCTTCCAGTCGTGAGAATAAAAATGTTCCCAGTCATGGCCAGGGGGTTAAATCAACCCCATTGAAAACCACAGAATTATCAATAGAGGTTGCCTTATGCAAGAATTGGCAATTAGAAGGCCTTAATGAGTGAAACTGCACTTGAACTTTGTCTTAGATTTCATAGTAGGAATCAACCATCATGTTCATAGTCCTTTGCCCAAAAAATAAAGCAGTAATATAAAAAGCATTAGTTTGTTTAAAATATTAAACAGACTTGAATTTGTTTGGTTAGCCTTTCTGTTTAAGACTTGAAATAAACTCTACTTTTCCACTATTAGTATTTCTAGGATTTTACTTCTATTTCATAATCAAATGTTCTTAAAATAGATCAAGTCATTAAAAAATAATCTAAAAGCAAATTTAAAAAACTTACCACACTCAATTTCATGGCTTGCATTTGCTTTTTATTCTTTGGCCATGAACAACAGAGTCCTTTTAAAATTGAAAGTGTTTAAAATAAAAATAAAAGTGTTTTCTTTCTATTTTATTCTGGTTTCACAGATAATTAATTGTAAAATATTATAATAATGTTGCCTATGAAGATTTTTATTATACTTCACTCACTCACATAATGGTGGTTATATGTGCCATGTTTCTTGATCCACACATCTACAAAGTTCTAAGATCTCATTCATATAATGAAATTGTTATATAGTCTGGGTGTTAATACACTGAAAGAATATAATACAAAAAAGATACAGCTTCTCTACAGAGTAAATTTTAAGGTATGACATCCATCTCTGTGACAAAATGCAGGTTTCCCATTGAAAGACAATTGTTCAGTTAATTCACTTGTGTAGGATAGTATTAAAAAACTTCATCTAGTTACATTTAAAGTTCAGGGGGGGATAAACATGTACAAAATGTTCTTTGGCTTTCAGCCTAGAGGATTTTCATGTGATTGTCAATTGGATATAGTTTAATTCCATTTAAGTACATATTCTTCAAAAAGAAGCATTCCCGGGGATGTTCAGGGAGAATTTCAAAGTGGCTCACACAGATCAGAACTCCCAGATTCCTAAACACTAAGCCTAAATACATGATGATTTTGGCAAAAGTGAGTAGATTAATTCTATTCTATGTCCATTACTTTTTCCATCCTTTCCATCTTTGTTCTCATACCAAGAGATAAGATATCTCATGTACTAAGTGATTCATATATTTATTTTTTTTACTAAATGTTTCTGAGAAGATAAATAGGTTTGAAGGGATATCCGTGGTCTGTTCAGAATAAAAATGTTTTGTGATCCCTGGCTAAAGCTATGTTTGTGCCAGTTTCTTCTGAGGTAAACAGTAATCCTACTAATATTACTTCCATGAAAATCAGTCTATATAGGAGTTGTGTTTATTTAAAGAAAGGCTGTCAACAACTGACAGCACTATCAGAAGTAGAGAGGACAGTAATGTGTGTTTTCCCTACAGCCTTTGTTTATTTATTTACTGTCTTAATGTTATCTCTCCCTTTCCACTGAAGAGTCAAAATGTCCTGCATGGAGGCAATCTGAAGGAAAAGGTCAGTACTTTCTTACTTCATCTTTTATTCATGCTATATTTGGATGCGATAAGTGATATTCTTCATTCCACAACATGCCTCGCAGAAATTCCAATTTATTTGCTTTCCCAAATAACTACATCATTCAATTTTTAAAATAAAAAATATACAAAATTCTCCTAAGAATTTAGGTAGGAGGTTCATGTCATTTTTTATATATGTTGGCAAACAAAATGCATTAAAATCTTCTGGAAAAAAGAAAAAAAACTAAACAAGCAATGCCATTTAAAAAAAATGTTTGGAGGCCACCAGTATATGGTTTCTGATAAGTATAGTATTACATTGTTTTTTCACATGTAAAAATAAAATCATATTACTATCAAAAACTATATAAAAACAGTGAAAAACTATACTTGCATAATGCAGTTATAGTAAACTACTTTTAAATCAAAGATGCTCAAGAATATGATAGCATTATCTATGGTCAGAGTAACAAAATGCACCAGGGCTCCTCTTGACAATCACCAAAAATGTTTCCAACTCAAAAGAACTAAATTAATATGCTATATTTAAATTGTTTTATTTTAATTGATTTTTCAACTGACAATGGTGACTAGTAAGACTTTTGAGTAAGATATCATGTAATATAAATTTCAACATTAAGCAAATATTTCAATCAATATATAGGAAAAGAAAAAAAAAAAAATCCTAACCAATCCAGAAAAAAAAAGACAGAAAATGTTTTTTTCTTTTTAAAATTAAAAAAAAAATGTGATCACTCTAACCACTAACTTAGTTTAAACACCATTGACTCTTTCAAAGCCACAATTTAAATTTTCCTCCACAAAATCCTTAAAATATTCCATTTTTCTTTAACATCATGTGTTAAAATAAGGCTTCTTTTAAAGTAAACATTGTTCTCTGTACTAAATAGTCATTTCATTAAATCATCTTGAGATCTTGAACTACTGAGAAACTTCTAACCACTAGATCAGCAAATTTCAACCAGTGTGCCCCAAGAATTTTTAAAACATTCAATACTTGACTCTAGTCAGGGGCACTGACCTCTTTTCCCTTAGGTTGTCAAATTTAAAAAATGACAACAGTGAAAACAAACAATAGCCATCTGGTGTGAGTGAATCAAAATTATACCTATTTTTTTCAAATTGGTAAAAAATATATTTTTTGGTGTGAAGAAGATTTTAGTAATTAGTTTAGGTGCACCATGAGATGAAAAAGATTGAAAATCGTTGCAATTGATCAACTGATCATCAATTCAGAACACCTAATTCTGATAAAATGACTCAAAATTTCTGAAACATTTTACAGAATTTCACTTTTAGTGCTTACTGCTGGTTCATCAGTAACGAAGCTTAAGAGCTTTAAGTAGCTAAGTTTTTTGCTCAAGTACAGAGAGAATCGACGGTACTTGCTAGAATGTCAGCAACCAAAACCTACAGCAAAGACCTGGCATTGGGCTGCCTAAAGTTTGCCACTTGTGTGAGTTTTCAGCTTGTCCCATCCGGTGGGGGTGCTGTTTTCAGATACTCAGTGAAAAGAAAATTAAATTATCTGCATCATAAAAATATCAAGTGAGGACTTCAGCATTTTAAAGAAAAAGACTTCAAATCACAGGGATGTGTCACTGACATGAACCATGGGCAAAATTTTGAAATTTTTAAATATGTTTCTGACATTTAATTTTTAAATATATTAGTTATTTAAGAGAGTATCCTATCTTTCCTAGGTGTATATTTGTATAGTAGTTATGTTGTAGGTGGTAGGAATGACACCAAGTGTCTGACCAGTGTGCTTAGACCGCACCTGGGTTCAGCAACCTCACTACTTGAGTTCTGGCTACGAGAGAATTCAGAGGCAAGACTCCAACTATAAGAGAACATTTATTTGGAAAATCACTAAATTATAATTAGTATTATGCCTTCTATTTTGTAATCTTTTTTTCACCTTATTTCAAATACTCTTCCTAAGAATCAACAAATACTAAACAAAACTGTTTAAAGAATCATATGTATCAAATTCTACTTTTTAAACCCAACATCAGAAATGTTTCTAATGGTTAAGTCATTCACTAATAGGAAAATACTGAAACTATCAGGCATAGATGAACCTCCAAACTAATGGCTTTTACAGTCAATTTTATTCCAAGATAAAACTCTTTGGCCAAAACCTGTTTGGCTCAGTGGATAGAGCATTGGTCTGCGGACTGAAAGGTCCCAGGTTCGATTCTGGTCAAGGGCATGTACCTTGGCTGTGGGCATATCCCCAGTGAGGGAGTGTGAAGGAGGCAGCTGACCGAGGTTTTTCTCTCATCTATGTTTCTAACTCTCTATCCCTCTCCCTTACTCTCCATAAAAAATCAATAAAATATATATATATATTTAAAAATCTTTGATTTCCTTACCTTCAATGATAGGAATGTCATATTATTCCTTTCCAGAAACTAGAGAAAGGTGACTTTTTTTAAAAGCAAATGTCCCTCCATCATTTAATTAACATGGATCCATCTTCCAAATGATTCTACAATTCAGGAGATAAGTATCTGTCTCTCTCCTTACAATTTTCAGCTTAACAATAACCCACAACCTTTGGACCAACTAGTCTCCTTACAATTTTCAAAGAAAAAGATCGCTACCAGGAGATATTTTAACTGCTTTCTGAATTAAAACAATATGGAATAAACCAGTTCATCCATTATATTAATGTTACCTGGGTTTTCAGGGCAGAATTCATCGGAAATGTTGGGAATACAAACAATATACCAAACTGTCAGCCTCCTCCCTCTAACCCCCCTTAACTAGCAGGTCTGCTTTGAGTTCACGTTGTGGTCAGAAAAAACCATTTTCCTAACTTAATTTAACTTGGATTGTATTTGTGATGGTGTTCTTTGATTTGCTTCGATTTTATGGGACAATTTACTGCTTGGTTTCTTTAGTATTGCAGTTTATATGAAAATCAGATGTTCCTCACTCTATGAAGAGTAGAATAAAAATGACAAAACTAAATTAGACAGGATTTTAAGTTAGTAAGAGAATGAAACTTTCGATGAGACCATAAGACATAGAAAGGGGTCATTAAGAAAAATTGGGAAACATTGTGCATGGAATTTTTTTTTTTTGAATGACAAGATTCTCATCCCTGTTGGATGACTTCCATAGAAGGAGTCCACCAACAGTTGAATGGACGTTGAATCAATTGCTTTTCCAAGCCTACAATGATGATACAGGGGGTCTTCAAAGGAACTAAGAGTAATTTTTTTCAATAACTAAAAGTAGAGCACAGTTTCAGATTACCAAAATTCTGCAATGCTGGTTTTGTGACCTTGACTCAGAGTCACTGGGATGTCCCAGGAAACCACAATTTTTGTCAGATGCACATTTTATGTCCAAACGTTTACCAGATGTGAAGTTCATGTGATCTATGCTGTGCAATAGAAACAAAAATGAATTTTCTGTGTAATTTGACATACCAGTTCATTCTGTGAGCCAGCAGGTAACTGGAGTGCTGCTCTCATGTTTAGGCAGAGTAAAAAAAACTACTTAAGCCCTACCACTACCCTCAATTAAAACAATCCCACATGATTATTAAGCCTGAAATTCCAAGAAAGCTTCCTTTCTTTAGATTAAGAAATCTATCCCTGTTAAAATTGAAATGCCCTTGGGAGACATAAACAGTTATCAGTTATTTATACTTCAGAGTAAATTAATTTCAAATCCGGTCCTCCCAGCTGGTTTTGATAAGACTACATGAAACTTGGTTGTTTGGATTGTAAGAGAGTACAAAAAGATTTTTCAGAGATAAAAGTTAATACACGAATAATTATTTTACCACTATTACTTGTTCATTCATTCAATAACATTTAAGACCACCTACTATTTTTCAGTGCATGTGCTAAGCATTGGGGATACAAGATGAAAGAGCTAGGTAATGACCTTAAGAAATGCAGGGTTTGGTGGAAAATGTCAATCCACATTTACCACAGAAGAGTGGCGATGTTAAGGGAGGTGAGTGCACTTTGCACGATGCTCAGAGAGATGAATACCTAAATCCACCTGGCAGAGAGAAGATGGGAAAGTTTTCCAAAACAACGCAAAGTCTGACCTGTAACTTGAAGAAAAACCAGGGATTTGTAGGTGACCTAAGGATAGGAAGATAATGTGGTACCTGATTTTTGCCTGGAAACACTAAAGAGCAATATGTTCTCAGTGAAACAGCATTTCTGAAGTCAAGATTTCTGGAGTGAAGTAGCTGTAGGGAGTCAGGGGCAGTGTCTCAGCTAGGGATGCCATAACAAAATATCATAGGCTGGGGGCTTAAACAGCAGACATTTATTTTCTCACAGTTCTGGGGGCTGGTAGTCCAAGATTAGGGTGCCAGCATGGTTTTTGATCTCTCTACAGGTAGGCCACCATCTTGCTGGCTGTGTCCTCACTATGCCAATTGTGGGTGTGTGTAGAAGTGTGTGTGTGTGTGTGTGTGTGTGTGTGCACGCGCACACGTGCATGCAGGTGCAGACACACACTGGGGTGAGAGGGAAAGCTCCTTGGTATCTATTCCTGTAAGAACAGCCAATCCTAATCCTGTATCAAAGCCCCACCATCCTCATTTAATCTTAATTATCTCCTCACTAGAGGCCCAATGCACAGAATTCGTGCACAGGAGTGTGTGTGGAGAAGGGAGTCTCTCAGCTTGGCCTGCACCCTCTCCAATCTGGGACCCCTTGGGGGATGTCTAACTGACTCTCCCAATCCAGGACCACTGGCTCCTAACCACTTGCTTACCTACTGGCCTGATCACCCCAAACCCCTCTGCCTGACTGCTTGATCATACCTAACTACCTCTGCCTGCCTGTGTGATAGCTCCTAACTGCTCCCCTATTGGCCTGATCACCCCTAACTGCTCTCCTGCTGGCCTGATCACCTCTGACTCGCCCCATTCCTGGGACCCAGGATTCTCTCCCTCTGGCCAGCCGCAGGCACCCAGGACCCAGGCTGGCTTTACCTGGACCAGCCACAGCTAAAGGGGACCATGAGTGGGTGGCTTTGCCCAGGCCACAGCTGCAGGCACCCGGGACCATGGGGAAGGCAGCATTTCCCTCTCCGGAGTCAGGCTGCAGGCGCAGGTGCAGCCTCTGGCACCTGGGACTGTGGGACATGGGGCTTGTCCCTCTCCTGTGCCACAGGTGCAGCTGCTGGCACCTGGGACTGTGGGGCGGGTGGCTAGTCCTTCTCCTGGGCTACAGTCTTACTGGTCCCCATTTCTCTCTCCCCATTGTTGAGTGTCTGATCCATGGGGCATGACAGCGTGAGGGTGTGATAACCATTTGCATATTAGCTCTTTACTATATAGAATTATATTGGACTAGAGGCCCAGTGCACAAAATTCGTGCTCCCTTCAGCCCAGCCTGCATCCTCTCCAATCTGGGAATGCTTGGGGGTGTCCAACTGGCAGTTTAGGCCTGATCACAATCCTGGATGTCTGGCTCCTAATCGCTCACCTGCCTGCCTGCTTGGTCGCCCCTAACTGCTCTCCCTGCCCCCCACCACTGGCCTGATCAACCCTCACTGCCTCTGCATGCCAGCCTGATAAACCCTAATTGCACTCCCTGCCAGCCCGGTTGCTACCAACTGCACCCCTCCTCCGCTGGCCTGGTTGACCCTAACTGCTCCCCTGCTGGCCTGGTCGCCCCCAATTGCACCATTCCCCACTGGCCTGTTCACCCCTAACTCCTCCCCACCCGCTGGCCTGGTTGCCTCTTTCTGCCCCTCTTCCCCCCCCCCCCCCCGCTGGCCTGGTTGCCCCCAAATATCCCCCCCTGCCAGCCTGGTCGCCCCATGCAGCCTGCTGTTCAATCATTTGGTCATCCCTCACTATCCCCCCTGTCAGCCTGGTCATAGGCAGCCATCTTGTGAGAGCATGAGGGTTAATTCAATATTACCTCTTTATTATATAGGATTATATAGGATAGGACTTTAACACATTTCAGTCCAGAGCAGGCAGTCAGGTAAAAGAATGACAGTGATGGGGAGGGTAGTCAGGAAAAAAAAGAAAAACCATGAAGGGCATTCTAAATCAAGTGAAGAGGAATAGATTTTCTTTTTATAGCTCAATATAGGACTCCACATATGAACCAGAAGCCGGGAATGGCATTCTGGTTCATGGCAAAGCTCACTATGGCAGAAGTCTGGAGAATGATGCACAGGGAAGATACTAAGGATGGTGAGAGCCCGAGGTGGGAGTGAGAATGGAGTTGAGAGAGATTTCTGAGTTAGGAGAAGCCACGTTTGATTATATCTGTGTGGAGGGGAGAAATGAGAATTACCCCAGCCCTCCCTCTGGCTTGTGCATCTAATAGATGGCAATGACCTTTCCTGAAAGGAAAAAAGAGAAAGAATTCCAATTTTGTTTGCTGGGGAATGAGAAGAGGAAATACAAAGCTTCTTAGTTTTTAGAAAATTGAGTGTAAGCTTTGCATGAGGTATATGTGCATATGGAATTGTTTACTTGGCCCTCTCTGCCAGGAAAGGGCCAACGGGGAAATGCAGATGATGCTAAGCAGAGTCAGAGGATGGGGTCCTCCCCTGGTTTATTATTTGCTTTTGAGCACCAAGGGCTGTGATTTCAGGCCATTAAAACTATTGTATTGAACAAAACAAACATCTAACATTACAAGCAGAGCTAAGTAAGTGCTGGTTCATCTACATGCTGAAGCATCACAGAGCATGAAATCCATGTATTCCAAAGGTATTCAATGACATTAAAAAACAGTAAGAAATAAAGCAAAACACAAAACTATAAATAATTGATTAAAACATATGTTTTCATAGGAATGTCAAAAATTGTTACCTCTGAATAGCAGTGTTACAAATATATAATTATTTTCATGATATGTTCTCATATTTTCCAAACGTGTCTATAAGGAGCATATCTTGTTTAATAATCAGAAATAACAAACTTATTTTTAAACTTGTACATATTTTTGGGTAGAGTTAATATTCCGAAAGAAGGTTCTCTCTCCTACCACCAGCAGAACACATAATTGAACAATTCTCTACCAATCAGGAGAAACTGGAGTATGCAGAGTAGCAAATTTTAAAATTGTGCCTTAAAAGAAGGGTTTTACTTTTTAATTTATTTAAAATATATTTTTATTGATTTCAGAGAGGAAGGGAGAGAGAGATAGAAACATCAATGATGAAAGAATCATCGATCGGCTCCTGCACACCCCACACTGGAGATCGAGCCCACAACCCGGGCATGTGCCCTGACCAGGAATCAAACCCTTCATAGTTTGATGCTCAACCACTAAGCCACTCCAGCCAGTCAAAGTTTCATTTTGTGTTCACACTCTATGTCTTCTATGGGCTGTCTATGGGCTCTGCTCCACATTCCTCTATTTGGGACCCATTTCAAGGAGCATGGCCACTCACATGGCAGAGGTAAAGAGCTTTAGAAGGTCTCATACAGAAATTAAATGCTCCGTCCAGAAACAGACCTATGTCAATTTTCACTGAACTTATGGAATTAGGAGATGTAAGCCCATCATGTACCTGAAATATACTTGGCAAACAGAGCTAACAACAGTCACATATAACTACTTCCAAAAATAATTATGGAGGGAATTTTATGGCAGTGTTGTTCAAACCGCAAAACCATGACCCATCAGTAGATTGTAAAATCAATTTAGTGAGTCATGACCAGTGTTTTTCCATGGAACGGGAAATGTCAGAACATCATGCAGAAAAGGTAGATATTGATCATGACACTATTACCAAATAAATACAGAGGTGTCACAATGTTAACTGTCTTCCTGTGGGGTTTGAAAGCAATTGTTCTAAGAGAGCACCAACTAAGCCAGATATATAGAAACATAATTTTCTGTTGATATTGGCTCCTCTATTCCAGTGTCCTATAACTACCATAAAACATTTAGGAAAATATGGGCTTCCTCGGTGATATCAATTTTAAGGACTGAGTCCAATTTTTACTCTTTATGTAATGAAATGCTCTCTTAATAACTCAATTAAGAAATATTATGAAGTGATTCATATTTTTAGCACCTTGTAAGTATTGAGTTGAATTCATTTTTTATTTAATCTAAAATACATACAAAAATTTAAGCTTCAATAGCTTTTCCTCAATTCTACAGAGCCTCATTTTATTGGTTAGGAATATACACAAATTTTTACATTAACTTAAATAGCATCATTGACCAAAATGAATAGTGCTAATTTTTTTTTTTATTCTGTATTTCTGTTAATATATAAAATACATTGTCATGGATGATTTCTGACTTGATTCTTTGATATTTAAGGGAAGAATGCATATTTCAAAACTGCAAAATACCTATTGAACTTCACTTCTTGATATAGACTTAATACTCCCAGTTTTCAATTTTCTCTGTTTTATCATCTACTAAGAAAATACAAATTTGAAACATGCACATTCTATATACTTATTCATGGGGGGAAAACAGTATTTATCAACTTAGTTTCAATTTTTTAAATGTATTCATCTTAATGCTTACTTTCTATCATCTATGTGAAATGTTTAAGTGCTTACATAACTGTGAGCATTTCAACCGATTTCCATGTTTTCTATCCTTCCCCCATGGTTTTCCCTACCTACCCTTCAGAGAAGTGCCAGTTCAAAAGCCAACCTCTTGTTCCTACTCAGAAAATGCTAGTTAAACATCCAGGAAAAGAACAAAATGCTTCAAAATGGTACAATCATCTTTTGGCTCCCAGATGGCTCCACTAGGTATGCCAGAGAGGTTTTCTGAGGAGAAAAGGAATCACTGTGAAAATAACCTAGCATCTTGACATTCAAGGGAACCAAATGAAACATGACTAACTGTTGAAAAGAATGGAAAATGAAAAGAACATCCTCGAAAATAAACTAGTGTGCAATTTTTTACCATCTAAAAGGAAGCTCTGGTATGGAAAAATGAACATCCTGCATTTGTTAATTAAGGAAGCATTCTATTCAGTTCAGTAACAGTAGCTTGTTTAAAAGTGATGAGTCACAAGAGTCAGTTCCTTCCTTGCCTTATTCAGGTAGGTGTGGGGGAAAGAGGATTGAACTGGCAGCTGGTCCATCTCTGTCCCAGACCCAGCTAGGCCACTGGGACACTAGGAATCTGGGCAAGAAAACAAGCCTGGCTGGACTTCAGTATCTCCTCTTTACAACCAGGATGTGAAGAGATGAATGAGTGAGTTGTAGGATATCTTCTATTTCAAATTGACTACAATTCAATTCTCAGAAATATTTTACCTATTTAATTCATTTAAAACAACCCCTCTCCCCCCACACACAAAGGGTAATTTCTTCCCATTATTTCAAATTGAATCTACTAGATCTAATATATGATTAATTTTCTACAAATTATCATTGTGTGACCAAAATTACCATATCATTAACATTTCTGTTTCATTCAAAGAGCTCCGAAGACATGCACACTATTCTGATCATTACAAGATAGCAGTGTTTATTTTTTATCACTAAGGTATCAGACAAAAAAATAATTCCTTGAAAATGCTCTTCCTTTTAAACAAATGACAATTACTACACAAATTCAGCTGAATGATTGCAATATGGTTCTGAATTCTAAAATGGAGAGCTTAAACTATTTACATTGTTCTCCTCAAAACACACACACAAAAGTTAGCAAATAAATACCACAATCAAGTTCTGATTATCCATCATCTGTAATGGCGAGGAGAGATATCTTATAGAGATTTTCTTAAATGGTGGAGGGAGGGTGTACAATTGGGCATTAGAATGTGTTTTATTCTTACATTTGAATAAAGCTCTGCCTGGCATTCTGGAAACTGACAACACTGTACTTCAAGCTGAATAAATAATGAAGATTTCTGAGGGAAAAACCAACCCAAGAGAACTAGAAAACATCTTGGTTTATATATATGTTGGTTTACACCTTAGCAAATGAGAACAGTGTGGGATGTTTAGAAAGACATTGTTAAATCCCCGCTATGTGAGACTATTATTATAAAAAGAATGAATTGTCAAACGTGACATTAAATATTTATATAATAATATTTTTTAAATTATTGCAGAAAGTAGCCGTAAAAGAGATTATGGTATACAAACAAGTTAGTGTTATTATTATCATCAAATACATCTATAATGTATAAAACTCATGAGGTGGGAAACTTATGCTTCACTGCTGACTCCAAAGTTTATTGGTCGCATTCTCTTATACAGATGTTCAAATTTAATGAGCTCAAACAGCAACATCTGCACTGGATTGGTTTCATTCATGCTGGAAAACTGACATTTCTCTAGGAGAGGTGCCAAGTGCATCTCAGAATTACAATATGTCAGACTTTAAGCAAATGGAGCTGCTCTTATTTTTCTACATCATCCAATTGTGTTCAGAAGAAATTGTAAACAAGACCCTTAGAACCACAGTACCAACAGCCCATCAAGAAGCAACTGTGATGGTCTACTACATACTGCTTGGCCCCAAATGTTCACTTCATGGCAGAATCAAGCAGGCAGCAAAATGATTTCCATTCCTTTCTGCAATTACAGGTGCTTTAAAATGCTGTCAGGTTAACACTGAATGCAATCCCTTCATTAACCCCATGACCTATGCTGCTGGGAAGATCAAGGGCATAACAGCATTACTCAGCGATAGAAGAAAGGAGGTTCTCAGGAACCAGAGAAGGAAAAGTATCCTGACAGAGGTAGATGCCTCTGGGGCTGAGCAGGAAGCAGTTTGTGCAAATGAGAAAGAACAGCGGCCTCTTGGATATTATGCAACTTTTCCCCATTGTACCCATGGGAAGCCGTGAGTATGGGCTCTTTGACTAGTTTGGGAAAGCAGGCCTCAGGGAGGCTTCTCACTAGCAAAACCCAAGAGACACTGGAAGCAACCACGTCCAGAAAACAAGACATGAACTAGGACACTGTCCAACTCCACAAGCTTTAGGAGCAAACTGTAGTAAAGAGGGAGAAAATCCAGACAGTAGTAAACATGAAACTGCAAACATAAATATTCAATGGAAACCAGCATCATGCAGGAAGACCATAAACTCAACAAACATGTAATGAACATCCAGAGAAAGAGTTAAGAAAAACTTAAAATGTAATTAATATATTCAGAGATGTATGTGAGAATAGTTGAAAAGTAGCTAGATGGGGGAGGGGTGAAGAATTCTACCAGATTACAATGGAAAAGGACACAGATTTTCCAAAATATTAAAAAAAAGAATTTTAGAAGGAAAATGGACATATAAAGAAATAATGAAAATCTTTCAGAGCTAAGTAAATATTTGAATCTTCATTCCATCCAGAGGGGCTCAGTTGGTTAAGCATAATCCTATGCACTGAAGTGCTGCCAGTTAGATTCCAGATCAGGTATACTGGGTTGTGGATTCCATCCTTGGTTGAGGCAAGTACAAAATGCAGCGAATAAATGTGTCTTTCTCACATAGATGTTTTTCTCTCTCCCCCTCTCCATCATTCCCTCTCTCCCTCTCTCTCCACCTCTCCCACCCTCCATCCCTCTCTCTAAGCATGTCTTTGGATGAGGATTAAAAAAAATTTTTTTGAATCTTCATACTGAAATGGTTTCATAAGTACCAAATTAATTACATGTGGGGAGGGGGGGAGAGACCTTCTTTATATACATATTGGTGCAAAATCATAATTCAAAAGAGGAAGCAAAAAAATTCTAAGTTTCTGTGGGGAATGAGGAGGAGGATGGGGAGAAATAAATTCAGATTGTCTAGAGATTACCACAGAAGTGAGGTTAAACAGAATGGATCAAAATCTTCAAAGCTCTATAGGAAAATATTGTCCTAACCAAAGAAATATTTATGAAAATTTTGATCATCTGAACATTAAAGAACTCAAATATTGACTATCTATTCACTCTCTCCAGTAAATTATCAGACAATAAACAAACAAAGCTATTCGTGAGGTAGAGAATTATTTTTAAATGAACAAAATTTGCCTCTCTCTTCTAACCATTTCTCCAAAATAAACTTCTGTCTAAAATTGTTACTTTAAAACATTAGTAACATTCTAGAAATAAAATACAGGTTTTCAAACAGGGAGCAGGGTAGGAAGTGGGGGATAAAGGGCAGTGAGGGTGAAATAGATAACGTAAAGAGAGTAAATACATTATCTCAGAGGTGGTGGAAAAATTCTAACTGGCTATTAGAAAACCTCAAGTTGTAACTGATATCTACACTAATAAAAAAGAAACATGCAAATTAATGATCACTCCACTACACCCACCAGCCAATCAGGAGTAAGTATGCAAATTAACCCAATAAAGATGGCAGCAGCCATGGAATTGGAGCTAACAGGAGGCTTGGGTTGCCCCTGGTGATGAAGGAAGCCAAACTTCCCGCCCAACCTGGCCAGCCTTGGCCAGCCCTGGCCTCTGCTCAAAGCTACAAAGTTTCAATTATAGAAGATAAATAAATCCCAGATACCTGCTTCCAGCCCTTGGCCTCTGCTAAAGGAGGCACTGAAAAAAAAAAGAAAGAAAAAAAGGAGGGGCTGGGAGCTGGGGTCACTGGGGGGTGTGGCCAGCCTGAAAAAAACCCTTAGCCTTTCACCCAGACTGGCCACACCCCCATTGGATGAGAGTCCCCACTGGGGGGCTTGGCCAGCCTGCAAACAGCCATCAGCCCCTCACCCAGGTAGTCAAACATCCCTTGGGGGGTCCCAGATTGGAGAGGGTCCAGGCTGGGTTAAAAGACACTCCCTCCCATCCCCCGTGCACAAATTTTGTGCACCGGGCCTCTAGTAGAAATATAATGGTAACCATTATTAGGTAAACAAGGATATAACCTCCAGGGATGACTGGTAGGAGAAGAAAATGAAGCCAACTTAATTCCAAACAAAATTTTAAAAAAATAATAACAATCATTGTAATAAATAACAAGAGAGCATGGTAAAAATAAAAACCCAGTAGCATGAAAAAGAAGAGTCCAAATATGTTAGCAATTATAATCAAGTTTAACAGGTTAAATTTGCTACTTCGAATTCAGAAATTCAGATTTGTGTGTGTGTGTGTGTGTGTGTGTGTAAATCCATCTATATGCTGCTTAAAACAAGAAATCTACCTAAAACACTTGTTAAGGGCCAAGAATAAATCATATAGAATTGACCTATAGTTCTCTGATGGAATACTAGGCTGACATTAGAATACCACGCTCACTGAAAACAGATAAATGCAAGCTTAATATAAAACTAATTAAATGGCTCCTCAATGAAGAGTAATACCTATGCCAACCTAGTAGGAAGTATCTATTGACATATTTTAGAACTCTGCCATTGTCCCTGGGCATTTAATTAGATATTTGTAATTTGGGAAAGGGCAATGATGAGCTGCAAATCAATTTCCATTCAAAGCTAAGCTAAAACAGATTTCAAACTAAATGAAAGATTTTGGATTCAGAAGATCTCACCTGGATAAATAATGGACCAACTGCAAGAAGACAAAATTCAAAAGAAACCCAGGAAAATCCTGGGAGCCAAAGTCTGGTTAGTAGAAGGCCCAATAGGAATCAGTTGGCTTACTAGCAGGAGGTCTGAGTAGGCTGAAAGGTCTTAGCCAGTGGTAAACTGAAGTCATTAGTGCGAACTGGTTGCCAACAATTCATTTGGTCTTGGGCTCTGAGGGAGAAAAAGAACCAGGCTGCACCTTTTCTATTCAGCAACCAATAGTCAGTGAGAATCAAATGCAGTGTGACCCGGAAAGGCTGACCAGATTGGAGATGTAACTCCAGACTGCTGCAAAAGAGCAGCAGCTGTAGAATAGGGTGTTTCACTTGTCTTCAGATATTCACAAGACTGCCATGTGGAAAAGAAATTAACTTGTCCCCATCACTCCCAGAGTACAGAATTAGGATCAATGCCTGGAAATTCCAGAGAGGACGTTTTCAGTTTAACTCGAGGGAAGTTCTAAATAAATGGGGATGTCCCTAACACTGAAAGTGACCCATCCATCAATGGATGTTCCTGGTACTGGGGAATTTGCACATTAGGTATGCTAGAGAGAGAGAGGTTAAGGCATCAAATACTGGTGGTATAAACAATATTTGTATTGCGAACAATAATTATTTGTAGGATCATTTCCAGCCCAGTGATGTATGTTGACTAGAATGTGTATCTAAACAGAACCATTTGTTCAAACTGAAATATGCTCCAACAAGCAGGTTCAAGCCCCATCTCCTCTATGAATTAAATCACGAAAGAAACAGACCATATCTTCCATAGCGTCTACCTCCAATATTCGACCATTTGAAGATCAATTGCAGAGGCTTATTTTGCTTCCTCAAAATTATATTTAAATAGTCCACCTCCCATCTGTCTGACAAGTACCTGAAGTCATGGAACCTCAGTCTACTAGGCACACTGGTAGCCACTGACATTAAACACTCTGGCTTATCACATCTCTTGTCTTTTGCATATAGCACCTATTTAATGTTTTTATAGTCACCAATAAATCCTTGCTGTGAAAGTGATGAAATACACATTATTGACTTCCTTGGGAGTTCCTGTGTCCCTTTTACCCCCTTGATATATCAAAATTCCTGAAATTTTCCACTTAAAACTTCCAAACTCTCTAATGAGAATAATGGTTAGAGAAACTGAAACCCATTTTTACAACTTTTGCAGATAATAAAATACGCCCTCTTCCATTCTCTTTACCTTAGAACCAATAGCCGACCCTAAGAAAACAGAAAGATTTTGAAGGAATTAAAGCCACAATTTGAAATTCTCTAGAGTACAGAGTAATAGTAGCAAAGTCTTACACTCTGAAGAAGTTCGGCAAGACTGTAACTCTGAATAAGTGGGTTCCTTGAAAACATAGCTTTGGATAAGAAAACAGCTTCAGATAAAATAGAGTGGCCTTGCCTAAGGATTGAAACTACTAAGGCAATAAAAGAAACGAAAAGGAAAATTTGTTTTTTATGCTAAGTTTATAATAAATACTCATCTTTGTGGATAAAACTGGAAAAAGGAATAAACATACACACATTTATTTTTAAATTTGTCATTAGTATTCAAATCGAGTTTGAAAATGTGGAATTATAATTGCTTTTCTAGACTTACATAGGCTGCTTTAGGCCCAAAGCTAAAACACATGGCAAGTTACTAGAAGAAAAATTTGGAATTCAACTGGACAGCCATATCCAAGATGATGTAGAAACACTTAAAATGCACAAACTCATTGCATGACTCAGGCTTAGCACTTAATAATGTAACAGGTCTGGCCAAAAATGACAAATCTGAAATTACCACCTAAAAATTAAAAATACTTATAGTCACAGTTATAAAAACACAAATGCACAAATGACCCTAAGTCTCTTATATTGATAGCTGTCCAAACATTCATTTAATTAAATCATTTATAAGGAGTTGGAGATAAAAAATATTCAGCCCAGCTGTCATGGCTCAGTGGTTGAGCAAGGAGGTCAGTGATTCCTGGTCAGGGCACATGACCAGGTTGTGGGCTCGATCCCCAACATGGGGCATGCAGGGTATAGCCAATCAATGACTCTCTTTCATCATTGATGTTTCTCTCCCTCTACATCACTCTGAAATCAATAAAAACATACTTTTTAAAATGCATGCTTTTTTTCCAGGGTTCTGATATCTGTCAGTTAGATTCATTTCATCATGGCTTTTTGATTTGCTTTGTTTTGGGCTGAGTAGAAGTCATGCTTAGTCTAAATACTTTGTAAAAACTTACTGATATATATAATATATGTTGAACTTAGGAGAACATAGATCTAACCACAGCCACAAATAATAATAGAGGTAATGAGACAATTAACATAGGAACAACCACAAGAACTTCTACCCTAAGCAGCAATGGAATAGGGTTGTGGAATGACAACCAACCCTGACATCCATGGGGAAAACTTAGAAAGAGAATACTGTACTTACAATAAAAAACAATTTTAAGCTAATTTGAGTACTTTTTTGGCTAGGCTCTATGCTCCTCATGTTTATTTGCATTATCTCATTTAACTTTCCTGACCACACTGTGAAATAGGTGCTATGTTCCTCAGTTAACATATGGGGATATTAAGCTTTAAATGGTTTGATGCCATGCACAAGGTCACAAGGTCACATAGGTCCTAAGTGACAGGGCCACCACTGCACAACACCCATGATTTTAATTATTGTCTTATATGGCCTCAATGTTTACAGTACAGTACATAATATTCTTTTGGCATTCACAAGAGGTAATAAACCAATTCTGCTTTTAAAATTTTTTTCTCATGTAATTTTAGCCAGATTGTTACTATCTGTGTGTCTGATATTTAAAAAGCACATCTGGCATAATATGTGCTTTATAAGTTACAGGGACATAAATTAATCACATTGTTACATCATTATCTCTCATTTGTATGGGAATTCAAAATTATAATTTCAAATGTTTCTGTCAACAAAGCATGTAGTTATGCTAAATTTTCATTGAAGGAGTAATACATGTAAATTAAAAAAATAACCCTAACCATTTGGCTCAGTGGATAAAGCGTTGGCCTACAGACCAAAGGGTCCTGGGTTTGATTCCAGTTGAGGGCATGCACCTTGGTTGGAGGCTCCTCCCCAGTCAGGGCCCTGATCAGGTCACGTACAGGAGGCAACCAACCAATGTGTTTCTCACATCGATGTTTCTCTTTTTCCTTCTCTCTTTGACTTTCTCTAAAAATCAATGAAAAAATATCCTTGAGTGAGGATTAAGAACAAACAAAAATAAACAAAAGAAAGTAGAAAATATTTATCATTCTGCCATCCAAACACAATGTTAACATTTTGAGAAACATGTAATTTAAAGCTTAAAAATATAATTTGATTATTCATATAAGCATGATTTCCTTCACAAAGCCCATAATCCAGAATCAGAAAAAAAAAATTTCAAGTGTCGAAAAGGCCAATGAACATTATTTATATAACTAGTGGTCCAGTGCACAGATTCATGCACATTGAAAAGAAATTAATTAGAAGGAATATTTTAATATCACTATTCACCCTTTCTCTATTAAAAAAAAAAGTGTCAGAGGTGAAAGAAAATTAGTAAAATGTACATGAAAATAATATATAAATTGATTAATAAATAAACAATAACATGATATAACAGCAAAGACATGATATGAAAGCAACAAAAACATGATATAAAAACAACATTGATTCAAACAATGACTGATAAAGTGATTAAACTTATTCTAATATTTCCCTGTATACCACATTAAACACTTTCAGAGTGCTTGACTAATTTCCCTTGTGATGAAGTATTTACAACTTTAACTTTAACATCACACACTCTTCAAACTCGAGAGAAAGCAACATATAACTGACCATGTGCAAAAACAGATTCAGGTAGGAATATTCCTACCCTGTCTAGAGTTTGTCCTTGTGATTTAATAGTCATAGCAAATGCTGTCACCCTGGGAAACTGTCTTCAAATTCATTTAAATGGGAGGCCAGTGTCAGACAGGGACAAATCAGATCTGGTTAATATTTCAGCCTCAATTATGTTAGATTGCAATCTTGTGATAATAAATCTAGTACCATTACAATGACACCATTTACTATTAAGATTTCTCAGTAGCATGATGATTGCACCTATTTTCAATTTTAATTTCTGACATGGCATTCCTAAAGGAGTAATACTATTGAGAAATTTGATGGGAAAAATTTTCTTTTCAGTATCATCCATTGAATCAATGGAATCAACCATCACTCAAATAGGTGTGAAAATCTCCATCGAGTATATCCAAAATTTCTTCATTTAATTTATGAACGTGCTCATTTTTAGGACACAGAATTGACTTAGCCTTTTATAGATACAGAATAAACTTGCTTAATTAGACCTGCTTTCTGATTTAGCTAAACTTCTTCCAGCCCAGTGAAGCACCCCAACTTCTCTTTCAAATAATGGTTAGCAACATAGCAGTAAATATCAACACAAAGCAGATTATTATTGTAGATCATCCAGGGATAACAAAGGGTAAAATATTTAACTGCAGCAGTGTTTGACTATATTCTGCACAGTGGAAAACCTGATATCATTTTCAAGGTCCACCATTTTCAGTTGGGTCAAATTTCTAAGCTTTCTAAATCTCTGTTTTCCAGCTAATGAAAAGAAAATAGGATTCCACTAGTCTCCTATCTACCTACTCCAGGACTTCTGCGAGAATCAAATGAGATAAGGCACAGAAAAATGCTTCACAAACATTTGGTTAAAGTGTAAAGTATTCGCACCTGGCTATAAAGCAAGTTTTGTTCCTATGCTGAAGAAACTGCATGGAGCCAGAACCAGTTTGGCTCAGTGGATAAAGTGTCAGCCTGCAGACTGATGGGTCCCAGGTTCAATTCCGATCAAGGGCATGTACCTTGGTTGCAGGCATATCCCCAGTGGCAGGTGTGCAAGAGGCAGCTGATCGATGATTCTCCCACATCGATGTTTCTAACTCTATCCCTCTCTCTTCCTCTATGTAAAAAAATCAACAAAATATATATTTTTTTAAAAAAAGAAAGAAAAAGAAACTGCATGGAGGCCAGTTGTTAGGGAGATGAAGCTGGGTGTTGCTGCCTGGAGCCCACAGCCCTGGTTTCCAGGCTGGGCTGTGCTGAGCTGTGGGCTGCATTATGCACCATGGGATCTCAGCAGTGTCGGCTGTGATTTGGTGGGCTGTTGCTCTGGGGTGGTGGCAGGACCTATGTCCCACTTGGGGGAAGCCGAGTGTTGCTCTGTGGGTGCCAGGTCCACAGGCATTTTTCTCTGTAAATGGCCAGTGCACATCTGTGTTGAGTGTCTGCCTTATGGTGGTCAGTGCGTGTCATAGTGACCAGTCGGATGAACACTTAGCATATTAACCTTTCATATATAGAGGCCTGATACATGAAATTCATGCAAGGGCCTTGGCTCTGGCCCCCACCCACTGCAGCTTTGTCCAGAGGAAGGACGTCCAGAAGGACATCTGGTCTAATTAGCATATTATGCTTTTGTTATTATAGACTAGAGGCCCGGTGCACGAAATTTATGCACGGAGGAAAAGGAGAGTGGTGTCCCTCATCCCAGCCTGCAACCTTTCCAATCTGGGACCCCTTGGGGATGTCTAACTGCCCATTTAGGTCCAATCAGACATCCTTCTCATAATACAGGACTGCTGGCTCCCAACTGCTCACCAGCCTGCCCCTAACTACTTCTGCCTACCAACCTGATTACCCCAACCACTCTCCTGCCAGTCTGATAGATGTCTAACTACTCCCCTGATGGCCCAATTGCCCCTAACTGCCCTCTCCTAAAGGCCTGGTCACCCCAAACTGCCCTCCCATGCTGTCCTGGTCATCCCTGACTTCCCTCCCTTGCCAGCTTGGTCGCCCCCAACTGCCCTCTCCGGCAGGCCTGGTTTGCCCCCAACTGCCCTCCCCTGCTGCTATCTTGTGGTGGCCATCTTGTGTCCACATGGGGGCAGCCATCCTTGATCACATAGGGGCGGCCATCTTGTGTGTTGGAGTGATGGTCAATTTGCATATTACATCTTTATTATATAGGATTCCCAAATGAAGGCCAAAGAAAAAATTTGTTTAGCCATCATTAAAATTTTCTGGAAATAAAAAGATCTGTTATTTCATTATTCCTCATGCACAGTAACATCCATCTTCAGTGCACATTCAAGAAGTATGTTAACAAGGCATTTTAGGAATGCATTCTCCATTTCTCAGTAGATTGACTTCCCAACGGATGCACACCCCTCCCCCCCCCCCCACAGTGACTTAAACTGTATGGATGCTCTAAGCTGCAATTCTTTACATGGTCCATGATACTCTCAAAGGGTGCTTTTGACCAAGAAAAAAAAAATGCAAACAGCAAAATGAAAGAAGACTTTACAGTCACACCTACCCAGCTCTCCCTTACCATAGGCTTTTCTAAACTACTAACTTTTCAATAAGTTGGTGGCAGGCTGGGATGAGAAAGCAGGTTCTCCATTTTCTCATTCAGATCCTTCTTAGAAATAATGAGAGCATCTATTTATCTAGTAGTTAGCCTATAAATATTAGTACTGTTATTTAAATGGTGGCAGAGAAATGACATGTAACTTGGACTGTATTACTCACTACACACTCTCATGTTTGCTTTCACTAAATAGACAGGAATTCATAATAGGCTCCATGTGCCTTTCCTTGCCGTCAAGAACTCTGAATCCCACCGGCTGTTTTCATCCCTGCTCCCGCCTCATTCCAAAGAGACCCATGAAGGTGATTCTGCCAGTACCTTTCTGGTTAAGACAGTTGCCATGTTATCCCTGATCCCCACAGCTTTTATTTCACTCTCATATCAAACCTTAACCCAGAGGTGCTAGGTGACTAATGATTTGATAAGAATGTGAAAAGTAAAGGCACTGTAAAATTATGAAAAGGCAGATTGCTGAAAGGGAAGGGTGAGTTTCTACATTTTCAGGACCTAGGATGTTTACCTTCTCAATGGTGCCTATTGAGATAACCTCTCCACTTCTTGCTAAGATATACCTTCAAACCACATCCAGCCCTTTCTACAGATTGACCCATGGCATTAGGTCCAGTGAAAATCAAAAATGGTTTGAGTCCTGGATGATGTGCTCAGTGATTAGAACAACAGCCTATGCACCAAAGGGCCCAGGGTTTGATTCCCAGTCAAAGGCACTTACCCATGGGTTCGGATTCCTTTTCCACCTCTGGTCAGGGTATATGTGGGAGGCAACCTGTGTTTTTCTCACATCATTCTCTCTCTCTCTCTCGCTCTCTCGCTCTCGCTCTCGCTCTCGCTCTCTCTCTCTCTCTCTCTCTCTCTCGCTCTCTCTCTCTCCCCTCCCTCCTGTTTACTCTCTCTGAAAAGCAATGGAAAAAATATCCTCAGGTGAGGATTAACAAACAAAAACATGGTTTGAGGAGAAACCAAGTGATACATCATGCTATGCTTATAGATTTTTCTAAATTTAAATGAAAACTTTTTGTCTTATACGTTTTTTCACTTAAAGATATTTATAAAATGTTATTTTTATATAATAAATTGAAGGGAATTTTCCATTTAAAAGAAATTTCCAATTGGCTATTAATAGACTAACTAAACTGAAGTTAGCAACTTCTCTGAATCCTCTGAGGATAGCGAGGCATTTGGTAGGCACTTAACCACTACCTGATGAATGGTTGAGTCCTTACAAAGAACATTTCTCCCTGTTTTATCTTTAATGCTGTATCTATTCAGGTTACAACTGGAAAACACATGCCTACTCAAATCCCATGAGGTGGAATCAATCTCTCTCTTCCCAATAAAGTAGCAAAATTCATCTACAAAAGTTTCAGAATTTTTAAAAGTATATATTTCAATAAGTTGTTTCAATCATTGCACCTCCTATGGATTTGAAAAGTCACCATAAAAATATAATACATATTTTCTGAAAGTTTGCTTTCATTTACCCATTACACAATTTTTAAAAAATTAAGAAACAATTTCCAAAGAATAATTTTAGTGGAACAAACTTTCTATAGAGTTCAAACTTCATTAGAATGTCTTTTTTTTTTTTTAATATATCTTACTGCTTTTTTACAGAGAGGAAGGAGAGGGATAGTTAGAAACATCAATGAGACAGAAACATTGATCAGCTGCCTCTTGCACACCTCCCAGTGGGGATGTGCCCACAACCAAGGTACATGGAATCAAACCTGGGACCTTTCAGTCCTCAGGCAGACATCTATCCACTGAACCAAACAGGTTAGAGCTAGAATGTCTTTTTACTTTAAATTTTAAAAAGGAAATTTTCTTGGTCCTTAATCTTTTGTTCTTAACACCAGTCACTGTAAAAACAAATAGTTAAGGGGTAACGAAACACTGCAATCATGGCTAAATTGACCTAGATCAAAACAAGACAAGTCAAAACAAAAACTAAACACTGACTCTAACACAAGCCCCTGGCAGCATTCCCAGAAGGTCACCAAACTTGGACTTGAGAAAACTGTCAATGTTTCCTGAAATTTTCAACCATATCTTCTGAGTTTTTTCATTAGTGAAAACCAAAATGTCAAAAAGACAATAAAAGGGGGTGGGAGGACTAAATTAAATCCTTAGAAAAGATAAACTAGTGGAAAAGATTATCCTTTTCACAACAGATACCTACAGATTTCTTGTCATTGTACACATATTATTTTCAGTGGTTTTCATTAAGGAAATCTTTGGAATAAATAACCCTGAAATCAAACTGGGTTAAATAGGACAAGACCTATAGTGTTCCAAAAACACCCTCTCCTAGATTATATGCCTCTTGTTACATGATCTGATTTTTCAGAAGGTAATTGAATGAAAAAAAATGCTGAGAAGAAGACAGGAAACCTGAACTGCTATTCAGGGCCATCATGAGCCTTAGCCAAGAATGATGCCTCCAAGCCTGTTTCCTCATTTATATTATTCAAAAATCGAATCTCCCTGTTATAAAAAGTTTATGAGTACATGGGAAACCCGTGGATGTAGCAAATAGACCTCTCTTTATAAAGGACACAATTACATTATTTCTTTCCACAGTAAATTAACCAAACAAATTAAAATATTTTTAATGAGGTTGAGCATCAGCATTCTAAACAGCTGTTTTTAAGTGATTCCAAAGTGCAGTCAAGTTTGAGAACCATTGACTTAAAGCAGTGACTCTTAACGTGTGGTCTCTGGCCAGCAGCATTCATATCTGGGAATTTTTACAGATGTTCAAAATGTTGTATTATTTTCTGAGAAACTTGAAGTACTTCATGTATTCTGAAAACAAATTCCCCCACTAGCTAAAACAGAAGAAAAAAAAAAAACCATCAAATTAAGATCATGTAAATGGCTACTTCTTTTTTAGGGTCGTTTTCCTAGGTAAAAACAAAAGAAGAGCTTCAGCTTAAATCAGTGGTCGGCAAATTCATTAGTCAACGGAGCCAAATATCAACAGTACAATTGAAATTTCTTTTGAAAGCCAAATTTTTTTAATTTAAACTTCTTCTAACACCAGTTCTTCAAAGTAAACTCGCCCAGACCATGGTATTTTGTGAAAGAGCCACACTCAAGAGGCCAAAGAGCTGTATGTGGCTCAAGAGCCACAGTTTGCCAACCACGGCTTAAATTATTCATTAATGTCCACAGTAAAAGAATTGCAAATTCTGTCCTAGCTGGTTTGACTCGATGGATAGAACGTTGGCCTGCGGACTGAAGGATCCAGAGTTCAATTCCAATCAAGGCCACATGCCCAGGTTATGGGCTCGATCAGTAGGGAACATGCAGGAGGCAGCCGATCAATGATTCTCTCTCATCAATGATGTTTTTTTCTCTCTCCCTCTTGATTCCTCTCCGAAATCAATAAAAAATATATATTAAAAAAAAGAATTGCAAATTCTTATCAAGTATTTACTATGAGCCAGACACTGTTAAAGAAAAACTCATATATGTCAACTCCTTACAACAATCCTTCTGAGGTAGGTACTATGACCCCATTTTTACTAATTAGAAATCAAAGCAAAAAAAAAAAAGGTGTGTGTGTGGGGGGCGGGGGGGCGGTATGTAACTTGTCCAATTTCAAAGGACAGAGTCAGGAGCAAGGCTAGGCAGTCTGGCTGAAGAGTGTATGTCTTTTTTGTTGTTAATCCTCACCCAAGGATATTTTCCATTGATTTTTAGAGAGAGTAAAAGGGATGGGGAGAGACAAAGAGAGAGAAACATCAATGTGAGAGAGATATGTTGATTGGTTGCCTCCCGTGCAGGCCCCAACCAGGGCCCAGGGAAAAGCCTGCAACTGATGTATGTGCCCTTGACTGGAATCTAAGCCAGGACCCTTCAGTCTGACAGCCAATACTCTATTCACTGAACCAAACTAGCTAGGGTGAAATGGGGAACATATGTAATACTTTCAACAATAAAGATTTAAAAAAAAAAGAGAGAACTAGGAAAAAGAATGTCTTTAATCATGAGGTGGAGAAAGTTGAGAAACTCAGCATCCATGGCTAGTTCTCTTTGAGTGAGATTAAACCACCTGCAAGAAATAAGCATTTCAACTTTGTTTTCACAAGAATGATAATGAATCAAGCTAAAGAATTATTATTGCATGCTAAGCAGTGTAATCTAAAGATAATAAATGACAAAATTAAAACATGTACCCATTTTCTGTGATGTGTTTACTCACAAGACTTTCAAGACTGGATTTAATAGTAAAACAATTCACTTTAAAACAAATAGGTCCTCAAAATGAACCCAAATGAATGCCAGGTAACTCTTATCAAAACCTTTCTAAATGAGCCAGGTTATGAAAATCAAGTGCAATTACACAGAGATGTTTATGATCATCTCTGCTCCAGGCCTTATGGAGAATTATAAAACTACTGCGGGGCATTGCAATATTGATCGTTCCTAATTGGCCACATCCTGTCACTGAATTGCAACATCACATACTCTCTTAGCTCTTTAGTTAAGTTATCCAGAACACTAATTTGAGTTCTGAGAATCTGAATTTGCTTCCACAAGCCTTCATTTTTCCCATCAAGAGATGTGCCTCTGATCTTCCCTTTTCATCCCCACAGCTATTCATTTCATACACAGTGAGCCAAACAAAAAACCCTACTTTCATTAAAATGTAATTACATTTAATTTAATAACATTAGATTCTAATTCTATTCAATTTAATAACATTAAATTGTAATTTCAACAGTATCCTGATTTTCTGAATGGAGGAGTCACTACGATGTTTATATACTGGAACTTGGATTATGTTTAGTCTTTTAGAAGTCATGCAAGTTTGACTTCTTTCATGAAAGAAGGGTATAAACTTTTGCATTTGAAATGCAAATCAAAACTACAATGAGATACCACCTCACACCTGTCAAAATAGCTATTATCAACAAGACAAGTAATAACAAGTATTGGAGAGGTTGTGGATAAACAGAAAACCTCATTCACTGCAGGTGAGAATGTAAACTGGTACAGCCACTAAGGAAAACGGTATGGCAGTTCCTCAAAAAGTTAAGAATAAGTTACCATATGAGCTGGCAACCCTTTTTTTGGGTGTCTACCTGAAAAATATGAAAGCCTTTATTCACAAAAAGATCTCTGTACCACTGTGATCACTGCAGCATTATCCATGGTGGTTAAGTCATGGAAACAACAGAAGTGTCCTTTGATCGGTGATTAGATAAAGATGCGGTATATACATACAATAGCATACTACTCAGCCATAAGAAAAGATGAAATACTGCCATTTAGGACAACATGGATGAATTTTCAAAATATCATGCTAAGTGAAATAAGTCAGATGGAAAAAGTCAAGAATCATATGATTTCACTCATATGTAAGATATAAAACTTTAGATGAACAAAATTTCATAGATACTGACAGCAATATGCTGGTTACCATTAGAAAAGGAGAGGGGGGAGGTAGTAAAGGGTAAAGGAGGTGAAATATATGGTGACAGAAGGAGATTTGACTTTGGGAGGTAAACACACACACACAAAAAACACACACAATGCAACAAAGATGATGCATTATAGAATTGTACACTTGAAATCTATATAATTTTATTAACCAGTGTCATCCCAATAAATTTAATTTAAAAAGATGCAAGATAAATCATAAAAAGGTACTCAAGCTAAAAATCTAATAGTCATTTTATCATTGAAATTAAAAGAGAATCAAGACTACTTTCAAGGTACAGAATCATTTGGCATCCATTTTGGAATTAATTTTTTTCCCCCAGTAGAACCATTTGGTCCTCAGAGAATCATTTGGATCAGGTCCAATCAAATAATGTGTAAGAAATTGCTTTTAGTATATATGATTTGATGCATTTTGAAACTACTGCAATTAAGAAGAAAAATGACCATTAAATGACCTCAACTACCCTTTTTGCCGATTTAGGGCTGTCCTTGCAGTGTGTCCTCATTTTGCTTTGTCTTTTATTGTCTTGAACAAACCTTAATGGAACTGGTAAAGGTTTCATTTTATTCTCTCAAGAACCTAAAAAACATCAGACAGTACTTCCCAACTGGTTCTCTTGGAGGCCAAGGTATGCCACTTATGATGCCCTCTTCCTATATAAATTTTCTTTTATAAAGAATAATATCCTGGATAGCATGAGTTTAAGACTAGTTGAATGTGAATGTAAATAGATTATAAACTCCACCACATGCTGAAATCTTTCACTATAGACAGAGAATGTAGGTAAAAACAAGGCTGTTTGTTTGAAACTAGGCTACTTCAAATTTTTTTCTAGAAAGTTCTACATAAAACACTCAATAAAATTCTGAAGATAAATTGAGAATGTCCATGTGTTCACATTCAGGTAAAAAGCAAAAACTTTAAATTCAAAGGGTGATGTTGGCATGTAAATAAATACAAAACCTGACCATGTTATCAGTATCTATACTTTTTTATATCATGGTGTTTGAATTAGGTTTTTGTTTTCCTTCCAGTTTGTGTGTGGTATGTGCATATTTTAAGCTAACAAATATTTCATTTACTCCGTGAAACACTTTAGAAGAATTATTTCATTTAACTCAGGCAACAATTTTGAAGTATGCATTATACTACTACAGTCCCCATTTTACAGATGAGGAAAGTGAGGCTTGGTGAATTTATGCCACCATCCAAGAGCATGGAGCAGCAGACCTGCAGCTTGAGCCTCAGACAAAGGCCCCTGTTCCTAACCACTGCCTCCATTCCCCAGTTTTCTCAACACAAGCTTAGTGCCTGTCCCTTAACACGTTCATATACCTCAATCATAACTTGGCACAGACAGCAGCTTGGAAAGTAAACATTCTCTGCACAGAAAGTCTTGGTACAGTTAGCACTGTGTTCACCCCAGCACACGTGCTGGGACTGGAGTCATGCCTATTCTAGCTTCTTTAGCCAATGTTAGATTTTCTAATCCACTTAAGCTTATTTGCAAAGCCATTTTTATTTCTGTCCTAATGACTTAGAAAAAGTTGAATTTTTTTTTTTTTTTTTTAGCCAAAATTTTTAAATCTCAGGTCTCTATTAAAAGGAGGGGGAGGAGGGGGCGGGCGCCACTTCAGACATTCCAGAGACCTGTAACGCTGAATTCCCTCTCACTCTGGAGAATTGGCACGAATCCCTGAAACCTCCAATTGCTTTTTAAAAAGAGACTGCATATGAGTCCTGTAATGTGTGCTGATGACAGGACTGATGTGGGATCATGTCATCGGGGGGCCAAAGATTCATGTGATTACAGCTAGAAGACTCTCATATACATTTCTTCTTTGGCTTCATTTCAACTCTGGGAAAAAAAATTCCTAATCTCTTCTAAAGCAAATATGCTAATTATACTATGTAAAAGTTGCTCCAGATGATGGCAAGCATCTGTCCTTTGTGGGATCCTCAAAAGTCCACAGTGTAACTTAGATTTTCCAAAAATGGTCTGTTTCCTCCCACACCCCGCAGGCTTTGCAGGTGTTTGCCCTTACCCTAGCTCAGATCCAAGCCAAGCTCTCCAAGCCCGCAAACTCTAGCGTCACCGGAGGGCTCACTGACACAGAGAGCTGGGTCCTGCTCCCAGAGTCAGCTCCGCCCAAGATTTTGCATTTCTAAGAGTTCCCAGGTGAAGCTGAAGCTGCGGGCCAGAGACCACACCTTGAGAGTCACTGCTCCCACTCACTGGCTCCCAATCTACTTCACATGGGAATCACCTGATAACAGTTTCCTAAATGTGGAGGCCCACAGTCCGGCTCCCAGATATTCTGATTTCATTGGCCTGGGATGCTGCTCAAGCACGGAATTTTATTAACCGGCGAGTCTATGAAGAACTGCTGGCCCACCCCACGCAGCCCCCAGCCCTGCGCGCCCCGCTTCCCGTCCCCGGGGGGCCCCGCGTGTGGATGCCACAGCCCCTTCCAAGGAGAGAAAGGCAGAGAGAGGTGAGTTTAGGGAAGGAAACCCCCGCATGTTATTCATTCTCAGAGGCCAAACACGGAGGCAGAAATAGACTCCCAGGGAATCTCTGTATTCATGAACACCCAAGGCACTTTGCAAGACAAACTCGGACATACCATCCTCCAAGCTGGGCGCGGAGTCCACCTCCCGGCTCACCGGGCAGGTCAGCGCCGGGAGAACACTGCACCCTCAGCACCCCCAGCATGCCCACTGCAGCCCCGGGGGGCCAGCTCCGGGGCCCCCGAAGGGTCACTCCGGCCAGGAGAAAGGAGAAAGCGGGGTCACCTTACCTGGCGCGTTGTCCGGAGCCGGGGTTGCCCTCGCAGGCAGCTGCGCTCTGCACCAGGGGTACAGGGTGTCCCGGCGGGGAGCAGCCCCAGCGCGGGGAACAGCTGGGCTGCGGCGGGTCTGCCGCCCTCGGTCCGTCCGGAGCCGGAGCCCGTGTCCCGGCGGCGCCAGTGCAGAGCCCGCGGCTCGGGAGCTCGCTCTCAGCCCCGGGGAGGCGGAGCGCTGGAGATAAGGTTCGGGCTCCCCACCCGCCCCCTTTCCGGGGCGAAGGCCAGAGGGTGGGTTTTGGATCTGGATCTCCAAGTGCGAGCTGTTAGTGGAAGCCTGATTGAAACAGACTTCAGAGCCTGCTGGGACCACAAAATGTACTCCTGGGAGGAAGCAGGAGGATGGCAGGGCGGGAAGCAGGAAAGATAAGGCAGCCGAGAAGTTGAAAGGACACGCGCTAAGCTGGGGGATGGGGGGGGGGGGGGTAGCCCTTCCTCCCTGGGCCTGTGAGAAGGGCCCCAGGGCACCTCTGTGAACCACCCTAATCCGCCCAACAGCAGAGGGACTGCTGTACCTGCCTTTAACCTAAGGTAATAGCTGCCGGAAAACCTGAGAGGAGTCACCCTCAGACAGATAGGCAATTACCTCCGAGGATTTAGGAGATGCAGGGAAGTCCTGGAACAAGGGCACTGCATCCTTGTGGCAATAAAAGGATGCTCTGTGCTCTGCCCCTTTTAGTCCATTCTTCACAGAGCAGTCAGGAAGTTCCTAAACATTCCTGTGCCTAGCACTCCATTGCTTTCTGGCCCTCACCTGCCACTCTCCCCACTCCTCAGTCCGCTTCCCTGCACTATGGCCTGTGGACCTTCCTATCTACACCAGTGTGTTCTCTCATCTGCTATTTCTTCTGTTTCCCAAGCTCTGCTCCAGACTGTATCATGAATGCCTGCTTCTCCTCATTCAAGTCTCAAGTGTCACTTCCGGAGAGTCCTTCTTGCACAACCCATTCAAATGGAAACCCCCACAATCATGCCCATCCCCTAACCCCACTTCTTCTAAATTTTATTATTTTTTTGTTTCTCTTTTGTTCTGATTCCATCTCAAAGTAACTCTATGAGAACAGAGAATGGGTTTTATACCCAGCTTTATCCACTGCATCTAAAGCAATATCTGGAACCCAATAGGTGTTTAATAAATATCTGCGGAATGAATGAGTGGATAACTATCTCCCCAAGAGAGACACTTGATAAAGAAATGGCTTCCTTCAGTATCCAATCCTACTGAATTCAAGGTCAGATATAAACAACAGGAATGATAATCATTTCCTACATTTCTTCATTCATTTATACATTCCTGTTATAGCCCATTGTTATGCAAATATGTTCCCTCATGGGTCATATCAATGAACATATAAAAATAATTTCCGATGTGAAATGTGGATAACAATTTCAAACAATACTTTTATTAATGAAGAGAATACATTCCAAATTCTCAGCAAATGACCTCTTCTGCTTGGCAGAGAAACCAAAGCCTGCCAAAACCAAATTTACACCCAACTATTTCTGTTTTGCATCTATTAAAATAGAAAAGGACTCCCCCACATTTTCTCTGTCCCACCTCCAGCTCCTTAGAAATCACACCACTGGTGGTTCCATCATCTTTTATATCTTTAAACTCTTCCTCTTAAATACCTTATTTGAATGAACTCCAGGCTCTCCTATCCCAACTCATTAGACACTGGTCTTCTTACCACTTCCTGAAACTGCTCCAGCCAAGTTTGCTAACCATTTCCAATATTCAATGGGCCAGTGGTACTTTATGAGATTCTGATTCAGAAGGATGATGATGGAGCCGAGCGATCTATAGTTTACAGAAGCTCCCCCCTATGTTATTACAGTCACAGTTTTTGTTAAGACTGTTGCACAGACTACCTGTCAGTTCTTTCCTTTCTGAATCTCTCAGTAGTTTTTTGACCTAGTTGGTCCCTATTCTATCCATCTTGAAATATTTTCTTTCCCTGTCCTTATGAACTTTTCACCTGCTTATTTGTCTCTGCTATGGGGTCCTCTTCTTCTATCTCTAGGTGCTCAGCCCTAAGCTTTCTCTTCTCCCAGTGAACTCTACTTCAGCCATGTTACCCATTTCCATAGCTTCTTTGATAGTGAGGGTTCTTAACAGGGGATCCATGGTTAGCCATCAGGGAATTGGTTGATCCCTAAAATTTTCATCCAGTATTCTGTATACATATATGTTAATTTTTCTGGGGAGATGTTTTTCAGATTCTTCTATCAAAGCATGACCTTCTTATTGCTATTCCACCCGCAAAAAGGTTAAGAGCCCTTCATCTACTCGCATGTCTACCAGATTTCTTTCCCCACATGTCAGCCAGTATCCTAACTGTTTGCTGGACATCTTCACTTATATGAATGACATACACTTCAAATAAAATATGGTCAGAACTGAGTTTATCTTTCTGTTCCTCTCAATACAAAATAAACACAAACTAACAGAAAAACAACCTGCTCCTCCTCTCTACATTCCCTATCTTTGCCGAATACCCACCATTCATCCAATTGCTCAAGACAGAACTTTGTTATAGTCTCACTCAAAAGCAAATCTAACTCTGTCCTGACTCAAGGCACCAACAGGATTGTCTAATACTCCTAAAATAAGCTCTGAACCCTTCAACCTTTCTCCACAGCTGTTACCTTGCTTATCTCTCCACCCTCAGGACCTGCCACTTCCTCCCCACCTCCTCACCGCCTTGTCCTCTAATCACTATCCATACTGAGCTTCTGCTGCCACAGACCCTTCTTCCCCAGATTTTCTTATAGAATCCATTTATGTTGTTTTAAACTGCAGAGTTTGTAGTAATTTGTTACACAACAATTAAAAATTAGCACAGTAAGCTTAAGTCCAACTCTTCTAATATAAGGTGATGGAAGATGATTTGACTTTTGGTGGTGAGCACACAGTGCAATCTACAGATCTTGTAACATAGAAATCTACACCTGAAACCTATATGATTCTATGAATCAATGTTACCCCAATAAATGTAATAAAAATACATAAATCAATAAAAGACCTGAAATATATAATTTTATTTATTTAAGTAAGACTTGCAATGTAAACCCTCAATTTTTAAAGTTAGAAAAAATATATGCTTGGCAAGAAAAATTTCTCAATTTTTGTCTTAGAAAAACATAATTGTACCAAAATCCAAAATATTGCCTCTTCCTCCTCAGCAACAGAGATCTAAGTCATAGACTTCAAATATTAGTACAGAAGAGACCAAAAAAAATACTCATTTCCTTTACAGTCCCCTTTGTTTTATTTCGGCACCATCCAAATCTATGCAGCTGATACAGAAGCAGCTGTTACAAAAAGATTGCCTGTAACTGCCCCACTGGTGTGACTCAGTGGACTGAGAATCGTCCCTTGTACCAAGAGGTCATGGTTCAATTCCTGGTCAGGCCACATGGCAGGGTTGCAGGCTCAATCCCCAATAGGGGATGTGCAGGAGGCAGCTAATCAATAATTTTCTCTCATCATTAATGTTTCTATCTCTCTCTCCCTCTCCCTTACTCTTTCTCTAAAAATCAATAAAAACATATTTTTAAACAAGATTGCCTGTAATTGACATATTTTTCCATTATCAATGCCTTCTGCTCTGGCTTTCCAGGGTTTACTTTTTCTGCTTACGGTAGTAATTGTCTCTTCTCTAGGAGAATAAGCCTATATTATTGCTATAGTATCCCATTTTATGTATCAAATTCTCAACAACTAAAGCATATTTAATCAAGCTAACACAACTGGGATGAACAGCTACAACCAGAAGTCAGCACCAGTGAGAGTAAGTGCCATATTTGTATTGCTCACCATTACATTCTGATGGGAACAATAGACATTTATTAAATGAATGAATGAATGAACCTAATGTGCCAAGATGAAGGGAGAATAATGTCACTGAATAGATATCAAATGCACTGATACATGCCAGGCACCAGGTTAGACTTTTGGGGCATAGCTGTGAATAAAACAACCCACTGCTCTTCCTCATAAATAGCTCACACCACCCTGAAATACTGTACCATTCACAAAGGCAGGCAGTTCTCAAATGCTCTTTCTAGAATTGCATTCAGGGTCACTTTTTTTCTGTGTCTGAAAGACTACAATCATCTGAATCCCCGAGTTACTACATGCTAGAGCTTAACAAACTTCTCCCCTATTGAATCATAATGATGGCCAACTTCTCAGCCCCAGATAGATGTCTTTTCTGTCCTCCAGCCTCCCTCACTGAGATAATTTTGCACATTAGGTTTTGTGACTTGAAGCATCCTACCTATGGCTCTCATTTCTTTATCAATTAGGGCTCCTTGGTTGTAAGCACAGAAATAGTTTCTAATTTACACATAAAATGAATCCTTTGAAAATCTATGAGTAGCTCACAGAAGGGCTAGAAAGCCACACTTAGGCAAAGAGGAACCAGGTAAAGCTGCAGAGGTAGTAGGAATTACTTAGCAATCTTAAAAGAATACCATCAGTGGTAGAAATTATCTATCCCCCCCCACCGATTCATATATTGATTTACTCAGTGTTCAAGGATAGTGAGTTTCATTGGCCTACATAATGAACAGAGGAAGGCATCTAACTGTGGCCTGCTAAAATTGCCCGCAGTGGGGGGGAAAGAAATTATCAAAGGAAATCAGGATGCTAGTACCATAAAAAGAAGAAATGAGTTCTGGGTGGGCAAAACAAAAACAGAACAACCACACACACACACACACACGCTATCCCATTTCCTTAAGACATTTTTAGACCCAACTATAGGAGCCACCTCCTGCTGCTTCCAACACCTACATACACACACCTCTAGTTTGATGGATGAATCCAAATGTCCTGATGTACAATAATTGTATTCTATGCAAGAAGAGATATCACATAATAGCCATACCTTAAAAATAATTGAATTGGAAAACACCTCAGGTTATCACTACTGAGCTACAAGACCTTGAGCTAGTATTTCTAGAAACGTCACAGCCCAGAGGACATCATCCACATAGACTAGCTTAGGGATGACACATGACACATGTGCTAGAGGTTTTGGAAGGTAGGTAAAGAGGGTTATTTGTTGGTTTTGGGTTGTTTTTTTCTTCAATTTTGAACTGAAAGGACTATGTAAGCCTAGATCTTCCCAGGAGAGACCCTGGCTGAGAATGAAGCCAATACAGACAAGAGCAGAACTGCAGAATGAGAAAACAATCAACTGACATCTTTTGAGTATCTACAGGTATCCCAAAAATGTATACACACTTTGAATAATTATAAAGGCAGTGTTTATTAAAACACATTTTCAAAAGGTAATAGAATCTACAGACATAGCGTGTATACATTTTTTTTTTTTTGGAACACCCTATACATCTAGCTATTGCTGAAACTAAGCATATTTTTAGATTTTTCCCTTTTGTGAGCCAATGGATACTTTTTTAAAAAGCTAATTTGAATTGGACTTCTATTGCTCTCAATAAGAAGAGCTCTAACTTGAACACCCTAAAGCAATTCCAACGCTAAAAGACTTAAGAAAAATGTCAACATAAAATCCTTTTGTGTGTCAAATTCTTCTTAAATTTATAGCTTTAAATCTAAATATCAATACTTCATATCAGAGCTTGGCATCAATAATGAACATTTTTATAAGTCCTCTTTAGAGTCCAAAAATCCAAGATAATTTGACTCATACACTAATATGGTTGGATGATCTTCAGATATTTTTTTTTTTTTTGGGGGGGGGGGGAATGTTCTTAGACCCAAATGTGACATCCCAAATTGTCAGGTAAAGATGCAAAAATATATATAGATATACAAATATACCCAAAAGTGCAGTCAGAGAGAGTCTGAAGATAATTCTCCCATTTCATAGTTTATTTCATCCTCAATTTCAGAATACCAAGTCTTTTTGGCCAAGAGAACATTAAATGAATTAATATTCCCCAGGCTTTGGGTCATGTTTCTTATATTTTTATCTTAAGGCTTCATGGAAAATTCAACCACCCTTACAGTGAAACCATAGCATAACAATGAGAAACTGCTTCTTTCTAATTAGTTGTAGAGATGATTTCTTGTTGGCTGTCTCCCTGCAGAAACTCTTCAAAGATGCTTCACTGTGATTAGCCCAGTGCAGAGGGAAGACAAGAGGTGGTTGGCCTCAGTGTTGAAGTCGTTCACGTGCAGGCATCTTCAAAAGTAAAAGAAAGATATAGTCTTTGTTGGTGAATTTGCTTATTATTGAAATGTTGCATCTAAAGTGAAACAACATATTCAGGACTGGCTTTCCTTTGAGTTACAGTTGAAAATTGGAGATGTCTGTTATAAATGTATGGGTGGGTTTTCTGGTCTGTTCAAAGAGGGAGTCCCCAAACTAGTGTATCTAGCCATAAAGTCCATAGCGTTTGTTTAGTAGGAAATACCTCTGAAATTAATGATTGTGTCTTAATGATAATAGATAGCATTTAATGAATAGCATACACATATGTGCAAGAATTATTTTCTCCAGAAACAAAAAATGGAAATAGCTTCCTATTGACAAGGACTTTACAAGTCTCTGAATTCTTTATAGAAATGGTTAGTAACAGGCTGGGGTAGATTTTTTTAAAAAGAGTATTCCATTGGCTTTGAAGTTAAAATATCAATATATAAAAATAATTATTTCAAGATCCAAAATAGGTGTGTGCAAAAATGAGAAATATTTTAAGGTTTTAAAGTTACTTAATATATACTTTCTAAAAATTGTAACAAACTAAGTTCTCTTAATTGGCCTTAAAAGTCATTATTTTCTTCCTCCAATCATTATCTTAGTGCTCTTCTGAGATGTCTTCAAGTTCTGCATAGGTCTCAGAATAATAATTCATGCAGGCAATTATTAGTGATGACCTCTTGGAGAAGACATTCAGTAAGTATGCTGCTTACTTTAAAATAATCCTATGCTGTTTGGGTTCTCAATTCATTTTAGCAATCACCAGATTTTTCCCCCCTGTCATAATAAGTCCTTTATTATCCAGTCTACATTCCCCGCCAGGTAAATGACTCAGCACTCATTTCCTTAAATTTTAATTCTGTTTAATTCCAAATATATTTTTAAAGGTCATTTTGACCAGATTTGAGAGATATTTCATCATAGATATAAAAAATCCAGATGACGGATGAAATCATGTCTATGGTCCCTTTCCAGCTCTGACGTGCATGGTCTTCTTGGGGATGGTCAAATCTTAGTTACAATCATACATTACAACCTTCCTTTTTATCCTAGTTCCCAAGTTCTATAAATCAAAGTTAATTTAACAAGCTAATTTAGATTCATCACTTTCTTTTTCAATTCTGGGCAGAAAAAATCTTTCTTTCCTAACCTTCTAAATTGATCATTATTCTTGAAAGTGAGAGTGTATGTCTACTTAGTGTTTGTATGGATTTTTCCACAGTCCAACTGCACAGACCCCTGTAAGGCTAATCTTTTCTTAACAATATACATACCTTTTTTTAAAAAAAAATCAGATGCTATCTCCAAAACATACCTTCATAAATGATGCCACGAGCCTGCATAACGTCCTGTGGTTGGAAACAGGGAGAGCACCTCCTCCTCCCGCTTTGCCAAAGTTGTTCCCTGGCTGAGAGCTTACTTGGGAAGCCTCCTGGAGCAGCAGTGGGCAGGATGAACGCCTTGGCTGGCTGCACGCACACTTTCCAAGGTTCCAAGTTATTCATCCCTCTCCTGTGCCAGAGTCCTCTGCTAGATATGTGTACAGTACAAGGAGATGTGGCTTTCCCTCAGCCCTTTGAGAGACTGAGTTTGATAATGCCTTCAAACATGAGTTTGAGAACACTACATTGGACCTGATAAAAAAAAAATGGGGGGTCCCAGCCCGATCTGTCATCCTACCTGGTCTCTGAGAGGCATAGAATGTACAGGAGAAACTATCTTGGTTTCTCCCAAATGTGGACTGGATAAGCCTAGGAGGTCTGCTTGGCTCATCTGAAAGAAAGAACTTCACCAAAGGTTCTCATCTAGTCATTGCTGGAGCCTCTGTGGAGGTGGAGGTAAGAAAACAATTCTAGAGTCTCCATTGGAATATTTCTGATTTTTAAAAATATTTTTATTGACTTCAAAGAGGAAAAGAGAGGAAGAGGGGGATAGAAACATCAGTGATGAGAGATAATCTTGATTGGCTGCCTCCTGTATACCCCCCACTGGGGATCAAGCCCACAACCCAGGCATGTGCCCTGGTTCAGAGGTCAACACTCAACCACTGAGCTATGCTGGCTGGGCTATTTCAGATTTTTTTTTTTTTACCCTACAGAGCTAAGGAGCTCCAGAGTATTTTTAGCAGAGACTTTAACCCTTATAGGAATAAAGGAACGAGGTTCTCTAAATGACAACTAGCCTGAGATCAGGCTAAAATTAAAGGCAAATGTTAGTCTCATTACACTGTTTAGCCCTAGTTACCTTCATCCTATTCTTCTTCAGGAGCTGGGAAATTTTACTATGATGATGCTCTTATAGGGCTTCAGATCCAGCCCCCTTATTTCTGGTGGAATTAGGGATATGGACAGATGGGGAGTACTCATCTCATAAACAACATTGTATTTTCCTTCATATCCTAATAGAATGTGTTCCTGCATTTTTATTCTCAGTAAAAATTTGTTTTATGTAAAGAAAAAAAAGAAAGAAAATAAAACTTTTTTACTTGAAAAGTGTTTTCCATATGAATAGAAAAAAATTGAAAAGTTTTAAATTAGTGTCAACTTACAAGTAATAACAAGTGTTGGGAGAGGTTATGGAGAAGAAGGAATCCTTGTGCACTGCTGCTGGGGATGTAGACTGGTACAGATTATGGAAAAACGATATGGTGGTTCCTCAAAAAATTAATGATAGAGCTACCTTATGACCCAGCAACCCCTTTCTGGGTACCTATTTAAAAAAAATTTTTTAAATATATTTTTATTGATTTCAGAGAGGGAGAGAGAGGATAGAAACATGATGAGAGAGAAGCACTGATCAGCTGCCTCCTGCATGTGCCATTGACCAGAATTGAACCAGGCACCCTTCAATCTTTGGGCTGACTCTCTACCCACTGAACAAATTGGCTATGGCAATTTTTGAAAACATGCATTCATTAAGATATATGCACTCCTATGTTCACTGCAGCATTATTCACAGTGGTGAAGACATGGGAACAACCAAAGTGTCCTTTGATAGATAATTGGATAAAGAAAACATGGTACACACATACAATGGAATACTACACAGCCATAGGAAAAGATGAAATACTGCCATTTGTGACAACATGGATAGACCTTGAGAATACCATGCTAAGTGAAATAAGTCTGACAGAAAAAGTAAAAAACCATATGATCTCACTCATGTGTGGAATATAAAACTGAAAGCAACAAATGAACAAACAAGCAAAATAAACAAGTAAAAACTCACAGACACAGACAATTATATGGTGGTTACCAGAGGAAAGGGGGTGAGAGGGTAGTCAATGGTAAATGGGATCAAATATATGAAGATGAAAGTTGATTTGATTTGGGTAGTGGGCACACACAATGCAATATTCAAATGATGTATCACAGAATTGTACACTTTAAATCTATAAAACTTTACTAATGAGTATCACCCCAATAAATTTAATTTAAAAAATTAAATAAATGAAAATCAGTATCAAATTAGATTTTTGAAAACCTGACAAGCAAATATTCAGAATCAGGAATAATTTTTGTGCAGTGTCAAAAGTAAAGCATCAAACAGAAAGAGATTCAAATTGTATCCTTTATAATATAAATTGATTTCATATTAAGGAGGGGTAAAATCTAGACTCAAGATTTTGAAGTCTAACTACCAATTCTCCCACTGCTCCAACTGCTCCAACATTAACACAAGTGTTACTCAGTCCTTTTCAGGGGCACAGCTCTATCCTTTTAGTGCCACGTGGGAGTGAAGCTAACATTGCTTCTCTGTTCAGGAGGCAAATCTATTCTTCAGCTGGAGGAGTAATGAGTGTGGGCAGGTTCAGTTAGAAGGTGTAATGTTCACTCTAACATCAATCATTCAAAATACAAGTAAAGTCATGCGGACAGGCAAAAGACACCCACTCTCAGAATTACACAGAATCAGATGCAGACTCTGATGAACCTTATATCCCCATCATATAGCAAGACTTTTCTTTATTAAACACTCCTATTTATAATGACTTAGGAGTAAGCAAGTTCTATGAGGTCTCACAGCAGGATATGTTGAGAGCAGAAGCTGCATAGATTCAGGGCTGCATTAACAAGAAAGAGAAAAATTATAAAGCATGTGGCACTCCTTCAGTAAATTCTCATTACTATCAAGGTAGGACTTGATTAACACTGTTTTGTTATTAATTTTAAAGTAATTAAGGTAGGGTGATATAGATAATATATTGGCAAAAAAGAAAATCTTTGTAGCTCCCAAACAGTTTCATTGGGAGTAGAATTTAGTTTGAGAGCTTTCTGGAAAGAAATTTGATATTACGTATCAAGAGCCTTAAAATATCCAAATCTTTTGATATAGTAATTCTATTTTTAGGAAACTACCCAAATAGAATAATCAGAAAAATAGGCAAAGACGTATGTGCAAAAATTACAAGGAAACATCATTTATATAATAGGCAAAAGAATAAAAACCAAAGGAGACCCAAATGACAGATTGGTTAATTCACAGGTCAGCACACATTTTCTGTAAAGGCTCGAAGAGTAAATATTTTAGGCTTCACACACAACTACTTCTCTGTCATTGTGGTGGGAAAGCAGCAGAGACAACTGTAAGTCAGTGAACATGGCTAGGTTCCAATAAAACTTTATTAAGAGACTGAAATGTAAATGCATATAATTTTCAAATATTGTGAAATGTTATTCTTCTGATTCTTTCAACAATTTAAAAATGTAAAAAACATTCTTAGGTCCTGGGTTTTACAAAAACAGGTGACATACCAGATTTAACAACCCCTGGCTTAAATTCAAACATCATTAATAAATTTTTATGTTCATTACTTAATATGAGTCAAAATTACACAACTGAGGGAGAGGAAAGAGAGAGGATGGAGAGGAAGAGGAGGGAGATTGGAAGCTAATAAGCCAAAAATACTTATAGTAGTTACTTCTAGGTTGAGAAATTATAGATGATATGGTTATTATTTTTTTTTATACTTTTGGACTTTTCAACAAGAAGGTATACGTATGTTATTTTATGATTCAAAGTGATACTTCAAGGAGAACTTTTTTTGGCTCAAAGGATTCATTTCTTTCTCATTCTTTAGACATTACTCAAACTTTGGCCTTTCTGAAATTCTTGACAAAGCGCACACTGTTTTCTAGCAATAACTTTTAAACAACACCATTTTATTAAAACATAACAATTCACTTACTTTTAGGGGCATATTATTTTTAAAATTAAATAACTTAGGTCTTAGCACCGAAGTCAGAGTCTGCCTTCCTTCCTTTTTCATTTCCCTCCCAGCCATGTGCACCCTTCAGCCTCTCTCTATCTACTTGGCAAGTTTGTGCTGCCCTAACTCCCCCACGCTGGCATCGGAACACCTCCAACTATTTCACCCTACCTGCACCCAGCAGAGTGTCTCAGATGCACCCATCTAACCTCAGATGCTCACATTCCAGCATCTCTAGCTCACCTGTTATTGGGGTTACATACCGGATAGTGGGCTGACTCTGTAAGACCTTCAGAAATATCTTTATATTTATTTTAACAGGAAGTTTGGAATCTGAATATCTTAACTCCATTGAAAAATTAGCTGATGACTACATTTCAAGCATCCAAGCCAGGATTTCCCAAGCATATTTCACAAACACTTGCCCTATGAGATATTGCATGGGGGCAGGAGAGAACCAAGATCTGTGTTCATATCATTTTGAGAGATGCAGCATATAGTACTTGTATTCGAAAATGCATACATTTTTGAGACTCAAGATTCATATTAGCATATGAAAGGCTTTGCAAAGTCCAAAAGTAAAGATGCCAATTTAACTGTGTGCAAGTCATTGTGTTCTAAATTTATTTTTCTGCCTCTCCACCCTTCCCTCCAGCCTTTTGTTTGAAGAGAAACACTTAAACATCCAGCAGACAGCTGATGGCAGTGTTTCCAAGGACGGCTCTTGGGAATACCTTGGCCTGGCCAATAAAATAGCTGAGTTGGGCCGAGACCGGTTTGGCTCAATGGATAGAGCGTCGGCTTGGGGACTGAAGGGACCCGGGTTCGATTCCAGTCAAGGGCATGTACCTTGGTTGCGGGCATATCCCCAGTAGGGGGTGTGCAAGAGGCAGCTGATCGGAGTCATCGATGTTTCTAGCTTTCTATCTCTCTCCCTTCCTCTCTGTACAAAATCAATAAAATATATTTTAAAAAAATAAAATAAAAAAATAAAAAAAAATAGCTGAGTTGGATAGAATAGACTCTAGAGTTCCTCGAATCGCTTTGCATTGAACTATGAGGGTCTCAGACTCTGAATCACACCATTTCTGGCCTGGGATGCACTGTAATGCTTCATCATTACTGTCTTTGCATTTCTACTTAACAACTGAGTTCTTTCTGCTCCCTTCTTCTCCACCTGCTGCTTTTTTTAAAAAAATATATTTTATTGATTTTTTTACAGAGAGGAAGAGAGAGGGACAGAGAGTTAGAAACATCTATGAGAATCATCGATCAGCTGCCTCCTGTACACCCCCAACTGGGGATGTGCCCACAACCAAGGTACATGCCTTTGACCGGAATCGAACATGGGACCTTTCAGTCCTCAGGCCGACACTCTATCCACTGAGCCAAATCGGTTTCGGCCACCTGCTGCTTTTTCTTCTAGCAGTCTCATGGACTCCCTGCCACAGGTGCTTTCACTCTAGTACATGGCCATTATTGCTGAATGTTCACTCAGCAATTGTGTGTTTAAATTAAAATCACATTAAAATCACCATAGCTTCCCTTGGCTGCTGCCAAAAATTAGCATATGTTTTCAGTATTATGAGACACACACAGCTGACATTTTTTAAAATTACATGGTATCTATAAAAACATATGCATCCAACTGTGGTGAGATTAGATGATCCCAAATTTATTTTCCTAAGAATTTAGTACATCCAATATACTCTTCTCTGAATGCATCTCATTGTTTTTATTTTGGCAATATCTTTCAAATATCCCACCACCGGGGAGAGTTATGCATTAACCTTTAATTCAATTAATAGCTTCTTAGAAAAACTTGTACTTCTCCCAAAAGCTAATTCCTATAGCTAGGCTGAAAGTACATAATTAGAATATTGCTGCTACTGTCACAAAACCAATTCCAGATTGCAAATATGTACCCCGTTTAGCTAAAGCTCAAAGAAATACATGGCCGGTTCAGCATTTGTCAATTTCCAAGCCACAACATGATATCCTGGATTTGTTCTGGTCATTTTCAAATAAGTCTTATTACCAAGGAGCAAATACATACTTTCTCATATTAACATCTGTATTTGACCCACTACCATCCCACCATACACACTCAGCAGGTTTCAAATTAAACAACAGTGAGAAAGAGAGTTGGAACTGAATAATGAGTCTGATTTAACAGGAGAATTATTACTCATGAATTTAGGCTTAAGTTAAATTCTAGTTTCTCTTCCCTCAAAAAATAACTCTGAATCTGATAGAGGGGTTCTTCCGTAGCCATGAATTTCACTCACAAAGAAGCCTCCATGAAGTTGTGAGACAGTGCTATATTATTACGGACAATGTGGAAACTCCAAGGAGGATTTTTGAGAAAGTAGAAGTAGAAGGAAATTTTCTTCTCAAAGAAGAACCTTTTTGGAGTAAAATTTGCTCTAAATAGTAAAAGCAAGTTTTATGTGTATAAATAAATTCCTCTGTCTTTTTTTTCTTTTTCTTGAAATGTCCTTGCCTTCACTTTTTTATAGAAAACAGGAATTAACTATAATTCCACTACAATTCCAAAGATCACTGATGGTCTTTGAAACCTCAGCCTCTCTGATCTCATCTCCCAATACTCTTCTCCCATTCACTCTGCTTTGGTCATAATATCACTCATTTGCACAAACCTAAGAATGAGTGCCTCCTTCAATTCTGCACCCTAGCTCCTGCATGCTTGCCTCACCCATAGACATGACCCTGACCCAGAAGCTAATATTGTAATCAGGAAGATTAATCATTGTATTAGTAAGGATGAGCTAAATCAAGCTTCAATAACAAAGCAGTCCTATAATTCTGCTGGGCTTAACTCAACAAAGGAGTGTTTCTTGCTCTCAGTACAGGCAGGTTAGCTGGAGCCTCTGCTCCACTTAGGGAACTGAGTGATAGCAGCTCTACCATGTTGTATCCCATTCATCGGAAACATGTAGTCTCTGGTAACTGCACTAGAAGAAGAATATAGACTTTACAGTGTCCTCAACCCAGCAGTGACATGTCACTTCCTTGATTTCAATATCCAGAATTACAAGAGGACTGGGAGGTAGAGGAAAGAAAGTGAAATACTTGATAAACTTTATTGTTTCTGCTAAATGCATATATATGAGTAGCTGCAAATAAATATAACAGATAAGAGTTTTAACTATTAATGCCTCCATTCCTCAAATCTATGCTCTTTCTTATCCCCAGGCTTTCAAATGTAATGATCCTTCTGTTTGGTATACTCACAAATGTACTCCACTATCAAATCTACGCTTGGCTACTGAACATTCAGGTCTTGGCTCAGACAGCATTTTTTTTTTTTTTGAGAATCTTTAAGTAATCCTCCTTAGTTCAACCTAGATCCTTCTCCTATATACTTTCTCCCGCAATGATAGCTAGCATTTGTTACCTACTCTACATCAGGTACTCTCTGAGCACTTTCCATTTAATTCTCACAATAGGCCAATTAAATGGTATCTTAGCCCAAGTTTCCTTAAAAAAAAAAAATTGAGCTTTACCCAAAGCATATATGCTAGCCCTGTATTAGTGGGTGATCCAGGGAGACAGGAGGGTAAGAAGAGGGCAATGAAGCAGGGAAAGGCAGAACATATATTAGGGACTGGGATATATCCCTGACCATAGCTTTGTGACAAGCTGGGTGCTCATAAGAAATCAAGAAGGATTGAGAGAGAGAGAGAGAAGAGAGAGAGAGAGAGAGAGAGAGAGAGAGAGAGAGAGAGAGAGAGAGAGAGAGAGAGAGAGAAGGAGAGAAAGAGAGAGGAGAGAGAGAGAGAGAGAGAGAGAGAGAGAGAGAGAGAGAGAGAGAGACTAACTACTGTGTCTCTGAGAAGTCCATCCCATCTACAATAAGGCAGGGCAGCCACTGCAGGCTCCGGGTCTGCAGTAGTGGCAGCAGCCTGGAATGCCCAGGGGAAGAGGACGAGCTGTTACCAGGACAGCTCCAGCTAGAGAGCAAGGTGAGGACATGCATCTGGGGTGGCCTGCACACTGAGACCAACAATATTTCTTTCGGTAGTTGTGATTTATCTCCAGTTTTCAGATGATGACACTCACGCCCAGAAATATAAAAATGTCAACAAGATGACACAGCTAGAAACAAACATAGCCAGGATGCAAACCAAGGAAAACTGGCCCCCAAACATATGGTCTCAACCATTACAATGCCACAAAAACGCAAACCTCAGAAAATTAAGAACTACTTTGTCCCCAGCACCTGTCACAAATATAAAATCTGACAGAGTAGACACCCAATAAGTATTTATTGAATGAATAAATTATAAATAATTGATATTTCAAGAAAGATTTTTTTAAAAATCAGAAAGAAGGCAAGATTTCCTTGTGATACATTTTATGGATTTGGTCTCAAAGGTTCCTCAGCAGAAGTCACATCTGAGCCAGATATCCTGGAGATTCAGAGGGGAACAAAGGCTGTATTTGGAGGTTGCAGTTTTACTGAAACAAAGGATTGAAACAGGGGAGTGGTGGGAGATAAGGTTTAAAAAGTACATTGGCATCAACTTGTAGAAGCTTTGCCATCTTCAGGGTGAACAAGCTGCTTAAGTTAGAGAGAAGAATTGTGTGCATTCCAAATGCACGTCTCACTTGTAGCAATGCCCCCAGCCAGGGAAGCGAAGAGTATGCCCCAGAATACACCCAAATCATGATTCATTTAAGCCACGTTTTATTCTGTACTGCAGGAACCCACCATTGTTCATTTTGTTGTAGGAAACTACTCTATTTTTGTTGTTACCCACGTTTCTATGGCTTACGATGAGGCTGTATTCTTGTTTTTATCAGGAGAAATAGAAAACAGCTGCCGAACATGCTCTTTATAATAAGCTTTATACAATTCAGGCAGTTATTTAAATATTTTCCTGATATTTGATCATTAACCCAGCACACAGCATAAACAATAGTGCAAGAAATCTTAGAAGAAATAACAAATGACAACTTTGGCTTTAGAAAACGAATTACTCTCTTTCTCTCTCTCACACACACACATACTTTAAAAAACCTGTAAAGAATGAAATTATATTCCTTTATGGGATGACTCCTCGTTTATAATGTTTTCCTTGTGATACATAAAGCAGTGTCTTTATGATAGATGAAGCTTTTCTGGAATTGATTACAACACACATAGGAAGCAAATTGCTGAAATACATTTTTATTTAACAAAATGAACCTCTCAAATAGATCCACAAGAGTTTCATTATGCTTCCATTTGCATTTCCATTTAGCTAATGTCCTCATCATAGACAGGAGCAATACAAACAGAATAATCTCAAACCACCCTTCTGCCACTTAGTTCTTATCCTACCACTTCTGTCCTACGCATCTTGTCCACCCTGGAAACCATCTCCTGGTTTTCCTTTTACATCTATGGCTGCTTCTTCTCAGTCTCCTTGGAATGCTTATTCCTATTCACCCAACCACTTACTGTTAGAATTACTCAAAGACCAATCTTAGACACCTAATCTTTCCATCCCAAGCTGTCTCCCTAGAATATCGCATTCACATGACTCACAAATTTGTATATTTCAAGACCTGGCTCCTGGAGTACATGTAACTAATTGCCCATGTGACATTTCTGCCTGGCTGTCTGCACCATCATCTAGAACTCAACATATCAAAAACTGAATCTGTGGTATAAGATTCAACCTGATCCTACTCTGCTGTTATCTCTCATCTCTTTCTCCTTTATTCCTTCCTGTACCTAATCTAACAACCTACTCACCACATCCTATAAATGTGATCTCCTAAATATCTCTAATCTATCCATTTCTATGCTTTATCACCACCACTATCACATAGGATGTTGAGTGGGACTTCCCTGTTGCCCGGGAGTCATCAGTAGTTCTTGGTGAAGTCTTTTCCCTTCTTTCCACGCAGGGATGGATCGGTATCTATCACAACACAGTGAGGGAGAGACTATAAAAGAATCACTCAGAGAATTGGAGATGCCTATGTGAAGGGAGACTGGCGTCTCATTCCATACTGGATATCTGCTTACACAGAGGTCTTATGGATTTTGCTCACAGAGCTTATTTGAACGAGAGGAAAATACAGTTGGAGTGAGACAGCTGGGCTAAAACTGGCCGGCAGTGAAACAGTATACAAACTATTTGAAAAAAAATCAAGAATGTGTGAGTTTGCCATGGGTCAAGTGGATGCCCTATAACCCTTGATGAGGTCTCCAAAACACTCCAGAGTGGACTGCTCAGGGCAGAAGCTAAGTGCGGAGCTGGAAGATGTAATAGAATATATGCAAGTTCTTCATGGGGAACTAGAATTTGGATGCTTTTCCACACAGGATTCACCACAGGTTAGTAAATGTTAGTCCAAATAAAACACAGGGACCAGCAGCTCAAGGACTACATAGAACCAACCAAGGAAGAGACACTGCCCTCTATTCTCTCCTTCCTCTCCACCCGACCTACCAGAAGGACATGATTCAAGGGCAGACTATGATACTCACCACCCCCATAACAAGTGAGTCTAAAGTCTAGTTCAAACACATTTGTCACATAAATAAATGCTGTAGATAATTCCTTTACTTAGAGAAGGCTCTATATCCCACGGTTCACATGTGGGCAGGCCTGCTTCTACCCGCATTGTTTAATTCTGCCTCTTTATGGGCTTCTGCTAGGTGCACAGGGATGCTTCTTATTTTTCACTCTACTTGCTGATGACAACATTTTAGAAAACAATCCCTCCTAGGTAGTTTGAAAACATTAAGTAAAATGATTGATGCTACCTGGAGACTTACAGTGAGAATCTTTTGTAGTAAGAAAATTAAATTCCATCTACCTACGAAAAGAAAAATTAAGCAAATACACACAACCAAAGTTTCATCAAAGGCTGATTTAGTAAAAAAAAAAAGGCTTAAAAATCTTTCTTTAGCCATCACTGCAGCCTTTCTACCAGTGCTTTTAATGAGGCAGCTTTTCTCTGGGTTACTAATGCAGGCCTGTGATCTATCTAAATGTGCCAACACAAGTAAGATTTATAGCTTCATTAGTGCTTATAACAAAAGACATAATCAGTCAATGTTATATGAGGTCATGGTCATTGTTCCCACCAGAAATCAAGGGGAAAGTAAAACTTCAAACTTTGTAGGGAGAAACCAGTTTCATAAATGTCAGAAACATCTAATATCAAATTAGAAAATGTAACCTTTTCAGAAAGTACAGAACATTTCTGACCAGGAATCTGTAAACTATAGCCCATGGATCAAATCAGGGTTGCTGCTTGCTTGTGTTTGTAAATGAAGCTTTATTCAACACAGTGCTAGTGATTCATTTACATATTGTCTACAGGTGTTTTCATACTGAAACAGCACAGTCGAGTAGCTGTGACAGAGTGTGCATGGCTTGCAAAGCCTAAAATATTTACTACTTGGCATTTTACAGAAAACATTTGCTAATTGCTGACCTAACTGAAATGCAATCTCTCTAGTTAGGTTAGAATGACTGTTCTCCTTTGAAAGAAAAGTACCAGAGTACTTGGACCTTTTTAGGGTATTATTCATTTAGGTCAGTGTTTCCCAAACTTCTCTCATGATGAGAATCACCTGGTGGAGTTGTTAAAACACAGATTCCTGAATCCCAACTAAGAAGTGCTAAACTAGAATTTTTGAGAACATATAGGTAAAATTGCATACCTAACTTAGTGCTCTGTATATAAAATCTGTCTTAGAGCACTAGTTAAGTATGCAATTTTACCTATATGTTCCCAAAAATTCTAGTTTAGCACTTCTTAGTTGGGATTCAGGAATCTGTGATTTAACAACTCCACCAGGTGATTCTCATCATGAGAGAAGTTTGGGAAACACTGATTTAGGTGATGATAGGTGGATAGATAGAAAAATTAGATGATAGATAGATAGATAGATAGATAGATAAATAGATAGATAGATAGTAAATAAATATTCTACCCACGTGTAACATTTTCATTCATACCATCTAAAGCAAGCAGGTCAAACTCAAAAGCTAACATGGGCCAAATAAACAAGGTTTAAGTTTATGTGGGCCGCAAAAAAACAAAAGCTTCAATTTTCATAGAAACTTAGGTTTCTTTCTATAGAGACAAGTTGAATACAAAAGGCAAATAAACCTATTTTTCTTGTTCTCTGAAAGTGAAATATTTCCTGTTGCACACACCAAAAAAGTCAGTACAAGACTAATGACTTGGCAATCGGCTGCTAGAATATTTGCTGCTAGTATTAGTGGAGAGAAATGGTATGCCTACGTGTAAGGCACGTCAGGAAAATGAATGCAACATAATTATAGTAATCAGTCATTAGCAAACGTTGTAGTTCGTTATTAATAATTATGTTTAACAGGATATTGTAAAAATTAAGTTATGAAATTTTTATTAAAATGTTTCTTATATACTGTTATCTTGGCTGGGCCGCAAAAATATTCGTTTTGGGCCACATGCAGCTCCTGGGATGTGAGTTTGACATGTGTGATCTAAAAGCAATGATAAAAGGATATTGGAAGTGCTTTAGTAATCTCATTTTAGGAGTCATTTTTATTCTTTAAAAAATGTATTTGATGAAGATTATCTACCTCAACTATGTTCAGGAAAAAGAAATAATTTCACCATTCTTTTCCTTTGCACAGTTAACTATTAATAGACTTAGTCATCTCTATACATTTTCCACTGCATATACTAGTAGCTCAGATCTGGGTGTAAATAGTTTAAAAATCTAGTTAATCCCTGGCTGGGTGGCTCAGTTGGTTGAAGCATCATCCCATACACCAAAAGGTTGCAGGTTCGATTCCTGGTCAGGGCACATACTTAGATTGTGGGTTCGATCTCTAGGTGTATGACTGGGAGTTTGACTTGGAGTTCAACCAGAGGGGCAAGGCTGGCCCACCAACTGCCCACGCCCCCACCCATTAGCCCCACCCCTGGTCAGTACCCAGTCAGGGGTGGGGCTGGCTGACAAACCAACCATGGCTCCTCCCTCCAGCCATCTTGGCCAAATTGGCCCTGATTGGGGTGGGCCAGCCAGACCCCATCTGTGCATTAATTGATGCACGAATTCATGCACTGGACCTCTAGTAATCAATAAAAAACATAACCTTGAGTGAGGATTTTTTAAACTTACACTTGACTTTAAGGAACAGACTAGGAGTATCCTCTTTAACATCTTTCCCAAATAGGGGTGTAGATTATTAATCTTGGTTCTCAATATGGCACATATTCACCAAAAAATGTTTTATCCTGCACATCACCGAAAATACAAAGGCATATGCCACAGGAGTCAGGCGCAAGCAGCAGAGAGAGTCCTCCTTTGTTAATGAGTTAAGTATCTCTGATTTTTCATACCCTTGCAGTCTGGCAGGCCTATTCTGGCCACTGACTTGCTCCCATTTGTGACTGACAGGTAAGCATATTTCTATGTCACCCAATCCTTACTGGGAATGTGTCCATTGTCCAGTCCCTTTCCCCAGCAATCTGCAAGGGACAGACTTGGAGAATGTTAACTGCAGCTTTTTGGCAAAGCTGTATAAATGGCATGAATATATTATCTAGTCTCCCCTTTACACCTTTTCTGTTAACAATAACCAGTTTATTATAACGGTATCAAATGGACATAATTTGCCTCTTTGAATAATATTATTATTTCATGCTCCAACAAATAAAAGATACTCCATAGACCTTTAATGTTGATGAGAATTATATAAAAACTTGTGAGAATTAACAAATAATAATTTAAGTAGAATCTGTATAATTAGTTGCCTTTGTATAATTGGTGCAAATATCATCATTTCCTTGTCATGAGATAACTATCAGTCTGTGTGTTATTAACCAACCTCATGTCTCATCTGAATTCATAAACCATCACTGACATTGTTATAGTTCACATGATTATATGCAACTTTTTTAGTATTCTTTTTTTAACAAGGATAATTAATATCTGAAATGACTTACCCAAAGGTGATAAAAAAAAAAAAAGTGGATTTCTAAGATAAGTAGTTTAGGACATTTAAAAATCTTCTACACAGTTGCAAAAAAAAAAAGCTATATGAACTAATGTGTTTTTATAAATTATTGTGTTTGTTGATCTCAATAGAAATGACTAGTACATATGGTAGATATTACACATGCATAGTAACCATAATAAAAATACCTCTTGATTAAATTACAATTCCTGCTAGAGTTATTGTAACTGTGATAACAAACAAATCTTCAAATGTATAATGGGTCAAATATTATAGAAACCTGATGCTACACTGGACCCCATTCCACCATGGATGGTAAACTCTGGACACTGCCCTACTTTTGCCTCTGCTGGAGCCCCAGCTGCATTTTTTCCAGGACTGGTTTACCCAAGAAATACAATTCCACACCAATAAAAAAAAAAAAAAATTCACTCTCCTGTGAGAGTATTAGAAAATCCATTTTCTAAAGATATCGTGGGAACCCCACTCCCATGAGCGTCAGGGAAACTGGACCTCCTGATTTCTCCAGCAACACTTCATAACTGGACTTTACTTACAAACAATTGTGGATAGTTTGTGCCACTTTCATCTTCCCTTCCTCATAAGAATTCTTCCCACCACTCTCCTCTCCCTTGAGCATTAGGTCTGCCTCATTCAGATTATGTGGCTAGGCTAACAGAAATGGTGCAGTGTTTACAATACAGGGAAACAACTGCATGGGGTTACACTTCATGATTTCAAAAAGCATTCCAGCTGACACATCGCTGTGCGAAGCCAAAAGGGAGCAGGAGGTTTGACAGCAGGAGGCTGGAGAGGGAGAGAAAAAGCAGCTCATTTTGATAAGCCATTCTTTGTCTTCTCTCTCATTTAGTGTTGCCTATTGAGAAGCGTATAAACAAGGCACCCACAATGAGCCAAACTCCTGATAATGGCCAGAGAGGCTTCTTTTCCCTTATTCCCTTTTCCGCTTCCCTCCAGATATGCACAATATAAAATATACACCTTTGTGCATGCCCGCAGCCCACTCACCTCCGTTCTCACTGATTTCAAGAACAGCTCTGTGGCTGAGCAGGAGCAAGGTCACAATCCAAATGAAGAATCGAAACTTGGGACTGGCAGTGAGTCCCCACATCACTGGTGAATGGCGGGACTGCGAGACCCTCCACAGACCTTCCTAAACTCTCTCCTACACACCCACACACCACCACCTCCCTAAACACGTGTGCTCTTGAGATAGTAATAAAATATTCTGACCTCCTAGTCCTTTGACAAATGTGCTGTGCATGAGAATGAAGCCACTTAGCATTGAACTGGGAGTTAGTGGCCATAGAATGAGGCTGGTGAAGTTTCAGTGGCTTGTCTGTAGCGGATCTGGGGGCTGACATCCTTGCCTGGGCCCCCACAGTTCCTAGGATCACTGACAGCAATAGCAGGGGTCAGAGGTGTCTTTCTCTTGGAAAGAAAGCAGCATCCACTCCTTTGAGATGGAGTCCTCATGAGAATCCTTCGACTCCATTTGCCAAATGTGATAACTCCAGGCTTGTGCAGGAGAAATAATGGGAGTGCCTAAGGGTGACTCACACACCTCAGCTGCAAAATAAAAACTGTGTTTCTTTAATTGCTTAAAATGGCAAATGAAGTTTCTTGGTTTATGCTGATGAACAGTATAGTCCGTGAGCAGGTGAACTAGGAAGATGTATTGGCCTGAATGAGGTGCCATCTCTTCCTCTGAGCACCCACAGCTTTGTATCTCAGCTACGTGAGTCAGGTGAGAGTTTTCCCTTTGTCTCCAAGACCACCAGCCTCCCTCAAGGATGTAAATGAATGTTGAATAGCAATGACAGTGTCACCGGTGGGGAGAGGCCCTCATCTCCACCTGCTGCTCGTGGGAGTGGAATTCTTGTGAGATCCCAAGAAAAAGAATTTTCTGAAACTTGCATGGGAGGACCAGTGATGTTTATTTGTGTGGAATTATATCTCCGAGTTTCCAAAGTCCTATTTCTCTCAGTCCTGCCAAGGAAGACATGTAGTGTGGCTTGACTAGGGCTACCGTCCAAGCCAGTGTCCCTTCCATGTCTGCACAGTCCAGTCCTCCGTCAGCTCGCTTAACTTGTATTTCCTGCTCCTTCTATTAGTCCATTGCATGTGAAGTCTGCATGGCCGTGGCCATATTGGCAAATGCAAGAGAGCAAACTCCTTTGTTTAGGCTGCAGTGGTTCTCAACCTTTCTAATGCCGTGGCCCTTTAATATAGTTCCTCATGTTGCGGTGAACCCCAGCCATAAAATTATTTTCGTTGCTACTTCATAACTGTAATTTTGCTACTGTTATGAATCGTAATGTAAATATCTGTGTTTTCCGATGGTCTTAGGCTCTACAGCAGCGGTTCTCTACCTGTGGGTCACCACAACTTGAGGAACTGTATTAAAAGGTTGCGGCATTAGAAAGGTTGAGAACCACTGGTTTAGGGCATTATATAGTCCCACATTTTTGCAGTGGCCACACCCACTCTGGCCACTGATCTCTGCTCTCAGGTTTGATTGATGAGCACCTTCTCTAGGTCACCCCAACTTTACTGCACATGTGTCTGTCTCCCTTTTGTTGGACCCCTAACCCCAGTGATTTGCAGGGAATGGGCTGGTGGTGCCTTGGGGAGTGTAAAACTACAGCTTCCTGGTGAAAGTGCCCAAATGACATGTCTATGTCTGGCCTGCCCATTAGCCAGAATTTTCTATTCTTAACTAGAGGCCCAGTCCAAGAAAGTCATGCACTGGGGGCAGGGGTCCCTCAGCCTGGCCTGCGCTCTCTCACAATCCGAGACCCCCTCGCTCCTTACTGCCTGCCTGCTTGCTGCTCCTTGCCGCTCGGTGTGCTGCTCCTTAGTGCTGCTGCAGACGAAGGAGGGGCTCCTACTACCACTGCTGCGCTTGCCAACCATGAACCCAGCTTCTGACTGAGCGGAGCTCCCCCTGTGGGAGCACACTGACCACTAGGGGGCAGCTCTTACATTGAGCATCTTCTCCCTGGTGGTCAGTGCACATCATAGCAACCGGTCATTCTGGTCTTTTTGCTCTAATGGTCGCTTAGGTTTTTATTATATAGATAATTACCTAATTACAATGATATCAACAGGACATTAAGCTTGATAAATCACTCAGTTCTTCTGTGGTTCATCTGAACACCCTTTCATTTTCTTGCCTGCCCTCACATTCCCTTCTTCTCTCTCTCTCTCTCTCTCTCTCTCTCTCTCTCTCTCTCACTCTCTCTCTCTCTCTCTCTCTCACACACACACACACACACACACACGTGACATACAAAGTTACCACTTTCCATCATATACATCACCTTGCATATAATCTGATTTACTTAACCACCATCTGTGACTTTGTTGTGTCTTTTGTTTGTTTGATCACTTTTTCATTGATTCAGTGACTATATGTCCAATGTCCAGTATCTGCCGAGCACTCAGCTAGGTGACCTAATCCCAATTCCACACGTCTTTCCTGTGCAGCTCGTTTTCAAAGGTTCTTATTCATACCATTCATTCAATGGGTATTAACCAAGCCCTGAACTATCTAGAGGTAAGTGACTAGGTGGCACAGGACAAGGCTTTCCTTGCTCTGTTCTGCTTCTTTCCAAATTTCTCAACTCTTCTCTAAGCATCTGGCATTATTGTAGATTCCTCTGCACAACTGAATGCAGCTCAGTGTAACTGCCACTCACAGAGACTCCAGTCTCTGCCCAGAACTAAACTGGTCAGTAGAGATGAAAAGTGAAGAAGAGGCAATCCCTGCCTGGAAGGACTCAGCAGTCCAGGAGGTGAGGATAACATGCTGAGTGAAGTGCCACCAGAGAAGCTCAAAGGCTTTGGCTCTTAAGGCAGGAGGATGGAAACACCCTGGCTTGTATGCTCTGTGATCAGGTCAGGAACTTTCATGTTTTGAACATGAACGATGTTCTGTTATCACTGTTGTATAGGTGAGGAAACTGAGGCCTGGGGAGGTGAAATAACTTACCAAAGGCTGCCTGACCCACAAGAGAAGTGTTCTTTCCACAGCACCACACTGTCTCTCCCATGACCCTCGTGGGCTGACATCTCTCCCCTCCGTATTTCCTGCAGCTCTCATATCCAGCGGTTCCCAGGTGGAAAGACTTGGAAACAGGGGCACAGCGGTATGTTAGACCTGACAAAAAGGAAAGAAAATGGGAGATTTTATGTCATGGAAGATAATTACGTTTTCACGAACAATAACCATATCAAATAACAGTTAGAAAGTTAGTTTATAAAGAAGGCTCACAGTAATGCCCACATGGTAAAAACCATGGGAGGGTACTGAGAAAGATTTCATGCTTTTGTAAATAATGTGGTAAGGAGAAAAGAAAGGAAGAAACTTCCCTCCTAGCCACCACCAATGACATCATCCTCAACCAAACAAGCATTCATGGTATGTGAGATCTAGACATCAAAAATACTTCCGTAGTTTTAAAAAACTAAAATCTGCAGTTCAGCTGATATTCTTCCTCATCATGGACTGAGTGTTTTATTATTGCTGTATTAATTTATCCATTTCCTTCTATAAGCCAATTAACTTAATGCTGCTGACCGTGAGTGGCCGCCCCAGGTCCTGTGAGCTGAGTAGCTACCTCTAGACCTCAAAGTGAAAACTTAAGAAACAATTTAACTACCCAATTATTGTATTCATTGAGTTCATCATATGTGGGAGGCTGGGTGCAGGTATGAATCAGATGGTGCCTAGAACTGGCAGATAAAGCCTGTAATTATAATTGAATAAATCCCATACCCTAAGAAAAGGTTAGGTGCCCTAAGAAAGATATGGTAAAAAAAAAAAAATATCCTGAGAGTTTAACCAGGAGAAATACTGAATTCTAGAACCTCCTAAAAAATGTCTTCAATGCTTCATAATTTCGCTGTTGTTTAGGGAGATGATGTGTCAGGCGTGGGTTTTTAGGATTGCTGTTTTCTCAGTGGTAAGTTTCCATTGTAAGTATTTTGGGAGGATTTCTAAAAGCCCTGGTGCCTTCAAATTACAGTTCTAGGCATGCCAAATAAGCAACTGTTGATTGGAGTCACACACAAAAAGTCTGTGTTCCCATATTCCAGAAACACCTCAGAAAGCCTTAGTGTTGGTTACCATCAAAGCTTGACTACAATTATAGGAATCAATGAGAATTCTGATGGAATCCTAAAGGAAGAAAGAAAAATGTTAAGTGGGAAAGGGTAAACAGCTCCTTGTTTCTGTTGGGAGTGGTGGTAAATCTCATTTAAAAATAAGATTTCATCTTCTTTTACATGCATGGTTTTTCCATAATAAGAAAAAATAATTTTGGAGCAAATGTTCCCAGGGGGAAAAAGTAAATTACAAACAAAGGTACAAAGAAAGAGCAGTGCCACAGTTCTATTGTTCTATTATTACAAAACATGTGCAGAGAGAAAAGCCTGGGATGCCAGATCCATGAATAAATGGTTCGAAGTTTGTCCAGCACAAGCGTATGATGAGAAAGCGCCTCTGTGGTCAGACGGGCATGCAGACCATGGCACAGCATGAAGACTTCTTCCAGATGCATTGCTCTGTGTTGGATTAAGTAAACTCGATCCAGACCCTTGTTAGGCTCACTCAATTTTGATATAGAAAGGCTTCCCAAGAAATGTATAGGTTGATTTTAATTATCTGATTATTCCTTACTCAGTAAGTAAAATTCCTTGCTACACAAAATCACATTGCCAACCTATTGTAGGGCCACTGAGCTAATGAACTCTGGCTCTTTAAAATTATTTGTATCGCCAAAACCGGTTTGGCTCAGTGGATAGAGAGCATCGGCCTGTGGACTGAAAGGTCCCAGGTTTGATTCCTGTCAAGGGCATATACCTTGGTTGTGGGCACATCCCCGATAGGGAGTGTGCAAGAGGCAGCTGGTCGATGTATCTCTCTCATCGATGTTTCTAGCTCTCTATCTCTCTCCCTTCCTCTCTGTAAAAATCAATAAAATATATTTTTAAAATTATCTGTACCAAGCCCTAGCTGGTTTGACTCAGTGGATAGAGCATCTACCTGTGGACTGAAGGGCCCTGGCTTCAATTTCAGTTAAGGGCCACATGCCTAGGTTGCAGGTTTGATCCCCAGTGGGGGGCATGTAGGAGGCATTCTCTCTCATCACTGATGTTTCTATATCTCCTTTTCCCTCTTCTTTACTCTCTAAAATCAGTAAATAATATATTTTTTAAATTGAATAAAAAAGTATTTGTATCAATGATCTCCTTCATGACTATAAAAAATATAAGAATATAGCCGAAACTGGTTTGGCTCAGTGGATAGAGCGTCAGTCTGCGGACTGAAAGGTCCCAGGTTCAATTCCTGTCAAGGACATATCCCCATTAGGGTGTATACAAGAGGCAGCTGGTTGATGTTTCTCTCTCATCAACGTTTCTAACTCTCTATCCCTCTCCCTTCCTCTCTGTAAAAAAATCAATATATATATATATATATATATATATATATATATATATATATATATATATATATATGTGTTGCATCTACTTACCAGGCTACATATTAATCTATTAGTGTTAACTTTTTTCCCCATGACTTTCTCAGCATGGATTTACTTTTTTGAATTAATCCTTCTCATAAAAAAAATGTTCAGTGTAAGACAGAAGAAACTCCTATTATAATTAAGAAACATCGAGGGCATCACAATACATTCTAACATTCTGTAAATATGCTCAAAATTTTTGAAAAGTAATTTAACAATGACCTTCAAAGATAAATTCGCTTTAACCCAGTAAATCTCCTTTGAAGAATCTATCCTAAGTAATCAGAATTTACACAAATATTTAAGTACAAGGTTCTCAGTGTAGCATTATTTATGGAAGTAAAGTTAAAAGGTCCATCAAAAGAGCATAGTCAAAAATTATTATGAATCAATTTATTGGAATAATATACAGTCATTAAATGTTAGTTTTTAACAAATGTTTGATCATGTGGAGAAATTATCATAATCTAAGGTTAAGAGAAAAAATAAATAAGGAGAATAATGATTTAGTAAGAAACCATCTCCTAACTTTATGAATTAGTCTAGGCGTGAACCAAAGGCATACTTGAAATATACTAAGATTCTAACAGTGTGAGAGAACTCTATTGTGAATAAGTCTTATTTTCTTCTTCAACTTTTCTACAAGTTATAAGTATTTACAATGAACATATACTATTTTTTTCTTCAAATTGTTCCTGTCATTGGTGCTCAGTGATTTTTTTTTTTTTTTTTTAAAAAGGCATGATGGTTGGCCATGTATGAGAGGACCACAAATAATAAAAATTATGTTGCTCAAGAAAGAAATGAGTGAAAATCACACACAGATCTGAGTAGCTATCTGTGGGAGGAATCAATATTTTAAATAAACCTCACTGGAGAGTGTACCATCATTCAAAAGTTCCAATAAAAAGGAGATCCAGAAAGGCAGGGACGGACACACACACACACACACACACACACACACACACACACACACACACCCCTCTCCAACTGGAAAGAGAGAGAAATCAAACAGTACTAACAGAACAAAGGTGGCTACCTGGAGCAAGCTTGCCAATTGTTTTGATTTTTTTCTATCAATAGACATTAAAACTGTGCTTACCAGGATGCAGATGAATATCTGCAGTTTTTTAGTTGATGTTCAAAAGCTATCTTTATACCTGAAAGCATGATCTGGAAATTTTAGTGTTATCTTGGGATTCTCTTTTTTTCCCATTGCCTCAGCCAATTGGTTAGCCAGACTGTGAGTTTATTCCAGAAATGTCTGTAGAATATCACTTTTCATCTCCATCCTAGAGCCAATGCTTTCATTCACCTGGACTAATGCAATAGCTTCCTGTCAATAGTGTTTTTTCCTCCCCACTCAGGAGCCCCACTCATTCCAGAATGACCATTGGAAGTACAAATCTTATTATGTCCCTTCCTTACAATTCTTCCTTTGCTCTCAAAAACATTTGAATGAATAAATAAATGAGGAAGCCATCAAAAAGGTGAACTGGGTTGACTTTACCACAACTTCTAGATAAAGTTTTTTTCAACATCAACCCTATTGATATTTTGGGTGAAATAATTTTTTGTTGTGAGGGAATTTCTGTGAGTTATTGGGTGCTTTGTAGCATACCTGGCCTCTCCCCATTATATGCTAATAGCACCCCCTAAAGTTGTGACAATGAAAAATGTCTCCAGATATTGCCAAATGTTCCTCAAGGGGCGGGGGGGGGGGGGGGGGGGGGGGGGGGGAGGTGAAAAAATTGCCCCTTGGTTGGGAATTCTAGTCATATAAGAATCACTTAAGAAAATTTTTTTTAAAACCAATGCTGCCCAGACAGTGTTCTCCGTGGTTGAACATTGACCCATGAACCAAGAGATCATAGTCTGATTCCAGTCAGGGCATATGCCCAAGTAGTGGACTTGATCCCCACTAGGGGGCATGCAGGAGTAAGCCGATTGAGGATTCTCATCATTGATGTCTTTTTCTCCCTCCCTCTCCCTTCTCTCTGAAATCAATAAAAACATATTTTAAAAATATTTTTATAAAGCCACTGCATAGGCCACACCTCAAACTAATTAAATCAGAGTCACTTGGGGTGGAATCTCATCGCTCCCAGGTGATTTGACTGTGCTGCCAGATGTTGAGACTCACTTCTCTAGCTATTTTCTACTGAAATTGTGGTCCATAAATCAGGAGTTGGTATCACCTGGAAAGTGAAAGTCCTATATAATAAAAGGCTAATATGCAAATTGTCCCCTCAGAAGTTCTACTGACAAGGAGTTTGACCATTTGCTATGATGTGCACTGACCACCAGGGTGCAACATGGAATGAAGGAAAGCCCCGGCCTGCAGCCGGCAGCCAGGGGAAGGAAGGCCCCAATCAGCCCTGATTGCACATTTCATGCACCAGGCCTCTAGTTTCATATAAAGAATTGTTAACTAGGTATAAAGTTATTACCTAGGTAATTTAAAGACTAAAAATCTACCTAATAAAAGAGTAACATGTTAATTGACCATACCTTTGTGACACCCACTAGCCAATCAGGAGTATGCAAATTAACCCAACAAATATGGTGGGTTAATTTGCATACACAGACACAGAGCAGCCGAGCGTGGGATGGGACGCTTGTGTCGTCATCTCAGGTGTTCTGCACCACCTCAGCCACTCCAGGCTCTGGGCAACATGGGAAGGCAGAAAGGTGACTCAAGCCAGAGCGAAGGAAGGCAGTGCCAGTAGTCAGGGGAAGGGAGGCCCATTCTGGCACAAATCTTTGTGCATTGGGCCTCTAGTAAAACTATAATATATTATGAAGATAGCAGCTGCAGAAGGTAATTACCACTTGTCGAATGAGAGGAATAAAGGAAAGAGGTTGCATTCTCAGTGCTGGGATCTCCTACAGGTATAATAAAATTCACCCTAAGAGTGGTCAAAGCTACAAACTAGAAATTGCTGCAACATAAAGGGATTGTTGCTATAGGATTGAAGAAACATTGCCTGGGTGACACCCACAGGAGCAACAAGCGGACTGGTGCCTTCTTCCTTCTTGGGCTTTGCAGTCTCCCTCTAGCACCCCCTACTAGTAAAGTTCAGTACAGAGCCAGCTAGTAAAGCATAGACGTGGTTTGCTGAGTCCAGTCCCAGCAACACAAAGCTTGGAAGGGCAGGTTTGGAGTTGAACGACAATATCTTAATGATGGGTATATCTACTAATTCAGACTCTGAATTTCAGCGAGACCCTCAGGGATTCCCACACAGGTAGAGTGTGAGAAGTCCTGCTTCAGAGGCTATCACTTCTTTTATCTACTCTGACTTGTAAATAAGTTACCTCAAGTTAATCAAAAGCTTAGCAGCCACCCGTTTCAAAATAATCACATACCATTCCCTGACACCAAGGATACAAACCATTACTCTATTGTGGTTTATCATCCTACCTGTAAAGACCATTTTCAAAGAGAGAAAGAAAGGTATTCAGCCTCTGTGTTCTCATAAATACTAAATATTTCCTTGTCTCATTTTCCCTTCCTATTTTAAGTATTACAAGCAAACCATCATCCTTTTGTTTCTTAGTCCTTCCTTAAATGGCTGAGTAAAATTCAATAACCTAAATTGTGCAGTTAATACCAACCAAACAGCTTCCCTCCCCCCCTCCTTCCCCCCATTGGCTCTGGGTCTTTTAACTCAGCAGGACTAGCATGTCTGAGAACTCAGTATTTCTTTCCCACACAGGCAACTGTGCTTCTCTGAGAGAAAAACCCCGTTCACCAGACAGACAGGGTGTTTCACTCCACCAGGCATCTGCAAATGTGACTTTTTAGCCACAAGGGATACCAGGTGGGAAGCAAGGCAGCCCAGGGCTTGCACACAGCATCGCAGAGGAAAAGAGTTGGCTAGCAAATGTCCTCCTTGGTAGCATTGCCTTGGCACAGCCTGCACTTTCCCAGGGCTGGGGGGGTCTACTTGTGAACATTTCTGATACACTTCTGCCACCCAGTGGATGTCCCAAACACTTAAGCTTAGACTTGAGTCACAAAGTCTAGCATTTAAAACTTACTCAAAAGCTTAAGTGTAATTGTTCCTGAACATTGCCAATCCTTTCAATATGTATTTAAAATTCATTTAAAATGGAATATATTCACGCATGGGGATTAGTATAAACTATGTATAGATATTCAATGTAATAATAGGAAAATTTATAGTATTCTTTTATCATGAGAGCACAACTCACATGAAAGTGTGAGTTTTAAAAGTGGCCTCTTTTCCAATGTGGGAGATTCTTCATAGTCTAAAGATACACTAAGAGGATCACAGTTCCATCCATATGAACATGTTCAGTTTTTAGTTTCAAATGTCATAAATTCTCTTTCAACTTTTGCATAAAAAAAATTAAGTAACATAAAAAGTGTCAATGATTTTTGAATCAAAGGTTCACATCTGTGTAACGGGCTTGTCAAAACAAGTTGATTCTATAAGACTATAGGGTGATTTTTCTCACAGGTTTTATCAGCCATGATTTCTGAGATTTTACACCTTCTTTAAATCTATCCATGATATATGACACCTAGGAATTCTTTCATTTGAGTGTGGGTGAGTAAACTAATGAGTAAATATGCTGATAAAATATTACAGGACAGTCTTCAAAGAACAACCAAAAATGTATAACTTATAAAAAATCATACATTTACTATGAAGAGACTAGACCAGGTGTCCTATATTAAAAGGGGGAGAATCTGTGTTATACCATGTTATAAATTTATTATTAATTTTTATAATCAATAAGATAAAATAAAATTTAGATTAAAACTCTTCTGAAATTCTGACTCAATTGCTAACAAACATATGCTATTCTTGATTTCAAAAAGAAAATTATCAGAGAAATCTAAAAATGATTAAGAAGAATTCAAGAAGATAGGGCAGACACATGAAAACTAAATTTTTGGATTTTTTGACTTCATCAAAATAATGGAAAAGTACATGACAGTTTCAAAAACAGTTGGCTAATTATAGAAAACCCATTCAGGAAGGAGAAGGAGGAAAGTTTCTATTGTGTTATGTTTCAACTGAACTTGAACTATACCAGCTGAGATGTGCTGGCTCCTTTTGGAATTTATTCTGGTTCATCGCAAAGCACATACGGTGAAAACTGCATGTGGTGAGTCAAACTCAATTAAAAGAAAACCACAAAATTGATTTGAAATGGCAATTTAGTTGAAGCAGAACTGGACCCAAATTGTTGCATTACTCTACCAATCATAATCACTTCAAACTCCTATCTTCATTTTGTTAAATACTGAAGATATCATCCTATTATATTTCGATATTAAATCATACAGGAAAGCAAGATTGAATAAGTAGCAATTCTCTGCTACTTTTGTGAGTTTACTGCAATGTGGGATGACATAACTTTTTTGCCCTTTCAGTCAAAGCTAAAAATAAATAAATCCCACAGAGCAAGAACATTTAAAGGTTTGAGAAACAATGTATATCAGATATTTTGCAAATATTTTTTTTCCATTCCATAGGTTGCCTTTCAAGGTTATCAGTTTTTGTTTTTGTTTTTGCTATGGAGTTATAGGAATTTCTTATATATTTTGGATATTAAATGTAGAGTTGTTCAATGGGTAGGAAGTTTCAGTTATATTATATGAGTAAGTTCTAAAGATATGCTGTACAACAGAGTGCCTATAATAGTTAACAACACAATATGTGCCCTTCAAAACTTAAGAGGGTAGATTTCATGCCAAATTTTCTAGCTACAAAAAAATTTGGGGGGTGGACACAAGGAAACTCTGGGAAGTGTTGAATATGTCAATTACCTTGATTGTGGCGATCATATCATGGTGTTTGCATATGTCTAAACCAGTGATTTTCAACCTTTTTAATGGCATGGCACACATAAACTAATTATTCTAATTCTGCAGCCCACCCTAAAATATATTTTTTGCCAATATGAGGAAAAATAATTATAATTTTGGTTCATTCACATATCTATTGTGTTGGCTGCTGTCACTTTTTTTAATTTGACAATCTAAGGGAAAAGAGGTCAGTGCCATGACTAAATATTCAGGTACTGCATGTTTTAAAAGTTCTTGCAGCACACCAGTTTCCCACAGCACACCAGTTGAAAATTGCTGGTCTAAACTCACCAAATTATACACATCAAATATGTGCAGTTCTTTGTATATCAATTATATATCAATAAAGTTATTTTTTAAAGAAACAATACATAATATTGTCCTATATAATAAAAGTCTAATACGCTAAGTGTCTAGTCGTTGGGTGATGCATTCAACCAATCAAAGTGTAATATGCTAATGATATGCTAAAGCCATTCAAATGCTCGTTATGACATCCACTGACCACCAGGGGGACAATGCTACAACTGGTAGGTTAGTTTACTGCTGGGGTCCAGCCAATCTGGACTGAGCGAGATGTGTCAAACATGCCCTAGAGCACTGACGTGGTCCCTCCCTGGTTGGCCATTCCCCCTCATCCCTCCTCAGCTCAGATCATGCACCTGTGAGATTCGTCAGCCTGGCCTGCACCCTCTCCCAATTTGGGACCCCTGGGGGGGGGTGTGTCAGAGAGTCAGGTTCAGCCCGATCCTGCAGGCCAGGCCAAGGGACCCCACTGTTGCACAAATTCGTGCACTGGGCAGCTGGTATAATACATAATTAAATAATGTCTTTTCAAATGGAAACTAATTTCACACTCTTGCTTTTTAGGTTTATAGAAAAGTACAGATTTTCCCATCCACTCCATTCTCTGCCCCTCTACACACAGAGTTTTCTCTATTAACATTTCACGTTAATGTGTTGCATTTGTTAGAAGTGATGCACTATTGACACCTCATTACTAACTAAAGCCCATAATTTACATTAGAGTTCATCAGGTTGTACATTCTATATGTTTTCACTAGTTTATAATGAATGACATGTATCCACCACCATTACCATATGATACCAATGAGTTTCACTGTCCTAAAAATCCTTTGCACTCCACTTGTTCATCCCTCCTTCCATTTTCTTGAGCCCCTAGAAATTACTGTTTCTTTTACTGTCACAAGAGGTTTTTCTTTTCTTGAATGTCATATAGTTGGGATCGCGCAGTATGTAGTCTTTTTAGATTGACTTCTCTTACTTAGCAATATGCATTTAAAGTCCTTCCTTTTTTTTTGTGTGTGTGTGTGTGTGGCTTGACAGTTCATTTTTTAAATCACTGAAAATATTCTATTGTCTGGATGTGCAGTTCATTTATTCACTCACTTAATGAAGCAACTTTCTGGTTGCTTCCAACTTTGGAAAATTATAAATAAAACTGCTATAGGTATCTATGTGCAGGTTTTTGTGGCATGAATTTTCATTTCTTTGGGGAAATACTAAAGAGAACAATTGTTGAATCATATAATAAGAGAATGTTTAGTTTTGCAAGAGACTAACAAACCAATGAATGAGTTCTTATTGCTTCACATTCTCACCAACATGTGGTGTTAGCAGTGTTTTAGATGTTGGTCCTTCAGATATGTGTATTGTGGCATCTCATTGCTGTTTTAATTTACTAAATAACAAGTGATGTTGAGAATCTCATTTGCTTAACTTCTTTGGTGAGAAGTCTGTTCAGATCTTTTGCTCAAATTTCAATTAGATTGCTTATTTTCTCATTGTTGAATTTCAAGACATCTTTGTATTTTGGATATCATTCCTTTATCACATATGTGCTTTGTAAACATTTTCTCTAAGTTTGTGGCTTGTTTTTTTCATTCTCTTGAAAAATATTCACAAAACAGAAGTTTTTCATTTTAATAAAGTCCAACTTCTCAAATTGTATTTTCATGAATCCTGCCTTGGAATTGGAGCTAAAAAGTCATTGCCAAAGTCACCGCTTTCTAGATATTCTGCTATGTTATCTTATGGGAGTTTCATAGCTTGCATCTATGATCCATTTTGAATGAATTTTTGTGACAGTCTGTAAGTAGATGTCCAGTTGTTCCAGCATCACTTGTTGAAAAGATTATCCTTCCTTCATTGAATTATCTTTGCTCCTTTGCCAAAATCAGTTGACTATATTTGTGTGGGCCAATTTCTGGGCATCCTATTCTGTTCCACTTAACCTATTTGTCTATTAGTTCACCAATACCCCACTGTATTGATTACTGTAGTTTTATAGTAAATCTTAAAGTTTAGTTTTGTCAGTCCTCTGATTTTGTTTTTCTCATTCAATATACTGTTGGTTATTCTTGGCCTTTTGGTCTTTTCATATACTAAATATTATGGCCAGTTTGTCAATATCCACAAAATAACATGCTGGAATTTTTGTTGCAGTTGTGCTGAATCTATAGATCAACTGTGAGAAAACAAACATCTTAATAATATTGAATCTTCCTATACATGTACATGGAGTATCTCCCCATTTACTTAAATCTTTGATTTTGTTCATCACAGTTTTGTGGTTTTATAATATAGATCTTAGACATATATGTTATATTTATACCTATTTTTCTTTCCTCTTTTGGTGCTAATATAAATGGCATTGTGTTTTTAATTTCAAATTCCAATTATTGATGCTAGTCCATAAAGATGTAATTGCCTTTTGTATATTAACCTTGTATGCTGCAATCTTGCTATAATTCCTTATTACTTTTGACTTTCTTGTCTTCTGTATGTGTCCAGTTGTTCCAACACTTGTTGAAAATACTATCCTTTTTTCACTGAATTATCTTTGCTCCTTTTTCAAGATTTATAGTATGATGGACTTATAGTACGATGTTGAATAGCAGTGAGTGAAACATCTTTATCTTGTTTGTGATCATAGTGGGAAAGCACTACTAAGTGTGATGTTAGTATAGATTTTTTTTGTAGATGTACTTTATCAGGCTGAGGAAATTCCTTTCCATTCCTACTTTGCTGAGATCTTGATTTATTTTGATGTAAATATTAGTATATTTCAACATAAAAATAAACAAAATCTGTCTTAAAACATAATGGATAAAATGTCATCTTTTCTTGTTTAACCTAAAACTTCCAAAGGAACAGTATATCCAACATATATCATATTTTAAAATGAAGATAACTAATCAATCCAAATAATTTCTAATGAGCATAATTAAGTCAATAGCATTTTTCAGTCTTAGATGAAAACTATATTTAAGCAAAATTACCCTTCAACCTCCTGGTCAAAATTACTTCTTTAAGTTATTGAATATACTAATTATTTTAAATTTTTGTACACATAGAAAGATATTTTAAAACTATTATTATGTTTTGTCTAATTTTCTCTTGAAAAATACATAGGTGCCAGGATAATAAACATGCAAAGGCAATTTTGTAATTTGTTTCCTTGGCTTTAAGTTGTTGACAGATAATATTGTATGTAATGCTAAGCTTCAACCTCAAACAGTATTTAGATTGTGTCTCCATTATAGTAAACTAACATTTGGGGAGGAATATACCAACACATGGATGACCAGATGGGAAAACTTCACGCAAAATTCCCATATTATTAACCACCAAGAAGAGTTTCTCAAGAACAAAAACTAGTTTTACATTTCATCTTCAGATAAGTATTCATAATTGTCCACAGTATACTTGAAAAATGTTTTACCTCAGACACTAAATATATGAAACAGATCATAAGAATGAAAATATGGCACATTTTATCAAAATGAGGATGGTTTTCCAAAATGACTTACTATCCATAGGCTCTTGCTTATTGATAGGTCTAACAACATGAGGAAGGCTCACCATGGACTATTACCATCCATGAAACATCTGAAATCCCTGTACCCACTTCTTGAATTTTCAGTCTTCAGAACTCTTACTATAGCCCACTGCCATATTAAATTGTCCATATCTCATAAAGATCCAACATGAACCACCTGTATTTTCTAAATTTTAAAGGAAGGGGAGCATTAAATTTCTGAACTGCCTGGTCGGTGTGGCTCAGTGGATGAGTATCAACCCATGAACCAGGAGGGTATGGTTCAATTCCCAGTCAGGATACATGCCTGCGTTTCAGGCTTGATCTCAGTGTGGGGTGTGCAGGAGGCAGCAGATCGATGCTTCTCTCTCATCAATGATGTTTATCTCCCTCTCTCCTTCTCCCTTTCTCTCTGAAATCGATACAAATATATATATATATATATATATATATATATATATATATATATATATATATATATATACTTTTTAAAAACAACTACAACAAAAACAAAAACAGGCTAAACTGACAACACACTTTGATAGAACAATGACTGAATACAGATCATGTTACAATGAAGTAGAGTTATGCGGAATAAATAAAACCTTGGACAAGTAAAAACTAGTTTCTGTCATTCTCTGCCCTTCCAATTCATCTCAGTAAACCCTTCCCCAAACCAGCATATCCCAGAATTTTCTTCTTATTCCATTGTTTTGTTTATTCTCTTTGGCTTAAATCAAATAAAACCAGAGATTACCTTTCACTGACCTTAAAATTTGATCAGAAGCCATCTGCTCTTACAAAGGTGGGCAGGTCCCTATATGTGGGCCAACATATATATTTTTATTTTTGCTTAATGTTTTGTTGTATTGTGAAATAGTTCCAAGCTAGGAAAAAATGTAGTGAAGAATAGTTAAGATATTTATTATGTTCTTTCATGGATTGCAATTTCTTTTTTATTTGGCTTCATGGGCAACTGATTGTTATAACTCTGCCCAAAGAATAGAGCTTAGTTTCTTCATTGATGACAATCTGAAAATTAAAGTACTTTAAAAACGAGCATAGTTTATGCTGATAATAAAATGAGATGTTGGAAGCAGAAACAATTTATACACAATGAAGTGATAGTTCTCAAAGGTCACAGCACTGTGGACTGATGGCATCTAAATGCCATTAATTCTGACTCAGAATTTGTTCCTCAAACAGCTGAACATTGTTACAGCTGGGGTCTAAAAGTTGAGCACCTTCTATAATTTTACCCTGTGTTTATGTCTTAATGCTGTACTGTTTCTTCTTCTTTAGACCTTAAGAAAAGGCATCTGGATGTGTGTAGAACCCTTGTAAGGAGTCAGAATTTCTGGGTTTAGCATACAAGAGTTGTGTTAATGAGAGAATTTTTGTTTTGTTTTGTTTTTCTGAAGTTCAGTTTTTGTTAAGCAATATAGATGCTAAAAGAAAAAAAAAAACTTTGCACATGGTTGTCATCGTGTAGAAAAATAAATTCGGAGGCACCAAGTCTAGTGGTGAGGGAGGCTATGGCCACAGTTGATGAAAAAGATGATGCTGACTAGAACCAATATTATATCAAGAGGTTTGGAGAGCAGCAAACAGATTGGAGATATAGTTATGGTAGAATTAACAGAATTTTACTTGACTGAATCAGGTCAGGTAGAGAAGGGCCAAGTATCATTCCCAGGTTTTTGTTCTTAGCAGTTGCAAACTTGGGGTATATTTCCGTGAGACAGTGAGCACAGGACATGGAGTAGATTAGACAGTGGGATGGGAGTTAGGAGCAATTGAGTTTGCTGTGCCTGTACAAAACCTACCAATGTCACCCCAATAAATTCAATTTAAAAATGAATTAATTACCCCCCAAAATTCTACATGTGCATTTGGAAACTGGATGTGTGGTCTGAGGAGGGAAGAGAAATGATCTGAAAATAATAATGGGGAATGAGAAGGACTCCGCCCCTGCTCTCAATCCTGCAACTAGAGGGTTAAGGGAGTATATTCAAGGTAGAACAAAGTTCCAATGAAAGCAAGGAAGTGAAGGATGTCTTCAGAGAAATAGTAGAGGGTGTGGGGAGATGACTGTTATTAGAAGTCTTTTGCTCAGCACCGCTGTAAACACACCATCACCTTCACTAATATCAACCATGACAGAAACCAGAGGCAGGCTCCTAACCCTCTCTTCCTCCCCCTATTTGTATGTGATCTTCTGGAAATGTTTGGCATAGTTTTATCACATTAATATGTAAAAAATTAGTATTTGATTTTAAAAAATTCAAACCAGGATCTCACCTTATAAATTCATCACCATAAAGCTTACAAGGACCTTAAAGTCGTATACAAATATTCCCTGGACTTTTGAAAGTTCACTTTGCCATTTCACTTTTAGGAAAGGCCTGTGCCAGTACCTATTTTTGCCAACAGGAAGAAATCCTCAGAGGAGATTTTTGCTGTTTTGAAAATAGCACTCAGGTTTGTTTTGCAGTGAACCATTCGTTACAGAGCAGCACACACTCTGAGCAGAAGTCTGGCCACGCTCCTTCCCTGGGAACTACATTCAGCATCTCAGCATCAAGCTGCCAGAGATTTGAACTGTGCGTGGTCCAGTTTATTTTGAACACCTATTAGGAAAATGTGTCATCCTAAGGTATCAGAAAAGCCTTAGAGAGTTCATGAAAATATTATACTTAGCTTAAAATTAGACACGATTAAGCCATGTTTATCATGGTGAATGAAATAAAGACATTGTTTGTGCCTTGAACTTGCCTGAACCCACTATCTCTACTGTTTACATATTGAGAAAAAACACCTTGAAAATGGCTAAAGTTACTATTGGTTCTACTGGTACCAAACTGCTCTCTTTCAGTTGGCATTTACTTATGGATGAAATTGAAGGTCTATCGCTTGACTGGACTGATGAGTGTACAAAGCGTGATGTTCTGTTAAGTAATCTTATACTTAAGGAGAAATCAATCTTTTTAATATGCTGAAATGAAAAGTACTGACTATAGTTGATGCAAGTTCTGCAAACGTGGAATTTAAAGGCAGCCACGGGTGGTTTGATCAGTTACTGAGGTGAGGGCAGCTTCATGGCTTAAAGTTTCCTGGAGAGAGTGCTTCTGCTGATACTGAAGCTACTGAAATGTTCCCATAGACCTGGAGAAAGTAATCATAGAAGGCGGTTTCTATGAAGCAAGAGACTAAGGAAGTTGGGTTTGTGGAAATTGATGAAAATGATGTTGAGGAGATTTTGGCATCTGGTGACCAAGACCTGACCAAAGAGCTGATGCAATTGCAAGAGCCAAAGATACAAATGGAAACCAAATACCATAGCAAACAGCCCAAAGGGAATTCATCCAGGAACTGAATGTGAAGCACTTACATGAGTTTTTGCTATGACTAACAGTGCTACAATGATTGCAGGAAGAAAAAAAATTTTTTTTTCTTTCCCCCCCAAAAGAAACTATTTTTTTCTTTTTTTGAGAGGGCATATAGGTATAGAGCAGGCTTGCAGGATGTTTTGAATGCCTACAAAAATTGTATAATAGAAAAATGTGTGAGGCTAAGCAGTCAAGCATACTGTCATTTTTCAAGACTTTTACATGAGCTACACCAGCCACAACAGACGACAAAACTTGATCTTCAACATCAAGGCAGACATACATACAAGAAGTCATATAAGACAGACATATAAGATGCAAATTCAGATGATGGATTCTGGTGATGATAAGTTCATAGGTAATCCTCTTCCTCTCTCTCCTCCGCCCCAGCGTCCTGTACCTGCCACCACTCCAACCTCCCAACCTTAGACTACCACACCATCATCACTACCTCTCAGCCCTCCATGGTGCTTACTGGCTTCCCAATTCTGGTAAGTGAAGCTATACTGTGCATCCATCATTTCTACTTCATACGGCCTGTGTATTTATCAGATCATTCCTGTTTTATTAGTGTTATTTTAGGTTTTATGTGTTATTTGGTATGGTTTGGTAAGTTATTTGGGGGGTCTAGAAATACTCAAACTTTTTTTTCATATAAATAAAGGCTTCTTCACTTTACATCATTTCAGTTTATGAAATGTTTCATGGGAATGCTTTACTTTTGGATAGTGGGAGAACCCTGTAACTGCTTAAAACAATTCTTATTCAAAGTCATATTACTTAATTATCTGTTTCTATACCATCATAGCTAACAAAATCAAGTAGTTTTGTTGATTTGCCACTTGATATAAAACCTCATCTTTTGTAATAAATGGGATGGGGGGCACCAACCTGCGAGGTGAGAAAGTTGGTTTCTTGTTTCTGAACTGGCACTTTTTAGCTAGGGGACCCTTCAGGAATTCATTTAATCCAGAGACCTCAGAGCCCAAATATGGAGCTGAATTAGATCACTTTATATTTCCTTTATAGCTAAAAATATTTATTCTGAATAAAACAGATTCAAAAATCTTTCTGATTTCAAACAGTGGCATAAAAGGGAATTTCAGCTTGATCAATTTTAGAATGGCAAATTTGGATATGAAAAATTAGAAATTGATTTTATTTGTTTCTCCAAATATTTAATTTGTATTTTTTAATAAAGCACTGACTTAATAAATTTGCTTAGGTTCTTGATAGTTTAAGATTACAAGACAGAAGTAAAAGGTAGAAAGATAGAGACAACTACAATATAAATGATGTATGATTTTAAAATAATAAAATCATCATCCTTCTTCAGCCCAGCCAACCCTGATAATGTGCCCTTTTGTTATTATATTTACTATATTGAAGAAGGTCATTTATAAAAACTATATATAGATGTATATGAAAAGATAGTATTTTAATGCCCAAAAGAAACATTTCATATTTTTTAATGTTTTTTAATTGATTTTAGAGAGAGAGGAATGGGGAGGGCGAGCGAGGGAGAGAGAGAGAGAGAGAAACAGTAATGTGAGAAACATCAATTGGCTATTTCCTGCAAGCACCCCAACCAGCAATCAAGCTTGCAACCTGGGTATATGCCCTGATGGAGAATTGAACCCATGACCTTTGGTGCACAGAACGATAGTCAAACAATTGAGCAATACCTAGCCAGGGCCATATTTTAATATTTTATAAAACTGTATTTTGTATGGCTTCATATTTTATGATCAGACTTTCACTTTCATCAATAGTTTATTTCTCAGTTCTAGGTTAGAATTCACCTATTTCTAGAAGAAATTTTCCTTCAGAATATTCCCAATCCTGAAAGTCCTTTATGTTCCTTCTTAAACTGAATTATATATGTTTTACCTTAAGATTATTTATTATGTGCCTAAAATAAAAAGAAATAGAGCTTGGATTTTTCACTCATATTTCCCCTGTGGTTAAGAGCTCCTCTTTATCCCCTTAAGTAAAAATGCAAATATTGTTTTAACTCTACTTGTAATCTCATAAATTTCCACTTTGTAAGCTACTTTCTAAAATATGAATTGAAGTAATAGGAAAATTAAACAAGGCTGGCCTGTTTAGCATTTTCTATATTTAGTTCTGTTTGTCTTTGAGTACAAAATTCCACATAAGGCAAAGAAAAGACAGTAAATGTCAGAAAGATTATGAAGCCAGCAAAATGTGCAGGAAGTCCACATGAATATGAGGAAATTCATTAACAAATCTGCCCAAATGTATTTATAAATGATTAATTTTCTAGATAAAATTATGTAATTCTGGGATTTGCTTGAAAATAATCAGGGTTAGGGTGGAGATGGAGCTTGGGTGGAGTGGAAAGTGAATAGATTAAAATAAGACTGGCCTTAGTATGATAGCTGATTAAGCTGGGTCATAGGTACAGAGGGTCTGTTATATAATTCTTTCTACTTGTATGTATGTTAAATTTTGTGGAATACATTGTTATTAAATTCTTAATTTATAAATTAATAAATTACTCATTAGACATAACTGCTTAATAAAAGTAATCATATAGATTTTTATATACTAACTTCCTTCATCAAATAATGCGTAAGTTCTTGATTTAATTCCTAGAGAATCATGCTGCCATAGCCCATTAGCCCAAGGTACATATTTAGCTAAAATAAACAAACCTGGGCCCAATTATTCAATCTATATTTGAGTTGTGAATCTGCCCCAAAATCTGTTTAATGGGTTGCCTGATCAAGTGATTATTGAATATTTCAGCCCATGAAGATGTTCAAAATTAATTTACTTATTCCGGACCCACTTCCCACTTTGTTGCTTCATTCACTCAATCAGCATCTATCAAATACTCTCTCTTCTTTAATTTGCTTTAATCACCTCATTCCACCAAATGTATTTTGAGTGCATATGGTGTGAAAGACACAGCTTTATCCTAGGAATTAAAATCAGTAAGACCCACTTACACTCAGAGAGTTAGATAGAAAATCTATAAGGCAAAGCAGAATCACTACAGTAGTGCGATAGGCTGAATAATGGCCCTCCAGAGTTGCCCACATCCTAATCCAAAACCTGTGAATATGTTATATTACATAGTAAAGAGCACTCAGAAGATATAATTAAATTAAGGGATTTGAGATGAAGAGATTGCCTGGATCATTCAGCTGGACCTAATCAGGTCAATGATAAGTGAAGGAGGGAAAGAAGGAGGAAGAGATGTGATGCTATGCTACTGGCTTTAAAGATGCAGGGAACAGCCACAAGCCAAGGAATGCAGGTGACCTTTAGAAGCTGGAAAAGTCGAGAAACAGAGTCACTATTAAAGCCCCCAGAGAGAAACAAAGCCCTCCCAACACCTTGTAAGACCCATTTTGGACATTTGACTTTTAGGAGCTCCAGACCTCCAGAATTCACACTAATAAATGTGTGTTCTTTCAAGCTACTAAATTGGGGTAATTTGTTACAGCAGCAATAAGAAACGTACCGAAAGGAACAAGATTACTTCTGTCTAGACATATCAGATGCAGTCTTCCAAAGGAGATTAAATGGAAATATGAAGTTACCACTTCTGTATCCTTTAGATCTGTGATGTCTAATACAGTAGCCACTAACCACATGTGACTGTTTAAATTTAAATATTTAAATTTTAGCTGAAATTTTAAAATTTAGATTATTTTTTTAAAATATATTTTATTGACTTTTTTACAGAGAGGAAGGAAGACAGATAGTTAGAAACCTTGATGAAAGAGAAACATCGATCAGCTGCCTCCTGCACACCTCCCAGTGGGGATGTGCCGGCAACCTTGACCGAAATCAAACTGGGCCCTTTCAGTCCACAGGCCAACACTCTATCCACTGAGCCAAACCAGGGATAAAATTTAGTTTCTTAGTTGTACTAGTCTCATGTCAAGTGCTTAGTAGCCATGTTTGGCTAGTGTATACTCTTTTGGATAGGGTAGAAACAGAACATGTCCATCATTACAGAAAATTTGGAGGGCAGCCTGGCTTTAGATACTTAAGAGTGACAGTAAATTCTCTTATTCTCTGGGACATAATATGCTGTAGATTAGCTATTTTGGCCAGGTTGGAGGGCCGAGGGCTGGGGCAAATGGACAGGCTTCCATCTGACCTTCAATTGCTTGTTAATGATGCTCAGCCTTTTATTCTCAGTGCTGGCTGCACACTAGGATGAACTGGAGAGTTTTTAAAAACATTAATGCCCAAGTTCTCATCAAATTCACTGCATTAGAATCTCTAGGAGAAGAGCTTGAGAATGTATCAGAATTTTTTCAACATTCCCAGGTGAGGGTATTATCCATCCAACATTGGGAACCACTGTCTTAAAGGCACACTAATGCCTGACAAGTAGGAAGTCCCACAGAATTGAAATAAATTCCCCACTGCTAAAACTGTGCCCCATATTTACTACTAAACAAAAATTTTATGTAAATGTACATGTCCCAGTATTGGGATCATCTTTCTTTTTATGCTTATAAAAGTTACTTGGAGACCATTTCCAAATACATAATGAGCCATAATAACTTGTATGGCAATTAAGTATGACTTCTGGCAAAAAGTTTACTGTCCAATGCCAAGGGGTATGTCCAAAACAAAGGAATATATATGTATTATTAATATAGTAATGTGTTTACTATTTAAATATTGTTACGGAATATTTAAAATATACTATATAAGCATATTGGTATTAGCATATACATTAATATATTTTTCCTATCATCAGCAAAAATCTGTTTGGCCCATGAGTACATTTGAGGAGTAGATATTTAAAACATTCAAACATTTAATCCCTGGCACAAATGTAACAAATTAACAGAGACTTAATTCACAAAGCCAGTACTAATAAACAGTTGTAGTTTAAAAAATATATATGACATGGATTTAGCAATGAAATGCCAATGTATTTAAAAGCACTTTTCTATAAGGAGAAAACTTCCAAAACTCCTAATGGTAGCCCCTCAAACACTAGTTCTATAGAACACAATGACTCTTTTCCTGGCAAGATGAACACACAAAGACTGTGAGTAAAAGATTAAGCCAAAGAATACAGGTCTTGGACTAGTGAGTAGAAACTAGTTCCAGGACATGAGTTGTTACATCAGGACATTTGCTTGAAAACATGTGCTGCAGACATAATGATGGGAGTGGTCCAGGACAGAGCCCCTTCCTTGGCAGGGAGTCACTTGGGCCCCTGCAGTGCTACCCTACTTATTTTAATGCCTTCTCTTGTTCCTTATTGGATAAACAATGGGAAGGAGAAAAAAGCATTGAGAATAATGCTGTGGAAGCCTTTACAATGGTAAGTAGAGAAAAATTACACTCTGTATATGCATGACAAAGTACATAATTTTCCTTCTAATGATCTGCAGTATAGCTCTAGATATTTATAATATCAATAGTTTTCCTATACTTTTGAAGACAGCAGTTACTAAATGTGCTTACAAGTATATAAATAGATATACATATATGCATGCATATTACATGATTATATGTACATATATTAATACTAGAGGCCCAGTGCATGAAATTTGTGCATGGGTAGGGTCCCTAGGCCTGGCCAGAGATCAGGGCCAATTGGGGCCTTCTGGCTGCTGGCTAGGGCTCCCCTTCTCCAGCTGCTGACTGCCAGCTGGGGCCTTCCTTCATTCTGTGCCACCCCCTGGTTATCAGGACATGTCATAGTGAGTGACTGAACTCCAGGTCTCACAGTCAAACTCCCAAGGAGATAATTTGTATATTATGCTTTTATATACATAGATAACTAATTATATAGTATAATTAATAAGTATAATTAATATAATATACATCTAAAAAACTTAATGGTGGCTCACAAGGTATTGAAGTGGGAGGTTCTGACATAAACAACTTGCCCTTAAATAACCTCAGTCTAACAACCATTTGTTAGGACCCATTAAGCATTGGGCTCAGCCCACTGACTCTGAAGAGCAAAGAAAGACACACATTAATTACAAAATGTTGGGTTCAATGGCAGAGGATTCTATATTAGCACAAAGAAAGGACACCTAACCCAACATCACCTAACCTTAGGCTTCTTGGAGGGGGTGACACCTAAAACGTGTCTTGAAAATAAATGAGAAGTTATAGGCATTATTCTTGCTGAATGAAGGTTTGGAGAAGCAGTGACTAATGAACAGAGGAAAGTGCTTAGTGAACTGACCAAAGGATTATGTGAACAGGGAACTATAAAAATTTAGCAAACCTGGAATCTGATATATGTATGCTATAAAGGTGACTAGAGATGAGGCTAGAAAGAAGTCAGCAACTGGATGATAAGGACTGTATGCACCTTGTGTTAGAGATTGAATTTTCTCCTTTAGAATGGATTATATTAATATTTTAGATTATTTAGTCTCGCTGCAGTATGAAAGATTTAAGTGGATCAATAATGGAAGCAGAAAGAAGGGCAATGCAGGCAAGCAAAAAAGAGATTGTGAGCCAGAGTAATGGCAACAGGGAAGGAGAGAAAGAATAAAGTCTGTGATAGAAATTGATGATTGACTGGATAAGGGAGAAGAGGTAGAAGAAGAAGAAATGAGACTGACTCCAAGCTTTCTTGCTTGGGTGACTGGGAAGTTGTTGATATTTCTGGGTTTGGGAATGATTAGTTTGAGTAAAAACATTCGAATGAAAACTTCTAGTTCTGATGTACAATTTGTTTGAAATATTATAGCTCTCAGAGATTCAAAGGGAAATATCCAGCATGTACCTGATACAAGGATCTGAAGCTCAGGAGAGACTTGAAGGCAGAAAGGAAAGAAAGAGATGGTACTTGGAAGGCCTAAGAATATGGGTGGTAGTAAAATAATAATAATAATAATAATACATAGGACATTAGATGCCCAAAGAAAAAAGACATTAAGAGTGAGAACAATGGACAGACATATTTGGGGAATACCAATGCCACGACAGTTCTTATGGAGGAAAGAGTTCCCTTGAGGAGACAGGGAAGGAAGAGTTAGATAGTTAGAAAGACAGCCAATAGAAATTGGTACCACAGAAACCAAGGGAAGAGAGCTTTACAAAAGAGGGGATGGTCCACAGTGGCAAAACCATCAGAGAAGTCAGTAAGAAGGTAGACTCAGCAGACTCTCATACTAGGAAGACCAGCCACAGGGTGCATGTCTTTTATTATTGTGACTACTAAGCCATGCTTAATAAATCTCCATTGATTTCTTTGGATCATTAAAGGTGATATGGGGTAAGAGGGTCCAGCTAACAGGCAGCTAGTAAGTGAACTAACATGGCCAAAGCACAGTGCCATGGAATGAATGATCTAGGGCTTCAGAATCATGCAAACTTTGGTTTGATTTGTTGTTCCACCACTTACAAGGAGGCTAAGTTATCCTCTGAGCCTTAGTTTCCAAAATTTGCAAAGTTAAAATTAAATAATGATAGCAAGTATGTGGCACAGTGACTAGCATAAAGTAGGTTTTTTTACCTGGCAATGTGCCATGTATAGAATACCTGCTAAAAGTGGCATTGACAAATCCATTTCTTGTGAACCCTCTCTATAGCTTCCAGAATGTGAGAAATACAAGGCAAGACAAAAGCAACCACTTACCTGGAGACAGTAGTGGAGATGCTCAGCTGTTCCTATGCTCCGCACAATCCTCCCTTATATCTCAGAGTGATATCCTGAAAAGGAGAGGGATGGAGTAAAGAAGAGAACCTCTATGTGTCCTGCTTAGTCAGCTTGAGCTGCAATACAATAGAGTGGGTGGCTTAAAGAACAGAAATTTATGTTCTCATAGTTCTAAAAGTCCAAGATCAGGCTGCCAGCATGGTCAGGTTGAGAATTCTTCTGGGATTGAAGATGGCACCTTCTTGCTGTGTCCTAACATGGTAGAGAGGAATATATATATATATATATATATATATATATATATATATATATATATATATTCCTCTTATTATAAGGTGACGTTCTATCTGATGAGGGCCCCACCCTTATTTTATGACCTCACAAAATTTTAATTACCTCCTTATATACTGTATCTCCAAACACAGTCACATTAGGAGTTAGGACTTCAACATATGAATGGGGGATGGGGGTGTTACACAATTCATCCATAACATTGCCATTTGTATCCTTGATAGAAAAAGAAGAGATGCCGTGGCCAAATCTCCTTTTTCCCACATAACCTATTCTTTGAATAAGGAACAGTTTGAGCTCAGAAACAGGGACAGAGACACTCCTGTAGTCCTTCCCTACTTGCTTCTGCCTTGCTCAGCATATTTTCTCTTCTCTCCTGCTTTGCCTAGAAATAATGCTCCAGAATCAATAAGGAAGATAATATTTTTCTCATTTTTACAGAAATGTGCTTTATTTTTAAACAAGTCTATAAAAGTAGAAATTATATACAAAAATACAGATTGACTTGTTAGCAAAATAGCTTTTGTCTGGACTTGAGATTGGAAGTATTAAGTTTTGAGAGTATCTGGAAGTTCGAGTCTAACCAGATCCTATCCAGAGCCCTTGCCACTAAAATGGAAACAATAATCTCAAGTAGTATTTAGAACTTTTAAACTATCGCAAAATTGAAACATAATCATTTCTGGTATAACTACTTTAAAATGTTCTTCCTTAGGTAGGCAGATAAGGGCACTTCATATCTTTGTTTCCAATGTTTGAAAAACCTGATTTTTAAAAAAATGTTAATAGAAATGATGGGTTTTGGCTTTTCTGTTCCATTTTGAACATATGGGAGAGGTCATCAATTTAAGTAAGAGATTAATTCTTGGTGTTTCGTATGGTGTTGTTTTTTTTTAAAGTAGAATTTAATCTGTATGATTCTATGTGCCATTTTTTAAAAATCACTGACACTATCAAAAGGTTCAAAGCCTGAGTCTTAACTTTTCTGCAGGTACAAGTTGTCCTTACTGAATATTTTTCCCTGAGAGAGAGAAAGCATATACCCTCCCCTTCCTTCAGACAACTGATAGATTAATTTTCCTTTCTTAATATATCACATCTTATTTCTTTATATAATAGCCTAAACCTTGAGCCCTCTCCCAAGTGAATATGCATGATTGTAATATTTGGTTAAGTACAAGAAAGATTCTCTGCCCAGGAGACAGGGAACTTGGATTCTAGGCTCAGTTCTACTGGAAATTATCTGCAGCACTTCAGCCAAAATATTTAAATCTTGGAGCTTTCTTTCTCAACTATAAAATGACTGGGTTGAATTCAAAGGCCTTCAACTTCATTCCATTCCTGATGTTGTATAGAATTCTAACAACATTGAAAAGCTTCTAAGGTTCAAACATTCATCCTCCGTAGAATTTGATGGGCCTACTTTGTGATTTTCTCATGGTAAGAAATAAATGATTATATTATTCAGTGCATTTTCTAAATAGAACAGAAAGCAAAGAGTTTCCCTTATAACTTAGAATTAGTGCAAAGATTGCTTTCTATATGTAGCCGGCAGTACAGTAACTGTAAATCCAAGAGAAAACCACAAGAGGGCAGTACAGTAACATTTTTTTTTTTTTTTTTTGGTTCCTTGATATTTCCTCCTATAGTGTGTCAGCTGTAGACATTATGTAATTGCTAGACTCTCTGAGCACTTACAGTTTTATGGAGTGTCACAGCAAACACAAATTAAATCACTTAAAAAATGCAACCAGGATTTAATGCCAACATTAATATAGACATTTTGAGTGCCTATAAATGAGGCAAATTCATAAATGTCAACTCAAACTGACTTTCTTTTTATCTAATTACACAACAAGGGACATCTACATTCTGTCCTTTTTGAAGGGGTAATGACTCAGGAAGGGGCCTTGGGTAGGGTGGCTCTCCTCCACCTGCAGAAAACCCTCCCCTCTCCTCAGGCCCAGTCCCCCAGCTCTTGATTGGATCCCACCAGAACAGATAGCGCATAGACTGGCCAACCAGCCATGAGGTAATTTGATACAAAAGCTCTACCTAACGGTGGCCAATGATGACTGGTGGCATCATAAGAGTCTCTGGTTCTGAAATTTAAATTGAAATCAATAGTCAATTGATTACAGAAGTATACATGAGAGGAAAATGAAGAGCAATGATCACTGACTCCTTCAACTGAGGGGCCATGATAAAGGTCTATCTTCATCTCTGGGGTGAATCTTTTCCATTTCCAAACTACAGTCCCCATTCTTCTCTAGAGGCTGTGCCTAGCTTCCTTTGAGATTTTTCTCTTCCTGCCTTCTTCCCTCCTCTTCCTCTCCCCCATCCCAACTCTGTTCTTGCACAGGGATCTTTATCTGAGCTAGTTTGAGTCCTTTTTCCTCCTCCCTGAAGAAAACAACTTAAAGTCACATTCATAGGAAGTGTGATGTCACTGCTAACCAATTTTCTTTTTGCACATGTGTTTCTATATTACAATTTCATGAATTTGAATTGCAATGGGGTCAAATGATAAATGTACAATATATAAATTACACAACAAATTGAAACACATTTCCAAGCAGATTACTGTTATTTAAAAATAATTATAGTTTCATAAAAATACTCAGGAATTTGACATTAAAAATTCTGAGCAGCAGACACCAAACAGCAGGTGTCCAATTTCAAGCCTAGACTGAAGCTCACCACTTCTCCTGAAGTGTCATCTAGGATTGAAGACTACAGCCTCCAGGAGTTTCTCATTTTCATTCCAGTCTACACTCAACCTCCAGCAAGTCATCGACATGATCATTTAAGTGTTTCCACCAGGTCATGGCTCCAGTGGCTTCTGCTCCAGTTAAGCAGATCTCTGAGTTCACTTGTGAAGGTCTGAATTCAACTCTCTCTAGATCTCAGAGTGGTAGTCTGCCTCACAGCCTCAGTTCTCTGAAGGTCAAGAAGAGTCACTTATTTCCGGTTTATTCAGCTTTTTCTTGTTGTAAGAATGGGAATGATGACCTCTACACTCTTTACGGGTCAGAACTAAAACAATAACTTCAAAAATGATTATTGAACTTTACTGTGTGCCTGAATTGCATAGAAGCTTCTATGCCAGACCTGACAAGCTATCACACATAATATCTGTCCGGATCCTTAGCAACTCCTCCTTAATTAGACCAAGTCTACACTATTTCTCTCATTTGAATTCATCCCTATCCCTAAGCTTTGGAGTATCTCAGGAATCATTAGAAATCTTCCTCTCTTTTTTATTTATCTTGTTACTAGTGGTTTTGTCTAGCTTCACAGCTTTATAAATACCAACTAGATATTTACAACTCCATGTTCTTGTGTCTAACTTGACATATCCACTTGAATATTTAATAAGCCTCTCAAAGCAAGACATATCCAAAATTTATATCTTACCCTCCCCCTAAAATTGTTCTTTCCATAGCCTTCCACATTGCTATAAAAGGCTGCTCAGTTCTTCCAGGTTCGTGCTCCAAAACCCTAGAATCATCCTTGATTATTTTCTTCCCCTTAAATGGTCTTCCTACTTCTTCTCTTGTATTTTCTCATGGTATTTTCAACCTATTATCTTATTTTAAAATAAGAGCTTGGCACTTCTTAGCTCAAAGCCCTTCAGTGACTTACTATCTTATCCAGAGTAAATAGTAAAGTTCCTACAGTAACCTGTAACATTTGACAAAACACACACACACACACACACACACACACACACACACACACACACCACATTCTCACATTATTTTATACTTCTTTCCCTCTCACTCCCTCTACACCAGACACATGACTCCCTTGCTGTTTCTCCAACTCACCACTTAGGACCTGCCTCAGGGTTTCATATTTGTTGTTTTGTTTGCCTAGAAATCTCTTTCCTTTAATATCCACAGAGCTTATACCTTCACCTCTTTCAGTCTTCTGTTCCAACATCACTTTATTTGAAAAGCCTAACAAATGTTTTCTAGCAATGCATTCTCCCCCAACACTCCACCCAGCACTCTTTTTCCTCCTTGTCTGTCTTATTCTTCCCAGAGCATTAACATCTTTGACTCACTATAAACTACTGAATTTTTAAAATTATCAATATACACCCTGTAAGAGCAGGGATTTTGCTGCTTTATTTACTACTTAATTCTTAGTGCCCAGAAAAGTGCCTGAACACAGGGAACATTCAATATGTATTAGTTGAAAAAATACTAAATTTTATAGATGAGAACACTAAATTTCATAGGTTCGATCACTAGGAGTAGAGAACTGATAGAAATTGCAAAACACAATTAAACACACATATTCATCACACCACAGTGAGGAACCAATTCTCCATGGGTTGCCCGTGTTTCTGCCATCTGATGAGCAGTAACACTGACTGCACTTTGTTCCAGAATACATTTTCAAGGCTATTTGTCTTCCGATCAGTCCTAGAAATTAGAGATATCTCCCTGCAGACCATAGGGAAGGCCTGCTTCCTACCCATTATAAAAAACTGGGGTTCCCTGAAGTCAGGATCTCTCTCCTGTAATGAAAACTACCACATGGATAGGTACCAATCTGGACTTAACACATGGTCCCCATGGAACTATGGCAAGGGAAATAACAGAAGCATGCTGTAAAGTCCTCTGTCTCTCCCTTCACTGGCCCTGAACATGAGGTGGAAGAGCGTCCTACACTCCTGGATAGGAAGGTGTCAGTGGCATGGAAGAAAGACCCAACCCTGACCCTAATCAGGGGAAAATGAGATTAAAACAGATGTCCCACCACATCTGGACAGCCAAGAAACTGCATTCCACCCACTTCTTTCACATTAATATAATAAATCAGATACTCTATATTACTGTGTCATTCTTCTAACAGTCATTTGAAAAATATTCGCTGTGATAACATTAAGAATTTTAACGCAAAGGTAGAGCAGTCTGGGAAAACCCACAGGTTCTATTTTAATAAATTTGATTAGATATATTGCCTTTTATTATCAAAGTTCTTCACATATTTTAACTAAATGCATATATACAAAGTGAAGAGATAATTAAAATTTGAAACTATTTTAATCCTTTTGAAAGTAATCAATGGCAGTAATTTTGAATAATTAGATTCTTTAGTTAGCTTAAATTTATTATATTGAAATATAATTTATAATTCATATATATTATTTTAAACAACCTGGAAAATTATTAAAAATATGCTGATTTATAAGCAACAGGATAATCATATTTTTTCCCATTTTAGAAAGTATACCCTTAGTTTCTCCCTTCTTCCTAATTTCATTAGGCTCTCAAATCTTGCCAGAGGGAAGATTCTAAAAACTAATAGAATTACAATTAAGTGATATTGCAATGCAATAATGTAAAATAGCATCACAAATCAAAATGACAGTCCTATTTTTCTCTCTGGTTATCGATATTATCAATACATGGTGATCAGTTGACACCATTCTTAGAATTTTTAAAAAATATATATTGCTAGCAATTGTAACAGTTTTGATTAAATCATAGAGGAAATTCTGAAAACCTCTTTGTAAAAAGAAAAACATTATTAATTCAATTCATACATCCAACTAAAAACATATTTAATTCTATCTTGACTGGATCAGGCACAATAGTGTGAAATACAGAAATGACTGTTTTAATTGAGACTAGACATGCACACTATATCTGTCCCCAAAAGTTACTTCCACTAAAATCCTAGGCTCCATAAAAGGGAAATCTTAGTGAAGAGGAAATCCTTTCATTTCAACTATATATTTAGGAAACGGTTGATAGAGATGCATGCATCTTCAAAATGGATTATTTTTCCTTTTTATATAAACCAGTATGATCAAGTTAACCTTCTAATTGGCAACAGATGGCATAAAACTTTATTACTTTGATGTAATCCTTTTTGTGAACCTCTCTTAATATTCTGTACTTCAAACTTCCCAAAACTCTATAAACATTTCTAAAATCCAACAACTTGGTGTTAGATAAGCTCTAGATTTCAGAACATGTGCTTACAAGTGAGCAGAAATAAACAAGTATTATCTCAATACATTTTTAAAGGAAATTAAAATGTGAGCTTTATGACACATGGTCTATAGTAAAGTTGAATAATAAAATAAAATGGTCCAGCCTAAGAATGGAAAAGACTAAAACAATGGATTCAGAAACAAGAAAATGGGCATTTTTCCAGAAGCCCACATATGGTGAAGGAGAAAATGAAGCATATGAAAAAAATATCAGGTAACAGATCAGCAGCTAGAAGCCCTCAGGTGGAAGAGTCCAAGGCAGGAAAGGAGTGATCTGAAGTCAATGAGGCACTTAAAAACGTCAGAGAATTATACCCATCTTGGAATAATGGTTGAGAATGTGAACTCAACAGATCAAACAGTCCTGATATAAAATCCTGGCTCTACTAGTTAGTAACTAGCTACTCTTAGGCAAGTTACTGTCCTAAGAGCTTTTGTTTTTTAGAGTAAATAGAGATAGTCACAGTGCTTGCCTCCTACGATGGCGGTGAGAAATAATGGGATAGTCATCCATATAATGCACTGACCATAAGGCCTGGCTGTACGGCCATCTCAAACTGGGACTAAGCCAGCAGCTGTAGAGAGGATGCATGTTGAGAAGAGGTAGCTTGGTAATGAGGAACCAACTTGCTGTCTTATCGAATACTAGAGGCCCAGCACACAAAATTTGTGCATGGATATAGTCCCTAGGCGTGGCCTGCAATCAGGGCCATCTTTCCCAGATGCTGGCAGCCAGCCCTTCCCCCCCACCCCCCCACCCTCACCCACCCCTAGCTCCCCATTTGCATCTGGCAATCAGAACCTGCCAGCCAGAGGAAGGGACCCAGAGGTGATCAGTGCACCTCATAGTGACTGGTAGAGCAGTCGTTCTGCTGTTAGAGTCAATTTGCATATTACCCTTATATTATATAGGCTAAGTAAGACAGGGTTCAAAGTTGCCAGTTCATGGAATATAAATAAGACAAAGTACAAACCCATAAATCTGGGATCAGGATGCCCATTGTGGATCCTGGGAGTTGGGTAATTTGCTAACCATGTTAAAAAAAAAAATTACATATTCCAAATAGACAAGAGATAGGAAAGGTGACATAGAAACGTATCCAACACATTTTCTAATGCTACATCATTACTCCAATAATTCATGTTCTGTGACTGATAATCACATGGTTTCTAGAAAGTGACTGAAGCATTAGTATGAATCATCTTTTCTAACATTTTACGTTATGTCTTTAAATTTTGCTTTGTCTAAATTAAGCAGACTCATTGCTTTCCTTGTCTCCTTGTCTTGTAACTCCTTCCTCCACCAAAGTTCTCTACATTTTTCTCATTATATTCTTAATTATCTGAAAACTGTCCAGCATGAGCTAAGAGATTTAATAACTTCTCATCCAGAAAGTCACATGCCTTTCTCAACATATAGATTAGGTTCAGCTCAGTATCAAACTTTGAAAAATACTCTTTTTTATCTTTTACATGTGAAAATTCCCCTTTTCTCTCTTATCCCCCAACTTCCAACATCAAATATAAAAAATGAGTAATTAAATAGCTGCACACACTTTACATTCTGCTGAAAGTGTAGTCATGATTTGCCCTTAGAATCAAACATTTTATTTATTTATTTATTTATTTATTTATTTATTTATTTATTTTTATAATATATTTTATTGGTTTTTTACAGAGAGGAAGGGAGAGAGATAGAGAGCCAGAAACGTCAATGAGAGAGAAACATCGACCAGCTGCCTCTTGCACACCCCCAACCGGGGATGTGCCCGCAACAAAGGTACATGCCCTTGACTGGAATTGAACCCGGGACCTTTCAGTCCGCAGACCAACGCTCTACCACTGAGCCAAACCAGTTTCGGCAGGATCAAACATTTTAAATGTTTATATTTTAAGCGGCTCATGATTTATCCCCCCAAATTCTTGAATTATTTCTCAGGCCTTTAATTACATAAGTTAAAATAAATTGAACATTATATAAGCCAAGTATATAAATTTGTCTTCCAGTGGCAGCTGCAAACACTTTTAAGATCAATTTTTTAAAATAGGGGTTCTTTTCAATGAATAACTCTTATCTATTTTTAAATCTATTCCAATTCAAATTTGATATGACAATATGCACAGTGACCTCTAGGTACAACACAAGAATAGCTTTGGCACCATCAAAGTTGGTGCATAATTGTCTCTTCACTTGCCATTAGTTTTAAGACAGATTCCCAATCACAAATGTACATTGCTTCACCTGTACCAAGCAACTGAAAGGGGTTGCAATTCATCAGCTATTTGGTAATTATTTATCTGTCCTTTGCACTGAAAAAAGAATCAAGTAGAGATTCTGCTTGTCATGTTTTCCACAAAACTGGCAAAGCCCAGGAAATGTTGAATGAACGGCAAGTCGTTCTGAAGCATTAGTGAGTCACATAATGATCAAATGTCTTTCAACTGGTAAAAGCTGTGTTTGCCAGTGCATCAAAAGCAGAAACACTGAATATCCTACCTATTACACTTACTTTGTAGAATTGATGACCAAAAAAAATTACTTTGTTAAAAAATATTTTCAAATTCTTGAGAGAAAGAAGTTACTCTAAGTATTGATCTCCACTATTATAGTATGTTTTTTTCACCTACTATTTAAAAAATATATAACTAAAGAGCATACTATCAAATGGTTGGTAGGGAGAAAATACAAACCAGTTAAATGGCTAACTAAACTCACTGCCTGTGGCTGGGAAGGGGGAGAGGGGTTCAGCAACAACACCAGGATCACCTGACCAGCTGAATCCAAATTCTCCAGGAGCAGCAAGACTCCTGCTTCATGGAAACAGTTCTAAAAACAAAGGATCATATACTGTAATTCAGAGCTGAGGTTTAGGGCCAGCACACACCTTGGTTCAAACCCCAGCGTGGCCACCTACTAGCTTTGTGACCTAGAACATGTGATGTTACCTCTCTAATTTCAGCCTTCACATCTTTAAAATAAGAAAAGCAACATGTATTTACAAATTATAACAGATGAGGCACATAGTACAGGCTCAGAAATGATAGCTATTATTGATGCCATTACTATACAACATGCACCTACAGTTATTTCAAGATTAAAGGATCTTTTAGTTTAAGGACTACCTTATTAAGTATTTTATGTATGCCAATAATCATTCTCTCTCCCCCTCTACACACACACACACTCACACACACAGTGATTGTGGCACCACCCTCACTGGTTCTGTGAGCCTTGCCCCAGCTGCTGTGCTGTTGGGGAGGTTAAAGGGGGGTGGAGGAAATTAGAGGTGGAGGAAGTCAGGAAATATAGTTTACATTAGTACCTAGTCAAAAGCCAAATCTGTAAAACCACATTGTACCACTTCCTATCTTGATTTTTATAGGACTGCCTGAATAATAGAGGGCCCCTGAACTTTTTTTCTTTACAGCAGTTTCATTCAGAGGTGAGAGGAAATGAAAAGGCTTGTTTGTCAGGAAATAAGTTCTCTTTATTCAGCTGAGAACATGCAGCTGATGACAGCTGTTTATGTAGCAATGTGCCTATCTAAGTTCACAAACTCAAGCTGTGGGTTTAGGTCATGCTGTCGTAAACTCAGAACGCACAAACTCTCAGAGGAAGCTCAGGTAGTCTGCTTCTGTCTTATCATAGGTGTGGCATGTAGTCTCAGATATTTGAACTAAGTTTTATAAAGTTTCATACTGGCCTGTGATTCTTATGATGTTCTATAGTACCATTGTAACTTCAACATGGAGAAGATATGGCATAGACCCATAGAAAATGCAGTCTTAACCACAAATTGAATTTTCTCCAAGGACATAACTTTTCACAAATCTTATTAATGAACCTTCTCTGTAGATAGTTTGATTATCAAACACCACACACCATTATAATGTCAAAAATTAAAAATTACTACCTGCTTTTTTTTTAAGTTTTCTATTCACTATAGCCTTCTATTATATCTTAAAATCATAGGAAGTCTAGAAGGATATTTTGATTTGCTATATTGTGAAAAGTAAGTCAAGAACAAGGAGTTGTTCTTGAACATATGCATATATTTATCTCAAAATATATCATTCATATTTTAAAACATTTAATTCCTTAATATAAATTTTAAATATTTAGAATCATGCAAATGAAAAATGAAGTTTAATTAATGTAACTTGGAACCCAGAATTTAGAGCAGATCTTAGTAGATACCCACTATTAGAGAATTGGGCATAAGAAGACAGGAAAAAAATAAAAGAATTCAAACACAACCAGGTAAATGCAACTTCATGGAATCTGAGGATAGAATTTTAAGAAGGCTGGTTAATCAACAGTGCCAAATACTATAGAGAGATTAAAAGGGGTAGACATAAAGGCAACATTTGGTAAATGGGTTCTGAAAACATTGCAATGTAGAGTTCATTTCTAAATTCCTCAGTGTCGTGGTTCCCATGTTAGTTAGCCTTTCATAAATGTTTTTAAACACGCCAGAGCATCATCACTATATTGTGAGAGGCCAGTTTCAGTAAAAATTTATAAGATCTCAAAAGGCTACAGAAAGAGGGCTTTGCCTGGCTGCCCAATCAAATTAGGATCCTCTATCCTTTGCAGAATTTATCACAATTTCAAATTATATACATACTTGTCCATTTGCTCTCCTAGAACACTGGTTTCAAAGTGGGCCCCTCAGACTAGCATCAGCATCACCTGTGAACTTAGAAACTTAATTTCTCAGACCTCTTTATGCTGAGGGCCTCAAACCAAGGCATACCAGAGGCCCTTCTTTTTTTCCACCATAATTCTTTCCCACTCTCTGCCTTTGATTCTCTGTCAAAACACAAGTGATGGTGTCTGACTCTCTTGCTGTTTAAAGGTCAGAATAAATAGCCTTTGCTTCTCTATTTGGTTGGTCTTTGTTTATTGCACAGTGTGTTGTAAACCAGGCTGGGCTGCCCACAAGGAGGCCACCATGGTTACCCACTTTACTTTGTTCTATAGTAATTGCTCAGGAATGCTGAAAAATGCCTCCATCTTGTGTTAAGTTTATTATTTTAACCATGAGAGTTTGGGGGACTGCTTTTCTATGGATTCCATTCATTATTATCTGCAACAGGGATAATAACAGCTAACATTATTGAAAACTTGCAGAGTGTTCTGTCTTCTGATAGCACTTACTTACATAATTAATTAACTAAATACGCCCAAAATTCCCAAAGTGCATCAGCCTGAGCACTTACTAGAAATGCAAATTCTCTGTCCCTCCCCCACATACTAACTCAGCCTCCAGGGGATTCTAAGGCAGCAAAAAGTTTGAGAACCACTGGAATAGCCCATGCATTCATTTTAATCCATATCATTAAAAAATGAGAACATTGAGGCACAGGGCAGCTAAGTAACTTGCCCAAATTCACACACCTACAAAGGGATAAAAGCTGTTTTTGAACCTGGGCAGTCTGATTTTCTATACTGTCTCTCAAGTTATGAAAAAAGATATGAAAAATTTCCAGTCTTCTTTATCTATTAGTCTATGTAGATACTATTCACCTTGTGAGATTTTAAGTAATTAAGTTTTTTAAAAAAATAAAACAGATGAGAAGAAAATATTCTTATATTAAAGATTTCCCCCTAAAGACCTAAAGAAGGGCCAGCCATTGGTATTCTATAAATTTTCAAGATCAATTATTTTTCCCATTTTTTCGTCAAGGTTTTGTAACAGTGCATTGCTGAAGAATACAAATTAAGGCCAGTCTCAACCAAATGAGGTCACTTATATGAAAAAACTTTTTAAGGAATTATTATATATAAATTCAAGTGACTGCCATTATTGTTAGCTAAGAACCTATTAAAGTATCTGCAAAGTGATCCTCCTTGGTACCTCCTCCCTGCCCTGTGATTTGGGTTGTGTCTACGCAATGCCAAAATTTTGGTCAATACCCCAGGAGAAAGAAATTTGTCGAACCAGTTATTTTGTCCTCTCTAGTCCAAAACAATGGGTGGATTGTTTTTCATCTAGTTATTTTGACCAAACCAATATGGCCTCAGCTGCTTTGTTTTAACCAAGTAAATAACTTTCTATGCCTTTCTCCACATTTAAATCTCCATGAATCCTCATCCCTTAATTGTTTCATGGAACTGTTCTTCCCTCAGACCTTAGCTTTTTAAAGAGGTTTGTCTCATTTCTTTTTCTCTTTCAAACATGTTCTACAATTTTACTTTTCTTGGATGTTTTTCTTGATCCACCAATATAACAACCACTGAATGGACAGGAGAATATCGGACAGCCCAAGTTTTTAAAATCTCCTAGGCAATGAACCTCTTTGCTATTTAAATGGGTTTCTCAAGGACTCCACTACATAACAAAAATAACAGTATCAATAACAACCATTACCATTTATTGAAGGCCTGAGATGTTCCAAGATCTTCCAGCGCTCATCCCTACTCTGTAAGACTTCTGATGAAAGGTATATTCCTTAAAAAATAAATGATTTCTTCAAGCTGTCCTGCCTCTAAACAGTCCTTCACATTATGTGAAAATGCTACACCACACTAAGAGTTATGAATGTCAAAACACTTCACCTTTGTGATTCTTAATTCTTGTTCTCCATGCACCGCCTTCACAGTGTGCTACATCAAACTTTAACTTCATTTTGGAGATATACCGTTGATTTGAGATCATCTGCAGATATTAAAATTCAAAAGTCTCGTCTAGTCCAGACCAACTTAAAATTATAGCCTGACATTCACTTTAATGCTCATTTCTTCCCCTAAGTGTCATTAACAGTAACTGGCTTTTTAAATGGAATTTTCCTCCCTGGTTCCGAATAGCATATGACTGAGTTCCTTTGTATTTAATGCTAAACAAAGTTATGTGGGACTAGGTTTGAAAGTTCTGGATTTACATTCTAATTTGTGGTTCTAGTTTTTATAAATAAAAACTTTAAAAAAAACAAACAAACAAAAAAAAAAACTTGGTTTCTGCTGTACCCTGGGGACGGAGCTTGTAATTCAGGAGCAGGCAAATTTGGGAAAAATAGAAGTTTAGTTCCAGACATGTATACACATGGCTTGTATTAGAAAAGTTACTCTAAACATCCTGGATTATTATGACTGCATCAGAGGCCTGGTGCACAAAATTCATGTGATGGGGGGTCTCAGCCCAGCTTGCACCCTCTTGCAGTCCAGGATCCTTTGGGGGATGTCCATCTGCTCTCCTTGATGGTCCTGGACTAAGCCGGCAGTTGGACATCCCTCTTGCGATCTGGGACCCCTCACTCCTTACTACTTGGCTCACTGCTCCTTAGGACTGCCACAGAGTGGGGAGAGGCTCCTGCCACTGCCATTCCGCTTGCCAGCCATGAGCTCGCCTTCTGGCTGAGCAGCAGTCCCCCTATAGGAGCACACTGAGCACCTGAGGCAGCTCCTGCATTGAGCATATTCCCCCTGGTGGCCAGTGCACATCACAGCAACAGGTCGTTCTGGTTGTTCTGCCCTAATGGTTGCTTAGGCCAGTGGTCGGCAAATTGCAGCTTGCAAGCCACATGCAGCTCTTTGGCCCCTTGAGTGTGGCTCTTCCACAAAATACCAAGGCCTGGGCGAGTCTATTTTGAAGAAGTGGCATTAGAAGAAGTTCAAGTTTAAAAAATTTGTCTTTCAAAAGAAATTTCAATTGTTGTACTGTTGATATTTGGCTCTGTTGACTAATGAGTTTGCCGACCACTGGCTTAGGCTTTAATTATATAAATGATTGAGTTCCACCCAGACCACCTAAGCATTTGTTATTTTACTTCAATTCATCCTAACGTCCATATTACTAATCCTGGTGACCTGAGACAAAACTGCCCTGGTCGTCCCCACTGCAGTTAAATGCTCCATGGGAGCAAGCAAAGAATTCACCACAGAACAGGCAGCTGACCTGTCTGTGTACTGAATGTCTGGTGCTACACGGGCAAGATGCAATCAATGCATGCACCTTACTTTACACTTCATAGAATATTTTCAACCATATTAGAATTTTACCACCTGGCTTATATGTCATCTACTTCTGTTTTACAGATGGGAAAACACTCCGCAGAGGTCAGAGGGGAGGGAAATAGGGGGAACTAGATGAAAGAAGGTGAAGAAATCAGCCCAAGAGCATATATGCATAACCCATGGACATAGACAACAGTGTGGTGATGGCCAGAGTAGGGTGGGGAGAGATGGAGGCAGGGTACAGGTTGATAAAGCTGGGTAAATAAATAAATAAATAAATAGGATGGGGGAGAAGAAATCACTCCAGTGTGTTCTGCTCAAAGTGGCTTGGCTAGTAAATATCAGACTGGGAAACAAACATTTTAAATAAGCTGCTACCTCCTTTCAGTGGACAAGGAACTGGAGATACACAAACTTTGCAAAGCGCAAGCCACCCTTCAGGGTAAGGAGACTAGCAGAACCACCATCTGAAACTCTTTTCTTCCTCGTGCATTCTTTTGTCAACAAACCACACTGAAAGGTCCCTGCTGGTGTGATTGGCTGTTCTCATTTCTCAGCACTTGTGGGGCAGAATCTTGCAGGACATTTCCAATTAGAACTTCCTGGGCACCTCAGTCAGTTCCTCAGCAGGAAGAGACTTTGAAGCTCAGTGCCATGGGGCACACCGCTCATAGCCCACAGCCCATAGCCATCCATTCATGTGAAATTTTAAGGTGGGAACTGCTAACGGAGGGACTCCAAGCCTACATAGGGACAGACCTTGAATTGTTTCTCAATGGGGCTCTAGGAAAATGAAGTTTATATTCCTGTGGACCCACCTCTGAAACATCCCAGGGTTGAGAGAAGGATTTACCCTAAAATTAGTCACCCCTGGGGCCAACCGAGAAGCAAGGCAAGCCTATTAATAAGCAACTCAATGTCTGTACCTGGTCTTTGAAAAGATCCACAGTTCCATGAGAGATATTTTGCTTTCTGTCTCAAGGAGCAGCAGTTCCCCAGTGCAAGTGAAAACTCGCTCTTCTAGTCCCATTGCCTAAGAAGTTAACCCTCGCCTTCCTAGTCTGCCATTGTAAGAGCCTCCAAATAATAATTTGGACCCCAAATAATAATTAATGCCAAGCTGTAAAAATTTGCATTTTTCTTGCATATGGAAGCAATAACTGTCAACTTCCAGCCCAATTTAAATGCTAAACAATTCTATTTTGACCCTGCTTAACTGATTTTGTCCCTGGCTCTTTACACATTTGTAGGGTGGAGATGGAGACTACTTCAGCCTATCTCAGATGCCTCCCTCGGCTTCAGAAGCAAAAGTCACAATAATAACTAGCTAAGATGAGAGATTGAGAGGTGGTGGACAATCGTTCTTGACGGTTGGTTTCAGCAGCTTCCATTGTGAAGAGCAACTCCACTTTCAGAGTTCAAATCTGCCTTCCAAGTTTTCCTAGATTCTATTTCTGTAGCTAAAGTTATTCAAATAAAAGACATTATTCAGTGTCATAGAGATCAAAGAAAAATTATTTTTCATATAGTCATTGACATGAATTAATTATCTTTCTTGTGTATTTCACCAAGAACATTTACCACTGTGTGTCTTCCATCATGTAATAGTAACAATCTCTTAAAATGTACTATAATATTATGGGGTCAGGGTAGAAGAAGGTAAAGGGGGATAAATGGGGGTGGAAGGAGGCTTGACTTAGGGTGGTAAACACACGATACAATACACAGATGATGTATTGTAGAGTTGTATATCTAAAACCTGTTAACTTTATTAAACAATGTCACCCCAATAAATTCAATTTTAAAAATGTACTATATGAGGAAAATACCAAATGACTCTATTTCCAGAAGTAATGTTTCCAATACAATTACAGTTTTCCTATTTTCTTTCATGACTCTGCTATACAAAAAAGAAAAAGAAAGATGTTTCACAAGAAAATGCCATGTTAAAAAATTTTATAAAACTAAATTCTTTAGATGTATAAGTAAAAATTTCATCTAACCCTAACCCAACCATTTCTGAACATTAATGATAAATAATGTGTTATTATATGTATATTTGCATAGTAATATTCCTATAATTTGTTTATAATAAGCAGATTTCAAACTTATTCATTCATTTATCCCACATATATTGATTAAACATGTATCATGCTTGGCACTATTCTGACACTGGAGATAGAGCTGTGAACCAATAAGAGAAACATCCTCCCTCAGTGTATTCCATAGGCGGGTATTTTCTAATGTTGTGCTTGCTTTTGTAATTTCTATTCCCCTTATTTCAGTAGAAGTTCCTCCAAAACAGTTTTCTCAAGGCCTTCCATTGGACTACTTGGTTGCACAACTCAGGAGGGTACACATACTGAGATGCTAACAAAGCCTATTGCAGTTGTACAACTTAGCAGTCCTGCAAGTGGACTCAAATGTAGTGCACCCCACTACCCTGAAGGAAGCACATGGAATAAGTGTAGCTAGTTCCTACTGCCAGAACTTGGTGCCACCTCCAAAATGACTCCAGTGATCCTTGCCTTGTGATATTGATACCCTTGAGTAGTCTGCACTCACACTAAATCAAGGCTATTTGCATGACCAATAGAATAGGGCAGAAGTGCTGTTATGTAACTTCCAAGGCTATGCCACAAAAATATTTCAGCTTCTGCCTGCTTTCTTAGATTGATCACTCTGGGAAGCCAGTCTCCATGTTGTGAGGACACTCAAGCAGCACTGTGGAAAGACCTACATGGAGGGGAACTGAGGTCTGCCATCAACAGCCAGGACTAACTTGACATCCATGAGCACCTTGTCAGATATCTACAGCCATCTGATACCTAACTAATTTAATGAGAAATACCAAGTCAGGACCATACAGCCAAGCCACCTTCCCAATTCTTAACTCTCATTGTCTGTGAGAGATAATAAAAGATTTATTGTTAAGACACCGAGTTTTGGGGATGATCCTTACAGAGCCATAGATAACTAATAAACAGGGTTAGTATCAGCCAAAATCTTGTCAATCCTTAGGCACTACCATGTTCTCCCATAAACTATATGTTGCAATAGCTTCTTCCTAACCTCAAGAAATGTTCCCTGGTAGTTATTAAGCAGGTGATATGATAAAGTTATAGGGGTATAAAATATTGCAAAAATACTAATAGTAAATATTTTCCTTACTAACACAATTGCAGTTTTAAAGAATCCTTCAAGTTAACAAACAATAGGTATTTACCTATATAAATCACTGGGCAGGACCCTCTGTGGGTTGCACAGGTGAAGAGAAAATACACTCTTCCTTTAAGCACCTTATAAAGTAACAAGGGAGATAAAGGGCAGAATATAATTAGAAGCAGAGAGCATTTGAGTTGGGAACTGGAAAAAAAAAAAAAAAAAAGAGGATGCCAGAAGAATACCCCTGTGTAAACCAAGACCCAGGACTGATGGTGATATTTGGGTAAGTAGCCATTTGCAATCCTATAGCCCCAAAAATAATAAGGACTCATTTGTTGGGAGATGGCCATATGCCAAGTTCCTATGTATGATCTAATTTAATCTCTACAGCATAATCTTTAAAGAAGTTCTCTCCTTCTACAGATGAAGAAACAAAGGTCCTGGAAAACTAAGCAGCCTCTGCAATATCACTCAGGTAGAAAAGGTAAAGTCAGGTGCTGAATTCACGTCTTTTTTATGTCGAAACCATTATTTTCCCCACTTCACCGCAGTGAAAAGAAGCAACTTTCCCAAGGTCTCAGAGCATACCCACGCACGATCCCTGGTCTTCTAGGGCCACTTATGGCACCAATCTTTCCTCCCCAAAATACCATTAGGATGTGTTGACAGCTCAGCTTTTATTTTAAAGGAGCCAGTATGTCTTTAGACAAATCAATTCCAGGAGGAGAGTTTTGGAAAAATGCTGTGGTAACAGAATGACATCTAAAAATTTCCAAGACAGAAAAAGAAGTTGTCAGAGGAGGCCCAGGAACTTTTGGTGAAAACACATTTTCCTCATAGCTCACGTCTAAATCTTCTGTCTTCTCTCTCCACCATTCCAGGGGGCCTTGCTGAGTAACCACTAGTGCATTTAGGCACCACATATATTTTTATCTGGCATCATTCACTTTTTAACACTTTGCTTTATATTCTGACAATTTAGCCCGCATTTTTTGGGTGAAAAATGAATAGAGCTGTTTTCTTCTTTTACTCCCTACATTTTTAGTACTTTCAAATTTTTGAATTATATACAATAAAATACACAACTCTTAAGTGGACAACTCAATGACATTTTAATTGTGTCTACATCTATATGTCCGCCACCTAGATCAAAATATAGAGCATACCCATCAACCAGAAAATCCCCTCATGCCCTTCTAGTTAATAAGACCACCCCCACCTCAATGATTCCTTCTATTCTGACTTCCATCACATAGATTATTTTTGACTACTCCTCAAATTTATATTAATAGATTGATGGAGCATGTGCTCTTTTGAGTCTGGCTTCTTTTGATCATTGTTTTTGCATTTCATTCACATTGTTCCATGTGCCAGCAGTTTCTTTTTATTACTGGGTACCATTCCACTGTACTAAAAGTACTTTATATAAAACCAGAAGCCTGGTACATGAAATTTGTGTATTTGGCAGGGTCCCTCAGCTCGGCCTGTGCACTCCAGAGTCTGGGAGCCCTCAGGGGATGTCTGACTGATAGCTTAGGGCTGCCACAGAGGTGGGAGAGGCTCCCACCATCGCCACTGTGCTCACGAGTCATGAACCCAGCTTCTGGCTGAGTGGTGCTCCCCCTGTAGAAGCACACTGACCACCAGGGGGCAGCTCCTGCATTGGTCAGTACATGTCATAGTCACTCTGCTGTTCCATCAATTTGCATATTAGCCTTTTATTATATAGGATAGTATTGAGAAACTATTTAGACCTACTTCTGAGTTAATCCTTTATATTATGTGTGTCATCTCAAAAATTCACACACCAAAACCCAGCCTTATAAGAAAAATAACTTTATTATAATTATTTTCATCTTGCCCTCTTGTCCCTAAGGTTATTGATAACAGAAGATATGACAATTATATCATATTTTGGCTTAAACCAGTGTATATTGGTCTAAATTGATTTGGAGTGAATATTGATTCAACTCGAAGTTCCAGTCCTTATGAAAGCTAAGTATTCTCAGAGTCATAATTGTATAGAGCGGAAGGTGTTCTTGCCCACAGGGTAGCAGGAGTTTCTGACAATTACCCTCCATGATTTTGCTGCTCTGTTGCCCACTGAAAGAGTCTGGTCCCTCCTGGTCTCTTGGGTATTATGATGCCTCTTACTATAGTGCTCTCTGTCAGAGCCTCTTGCAGGAGGTTTCTGCACTCAGGAATCTCCCATCTCAATGTGGGTTTATCTAGTCAACCTATTCTGTTGCCACTTCTTCATCCCCATTGAGTCCCAGAACTCTCAGCAGCCTTGGGTTCTGAAGGCCCAACCACTTAGTCACACTCCTCAGATATTCCTAAAGAATCACCTGGGCAACCCCATGCTCAGCACCAGGTTGAATACAAAACCTGACTATGTGCTTAGGATTGTCCATTGAAACATCTGAGAAACTATGACACCCAGGCATCCACCAACGTTTCAGGGTATTTCTACTGACTTACCGACCCTGATGCCAGGGTTCAGTCCTCAGGAGAAAGTCATATTATCCTGTGTGATCTGTTTGCCCTGCTCTCCTGTTTCTCCCTCTCTGGTGGAGTGGGGGTCTTGCCATAATCAGATTGTCAGGACTTGAAACACTACAGAGATATTTACAAAAAGTGTTCTCAACTTGGGCTACACATTAGAATAATGTGGGAAACATTTAAAAAGCAGTAGTATCTGAACTTTATTTTATCTTAGAACAAATAATTTAATCAAAGTCCCTAGAAATGGATCCAGGCATTAGTATTTTTTAAGGCTCTTCAAGTGATTATGATATGCAAACAGGGTCAGAAATCACAGGTTACAATAACACTCTTGGCTTTGAGTCAGCCAGGCTTAACTCAATGAGTAAAATGAAATTTCAGGGATTTATAAAATCTCTTTCTAATGATGACATTATATTGCTAAAAATGCAAGAATGTCAGCTGAGAATGAAAATCAAAAGATAACTTCTCTTCTCTAAGAGTACCTATTATTTCACTGAAATAACAAAACACATTGGTTCCATGTGTGGGGAGCTGAGGAGTATCATTGGTTTAGGAAATTTAAAAACTTAGTTTAATATTTTCAAAATGCCATCCCCATATTCCATTCATTTTTTAAAATTATTAATTTTCTCACTCACTATGGCCCACATCATTCTATAGAGGAATGGCTGGGGACCACACTAAATAGAGGGAAAATAAATAGTCACTTGCATATTATACTAGTAAGTGCAACAACAAGAAGGTCCTTTTCATTTATTCATTTGCTGAACAAACATTTGCTAACTTGGGGTCATGAACACATAGGAAGGGCAGAGTGGAGAAACCTGCTCTCTCTCCTTAAGATTTTTAAAGTCCAGAGTGAAAGGCAATCATATTGAACTAGAGACCGAAGGACATAACTGTGGCTGGGTGAGTTGAAGAAGGATTCTCGAGAGTTCTAAGATGACATGTAGAGACCAACTCAGGGCACACCCCACATTGCCTCTCCCTCCTTTCCATTTAATTTCCCCCAAACCTAGGAGCATTTTCCACATAACTACTGTGTGGGAGTCCTTGCCTCATTCAACAGAAAATTTTCTAGCCAATGTAAGATTTCTGGAAGAATGAGAAGGAGTGAAGACAAGTTGAGTGGATCTCCAGGGTGGTAAGAGAAGTCAGTGGGAAAGGACGATTCTGTGAGAGACCTGAAAGAGTGAAAAGAGCCAAGAACTACAATCAGAAAGGTGAGGGAAAGCAAAGAAAACAAATGCAATATCCTTTACACAGACTCCCTCAGGACACACTGGGATTCCATAACGGAAATTTCCCTCCTTTGAAAGACAAAGGGATGGTCTTTTACAATCCTATCATTTCCTCTTTGTGGACTTTTCTTTTTTGATCCAGGATTTACCATAAAATTTCTCATATCATATATCTATGAATTTAAGAAAGGCAAAGGAAATCAGTGTTTTTATTTAATTTGAAGAAGATGGAGAAAGGTAGGGGTTAAAATTTAATGGGGAAAGTCAGCCTGATTAAGTCAAAACATGAAGATGTCACACATGTCTCTATTACTAAGAGAAGAAGGGGAAATAGAGTTTTCCTTTACCAAATGTTCCTTCCAGGTGGGAAATGTCCCTAACGTGAAAAAATAACAAAGAATAGATTCCGAGGAAGAGGACTTGAAAGTATTTCTAATCCTTGGACAGGGCACTAAGAAAATAAATCTTAAAAATAATTCACTACATGAGAATTATCAGTTTAGTGAGAAGGCACTGTCTTTCTTATTGGGCACCTTGATACTAAACATTAAAAGAGAGTAAAATGAATTGAGGTAAGAAATGGAACTTTAGTTTCTTTAATTTCATGTTTCTTAAAGACAGAGCTTGGTAATCCATGAAGATCACACCCCCAAAAAGAAAAACAAAAGTTAACCACACAGACTGAAGAGTTGAGTCATCATAAATCAAAAGAACGTTTAGAAAACAAAATCAGCCTGAAAAGCCATAATTATCTCAAGTTGTAGTCTTGCCAAAAAAGTGGTTTTTGACCAAAGAAATTGGAAAGGCTAGGGCTATCACCAAAGTGGTGATAGATACCCCTATATGATTAAATGCTTAAACATCATCAATCAGAAATAAAATAATTTAAAATTCCAAAGCACAGAATTTTAAATTTTATTTTAGTAATGAGGGAAGAGGAGCAAAGTGATAATTTAGAAAAGATGTAAAATTAATTCGCCTATCTTTCTAATTAACCAGTCAGAATTATTTGCTGTCTTCTTTTACGTTATTGGTAATAATTTTATGTAGCCTGTAATTTTGCTTTGTCATTTTAATCAAGAAAAATTCTGTTGTTAAAAGGAAAACAAAGAAAACAGAAATCCACTAGAGTTAGCACTAAAAGGACTTTTACCCTAAGGAACTGGGGTAGTTTCTGGAATCAAAGGCAAAAGTAAAGCCACCTCAGGGGAACCTGGGACACAGTAGAAACCAGATGTAATTCTCTCTCCGTTTCTCTCCACCTCTCTCAGGGGCTGACACAGACTCTTTTCTCAGCTCTTCTCTACAGGCTCTTCTCCCTCTCTCTGCAGAGGGAGTGTAGACCAATACGTTTTCCTTACTAATGAGCCACCTGGCCCCAAAGTTCTGCTCAAAGTGGCAGTTTTTTCCATCTGAATCCACATCAGCAGGTAAACCTAGCCAATTCAGAACTTGGTCTTAATTTAAAATTATTAGTAGAAGGAATCTAACTGGCCAGCTAGGTCAAGGGTGCGCTTCTAGTCCACTATTAAGTTGGGGGGAAGGAGTAGAGGGCTGCTGAGAGTCACATGGCCTGCCACCAATTTAGCGGGGATAAGGCAGCCTGAGATGACAGCATGGGCAGCTGAGAAGGACAATGTGAAGGACAGGCAGAGATGACGCAGGAAGGACTAGCTACTCTCAGAGCACCTGTAGTATAGGACTTAGATGTCTTAGCATCCAAGAGAACGCTAGCTGGTGGAGAGAGGGGAGTGGGGCAATGACCACAGCTTTTTAAATAAATATTTCCTCTTATCCCTCAAAGAATGTTCAGGTTGCCTCTCACAAAATACACGTTAAGCAATGTGTACTGCAAGAATAAGCAAAAGACAAGCTAACATGCATTTCAAGGAAATGTTACCCAATGAGAGCATTAGTGATTTTTCAGGTGAGTTTTGTTTTCTGGATCTGAGTCAAAGGGCTTGACATCCTGACAGCTCTCCCCCAGATGACCTGGCTAGTAATGTGGAAGAAGAGGGTGCAGCATTGCTGGGCATGCACCAGGATTGGATTTCAGATCCCCCATCAGCTGGGTCTACTTTCTACAAGTTAGTTACCTGGGCTTTAGACTAGAGCCGGACAGCATAGAGACAGGCTAGGTTGTCATTGCTGAATCCTCTGACCCAAGGACACACTGGCCTCTCGCTCAGCCCACTTCTGCACAGCCCAGCCACCAGAGGTCCCTGTGTCTGTTCTGACCAACAGAGACACCTGTCTAATGCAAAATTAGCTCATTTATGAATTTTAAAACTTTGGGATATAATTTTCTGTAGTCAAACTTTAAATAGTTATGGTGCTGAAGTCTGTCACTGACCATTTAACAGATACTGATTGATACCCACTCTGCACCCAATCCTGTGCCATATAGAGACACAGACCTGATACACAGGCATGGAGCTGACAACCTAGCAAGGCTGTGGGTTCTACACAGGCAGTTAGCTGCCCAATTTGACATAAAGAGCCTGTGTTCTATGTGGCATCAGCAGTCCTGCTAAATTCTCTTTTGGGTCTCTATTCAGTTATTTGTCATATTGAAAGATACTGCAAAGAAAAGTACATACTTAAATATTCTGTAATACAGTGACTGGTGCTGAGAGACAGAAAAAGCCATCCTTATTGTGGAAAGAGAATGAGGGGAATTCACGTTACGTTTTTCCTTTTTCTTGCCTCTTGCAGCATCTCCTGAGGGCAAGCCCAATCACTTGTAACAGCACACTAAAGCCTCATCTTTCTGGGTAGAGGGATCAGTAAAGGGGAATGTGGGAGCTAGGGAGTATGGCTGAAATCTCAGCAAGGGATCCCCAAATTCTGTGTATGAGCCAACATAGTCCTAGGCTCAACCTCAAACTGCCACATGCATTTTCTTTATCCAAAGAAGCAGAGCAAGGCACTGAGAACTGAACTACAACATAAACCACCACCCGGTCCTGAACTAACCCTGGTGGCCAGTGGCAGACCCAAAGCCTGGCAAAGCCTCTGAAGTCTGCACTGATGTGGAACCACCACTGAAAGAAGCTGTGAGAGAACATGCAGCCTGCACCTCACCAAGCTGAATGCCTGCTCAAACAAACAAACAAACAAACAAACCAACAGAAAAGTCAGCACTCTCCAGGTGAGTTTAACAGAACACAGACTTGCAGCATAATAATCAAAATGTCAGGGCTCGGACTAGGATGAAGTCAGTGAAACATGCCCCATTGGGTGCAAAATTCAAAGGAGATGACAAAAGTAATACTCACTAATCAAGACAAATGACATTTTAATTCTATATCTTAAAAAGTGAAAACAGATGCAAAAAAGATCCCACAATGTACAAAATAACAGAATTCTAAATAAAGACAGGATCAGGATTACTAATTTTTCCTTGTATCAGGCTCTGCTATGGCTCACACAGCACCATTACTGATGCTGAAAGCAGAACCCGGGAACCCTAGGGTCAAGCCTCCCTTTGCCTCAACCAGGGTAGAGAGAAATGGAAAGTAAATCTAGAGATGTGACAGAAGACACGTCAAACACCTTAGAAAGACCCAAGACTTACATGCACTAAGTCTTGGTGTTTATCTGAAAACAGAGATCTGTTGGAAGGGTTTACATGGAGCAATTAGACTACCAGCTCCCCAGGGAATTTGAACTCAGAGAAGTTGCTCAGGAAAAACAAATGCAGTTGAAGAAAGGAGGATTAAATGAAAACCTGTTCTCTGAACCATGGACACTCCCACAAGCCAACTGCAATCTCCTTTCTTTCTGCACCCCAGTCTAAGGACACCAGCAGATGGGCCTATCCAACACTGACCTACTTCCTGATAGACTGATAGACTGGAGAATTCATCTTAGGAAGAACTCAAGAGCCCTAAAGACAAGACCTGCACATATCAACTGCACTGGCTATAAAACATGTCTACAAATGACAGCATTCATTCCATCAGGGAGTGGAGTCCAAGTCCCACTATTTTAATACAGGCTTGCCTTAGCAGCTCACTCCTAGTGCCAGCAATGCTATAGAGGTGACAGGGCATGGTTTCCCAGGCTAAGTCAGAAGAGACCACCCCTAAGTTTCCATCTCTATGGTGAGATAATGCCTCAGTGGCCATGTTAAAGATCCAGCTACTGTGCAAGCTTCCCTGATGGAGAGACACATTAAGACAGCAAGCCTCCAGAGGAGCCCGACTTCCAGCCTCCAGTCCCATGTGTCTTTCTAGCCCAGGAGCCAGATGTGAGAGTGCCAAAGCTTCCTTCTGACCCAAAACCACTCACTCTGACAGCAATTGTGTGAGAGACTCTGAATGAGAACCACCTACTTGAGTCTATTCAATCCTCAGAATTTGAGAGACTATAATAATAAATATGTTGCTATTTTTTGCACTAAGTTTAGGATGATTTATTATAAAGCAAGTAGGTAATCAGAATTCTGACATTCCTAGTTCTCTCTGAAATAAAAATGTGTATTCTCATCATTACCCAACAGTTGCTTCTAAATGACTATTTTATATTTAAATATAAATAACCAGAGTCACAGGGAAGCTAGTAAATAAAAGGCAAGGACTAGTAAAATAATCAGAAGGAAAATGACCTGGATCACAGAGACAATGCAGTGAATAGAAGAAAAGCTGAACATAAAGTTGAGAAAATCTACCACAAAGTAGAACAAAAAAATTTTTTTAACAAGCAAGAGAAGAGAATTGAAAAGTTAGATAATTCATCCAAGAGGTCTAACATCTGGTAATAGAGAATGAATACACTATTGTTACACATAAGAACATGGATGCACTTCATAAGCAAAAGGTTGAATAAAACAAACCAGATGTAAAAGAGAACATACTGTATGACTTTGTCTATATAAAGTCAAAACAAGGCAAAATGAATCTATGGTGCAAGGAGTCAGGTAGTCATTATCTTTGAATGGGGAAATGACCAGAAAAGGCCAAGGCATGCTGATAATTCTCTTTTTATTGATAGGGCTGTAGGCACACAGGCGTGTTCACCTCATGAAAATCTGAGCTAAACATTCATGAACTGTGAATTTTTTTACTTATATGTTATACTTCAATAAAAAGAGTATTTTAAAATTGTTTTAATTCAGGGACAAAATCAAGCCATCCATTTATATTGCATGGTAAGGCCAATAGAAATAGTGTCCATTTCAGAAATGAAATAGCTGTCTAAATTAAAAAAAAAAAAAAAAAAAAAAAAAAAAGACAGGAACTAACTTGAATAGATTCCCACTGGCCACAGATGGGACAACTTAACTTGAACATTAAGAGTAATTAGAATAAAAATAAATACAATGGAATAAAATACACCCAACATGTTTAAAGTCCATGATAATAAAAAGCAGTTTTCATTTGTCACCAGAACAATGATGGGAAAACAATTCATTATTTAATAAGGGGAAGAATCAGGCTTTTATTCTGCAGTTCCTGTACCAATTAAACCTCAGAAGGACTTCAGAGTTGATAAGGAGATTTTTCTTTGTGTGTCACTCCAGATAATCAATTAAGAAGATACTAGAGGCCCATCGCGTGAAATTGCAAGAGACCCAGAGTCCCGCCCACCGCTGCCGTGGGACCCACCAATGCACCTCCTGGTGACCAGTCGTTTGGTCATTTCAGTGTTCTGGGCACTGGCTTTTTATAATATAGATGATATAATTAGAAGATCATCATTTTGAAACCCCTAGAAAATTACTGGATGGATGGTTACTAGGATCACAGAAACAGAAGCTAGTAATCTTTCCATGTCCATATTGTAGGCACTCACCACCACTTATGGGTCAACACCTCAGAGAAACCATAAGCACAATCCAGAGTGTAGGAAACTCTAAAAGGCAAATCACTGGCTTTTCAGTTAAAAAATTACAAGGAAAACAAAAGAGAAAAAGATGGAGGAGCCTATAGATTGAAATCATCATAGGAGACACATCAACCAATTATAATGTGTGGATCTTAGTTGAATCCTAACTACAAAAAATATATATAAAATATAACTAAGTAAATAATAAAAGAAGGAATTATTGCTCATTTTTTAGGTTTTTGATAACAGCATTGTAATTTTTTTTAAAGCATCTTTATCTTTCAGAGATACACAGGAAGTTCAGATGAAATTGGCTTCCAGGTGACTAGGAGACAGACATGGAAGATGTGATAAGAATGGAGTTGATGGTTGCTAAGAATGGGTTATTACACTACTCTCTCTATTCTTGTTTGTAATTTCCTATCACAGCATAAAAGCCTTTTCTCATCTCTTGGGTTATAGTTATTAAGGTAAGAACACTGATGAAGTTCCTAAGGCCTTGGCATCAAATCTGAACTCTCAGAATGGGAGCAGAGGCCTAGAAGCAGAGGGAAAGAGACGCGGCAGAGGGCTTCGTATAATGATCACTCCCTGTTCTCCTGGCCTGTTAGCAGACAGCACCTTGAGAAAGTGTGTCAGCCAAAGTTAGGTGGTAATTAAGTGTGTAAAACTAAGTATAAATAACTAAAATGTCTATACTTTTATTATTATTATTCTTTAGTAGGCAGTCTTTGTTTCTTTACTTGGTAAAATGGCTTCGGAGTTATTAAGTTTTTCTTCTTCAAATCAGTAGAGAGATGCAATGGACAGTATTTTTGTCTTTCTATCATGCTTCCTGTCCTCCTTCTTCTAGTTCCTTCAAGGAACTCTTTAACCCATGTGGCAGCAGGTGGGCTGTTATCCGCAACTTCAGTCTGTATCACAAGAGTGATCTTCAGATGTAAATACACCAGTCAGCAGTCTCCATTCTCCTAACCACAGGCACCGATCAGTGTTGGTCTCAACCCCAAAAAGGCAATTAGAGTCTTTCCAGGTATTGACATATAAGACATTTCTCTTCTCCATGGCTAAACTGGGAAGATGTAAGTTTGGGACTTCCCATGGCCATCCTTCCCAATATGTGGAGACAGTCTACACACAGAGTTACGTCAAGTTACGTCAATATAGATGAAGAGCCTAATCATGCCTGCAGCTTGATCTACACTGACTTCAGAGTTATATGAGCCAAAAAGCTTTTGTTATCATTAAACTAATAAGTAGAGTTTTAGGGATTTGGGACCAAGGAGCTCCAATTTATAGAAGCCTTCCCTCAAACACATACTTCCCAAGCAACCACATCCCCTCTTACGAGAAACTTTATTTCCCATCCAAGTTAGAGGTTCTTCTAAGTAGCTTGGCCCATGTTATGTTCCTCTGAGCTTTTCAATATGCAGTCGCTGAAGAGATAATCCCTGAGGGTTTACATGCTCCCGTGCAGTGGACACCTATGCTTTGCCTGCTCAGTATGCCTCTTGTTCTAGAAATTGCTCTTGCCTTTAGCTTTGTCCACCATTGAATAGTTCAGGATGGACAACTGACCCTAGGTGGCCAACACGGGAAACAGAATTTGCTCAGAATTTTTGAACTGGACCCCAAAAGAGGGGCCTATTCCCTTTCAGGGGAGGCAGCCATGAGCCTGAGAACTCAAGAACTGTCTATGGCCATGTTCGTCATGAGGAGGGCTGCAGGTCACAGAGAGAGAGAAGCAGGGACAGGAGACAGGGAGAAAGACTTGCCAACTTTCATTGTTCCTGGACGCTACAACCCCGACCCTGCTAAACCCAGGTTTTCAACATTTCCTGGGATTCTTTATTTTGCCTAAACTAGCTCTAATTGGATTTTTGCCACCTATTTGAAATGATGTAAAGTACTCAGGCGCAATGCCAGTGTGTCTGAGGACGTAATAGTGACCAAACCAAACTCCTTATCTCTAAGGAGCTTCAAGTATACTGTGAAGACAGGTCAGTAAGAGCAGCTGGTTTCAGAACAGAGAGGTAAGCTCTGTGAAGGTGATGAGCGCAGGGCACTATGCAGCCCATGGAAGGGAAGCCCAGAAAGGCTTTCCAGAGGGAAGACTATTTGTTGGAGCTGAAGAACAATTAGGGACTAGACCAGGAATCTCAACCTCAGGGCCATTGACATTTGGGGCTTGACAATTTTTTGTCCTGTCACTTGGATGTGTAGCAGCATCCCTGGCCTCTACACACTAGATGATGTCAGTAGTACCACTACCACCCACCTCCAGGCCTGCACATCAAAACGTCCACAGACTCAGCCAAATGTCCCCCGGTGTGTGTGTGTGTGTGTGTGTGTGTGTGTGTGTGTGTGTTGTGGGGGGCAGGGTGTCATTTCTATCCTGTCTGTAATAACATCAGAGAGGTGCTGCTTGAAAGGTAGCCAATGGAAAATGGTGACTGCCTTATGGAACAACAATGTGATTTCCTCATCAGAGGTCTCTTCTGTGGCCAGATGTTGACAGCTTGCTAGCAGCTTACATTCCTCCAGCATTGCCTTGGCGCATGCCTGGGGAATTTGTTGACACATTCTTGTTTCAACGGATAAATCCCTTAGCCACCAAGCCCTGCTGTGAACCACTTCCTTCTGAAGGCTTTTGTGTTGTGGTGTGTGTGTGTGTGTGTGTGTGTGTGTGTGTGTGTGTGTGAAGAAAGGGAAAAGAAAGAAGGAGAAACATCAATGTGAAACCCAGGCATGTGCTCTGACTGGAAATCAAACTCCAGACCTTTGGGTGCCCCAGACTATGCTTCAACTAGCAGAGCCACACCTGCCAGGCAAGGCTTTTGTGTCTTTACTGAAGAAAAAGTTTCTCCGTAGAGAAGCCCCACTGCTCATTTAGAGAAATAACACCAAGTACCCAGTGATCCTGATCCTGAATCAATCATGGCAACTTTAATGATTTGGGTTCAGGATATGATGCATAAAAAATTATAGAATGCCTCTTTGTTTTTCAGAAATCATAACCAAAAACCACTTACATTTTACCAGTGCTTTTGTAAAATCTGCAGTACCTGTGAATTTTTTTCTGTATACTCCCTATGTAATAAACTTGTTTCTCTATCAATAGGAAACCTGATACCAGATAAGTGAAGAAGTATAACCACTTTTCAGTTCTTCTAGTTACTATGGAAGGACCAACTCATCCATCCTTCTCATGAGGTCTGTTTTCTGTATTCTTGAATAGTTTTCCTGAGCGAACTGTAAATTAGAGGGAATCATACCTACCTCACAGAGTTACACTAATGATTAAAGGGTAGCACACCATACTTCACTGAACTGAGATGTGCACGATTATCCACATCTGAGCATCTGCAGAACGGGAATGTATCTTATAACCTGCAGCATCTTAAAACCCTATTAGCAAGGAAGCAGTCACTATCCAGCTGTCCACACCAGCTCACTGCAGGAACTAACCCTGGGGCGTGCTTGGCAACTCCTCCACTTCCAGTCTAGACCACTTCAGAATGGTTTAAAGAAGGAATGTGGGCTCTGGTAGTTGTCTGAAAACCTGCTCAAGAAGGCACCACCCCAGCCTTGCAGAACAGGTGTCAGCAGCGAGGAAAGAAATCCCAGAGGTCCTAAGGGAGCCTCCTTAAGAAATGCTGTAGCCAAAACCGGTTTGGCTCAGTGAGTAGAGCGACGGCCTGCGGACTGAAAGGTCCCAGGTTCGATTCTGGTCAAGGGCCTGTGCCTTGGTTACAGGCAGATCCCCAGTAGGGGGGTGTGCACGAGGCAGTTGGCTGATGTTTCTAGCTCTCTATCTCTCTCCCTTCCTCTCTGTAAAAAAAATCAATAAAATATATTTTTTAAAAAGAAAAGAAAAGAAAGGCTGTGCCTCCTGCATTCTCAAGGACAGAAGACAATATTAAATAGAGAAACAAGAACCTCAGCAACTCTGAGTCAAAAAGTGATTTGATAAAAATAAACTCTGAAAGTAAGAAAAAGAAAAAATCTTTTAGGAATTCCTCAACCAACTGAATTTGTTTAGATATTTTTTCTCATGTATGCACAAGAGTGATATGATTAAACACTATCATTTAGCTAAGTCCAAAACAACTTTTTTAGTATGTACACAACAGAAAATCCTGTGTGACATGAAAACATCTAATAATACTTCAATTGCATATTTTTAAATTCCTTAGTGATTGATAAAATATGGTGCAACTGACATTTGTTCTACATTTGAGGAATTACAATGCAGAGAAGGCCAATACAGTGGCTCACACTTAGACTGTTCTCAAGAAATTGTAGGTGTTATTACAATTTTATAGCTCTTGTTTGAATCAAGAGACAACATTTGAGGATAATCTGCACATTATTAAGTAAAAAAGTCCCCCAATTCAAATGTGAGCCAGAGGATGCGATAGTATAACTTAAATGTTAATGTCCTCTCTAAACTATTAATTTCATTTGTGAATTTGAATCCTCAAGCCATGACTGTGAAGTGTAATTTGAACCACATCCTCTCTTTTCTTCTTTAGCCAGCTATCTTATCTATGTGGTGGCCACTCCAACAGTGTAAGGAGGCAGGCAGGGCAACAGAACTAGAACTTAAAATTACTCTATCCCACCAGCCTACGTGCCCATAATTCATTATGTCATTATGCTTCTAATGCTTTTAATTAAGTCTCACTGGAATTTAAAGGAAGAAAAGGAAAAACATTAGAATATGACATTCCCTCAAACATGGCTCAAAGTCAGGAAAACTACTCAAAGAATGTAAATTAAAGAAGGAAAGAAAAGATCTAAAATCTCGAAATAAGAAGTCACATTTATTAATAGTATTTTAGGTTGCGAAAAATATACTTGTTATGGCCAAATGGATAAACAGACGTGTAAGAATGTGTTTGGAATCTTTGTTTTAAACAAAAAGTGCGGAGTGTTGTCCCTTCTGAATACCAAAGGACTTCCATTTAAAAGATGTTTACCTAAAGCAAAGCCACATTTTGTATTCTTTTAGTATTGTTTTCTACTTATACTGAATAATTCTTTTAAAACTTTATTTATAGAATACAAATTTTAGTTGATTGATTCAATTTCAAAATAAGTTATTAGAATATTTCAGCTCATGACACATCAAAATTACTGTAGAAAAGTTTTCCTGATAATAGTTATTTTCTGAAAACTAGTTCAAATATATATGAGTATATATATATATATATATATATAGAGAGAGAGAGAGAGAGAGAGAGAGAGAGAGACTAAGTCCTCACTTGTTATCAATTGGTCCTGCAACTTTAGGCAAAATAGCATTTCATAAAACCAGCTTTAGCATAGGACAATTGATATCAACAAGAGTTAAGTTGAATGAAACATTATTTGAGGACCTGTGTGTGTTTGCATATATACATGCGTATGTGTGTATATATATATATTTATACATATGTAAACATATGCAAAAACGTCCAGTAAATTAGCCCACTGCAGAACTATGGTTCCCTGAAGTCTGAATCAGTCTCAGGACCCTAGGACCTGGTTTCCTTCTCTATAAAGCCTGGGGATTGGAACAGATCAAGGCCCCTTCAAAATGAGCCACTAAGCCACATCTGTGTTGTTTATGTTATTGAGATAATTGGCCGCCAGAGGGCGGCAAAGCACCTCAGAATACCTTTCTTCCCTTTTTCAGTTCAAGTCAGATCATGGAATTCAGGTGCTTGCTTTTCCATTTATGACTTCTAAATAAAGTTACATTTTTAAATATTAGGTTTTAGGACATTGGTGACTGATTTTTCTAAAAGAGCACACACCCAAATTTCTCTTTATGAGTTATGTTCCCATTTTTCAGTAGTGCTTAGGATTGGCATATTAATACAGGATGAAAGATAAAGACTTCCAGTCCTAACCATGTAGCTTATTAAATTAAACTGGGTGATTTTGGCAGAAGGATCCTTGGCAAGATTGATGTTCTCTTATCTGAGTCTGAAAAGCAAGACAAAGGAGACTGCCAGCCTCTGAAGTCCTGCCGAGGCCTACATCAAAGGAAATGAAACATATTCTGTAATCTAATCTGTGGTCCTCTTTCAATATAAAGTCATTGCAAACTGAGGAACATAAACTATCAAGACAGGATGTGCTCAGAACACCAATGAAGAATGTTATTTGCATTGTGAATAAATAATCACATAAATGAATGAATATTTATTGATTATCCCCAAAAGAATGACAACAATGATGTTGTAGCACTGATTCTTTTTCATAGGACTTTAAATCATTCTCCTGGGATTGGAAGAGATGGTGGCAAGAAAGCAGAGAGCAGATGACTAATAAAAGCGACAAAGAAGGGATGGGAAGGTGTGTGTTACCTGCACAAAGAGGGAATAAAGCCGGGTGTGTTATGCCAGACCTCTGTTTTGGCTTCACACCCCTGTGGTGACTGGACCATTCTGAGTAGTGGAATTGCGGCATCAGGAAGAACTGATGCTGCAGACCCGGGATGTGCATGAGAATATTGCAAACCTGATGAAACATGTGAAAAGGCTCTTTTATTAAATACAAAAAAAAAAAAAAATACAAAAAAGAAAAAAATCCCCTGGCATGGTAAGTGCTGTGAACCTAAGAACTAACAGAGGTGATGTGGCAGTAAGAGTTCACAGACATGGAAACTAAAATAGCAGGCCTAGGACAAAGCAATGGCAACAGGTAAAAATGTGTTGGCAGACAGCTGGCAGCATGAATTTAAAGGCATGGAAGAGGTTTAAAATGAAAATGGTGTCGGGTGAAGAAAGCAAACAGCCATGGTAGCTTTTCAGGCACCAATCCTCGGAAATAACGCAGATACATCTGAATAACAAAAACTATTTCTCTAAGCCGCAGGTAGATAGAATGCTGGAATTATTAGTAGCAACCCCGCCTTTCTCTTCCCTTATCTCATTTTTAGATCTAAGACTATTGAGTTTACACGTTAACCAGATAAGGGATACAAGACAGGAAGTTGGAAACCTGTAGTTGCTATTATTTGCTTGCAATGTCACTGGGACAGGTAATTTAGCTTTGCTGAGACTCAGGCTCCTACAGTGTAAAATAAGAGCTTACACTAAATAAGTCCTTCAACAGCAGAGCCACATGTCCATCTCCTGATTTCTTCTAACCCAGGCTCTGTCTCATACACAAATACCAGGGCATTTATTAATCATGACTTTGTTTGTAGGTGAAACAACTATTTGCCTAACTTATTTATTTATTTATTTATTTATTTATTTAATCTTTATTGTTGACAGCATTACAGATGCACCTTTTTCCCCCTCCTCCCATTGTCCTCCACCCAGATCTCACCCCACCCAGGACTTCACCACCCTATTGTCTGTGCCCATGGGCAATGCATATATGCATATAAATTCTTTGGTTAATCTCTTCCTGCCTCTCCTGCCCCATTTCCCTCTGAGATTCATCAGTCTGTTCCATGTTTCCATGCCTCTGGTTCCACTTTGTTCATCAGTTTATTTTATTCATTAGATTTCTTGTTTATTATTTTTAGATTTAATTGCTGATAGATATGTATCTATTGCCATTTTATTGTTCAGATTTTTTACTTTTTTCTTTTTCTTTTTCTTAAAAAAAAAAAACCCTTCAATATTTCATGTAATACTGGTTTGGTGGTGATGAATTACTTTCACTTTTTCTTGCCTGTGAAGCTCTATATCTGACCTTCAATTTTAAATGAGAGCTTTGCTGGGTAATCTTGTAGGTCTTTGCTTTCCATCGCTTTGAATATTTCTTGCCACTCTCTTCTGGCCTGCAAAGTTTCTGTTGAGAAATCAGTTGACAGTCGATGGGCACTCATTGTAGGTAACTAACTGCTTTTTTTCTTGATGCTTTTAAGATTCTTTGTCTTTAACCCTTGACATTTTAATTATGATGTATCTTGGTATGGGCCTCTTTGAGTTCATCTTGTTTGGGACTTTCTGTGCTTCCTGCACTTGTGTACCTATTTCTTTCACCAGGTGGGGGGAGTTTTCTGTAATTATTTCTTCAAATATATTTTCAATATCTTTCTCTCTCCTCCTTCTCCTCTGGTACCCTCCTGATGTGAATGTTGGTACACTTGAAGCTGTCCCAGAGGCTCCTTACACTATCTTCATATTTTTTTAATTATTATTTTCTTCTTTTTTGCTCATCTGATTGGGTGTTTTTTGCTTCTTCATATTCCAAATCACTGATTTGATTCTTAGTGTTCTCTACTCTACTATTGATTGCCTGCAAATTCTTCTTTATTAGTAGCTTTACCTAATACATAGAAACAAACATAGGGAAGCAGCCAAAATGCAGAGACAAAATAACAACAACAACAACAAACAAACAAAACATGTAAAAACTGAAAGAACAGAAGAAATCTCCAGAAAAAGAACTAAATGAAATGGAAGCAAGCAAACTACTGGATACAGAGTTCAAAACAATGGTTATTAGGATGCTCAAGGAACTTAGTGAGAATGTTAAGGAAATTTGTGAGAACATCAAATACATGAAAAAGACCAACCAGAAATGCAGGATACACTAACTCAAATGTGTAACTTTATTTTTAATGTGATAAACATTATTTGAAAATAAGTCTACAGTTGAAAATAAGAAAGTCAATGATAAGATATTATTTTCCTTTATTGTAATACATTCAGTAAAGTACCAGGAATTCATGCAAAATGATGTAGAACGTTATGCACTGGCCTGAGGGAAATGCTCATACTAGTTTGCTACAGGGAGAAAAAGAAACTGCAAGCAGAATGAAGACAGTTTGTTTTCAAAAGAATAATGGCATATAAATGTCAACAATGTTTATCTCTGGTTGGTGGGGTCATGTTATTTACTTGTTTATTTTAAATTATTGTCGAAAGTACTACATATGTCCCCTGTTTCCCCCATTGACTCCTTCTAACCCACTCCTGCCTCCTCTCCAGGCCTTCACCCCCTATTGTCTGTGTCCATAATATATACATACAGTTCTTTGGTTAATCTCTTCCCACACACCCTCAACATTCAAAATTCCACAGTCCATTACATGTTTCTATGTCTTTGGACCTATTCTGTTCATCATTTTATTTTGTTCATTAGATTCTGCATATGAGTTAGATCATGGGATGATACTTGTCTTTTTCTAACTGGCTTATTTCACTTAGCATAATGCTCTCCAGGTCCCTCTATGTTGTCTCAAAGGGTAAGAGATTTTTTTTTTTTTTACTGATGCACAGTATTCCATGGTGTAAATGTATCACAGCTTTTTTATCCACTCATCTACCAAGGGACACTTAGGCCTGTTTCCAGATCTTAGCTATTGTAAATTACGCTGCTATGAACATAGGGGTGCATATCTTATTTCTGATTGATATTTCAGGTTTCTTAGGATATATTCCTAGAAGTGGAATCACTGGGTCAAATGGCAGTTCCACATTTAATTTTTTGAGAAACTCCATACTGCTTTGCATAATGGCTGCCCAGGATCATTTTTTTTTAAATGAAGAACAAAAGACTAAGGTCCAAACATCAAGAATTTCACAGCAGTTTTTGATCTGTGGAATTATGGGTGATTTTTACTTATATTTTGTCTGTAGATGTGCTTTATTATAGCACAAACAACAGAAAGATGACCAATATCTTTTCAAAGACTCCGAAAATCCCAGTTCTACCTAAGCCCATACAAGGAAACAAGGCTCAGAGTGGCCATGGTTCACCCACAAGGTTACTGAGCATTGTTTGCCAGCAGACGTAACCTTTTCCTTTGGCCCACTGGCCGTTTGGCCTCCCATCAAGAACCACCACCTTCCTGGTCACTGAGAGGATATGAATCAGGCCTCCGGCTAATGGAACACAATGAGCCCTGGCCCCTGGCAGTCCTTGCTTGACCTCACACTCCACAGAGGCCCCTCTGATTTTACCAGATGATGAAACACTGATGAGTGGCAAACTTGGACAAACTAGAAAGATATAGTCTTGCAAGTAAAAAAGAAAAGAGTATATAAAACGTGGCCTCAGTTTTTTATTTAAAAAAAAAAACTTGTAACAGTGATAACACATGAAGGAAATTTACCAAAATATTAATCATGATGATCACTATGTGGTGGGATTATAAATACCTTGAATTTTCATATTTTTGTTTATCTCTGTTTTATAATTTTCTACAATGGTGCATTTTTTATAATTTTTAAATGAATAAGCTATTTTGTCAATTTAATCAAGCTGATACTTTAAAATCCATATTTTTATATAGACCAACATAGGTTATAGATCTCTAAAGATCTAATGGTCTAAAATATTGGAATTTTTTCACCCTGCCAGCGTGGCTCAGTGGTTAAGCATAAACCTGTGAACCAGGAGGTCACAGTTCAATTCCCGGCACATACCCAGGTTGTAGGCTTGATCCCCAGTAGGGGGCAAAACACCTCTCTCATTATTGATGTTTTTCTCTCTCTCCCTTCCACTCTGAAACCAATTAAAATATACTTAAAAAAATAAAATATTGGGATGTTTACTAATTCGCAGTAGCAGTGTCTTTGAGTTTAAAGAAAACCAGGTTTGCTTTCACCCTATCTGACTGACATTCCATCTGGGCCTTTCCTTGAAGAACTGTCTCTCCCCTATTCACTCACCAAGACACTTTCCCACTTTACCTTGGAGCACAGCTCCTCCCATCCCTGCTGATTTTTTAAATTGAGATATAATTGACATATAATATTGTATTAGTTTTTAAGCGTACAACATAATGATTCAATATTTGTATACTAGAGGCCTGATGCACAAAATTTGTGCAAGAGTGTCCTTTCCCTGGCTGCCAGCACCGGCTTTCCTCCAGCACCGGGACCCGGGCTTCCCTCACAGCCCCTCCTTGGTCCAGAAGGTCATTCAGAAGGACGTTGGTCTAATTAGCAATATTATGCCCTTATTTTTATGGATATTGTGAAATGATCACCACAATAAGTCTAGTTAACAGCATCCCTGTACATAGTTACAAAATTTGTTCTTGTGATAAGAACTTTTAAGATCTACTCTCTTAGCAACTTGCAAAGGTACAGGACAGTATTATTAACTATAGTCACATGCTGCACATTACATCCCCAGGACTTATTTATAAATGGAATGTTGTACCTTTTGGTCCCTCATCCACTCATTCATCTCTTCCATCACCCACTCCCAGAGCGCTCACCTTCTGACCTTTAAACACAATTGCTTGGCATGGATCCACCCTCTCTGCTCCCACCTGCTAGGCCCCCAGCCCCCCGCCCTTCACTCATCACTGTGCAAGTCCCTATGTGTTTGTATGTTTGGATCCCAGATCAGTGCCTACTGAGAGGCTTTATGATTCCCTCACAGGGCAGAACAGCCTTCAAACTCATCCTGCCCCATCTTGCCCCTCTAGAGAGTCTCCAGAGCTTACAGAGCCTGCCTCTCCCCTAATGCCTTTGACTCTCTACCCTGAATCTCTAACAGGGCTGGTCTTCACCAAAGGCCAGAGGAGACTAGTTCTGCCTCCATAACTTCTCTGGGGCACCCTTTCATGAAATAGGAATGAATGACACCTATTCTGTGTAACCATGAATGGAGAACAAACTGGCATCTCTACACTGACAAATGAAGGCATGTTTTGAAAGACTAAGGACTCACTTTCTTGAACTTCTGGGGACCAGGTTTAGGTGTCCTTGTCCTAAGAAGTGTCACCAATAGCAGAAGCAGCTGGCCAAATAAACATTATGGGTATCATGTGTACAGATCTTTCTTATTCACAAAGTGACCACACACTCATCTCTTTTTAGGCTTATAACCATGTGAGGTACCTTTTATGCCTTCATTTTACTGATATGGAAACTGGGGTTTTCAGGGGCTAAGGCACTGTTAGTGTTAGAAGGAAACTTAAGTACAGGTGTTTTTGACTTTACAGTCAGAGCAGTTCATTGTGGGAGCAGTTCATTGTGGGAGTGGTTTTGAGGCCAATCACCTGTGGCATTACCTGTTAGTTGTGTGTTTCAGATTTGCTTCAGATGGAGATGAGTGGGATGCCTAGGGAGGAGCCAACCTGGGTCTGAGAGGCAGATATGGAGAAATATTTCTCCATTTGTACTCACCTTGGACATTTTGGGTGGGGGAGTCTTTCATTGGAAAGGTCTCTCCTACTTGTTTTAGGGTGTTTAACATCCTTGATTGCTGTCTACTAAAATCTGATTGGAACAATCCAAAATGTCCTCCCGCTCCCTACCCAACCACCCCCCCCCCCCCGCCCCGCCACACACACACACACACACACACACACACACACACACTTTCACACTTTCGAACACTCCCGGGTCAACTATGCATTCCCAGGTTGAAAGCTACTGCAGGAATCTGAGAACTTTGACTTAAAAGTAATATCTATATTGCTAATAGGTGACAAAGCAGAACAGTCATTAGATCAATAGAAAGATAATTACTGAATAGAGCAGATAATTTGGACCAGATTGACCTGGACTAGCTCATAGTTTGCACTGGACATCAGATTTGATGGTTGATGTAATCAGCAAGTATTCAATAGGTTGGCTGCCAAGATAAATGCATTACAAGCATAGTGAGTGTTGTGTAATTTCATTAGAATGAAAAAAAAAAAAAAAAAAAAAAAAAAACACCAAAAAAACAAATATCTACATCTTTGACGGAGTATGTGTCTCTCTCAGCGGGCTGTTGATGCTGAGCTCTTTAATGTTAAATTATTTTTCATTGGCAGAGGGAGCCATGGAGAGGGTACTAATGGATCCTGGCAGAAGAGACAGTCAGGTGCTCTCAATGAGAAAAGCTAGGCAGCGACCTTTCAGAGAAGAGGCAGACGGACAAGAATGAGAAGCCCGGGTGATGCCTCCGCCTCCATGGAAACAAGCCGTCTCTTTCAGGAGCACACAATGCTCTCTCACAGATACCATCTTCCAGGGCCATTTTCTCCTGGATGTTGTTCACAGATGAATGAGCTTTCCTGTTTGACCAGGAGAGGGGATTGTGTGCTAGGCCCTGTGGAGGGACCCCTCCCATAAATCCAACTTATCTCCATCCACAGCAAACCATCTGACCCGCGGGAGCAGCTGGTGAAAGGGGCATTGTGCGGAGCTGCCTTTCGCAGCAAGAGCCTGCCCGGTTCTCAGACAGCTGGCCTCGGCGCCTTTCATTTTCCCCTGGGCGGCTCTGGGGCTACAATTTGCTTTCCCCTGAGGAAAGATGACAAGGTAAAAGCAGCTCAGATCTTATTCTACCCAATTTGCTCGATGGTATCTCTCCCTTTAAAGACCCCCAGAAAAAGCAGCGGTCTGATCTCTCATGGATATTACTGGGCACGTTTTCAGGCTTCTAAAGAGGGACTATAGGAGTTTCAAGAGAGTATTTTGTTTCTGAGTCACTGGTGAATGAATGCTCTGAAAGCCCTGTGGGGCTGGTTGTGTAAAACCCTTTCCCCAAGAGAGGATGTGGGGGGCTTATGTTATCTCTCTAGAATCTTGCTTTATAGGTAATGATTCCAGAAAACGTATATTTGGAGGTTCTTAAAATGGATTCTGGCATCTCGTTTAACCTCTGGATTAAATCTGAGACTGCTTCATCTCTAAATAGTCGAGTCAAGTTTATCAGGAAAAAACAATTACAACTCACCACAAACCCTCTCCCTAACCTTCTCAAATCTCTAATGATCTTAAACAGCTATCCTCGTTTTCCCAAAATGACTCACCAGCAATAAATCACTTTATCTTCTGTGTTCTTCAATGTTTCCCATATAAAAGTCTACATGAGAGGTTCCTGAATTGAGAGTGAGGATCCGCCGCCCCCCCCCCCCCCTCTCCAAATGAATGGACAATGGAGATAATAAGGCCTGTGTACCCTCAGCCGTCTCTTGATTCTAAGGAAAGTGCTAAGGTTTATCCTTCAAAGAACAGTTTAGTAAAAGTCACTTTCTAGTATATACTCTGACCTTTTAACTTCTTGGTTCTTGATTCTTTTTTCTCCTCTTGTTTTAAAGATTTTGCTATTGTTTTCTTAGAATGTTTTAAGGTAAGATGCCTCCCCTCTGCTTTGGCTGTATGTAGAATATAAATATGGTGTTTAGGATTTTCTAAGTTATTTCTAATAGTTTAGTTTATTCAAATAACTACTTTAGTCAGATTTATTCTCAATCTAGTTCGCCAAGGCCAGAAGACCACCCAAGGTTACAAGACCACGAGTTCCAATATGGTGGTAAATGTTCTCTCAGCTCATTTGTCAGAGTCTAGTGGAAGGGGTGGTTGGGGGGCTGGTTTGCCATCGAGCAGTTTCATTGATCTGATAGATTTGACTCTGAACCTTTACATCATCTGTAACACTCCGTTCTTTCCAGGTCTGTTTTCATTCCCCCACAGCCCCTCTAATACTAGGAAGGCACTTCAGGATATGAGAGGATTTTGAGGTTCCCAGGAAAAATTTCACCCCCTAAAAAAGAAAGCAAGAAAAGAATAAAATCTTTTTTCCTGGCTTTTACTGAAGACTAAATACCATGATTAGAAATGTCTCACTTGAAAATTCAAGGGGAGGATTAACACAAATATGTCCCTAACCTTCTAGCACTTACCCCTGTATGTGACCGAGGTTACTGGATTCCTTTTCTGAAATCATATTTGAAGGAAGGAAAGGCATAAAACAAAATCTCCTGGCAGAGACAAAGGCTGAAACAGGAGAGAAGATGGAGTACCAAAAGGACTAAAAGATGAGACGGTCTGGTTTATCAGACAAAACTGTGATTAGGGCACAGCCTTGCCAAAGCTGAGCCTATGCGATGTTCCAATGACACCTCTCTGCACGTTGTAGACCCCTGGACCTGTCCTGGGGCAGGCTTTCAGCTTGGACCGTCAGGTCTAACAGCAGGAAAATCTGACGACACTCTGGCTGAGATCACATCAATTCTCAGAAGCCAAGTATCAGAAATGAGAATGGGCTGCTCCCTCTGGAAAAGACTTACGTTTTTTAAAAATATAGCAACATCCAAATGCATAACCAACCGGTGCCAAAAAAGCAACTAACCAAGAGGAGGATGTCATGTAAAGTCGTATTTCTCTCTTCCCTTGCAAACAATATATCTTGAGGAGCTCTGCCCTCTGTCAGGTTGCAAACAAAGGGAGAATTCTTCACTCCTGAGACCCTGTGGCAGGAGCAATCAGGTTGATGGTATTTGGTTTGAACTCTAGGCCAACACCTCTCAGAAGTGTTGCAGGTTTCTTCAGATGAGTGTTTCCATGGTACCATGAGTGGAAAATTGTTTCATGGCAAGAAAAAGAGTACAGTGATTTTTAGCAACCAAGGAAGCAATAGCTTGTGAGAGGTTTCGTTCCCACTGGGCTAATCTGTCTTTAGAGGGAGAAGTGGTTAACCATGGAAGACGAATGGCACTTCCAAAGTTTTGGGGTGTCCTTTGTACTATTAAAAACCAACCTTAGTCCTTGCTGGTGTGGTTCAGTTTGTTTTGCCTTTTCCCCTACACCAGAGTATTGCTGGTTTGATTCCAGTCAAGAAACATGCATGGGTTGCCGGCTTGATCATGATGGAGGACATGCAGGAGACTGCCGATTGATGTTTCGATCTCACATCAATGTTGCTCTCTCTCTCCCCTCCTCTCTCTCTCTAAAAATCAATGAAAAAAATCTTTAAAAAATCCACTTGTAGATACTGTACCTTAACTTACTTAACAGAAAAATGAAATCTCCTCAAAGTTACATCTAGATAAGAAGTTTAAAATTTCAAGTATTACATAAGGTCTCTGTGATCTTACAGATAAATACATAGCTTAATGGCACATCAGAAATATGTAAACTAAGTAGCTTTTCCTTTTTACTTAAAATCAATATTAAAATATTTGAAAATGATTAAAAATGCCACTATTCCCTGCTTACTCAGCATGTATGATATATGGGAAATCACTCTCTAAGGCTGGTTGTGCATTAACCAGCCTTCTCTGTCTTTCTTGCTTGTAGAATCCCAGATTTTTTTGCTTATTTATCACTTCCCCATGTGACTCAGAGTATAAAACCTGATTAGTCTAAACTCACAATGGCTGTCTTATTTTCCTTGCCGGTGATTGACCAGGAGTGGGCACATGGCCCAGATCTGGCCAATGAGATGCAAGGAGAAGACTTCTGGAAAATGTTTCTCCCTCTCAAAAAACAGGAGTAAGAGAAAACAGTCACGTTCTTCTACAGGCTAATTCTGTGTCTTGAAATAATGCTTTGAGACAATGAGGACATGACCAATCCCTTACAAATACCCTGAGAATGCCAGAACAGAGAAAGAATCGAGAAGGGCAAGCCAATGAATAACCTTGGTCTGGAGCAAACACCACTGCACATCTCGTAATGTGAGCTGACCAATACCCTTATTGTTTAAGTCCACTCATCCAGAGTCTCCTCTTACTTGGAAATGAAATCATTCTTAAAAGTGCATTATAAATAGCCATAAGCATTTGAGTACAGTTGCTTTATTTTAAAAAAAAAAACTATGAAATGAAATCAAGCATTTCTAATGTGTACTAATCTCAACACTTTAATCAGGAATGCTCAACAATCTCTCCTTTGACTCAGTAGGTGGGGGTGGGGGTTGGTATTTTCAGAATATTTGTATTTTTATATTGTATAAATGATTCTAAAAATTAAATAAATTATTCTAGAAGAATATTACCCTTTTACGTTATTCCATCATTTGTTTTCTATGATTTCTGACTTATGAACTAGACAAAAATAAAAATTTAAATATCTGAATATATAGCCTTTAAAGAGATATTGTTTAGGTATAAGAATTAATCAAGAAGAGATAAAATGATTTTTTTTTTCATAGTGATTTTAGGTGGATAATGAAATACCAACTGCACTACTGCAGTAGAAAAATTAATACTCAATGGTTTGACTTTCTTTCTTTCTTTACTTATTTCTTTCTTTCTGTCTTTCTTTCTTTCTTTCTTTTGTAACTGAAAGGAAGACTTGGTTAAGAGTGCAGAAGGGTGCATGCAGGGCAGGGATGATTTTGTTGTTTGATTAATATTGCAGTTGGTCATAGTTGGAAGCAGGTCCTCACTCCACACTTTCTTCTTCTCACTCCCATTAAAATTCATTTACACTTTCCTTTGTTTCAGAATTATCTGCCTTTGTCTGATAGGGAAAGTGTGTTTATATTTCTTGGGAGAGTAATTTCAAGGTCACTTCCTACCATTAATCCCCTGTCAGGGAGGGTCCCTGGGGCATTTCCTGTTCATATTCTCAGTAATGCTGAGGAAGGAAAATTCCCAATTCTCTAATTTTTAATTTTCCACAACATCCTTCAAATATGAACTATACCATTCATTTCATTTAACTGTGACTATCGGATTAAAAAAAGTCAACATAATTTCTCTAGTATAAATCTGGTTTGCTTCTTGCTGTGTTGGACTCTATCTGTAGAATAGGCAGCACAGTGTTTTCTACCATCTTTGGAAATTAACTAGATTGAGTATAGATCACTTAGAAGTCAATCCAAGTAAATATTAGGTTTAAATCCAAAATATCAACTATTAGCTGAATATCAAGAATTGATTGTTTTTTGCCGAAACCGGTTTGGCTCAGTTGGTCTGCGGACTGAAAGGTCCCAGGTTCTATTCTAGTCAAGGGCATGTACTTTGGTTGCGGGCACATCCCCAGTAGGGGGTGTGCAAGAGGCAGCTGGTCGATGTTTCTCTCTCATTAATGTTTCTAGCTCTCTATCCCTCTCTCTTCCTCTCTGTAAAACATCAATAAAATATATAAAAAACAAAAATAAAAAAACCAAAAATGTAAAAAAAAAAAAAAAGAATTGATTGTTTTGGTCATCTTTATTAACTAAAGGTAATAGACCCCATTGATTCAATTAAGAACATTCAATTCAGTTAAAAATTGCTTTAAACATTGATAGTTTCGTAAAGAAGAAAGAATTCCTTAATATTATGATAGCTTTCACTTTCTGATTGAATACACAAGATCATAAGGTGAAAGCTTATTGAAACTTTTCAGTAAATACATTACATTATAAAGAGCTTTAGATACCTGATCATGTTTGACATATGTGATAAAAAGAAAGATCTTTTTATTTTTATAAAATATCTGATTTGATATATTCAGATACTAGAAGTAATTTTTACATATTCTATGAATGTTCAGAATATCTCCATAGTAGATGGTGACCTGTACAATAGGAAATTATCAACTATTTTGTTCTATTTGCATACAAATTGGGTGTTAAAAAAAATAAATTAAGCTCTCTTTTTTTCCCCATAGACTATCTGTGTTAAGAATTATGTGAAAAAAATTACAAAAATACCAAGAGAGAATATACAAGACTATTTAAATAAAAATTGAGAAAAGCATTATGTTCCTAAAGGGGAAATTTTCCCAAAGGCAATTTGATAAAATTCTAAAATTTATCAAAAAAATTCAACTGGCACAAATAGCCAAGGAAATTCAGAAGCAATAGAGGGATGTCTTACCTTCAGATATGAAGGCATATTAGAAAGTTATAATAATTTTACCACTGTGGTAATGGTATAAGAATAAACATACATCGATTCAAAATAGAAAATAATACTCAACAATATGAACAATTAAAAACCACCCTGCACATCACACAGCAAAAGAAATACCTGATATAAAAAGGAATTATATGTAAAATTGAATCCATTAAACAGCTTTAGCGGATTTCGCTCTGTGGCTAGAGTGTCAGCCTGTGATCTGAAGGGTCCTGGTTCGATTTCTGTCAAGAACATATGCCCAGTTGTGGGTTCGATCCCCAGTAGAGGGCATGCAGGAGGCAGCCAATCAGTGATTCTCTCTCATCATTGATGTTTATATATCTCTCTCACTCCTCCTCTCTGAAATCAATAAAAATAAAAGTAAAATAATAATAAAATTGAATTAATGAAATAACTGAAGAAAACTTGGGTGAAGAGTTTCCAATCTTGGGACCCAGAGGCTTTTCTGGGCATAAAAGCAGCAGAAGAAAACATGAAGAAAAAACCTGACATATGTGACTGTATAAGTATGTAAATCTTCCCATTTAAAAAAATCCCTGGCCCTGTCTGGGTAGCTCAGTTCTTTAGAGTGTCCTCCCAAGGCTGCGGGTTCAATCTCTGGTCAATGTTCAACCCCTTCTTTAGTTCTTTAAGTTCTTGATCTCTCACTCATTTCTCCTGGTCAAAGCCCTAAAGGCCCCACCCCCCGGGCTTCAGAGAAGGGAAGACATCCGATAACAGGAAAGAGTGTCCAGCACCCACCCCTGGGACCCTGATCGGCAGAGCTGGGGGGAGTTTCCTTGTGATCTGGGTGGACCCGTGACACAGGGAGGCCAGAGGGTGAAGGGAACATGATAATAAGCCCTGTACCCTGGGGACTGAGGAGCAACTCCAAGGAACTCATTAGGAATACGTACAAAAAGTAATCTCTCTCTCTCTCTCTCTCTCTCTCTCTCTCTCTCTCTCTCTCTCTCTCTCTCTCTCTGTCAGAAAAAAAAAGGCAATAACTTAAAAAAAATAATAATCTTGAACAAAATAGAAGGCAAAGAAATGTGTAATCTATTTGCAATGCATGATAAAAGGAGCCAATAGGTTTAACCAGAGAGAGAACTATCTTTCAAAACAATTTGGATGAATTCAATGCCCTCCCCAACAGAAATATGGGCAAAGGGCATAAATAGGCAATGCACCAAAGAAGAATTCCATAAATGGCCATAAGCATGAAAAAAAAAAAAAAGTTCAACCTCAATGATACTCAAATAAATACAAATTAAAACAACCACAATGTAATGATAGCCACTAAACTTGTTTCCCTCTAATTAAAAGCAAGGGAAATGCTCATGATATGTTTTCATTGGAAAAAATCTATTATAGAACATTTAATGTTGAATGTTTGTTAATTATCCAAAAATATATGCTTGTGTGTGAATTCATGCAAAGAAAAGACTTGAAGGGTTATATGGGGGAGGGGGGGGGATACACGGTTATTTTAAATTATTTTTTAAGCTTTTCTGTATTTGTCTTTTACTTTATTAATCAAAAAACAGGAACACAAAATGCCCCTCACGGAGTCTGCTATCAGACTCTTTCTCGCCTCCGTTCACTCTCTCATAGCAACCAGTTGGGGATACTTCTGCTTTGTGGTTGCCCGATTCAGACCTGAATATTTTAAAAAGTCTGTCCCCAGCCTTTCTCACAGGGTTCAGCTTCCCCTGGCTTTACGTTCCTCCCTGAACACACACAGTGGGAACTAATCAGAGCCCTTGGGTAAAATGTGAGATTTGTCAAATCTATGAAAACTAAGCAGTAAAATTTGACACACCAGCTAAATACAGGGGTGCTGGCCTCCAGTTTAAAATAACTCCGGCCCTCCATGAAGGCATAGCACATGATTCACACAGAACTCTACCCGATGGCTAATGTTATTCCTGCATTTTTCACATGCTTCTACTCGGACCTTTTCAAAATAACCCGTGGAATTGGGCTTTATGTGCTTATATGGCAAGGTTGCTCCCTGTGATACCGTCGCAAGGCTCAAGTATGAAATCGAGTGGAGTGTTCGTGCCAAAGCATGAATCAGTTGCAGCAGAATATTCCGAGCTCTGTTCTTCTTCTTTTCCATTCTCTAATATTTCTTCACATCGCAGCCCAAACAATCGCTCATAATTAAACTGCGGGAAGGAGCAGGCCCTGGCAGGAAATGTCGTTGGCAGGGATCCCGTGGCTCTTCGCTGTCCTCCACGCAGAACAATTACATCAGTTCCTTCCCCTTCCAGGGAAAGAACAGATTTTGCAGAGCAACAGATGAGACTAAGAGGAAGGAGGCCGCTTATTTACATACTCCTAATCGGATTAATATATGATGTTGTTATGGGGAAAGGAAATGCCTTAAAGAATTGAAGGGTCATTCTGCCAACCTGCTTTCACTTCCTCTAGGATCCACACCACATGCCGACCACAACCTCTGCTCGCCCGTCACTCCTGTTTGCTGGAAGCCTTCAGGTCCCAAGGGAAATCTAGCCAACAAGTGTGATAAGTTCCAGAGTCTGAAAGCTTCAAGAGAAGTGAAATGCCATCTGTGTTTGAAAAGTTAAAAATGTATCGCCACTTCGTTCTTCAGCACCTGCTATTTACTCAGAGGCTTCTACTGCAAATTCTAATGCAAATGTGGATTTACAGTCTGGATGTGTACCCAGAGATGGCGTGCAAGGAAGGGCATCCTAAAGGTTGCTTGGCATCAGCTTAGTTAAAGGACAGCATCGTGGTCAAACTGCTGCCTCCTGGTGGTGAATGCCTCAGCAGTTCATGGCCATGCCAGGGGCCAGAGGCCTCACCCACCTCCACTCCAATCCAGGCCTCACTCACCTCTACTCCAACCCAGGTTAACCCGTACACCCTGATCATCCTTTCTTCTGGCATTTCACCAGCTCTTGGTAGCCTGGAATCAATCACAGTTCCCTAAGAAATGCCAGTTCGGGTTGAGGGCCCAGTTCTCACAAACCCCAAAAGTGTCAGAGACATGCAGAATCCAGCCTCCCAGGGACACCAGGTGAGAAAACCACACTCTCTGTGGGAGGGTCTCAGCCATTCAGGAGGAATGAGCACATTTTTTGGATGCCAACAAGACCTTAGAGATCCCCTTCTTTAGTTCTTTAAGTTCTTGAACTCTCACCCATTTCTCCTGAGCTAAAGCCCTAAGGCCCCAGCCCCCTGGGCCTTCAGAGAAGGGAAGACATCAGACAAGCAGGAAGAAGAGTCCAGCACCCACCCTGAGGGCCCTGCTCAGCAGAGCTGGGGCCAGTTTCCTTGTGATCAGGGTGGACCAGTGACCTAGGGTGGCCAGAGGGTGAAAGGGACCAGACAATAAGCCTTGGGGACTGAGGAGACAACTCCAAGGTATTCACTCATTCCTCCAGAGGATAAATCTTGGGATGCATTCCACACCAGAAAACTAATTCCATGGCACCCAAATGTACCAATTCCTGAAGGGGAAGGATTCAACCCTGATCTTGTTCTTACCAATCTACAAACTTTAGAGACAAAGTGGACACCTTTACCCTGCCATCGGACACACAGCTGGTTCTCACAGTCTCTCCAGCTGAGAAAAATATTTTTTTTAAATACAGGAGTCTGGAGCAAACCCAGGGCAAAGCTGGGAGTGCTGTCTGAGGCAGCATGCACACAGGATAAGGCAGGGTGGTTCTCTCCTCATCACCCAGGCTTGTCCATTTGCCAGCATGCTGAGAGTGTTCAGAAAGCCCTGGCAGAGGAGACTCAGTAAAAATGTCCCCACCAAGGAGCAGGAATATGATTTCAACACTAATAATGAAAGCAGCACCATATAAGGCAGGCATCTCTTATTTACAAGTGACAGATGCTCAGCTCATAGGGAGTTGGTGACTTATGCCAATGGGGGAATTTTATCAGCTTAAACAAATAGATCAGTGTTTTGTTTTGTTAAAAAGTCTCAGGCACATCTCGATTCAGAAGCTTCGATAATATCATCTGGGTTTTGTCTGTCTCTTCATTTCTTGGCTTTTCCTTCTCCACCTTGGCTGAATTCTGCAGAAGAGTTCTCCCATGACTAGGAAAAGTAGCTGTTGTAATCGTGCTGATCATTGTTTTGTTCTGTAGCATCTGGAACTCCTCTCTCTGTTGGGGAATTTCCCACCTCATAAGTCTTGGTGGGGCACGTGCCCTTCCAATGCAGAAGAGGGAAAATGTCAGATGCTTGATTTCCCAAACTCCTATGCAGCTGGGGTTCAGGCATGTAACCCAGACAACGCCAACCAAACACAGCCGTCCTAAATTTGGAACTAGACCCCAATAAAGCAAAGAAGTAAAGAAGAAGAAGAAAACACACACACACACACACACACACACACACACACACACACACACAAAATGGCAGGAATTTTGAGACCTTCTCCCTGCGAAGCCCACGTTCCTGGGGTGGCTCTGTGCTGGTGTCTCGGGTCCTGTGCTCATGTCAGCTCGGTAGGCTGGAGGGCTTTGTGCTTAGCCACAGTGGCAAAGGTGTCCTCACTGGACCTGTCCTGGGGCATAATTTGGGGCCATGTTCCTGGTTGTTGAATAGAGTACCTGATTCTCTGGCCATCCTGGGAATTCCTTCTGCTAGCCAGTAACATTTTCATAAATGTCTGCTTAAATCATCCAAAGCAGGTTTCTATTGCTTTTAGGTAAGAACCTGACTGCCACAGGCTCACACCATTCCAGCTTCACAACCCCATGTGAGAAGTAACTTATATCAACCCAGCCAAGAATACTTATCATATCAACCCAGTCAAGAATACTAATTGATCTTTTGGGGACCAAAGGGCAACCCCTAGAGAAATGGGACTTTATGATTGGCCCAACCTGTGTGAAACATCCATTTTGGTGGCCAAGGACAATGGAGCTCACAAAGACAAACTCACAAGGACCTTATAGCTTGGAGGAGGTGACATTTTCAATGGAAATAGCTGCCCATGATAAACATTTTCCTTTTATACAGACTTTCCCCTGATGATTCACCAGGCATTTAAAGGGTACAAATACCAAACTGCAAAGAAGTGAATGAACAAACCTTGTTTGCTAGTTTCACCTCCTCAGAACAGCAAACTACAATATACCTTCAAGTGAATAAACCAAGAAATACGATGAATAAAAGGGATCTTGTGCATGGAATTTCTCAAAGTAAGATATATATTTTTTTTGTCTCCAAGCCTTAGAAAGTCTGTAGAAAGTATTTTCAGCAACAGCTAGACATTATTAGGAAACCACTGCTTCTAAACAAGACCCTCACCCCATTCTCTTTAATCATCTACCCTTTCTGTCACCTACAACACAGTAAGATTCTTCAGTCTCATGGAAATTTGTTGTTCTTTTTGTTTTCTTTAAATATTTTTTATTGATATTTTTTTTTTTTTTAGAGGGAGAGGAAGGGAGAAGTAGAAACATCGATGAGTGACAAACATCATCTATTGTTGCCTTCTGCAACGCCCTCCCCACCCTTACTGGGGATCAAGCCTGCAACCTGGGCATGTGCTCTGACTGGGAATTGAATCAGTGACCTCTTGGTTCCTGGGTCCGATGCTCAACCACTAAGCCATACCAGTAGGGCTCTCATGGAAATTTGAATCCTCTGGGAGAAATTTTCCAGAAATCTAATCTTTGCTGAGAGAAATAAACAACTTCAGCCATCACATAGTGTCACTGTGCCCCAAAGAGCAGTAACCCTACCACATGCCAAGTAGAGTCTCACACATGGCTATAACTCTTGGGAAGCGTGGGCTCAGCTGGAGGCAGAAAGCTAGCTTAGAAGAAAAGTGGGGAAAAGCCAGAACCAAAGGGACTAGAATAGAAAGAATGTTAGGGAATGAGAAAGGGGACATGTACAGATTGCATCAAGGTCAGCAAAACCCCAATATAAATAGTAACAGCTGTATGCTGAGTCCCAGCAGCAGGAGCTATGCTGGATATTTTCCGTTTGGCTCTCCAGATCCTCTCCCCTTGCTTATCCACTCTGCTCACTGACAAGCTATAGAAAGTGTATCAATCAGCTGTCTGTCTGTCTATCCATCTGTCAGCTTGCCTCCATCTGGGTTCAGCCAGAGGGAGGCACCAGCAGAAGATAGATGAGTAGAAGAAAAGTGAGCTCTGAGATATTGCTTCTCTGCTTGCCTGTCCACGAGATCACAGCTCCTATTGGGCAGTCTTCTCTATGCAACCATTCTCTGGAGGTTCTGCCCCTTTCTCACTACTTGATCCTGTGCCTTCTCAGGACTAAAGTGGATAGCACTCTCTGCTACCCTAGCCCCAGGTCACTGCTCCATCCTTTGTAGGCTTCACTTAAACCATGGCCACTCTTTGTAAAGAGTACCTTCACACAGTAGTTCTTACATCCTTTAGTCATAGCATTTAAACATGCCATCAGTTTCCTGCTGGATCCATGACTAATGCAAAACCCAAACACTTAATGATTGACCATGTGTGGCTTGGGGTGAGTGGGTATGGGGAGCCAATGAGTAAATGTGATGGCAGGAAGAGAGCTGAGAAAATGGGAATGGGGATAGTAGATGTGCTGCATTCAGTTCAGACATTATCCTATATTGCATCCAAGTGGAGATGTCAAACAGGTACATGGGGGTTGGGGAGTCACTTTTGAAGATGGAGGTTTAGGAATTTCCACAAGTAGGTAGTTGATAAAACTAGGAAAGGAGATGTGGTTGTTCAGGAAACAATAGGAGGGGGGGAAAGGGATAACTGGCACTTTAAAAGTTTCAAAGAGCTTAAATTTCAAATGTGTGATAGAAAACACTTCATTTCATTTATCAACTTTTATAACTTAAATCCCTGTAAATGTTGTGTACTTTTTTTTTTGGCAGTTTTTGTTGCTGTTTTTAAATCAAGGAAGTGCTTTGTCAGGACTTCTGGTCTACTTAAACATCAGCATGCCTTTCTACAGAAACCTTAACCATTGCTGCCATCAAGGTGACAAAGTGGCCCAGAGATAAACCTGTCCTCTGCAGGAAAAGATTACCATTCTTACTTAGAAGCAATTTCCTTTGGGAAAGAAATCATTTAGAATTCAAATTAAAAAAAAAATTCCTAAGTAATCCCACTCAAATATATATGTACTTAGGGTACTTTAAATCATTTTTGTTTTGTTTTCTGACAGTGTATAGAGAAACTATATGCCCAAGTAACATGGTAAATGACAAAACATGAGTGAAATTTAAGTTTAAGAAAATGAAACAATTAGCAAGTGGCATTAAGAACAAAATTTTGGTGATAGAGAGAGAGAGAAAAAAAACAACAAAAGAGAATTTAGAAAACATAAATGTCTATCAAGAGCTGAGTGGATAAACAAAATATGATATCCTAATATATAAAAAGCCAGGGGCTATCACGACCAAAACAACCAGATGGCTGATGGAACAGCAGGCTGTGTGGGACAACCAGGCCGGCAGTGGGGATAGTGAGGGATGACCAAACTATTGAATAGCAGGCTGCATGGGATGATCAGGCCAGGGGTGGGGTTGGAGGGTGTGGGGAGAGGGGACAGTGGGGGTGACCAAGCTGGTAGGCGGGAAGTTAGGGACAACCAGGGCAGTCAGTGAGGGGAGACCAGGCTGGAGGGGGGGCAGTAAGAAGCAACCAGGCCAATGGAGGTGGGGGGAACAGTTAAGGGCCACCAGGCTGGTGGGAGAGGGCAGTTGGGGTGACCAGGCCGGCAGAGGGGAAGTTAGAGGCAATCAGGCTGGCAGGCAGAGGAAGTTAGGGGTGATCAGATTAGGGGGTGGGTGACAGTTAGGGGTGATCAGCCAGGCAGTCAGGTGAGTGGTTAGGAGCTAGCGATCCCAGATTGTGAGAGGGATGTCTAACATCCCCTGAGGGGTCCCAGATTGAAGAGGGTCCAGGCTGGGCTGAGAGGACCCACCCTTTCATGCACTAGGCCTCTAGTATCCATATATATGGATACTAGAGGCCTAGTGGTGCCTCGCATAACGAACGCCTCGCACAGCGAACTTTGGACAGGTTTTTCATGAAACCATCGGCCAAAAAGCAGAAAATGGATGAAGATGTGCAAGATTCGGTAGACTCTACTTAGTCTGTCTTAAAATTAAAAAAATGTGTGTTTTTTTAAAAAAAATTATGTTTTTAGATGTAGCTAAATAAAAATATGTCATCTTAGCATATTTTTTTATGTCATCTTAGCATATTTTATGCTACAGAACGAATTATTTTTTTTAACATGTATTGTTATGGGAAAACGATTTTCACATAACGAACTTTACACATAACAAGCTTGCTCCTGGAACGAATTAAGTTCGTTGTGTGAGGCACCACTGTAATAAAGTAGTTCTTCACAGAAAAAAAAAAAGTCTATTACTGATACAATCAAAAACATTATAAACTAAAATATTATGATGAAGAAAAGTAGCCAGAAACAAGAGTCCATAGTGTACTATTCTATTTACTAGTATATAAAACCCCAGAAATTGCAAATTAATCTACAGTGACAAAATGCAGATTTCATTAGCTGCTGAAGTCAGGGATCAGAAGAGAAATAGACAAAAATGGAAACCTTAGGTATAATGGAATTATTCTGCATCTGGATTGTCCTAGATTCATGCGTGTATATATTTGTTAAAATTATTTGAATTGTACACTTTAAGAGGGTACTACTTATTGTGCAAAACTTATACCTCAACAATGATTTTTAAAAGAAAATGAAAACAGGGTGGGAAGAGCTGTGGGAGCTGATGTGTTCCCCAGAACATGAGTGTTCTCCGGTAAAAGGAAGAATGGAGACTGCCGGGACCAGTCAAAATGTAGGAATAAAACCAATGGAGAGATGTCACTCAAGCCTCAGGAGTCAGGGTTTGAAGAGGAAAGAACTGACTGGTTAATAATCTGAGTATAAAAAGAGAGCTCTTAAGATAATAATTGGAATTTATCCATTGGCTATGACATTTGAGGACACATTTCTAACTTTGTGAGAGCAGTTTCCAAAGAGTGGGACTGTGAACACCAGCTGGGAATCCCAACGTTCAGAGAAAGGGAAAAGGTGAAGGCAGGATGTAGAAACTTGAATTCAGGGCATCTTGTATGAGAAAAGCAGACAGAATAAGATCTGACAATAACCAGAAAGTGGGGGCAGGGGTTAGGGGAGAGAGTGTTTTGCTTTATGGAGAGAAACATAACAGTCTTTATATGTAAAGGGGATTAAATCAGTAGAGAGGGAGACTTTCATCTTGTAAGGGGCCAAGGAGAGGCAGGCTCCAGAAAGGTGAATTCAGGGCATCTTGGAAGGGCTTCATCCCTCGTGTGTCACAGGGGTAAGTAAGGATGTGCTGATGAGATGTAGACAAATCTTTCAGAGAGGGACATCAACTAGAGACATTTTATACCTTATGGCCTCAATTATCTAAATAAATTAAGAGGCATGGAAATTTGATGTGAATTGTTGAAATAGGATAGGGGTCCTGGAGATTTGAATAGTTATATTTAAAAAAAAGAAAAAAAGGAGAGGAATCTGTAAATACTCTGACTGGTCTACAAGGTGATGCATGACCTAAATTTTTTATAATTCAAAACCCAGGGGAGAAGTCTTTAGCAGAAAGAAAGAGTTAAACATAGATATGATACAGATGAATATAGATAATATGTAAGTAAATAAGTAGGCTAAGGCTGGATAATCCATAACATCAGTTTCCCACCTTCTCCTCACTGTACTCTCCTGTCCCAAAATTTATATTCATAACTGCTAAAACTCTAAGTTTAGAGGAGAAGGGGATGGGAAGAAGAGTAATCCAGTATCCACAAGCAGACAGATATAATCACATAATAGGTATCCAATATAATAAAAGGCTAATATGCAAATAGACTAAATGGCAGAACAGCGGGTCATTATGATGTGTGCTGACTACCAGGGGGCACGCGAGGAATATGGCAAGCAATAGCAGCAGGCGGAAGAGCACAAAACTTGGCAGCGGGATGGTGGAGGTGAGCAGGGCACCAGACCAAGGCGGGACACGGGTCACTGTCATCAGGTCTAGCCTCTGGTGGTTACTGAAAATTGTTTGCTCCCACTCGCTGCAGTCCCGCCTGGCACTAGCACCTGCTGCTTGTACTGGACCCGCCCACACCCACTGATGGCACTGGCCCCAATTGCTCAGTGCCGTCAGCAGGTGCGAGCACCAGATGCCAGCCCCAATTGCCTCTCAGGACTTCTCAACCTTCCCCTGCTCCTGAGGGGCAATCAGGGCTGGCAGCCAGCCCTGCTCAAACCCACTGCCAGTGCCAGAGCTGCCACTTACACCCACTGCTGGCATCAGCTCTGCTTGCACCCGCAGCTGGCACCCAGAGCCAGTCCCAATTGCTCAGTACCGTCAGCAGATGAAAGTGGAAACTGCTAGCCCCAATTGTCCCTAAGGGCTACTCCACCTTTCCCTGCTCCTGAAGGGCAATCAGGGCTGGCACCAGCAGCGGGTGTGAGCAGCAGCAGCAGGAGCAGGGCTATTGGCAAAGAGAAAACCAGGCAAAGTGCAAAAGATGGGTTGAGACCCACCCCTGTGCCCACTACTTTTAAGGTGCATGAATTCATACATTGGGCCCCTAGTTCTTTCATAAAATTGAATACCATTTCCTAGTCTTGATGTATCTGTATCATCATTCCTTTAACCAGAAACTTGTTATGGACATTTAGATTGTTATGAAGATTTTTGCCTTTTTAAACAAGGCTGCAGCTGCAATGACTAACATTCTATATCTGTCATTTTGCGTGGACAAAATGGGAATATATTTGGACTTGGACTTGCTAGGTGAAAAAATATATGGTTTGGTATTTAATATCCTATACCTTTGCATTCCCACAGACAAAACACAACAGTGTTTGTTTCCACATGACCTCTCCAACATGGTGCTTTAATGGAATGTTCTCTCTTTACTAATCTGATAGGTTCTAAAATGGCATCTAATATAATTAGCATGAGCTATGGCACTCTTAGCTATGAATTCAGTGTTAATGAAGGAATAATATATAGTAAATAAGGTGTCTTGAAACAGGTACACACATAAAATGAGGTTGTGTATTGATTGGTTGACAAAAATGTTGTGATCAAATGCTTGTAGGAAATTACACTGTCTCCCCTAGGAGCAATGGTTCCGTACTTGCTAATTCAGTGTTCAAATTGATTTTATAGAACAGAACTACTGTGAATAATGCCAACCACTTGGGAAATCAGCTCTTTGTTTTATAAGTTGCAGTTCCTGTGTCTAGCTTGTCGTTTTTCTTTTATTGTAGTTTCACTTATTATTTTTTTGACAAAATATATGTTTTACATTTTTTATGTGGTCAAGTTTAAATATTATGAAGTTAATATTAACCATATACCTCTGGCTATTGTGATTTTGTTAAAGGGGGAAAATGAATGAGTGTGATCAACACCTGAATCCAGGTATTACTTGCCATCTGGCCCGTGGATCTCTGCCTAAGCAGAAACCTTCTCTGTCGCCATCCACTTAACTAAAGCCCACCTGATGGAGAGGAAGAGAGAGATTATATGACTGCTATTTCAAAGGGGAGCAATTAGATTCCCAGGAGTACTATTTCACTTTATCCTTGAAATATTTATTTGGGGAGAGTGTGAGCCCATGGCCTCAGTGACAAAGAGATTCATGAAAACTTTTACTTCTATTTTTACAAGATTTGCAGAAGGAATGTTGTAATATTTTTGGTTTCACATTAACCTTCACCCAACACAAGTTACAAAAGTTGCTGGAGGCAGTCCTAATAATACTTTCTCTTTAATCAATTTGATGGGAATCATCCCCAAACGAATGAAGACCTACCTTCTAGCAAAGTGAGGACTATTTTTCCAATTGTCTGCTAAGAATCCACAGTTGTATTTTAATGAAGCCAAAAGTGTCAAACTGACTCCAAATTGGAACTCACATTTCCAGCACCTCGGCTTGTCAAATCTCAGGTGATGGCTGATGTTCAGACTCTGATAGTGACACACTTACAATGGCACCATGCAAAAGCTTTCCCTGGCTCTCATCCTCTTTGCCAGGAATTTGACTTCAGCAATAGATATGAATCTGTGACCTACATGCAAATTATTCCTGATGACATGGATACAGAATTATAAAAGGGAGAGTAACAAAAACATCTGGTTAGACAAGCAGTCAAGTGTACCACCACTAGGGCAGTAAGCAGACCCCACTTGTCAGAGCTCCGGAGATTTATTACATATGATCTGCACAGTAGTACCATTGAATTTCCAGTAAGTTGATGACTAATCCCATATTTTTGCCTGAGAACTGCATGTGGAATTCTCAAGTTCCCCCTTCTAATTTACCACCGGTCATTCCAAAATACTTGTCTTTCATGTGAAACAAAAGCACAGTACTGTCTCCATATTTCCATAATTCTATAGGCAAATCAAGTGACTTTGCTGCTATTGTTCTTTAAGAAGACAGCCTTGTAAAGAAGCAGGTATTGCCTAAGGTGAAACTGGGAGATAAGTTCTCTCCACCAACCCGCCTGCAATAGACTGAACTGTGTACCCCCTCCCAAATGTATATATTGAAGCCCTAGGAGATGGGGCTTTTAGAAGGTAATTAATGTTACATGAGGTCATACAGATGGGGTCCTCAACTGGTGGCCTTCTAAGAAGAGGTAGACTGGCTTGCTCTCACCTCCCACACACACACTCCCTCTCTCTCCCCATTTATGCTCCAATCAAAGGCCAGGTGATCACACATCCAGATGGTGGTGCCATCTACAAGCTGGGAGGAGAACTCTCACAAGAGCCTGACCATACTGGCACACAGATCTTATACTTCCAGCCTCCAGAACAGGGACAATAGTTTTGTTATGGCAACCTGAGCTAAGGCACTGCCTCTCCTTGATTCCAGGGGCTGGGGCTTCCATGTTGGTTCTAATAGTCAGTGTGCAGCCTCACATTTCCCCAAACCATCCTCCAGCCCTGCCTCATCCTAACCTTTCCAGCCACTTCCTTCCTCCCCCTCCCAATTTAGTCAAAACCTCTCCCTTCTGAATACCCTTCCCCTGGATCCCTGTTTTCTTAAGTGACTGGATGATCTGATAAACTCCTCCATGCTACAGTGTCAATGTCTGCTAACGATTTGAAGTTACATTCACTTCTCCCCTGTCTCCTATGATAGGTACTTAAAGGCAAAGTAGGTCTCCTGATTTTGATAAGGGCAGAACAAGCTTGACATCCCTAGGCTTATTCTGGAGCTGGGCAGAGGATGGAGCTTAAGAAGCACCATTCTAAGGGTTAATAGCCAAGGAAGACCACCTCTTTCATAGCCTGGTCTCATGCTCTTGGGAAACAGCCCAGTTCTTTGGCTTCCTCTTTAACAGTCCTTCCAGCACACAGCTACCTCATTTAATGGCTTTATGGCAATAATTTCCAAAAAGCTAAGATGTGATCATTTCAGATACTGAAGGAGGTGGCCAGAGGAGCTACTGGAGGACAAGCCAATCTTTTAGACCACCTCCCTGCAGCTTGATACTTTTGTTACATTTAATCAGAAGGTGAGGTATTGCATGAAAACAGGGGGAAAGGCCCACAATGATCGATTTCTCCCTGGTGTCCCTGAGGTCCTCACTGGTGAGCCCACACAGCTCCCTTGAACAGGCGTCTCTTTGCTTCTGCACATGACTGGGGTCCAGTGCCTATTGTCCAACCACCTCTCACACCCTACTTCTCTTCTTTGACCTTTCCATTTGATCTAAGGAGAGGAAACCCTCTCCTCCTCTGATGGTCCTTAAATGAGCTTCCCATGAACTTGTCCAAGCTGAGGCTTCAGAAAAACAAAAGCCAGGAAGAGAAATATCTTACTGAAAACGTCTGCTTCCGGCCCAATAACAAAAACTTCCTCAACACCCAAGAGCCTCAAAGGGCTTGGTTACACTTGTGGAAATGGGGAAGGCAAAATCAGAGAGGAAAAGTGATGCTTTTCTCAATTATCCCGGTCCACAAACACAACTCCTTAAGAGAAACAGCCAATACAATTACAAGCAAGTAAGTTCTCCTTGCTGAGTGCTATCTGCCAGCTCCTGGCAGCACCAGCCTAGAAGAAGGTTGACTCCCAGCTGTGTTAACAATTCCCTATAAGTGATGTCACCAATCTGGACTAAATTTTGTCCATTATGAGTTCAGCAAACTTTTATAAGTACTGCTTTCAGCAGGAATTTGGAGAAGCATGTAGTATAGGTCTTGGGGCCTAAAACTTGCCATGAAATCAAGTTGTACCTAATCCTATCTAATAAAGAGGGAATATACTAATTGACCATCATGCCCTCACAAAGATGGTGGCACCCACAGCCAATAAGGAGGTAATATACTAACTGCCACACTCTCAAAGATGGCAGCACCCACAGTTACAATATGGTGGCTGCCCAGCCGCCTAGGGCCACCCAAGGCTCAGGTAACCAGGGCCAGCCGAGGCAGCAGCAGAGTTATGATGGGGGTGTCGCCTTCCCCTGATCACCAAGTTGCCTCCTACCCCTGTGGGCTCCTGGACTGTGAGATGGGGCAGGCCGGGCTGAGGGATGCCCCCTCCAATGCATGAGTTTTCATGCACCAGGCCTCTACTCTGTACATAAGTCAAAAGATGCAATTACAAGGACAGCACATACCCAAGGTGCTATGGAAACACCTAGCTTGAAGGGGAGAAGTCTAAGCTGAGTCTTGCAGGAGTAGATAAGTGGGCAGCACCAGCAATAGGAATGATGAATGAGGCCCCTGGGAAGGCTGGCAGGGATCAAATCCCAGCACAGGTTACCTGCCACAGTGAAGAACTTATCTCCCAGTAATAATGAAGTATCTTGGAACAGCTTTGAGAGGAGTGGTTATATGCTATGATTTTTTTCTTAAGCAGCTTAAACACTGTTATATAGTTCTGCGTCATCAGCATGACGACAACACAGGCATTCTGCACCGCCCCAGCCGCTCAGGGCCTCGGGGCAGCATGGGAAGGTGAAAAGGGTCTCACTGGGCAAAATCAAGGTGTTGGCAGGGCTGAGTTCCTTTCTGGAGACTCTAGAAGAAAATCCATCTCCTTGCCTTTTCCAGCTTCTAGAAGCCATCACATTCTTTGGCTCATGACCCATTCCCTAGTCTTCAAAGCTGACACAAGCATACTGAGTCCTTGCACATTGCATCACTGTGAACTTCTTTTCTGCCTTCCTCATCTATTTTTTAAAAACATTTTTTTATTTGAAGTGAAATTCACATAACATAAAATTAACTAATTTAAAGTGGCAATTCAGTAGCATTTTGTACATTTACAATGTTGTACAACTGCCATCTCTATCAAGTTCCAAAAAAATATTTTTTTCATTTTTGAAGAGGGAGGGAGGGGGGAGAAAGAGAGAGAAACATCACTGTGAGAGTAAAACTTCAGTGGACTGCCTCCTACACTCCCCCTACTGGGAATCAAATCTACAACCTAGGCATGTGCCCTGATTTGGAATCAAACTGGCAACTTTTCAGTATACTGGATGATGCCGACCAACTGAGCCACACTAACCAGAGTAAGTTCCAAAACATTTTAATCACCTAAAAAAAAACAACACCCACCTGTATCCAGTAAGCAGTTACTCCCCTCTGTCCAGCTCCCGGCAATCACTAATTTACTTTCTATCTCTTTATATTTACCTATTCTAGATATTATATATAAGTAGAATTATATATCAATAATACTAGACACCTGATGCATGAATATTTGTGCAGAATGGGCCTTCCTTACCTGGCACAGCCTTTGCTCAGGCCCAAAGCTGCCTTTCTGCCTTTGCTCCACCCAGAGCTGCCTTTTCACCTTCACATGCTGCCCCGAGGCCCTGAGCAGCTGGGGGCAGTGCGAATGCCTGTGTTGTCACCATGGCAATGACGCAAGCATTCCACCCCAGCCCACTGAGCGCCTGTGTATGCAAATTAACCCACCATCTTTGTTAGGAAAATTTGCATGCTCACTCCTGATTGGCATAATGAAGGTATGGTCAATTTGCATCTTTATCTTTTATTAGTGTAGATGTGACCTCTGTATTTGGTTACACTTACCATAATGTTTTCAAGGTTATGGCATCTATCAATACTTCATACTTTTTTTTAAGGCTGAATAATATTCCATTGTTTGAATATTCCACATTTTTATCTATCCATTCAGCCTTTGATGAACAATTTGTTTCTGCTCTTAGCTAATGTGAATTATGTTGCTGTGAACATCTGTGAACAAGTGTTTGTTTGAGTGCCTGTTTTCAGTTCTACTGAATATATACTTAATTGTCAGGTCACATGGTACCTCTTTGTTAAACTTTTTAAGAGAACACCAACCTGTTTTCCACAGCAGTTTCACCATTTTACATTCCCACCAACAGTGTATGAGGGTTTCAAACTCTCTATATCCTTGCCAACACTTTTCTTTTTCTATTGGTGTTGGTGTGTGTGTGAGTATGTGTGTGTTATAGCTAGCCCAGTGGGTGTGAGGTGTTACCTTATTGTGGTTTTTATTTGCATTTCCTTAGTGACTAATGATATCTAGTGTCATTTTAAGATATGCTTTTTAAATAACTGAATTTGGAGGTTGATGAAAGATGGATTTAAAGGGAATGAAAAGAAAATAGGAATACCAGTTTTCTAGATAAAATCTTATGAAGCCATGAATAAGCAATGGAAGTAGGGAAAGAGAGGGAAAAACATATTGGAAAAGTATTTAGAAAAGAAAATTGTCAGAATTTGGGCACCAGTTGAATGTGGGGGTTAAAGGGAGAAATCAAAGCACCCTCATCTTCATCCATAAAGTAAAAGGGGTTGGCCAGATAACCTGGTATTAACCTTTTTTCTCAGAGTGACTTTACCTTGGAAATATCAAAAAGGTTTATAAGTGAAATTTACTTGGGCCCCCTTAAAATTTATGTTGCATACATACTTTACTAGTAGCTGCTACTAAGATAAGCCCTTTTCATTGCAGGGAAAACTGAGACAAAACAAAATTTAAATGGAAATAATAAAGTGTTAAATTATTTAAATAGCCTCTATGTCATTGTGTTTTACATAACATTTCACAAGTCAAGTGCCAGGGATTTGTCACCCAAATTAAGCCCATCAAAATGAAAATGTGAATTATAAAGAGAATTATTTTTTAGTCTGTACAAAGGAAATAAGTCAATGCTAACTCACAATAAAAGGCATAAAAGTTGTGTTTCAAAATTAACATAATTCCCTGATAAGAAGAACAAAGATTGGCCGAAACCGGTTTGGCTCAGTGGATAGAGCATCGGCCTGCAGACTGAAAGGTCTCGGGTTCGATTCCGGTCAAGGGCATGTACCTTGGTTGCGGGCACATCCCCAGTAGGGGGTGTGCAAGAGGCAGCTGATCGATGATTCTCTCTCATCGATGTTTCTAAGTCTCTATCCTCTCTCTTAATCTCTGTAAAAAAATCAATAAAATATATATATATTAAAAGAAAAAGAACAAAGATTACATTTAGATGAATAAATTTTATAACTTGAAATTTCCCTGTTTTGGGTTCTGGTTTCTTCATTCTTATAGAAAAATGCCAAGATTGGTATACTTCAAAATTCACCTTACTCGTGACTTAATTAGAGTCAAAACAGTTTCAATAAGAATGTGTCTTCAAATTTAGAATTGAATCAACAAAAGATTGTTCATTATACAATCTTTTTAAAAATTTAAAAATGAAACTAATTTATAAAATAAGTTTAAGTGGTATAATTTCAACAAAAAAAGAACTGTACCTATTTTTAAAGATTAAAAGTAATCATTTTATCATGTGTGTTAATGCTAAATAAATATAATTTTGGTAGTGGACACATGAGATTATACACTAAAACCCACCCAATCACTATAAAACTGACTCTTGGGAAGACTGATGATTCCTTTGGTTTTATTATCACTAGGTCATTAAGATAGTGAACGAATGGAAAGATTTTGCCCTTCGTAAGCTATATTAAACATTTTTCATTTTCTCAAGTATTTTTCTCCTGTTCATTCTTTTACAACTGTTCATCATTTCTTAGCTTAGTCTCTTCAAGGCACACATTCCATTCAACCATTAAATTGAATTACCACCCTCTCAAGTAATTTATATTCTCTCAATATTATTCCTAATAAGATATAAGATGTTCATTTTTCTAGGACTCAACCTGATCAAAAAATCATTTCCACTGAAGGTTCATGGGGAGGCCATGATAAAAGTGAAAGGATAAAGTGTGAGGTTGTGAAGAATGGAATTAAAGGAAAGGCTTCCACTGAGCTGGTCTTCTTCAGCTCATATACCTGGAACTTCTTTACCCTAATGGGCTCTGCTCATGTTTGGGCCTGCCATTGTTCCTTAACCAATCCTGCAGGGCTGAGCAATGATCATAGCTTCTGATCACTCCTCTCTTCTCATTCATCAGTTCCTCTCTACAGGATATTAGGGAATTACAATATGTCCCTCCTTATCAGCAGCAATATTTTTTGTCTTCAAGTCTATGTTGTCTCATCTTAGTATGGATACTTTAGCACTCTATGGATGCTGTTTGCATGGAATATCTTTTTCTACCTATGATGTAATAAAAAAAATAAATATTTGGTCTTTGTGTCTGGTCTCTGACACTGAGCTCCTAAAACCTCTGTAAATTATGTCTTTCATATGCTAATGAGATGATTCTGCTGGAGGGTGAGCATAGCTTCAAGAGGGAGGCTGACTGTCAGAAAAATCACCCACATGATTGGAAGGTGATCCCCAATCTTTAGGGAGGGGAGAAGAGATGGAGGTTGAGTTTAATCACATATGGCCAATGATTTAACCAATCGTGCCTACATAATGAAATCTCCATAAAAATCCCCAAATTATGGTGTTTTTAGAGCTTTTGAGTTGGCAAATAGTATACCCATGTGTCAGAAGAGTGGTACACACAGACTGGATGGGGACAGAGACCCCTGTGCATGGGATCCTTCCAGCCCAACTCTGTATTTCTTCATCTGAGAGTTTGTTTGTATCCTATGTAATAAACTGTGATGGTAAGCGGAGCACGTTCTTGAGTTCTGTAAGTTGTTCTCCAGAAGTATCAAACTTGAGGTGATGGTGAAGTGTTCCTTAGAACCCTGCATTTGTTGTTAGCTGGACCTAAGCGTGGGTTTCCTGGGAACCATGCTTGCAGCTGGTGTTTGAAGTAGAAGCAATCTTGTGGGACTGAGTCCTTTAACTTGTGGGATCTGATGTTAACTCCAGTTACGTGGTGTCAGAATAGAATTGAATTGTTGGCCATCTAGTTGGTTTAAGAGAATTAGAGAACAGGTGTGGAAAAATTATGCATATTTGATGTAAAAAATGCACACCGTTCTTTAACCTAATTGTATTTTTAGATTGCATAATCTCTACTGATCTATATTCAAGTTTGCTAATTTTTCCTCCGACTAGCAAAAATACTCTTTGAATTCCTCTAGTGGATTATTATAAGAATAGTTCTTGACATCACTTCATGCTCATTTTTTTTTCTAAACCCAGCAATTCAATTCTGCCTTGCAGAGTGCCCAAAGGCCAAAGCCCAAAGCCTAATTATTCCCTCCTGAGAGATTTCAGGACCTTGTCCCTACCAACTTTCATAGAAGTTTGGCCAGCATCTTCCAACTCTAGCAAAAAATCATTTACTGACTATAGGGCAAAAGCTATCACTGCTGTTTAAATAAATGACAAATTTAGGACCCAGAATTGAGAAATAATTTTCCAATAAATAAAGGACTAGAATGTTAACGAAACCACTTAATGAGTGTGTATAAGAATCACCTAGGTTGTTTTTTTTTTAAAGTTCATATACTTGGCTTCAGTCATTCTGATTCACCTTACTCATGACTTAGTGTCAAAACTGTTTCAATAAGAATGTGTCTTCAAATTTAAAACTGAATCAACAAAAGGTTGTTCATTATACAATTTTTTAAAATTTTAGAAATGAGACTAATTCATAAAATAAGTCTAAGTGGTATAATATGAGGCAAAACCCAAGAATTTGAATTTTTAACAGCACTTCAGATTATTCTATTGTAGTATATGGAATCTGAGAACATTAATATAATAGTCAACTAGTTTTGGTTCCAAAGTACTTGGGAGAGTACAACAGCCAGGCCAAGCAAAACCAAACATGAAAAATAAACATAGAAACATTTTCATTTTCTAATAGAAAGATTGTTACTAATCTGGAATCAAGAGTAAGGACTCCAAAGTAGGGCCTAGTGACCACAGAGTTCTTATCTTTAATAAGAACCAAGTAAGAACATTATTTTAGTTAGATCATTATCCTGAACATGACTACTTTTCTCAACTCCAATTAATTTTAAAGAAAAGTCTGCCCTTTAGAACATTTGATAGTCAAGCCTTTAGCAGAAATGAGAGCTTCAAAGCCAGATCTATAGATTACATCTGGAGGTGGACCATTCCCTTATTATTTTTTAAAATTTTATATACCATCTTATTCCAATAAGGTTTAAGATTATTTGTGAAATTTATTTTGGTATGAAAACTTATTCTGGCTTTTTATATAAATGGATAGAATAAGGCCCAGGCCTCAGTGACTCAGCACACAGGGAGTTGAGCACATTGAGTGAAACACAGCCTGTGGAGGAAGGCAGCCCTGAGTCTCTGTCTAGCTCCTTTCTTTATTGATGTGAAACCTTGGGCTAGTTATTTGACATCTTCAATCCTCGGGTTCTTTGTAAAACAGAGAAAACAACATTGTCTACTTCACTGGATTTTGTGGGAGTTAAATAGTTTAATTTGGAAAATGTTAAAGACATGACTATCCTTGGTTAGACATAAGGGGTCCTGGCGGAACACAAAGGATACTTGGGAGCCAGAGAGCAAGACAAATGTCTTTGCTTTTCCTGCAGGAGGGTGTGCACACTCAGGGTCTAGCAGCTCACACACTGAGAGGACGGTCTGCTTGGGGTTTTATGTCTGATGCAGGACCTCTGTCCCTCATTCTTTTTTTCTTTTTTTTTCTTTTTTTAAAATATACTTTATTGAGTTTTTACAGAGAGGAAGAGAGAGGGATAGAAAGCTAGAAACATCGATGAGAGAGAAACATCAATCAGCTGCCTCTTGCACACTCCTTACTGGGGATGTGCCCGCAACCAAGATACATGCCCTTGATTGGAATCAAACCCGGGACCTTTCAGGCCAACGCTCTATCCACTGAGCCAAACCGGTTTCAAATGTTCCTCATTCTTGATTGGAAGAGCTTAGGCTCACAGCAATTAGCTAATTCAAAGGAAAAAGGGAGGAGTTGACCTTTGCCATTTCAAAATGGCAGCCCTCAGGGGAGCTGCAAGTCAATTGGGCAAAAACAGCAGCTGCCTAAACTGCCTTCTTTGACAGAAAAGATGACTTGTTTATTCTCATATCTTCAAAACTTATAGTAAACATAAGACAAAAAGTTACAATATTTAGCTTACTAATGAGGAAACCAGCAGGTTATATTGACAGAGCTAATATAAAGGAATATGGAAGCCTAATTTACATTATAAATGAAAAGTGCTGGAATAAGATTGCCAAAATATTTGTAAAACTAGTTACTATTCTACCAGGTAATAAAACTTAATACTTGGGATACCTTTTCTATAAAAATGATTTGCATCTCTACCATTCAAACATTTTTTGTAATGCATCAATGTGCTACAAATTGGCATCTAATTCCATCTGCGCCTGAAATTAATAGTAAACAGAAGGTCAAACAAAGATGCATTGCTAGAGAATTAGATAATCCTTGGGGTGATGGGGGCAGGGGATGTCCTGTTATACAATGTCCTAGCATGAAAAGACATGCAGTCATCATTTTGCCTTTTTTCCAAGGTTTGGATATTTTTCATTAATATACATAAAGTGTCTAGCAAAGAGCCTGCTACAAAGTAAGTACTGATAATACGATAGCATATTTATTATTTCTATCTTTATAATTCTATCTCTGCCACATACTGGCTGGGTGATCTTGGGCAATATTCTCTCGTTGCTCTAGCTTTCTCTTCCATAAAATGGGGATAAAGGTGTTTTCTACCTCTCAAGGCTATTGGGAAAGTAAAGTAAGGATTTAATCTGTGCAAAGCAGTATCTGGCATGTAGTAATCACTAAATGTGTGAAAGCAAATGTTGTCATCCTCCAGAGCATTTGATGTAACACTACAGCCAACTTTTTCACAATATTAGGTAACTAAAGTCCGGGGGTTGGGGTGGGGGTGGGGGACACTGCTTTGGTGCAGAGGCTGGGCACAGCTGGTCAGTGGATGCCCAAAGACCTTCTGCAGCTTGAACTTGGACTAAAGATCAAGCTATTTATAACTGGGCTGGGAAACCAGCTCTCCCTTGCCTCAAACATTATTAAAATGGACATATTCCAGAGTTCTGAAAGCAAAGATAAATTTTATACTCTTGTTTGTCTACTTTTGGCCCTCATCCTGACACAGTAATAAGATGCAACAGACTTTCACAGGTTACTACAAGAATAGCCTGATGTTTCTAGACCAAATCCATGACATCTTTCCCCGGGGACAAAAATGTTAATTATTCTTTACTAAGAGCAGCTTCCTCAACATGTTTGACTGCCTTATTTGATGTGGAAATAGAAAGCAAATGTCATCACCAACCAAACACTCCCCACAATCACTGTCCAAACAGTCAAGAAGCTACAGCTATTTTCATATTTTCCCCTCTATGCAAGGAGCATCTGAAATGCATATAAAGCAGACAGATGATTATCTTCCCAGAAATCTTCTCCTGGCATGGGTCATTGGGGAAAGCACTGTAGGCATCCATCTGAGCTTTGTGGACTTCTCTTTTCCATGAGTCATGACATGAAAAATGAAGAACATGATTATAAATACCCAGAACCCAGAGGCAGCCCATTTAGGTTTTTTTTTTTTTTTAAATACCCGAATATTGATGAAAATAGATTTGATGGCAGTTACACTGGGTACAAGTTACTAAACAGCCACCCAGAGTTGCTTCTCTCTCCTCCAAGGTTGTGTTTCCTGTGTTGAGAATGCAGGGTCTGGGAAGCCAGGGAGCTCAATATACTGCGACTGTCACAGAAGTGCACTTTAATGAGCATGTTTCAAGAATAAAGTGGTTTATAATGTGTCAACCTGTAAACAGGTGATTAGGGTTAGAAGATCATCATGGCCTTTACAGAAGTGATTCATCTTTCTCTACTTGTTTATTCAGCTAACTCATTTGTTGAGTTAGTCTCTAATGATAGAGGTAATAAATGTGTTACCAATATCAGATAATCTGCATATCACAGAAAAGCACAAAGGAATTGCCAAAGATTCCACCACCCAAAAAAATAATGTTACCAACATGTTTTAGCTTTTTGGGTGAGGGAGGGAGGGAGAGAGGGAGGGAGGGAGGGAGGGAGGGAGGGAGAGAGAGAGAGAGAGAGAGAGAGAGAGAGAGAGAGAGAGAGAGAAATAGAGAGAGGGAGAGAGAGATCATACCTTTGTAGATTTGTACATAAGATTGTAACGTGCCTGACAGGTAAACCATTGTTCCAGTTATCCAAGTCTGAATAACAAATCACCTCCAAACTTAGGGGCTTTTAAAACAACAACATGTATTTTGCTCACAAATCTGCAATGTGATCAGGGTTTGATGGAACAGTTTGTCTTTGCTCCATTCAGTGTCAGCCAGGGCCGGTGGCTCAAAGGCTGGGTCAGGCATTGTCTAAGAGTCCCTCGCTCACCGGCCTGGTGCCGAGGCTGGAAGACAAAGAGCTGGGCCTGGACAACGGGGTGCCCTTGGCATCTCTTGTTCTCTATGTGCTCTGTCCTCATAGTGTCTCCAGCGGGGTAGTTTCAGGTGAGGTGAATTTCTTATATCGACTTCGGTTTCTTAAGGCTTTTGCACTGTACCACCTTCTATGACTTAGCCTTGGAAGTACATATCATCACTTCTACCATATTTTATTTATTATAAATGAATCATTAGAACCAGCTCATGTTCATGGGAAAGGTAAACAGGAATTCACCTTCTTGGAGGGAGTTTCAAAGAGTTTCTCACAATATAAACAAACGAACAAAACAGAAACAGACTCATAGATACACAGAACAGACTGATGGTTGCCAGAGGGCAGGAGGTTGAGGAATGAGATGAAAAGGGTGAAGGTGTTGAGAAGTACAGATTGGTAGTTACAAAATAGTTACAGGGATGTAAAGTACAGCAAAAGAAATATAGGTCAATAATCTATATATGTAAAAGCCTAACTGACTGTCCAACCGTTTGACAGTCCGATGGTAATTATGATGCACAATGCCACCAGGAGGCAGATGCTCCCACCAGTAGCTTTGAAATGTACTGATCACCAGGGGGCAGATGCTTAACGCAGGAGTTGCCAAGCTGTGGTGAATTGGCAGCTGTGGTTCTCAGGTGAGGCACCTGGAACCAGAGAGGACGGAGCCCAGTTCTGGGGTGTGTCATCCAAGAACCAGGACTCCTTGGGAGATGTCGGAGAGCTGGATTTGGCCCGATCCCTGCAGGTCAGGCAGAGGGACCCCACCAATGCATTTGTGCACCAGGCCTCTAGTATTGTAATTACTATGTATTCCAGGTGGGTACTGGAAATATCAGGGTAACAACTTGTAAAGTATATGATTGTCTAACCACTATGCTGTACACATGAAATTAATACAAAATAATATTCATATGCTGTACATATGAAAATAATACAAAATAATATTAAATGTAAACTGCAATTGAAATCAATTTTTGAAATTGTTTCTTAATATGTTTTAAAACCCCAGGGACTTAAGGACTAAATGAATAGTTCAGTAAATAAATAAGGAAAGATGAATCATTTTTAAGAAAGATTGTGAAAATTTTTTAACACTAGTCATCTGTCTCTACCATGTGACATTATAGTCAATCTCATTCTTGAAATATACCTATTAAATAAACACATATGTTCTGTGTCGATAAACATTTGTTGACTGAATGAACTTATTTATTTTTTTTAAATATGTTTTTATTAATTTTTAGAGAGAGAAGAAGGGAGAAGAATAGAGAGAGAGATATATCCATGAGAGAAAAACATCTCTAGTGGCTGCTTCCTGCACATGCCCACAGTGTATTGAGTCCACAAACCCAGCATGTGCCCTGACCCAGAATTGGAACTGGCAACCTCTTGGTTCTTGGATCGATACTCAGTCACTGAGCCACACCAGCCTGGCTGACTGAATGAATTTAGTAAGTCACAGATATTTTCCTATATCAATGAATTTTTTTAAACCTCCTCTGAGGTTTTACATTTTATTGATATTTAGAAAGAGAGAGAGAGAATAGAAAGAGAGAGAGAGAGAAAGAGAGAGAGAGAGAGAGAGAGAGAGAGAGAGAGAGAGAGAGAGAGAGAGAGAATCATTGATAGGTTCCCTCCCATATGCACCCCAACCGGGGATCAATCTGAAACCTAGGTATGTGTCCTGTCCAGGAATCAAACCTGTGACCATATGGTGTACAATGCTCCAACCAACTGAGCCACCCAGCCAAGTCTATCAATATTTTTACACCATAATTTTAAGAAAAAGATTGTGGATATGTCATAATTTATTTAACCAGTTTCCAGTTACTAAATGCTAGATATTTAGACTACTTACTTTATCACATAAGATAATTCTATGCTTAACATTCCAGAATAGAAGTCTCCATTTTCTTTCGATAAATTCATGAACATAGTTTTTCAGGGTAATGGGATATATTTTTTAAGGTTTTAAATATATTTTAATAGATTTCACTTTTTAGAGGAATTTTAGGTTCACAAAAAAATACAGAGATTTTCCATATACTGCCATCTTCACACATGCCTACCCTCCCCCATAGTCTCCCCATTATCAACATTCCCCACAAGAGTGATACATTTGTTACAATTATGTTCCTACATTGATATATCATTATCACTCAGACTCCATTTCATTCGATTTCACTCTTGGTGTACATTCTATGAATTTGGACAAATATATAATGATATAAATCCATCATTATAATATCCTACAGAGTATTTTCAAAGTATGACATGTATCCACATTTATAGTATCATAAATAATATTTTCACTGCCCTAAAAATCCTATATTCTACCTATTCTCCTTCCCTTCCCCCTAAGTCAACCACTGATGTTTTTACTGTCTCCATAGGTTTGCCTTTTCCAAAATGTCATAAAGTTGGAATCAAACAGTATGTAACTTTTTTAGATGGTCTTCTCTCGTTTGGTAATATGTACTAAAGTTTCCTCCATATTTTTCATGTCCTGATAGCTCATTTCTCTTTAGCACTGAATAATATTCCTTTATCTGAATGTACCACAGTTTATTTATCTATTCACTTACTTAAGGAAATCTTAGTTGATTCCAAGTTTTGGCAATTATGAATAAAGCTTCAATAAACATCTCTATTTTTTTGTGTGAACATAAATTCTCAACTCCTTTGGCTAGACACCAAGGAACATGACTGCTGAATCATAAGTTAAGCCTATGTTTAGTTTTATAAGAAACCACCAAATTGTCTTCCAAAGGGGCTGTGTCATTTAGAATTTCCACCAGCAATGAATAAGAGTTCCACATCCTCACCAGCATTTGGTGCTGTCCGTGTTCTGGATTTTGGCCATTTTAATGGATGCCTGTGGTATCTCCTTGGTTTAACTTGCAGTTCCCTGATGATATATGGTGTGGAGCATCTTGTCATATCCTAATTTGTCATCTCTATATCTACTTTAGTGAGGTTTTTGGCTCATTTTTAAATCAGGTTGTTTGTTTTTATTGTTCGGTTTTAAGAGTTCTTGGTGTATTTGAAGTAATAGCCTTTTATCTGATGTGTCTATTACAAACATTTTCTCCTAGTCTGTGGTTTGTCTTTTCATTCTCTTGACCAAGGATTTTATTCTTAATGAAATTCAGTTACTGATTACTTTTTTTCATGGATTGTACCTTTTGTATTGTATTTTAAGTCTTCACCAAATGCCAAGTCATTCAGATTTTCTATGTTCTAAAAGTTTTATAGTTTTGCATTTTACATTTAGATCTGCAACCCATTTTGAGTTAGCTTTGTTAGGAAGGTATGTAATCTTTTACTAGATTCATGTGATGTCCAGTTGTTATGTTCCGTTTGCTGAAAAAGATATTTTTTTCCTCCATCATATTACCCCTGCTCCTTTGCCTAAAATCATGTGGGTCTATTTCTGGGCTTTCTATTCTGTTTCATTCATCTATCTTTCTAGTATTACAACAATACTATACGACCTTGATTATTGTAGCTTTATATTATTTTGAAGTCAGATAGCGTCAGTCCTTCAGCTTGTTTTTGTCTCTCCATATGATATTGGCTATTCTTAAGTCTTTTGCTTATTGGTATAAGCTTTAGAATCAGTTTATCAATGTCTACATAACTTCATAGGATTTTGATTGGAATTGCATTAAATCTATAGGTGAAGTTGGAAAAAACTGACACCTTGACATTATTGAATTTTCCTATCTATAAACAGGAAATATATCTCCATTTATTTAGTTCTGATTATTTTCATCAGAGTTTTATAGTTTTTGCATATAAATCTTATACATATATTTTTCTTATATCTAAGTATTTAAGATTTGGGGATGCTAATGTAAATTGTACTGTGTTTTTAATTTCAAATTCCACTTGTTCATTGCAGATATATAGGAAATCAATTGACTTTTGTTTATTAACTTTTTATCCTATAAACTTGCCATAATCACTTATTAGTACTAGGAATTTTTGTTGAGTCATTGTTTCAGATTTTCTCTGAAAGAGTAATCATGTCACCTACAAACAAGAGTTTCATTTCATTTTTCCTAATCTACATACCTTTTATTTCCTTGTCTGGTCTTATTGCATTAGCTAGCATGTCCAGTGTAATGATTATAAAGTACTTCTAGGGCTGGCCAGTATGGCTCAGTGGTTGAGCGCCAACCTATGAACCAGGAGGTCATGGTTCAATTCCCAGACAGGGCACATGTATGGGTTGCGGGTTCCATCCCCAGTGTGTGAAGTGCAGGTGTCAGCTGATCAATGATTCTCTCTCATCATTGATCTCTCTCTCTCTCTCTCTCTCTCTCTCTCTCTCTCTCTCTCTCTCTCTCTCTCTCTCTCTCTTCCTCCCTTCCTCCTTCCCTCTCTCTTTTCCTCTCAAAAGTCAATAAAAATATAAAATATAAATAAATGAAGTACGAGGAGGGAATGTCACATTGCCTTATTTCTAATTTGAGTGAGAAATATTATTTTACGTTTAAGTATGGCATTAGCTATAGATTTTTTGTAGCTGTTCTTCATTAAGTTAAGGATGTTTCCTTTATTCCTAGTTTACTGAGAGTTTTGATCATGAATAGGTACTTGATTTTGTTAAAAGATTTTTCTAAATCTATTGATACCAACATGGGATTTTTCTTCTTTAGCCTGTTGATGTGATTGATTACGTTAATTGATTTTTGAATGCTGAACCAGTCTTGCATAAATGGGATAAATCCCATTGGTTTTTGTATATAATTTTTTATATACATTACTGGATTTGATTTGATAATACTAGTATTTTATTGAGGAAGTTTACATCTATGTTCATGAGAGATTTTGGTCTATATTTTTATTATAATGCCTTGGTCTGATTTTGATATTAGGAAAATGTCTTATTATTCCTTCACTTTTGAAAGATAATTTTACAGGGTACAGAATTTTAGGTGGGTAGGAGTTCTTTCTTTTTCTTTCTTTCTTTCTTTCTTTCTTTCTTTCTTTCTTTCTTTCTTTCTTTCTATTATTTAAATATTTTACTCCAGTCTCATAGACTTTAATTAATAAGTGTGCCTTCTGCTTCTATCTTTTAAAAGAACTGTAGAGAATTATTATAATTTATTGCTTAAATGTTTGGTAAAATTCATCATTAATCCATCTGAGACTGATACTTTCTGTTTTGGAAGATTATTAATTATTGATTCAATTTCTTTAATAGATATAGGCCTATTCAGGTGGTCTGTTTGTTCTTGTGAGTTTTGGCAGATTGTGTTGTTCAAGAAATTGGTCCATTTAGGTTATCAAAACTGTGATTATAACTTATTCATAGTATTCCTTATTATCCTTTCAATGTCTATAGTATTTGTAGTGATGTCTCCTCTTTCATTTCTAATATTAGTAATTTGTGTTTTCTCTTTATTTTCTTAGTTAGCTGAGTAAGAGTTTTATCAAATTTGTTAATTTTTTTTTTTTAAACACAGCTTTGGGTTTCCTTGTTATAATTATTTGGAAAAAACTGTTATATACTTAAAGAATAAAAAAATAAGTTCTTACTTTACTTTCACTTATTCCTTCTTAGCTACTCTTCTTTACTTTATGTAGATCTAAGTTTCTGATCTATATCTATTTTTCTCTTTCTAAAGAATTCTCAACTTTTTTTGCAAATATAATGACTATAAATCTCATTAATTTTATCTTAGTAAGTCTTTATTATCCCTTCACTTTTGAAAGATAATTTTACAGGGTACAGAATTTTAGGTGGGTAGGAGTTTTTTTTCTTTCTTTCTCCCTTTCTTTCTCCCTTTCTTTCTTTCTTTCTTTTAATTATTTAAATATTTTACTCCAGTCTTTTCTTGTAAGCATGATTTCTGAAGATAAATCAGATACAATTCTTATATTTGCGGCTTAAGTGTTTTTAAGTAAAGTAAAGTGTTTTTCCCCACTGGCTTTCATCAGGATTTTTCCTTAATCCTTGATTTTCTACAGTTTGAAAATAAAATTGTGTTTTTTGTTCTTTGTTTGTTTACTTCATTTATCCTGAGTAGTGTGCTCTGACACCTTCTGGATCTGTGGTTTAGTGCCTAACACTAATTTTGGGAAATTTTTAGTCATTTTGGATTCAAATGCTTCTTCTCATTCCTTATTTGATCCTTTTTCTCTTCTTCTGGTATTCCTATTATGCATATATTGTACCTTTGAAAGTTTTCCCACAGTTCTTGGATATTCTGTTCTAGTTTTATTTCAGTGTTTGTTCTCTTAGCTCTTTTGTTTTTTAGCATTTTACTGATATATCATGTTCTGAGATTCTATCCTCAGCTATGTCCAGTCTACTAAAAAACCCATTGAAGTCACTCTTCATTCCTGTTATAGTATTATTGTCATTTTAATCTCTATGATTTCTTTTGGTTCTTTCTTAGAATTTCCATCTTTCAGCCTACATTGCCTTCTTGTTCTTACTTTCTCTCTACTTTACCCATTAGAGCTCTTAGTATATTAGTCACAATTGTTTTAAATTCCCAATATGATTATCCCAGCACCTCCTATCATATCTGAGTTTAATTCTTGTTCTATATCTTCAAATTGTGTTTTCTTTCTTTTGCTACATCTTAAATTTCTTTCTTTATAGTTTAGTACAATGTACTGGGTAAATTAAACTGTTATAAACAGGCCTTTAGTAATGTAATGATGAGATGTGGAAGAAGCAGAAGTGTTCATAGTCTGAGAATTAAGTTTCAGTGTTATATTTGCTTGGATTATGAGTCCAATCTGATATCTCATGCAAAACTGCAGAAAAATGTATTTTTAAATTATTTTGGAGCACAAATTCATGTCAAAATGCTGTTCTGATAGTATTTCTATCAATTCTACTTTCCAATCTAGCAATATTTCATTCCTTTCCCTATTAATTGCTTTGTTATGGACAATTTTTAAAATTGTGCATAATAATTTCTCTTACATTTGAATGATTGCCAAATATGTAGAATTTTATTCTATGTCTCTCAATCCGCTTTCATTCCTTGAAATGAATTCCTTTCTACTGATCTCGCTATGATTTTTTTTTAAATTATGGCCTATTTTTAATACACAGTGTAAACAAACAGCTTTTGTTAGAACTGGAAATTATGCTTCCCAATCCCAGCTTTCCTCTATTTCTGCTTTCAATTAAAGATAGATTTCACTCCATTGTTGGCCATATTATTCAATGCACTATATAAAATCTAATTTGCATATACTGAAACATTAGAAGCACACCAGAGGCACTCTTTAGTTATTTAAATTCTAAAATTATTCCCTTATCCCACATCTGGTAGAATCATGTAATGTTAACATTTTTTTACCCTCTGAAATTCCCCTGTGAGCTGTTAGCGTTAGATGAAATCATCCTCAAAGACTTTGAAAAGAACTCTATCAAGAGTCATACCTCTAGCATCATGCTTTCTTATTTTATTCACACATAAAAAGTCCATATTCACATGAACAACATAACTTTACTTATTTCTACAAGCACAATGGCATTATATTTATTCTTAAAGAGCAATGATTTATTTGGAATTCATATTATCTTTCTATTGTGAGTGTGTGCGCATACACACACACACACACACACACAGCCTTGTATATATTCTACTTTGGTTATGACCTCTATGGTTGCACAAAGCAGAAAAACAATATAAACTAGTTTCCAACAAGTGAAAATTCATTGATTCATAGAATGTCCAAGATTTTTTCAGGCATTGTTGGACCTAGGGTCTCTAGCAACAAGCAACATCATCAGATTTCAATCTCCATTTTTCTGTGTCCTTTTCTTTATTCATTCACAAGTATTTGCCTACATGGGGGGCAGCATGGCCACCAGCATCTTTGGCCTTACAGCCTCCCAGCTTAATGACCATATTAAGAAAGATTGTATCTTCCTGAAGAGTTCCAATGAAAGTTCTAGGTGCTGAATTGGTTTGGGCCAGGTACTCATCCCTGAACCAACTATGGCAGTCAGAGGGTGAATCCTATATTTTAACATAGCTGAATCATGTGCAACTTCCAGACCTAGGCCCATTCAAATACTTGGACAGAGAGTGGGAGGGGGTAGTTCCCAATGGAAAATTAAACTGATTGCCAGAATATGATGGTATATTATAGACAGATACAAAATAAACATCTACTACACCCCTTAGAAAGTTTGGAAAATCAAACCACATTTGATTCAGCCTACTTAACTACTGTGTTTAAGTAAACCAAATGTTTCAGTCATTGAATCAGGTCAGTGAAAAACATTTAAAAACCTGTGCTGTGTTGAAATATAAAGACTCCAAGTATTTCTCTTTTTAAACAGTATATTGTCATCATATATCCCAATGCAGAAGCTTGCTGTAGTCATCATAATGATCAGAAGGTTGGCACTAATGAAAAGGAAGGGTTAATAATTCCAATCAAAGTTAAAGAAACATATTTATTTTGTCTATCTTATAAAAGTCCACTAAAATGACAGTTTTTTTAAATTTGAGTTTATTCTTCATTTTAAATTTTATAACACTACTATACTTGAATATTAATATAAAAACTACAGTATGTAGTGAGCATATTATGATTACAGTCCTTCAGTCATTCACTATTGTATATAATGCCAGCAGTAGTGTTATTCACTGGCTCCATTAAGAGGTCTGACACTGAACACCACCCCTAGGATGATGTTCATCCCTCATATGCTTCTCCATTGTTTCAGCCTGGTCCATTTCATCAGTCTCTTCTACTTCCTTCCATTCAAGTAGGAGTTTTTCCAACAAAGAGTTTATCAGGTGAAAGAAAGCCATTCTCAGGAAAGTTTACCTTAAATATGATGATTAGGAGACCCTTTTCATATGGTCTATGATAAATTGGCATGCCTTCTTTTAATACACACTTGATATCTCCATGTTTGACAATCTGATCTGGATGAGAAATGATGACTATGGTTCAGTTATCAAGAGTGGCTATTGGCTTTTGGAAGCCACAACAATGCTTCAACCAGCTGTATGTCCATACACATGAAAAGGTCTTCCCCTTGTTGAGGGAAAACAACATCGTCCTTCTGATCTAACACAATGATAATATCTCCTGGCTACAGTCCTGGTTCTTAGTCTCCTTCTCCATGGATTATTATATTTGACCATCTTTTATGCCTTAATCAATATGAACTTCTAGAATCTTCTTCTCTCAAACTGTCTTTCTTCTGTAGTAGTTTTCACGTCTATCTTTAGGACTCATCCATTCCCCATAACCCTGGCATTCCATGCACACAGACTGAATTTGCTGAGCCATTCCAGGTCCTCCTATCTAATGAATTCTTTTTTGCATTCCAGAACCGTGGCAATTGGGATAGCACTCTACTGCTCCTTTCTTACCACCTCAGCTTTCACATTTGTCACAAATCACATTCCTTTGCAGAGCTAGTTTTCTTCTTGCACCATTATATAAGTTTTTTAAAGTTACAGAGAGCTGATGTACAATGTTTTTACCTCTCCTTTCTCTCTGCATCCTTCCTCTTCCTCCAAAAAACATATAAAAAATGCCCATGGGGGAACCAAAATCACTGCACACTCCACCTTCCTTAATTGCTTATTCTCCTTATTTGTCATATAATTCCCTTTTCGTTGCATCAAAGAGCAATTCATAAGCTTAAGAAATATGTTTAAACTTTTCTTTATTTGGATTCTTATCAGGGTGGTACTTTAAGGCCAGCTTCCTATATGCCTTTTTCAATTCTTCCTGGGTGGCATTGGGTTTAAATTCCAAAACATCATAGTTAGTGGTTCTTTCACCATTTTTGTTTGACAGCCAGTGAGCAAGCTGAGGCAAGTGTGGAGGAGCAGGAGAGAGCACGTTGCTGTGCACAGCTCAGGTAGCCGCCGCTCCTCGCTTCTACACCTCTCACGGAATGTTCTGGAAAGTTCCCAAAATGACAGTTTTGTTTTGTTTTAAAATAAGCATAAACCTGGCAGTGCAAAAAAGAATTATAGAAGAGATGACAGCAAAAAAGATTTTGAAAGCTGGAAAACTGATGAACAAGATTTGTGAAAGGTAAAAAGGGGATGTGGGACCCAGAAGCAAGTACTAGTAAAAAAGCTGAATTGATGAGAAGTTTAAGGGCATGGAGCAGAGTTCAGGTGGAGATGAAAGCATAAGATTCAGATAAAAGTTAGGCAGAGAAGTAGACAGATGTCCAGACCTGTCAGCCAAACCACAGTAGCCCAGAGACTGGCCTTAAAACACTCAGGTAGAAGACTGGAAGTGTAGTCCTTGGAGAGACTCTAACTGTGGGGACACCAGACATGGATGAGTGTGGAGATATATAGTTCTGAAATCATGTGGGCTTCAGTAGAGCTCTATACTGAAAGGTTAGTCCTCAGCCCCTTCCCTCAAAGAATCCTAAATTTGATTTTTTTTCACTGAGATATAGCTGACATGTAACACTGGGTAAATTTAGGTGCATAATGTGTTGATTTGATATTTTCCAGGGTGGAGCAAAAGTAGGTATACAGTTGTGAATATATAAAACAGTTTATTCTTACATTATTATTTATTAATTATTATATTATTTTTCATATGAACAACTATAAATCTACTTTTGCTTCACCCTGTATATTATAACATGATTATCATAATAAACTTGAGTCTGACTCTCCAAGTTATTATAAAGATATAGATGTCAAGGTAGAAGAGTAAGACACATTTCGTTAATAATTTGTTATCTTTATTTATAATTTTTATAGAGACGTAGTATGTGGGCTTCCATTTATACCCTTCCCTGAGGTCTTGAAAAAAGAGTTCCAAACACACAGGAAAAAGGAACCTTGAGAAAAAGACAGTATAGAAAACAGAAAACAAACAAACAAAACAATAAACCACACTATATATGATGTTCTCATAGAGAAGGAGGAGGTAGTGCCAAGAAGTCTCATGAGCTTGCTCTTCTCCCAGTGTCTCTGCCTCTCCCGTGGCCTAGGCAGTACCTCTGGCTTGAGTAAACAGCTTCTCAGAGCTTCTTGTGCTCCAGGCTTAAGAAAGGTCCCACAGAGCTGTGTGTGCTCATGGCAGAAACTGTCTCCCTAAAATTCTATTAGCTTAAGGCCTAACCTATGTCTCTTGGTGATTGAAAAACAACAACACCAGAAGCTCAACCCAATGGTTCTGTATATTCTTAAAAAAAAAAAAAAATTTCTATATAATAAAAAACCTAATATGCTAAGTGTCCAGTAATCCAGTTATCCGTTCAACCATATGCTAATGATATGCTAAGGCCGCTCAACCACTCGCTGTGACATGCACTGACCACCAGGGGGAAGACACTGTGACTGGTTACACACTCTGACTGATTACTTTGCTGCTAGGATCCAGCCAATCAGGACTGAATGAGACAAGCTGGACACACCTTGGAGCTTTCCCATGGTCCCTCCCCAGCTAGCCGATCTCCTGTGTCCCTCCCTGGCCCTGATCATGTACTGGTGGAGTCCCTCAGCCTGGCCTGAACCCTCTCACAATCCATGACCCCTGGGGGAATGTTGAAGAGCCAGTTTTGGCCTGATCCCACAAGCCAAGCCAAGGGACTCCACTGGTGCACAAATTCATGCACCGGGCCCTAGTATATTTAAGTTGATTTCAGAGAGGAAGGGAGAAGGAGAGAGAGATAGAAACATCAATGATGAGAGAGAATCATTGACTGGCTGCATCCTGCACACCCCCATTGGGGATCAAGCCTGCAACCTAAGCATGTTCCCTGACTAAGAATACATGTTTTTAAGTTTTTTGGGGTATATACCAGGGAAAAGGATTGCTGGGTGAAATGGTAGCTCTATTTTTAATTTTTTGAGGAATCCCCAGACTGCTTTCCATAGTGGTTGCAACATTATTCATGGTGGCCAAGATATTATCGACCATCTTAATTTTCTACCTCTATGGGTAACTTTCTTCAAGACTATTCCAGTTACAACACTTGGCAGTTTCAATACATACATGATCTATCCAATAACCTGGCTGCTCAGTTCCTTGAACTTCCCTCTTCCAGGGGGTACTTTCCTCAATTTACCTGTGCCTGGAGTCCTCATTACTATTCTACATACATACTCAGCTCTCTCGTGTTGACATACTTGTTTAATCAAATCCTAGTTTTGCTTACTCCATGCATGTGCCTATGCAGTTGAACATGACTGGAAAAAACAACAACACAGGAAATCATGCTGACTTGACTTATTTTAAATTTGTGATTACTTACTCCATGTGGGCCTTTAAAGCTTATCTGAAGCACCAAAACACTTCCTTCTTTCTGTTTCATTCATATTTTTCTCAATTAATATTTCAAACCTTCTCCTTTCCCTCAAACCTACATCTTCATCCCTATCCTCAGCTGATGTTATTGTTTTTTATTTCACCAATAGAAATAGTCAGAAAAGAGGTTCTACTTGCTATTACCACAAAATCTCCTAATCTACCTGCATCTGTATACTCTTATACTCTGCATTTACTCCCATTAAAAATGGATGAGTGATCTTAGCTTCATTCCAAGGCCAGCTCTTTCAATATTTACTGAATTCCATCACCACCCCTACTCACCCAAAAACAGATGTGTTATAATAGTCCACTCCCTATACTGCATCATCAATTGTTCCTCTTAAATCAATAATTCCCTCTGGCATTCTCATAAGAAGAAGTAGGAAGAAGAGGGAGAAAAAGAGGAGGAGGAGATAACAGGCTTGAACTCATACATCTCTAGCTATTACTACATCATTCTGTCACACTTTCAGCAAAACCCACAATAGAATACCTACAGTGTACTGGCTATATCCAATTCCTCTCTTTCATTTACCCTTAAATCCACTGTGGTCAAACCTTTGGCCCTTATCACTCAATCAAAACATTTTTTTTAAAATATATTTTATTGATTTTTTACAGAGAGGAAGAGAGAGGGATAGAAAGTTAGAAACATCAATGAGAGAGAATAATCTATCAGCTGCCTCTTGCACAACCCCTACTAGGGATGTGCCCACAACCAAGGTACATGCCCTTGACCGGAATCAAACCTGGGACCTTTCAGTCCACAGGCCGATGCTCTATCCACTGAGCCAACCCGGTTTCGGCTAAAACATATTTTTATATTATCAATGCAATGGCTAATTCTCAGTCCTCATCTTATCAAATCTAGTAACAGCATTTGACAGAGTTCATCTCTTCCTCAGAAACACTTTTTTTGTTGTTTTTTTGTTTTGTTTCTCTCAGTTTTCCTCCTATCTAGCCAACTGCTCCACATCAGTCTTTTTGCTGGTTCCTCCTCATCTTCCCAATCTCTGAATGCTAGTGTCCCAGAACTTAGTCTCTGCAGCTTTCTTTCCTTCCCTTTAAATGGCATGGGATATTGATCACTCCTAATTTATATATCTAGCCCAGACCTTTCCTTTGAATTCCAGACTCATATATCCAACTGCCTTCTTGATAAAGAAACTTGGATCTCTAATACATATCTCAAACATAACAGGATTAAAACTGAAATTTTCCTCCCCAAATGGCTCTTCCTTATTATAGTAAGTAGGAACAAAACCTGTCTTACGCTGCCTCCTAAAACCTTGGATTTATCCTTGAAGCACTCAAATTCTTGAGCAAATCTTATCAACTCTTCTTTTAAAATATATTCAAAATCTGGCCACTTCTTACTCTAGTAGCCTATGAGTTATCGTTGCTTCTCATTTGTGCTACTGCAATAGCTTCCAAACTATTCTATTTCTATCACTGTCTTCCTACTGTCTATTCTCCACAAGGGAATATTTTATTTTATTTTATTTTATTTTATAATTATAGTTGAGATTCAATATTTTATTAGTTTCAGGTGTACAGCATAGTGAATTAGACATTTATATAAGTTCCTAGAGGTCTGATGCATGAAATTTGTGTAAAAGTAGGCCTTCCTTCCCCCCAGCTGCCAGCACCGACTTTCCTCTGGCACCCAGAACCTGGACTTCTCTCTGGCACCTGGGATCCGGGCTTCCCTCCAGCTGCCAGCAGGCACCAAGGACCCAGCAACCCCAGCTTCTTCCTTAAGGTTATCCAGAAGGATGTCCAGAAGGACATCAGGTCTAATTAGCATATTATGTTTTTATTATAGATAAAATGACCCCCCCATTAGTCTAGTACTTGATACCATACATGGTTATTACAATAATAGAGGCCCAATGCATGAAATTCGTGCACTAGAGAAGGGTGTGTCCCTCAGCCCAGCCTGCACCCTCTCCAATCTAGGACCCCTTGAGGGATGTTGACTGCCTTTAGTCGGACATCCCTCTCACAATCTGGGACTGCTGGCTCCCAACCGCACGCCTTCCTGCCTGCCTGATTGTCCCTAACACTTCTGCCTGCCAACCTGATCACCCCCTAACCACTCCCCTGCCAGCTTGATCAACACCTAACTGCTCCCCTGCTGGCCCAATTGCCTTCAACTGACCTTCCCTGTCAGCCTGGTCGCCCCCAACTGCTCTCTCCTGCAGGCCTGGTCACTCCCAACTGCCCTCCCCTGCTGGCCATCTTGTGGCTGTGGGCACTGCCACCTTTGAGGGTGGGGCAGTCAATTAGCATACTCCCTCCTTATTGGCTGTGGGTACCACAATTTTTGCAATGGTGTGAGGGTCAATTAGCATATTCCCTCTTTATTAGATAGGATTATTGACTATATTCCCTAGGCCTTATTTCACATCCCATGACTATTCTGTAACTTTGAATTTCTACTTCTTAATCCCTTCACCTTTCCCTTCATCGTTTCTCTTTCTGCTAGTTAATTCTTGTTTTATTTTGTTCTTTAGATTCCACATATAAGTGAAATCATATATTTGTCTTTCTCTATCTGACTTATTAAACTTAGCATAATACCTTCTATGTCCATCCGTCTTCTTGCAAATGGTAAGATTTTTTTTTTTTTAATCCTCACTGGAGAATATTTTTCTACTGATTTTTAGAGAGAATGGAAGAGAGAGGGAAATACATAGAGAAATATCGATGTGAGAGAAACACGTCAATTGGTTGCCTCCTACACAAACCCTGACCAGGGTCCAGGCCACGGAGGAGCCAGAAACCAAAGTACATGCCCTTGACCAGAATCAAACCCAGGACCCTTTGATCCACAGGCTGATTCTCTATCCACTGAGCCAAACTGGCTAGGGCCAGGTAATAGTCCATCGTTCTTTTTTTATGGCCAGGTAATATTCCATCATACATATGCAACACATTTTAATTTTCTTTATCTAATCATCTATCGATAGACACTTAGGTTACTTCCCTATCGTGGCTACTGTAAATTAGGCTACAACCATAGAGGCACATATATCTTTTCAAATTAATGTTTTGGTTTTCTTCAGATAAATATCTTGAAAATTAAAACATGACAGCTGCAATTAAAATCTAGTAGACATATTTAAAAACAAAGTGGAGAAAATTCTCTCAGAAAATGAAAAGAAAAGAAAGCCATCAAAACGAAAAATAGGGAAAGGGGGTGTGACAAAATTAAAAGGATTGGGATAGAAGGGAAAATGCCTAAATACTTGGAATTCCAAAAAGTGATATAAAAGTAGAGAGAGAATTGAAGTGTATGTGTTTCCATATTAATGTGTATATCAAAAGAATACAAAATTATACCCTTGTAAGGATTTTGGGCTATATCTAACGCATTTACCATTAGACCAAGCAATCATACTCTAGGAATTTATCCAAAAGAAATATTTGCATATATGCCAAATGACATATGCACAAGAATATTTATTATAGAGTTATTTGTAACAATAAAAGACTGAAAACAATCCAGATGTCTGTCAATAGGAGAATGACTGAATAAACTTTGTTATCCAGTTGAAAATAAAATTTTAAGCATTAAAAGAAATGTGACTATAAATGAAAAATTAGATAACATTAAGGCACTATCATTTATTTTTAAAAAGGTAATAATGACATCATAAATATGTTAAGAGAAAACGCATTTCTTAGAGATGGCTGTTGAAGGACTTACAGGTAAAATAATAGGTGCTTGTGTTCCTTTATAATAATCCAGGGGAAAAAATATTAAAAGAAATGGATGGAAGTTACAAAGCTGGCAAAATATTGTTATGTATTGTAGGTGACAATATACAGTTGTTCACTATATTATTCTTTACTTTTGCATATATTTGAAAATTATCATAATAATAGGAATTACAATAGCACTGAACTCCTCGATAGCAAACTTGACCCCAGAAGACAATAAAAAAGTTCCCTAAAAATTCTAAGGAAATACCCCCCAAAATAGGAGAAAATATTTGAAAGTTATCTTACTGGAAAATATCATATAACTAATAAGTGACTTGTATCCAAAATGGTAAAATAATCTTTACAACTCAAATATAAAAAGACAAATGACCCAAATAAAAATATCAACAAAGAATTTGAATAGTCATTTCTCCAAAGAAGATACACAAATTGCCATTATGCACATGAAAAGAAACCCAACAATATTGGTCATTAAAGGATAGACATACACATACACACACACACACACACACACACACACACACACACACACACAAGTCTAAAAGCCTAAGCAACCAAATGACCAGCTGACTGGTTGCTATGATGTGCACTGGCCACCAGAGGCAGATGCTTAATGCTGGAGCTTCCCCCTGGTGGTCAATCAGTTGCAGAATTTTAAAAAATATCTCTTACATTGATGAGTTGTTTGAATATCTGCATGATGAAAGTGGTTTGAACAGGTAGCCATATCACAAAGAACAGTGCATTGTTGTTTTACTCTATTTCCCCTTTTTGAGCATAAAACTTAAATTCTTAGAAGCTAAGTTTATGAAGATAATATATATTAAAGTAATTACAAAAACTGGCACCCTCACTTGAAAGAAATGATAGTGGTTAAAGAAATGGATTCTTGATGATATTGAAATACCAATATATAGCATCAAAGTTTATCACTTACCTGAAGAAGAATCAATTGAAGATGAAGAGTTTAAAGATCAGACTGGCCCTCCAAAGTCTAAGATTCCAATCTTTATAGTAGGATCCAATTGACTGAAGGAAGTGAGTGGCAAGAGAGTAGAAGTCATTTCTCCTTATGGAGCTTCATGGGGCTAGAGATTCCAGAACTACTGAGGCCGGCACTCATTGCTCACCTGCAGATCCTGAGGGGGTAATCTAGGACTTCCACTCCAAAAACTTTCACTCTGGCAGGCTTTAAGAGAAATAACAGAAAAATGAAAAGTGAGGACATGCATAAAGACCAGACCTTGTTGCAAGAAATTTATATAGGAATGCAAGCATAGATGCAAATGCAAAGGTGGGACAAAATGGAATCAGCAGAATCCATGAGTACCTATATAATAAAACATGCCAGAGCAGGAATGAATCCAGTTGTGGTTTTCATGAAATGGTTGAAAGAATGCTCATAATTTTAATAATTTCGATGTAATTTAATTTTGTTTTTATCCTTAGATGTTTGAACAAAATTATTACTCAGTGGAAGTTAACAGTTGATGATATTTATGGGAGTGGGGGAACCTATATTTTTTATATTACTTTTGGTTTTGCTGCCTAGATTCATAAAAATGCTAATGATATTGTATATGTCCTTTTACCAAGAAATTACTAATCTCTAACTATAAAAATATATCAAAACCATAGTGTTTTATTGATAAAAAGTTAGTTTGGTGGATTTAAGATTATTGTATAAAACAATGTTTCCAAAATATATTTTTATAGGTAGAGATTAGTAATCTCTTGGAGGTGTTTTTCTAGAACATTAAAATAATTACTAGCTCCAAGAGGAGCAAAAGTTATATAACATTAAAAAAATAAAATCATATTATACTATGTTGCCCAGTTATAAATAAAATTTACATGAGAATATTAATATAAGTGATGAATATTGAACTAAATATTAGTACATAAATATAGTGGAGAAATGGGAGAGAAAAAGTTATTTTGCCTTTGTAACTTGTTCCTGAGCCCATTTCTTCTATAGCTCACTCCTGCCTCTATAACTTTCTGGTAAACAAACTTTCTCTTATAGTTTGAGTCTTGGTTCTGAATTCTTTCATAGCCAGAAATCTAGTTCCATGATTGTTGAATGGAGGTCTGATCTCACCACAACACAACTTTTATTAAAATACTAGTGGCCTGGTGCACACATTCGTGCACAATGAAAGGAAATTAATTAGAAGAAATATTTTAATATCACTATTTGTCCTTCCTTTATGTGTCAACCAAATTCACAATCAATAATGACAGATTGAAACACATGCATCTAATTGGCTCCAGCTAAAGCTTTATATGTATTGTGCATGTGTGAGTCAACTTAGCCTAGATATAGAATATCTATAGATATAGAATAAATTTGCTTAATTAGACCTGCTTTCTGATGTAGCTAAACTTTTTCCAGCCCCAACTTCTCTTTCAGGTAATTGTTAGCAACACAGCAGTAAATATCAACACAAATCAGATTATTATTGTAGATCATGCAGGGAGAACAAAGGGTAAAATATTTAACTGTAACAGTGTTTGACTATATTCCATGCAACGAGAAAACCCAAAGTCATTTTTAAGATCCACCATTTCTTGCTTCTTTCCAGTAGGGTCAAGTTTCTAAACTTTCTAAACCTCCATCTTCCATCTAATTAAAATAAATAGGATTCCACTGAGTCTCCTATTTATCTATCCCAGTACTTCTGTGAAGATCAAATGAGATGAGGCATGGGAAAATGCTCCACAGACATTTGGTTACAGTGTGAAATGTTCCCACCTGGCTATAAAGCAAATTGTGTTCCTGGGCTGAAGAAACTGCAAGGAGGCTAGTGTTGCTAGGGAGAGGAAGCTGGGTGTTGCTAGGTAACATCATTACCTAGATGGACACTTTAGCATAACAGCCTTTTATATATATATATATATATATATATATATATATATATATATATATATATATATAATTTTTTAAAGAGAAATCTACAACATAAGAAATATAATCATAGTATGCTATGTGGCCCAGCTATATATAAAATTTACATTAGAATAAAAATGTGATGAATATTAAACTAATTAAATATTAGATTCAATTCTAGCCACTGTTCAGTACTTAACTCTATACAAAGAAAGAAAAACCTTAAAACAGAGGCTCAAAATGCCTTGAATATGTCTTTTACAAGTGATAATTAACTTTTGAGGATCATCAGTGAATCCTTCCAGAATCTGATGAAAATTAAGATCCCTTTACCATGGTTGGGTGTCTCAGTTGGTTGGAACATTATCCTATACACTCAAAGGTTGTGCGTTTGATTCCCAGTCAGGGCATATATTTAGGTTGCAGGTTCACTGCCTGGTTAGGATATGTTTGGCAGCAACTGATTGATTTTTCTCTCTCACACACTAATGTTTCTCTCTCCATCTCTTCCTCTCTCTAAAAAAATCAATAAACATACCCTAGGGTGAAGATTAAAAAAAAAAAAAAAAGGTGGGGGGTCTCTATCAAGAAAAATGAATTCAGAATTCTAGAGTTCCATAGATATCCTGAACTCATCCATAGGTCCTGGGGACAGCCACAAGTCACAATTTAAGAACACTTATTTTGGAGAAAATAATAAATATGCAGATATATTGTCAAAGTCTTGGAATGGACCACATGTAAAGGGGTTTTTACTCACTTGAGTAGCATTCATAAAATTGTCTGTGATCACACAGCAAGAGGTGAGCCATTACATCTTTTTTACATGTCTACTGTTCCAAGTGGATCTCAAATTAAACCAGACTTTGAGTCTCTGAAATTATTTCCTGCTCTCCGTGGTTTTAAGAGGAGAGGGCATTATTTCATATATTAAATAGATCTCTTTGTTACAAGAAAGCATATCTTGGAGATTTGATTACACAGGATCTCCACACATTTCCTCTCCATTAGCAATCTTTGTTTAGTTAAAAACTATAGGTCCATGGTTTCATCTTCTGGACCCAATTTGACCATAAAAGATTAAAGAAACCAAAACCAGATTCTGTTCACATTAAAAATGATGAAGGCCCCATGGAATTTGGTATATGCATGCTTGCACTTAACACAAAAAGTCTTTAGAACACTACTGAGGTGAACCGGATTTGGCCAGAAAAGCATATTTTCCAGATTCTGAATCATTTGCAAAGGTCCATTGTAGGAGTTTTAAGACATATTAGAAAAGACATATACAGAAAAAAAATAAAATAAAACCTAAATTAAGAAGCATTAGATAAAGTACTAGTTTGGAGTGGCTTTGAACCAGTGAGTTTTCACAGATGTACAATGACAACCGTTGAGTAAGACTTGACACCAATCATCTCTTCACTAATCTATAATTCACATAGAGCCTGCTGCCAAACTAAAAAGATGCCAAATTACATTCGTTACAACATGCAGGGGGGAAAATGTAAGTTGCTCTATTTTATCAGGCTGGCAGGCTTCCCTACCTGAAAGAAAGAAATTAAGATTTTTGCCAGACACTCACAGAAAAGAAAAGAAACTTCATTTCTTTTTTAGCCTTCTTAGAACTGGTCAGTTACAAAGCTGCCCTCTTCTTTGCCAACCTTTCCAACCCCTCGTTTTTTAAAAAATTTATATAAAACTACCTCATAAAGTACTGATTTTCCATATTTGGGCCTGTATTCAATTGAATTTCACCAAAGCCCTCTCAATTTATTTCTCCTTTCCAAAAAAGGCCTTCATGAACAGGAATATATAAAAAAAATTATTTTTCACTATTAGTTTAGATACTTTCCTTACATGTTTTTCCACAAAATAAGTTTAAAAAAAAAAAAAGAATTTCAAAGGAATTAAAAAATAAGAATTAAGAATACAATTTAAAAAGTATATATCAAAATAAAAAGCTTCTGCACAGCAAAAGAAACCATCAACAAAGCAAAAATGAAGCCCACTGTATGGGAGAACATATTTGTCAATGATATATCTGATGAGGGGTTAATATCCAAAATACATAAGAAACTCATACAACTTAACATAAGGAAGACAAACAATCCAATTAAAAAATGGACAAAAGAGCCGAACTGGTTTGGCTCAGTGGATAGAGCGTCGTCCTGCGGACTGAAGGGTCCCAGGTTCGATTCCAGTCAAGGGCATGTACCTTGGTTGTGGGCACATTCCCGGTGGGGAGTGTGCAAGAGGCAGCTGATCGATGTTTCTCTCTCATCGATGTTTCTAACTCTCTATCCCTCTCTCTTCCTCTCTGTAAAAACTCAATAAAATATATATATATATTTTTTTAATGGGCAAAGGACCTAAATAGACACCTCTCCACAGTGGACATAATGAAGGCCAAGAGACATATGAAGAGGATGCCTCACTGTTGTTTTTATTTGCATCATGCAAATAAAAACAACAGTGAGGCATCCTCTCAAATCTTTCAGAATGGCTACCATCAACAAATCAACAAATGACAAGTGCTGGTGAGGATGTGAAGAAAAGGGAATCCCTGGTACACTGATGGTGGGAATGCAGACTGGTGAGGCCACTATGGAAAACAGTACTACGTTTCCTCAAAAAAATAAATATGGAACTGGCACTTGACCCAGTGATCCCACTTCTAGGAATATATCCTAAGAAAACTGAAACACCAATCAGAAAGAATAGATGCACCCCTATGTTCATAGCAGTGCTATTTACAATAGCTAAGATCTGGAAGCAGCCCAAGTGCCCATCAGTAGATGAGTGGATTAAAAAACTGTGGTACATTTACACCATGAAATACTATGCAGCCGTGAAAAAAGAAGTATCTCTTACCCTTTGAGAGGGATCAGAAGAGTGTTGTGCTAAAGGAAATAAGGCAGTCAGAGAAAGGCAAGCTTCACATGATCTCACTCATATGTGGAATCTAAAGAATACAATAAACAGTTGAACAAAATAGATCCAGAGAAATAGAAGCATGGAACAGACAGTGAAATATTAGAGGGAAGGTGGATCGGGTGGGTGGGATGAGATTAACCAAACAATTTACATGCATATATATATATGTATATCCATGGATACAGACAATAGTGTGGTGAGGCCTGGGGTAGGTGAGAAGGTTCAGCTAGAAGGGGTCAATGAGGGGCGAGGGTGGGAGAAAAAGACATCTATAATACTTTCAACAATAAAAATAAACTTAAAAACAACTGTTCTGGGCTGGTAATCAAGTTCTAAGCCATATTTTTCCCTAACAAAGGTCAATCTTTACCTTAACTAAGCCTGTCTATTTTTGCATCTACAGTAACTTACCTGATAAACATCTCTTTGCAAAAACAATTTAATTTCCCTTTTTTCTGACCCCACAAAAAATAGGCACCTTACCAGAATGGAGACCACAAATCCCCTCATTTTTATTGTTATCATGTTAACTTCGACTGTTAACTATCCTGTACCACCTCTATGATGTGTCTGTCATTTTACTTTTTATCCAATCCCAGAGGTTTTCCCCCCTTTGCTCCAACCTTCTTAATCTATCACCAGTGGATTTCATGTAATCCACTTAAGTCTTCTCATTTAATTGTAATGTATAAAGCAGGGTGCAGAAATTCCATTTATGGGAACATTTTTCTCAATCCCTTGAGATTTTTTTTTCCCGGCAATTGTCAGTTTGCTCAAATAAACTCACAAAATTTCTCTACAGGTTTGAATGTTTCTTACATTGACAGTAAGAAATAATATTCAAGTCTTTTCAATGCTCCCTTCTCAAATTTAAAAAAAAAAAATAAGTAGGGAATAATTATTAGCTCAATTAGCATACATGTAGATTCCACTGGTTGATGGATTTGAAGACCTTAATTAATTCTTCTTATTATTTCCCTTTTTCAATATCTTTCCTTCATTTTTTTATTCTAGCCAATGCTGTTAAAATACATTATCATCCTATTTCTCTAGATTCTAGCCATTTAAAATTTTTTGTTATTGCGTTATTTGTAACATATGAAATATGAATTTTAGGGGGATATAGGCAGGTTTAGGAAATTTTTAGAATTGGAGGTTCATGGAAAAAAACACAGGGTTATAGACTGGGAGAAGTTACATTTTCATTAGACAAGAGAGCTGGGAGAAGGTACATTTCCATAACACAAGGGAGTGGAAAGAGTTATATTTACATAAGAAAAGAGAGCTGTAGGTAGCTAAAGTCTTTATTTACAAAATAAAGAAGGAATTGGAGGACAATGAAGGAGGAGGCCTCAGGAGTTATTATAGTAATCAATTCAAAAGGGAATATGGACCAGTCAGAGGGGATATCAGGACACTGGGACTCAGAGCATTTATAATCAGTGGAAGCAGCAAGTGGAAGAAGGTGGAACTCTTCCTTCTCCCCAACTGGGAGTCTGTGCTGTGAGCTTCTTTCCCTTTCCCCATGTGGGAGTCTGTACTTGTTCTCCAGTAAGTCTCCACCTTTGCAATACCATCTTCAGTCTGTGGATTCATTCTTTGACTCCAACAGACAAAGATCCAGGGAACATCGTGTATTCCAGTCCAAAAATCATGTATCACATATAATGATATTAATTATCAGGTAATTAAAAAACAAACTCTAATTTATCATGTTTTATGAGATTTATGATTAATTATTAAACTATGTATTTATCAACCTGGGATGAGAAATAAGTTCTCAAAATAAATAAAACTAGAGGCCCAGTGCACAGGTGGGGCTGGCTAACCAGTGGGAAGGAATACAGGAGGTTGGCTGGCCAGCCCCAATCCCATTCGGTCAGTTGGTTGGCTGCAATGCACATCATAGTGACTGGTCATGCCGGTCCTTCAGATCTCTTGGCTTTTATATATATAGATAAATGTCATTTATAAATATAAAAAATAGTATATATAAATCACATACTATGAATCATAGAGATATGATAAAAGACATTGAGTAGCCTTATCCAGTATGGTGCAGTGGATAGAGTGTAGACCTGTGAACTGAAAGGTCCTGAATTAATTCCAGTTAAGGGAACATGCCTGGGTTGTGTGCTCAATCCCAGTAGGGGGTATGCAGGAAGCAACTGATCAATGATTCTCTCTCATCATTGATGTTTCTATATCTCTCTCCTACTCCCTTCCTCTCAAAAATCAATAAAAATACTTTTTTAAACAGGAGGTGCTACCTAGGATTGTTATAGCCTCTCATTAACCAGATGAAGAATAAAGCCAACCCTCAGTGGATGGTAGGCCCCAAAGAGGTCACAGTAAAGCAAAGACAGAGCCTAAATTGTTGTTCCTGGAACCTGCCTTCACTCAGGATGTCTTGGAATGTAAAATGAATAAAACCCTGATTGTTGCAGCCAGTTGGGTCCAGGTTTTCTGATCCTCTCACCAAACAGCAGCCTAACATCTTCAGGGCGGAAATCCAGAAGACCTTTGTACAGAGGACATTCCTCTTGGGTCTCCGCTCTGCTCTTTGCTAGCATTCTCACAACTCCCACCACAGGGGGTAATAAGTAGCAGTTAAATAAACCACCCCTAGGCCAGAACACTCATAAAATTTCCCTTCACATCTTCTGAAATAGGGCAGATTTCCTGAAAAATCTCAAGATATGTCTTTGGGAAAAGCTTGAAAACTAAGTTGTAATATTTATTAATGTTATAGAGTAATATTCCACAGAGTGAGCTTATAGGCAATTACCTTCTATCATTTATTTGATGGTTTAAAGGTAAAAGTTTCATTCTAAAAACAAGTAAACAACAACAACAAAATAACTGTCCAGAAGTCATAGAAATAAAGATAAAGTAGGTAGGTATAAATTAGAAGAAGAAGAAAAAAAACCCTCAAAGAGATGGATCTGCCCAACCAAGAGAACTCAATATAGTTTGTGAGAAATTTCAGTTCTAAATAAATCACTTTAAAATCACCTATGGATAAGCAGAATAAATAACTTTATCATTAGTTGTACGTCATCAGCTTTAAAATCTACAATTCATACTTCTCTGAGTGGGTTACTGAGCACTGTGGGATGGAGAGCTAGATTGTAAAGAGCTACAGCTCCTCAATTACTGATAACAAGGTTTTTTAACTGGACAAAACATGGAGAAGGGGCCCAAGAGAGGTATTTCGAGCTGTTGTGGGCCCTAACTAGTTGCTAGGATAACTCTCGGCACATCAAGCTAAGAATAGAGGACAGTGATCCAACTAGCTCCCTGCACTTCCCTGGAACATCTGGGTGAATGTCATTCTGCTTTCTCTTAAACTGACAAGCTGGCTCTTCAGATGGAACTGATAGAAAGCGAAAGAATGAGTCTAATGTGCTAAGAAGCTGTTAAAGGATTAGTTTTGGCTTTTAGTGGAAAAACAATTACGCTGAATTACAAACACATCTGCCACACACTCAGCAAACTATAAGAGAAGTCAGATTTTCCTCACGTTTTACTTCATGGACCCTTTTCAATTTTCAAATAGAACACAGTGCTCTAGTTATTGCTTACATGCATTTTCTTTAAATAGACTCAGAACAAACTTAGAAAGCCTGATACCGTGTGGAACAGAAACTCCCATACACACACCCAGAAGGAAATAAAAGTTACACCCTCTATTTCTATAGTGCTTTACAGTTTTCTAAACTCTTTAAAGGGTATTAATTTAGTAAAGAACATTCATTCACCCACTTGCATAAATTCATTAATAAAAAAAAGCAAACAAGCTCCCTACAGCTCTGCTTACAGCAATGCTACAAAGAAAAGAGTGTGCCTTTGGGTCTGCAGTTCTGTTCATTCATTGATTGATTCAATAAAAATTCATTGCCTGCTATGTGGCAGACTTCCTAAGCTCTGGGAACACAGCCGTGCGAAAAAGATATGGACAAGATCCTGTCCTCATGGTACTTACATCCTCATAAACACAGTATTACTGCTCTACACATTTCCATTTAGTTATGGGCCCGTCACTAGCAAATAGCTTAGTTTTTCTGTGCTACATTAAGTGTGGAAGATGGTTTAAATAAGTATCTGAAGGAGCAAGACCCTGAATCTAATAAATTGAGATAATTTACTGATTAATAGTTTGGAGAAAGTTTCTCCTCTTGAAGAAAAACAAAATAAGGCTCCATTGAAGTGTTCCTCGAATATGTGAGTGACTTTTCCTTTACCATAAATCCAGTGAAGAACAATTATCATTGCAGTTCTTCTTATACCTATCACACACAGACTCATTATTTTTTTTAAATAATTTTTAAAATATATTTTATTGATTTTTCACAGAGAGGAAGGGAGAGAGACAGAGAGCTAGAAACATCGATGAGAGAGAGTCATTGATCAGTTGCCTCTTGCACCTCCCCCTACTGGGGATGTGCCTGCAACCAATGTATATGCCCTTGACTGGAATCGAACCCGAGACCCTTCAGTCCGCAGGCCGACGCTCTATCCACTGAGCCAAACCGGTCTCGGCCAGACTCATTATTAACAGGGCATTTTTTTTCCCACTTGAATACTTTCATGAGCTCTTAGATGTCAGTTGAAATATCTAAATTTTCCAGATTAAGTTTCTTCTGATCCTTCATTTGTCTCCACACTGCAAAACGTTGTCAAAATGGCTGATCCTGTATAAGCTCCATGATCCCAGGTGCACTTCAATTCCTAAACATTTACTCAATGTAATAGAGCCAGCAGGTGGTTAGCGCTGTTTCTTCCTTAGACTGACCCTGCCAGGTGACAGAGGGAGCTTATGGGGGTTGCATTTTAATGTAAAGGTGACGCTCTGGAGGCCCAGCAGTAGGGTTTTCCGGATGCTCCCAGAGCAGAGCATGTGCACATTTTCCGATGCCCTCTGTGCTACAAGCATCCTATGCAGGAGGCCTGTTAGGAGAATGCTCTTTCTTACCCATCACTGTCTCTGGGGTGACAGGTGGAAATGAGAAACACAGCAGAGTCCTCCTGCCTCCTTGAGGGCTGTCAGAACCTCTTCACACTGAAGGGGCTGGTAAGAGCCATTGGCTGGCGTTCTAGAATGGTCACTACAGATTGTGGGTCCAAGTTCTATCTTTGAATGTGGGCTGACTGTGGTCCTTCTGTATAATGAGTCTCTCATCTTCACACTGAAGATGCTGTCGACCCCTCAGAGCACGGAAGGCTCAGGACCTCTCCTACTTCTCATGCCTGTGGGCTCTTTTCCGTTTCTCCCGAAAGCTGGATGCTAGACGAGCTCTGGCTTTAGTTACAAAGCCCAGAGGATCTGAGAAAGCCAAGTGTGTGTGCCAAGCAGCTCTGACCTGCAATATTCATCAGGACCTGGTCGTAACTGCAATCCTTACAGTTTTAGAAAGGAATCTCACTGAGAAGCCAGAAAGAATCATCTGGTGTCACACAGGATAGATTTATTGGTACAAGAGCTAACGATAAGAGAATTACAAAATCTTCTTAGTCTGTTATTTAAAAAATGCCAAAGTAGTTAGCATCCTTCAAACCATGAGAGCACAAACAGGAGTTTAAGAGATGCTGTTGCCTTATGCCTCTAAGTCCACTGATGAGCCCAGGGAATTTGTTGAGGGGCTGTATCTGGCTACCAATCCCCTGAGGATAGGAGGTGACAGATGCAATGACACCTCCTAAGAACCAGAAGTCTCGGGATAACAGAGCTGTGCCAGGCAACCTTGGCAAAGTCACTCTGATCATTGAGTTCAAGAGGAGGTAAAGAGCTGTGCGGTGCACACCACCCAATTATAATCTATTTGCAGAAAGCATAATGTGTATTTTTTCGAAAGGGTGACCCTGTGCTGTGGAGAATTAAGTTGGCAGTCTGGTGTTTAAAGGATCTGTATCATAAACAAAGTAAGTGCAAAAGGAAAATTTCACAAACAAATATTCAACTCAAAGGGAGAGATGCCGAGGTGACAGATGGAAATGAACTGCACGCAGCATTTAGTTGCACCAATGTGCTCAAGGTGACCGAAAAGTCACACAGCTTTCTGAGATGGACAAGCCCTGAAAAATGAGCCCCAGCTCAAGCAATTCATTTACTTTCCAGCCGACCACAAACTTACCCAGTAAGCCATGAAATTGCTTCTGGAGGCAAACTGTGGTCAGGCCTGCGATGACAATTTATCACTTTCTGGAACGGCTTTCAAATTTAAAAATAGGAAAGACACTACATAAAACGCTAGATACTTCATTGCACGATGAGTCTTATTGGACTAAGAAAATAGCAGCATTTAACTTTCTATTTACAGGACAAGAGTTGAAATTGGGGTAATCTAAAAGGACCTCCAAAAATAACTGAGTAAAGAGATTCTTTTCCATGATGTTTTCAGACTATGGGCCTGCGTGGCAGGGGCTAGTTGGGTATGTGACTGAAGCCTGTGAGGTTATACTTCTGTGTCTTCCAGAGAGGAATCATAGCCAGTGGTCCTACCTCTGCTTCTTGATAACATCTAATCTGCAATAAAACCCTGCTTCCTTGAACCAGCACCCAAGTCACCTAACACAAGCCCCAATTCTGTAGTAAGTCTTTATTACACCTCCTTGCTGAGACACCCCGCTATTCCCTATGGAGTGAGTCACCTTCAATGGAAAAAATGGATAAACCCAAACTTTCTTCCACAACAGGTGGATTCCAAGGGTTGAGTGCAGGGGAAAGGGGGCGGGGGGGAGAGGGAAGAGTAGGGGAGAAGGAGAATTGTCAATGTAATAACAGACTAAATTGCTAGAGCAATCATACAGTTCAAACTGAGGCAGGCAGCCCCTTGTGCCATGTACATACATATAAAAAAAATATAGAGTGGGAAATTCAGTCAAATTTCTTTTAAGATTAACTGTCAATTATTCTATAAATCAAATAAACAAGCAAAAAAAAAATCAGTAGTTGATGCATGTTTGTAGCCTCTTTCCCTATCTCTAGCTCTAAGGAGAATTCTAAGTGCTTCTTCCTCTCCCCTGGACCCATGCTCCCTCGTAGGACAAGTGCCTGACTCAGTTTCAGGCCCCGATGATATAACACCCAGGGAGTGGGAAGCAGCACCAACGGAAAGACTCACTGAAGGTACAATCGTCCTAGAGTGTGACGATTGAGCTGCGGAGGTGCGGGAGGGAAGAGGAAGCCTGCACCAATGGGACTTAGAGGCACCAGTTTTGGAGATGAGTTCAGAGCCAGGGAAGAGCCGCAGTAGTAAAAAACTTAGACATTAATAAGATGGAAAAAAAGAAGTTTTCTTATGCTTTATGAAAAGTACCACATGCCATTAATCCTCCATCTTCTTCAAACAAAAACTAAAACAGCTTGGTCTTTGGGAGAAATGGTAGGAAGGATATCAATTTTTTTTAATTATCTATTATTGTTGCTTCTCTCTCTCTTTTTTTAATGCCCTCCCTACCGCGCCTCATGACAGTTCTGTATTACAGCTGAGTATCATGCAAGTTACATTTACAAGTTAGTTCAAGGTATCTAGTTTCAACTCACCCCAGCCTTCTTGTGCTGCACCCACCATGGCGCTCGGAGGGGGAAAGGAAGGACGGCCCAGAGCATCATACTACTGCTGCTGTCACTGCTTAATCACCAGGTCTATTCCCCCCGGGAATGCAGACTCCTTGAGGGCAGGGGCTGGGCACTACTTCTTTTATCTCCTGCACCCATCTGTACAGCATAGTCACTCAGCACAGTTTGTCTTATCATGGATCAGCTGGCCTCTTGAGCTGGCCAACAAATTGTAAGGAAGCTCTGTGACCAACAAATTGTAAGGCAGCACCTATAAGTCAACCAGCACTGTATCCTCCTAAATGCTTCTGCTCCATCTCTCTTTTCTTCCAAAACTCAGACCCTCTTTAGAATAATAATTAATGCTTGCACAGGCAATATACTACATCTTTGTATCCATTATTTATACTAATTCTCACAGCAATTGTGTAAGGTATACTATGCCTTATTCTTCCCATTTTAACTTTCAAACTCTGGGGCTTGAAGAGGTTTTATGATATGCCTAGGACATAACCGGTAAGTAATGGAAGAATTAGAAAGAATTTTTATGTATACATCATTCACTCTTTCCGTTCACACCACAAAACTATTCTGCAGAGTATGTGTCAGACCCAGGGCTAGAAGCTACATGAGTTTGTGCTCTTGAGAGCTAGTTCATCACTATCCTGTGAGGGGACAGGTGACCCCAGACGGCGTTTGGGCTGGTTGTGGTAGAAATGTCCCAGCTGGGATTTTATAACTAACTCTCCTTGGCTTTCTTCCTGTTGTGATCCTTAAACTAAGCTGTGATTCTCCCCTCCCCATTTGGCACTGTCTGGAAACATTTTTGGTGCCACAACTGGGGGTATGGATGGTGCTGGCATTAGGAGGGTTGAATCCATGGGAGCTGCTAAACACCCCACCGTGCACAGGGCAGGCAGTACAAAGAGTTACAACTGCCCAAATTGTCAATAGTGCCTTGCCTGAGAATATAAAGAACAAAGTCCTGTACCAAAAATCAAAGATGCAACTAGTAGATAATTAAGGCCTAAAAATCTAATACAGTGAATATAGGCAATAAAACTATAATATAAACATTACATTTGCTAAGAGACTAGATTAAAATATATATATATATATATATATATATATATATATATATATATATATATATCTTATTGATTTTTTTTTTTTTTTTTACAGAGAGGAAGTGAGAGGGATAGAGAGTTAGAAACATAGATGAGAGAGAAACATCGATAGGCTGCCTCCTGCACCCCCCCTCCCCCCCGGGGATGTGCCTGCAACCAAGGGACATGCCCTTGACCAGAATCAAACCTGGGACCCTTCAGTTTGCAGGCCGACACTCTATCCACTGAGCCAAACCGGTTAGGGTTAAGAGACTAGATTTTAATTGTTCCCAACACCAGAAGAAATGATAATTATGTAATTATGTGATGTAATAGTGGTATTAGGTAATACTACAATGGCACTCATACTGAGTATAAATGTATCAAATCAATATGTTATCATCTTAAATACACAATGTTGCATATCAATATAAATGTATCAAATCAATATGTTATCATCTTAAATACACAATGTTGCATATCAAATATAACTCACTTTTTAAAATCAAAGATGAACAAAAAAGCTCTCATTTAGGGAGTACCTCTCTAACTGCTCAGGGAAAAGCCCTGTGTAATTTTGAGAAAAATAAATTCAACTACAGCACTGATGAGGAAATAACGCATACACAGCAAAACAAAATCAAGTTTGAAACGCTCCCTGAATCTGCAGTATTGGCAAATTAACCTAATTACTGGGAATTTTGCAAATGCTGCCAGTGGTGCTGGTGTGCTGGAGGAAGGAAAATTCAATTTCCAGCCTCCCCCAGAAATTCCCTGGAGAAAAATCTCTTCGTTAGCTACCCTGCATGCTACAGGGCTGAGGTTCTAGGATGAGAAACTGCTTCATCTGGATGAAACATGACTTCTAACCCTGAGGTGGACAGGATGCCTGGCTCAGGAAGACAATTCTATTTTATAGGTTTAGTAGGGACCCAGTGACCATCTCCTGCAGACCAAGCCTCCAGGGAAGGGGTTAGATGATAACCTCTTTTGAGGCTGCACAAGGCCCCCTCTGCCAGACTGGTTGCCCCCAACTGACCCCCCTGCCAGCCCGGTTGCCTCCAACTGATCCGCTCAGCCAGCCTGGTTGCTGCCAACTCTCCTCCCCCTCCCCTGCCAGCCTGGTCGCCCCATGCAGCCTGCTGTTTGATCACCCATCTGGTCATTTAGGTTGTGACGGCCTCTGGCTTTTTATATATTAAGATTAGAGTGTGAACTCACTGAAGAGATTGCATCTCATTTTTATGGACTTCCTTAGGCTTAGCACAGTGACTGTGTTAGTCCCATAATATATTACAGTGATTAAACTGCCAAGCAATTTTGCTTCTGTTTGATGTCAATATTTTATTCAGGAGCTTTCTCATCAGTGTAAATATAATTTTGAATTTTTAAAAAATGTGTATTTGTTGTTGAAAGTATATAGATGTCTCCTTGTTTCCCCTTTGACCCCCTAGACCCTGCAATAACCCCCCTCAGGCTTTCACCAAACTACAATACAAGCTATTGCTTGTATCCATGGGTTATGCATATATACATATAAATTCTGTGGTTAATATCCTCTTTCCCTTCCCTCAGATTCATCAGTCTGTTCCATGCTTCTATGTCTCTGGATCTATTTTGTTCATTACTTTATTTTGTTCATCAGATTCCACATATGAATGAGATCATGTGATACTTGTCTTTCTCTGGCTTAATTCACTTAGCATAATACTCTCCAGGTCCCTCCATGCTGTCTCACAGGGTAAGAGATCCTTCGTTTTTACTGCTATATAGTATTCCATTGTGTAAATGTACCACAGCTTTTTATTCTCTCAGCTACTGATGGGCACTTGGGCTGCTCCCAGATCTTAGCTATTGTAAATTATGCTGCTATGAACATAAGGGTGCAATATAGAGTTTCCTCAAAAAATTAAAAATGGAACTGTCATTTGACCCAGTGATTCTACTTCTAGAAATATATATCCTAAGAAACCCAAAACACCAATCAGAAAGAATATAATTTTGAAGTTCTTCCAAGTTATTAGATTATATGAGAACTTTTTTTGAGTTTATTTAGAGTTAAAATCAAGGAATATTCTCACAGAAACTTAGATTTAGTCATTTAAATGATTTTTAAGTGTTTTTTTTGTTTTGTTTGTTTGTTTGTTTGGTCAGTATGGAGAAAAGGAACTGATAAGGGTTCACTTGGGGTTGGTGTGTGGAAATGGGAGATGAGAAGAAGACAAATATGAAAATGTTTTCTCATTTCCATTGGTATTTCTTTTTTGATGCATTTGTTAATTTTTATTTCTACTTTTTTATGGAGTAAACCACCCTCATCTACTAGTAAGTGTACAGCAAAATGAGTTGTATGTATGCATAAATGTTTATAACCACCAGGTCAGGATCTGGAACAAATAATTCTAGCACCCCCACTCCTTCCTAATCAACTCTCTAACTTTTATCACTATCATTAGTCTTATGACTTCTTAAACTTCATAAAAATAAAGGTACTTTCCCTTTATTCCCCTGCTGGTAGCTTAATTGTTTTAATTTTCACCCTTAATTCTTTGGTTCATTTCACATACAAATGTGAATATATATCCAGTTACTTCATTACTATTTATTGAAATGAGTATTCAGTACTATTTCCCTACTGCAGCGATTTTCAACTGCTGTGCCACAAGTATTTTTAAAACATGCGATACGGGACTATTTAGTCAGAGGCAACAGACCTCTTTTCTCTTATATTGTCAAATAAAAACATGATAGCAGCCAACACAACAATAGCTGTCCGGTGTGAATGAATCAAAATTATACCTTTTTTTTTTTTTGTCAAATCAGAAAAACATATTTTTGGTGCACCATAGAATTTTAGTAATTAGTGTATGTGTGCACTCAAGGGGGTAGGGTGGCAGGGTCCCTCAGCCCAGCCTGTGCCCTCTCTCAATCTGGGAGCCCTTGGGAGATGTCCGACTGATGACTTAGACCCGCTTCCCCAGGAAGAATGGGCCTAAGCCATCAGCTGGACATCCTTAGCATTGTCATAGAGGCAGGAGAAGCTCTTGTCACTGTCACTGTGCTCACCAGTGCCCGGCTTCTGACTGAGTGGTGCTCCCCCTGTGGGAGTGCACTGACCACTGGGGGGCAGGTCCTGCATTGAGCATCTGTCCCCTGGTGGTTAGTGCACATTATAGTGACGGGTCATTCTGCCGTTTGGTCGATTTGCATATTAGTCTTTTATTATATAGGATGGATAGAGGACTTGGAGAGGGTAATTTACTCAAGTTTGCAGAACTAATCAATTGTGGAGCCATGATATTAATCTGGGTCTGTTAGATGGCAGAACTACTGTGCTTGGTAGAGGTCAGAATAGGTGTCCAAATATCCAGAATTATTCAATAAAGTATTTATCAGTTCTCACCACCATGGGCCAAAAATTACACTGAAATCACAGAATGAAGGGATCTTAAACATCTATGGCCCTATCATTTCATTTAGATATGAGAAAACTGAGCCTCACAGAAGTTGAGGGACCTTGAAGTGGCTTCCTATCCTTGTCAACTATGAACAGGAGACAAAAGCTAAAAAAAAACAAAACAAAACAAAAAAAACCTAAAAACTAAAAAACTACAAAATCAAACAAACAAAACATTAGAAGAAATGATAACTCTATGGACTTTAATTTTAAAACATTTAGGTGGTAATTCAGATGATGAAGCAAGAGCCCTCAGCCTCAATTCCCTATCCCACCCTCTTAAAGATCAAGAATTAGACAGTAACCCACCAACAAAAATAACTCTGGGAGAACTCGGGAGTCCACTTAAGAAACTTCAGCAACACAATGGAACAAAACAAACAAACGAGGAATAACAGCACATGAAGGGAAGGAAGAACAAAGAAGAACAGCTTCTATTTGCTGCATCATCCTATCCCAGGCCAGCATCATTGTAGGCATCCCTGGGTGGCTTGGAACATATCCCCAGTGGCTGGGGGACTACTGTATATGCAAAGGAAATGAAATCACTATTTTTAAAAGAAATCAGCACTGTTTATCTCAGCATTATTCACAATGGATATCTATCAACAGATGTATATGTGTGTACATGTGTATGTATATATATATAACATATTATTCAGCCACGAGAAAGGAGGAAATCTTGCCATCTGTGATAATATAGATAAATCCTGAGGGCATTATGCTAAGTAAAATGAGTCATATGAAGAAAGAGACACAGTATAATATCATTTACATGAGGAATCTAAAAACATTGAACTTGTAGAAACAAAGAGTAAAATGGTAATTGCTGGGACGGAGGGACTGTGGAAATGTAGAGATGTTGGTCGAAGGACATTAACTTTCACCTTATAAGATGAACAAGTTCTGAGGATCTTATGGTACAGAATGGTGACTAAAGTTAACAATACTTGACTGTAAACTTGACAGTTGCTATGATAGAGCATTAATTTTCTCATCATACCAACAAAATGGTAATTATGAGAAGTGATGGATACCTAATTAGCTAACTTATTGTGGAAAAGATTTCACTATATATGTGTATCAAATCTTCATATTGTATACCTTAATTTACACAATGTTATAATAGCTATATATCAATAAAGCTAGAAATTTTTTTTTAAATTAGATGTGTAAACAGTCCTTTGAAGTTACTGTTCTTATGTTTAGCTAGTCATTTAGAGTGAATATGAATTAAAGGGATATTTATTTCTTTTAAATAAATCAATAAAAATTAAATGGCATTAACTCCCCGCTCTCCCAACCCGCCATCCCTGCCCAAATTGCTTTCAGGGTGAAGTTTTGGCTTGCACGCCTTTTTGTCTTTGCATTTTCGTATTATGCTGTGAGGTACCTTTCCTAGAATTATTCTGCAATGGACTTATGACTTCTCGTAGACTGCTTGGAGACTTGTCTATTTAAATACGCAACTGAGAGAAGCAGGACCTCACCAACAAAGGACATGTGGCTTTTAACTGGAGTCAGGAAGACTTTTAAAAATTCCCCGGCTTTAGCTGCCCAAAACTTGGCATTTGCCATTCCAATGGCATTACATGAGATGCATTCATTGAATTAACATCTGGGTATGGTTATCAATTTGTTTTCATCTGGAATATTTATCTTTAAAGTTTGGCCCATGCTGCCCATTTATTTTTCAGAAGGTATATAAGATTCCAAATATTTTAAGCAACCCGGGGCGGACATCAAACTGGCTCAATCCTTGGAAAAGACTTACAACAGAAAAACCTCTCTGGGCTAAGTCACACCCGAATAATTTGGGCAAATTGCAGTGGGGAAGGAGATCTGCTTGATACTAATTACTTAGCAAGGGTGTGCTTTATGTAAACCACATAGGTAAACTTTAATCCAGTTCCAGGAACTCTCCTCTATTTCTATGTAATGCAGCCTGACTAACAGGCCATGATTTATGTGAGGGCAGTGAACATGATGGTTCTTGTTTTAGGCCAGTAAGAAACCAATGCTCCTGAAAACAAGCAGCCATTCTCAAAGTATATTCCACAGAAAGATGATAGGTAATTAATGTGGAAAATTAACTTTTAAAAAAAAAAGGTCTTGCAGGCAGGCAAATCAGTTTGGCAAATGCCAGGTGAAATCTAAGGTAGTGAGTTTCTCTGCTAATGATATTTAGAATGTTCAATGGTCTATTGTGTATTGTACCTCTCGGGACTTATTGGAAGCTGGCCTTTTAAAATTATTTGTTTGTTTGCTTGTTTGTTTGTTTTTGCAGGGTATCTCACCTCCAAATTTTTCTTGCAATGTGCCTTCATGTTTCAGGCCCAGTCACTATCCACTCATTTTTAAAACAGGATAACACTTTGTGTCATGAGGTTAACATAAGGATGTAGTAAAAGTTTATGTATGTACAATTGCCTTATAAGTGGTAAAGCTTATAACTTTCAGGCATGGGCATAATTCTGGTGGTAAAGATGAATGTACCTGTCCCTCCATATCTTTTGCTCTACAGGCACGCCTATGAGATACTGTGTGTTTGGTTCCAGAACACTGCAATAAAGTGAACATCACAATGAAGCAAATCACACAAATTCTTTAGTTTTCCAGTGCATATAAAGTTATATTTACACTAACTACACTGTAATCTATTAAGTGTGCCACAGCATTATGTCTCAAAAAACAACAATGTGCATCCTAATTTAAAAAAATACTTCATTGCTGAAAAATGCTAAGCATCATCTGAACCTTCAGCAAGTTGCAACATTTTTGCTGGTGGAGCATCTTACCTTCAATTTGTAAAAAGTACACAATAAAATGCGGTGAATGAAAGGAAGTATATTTGTACGTTAACATGTCCATAGCCCTTCACAGAGTAAAGTAAAAGCATGAAAATGTCTTCCTTGAGCAACGTTACCTCTGATTACGCTTTCACTTCTCTTTCTTACAGTTCTATCCATGGCCTCATCATTGCCTCTGATCCTCCCAATGCCAGTACATACACATATTCAGCCTTGTCTAGGTGTGAAATTTTGGAGAAACACAGGTACATACATTTCACTTCAGCAGGAGGTGTCAAAATCTTAGTTATGAACAACATGATCAGTAGCCAAGAGGGAATTATAACTTGTTGCATATTTTTCTAATGTATTTCACAACCCCTCTTATCGCAGAGTATTTATGGGCCCTGATGGTCAGAAGAACATGTTTGGAAATGCTACTGTATAGGCTGTGTGGAAATAAAATGGCTTCACTGATAAAGAGAAAGAGAATCTCAGAAAATGTATCCCTAGTATCTCATATTGTCATTGGATATAGGCTAAGTGTGACTACAATTAAGTGTAAAATTGTGGAAGCTAAATGTACTTATTGCACCCAGTATAATTGCATTATCATAAAAACCATTTTGAAAATGTCACGCTAAAAAACTTCACAGAGAGCAAAATCTTGAGTAACCTAAATATCCTATGAAGTACCTGAATATATTAGGGTGTTTTTTGGTTGTTGTTTTTAACTCAGGTTAATTTAGGCTAAATGTATTATTGGTAGAGGTCAGAATAGGTGTTAGAAAGTATTTGGAGCCTGATTTCTGTGGTTTATAATATCTATAGGTATACTTTCTAGGCTTTGTCAAGTCAATGGATAAACATTAATGAAAAGTGCTTTGATGATTTGAGTTCTTATTTGTATAGGGTGATTAATTTCAGTGATTATTATACTGTACTACACAAGTAGAGCATTCTGGGGGTTTGGATTGAATTTTTGCTGATCTCTAACATATCTTAGAAGCTTTAATTATTTTAATCACTAAAAGTTTATTTTCTTGACATATGCATTACATCACAGGGTTTCTGGTATGTCAATAATTATCTTAACATCCATATTCTAGTATTAATGAACCTGCAACATTGACATCCTTTGGATAGGACAAATCTCTGCACCACATAACCCTCCTCCTCTTCCACAGATTATTGGACCAAACTAGGTAACTGACCCAAGATTAGCCAAACAGATTCCTTCTCACTGGAACTTGGAAATGGAAACTAAATGTTTGAGTCCATATTCAATGCTTGCACTTATATGTAATATTTGCTTGGGGCCCAGTGCAGCCAAAGTTGCACACGCAAATGACAGCAAGTGATTCAACTTTTAGGTGATACAGATTCAACTACTTGTAATAAAGACAAAAATAAAATGGCTTAAACAAGATAGGAGATCTTGTTTTTCTCTCCAGGTAACAGATATTTCCTCTCCCAGGTAATAATCTCAACAAAAATAGTCCAGCTCCTTATACCTGTGGCTTAGCCATCCTTGGATTACATGGTCCAGAATAGCTCCCTACCATATCCATGTTCTAGACAGGAGGATGGAGAAAGTCACCAGTAATCACAAATTTGCATACTTTCATATCAAACCAGAACTTGTCACATGGCCACAACTAGCTGCAAGAGAATCCAGACTACATCATCTTTAGCTGGTATATTATGTGTTTAGCTAAATATGAGGGATCTGCTGTTAAAAGAAAAAAGGGAAAAGGGTATTAGAGAACAACTAGTGGTCTCTGAAATAGGCTGTAAGCTGAGAAAGGTGGTGCTTAAAGAGAATCGGTAGAAAGGAATCTAGAGCGGATACACCTGAGAGCAATCACGTGAATTGATCTAAGAGCAAAAAAATTCTGAAGTTTTCAAAGAGAGATAGATTGACATAGTTTCAAAGCATTTAGCTTACCAATCTTCCTCCTGTATTATTTCTATCCATTTGTGTGCTAGAGTAAGAAGTTTCTCACCTTTCCAACTGCATGTATCTTTAACTTAGCAGATACCAGCTGGAAATATTTAGAAATAGTTAACTTTTAGTAAAATTCAGAAATCAAGCTCCAAAGCAGGGGTCCTCAAACTTTTTAAAGTGGGGGCCAGATCACGGTCCCTCAGAGAGCTGGAGGGCCGGACTATATGAACTACTAATTCCTACTGTTACACCTCGGCTGCGCTCACTGCCCAAAAAACCTGGCGGGCTGGATCAGACTCCTCTGCGGGCTGCATGTGGCCCGCGGGCCGTAGTTTGAAGACTCCTGCTCCAAAGGTTGTCTAACACATCTCGAACCTAATATTTGCTAATGTATATTCTTGCCTGTAGATGGGGTTTCAAGGTTGAGTAAAAAATATATTTTCCTCTACTCTGTTCTTGATAGGCTAGAGAGATATAAAATATAGATGTATTTATATGTATATACATATAGACACACAATCATTTGTGCCAAAAACCACTAGGAAAATAAATAGGAAACGAGTGAAATGGGATGAAGGGGAATGGGATTGACACTTCCGTGTACACCTATTTTATAGGTTTTACTTTTGAATCATGTAAATGTATTGCCTATTAAAAACAAAATTAAGATGTTACCAAAAGAATAAATAAGTAAACTAAGGATAGGGAAAGCTGAGGACAGAGAAGAGGCAGTGGAGCAAGGGTTGATCCTCCCAGGTCCTCGGATACAATGGACACATCAATAGTGGCTTTATTCCAAGTGTCTGCCATGTCCATTTGTCTTCGTCAAATGTGAGATTAAAGGGAAATGCTCCTAGGAGACAGGCTGCAAAGGCCTGAGAATTCCAGCGCAGGAGACATGGCGTGCCCCAGGCACAGGACTCCATCCAGCATTTGCTGAGGAGGGAGGGATACGGAGGATTGGGGGGCTGGAAACGTGCTTGGAAAACTGCATGCTACATATGAAGGGAATTGAGGTCCCGGGAGGGAGTGAAGGCCAGTCACACTGAGGGAACAGGGAGCATAGGCCTCAAAGAGGAAAGAGCAAACAGTAGCTTTAACTATTGGGTAGATTCAAAGAGGAAGAATCCTGGAATGTCTCCAATGCCACTCTTTTCAAGAGGAGTTCATGTACGTAGGGGCTCTCTCTTCCCTATGAAATATAGTATCCCCGGCTAACACCTTGATGGACAGCTCTCTCTATGGAGATTCAGTTTACAAACTGCACACTCGCTCTGGACTCCAGCTCAGCTCAACCAGCACCCTGGGATGCTAGAAACCAAAGATAAGCTAGCTCCCTCTCGTTCGTTCTCTCTCTCTCTCTCTCTCTCTCTCTCTCTCTCTCTCTCTCTCTCTCTCTCTCTCCCCCCCCCCCCCCCCTTGTTCTCCCAGGCAATGCCAATTCACTACCTGGGTATTTGGCAAGCAAAGTGGGTCTGGTGAGGAAAATATTATTTTTCCGGGAAAATTGTTCCAGGCTTGTTAGAAACATTTCCAGAACTACATTTAATGGGTGTACACTTAAAGCTTTGACAGACATTGCCAAATCATCTCCTATAGAGTCCACTTCAGTTTTCGCTCTCGGCAACAGTGCCTCATGAGGGCATTTGCACCACTTTCTCGCCAACACTGCGCACAGTCAGACTTTTCTACATTTACCGGTACCAAACTACTAGGGGAGAGTGGGATCTCATAACTCTCAAATCTGAGTAGGGTTAGCCATTCATCCACTAACATGATTTGCATTTTTATGCTCATTAAGAAATTTGTGTTCTTTCCCACTAAAACATCTCCCCAATTTGTCTTTGGACTTCATGACTCCTGTATTTTGGGTCTTGCTTAGAAAAGCACTCTAAAATTATATTTTGAGGAATTCTCATATTGTGAGGCTTTTTGAGTTTCAGTCTGGTTTGGGTACATTAACAGAATCCTATTTGATGGAAGGCAGGTGTGCACCAGTTAAAATAAAAACATTTCATAAGACTGGGTATTTCTCTTACATAATGGATATGGCTCTGGTCCCTGACTCTCTAAGGCCATTTTCAAGTACTTCTCATAATTGAACCTAAAAATATATCTATAGAAACCACGGAGCACACACACAACTGCCTTTTCATGCCTTGGGCAGCCTGCATGCTGTTCTGGCAAACAGACAGGGATTGTTTTCACAGTCTTAACAACAGTCTCCAGTAAACAGACCACACCGCATGGGAGGACCACATTTGAAAGGGGCCTCACTTGAACTTTCATTATTTGTCAATTATCAGCATGAACTTACTTAAGAATTTCATGTGACAGGTCATTAATACTATGGGCTATACGACATCCATTACAGAAGAATTCTTCTAAAGTGCTTTATTCTGAAACATTTAGAAATGTTTCCAAATATATGGTTTCATCAACTTCAAAATAGAGCCAACTTTTATCTTCTTGTGTGATTTGGAGGGTCTGCCAGAAATAATTTATGCTGATCCCAATCTCTAGAAAGATATTTCCAATACCTTATTCTTTGGGGGAACGAAACAGAAAATATATGGGAAATGCTGCATCTTAGTGGTGAAAATTCCAGAATTCCCGGTAGAAACACAATCCTCCACCACCAACATAGTTTTAAAAATATTAATAAGGAGCAAAATGTTTTCTTTTCTACTCACCACTGTCCCCTATACCTACCAGAGGCTGGAGAGCAGTGAGATGATCCTGCCATAGGAATAGGAAACACTGAAAATGGACAGACCATAAAAAGCCACTGCTCCTCAAAGTCATGGCCTGCAGAGTCACCCGGTGCCCCTCTAATACCTGGCCTAAATCTGGACTCAATGGAGACACCCATGAAGATAAAGAAATCATGACCCTACACTCCATGCACCTCTATGCCTTCTGACTATCAGACCAACAATGTACCACCTCCATGTGATCATTATTAGTTTTAATCTCCAGCACCAGGAAACAAATCTTTTCCAAATGGGGTCACTATATTAAGCAAATGAGAATATAGGGTACGCCCTAGCCGGTTTGGCTCAATGGACAGAACATCAGCCTGAGGACTGAAGGGTCCCACGTTTGATTCCTGGCCAGGGTACATGCCCAGGTTTTGGGTTCAATCCTCAGTGTGGGGTGTGCAGGAGACAGTCAATCAATGATTCTCTCTCATCATTGATGTTTCTATCTCTCTCTCCCTCTCCCTTCCTTTCTGGAATCAATCCTTTCTAATAAAAGGCTAATATGCAAATTGTCCCCTCAACTGGGAGTTCAAGCAGGGGGTGGGGCCAGCCAGCTAATTGCCTGTGGCCCCTCCCTTGGCCAGCCCAGTGCAATTGACTCCAATCGGGGCAGGCCAGCTGGATCCCACCCATGCATAAATTTGGGCACTGGGCCTCTAGTAAAAACATATATATTTTTAATGAGAATAAAGGGCAATTTCAGATAAACAATAAAAAATATCTATAATAATAAAGCATAATGTGCTAATTAAACCAGATGTCCTTCCATCCTTCTGGATGAAGCCAGGGCTGGGAGGGAAGCCTGGGTCCCAGATGCCAGAGGGATGCCAGTCCAGCAGCTGGGGGAAGGAAGACCTACTCTTGCACAAATTTCATGCATTGGGCTTCTACTTTAATATAAGAATGTCCCACAGAACGCTTTGGACTTATTTTTATTAAAAAATACTTTCCATCATTATCTGAAATTCAAATTTAGCTGGTGCCCTACATTTTATCTCACAACTCTATTTCCAAGGCAACCATCTCAGAACAGCAATAACGAATAAAAAGATCTTTCCCTTGAAGAAATAAAAATCTGTATTCTACCCATTGGTGGTCCTTCATATTTTTAAAAAAAGCTATAGCAGCATTAAAGTCGGAAAAATTCGGTTATTGTTCTGTTACTTTGCGCCTTGGGCAGTTTGTTTAACCTCTTTGTTTTCTTATCTTTAAAATGAGATATTTTTACCTTTTTTTATTTATCAAAAATATATATTATATATTATATATTATATATTATATATTATATATTATATATTATATATTATATATTATATATTATATATATTATTATTATTCTTACAAGCCCCAAGTAATGCCATTAAGCCTAGTTAAAGTGATAGTCCTAATCTGCCACAATTCTGAATAATCCTGGACATATAGACAAGACTGTTTTTATAAGTGTCAGATATTAAGATTGCTGTTACCTTTCTTGGGGGCTGAGCAGAGAAATGGTTACAGGATGTTTACCTACTGATTATTCTACATGTATTCTGTATGTTGTCATCATGAAGGATCCCAAGTTTCAAAAGTAATTATATATATATATATATATATATATATATATATATATATATATATTTTCCTGTAATAATCAGAAATTTTTTAATAGATAACCTCTCAACTACAGTAATGATAACCTTGAGGCTATGTTTATTTGTTATAGAGAATAAATGTCAGTTGTTGGGAAACTTCTGTTAGTTCACATAAAAGTTGAAGTGGATTTTCTTCTTCCTTTCCTTTTTAAGACTGTAACACATCAAAGTAGGATAATGTGGCTTCTTCATCTACGGTAGGTACTTTACTACCAAAAGACAAAGCTGGTTTTCTGTAGCGCATCCCATTTGTTGCTTCCTGCACATTAGTGCCTCTTAACCCAGAATGTCCTCAGGGCAGGACTCAGCTCTCAGCTTTCCTCTAAAAGAATGGAGCTCCCTCTCCTACCTCCTCACAGATAGTTGGGCAAAAGTGGCGCCAGGCCTCAGGCCAAAATCCTGTTGGCACAGTTCTTTGTAGGGAGTGGTTATAGGGTTAAGCCTTGGACTGACCTGCTGGCAAAGTTGCAAACAAGTCCCAGCTTAGAGGGCACAGTCCTCTAAGCATAAAGCTTGATCTTGTGACTGCTCCCTAGATCTTTCCTGGGTGGCTAATGGGCTGTGGGAGAGGCAGCAAGTGCTGCCAAAACAAGTGAAACTTACAAAAACATTGTAAATTACCTTGTTTGCCCCTAACTATAAATAAAGCATCAGCTTTGCAATCTGGATCTGTTCTGTGGCCTCAGCCAGGCACAGAAGATCCACCTAGACCTAGCTTATTCTCTCTGTCTGTCTTTATTCTCCATCCTTCACTGCTCTCCCTCAGGCGCTCACTGAACCCTTGGCTGTGCTGGCATGGCACAGTTCTTTATGTGGGTAACTTTGAATTTGGAACTACCATTTGGCAATATCTGGAGTTCTGGGCAGCCACATGCTCCATTCCTAATGACTTGAATATGACTGGGTCCACTCCTCCCCAGGTGGCAGAGTATCCCACAGGACCCCATTTGGCTTTCTCCTCCCCTCCCCTCTTTTCAGCCTCTCTTTGTAAATCACCTTCTAGCTCCTTCTGGGTACTAGTCAGGATTGGGTGTGGAGGCATTTCTTTGGCATTTGAATCTCTGTCCTGTACAGGCTGTGGGTAAGTAACTCAGTGTTGCTGAGCCTTTCCTGTCTCAGCTGCTGTGAAGATCCAATAGATATGGTGGGCAGGAAGGCCCTCATAACAGACAAACTCCAAAGACTAGAATTAGAGGATATTTTAAATTGAAGCTGTAACAAGTAACTTGTTAACTATAATTTCACTGATCTGGTATAATTAAACACTGTAGTATATAAACTGTGCAGATTCTCTTGGAAAATTAGCTTTAGAATAATTAGCCTGCAGGAATTTATAGTAACCAATAATGTAAGATTTTATTCTTCCAAATTTTGATGTCCATTTCCAATATGGCTCTGAGCCACATCCTGGTCCCTCACCTATAGAAGCTGGCCAGTTGCCCATATCTTATAACGAGGTGCCACAATGGAGGAGAACTTCCCCCAATTCCCCTGTTTTGGGCACTGTATGGGTGGGGCAAAATATGGTTTGCAGTTGTGAGTATGTGAAACACAAAGTTTATTCTTATATTATTTATTATTATACTAGAGGCCCAGTGCATGGATTCATGCACCGGTGGGGTCCCTTGGCCTGGCCTGCACCCTCTTGCAATCCAGGACCCCTTGGAGGAGGTCAGAGAGCTGGTTTCAGCCCTATCCCTGCAGGCCGAGGGAACCCACCGGTACACAAATCCATGCACTGGACCTCTCTAGTATGCATATAAGATCTTTGATTAATCTCCTCCTGCTCTCCCCCCCTCATCCCTTTCCTCTGAGATTCATCAGTCTTTTCCATGTTTCCATGCCCATGCGTTGAGTGTCTGCCCCCTGATAGTCATTGCACGTCATAGCTACTGGTCGGCCGGTCTGCTGGTCACTTAGGCTTTTATTATGGAGAGATTATTTTCCATAGGAATAACTGTAAACCTACTTTCCCCCCACCATGAATGTGTATTAATGCAGCTTAAGACCATTTAACACATACCCACTGATCTGTCAACTATAATCACTTTTTCCCTTTAGATCCCACATTTGGTTTCTTCATTCCCAAATTATTAAAATTTGTTAAATTTAGCTTTTATTTGTAGGTTGCTAATCTAGCATGTCCAGATTGCTTTTGTACTCTTTTAAATTTTCATCTGTCATTTATTTGTTGTTATTTTGTTCATTACTTACTAACTTTTAATAACTATTTAAATATACCTTATAATAAGTGACATAAATAATACATGCATTATACATCACTGTGTTCTTACAACTAGACTATGTGCCTCTTGAAGGCAGGGACAATGGTGTCCACTCCTGTGTATCATTTTTAGAGTCCAATGTCTTGCTGAGCACAAGATAAGATTCTCAGCAGACAACCAATTGATGCAGTCTTACAAACATAACTCTGTAGCCCTACTTTGCCATAGTTAACAAAAGTATTATCCATAAATCAATCCAGTATTCATGAAAATTATTTTTATTTCACTTACATTTTATTTATTTATATTTTAATGTATTTTTTATTAATTATTACAAATGTGTCCTTATCCCCCCATTGTCCCCTCATCTCCCCAGTCCTGACCTCACCCTCACGCCCTGATGTCTGCGCCCATCACTTATGCTTATATGCATGTATACAGGTCCTTTGATTGATCTCTCCCACTTACCCCCACCCTCCCCTACCTTCTCTCTGAGGTTTGAGCATCTGATTGATGCTTCTATGTCTCTATGTCTGTTTTTGTTCATTGGGTTATGTTGTTCATTATATTCCACAAATATCATGTGATATTTTTCTTTCTCTGACTGACTTATTTCACTTAGCATAATGCTCCCCAGCTCGTTATTATTTTTAAGAATAGTTTTATTGAAGTTTTAGGAGTGAAAGGAGAAGAGAGAAACATCGATGTGAGAGCAACATCGATCGGCTGCCTCCTACATGCCCCTACTAGGGATCAAGCCTGCAACCTGGGCAGGTGCCCTAACCTGGAATCAAACCAGCAACCTCTCTATATATGGGACAACACCCAACCAACTGAGCCACACTGGCCAGGCCTGCCATCATTTTTTCTTAAAATACTTCTTGATTTAGAAACTCAACCCTTGAGGAAAAGAACCTGAGGAATCTTAGGTTTAAAAACTAAAAGAAACTCCCTCTGTATCATGTTACATCAGAGTGAGGGTAGATTTTTTACCACAAAGGGAAAGTAATTACAAAGATGATAGCAAGTCTTTTTAATATTCTGAGCTCAGCAGAAAAAAACAGATAAGCTTTATTTTGCATTTCAAATGTGTTTTTTAGAATGTGTGCTAGAATCAGGTATTGTTCTTCCCTAATATTTTCCTGCAAACATATCAGTAGGTGCATAATACATGATATTATAGTTCTGACATTTTTAGTCCTATATGTAGGTTTGGAACAACTTTCTACCTGGCATTGAGGAAGAAAAACGTACTTCACTCCAAAGGCCGTCCTTGATCTTAAGAGACCAAAGCACCACATATCAAAGAGATAAGAGGCAACCACAGGCCAAGATTACTGATTCTTGGCACAGAAGATGGACTCTCTACCCAGTTGGAGCCATAATTCAGCCTAATCCTAAACAGTGTTTACATATTATCCTCTAAAGTCAAGGATTTCCCTCCAGAGCTGAGCACAAATTAGTTGTGTGTTTCAGATATACATCATTGGGTCAAAGACCCACATTTCTTGTTGCTTCCCAATTGACATTTTAAATCCTTCTGCCTTTCCCTTCCTAATCTCTCCCCAAATTTAGCTCTCAGGTGAGTAATGTTTGCATAAACTAGGCAAATTTTTTAAAATATGTGCTTTTTAAAGCTTTTTTTGTTGGTGAGAGGAGCAGGATGAGGAAAAATGCATTTTTAGGTTTTTTAGCTACTGAAGCACTCAGGTTAGGAACAAATAAAGCAAGAAACTGATCAATAAGACATAGGTGAGGACACAGACATAAAAAAACATGCTCACACAAGTAGCAGGGTGCGGTAGAAAGAGCAATGGTTTTAGGTTCCGACAGAACTCGGCTAGTAAATATGAATTCTTATTTATTAGCTGGGTAACCTTGAGCATGTAATTCTCAGAGCCTCGATTTCTTCATATTTGGGGATAACTGTTATCTCAGAGGTTTAGATGAAAATGAAAAACAAAACAAAACAGTTCTTAGCACAGTGACCTGAAAGAAACCAAATTCATCCGCCTCCTCCCCCCCATCTGTCCACTGTGATGTGTGGGATGGGGATGCCAAACCCTCTAAAATGGGTCTGGTGTTCTTTTGCCTTTTCTCTAGAAGTCATAAAAATTGGAAAAAGCTTTGTTCCCTGATAGTTGATATATGTGTATGGTAATAAAAAGTGATATCTCAATTGTTTATGGATTGTTTAACAATAATTCACAGGCAAGCCAGCTTCTGGCTGCTACAGAATCTCTAAGTAGCGTTGCTTCATTATATATAAAATCTCTTGGATAAACTTTAGTTCAAAGTCCACAAAACAGAGCCTGCTCATGATGTCTTTTGTGTACTTCAGTTTTCTAGAGAACACAATGAATCAGTTCCTCTGAATATGAAAGTGATCTCATTGGGCACAAACCAAATATAAAACCACAGTGGGACATACAAACAAAGAGGGGAGGCCCATACGAGAATGTTTTATCTGCTGCCAGACCCCTTTCTCCTGCTTCACAAAAGGGGATGGGTTTTTTAAAATGCATGCGCTACAAATGTGGGATCCCATGGAAGAAAATTTAAAAAAGATATTAACCCTGGACAACTAGTTAATTCCTGGGGGCTCCTAGGCAGCAAAGGAACACATAGGCGCTGCTGACAGCAAGCACACATTCCCAGCCAAGAGAATTAGGTGTTCCCCGGTAGAGAGAATCTAATGCCTTCATATAACAGCAGTTGAAAGTCTCCAGGATTACAAGGGAAGGGGATGCAGAGAAGGCGAATGAAGCAAGACAACATTTAACCAGTTGGGGTGAGTTGGGTTCCAGTGAGTTCCCAACCTAGAGTCTTGGCCCCATCAATCCTCTCACCTATGCCTTTGCATGACCCTATCAGGGAGTCACTGATGCTCATTTGTATTCTAATCTGTTTTTGTTTCTTGTTTCAAATGTCAGATACCACACATCCTATGGCTTGGAATAGACAATGTCTACTTGAATCCTTGTGTTGCTCATTTTCCAATATTATAAGTAACTTTTTTGCAAAGTTTTGAATAAATACTCCTCTTCTATTCTATATTGTGCTGTCCCAGGAACTGAAATTTGATGTGTCATATTTGTCATGTGTGATGAACAATACTGAGATTTCTAAAGCAGTCTTTCCATTATATAAAGAAGTTAAAGGATCAGAATAAAGTTTTTCTGATTGAATATTGTATTAGGCAGCTTTCAAAGATGGCCCTTATGATCCTTGCCTTCTGGTAGTTATGCCCTTATATCATCCTCTGCCCTTGAGTGTGGGCTGGATCTAGTAATTTGCTTCTAAAAGAATAAGGCAAAGGTGATAGGATGTCATTTCTGGGTTGAGGTTATAAAGACTGTGACTTGTACTCTTGTTGGATTCTATTGTCTTCTTGGTGTGGATAGTTTGGTGAAGCAAGCTGCCATGTTGGAGGGGCCATGTACCAAGGACCTGAGGGTGGCTTCTAGCAAGGAACGGAGGCCCTTGGTCCTACAGCCCATGAGAAGCAGAACCTTGATGACCAGCTAACCAATGAGTGAATTAAAACTGAATATTGACCCAAGTGAACTGTGACACAGATGAGTGTAGCTCCAGCTGGCACCTTGAATGCAGCCTCTTAAGAGACCCTAAAACAAAGGACCCAACAAGGCTTGCCTAGATTCCTGATCCCAGAAATTGTGAGATAAGTTGTTTGAAATCACCAGGTTTAGGGAAATTATAATATAGCAATGAAAAGCAATATAAGTATCATCCTATTTTAAGTTTATATATATATATATATATATATATATATATATTTCATTGATTTTTTACAGAGAAGAAGAGAGAGGGATAGTTAGAAACATCGATGAGAGAGAATCATTGATCAGCTGCCTCCTGTACACTCACTACTGGGGATGTGCCCGCAACCAAGGTAAATGCCCTTGACTGGAATTGAACCCGGAACCTTCCAGTCCGCAGGCCAACACTCTATTCACTGAACCAAACCGGTTTCGGCCTATTTTAAGTTTTAAAGACTAAAATAACTATAGATAAATTACTTTATAATAAGTAACTTTGGTCTTTTGTAGTTTATCTAATGTGAGTGACAGAATCAAGATAAATGCCTAGGACCACTTTATAAAGCACTATAGTCAAACTGACTAAGATCAAAACAAAACAAAAAAAAAATAGAAATTTACATCATCCCTTATTATATTTATTAGATTTTTTGATTAGATCATACATACATGTGTCTCTACATCTTAAATAATTTTTTGAAAACCACATGATTTAAAAACACTACACCATGATATAGTCATGATTTGAAAACACTTCACCAAATATAGTTCCAATATTTATCCACATATGCTGTCAATGAACTTAAGCAAAAGGTAGACTATTCAAAAGTCTAGTTAAGGCAAGTCATTAAGGATACCAATTTGGCAGCAAGAAAAATAAGAGCTCCAACAGTTGAGTGATGAAGCAACTTTGCAGAGGAACTCATTGTGCATCTTGTAATGATTGGAGGGAAAGGCGGTGTTAAATATTAGCTGCCTCCAATCAGACCATCACAATCAGCAAACCAATTTTAAAAGGTCACTATTTTTTGGAATCAGATAATTCAATGAGACGTGAAACAATGAGAATTAATCTAGCTAGGGAACACGGACATTTCCAACTTATCTAAAAATTATTTTAAGATAAAGTTTGCTGCTCTGGAAAATCCAGATGTGACGTGGTTTCCTGAGAGAAGTCATGATCATGTCCTCTTTATGAAGTTACCATCTTTAGAGAAGAATGTACAGACCCTGGTAAAAGGATGAGGTATAGTAGAATGATTATTGGTCCCAGTGTGCAAAGATTTATCTACTCACTTATTTTTTAGCTGTATGAGTCTGGACTAATAATCTCTTTAGCTTCATTTAAGTTATTTATAAATTTAAAATAATTCTTATCTAATATTTCATATATGTATATATGTACACACACATATACATACACACACATACACATACTGGTATATATAAACTTCAGAAAAGAAGGGAGAAGGAGAGATAGAAACATCAATGATAAGAGATAATTGATAGGCTGCCTCCTGCATGCCCACTACTGGGGATCTATTCCCCCCCCTCCCCAGGCATATGCCTTGACTGGAATCGAAACGTGACCTCCTGGTTCATAGGTCAATGCTCAATCACTGAGCCACACACCACTGGGCCTAATATACTATTCCAATGACTGGTTGGGAACTTCATTATATATATAAAAGCCTAAGCGACCATTACGACCCAATGACCTTTTGACTAATTGCTATGATGTACACTAGGGGTGTCGAACTCAATCAGAGAAGGGGCCAAAATCTAAAATCCAGCCTAAATCGCGGGCCGAATGGTTTACTGAACAGTCATAAACTGACAATGTCATAAACTGACAGCGGAGTGCAGTGATGACAGCGCGGTGCGGGCCACATTGCAAGGCCTGGCGGGCTGGATTTGGCCCGCGGGCCTTGTGTTTGACACATGTGATGTACACTGACCACCAAGGGGCAGATGCTCAATCTAGGAGCTACCCCCTGGTGGTCAGTGCATTCCCACAGCAAACCTCCCATGACCCCTCCCCCCAGCTATTCCCCTCCCCCCCAATAGGCCTTAATTGCTGGCTAGGCTGAGGGACCCCGCCTGTGCAAATTCGTGCACCAGGCCTCTAGTATATAAATAACAGGTTGTTCCAAAAAAAGTATACACATACATTTTTAATAGCTCAACTGATGTTTCTTTTCAAATTTAACCTATTGGAATTAATAATTATTCAAAGTGTGAAAACAATTTTGGGATACTCTGTATTTATGTTAAGAGCTTTATAAACCCAAACTGAGATAAAAAAAAATCAACATGCGCATAATCAAGTACCTAAAGAAGCAAAAGGTTCCTTGGGAGAAACAACCCCAAAGTAATCCATGGTTGGATAGGCATTGTAAAGTCTATGGTTTACATCTGAGACATTTCTTCAAACCTGCTGTTTCCCTGAATTTACTTGTCAATTCTCCAGCAGGTATAATGTGACTAAACTATTGACCGGAACTGGTTATTTTTTAAACAAACTGTTCTACACTAATAATTAAAAACCTAACCATGTCCGTTTTTCTACCTGGTTGGTCCTCCTTTCAAAAATGTAGTTTTGTGGTAATCTATTTTTTTTAGCTCATGCCAACAACTACCGTGTTTCCCAGAAAATAAGACATCCTCTGAAAATAAGACCTAGTGCATGGAAAGATAAGACATCCCCTGAAAATAAGACCTAGCGCAACTTTGGGAGAAAAAATTAATATAAGACACTTATTTTCGGGGAAACAGGGTAGATCTACTAACAATATATCAACATTCCATACTCTGGAAGCCCGAGACTCCTGCCTTCTTACATACGCACACACACATCAGCCTACTTGGGGCTTTGAAGCATAACTAATCCCAGATGAAAGGAAGGATCCTCCACCTTCTCCCCAGCTCTAGGAGATGACTATTGCTCTTCAATGCAGATTCCATGCCATAAGCACCATACAAATCAATGAAGACTTGGAACAGCTGAGACTAATTTTTAACAAACTGATGAGGCCATGAAAATTCACATTCTTGCAATCCTTAGACAATGTCCTGAATATGTCACTCTTGGTAACCCATATATTCCTGCCTGCTTGTCCAGACTGCTTTAGCCTTCTACCACCCTGATCCAAACTCCCTCCCACAGTGTGCTCTCCTCCCAAACCCTTTTAGTACCTAACCCCTGATTCTGAGGTAACAACCCATCATTCGCTCTCTGCTTCTTTCCATTACTCATATCTTTTGCTTTCTTTTAAGCCTGGCTAGAAAAACCCACACTCTAGATTAATGAACTTCCTGCCCTCTCTGTTCTTACACCAGGCTGCACCCTGTAGATCAGAGTAACTACAAACCCAAGGTCTCAGCTCTTTCAAACCTTCTCTGTTCAACTCAAATACCTTAGCCTATAGCCTTCTCCTTAACTCCAAGCAGGACACATTTACTTTGCTGACAGAAGTCACTGCTGGGTAATTTCCTAAACTTCCCTTGTCCCACCTTAATCACTCTTTCTTCTAGTCCTTCATGTCAAAGGCATGTCTCTCACCTTGAGTTCAATTCCTCCAAATTGATGTCTGGAGTAGACTTTGGAAATGAGGAGATAAGTAGGTGGTCAATAGAGAAGCACAAGCGAGAGGTAATAAGAGTCAGAAAACTGTGGCTTCGGGAATATTGGCATATGTCCCCCTCCACCCTGAATTTTCAGAGAATAGCTAACTGGGACTATACAGGCACACCTCAGAGATACTGCAAGTTCAATTCCAGACCACTGTAGTAAAGTGTGTCTCACAATAAAACGAGTCGGGATCTTTTTGGTGGGCCTTGCCTTCAGTTTGGAAGAAAATGCAACACCCATGAGGCATGATGACCCAAAGCACAATAAAAAGAGGCATGCCTGAGATTACATAAAACCACTAGCACAGGTGTAGCTTCTGGAGTAACTAGGAGCAGAGGAGAAAGAATCTTTATTGCATACTTCTATCCTGTGAAAAAAAGATGGCCGAGAAAAGGTAGAAGAAAATAGTGTAGAACAGTGATTTAACAGTTACGGAAATAAGATGTCTATTTATATTTCATCTAAAAGGAGGAGGAGGAAATTAACCTTCACAAACATTTCCTAAAGACTGACGCTGGTGCCTGTCCTTTGGTGACCTCCACAGAGTCCTCTCATGGTCAGCATCTGACCTGAGGAGAGAGTGGGCACCCAACAGCTCCCTAATTCCTGGTTTGCTTTCAATATGTAAGCTGCAGTTTATCTATATAAACTGGGTGAAATAACATATTTTATCTCTTTTAATTAAATAATCTTTACAATATATGGCTTATATGAATCCCAGCAAAATTTAGAAAAATAAACAACAATATGGATTTAAGATCTTACTGCAAGAAGAAAATGCCAGAGATGACACTTCTAACACGAGCCACATAGTGAGTTAAACTAGGGTGGATCTCATCAGATGTGATGCAAATTTGGCCAAAAACACATAAAAAACTATTTGAAATATGTCTGTACACCATCACCAATGTTGTTAAAGAGAAATCTCACCCCAGGACTATACCGAGCCTTGAGAAATTAACTCATGATAAAACATGTGCAAATAGTAACTTAGAAGACATCAATATACATTCATTGGAAGTGTTTGCTCAAAAAACTTTTATTGGGAAATCTGGAGACCATTGGCATAGAAGGCAGAGTCTAAGGCAGTGTCATCAGACACACAATAGCTTGTGCACTAGCAAATATTTGTTCTGTTGGATGGTATCAGATCACACACTTGACAATAAAGCACATGCATTTCAAAGCACCTTGTCAAAAAGGAGTAAAACTGCAACTCATTATAATTTCCCTTGTTACAAGTATTTATGGCAAGTATTAAAATTACAAAAAAAAAAAAAGAAAGGAAAAAGAAAGGAAAAAGAAAAAGAAAAAAGAAACAAGATCCTTTCCTAAGCTCTCCTTTTCACATTCACAGGTCAATCTCCCCAGAGCCAACCAGGGCCCTTCCACCTGGATTTGCCTAAAAGGAGCCAGACCTGAGAGTTGGCCAGGTCCATCTACTTCTGCACTGATATCAAAGAGAGACGTTCTATTATTTCAAAAGGAGGTAGCAATACATAAGAGTTAGTTTTGTTTTTTAAGACAAAAAATGTCTACTTTATGATCCAACTCGCTTCCCTAAGGATTAAGAACTATTAATTAAACAAGAAGGCCATTAGAGCGAGAGGGGGGCCTGGGAGGCGGGGGGGTGGGAGACCAAAATCTAAGCCTATAAATGCCTCAAGGCTATGAAATCAAAACTCTAAGGAGAACCAATCATAAGCAGCCAACCAGGCTTCCAACTGTGGCCAATCATTTCTTTCCTTTGCTTCAGCCTCCAATTAAAGCCTCTTTCCATCGCCAGCCAGGTCAGGGGAGCAAGACCTCAAATAAGCTCTTAAAATGTTTACTCATATGAGCCTAACCAGTGGTCATGGACAACAGAGGAGCGGGGGCATGTGTGGGGAGGGGTTTGGGATGGTAATAGGGAGGGTAGGGGGATGATGACAAATATGTGATACCTTAATCAATAAAGTAATTTAAAAAATGAATAAAAAAGAAATAGTACTAAATATATCAACCTGAGTGGATCCCCAAAATAAAAATGTTGAATGAAAAAAATAAAATGTTTAATAGGCCTCAGTCTGTCTCTTGACAATTGTGGCATGAGAAGAGGAAAGCGGAGGAGGCTGCTGGCTGCCCCGGGGTCAAGGCCAACCAGGCCCGGGTACCTGCTGGCGCTGTGCTCCTGCTCCCCGCGCTGCCTCTGGAGGTGGCGGCGGTGAGTCGGTGTGGGCTCCTGGCTCCGCAGCCTCAGGTTACACGCTGCAGGCTTCACCTGGGCATTTCTGTTTCCGGTCTGGGCCCGGAAACCAGCCAGAGTCGGACGGGGTCCAGGAATGGACAGCGGCCGACTTGGAAACCGGACTGAGGTTAGTGCCAGGCTTCCGGTGAAGAGCATTTTGTTTTAAAGCTGGACAAGTAGGTTAATCTTACCAAAGACAATCTTAAGTTATCGTGGCCATAGTGGAGAACTTTAAGCCTGGAACTGCTCATTACACAAGGAGGCTACTAGACAGAGGTGGCGCCAAGGCATGGAGGACTGTACGGCCTACACAAACTAACCCAACCCTAAGCCTGTGATTGCCTCAAGGTTACAAAATCAAAACACTGAGGATAAGCAAGCACAGCCAGCCAGCTAGGCTGGCAGCCCACCCGTATTTCCTTCCTTTGCTTCTCAGCCTTTTCTTTATTTTTAATATATTTTGTATTGATTTCAGAGAGGAAGGGAGAGAGAGAGAAACATCAATGATAAGAGAATCACTAATTGCCTGCTTCCTGCATGCCCCCCATTGGGGATCCAGCCCACAACCCAGGCATGTGTGTCCTGACTGGGAATTGAACTATGACCTCCTGGTTCGTAGGTGGATGCTCAATCACTGAACCACACTGGCCTGGCCTTCTGCCTTTTCTTTTTTTTAATTTTAATTTTATATTTTTATTGATTTCAGAGAGGAAGGGATAGGGAGAGGTAGAAACATCAATGATGAGAGAGAATCATTAACCAGCTGCCTCCTGCATGTCCCATTCTGAGGATAGAGCCCACAACCGGGCATGTGCCCTTGACTAGAATTGAACCTGGGATCCTTCAGTCCACAGGCTGATGCTCTATCCACTGAGCTAAACCAGCAAGGTCTCTTGAGCTCTTTATAAAAGTCTCTGAGCTCCAGTTGGTGTTCCTAAGCACATCTAATTTGGTACTACTGATTCCAATCAATTTTTTTTCTCAAACTCTTTATTAAAGTTTTGCCTGTTTATCTCTTAATAGAACCAGCCTTTACATTAAGATATTTAGAGATGAGATTCATGCCAATGTCTTGTAGTGTGTGTGTGTGTGTGTGTGTGTGTGTGTGTGTGTGTGTGTGTTTTAAGGCAGGCAGGCAGGCAGGCAGGCAGGCAAGAAGGAAACAAAACCAAAAATAAAGAGGAAAAGAGGAGGAATGTGTATAAGAAGAGGACTGTCTGTTGCCTTCAGTGAAACTTGAGGCTCTAGCATTATTAGTTCAAGAGGAAACAAGTATCAGACATCTATATTTGAAAAGTTCCCCTGAGGGCCGTTGCTAACTAGGAGCAGTCCCGAAGACATCTCTGAAATATTTCTTAAAGCTCTTATTTCTCTCCAAAAGATTATTTTATTACTAAAAAAAATCAAAACCCCTAGCTCTTTAACAGGGTGGCATTCAAACAGGCTTAGATAAAATCATTCCCTTACATTTGTCTTTGAAATGGAAATGGGATCTCATGCAAAGCACCAAAGGAAAAACAACAATTTCAACTGCTATCTTGGGTGACATGCTTATAATCAAATGAAGGAATTACAACATGTGATCTCTTAGGTTAGAATTTCCTTTTCCATCAAGGCTCCCACTTGAGACCTATACTTTCAAGAAAGAAGGAATTACTATCACTTAAAAATGGCACCTAATTTCTGTTTGTGGAAATTCCAGACTCTTCAACTTTGCTCCCATGAAAAAGGCCATGCAGGAAGCATGTATTACTCCCTTGAACCTGAACTCCACCATGGCCATTTGCTGAAATAAATTTACAGAGTTATGAGGAAAGTTGTGACCTATCATACCCAAAGTAATAATCTGCCATCCTTCTCATTATATTTGACACCATTATTTTAGAGTTAGGAAAAGTCTGTCATTTGCTTTTTAAAGGTACACAGACCAGAAGAATATTACTGTATTACTGTAATTAAACCCTATCACATAGCTCCTGTAAGCAGCTTATGTGTTCTGGTGATTTATTTCTTTATTAACTCTTCCCCCTTGAATAGAAGAGGGTAGGAACTCTGTAGACTCAGGGCCACTGCCTGGCTATCAGATGGTTGACACTTATTCAATATATTTATAGAATGAGTAGCTCATATAATTTTATTATATAGTTATTATAATATTATATTGCTGATATCCCCAAGCTTAGCCTGTTAACACTATTAGTAAAATACATCATACATATAACATTTATTTTGAACAACAAAAAAAGAACAGAAAAAATTCACTTTAAATAATCAAGTATTCCATATATGCAAGTGAATATGTTTTATTAAATGCATACTAATATCTTTCTATAGTGAGTAATACATAATAAGTTAAAATGTATATATTTATTAAATATAGATATAATACCAGAACATGATTATTTCAGATGAGAAATCAAAATAAACCCATTTTTAAGTATCTTTTGGTCACTCCAAATTGATATTGCTCATAAAAAAATACACGGATTTTTTTCCCTAGGGAAAAAAGAAATTAATTCCATAGCAATGTGGTTAAGGGACATGTTTTATTTCATAGCTTTCTGCAAGCAAAAATTGCTTTAATACAAAATGAGTTCAATGATACAAGTGCTACTGTCCACTCAAGCAAAAGAAAACCTCACAGTTATATGGATGCACTTTATAATGATATTCTTACAGTATAATAGGTCTGCTGTTCGGGACACCTCTGGCCTCATGTGAAGAAATGGCACAGAGATGGTGCAAGGCTCCTGACCATCATAGCTTTCGCAGGGGCTTCAGAGTTCTCTGTCAGATACAAACTTACAGAGCTGGGTGAGGATGTGTCTGCCTTTCTGCCCTCCAGCTTTGAGTTTACATTACATCATCTTGAAATAGACCCCTTGTGTGTGTGTCTTTCCCCACTTCGGAGTTTCCACAAAAACAAGAAAAAGTCATGAGGTATCCTTAGCGTCAGCTACCCACGTAGGGCTGTGGCTTTGGAGGACGTGGACTTACCTGCAGGTACAGGAACTGGTTTTAGTGTGTGCTCCCACCGTGACGGTACAGAAATGTTAGTGCGTGTTAAACTCTACCTTCCCCTCACATAGAATGTGACTGTAACCCCAGAGTATCTGACAAAAAAAATTATACAGATAAAATAAAAAGACAAATACACAAATAAGGCCATCTGCAGAATTTTTAAACTCACCTCTTGCAATATTTCACAATAATTTCTACATCATATTTTACATCTTTCAGACTTAAATAATAAATGCTCAAGGAAGGGCCTTGGTGGGACCAATGGCACTATCTTTTCGAGGATTTGTCCAATTTGCCAGCCGGTGACTTCCTCTGGGGGGTGGGGATTTTAGAAGGCTTGGCTGTGGATGGCCGAGAGCTTGCTCGGGGTGAAGGTCTGTATGTCTGGGGGGCAGTCTCCACGTCGGAGCACACGGACTGGATTTCAGAAATGTCAAAGTCTGACGCATCACTGCCCCGGCGGCTGCTGGCCCTGCTGCCAGCCTTGCTTCCCGCTCTGCTTCCTGGTCGGCTGGGAGTCTTCTTGGGATCTGGGGAGGAAGGGCAGAGACGGGTCACCCTCAGCACTGGGTCCCCCTGCAGGAGACTCCTGAAACCTCCTGCCTCCTTGAATCTCAGTGATTGCTCTTGACACTTTGTGGGCCAGGGGTCCTCAAACTTTTTAAAGTGGGGGCCAGATCACGGTCCCTCAGAGAGCTGGAGGGCCGGACTATATGAACTACTAATTCCTACTGTAACACCTCGGCTGCGCTCACTGCCCAAAAAACCTGGCGGGCCGGATCAGACTCCTCTGCGGGCCACATGTGGCCCACGGGCCGTAGTTTGAAGACCCCTGTAGGGCACTCAGAAAATACTGTGGGTTCATGGTTCTCTCCGTTCCACAAGGGTAGGCAGCCTCCCTCTGAGCAGATGCAACACACACAAAGCTAGATATACTAACACAGTTTAGGTTTGGGCTTAAAAGAGGATTCCATTCACCACAAACAGATACAAAGAACACCGCTCTAACGTAAGGTTGTGCATTCCCAAGTGCAGTGTGTATACCCAGATGCGTGCAGTGCACACACGGAGCAAACTCTTAGGTTTGAAGTGTACTCTGAAGATGGTAGTCCCCTGTCCTCAATGGGAAGAGATTGTGAACTGATGATGCTGTGTTCTTTTGAGATGACATGTAGCCCCAGTAACTCCCACCAAGGTAGGGGATAAATGAGCCATGGGAGTGGGTGACTAGAAAACCCCTTTGGGAGATGAGAACAGAAGAAAAAGTTTCAAGTCCTTTCAATTACTGGTCCTCAGGCCCGAACAGGGACATGAACCCTGGACCGAGGACCAGTAATTGAAAGGACTTGAAACTTTAACAAAAAATTCAGGCTTGCTGAGCACAGAACCCCAGGGGTTAGGCTCACTCTCCTGTGAGAAAGATGAGAGGCACTGGTGTTGGGCCCAGTATGGGTGAGTTTCTCCAACCACCTGAAATAGAGCCCAGGACCTTTTCCACGCAGACAGAAGGACCAAGACTTTCCAGCTAAGAGGGGCAGGATACTATTGTCATTTTTCTCTGTTCTCATCTCCCAAAGGGGTTTTCTAGTCACCCACCCCCAAGGCTCATTTATCCCCTACCTTGGTGGGAATTACTGGGGCTACCTGTCATCTCAAAAGAACACAGCATCATCAGTTCACAATCTCTTCCCATTGAGGACAGGGGACTTCCATCTTCAGAGTACATTTCAAAAGCCATTAAAGCAAGACATGCGCCCTGGCCGATGGGGCTGAGTTGTTAGTACGTCAGCCTGTGCACCGAAGTGTCTCTAGTTCAGTTGCATGTGTGGGAAGCAACCAATCCATGTCTCTCTCTCACTCATCTCTGTCTCTTTCTTTCTTTGTCTCCTTCTTTCTCTTTATCCTCCCTTCCTCCCTTCCACTGTCTCAAAAAATAAATAAATAAATAAATGGGAAAAATATCCTTAGGTGAGGATTAAAAAAAAAAAAAAAAAAAAAAAAAAAAAAAGGCATGCACCCCACTCACCAGCAAACTGTGTTCGGACTCTGGCAGCTGCAGTTGTGATCAAGCCACTGTCGTCCCCCGAGTGGAAGCCTTTCCCTGATAAATATCCTGGAAGTCGAAGCTTGCTTCCTTGTATCGGTGTTCCCTGTATTAGATCAGTGAAAGCACATGTCAAAACTCTGCTCGAGTTCATCACCGACAGCACTTTAAAGATGGCTGCAAACCCTCTGCTAGACCTCCTCGGCGAGGCAGGGGTTCTCACTTGCTTGTCTCCACTAATCTCTGATTCTCTCCCTGAATTCAAAGGGAACCTTCCAAAGACAAGGAATTTGTGTTGAAGAATAAACACAAAAAATGGAGATCCCCAAATGATGGTAAGGGGGAAAAAGACAAATTAAGCTGTGAGTACATTAGTATTTTCAGTCTGTGGGTAAATAGTAAGGAATTAAGAAATACGGATGAAACGATGCTGACTGCCTGGCACAGAGAGGAGATGGGGCTCTGAAAAATTGTGCTTGGATACTCGCTACAGCCAACGCTTTTGAGAAAACAGGCAGTAATGAACCAACAGAAATAGAACAATAAGTAAACAAGTAAAGCCGAGATAGCCATAATTTAAACAAATTAATTGCAAAAAAAGTGACATTTCAGAACTTGGTAAAATGTCACTTCATTTTCTGGCTCCATGAACTTCTGTGGTCCTTACGTACAAAATACCTAGGCAACGTTTGGGATAATTCTTTTAAAATTCTCATAGGAGAGAAATTTTATCATAAGCCTAAAACAACTGCACTTTTTATAGATCACTACAACATTTTGAATATTCTCTGAAAGTTAAAAAAATAAATAACCCTATTTCCTGAGAAGTGTAGGGACTGTCATATTCCTTGAATTCAAAGGGGGCTATTTGAAAAAAATTTATCCAAATTATGTGTGCATTTAAAAAAATTGAACTGTCCCTTTATTAAATGGTTTTAAATGTTTAATAAAGGATATGTAAGACATTTTGATACATCAGGGTTACAAATCTGTAATGTTAACATAATATTTATAATCCACTTACATATGTATCCATACATGTATATTCTATACATATACTTTACATATGTATTCTATGCATATATAACTATAGAATTTATATATTACTTCTGTACATATAATACTTAAGTTTTCAAAATATTCTCGGACAGACAGCCACAATTTATCTTCCCAACTCATCTAATCACAACTTTTTTGCAAATGTGAAAAATGAGGGCATGAGGAGGGAAGTGATTTGCCCAAGATCTGACATCTCTGATCTAGTTAAATTCCTAACCAAGAATATCTCAATTATCCATAAGAGAGTAAGGATCCACAATTAAAAATCATATTACTCAAGGTGGCAGAATCTATTACCATGGAAGACACGAAGCATTATTCTCAGAATGTCTGGGTGGATTTGAATGGATTGCTCTAAACCCTACCTTTAAAGCCCTTCTATAAAGGTACACTATTGTTTTGTCTGTCTGTTTTTTGTTTTTGTTTTTGTCTGATGAGCCTACTTGAAATAAAGCACAGTTTTCTTTTGATAAAAATTAGCATGCTTAGACTTTGATTTGGAGACTCCCTACTTTTTAAAATTGTGAACTAACATAGCAGCTTGAAATAGTTAAAGCAAACATGTTGCTTGAGGTTCCTTGAACTGGACTCAGTTCTTGCTACAATAGATCCATCATGAGTGACAGACACCTCTAGATGTTATAATACCACTGCTTCTCACTTAGGGGAGAGGGTGCAAAGGAGGGGCTGGGGAATGGGGAGGAGTTGAAGAATGAGTTGTTTCTGCCCCATTTCTACCCCTGTCATTAATGTCATTTCCATCATTTCCCTCTGAGGCATGAGGGAAACCAAAGTTTCCCTGCCTATGTTTTATCACTGATGTGAGGATTAAATAATAGATCAGAAAGTGTTATGAAAAGCACAAAGGGCTTTCTAAGGGCAGCATATCACTTTCAGACTTGGATTCTGGCCTTTTACCTGAAATACTCACTTCAACTCAAAAGCCATTATTTAGGGATTTTCTCCCCCTAATGATTATGGGTGTTTTTTTTTCTAATCAAACGTGTGCTTATTTGGTGCCTATGTTTGTCATTTTACAGAGAAGTTCTTTAAAAGATATGGTTGACTTTCACTTGAATATAAAGGATCCATGTGTTAATCTTGGGAAATTTTATATCACCTAAATATCGTATCCCCATATATCATGCCATATTAAGAAAGCTAGAGCTTGCTTAATAATAGCCATTGAAGTCTAATAAAGATATGTTGAAAATGACACATAATTGTTTGCATGACTAGGCCCCTACTCTTATGTCTCACCCACCCAGTGTTTTGGGGCAGAAATAAGTATAACAGACATTCAGAAATACCTTGCCTACAGTGAACCCTCAATGAAAATTATTTTAGTTAAGCGATTTCTCTTTCAAATGGCACCACCTCTTTCTCACCTAAAGGGGTTTGGTTGTATTTCTTATGTCCAGAAGCAAAAGCATACCATCAGCTTTAAAAGAAACTTTACTTAAGTCTGTATATAATCTCTTGTATTTCACTCTCACAAGAGAGAAAGGTAAAATTAAGTATAAGGTGCAGAACCTGTAGGTGTGGCTATGTTAAACTGACATTATGCAAGGAGCAAAATCTAAAATCTGTCTTTTCTGTTAACCCTTTACTCTCATGTCTTCCAAGAACTGGTGGGTTGATATTTATCTTATACAAGTCTATTAAAAAGACATAGCAGTGCCCTAGCTGGTTTGGCTCAGTGGATAGAGCATTGGACTGGGAACTGGAAGGTCCAGGGTTCAACTCCAGTCAAGGGCACATGCTTGGGATGTGGGCTTGACCCCCAGTAGGGGGCATGCGGGAGGCAGCCGATCCATGATACTCTCTCATCATTGATGTTTCTATCTTTCTCTCCCTCTCCCTTCCTCTCTGAAATCAATAAAAATATATATAAAAAAAGACATAGCAGTATCAAAATTACATATATTCAGGGAGAGGTAAAGCAATGTTAGTGGGTGATAGTTTCAATGAAAGGCTGTTAGACTGGAATCTGGGGCCTTACGATACCTCTGCAGATGGCACGGAAAAGTCTGAGCACTCTGCTGGCTTACAAGGAGTTGACATTTTGCTGTTTGTCAACCATGGTTTACCATAATTGCGTGTTAAAGGATGGAGGATCTGTATGGAACAATGGCAAATCAAAGGTAAAGGATAGCAGGTAAAACACAAAGCCACAGAAAGAGATACTCATAGCAAAGACTCACATTTCACAGTAGGAACAATAATAATTAAAAATACGTGGAAAGATCTGATGGCAAATCATACACACCAAAAAAATGAATGAAGCTTCACAAAGAAAAACCAATCTGAAAGGTAATGAAAGCAGCGCCCAGTCTTACAGGGGCCATAGGGCAAAAGCATGCATTTTTAAAAAATAGTAATAATCCTTCATCTGCCGTACTGTGAGAAGGAACATAATGGAGAAAGCTCACAGATTCTAGGGTCCTAACACATTCAGAAGTGTATTCAAGGCATGGATTGCAAGGGAGGAGGAAAGCATTTCCCACCCAAGTCTTACCTTGGGCGTGCTGGTGGCATGGACCTGCGGGGAGGCCGCCTGGCCAGCCGGGCTGGACACGGATGTCGATCGGTTGGGTGAAGCTCCACGCGAGGAAGGCCGCGATCTTCGGCCGCGGGGTCGGAAAGCAGCCATCCCCTGACTGGCACCATCTGCTAAAATGAACTTCTCCCGAAGTTCCATGTTCGTCCTTCCTTTGGCTGGATCGCATAAGGAGGTACACAAAACAGAAGAGGAGGGAAAACAAGAGGCGCTCAATCGTTTATGGGAAGAACGACCACCTGGCCACCACAGATAACGCTGAGGATTTGAGGACGTTTTCCATGCCAACTCCAACTCAGCATAACAAAAAAGGTGAATGCATTCCGGTGCAATGCATTCCTTTTGGATACAAGTCAGTTTGGGGGGGAAAGAAAAGGAAGAGTGTGTTTATTCCAACACTAGACACCAGCCAGAATAACCACTATCAAAGAAAGAGTCAGCATGAAAATGGAAAAGCTCATGCTAAAGTACTGTTAATCCACCAGCTCCTGATGCCCACATGGGTTCATGACCCTTCCCCGCACACTGAGAAGACAAGCCAGTCAAGCAGGGACTGTGCCTTTTGCACGTACTGCTGGGGTAAGGAGAATGCCATAATTTTAACATTGGGAGTCATCAAACAACGGAGTTACACAGAATGGCAGATGGCTTGTTAATCATGAGGACAACATTGAAATTTCAGGTTTTCCACTGGGATGAGGCAGCTAGCCTTTTTATTTTATGCCTCGAACAGCTCTCTTTTACCAACATGCAATAACAAAACACCGGACCCAGGGACCCGGGAGGTCATCGGTGATGCCACACTCACACGAACACATGTGTGCACGGAGAACACTCCACGAGGACCCGATGCAGCGTGTTAGCACGTGTTTGACCACTTACATCACACCTACACTTGCAACACACTGCAGGTGTGTGACATGTTCAGACTTTACGTCTGGAAGCACCAGCTCAGTTGGATATGACGTAAGCCATACGCAATGGATGAAGCGTGTTATTTTTAAAGCAAATTAAAGCAGGAATGTAAAAGTAGGGGAGAGAAAAGGTAAAGAGGGGAGAGGCAAAGAGAGGGGTTGCCAACCTATAGTAGGCTGAGTAGTAGTAATTGAAGAGTTTGATTCCGAACGTAACATTTTACTCCCGTGATGATGAACTAGAAAAAAATGACACAGGAGATCAATCACATTAAAGAATACTGTTAGCAGCAGGAAAAGAAACAAAGTACAGTCAGTAGCTGACTATGCAAAGGGATGCTCAGGTCCGGCCTTCAGCACAGACTTAGGAGAAAAGTTGCATCAGGAAAAGCGCTCAAAGGTTTGACTCAGTAAGAAACATGTATTCAGAAGGCTTTGCCACCATCACGCTAACTTTCCTAAGCAGCCCGTTAGAACATTGCATGTTCTAATCTCTCTGTTTCATAAAAGGAACTGCATTACCTTAGACTGCATTATTTTCAAAATATGAAACAGAAAGGAACATTGTGTCATTTCACACCGTTTGACATGCAGCCAGCAGAGCTCCTAGCTGTGGCTGTGTGATCATCCTACGGCGGCCTCCGCAGAGGCCTGCTGACCACACGGCAACTCACCCACCGCACCTGTGTCTTCGGTGGCAGCTCAGTAACCAAGAGCCCACCGGGGGAACCGTGACCTCCCACTTGACAGCCTGATGGTGCTGGCACCAACATTTGCTCTTGTTTGTTTGAAGGGATTAAAATGGGTTCAAGAAAAGCACAAAAATCTCTCTGTCTTCAAAGAAAAATGGGCCTACTGCTGAGTCCATGGGAGCTAACTAGAAATTGTAATCAAATGACCACCTGTAAGGTCAATCAATTAAGGATTCAAAAATTGACAACAGGATTTGAGAAATAAGGGGAATTAAAAGCTGATCGAGGGCTCTTAGGTTGGTAGACATGGTGAGAGCTGTAGTTTATGTCTGTATTTTTAATGTTCTGCCATTTCAAAGTCAGAGTAGGGTTATCTGTTCTTGTTTTTTTTTGTTTTTGTTTTTGTTTTTGTTTTTTAACATTTAAGTATTGCTTTCCTCACCTCCTCCTACTTGTATAAAAAATTTCACTTTTAAACTTCTACTATCCAGTACCTTCAGTATTCACCTCAATTTCCTTTCCCTCCTCCTTTGCTATTTAATGAGAGATGAAATCCTCCCCTCGTTGGTGCAATTGCTCATTTTGAAAATTGCAGATGGGATTGTCTCAGAAAGAAAATCTAGTATTTCTTGCCTCCAGTCCCATGTTTATCCAGAGAAGTCAAAAAGCAACAGGAAGGACACGGTTTAATGACTGCCACGAGTTCTCTGGAAACTTCCGGCTGACAGAGCAATGTGAAGCACTCTTGTCAATAAAGGACCAAAGTTATACCCGAGCATGTGTTTGTTGCTGGAAATAAATACAAAACCGACATCCTTTTATGGTGCGATTATCTCAACACAGGTATCTCCTTACCCCTGCAAGGGTCGTTTTTCACCAAGAACTCATCAAGCGCCATCCATCCCCCTCCGACGCGAACCATCACGGTGCTTCTCAGGATGCGGACCAGGCGCAGTTGCTGGGAGTCTCCAAACTGTGAAGATGAAGAAAGAAGACCCTCTAATTGTCACTACTCATTCTACACTAGCGGGTGGTGTGCGATCTGCAGTAGCGTAAGCAACCAACTTTTAACGTTTTGCTTAGTTCGCAGCGATTAGTAAAATCTCAAAAAAAGGAGTTTGCAATGGTCTGCGTTAGGCTGCTGCATGCTGATTTAGCCCAAAGGAAACAGTTTGAAAAAAGATAACAAAGGTTTATCAAGTAGAATATGGAAGATTTCTTCTAAAATTAATTTTTTTTTCTTTCTTGTGACACATACATTAGTAATGAGGTGATTGACAAAGGTTTCTAGAAGTTAAGCCATGAAAATAAGCACGGGCCCACTTGCCCAGGGTTTATACAAAGCAAGATGATTCTAAAGAAGATGTAGTAAACTCTGATTCTTCTTCATTAAAACCTCCTCTTACACTAAAACTTTGCCACTGAAATCTGTGGGAGAAACCTTCATAAACTCATAAGGCATTAATGTAGTAAATGAACATGACCAATAAATATTTCACAGCCAAATAAAATGTGTGCACCGCTAATAATCTGGTAAACCCATTTGTTAAAGACTGGATGACTGTGCCATTTTGTATTACTGTAGCATTAGAACAGTCACTGGCACATTAATGATACAGCTTTCAAATCCAAAAGGCTTTCTCTTCAAACTGTTTGTACCGTAAACTGCGGGGCGGAATAAGCAGTCATCTTTGTCTTGCCCTTTCCATGGATCTCCACTCACTTGGATAGGCTATTCATTCTGCAAGTCCTGAATAAATGTCTAGACTACACGTGGTTTCTGATCACAAGGTTTATTTGTTTTGAAAGCCCATGAGAAATAATTTTATACATTTAAATCATTTCTAATAGGCTCACATCCAACTTATAAAAGGCACCATATTAAATTTCACGGCTGCCAACCCGCAGATACCATAGCAAAATGAACAGTCAATTAAACATAAATAGCTTTTTTTTTTTTTTTTTAAGGCAGGTAAAATACAATTGTGACTTTGACTATTTGCCTAGGCTCATGATGGATAAACAGAACATTTTAAGCAGAAACAATCTGCTACTCTTCAATACGCTCAACCCCTGAGTTTCAGGAAGTGAACCCTAAAACAAAGCCAACCATTCAAGACCCTGAAACTCAGGAGGACCTCAGAGGCATGTAAAATGCACCGGCAGGAACTCATGCGCTTTACCTCAACCCTTTTTATACTGCAATTTCTGAGTCCATTTTGAAGCCTTGAGATTCAACTTTTCTATAATTGAGCCTATTTCTATAATGTAGTTGAAGTGTAAAAAATAAAAATAAAATATTTATTTTGTTAGAAAAAAATCTGGTGCTGCTGATAAGCAAAGGGAAAGGAGGGGATTGAAAGAAAATTACCCTTAAGTAACCAGATAATTAGGCCAGGCATTTTTGGTTCAGGATTACATTCAAAAGAAAAGTTTTAAGGAACTAACTGAAGTTCTTTACACAGATGAAATTTCAATTTTAATAAATTATTTTAAATTTTAATTTGAGAAGACATTATCTAACATTGTCTTCAGAATTTCCCTAATTTTCCTAAGAGCCAAATTGTGAGACAAGAAAAAACAGACTAATGCTGTTCTTTGTGTTTTCAGTGAAAGAAAACCTTTTGAGGTATTTAATCCTTTCTGCAAATAAATGATGCTGTGCTAATTGCTACTCCAAATAACGAGAAAAATAAATTTTTATGTATTATAACAGACAGTGGTTTTAAAAACCTCTATTCAAATTAACTGCACATTTCTACTTGAAACCATTATGTGATTGAATAAGTGGGGATCATAGATAATTTGAAGCATAAGATGTAATATGGGCTCAAAACTGTGAGGCAGAGTAATAACTAATATGATGCGGTCAGGCACTATAAAAAGCACAGCTCTTTCCAAAAGCACATAGTGAAAAAAAATATATATTCTCCTTGTTTAAATCAAAACATGATTGCTCTTGTCTTTAGTTCTAAAATTCTTCTGTGCAGTGCCACTACACAGTTTATAAACTGACTTAAATGTGAGGTCAAAATGGCATAAAATGTGACTAAGATTTTGTAAGTGACAAGAGATTTTTCTCAGGAGGAATTACAACACTCAAAACCCCCAGGGTTAAAATTTCTACTCGCAGGATGCACAGTTCTACATTGATTTAGGACAAATGGACAATGTTTGCTTTGGAGAGGACACATTATTTGTGGCTGAGTGCCCTGTCTTTGTGTCTCTGCCAGATGCTGATCCTTCTCTAGCTACTGTGCACCACACATCCTCAGTGGAGCTATGTAGCGATGTGTGTCCAGTGAGTACTGGCATAAACCCTATGCTAATAGTATCAACAACAGGAACCGAAAATGGCATGTGTAACACTGTAACCAGCCAAGCCACAGTTCATTATCTGGTTTGCTTAAAGGTAATCTCCTCACTTGAGACACAAGGCAAAAAGGGATCCTGGATCAAGGACCCTTATAGCATTTACAGAACCACCACGCCAACCAACAATGTAGTAGCTAGGGGGGCAGCATGGGAAAGATTGGCCATGGCAAGCTTTAATGACTATGAATTAAAGTTTAAAAAAAAAATCATTGGGAACTTGCGAATACATTCCACTGAATTATACCTGATTTCCCAGGAAGAACTGATAAAAAAATGAAAAAATGGAAGAAAAATATAATTAGTTCAACAGGAAACTTTCTATATGGCTCTAGATTACACACACTCTCACACTCAGGGCTTCTAGAGATAGTATCTAGTTTAGAGATGTGCAGGTATCCAACTTCAACCCCAATAATCAGAAAATTCCCTATGTAAATTTTCTGAAAATCTCTGGGTTTAAAATTTAAACTAAAAATTCCAATACTTAGACGAATATTTTTCAATGTGGAAATATAAATATATAAATAAACATGAGTAACGTTTCATCTGTAAGTAACATACTGTATTAGGGATACCTGGCACATTTTCTTTCTAGCTACTACATATCAGAGATGTTCCAAAAATGAGAAAGAATGATGAAGTCACGTTGGTCTTCAAGTAATTGTTTTGAGGAAGGTGAACCAAGGTATCGAGATACTGAATAAAAGGGAATATTACCATACAAGTGGAAAACACTGCCTCTTTTTCATTTTATAAAATTAGACAACATTTTTAATTTTGTGGTTGTGACTTGGAATAGCTTTATTATTGGAAAGATGAAAACTTACCTGTAATCATATAAAATAGGTTATCTACATATATAAAAGCCTAAGCAACCATTCCACCTGTCACTATGACACACACTGACCACTGGGGGCAGACGTTCAATGCAAGAGCTGCCCCCTGGTGGTCAGTGTGCTCCCACAGCAGGAGCACTGCTCAGCTGACCAATGGGCACCAAATGCCAGGCTCGTGGCTAGCAAGCGTAGCTGCAGCCCCTGTGAGCCTCTCCCACGGACACTCTCCCTGTGCGCCCCTCCCTCATCCAGGGACTGGCATCGGGACTCACTGGGAAAGTGCGCAGAGACCGCAGTGGAGCAGTAGCAAGCCTACTGAGCGGAGGCCGTAGCAGGCACAGTGGGGCTGGGATGAACAGGAGCAATGTGGCTCCAGGCCCTGGCTCAGGCTCCTCCCTAGCTGCCTGCGGCTTCGCCCACTACTACATCCCTCAGGGCATGCTGGACTGCTGGTTTTGGCCCAATCCCCATAGGCCACACCGAGGGACCCCACCGGTGCACGAATCCATGCACCGGGCATTTGGTAAAGTCATATGAAGCAACATAAATATAAGTAATGTGTTTTTCTGCAAATATTTTTCTCCTTAAAAGGAATGTACATATTATACATGTTAAACATATGTCCTTATATAAAAAATGCAGGCTATTTTTATGTAATTTTAAATGATGAGAGTTAGTCATATACCATTCACTTTTTATATGAGGTAAAAATAAATAATTAGCACTCCTGGAAAACAATCAGATCAAATTACAAACAAATTTCGAGTTTTACCCTTTAAAAGTACTACAAAGTGACTTTGAAAACTTACCCTGTATTTGTTGTCTCCAATCTGTTCAACTTGAAATCGTTTTGCACATTTACACTTAGCTACCTGCCTCGTCACCTGCCAAAAACAATGATGAGATGTCCACTTTAATGTTAGCATTACATAATGAATGCTTAAAATCCTGACCAACCACTAAACATGGAAATAAGTAAAAGGGCTGCATGCATGGCGCTTGAGATCTGGCAGAACACACTGTGCAGGCATGTTGCTGAGAGTGATGGAAAGATAGTGAGTACCTCATCTTCGATCTTGTCAGCATCGGTGACAGGTTTATATGCATCCTTATTTGGGTGAAGGGCGGCTACAAATTCATAGTAGTCGATGTAGCCATCGCCGTCTCTGTCGAAGATGTCCGCAACTGCGCTCATCTCCAGGCGGCTGGTGGGGAACTCTACGTATTTTCAAAACAACAGCAAGTCGTGTTACTTACTTAACAAGGTTGTAAGATATTTACAATGCACATTGTAGTCACTTGATATTTGTATATATCAGGGAAAGAATTCCTCTACCTGGTTAATTAACATACCTATCACCTCACATAAGTGTTTATCTTTTATGTGTGTGAGAGAGAGCATTTCAGGACCACTCTCAATTATACAATACAGTGTTAGCAACTATAGTCACCATGTCACACGTGAGGTCCTCAGGCCTTATTCATCTTACAGCTGAAAGACTGCATCCTTTTACCAACCTCCTCCCATTCCTCCAGAACCTGGCAGCCACTCGTCTGTTTCTATGAGTTTGACTCCTTATTTAGATCCCACATACAAGTGACAGTTAAGACACTCTCAGTTATAAGCCACACAATATTCCCAATTAAACTTTATAAGACCTGCTACTTACTATAACGCTTTCTAAAAAGACTTGTCTTTAAATTCTCAGTTGTACATTTTAATTTTAATGTGGCTGATTAAATTATCAGGGTCATAAAATATATTAAAATCCTTTTTAAAAAATTGATTTATATAATAACAAATGAAATCACACACACAAACTAAAGTTATCTTTAATTACTACTAGGGTGAATCGTTTGAAATTGCTATTTTTCCAGGTTGATAACTGTTTAATATTAGCAAATTTCAAATGTTTCAACTACCACTTTCCTTAAGGAATAATTTGTATAAAATTTACTTTAAGAATGACTTTCAGTAATATGTGCCAGAGCTATCACATACACATGACCGAACCATCCAACAAGGGGATGATGTGTGCCTTCCGAAGTTTATATGAAAGCGTTCTAATTTCCTCCTAGTGATCATGTTAGATCAGAATGTCAATCAGAAAGGAAAGGAAAAAAGACTGGCTTGCTAGCTTCCACTATGCCAGGCAACACAAACAATCTAAGAATCAAAGTTTATTAACGTTATTGTACTTACGAGGACACAGCTTCAGTGGTGTGAGGAAACACAATTAGTTAAGGGTGTGTGACTCCAAAGTCATAAATTTTACAAATTTTACAAAGACACTTTTCTTTTTTAGAGTGGTGACTTCATAGCCAAGTTTAAAGGCAAAGCTTTATGGGTAACACGAGTTTACTGGCCCCACAATTTGAAACTGTGCTTGTTTTCTTTAAAAATTACATCCATTTCGGTCACTCCTCTTGGGACTTACTTGAGGAAAGAATGCCATCAATAAATTCTTGTCTGGTTATTTTCCCGTCCTGGTCTTTATCAATTCTCCTGAAGAAGTCCATCACCCGAGATTTCTTGTGGTTCATCCATCGCATGTATTTTTTGCGCCAGATATCAAAATCAAAGTTGGCAAATTCCCTCAGCTGAAAAGGGCAGAAGATATTTGGGGGTAGTTAATGCTGTGCTCAAACTATAGCTTCTATGAAGAAAGTTATTTTTAATGAGCCTCTAGAAATACAGGTATCTTTCCCACTTCAAAGGAAGGTATAATCTTACAAAGGAGACACAGGAAAAAAAAACAAAAAACCTTTTCCTGTAAAGTTTATTTCATTACTTGTCACTGTGGTCATTCTGGCTTTTCTTTACAAATACAGGGGAAAATAAAACTCCCAAAAAAAAGTCACACTGAAAATTCCTGACAGAGCCACTGGGCAACAGGCCCAGCTCAGCAGCACAACTCACTCTCCGCGGTTGGCACTCCCCTAGACTGCTAACAATGCCCCAGTTTCACAATGAACTCTAACTCTCAGATCAAAGAATGAATAGAAGGAAAACAGCTGAATTATAAATGGTGATATTTGCCAGTCAATACCACCAAGCAAACCTAAGTCAAGCTAGATCTTGTGTGGGTTTTTAAAAATCCTCACCACTGATGAGTTGCCTCCCGTAGCAATCGACCCTGCAGCCTTTTGGCACAGGGGGCGATGTTCCAACCAACGGAGCCACCCAACCCGGGCAAGACCTTTTCTTGAGTCAGTTTCAGATTATGTTAAGACATATTTGTTTTTTACCTTATTGTTTACCTAAATCCCAGTTCCACATATCACATCCCCCGCCTCCCAACAAAAATGTACATACTTGTGGTATTAATTTCAGAAGTAAAAACACACACTCAAATAGCAAGAGTTTGCTGACGTGTTATCGGGAAAGTTGAAAAATCAAGACGTCGGCAATGTGTCCCGGTAATAAAAAGAGGAAATGACAATAGAGTGGGGAGTGTACATGCGAGTGTTCTAACCTCCTCCAGTCTGTCCAAGGCGTCATTGAGCTTCCTCCTCCTTTCCAACGCGAGGAGCCAGACCTGCTGCCATTTGCTCACCAGTAAGTTGACCCTGGGATTCTTGGTTTCAATTTGTGTCTGAGACCCAGAGGGGTATAAGTTGGAGGCTGGGAAGCGTTTTCCTGTCAAAATAAAACTTGAGTTAGGACATGGCAGTTTCCAGGCTTCTGAGATATGATAAGGTTTGACCTTTGTCTGTTCCTAGCTAAGGCTGAATCAACTTCATTATTGGGTAGCATAGCTAGAAGTACCCTGTTTAGATGATGCCTCTTATAAATGGCAGGTGCATTTAAGTACTGGAATGCTCTCTCAGTGAATGGATGCTTAAGACATTTTTTTTTGAGCTTCAAACTCATGCCACTTCAATGAGAATGAAGTACGCTGTGACCCTCCTCTTTGTTAAGGCATCTCTTTGTTAAGGCATGATAACAGAAATCTCCCAGGGTAGCGAGAGTAGTCAGAATCAGTTACATAAACCTAGTTGCCCTTTGCAGAGAATAAGGCTGAAAGCAGGACAGGGGAGGGCAAATGAGGGCAAGAATACTGGGCATCCATTGGAGTCAGAATGAGACACTGGACAATTCCAGTCCAATGTGGAAATAGGACACTCGCTTGCACCCAGGTCCGTTTCCCACTGACACTGTGGTTCCCAGGCCTCGCCTCACACACAACTCGCCGCCTCACTGAAGTTGGCTCCCTTTCTGGCTATTTTTTCACCAATGTCTACAACTTCACCGAACAATTGTCTCAACACATTTTCCTCACTCACAAAATAGTTAACTGTGGCTTAGAAAAATTACTGTGGCTTAAGGTCATATAGGAAGCTGCTGTCCATCTGGGATTTGCCCAGAATTCCTAACTCCCATAGGGCTTTACACATGTCAGAATATCAATAGCTAATATTTATGGAGCATTTAACTATATGCCAGAAAGTATGCTAAGCACTTGACAAACATTAGCTCACTTAATCCTCACCACAGTCCAATAAGGTTACAATTATCCCCCTTTACAGATGAGAACACTGAGGCTAAGAGAGAGAGAGAATTCAGTAACTTGTTGAAGGTTACATTTCCCAGTTGGTGAGTGATGTGGAGAGATAAGGAGTCTGTCTCCAGAGTTCTTAACCACTTTGTTGCTTTGCCTCCTTGTGAAATACAGTAACTACAATAGATCTGAAACCATGTTTTGTTTTGTTTTGTTTTTTTATCATAGCACCATTCAGAAATATACACATAAATGATATAAATCGTGCTTTTTAAAACTTTTCTCCAAGCTAGCTATTTTTTTAAAATATCACTTCATTGGGTCAAGGTAGCCTACAGTTATACGAATATGGGCAAAAATCTATCAGATTGCTGGTCACTACTGAACAGTTATGTCAAGAACTTTATCCAGGTCACGGCCATTTCTGTTCCATTCAACTCTAAGGTTATTTCTATAACAGAAGCAAAACGAGAAGATTCAAAGGGGCTGATGATTTCAGTTCTTCTTGCAAACTTTTCAATTTCTTCTAGCTAATTGAAAAGACAGACTTCAAGCCAATGAACTTGTATACTGTGACCTGGATGTGTCTTTTTCTTTATTTTTAAACAGGTGGCTATGAAACTTGAGCCCATGTACTCTTTCGAGAAAACCTTTTACAATAGAGAGCTCACGTAGAATCACCAATTGCTCCAAAACTTCGAACAATAAACCAAAATGAAAGACAACCAATTTCCTTGCTTAACCATCAAACTTGGCCACGGCTTACTTCCTGTTCGTCCCTTATCCAAGACGGGGATGTGGGACTGCAACGAGGAAGGATCCGCTGCTCTCCTCTTGTAGGTCTTGGTAACTTTATCCACATCAGGCTGCTTCCTGGTCATTTCCTCCATGAAGGTCTGAAATGCAAGCATTGATATCAACTAAACACAGAGAAAGCCACCTTTAGAAACCAACTAAAAACAACAGGATAAAAGGACCATACTATTATTTCTGAAAAAACAAATAGATCATATCATGTTTTATCTTTTTTTTGAGGGGGAGAAGAACTAAACCATCATGACATAGCATTTTCTCATTTCTAGAGACTAAATAAAATGTTATAGCTGCTAAGTAATTCCAGCATTACAAAAGCAGTTGATTGTCATTTGAAAACCACACATGGGAGCAGCTGTGTGAATAGCGGAACCTGTGTGTGCACCAGCCAGAATCAAGAGTCCACGCTCTTCAAAGGGTCTCAAAATGAGCATTTGTCTGCAAAGGAGCTAGCTCGCTGGGGTGATCCCTAAGACTTCTCCATGGCACACTTCACCTACACATTTAAGATGGCTGTGATATAAAGAGACAAAAAGCATCCACATTAAATGGGGGATATATTTAAATATTTCTGTCAATGAGTATGGTTTGCCAAGGAGGGTAAACATTTACAGTATCAGGTTAAAGTTTATATTTAAGCGGATTGACTACCTTGCCATTTCTTATCTTGTCTCCTTAGGCTTATTATTATTGTTGACTATATGATCAATGTTATATATATACTTATTATTATGATATGCATTCCTCTATCTGGAGCATGTAGCAAAAGGCAGAGGCTGCTGTGAAAAATGATGAGGGAAGGAGGAGTCAGATGACAGTGAAAAGTGACACATTTCTGGAATATTTGTTACACTAGAGAACTCTGATCAAAGAGCACATGGCCTGAGACAGTGCACGGCCATGACAGTTACCTTTTTATTAAAATATAATGGCAATGTTCACTGCTTATCTTTTTATTAAAATATAATGGCAATGTTCACTGCTTAACAACCTAAGCCAACATGACGTTTCTCTTTGTAAATGTAAATTACACTAACAAGCAAACAGATCAAGGTTAGTGTTTTGCCCATGATTTCAGAGTTTAAGATAGGCATGATATACAAGAGAAATTATTTTTTAAAATATATTCTTTCATTGATTTCAGATAGGAAGGGAGAGACAGAAACATCAACGATGATATGGAATCATTGATTGGCTGCCTCCTGCACGCCCCCTACTGGAGATTGAGCCTGCAACCCAAGCATGTGCCCTTGACCAGAATCCAACCTGGGACCTTCAGTCTGCAGGCCGATACTCTATCCACTGAGCAAAACCAGCGAGGGCCAGAAATGATTTTTTTTGAGTAAAACAATATATATATATATATATATATATATATATATATATATATGCATGCATGCATATTTGGAGTTCTGATGGTAGACATCTCAGGAGATGTTCAGCAGCAAACAGTAGAAAATGCAAACATGGAGCAAATGAGCCTTTGAGGGCGAGGCCAGAGAAAGAGGGAGAGAGATGAAGAGAGAGAGAAGAGAGAGAAGGAGGGAGAGATGGAGGAAGAGAGAGAAGGAGAGAGGGAGATAGGAAGAGAGAAGGAGAGAAGAAAAGAGAGAAGAGAGAGAGAGAAATGGAGTATATAGCTACCACTTAGAATGTGAGAGGCAGGGGGGCAGGGGTGGAGCCAATCTGAGGCAGTGCCCATGAGTGCACCTTCACAGAGGCCAAAAAGGAAAGAGTTTTGGGAAGATAACAGATAAAGAGGAGAGACCGTCAAAGTTCAGTATCTGTGAGGTGTTTTAAGGCAGTGGTAGAATTATTGATAGAAACCCAGTTGGAAAGAGTTGAAGAGTGTGTTTGAGGAATGAAAGTGAAGGTACAAAGCGATCTTTGAGCACTAGAGCCGTGAAAGAAAGAAAACACCCGAGAAGACAGGGGAAGGATGGCGTTTACTTTACCTGGTGTTCTGCAATGAGGGCCTTCACTTCTTCAATTTCCTGGGGGATGGGCTCTTTGTCCTTATCACTCAGCGTGGTTTCAGCCCACTGCAGCCAAGTCAGCAAAGCTTCCAGCAACTCCTGTTTGGCAATGAGCCCAGCCAAGGCACTTGCTAGTCTCTGCTGATGTTGCTTTGCCCAGGCCAACACCTGGCAGAAAAATAGGAATGTCTCTGAATTTCTTCCATATTAGTGAGTAATTTCAGTGTGAACTAGGATCATCCTGGGCTGGAAGACTTTCTAGATCCCATCCGTGGTACCAAGACCCAGCTCAGGATGTCTGTCACCTTCAGAAGTTTAGAGATGTATGCCAATCACCCAGATTTCTCTTTGCTCTCTAACTCACATTAAAATATGCATTCTCCGAAGGACCATGTAGGCTTACTCCACGTAGAAATAAAAATAGCTACGATCTTAGATACAGAATTAATGTCCTTCGTGTATGCAATTCATTCCATACGCATATACTGCTATGAAATACTATCCAACCGCTGGGTTGTTCAACCGGCAGACACAGTGTGGAAACGAGACAGGAAGTAAGTTACTACACAGGGAAGCAAGTATTTGCCTTTCCGCGTTTCAGGGATGTGGCTGCCAAATGCCTTTCACTGTCTAAAGAAAAAGTGGATGGCAGGGACCGGTGATGCTCAAGGAAAGGTATGCTGCGGACATTTCTCTCTGCAGAGGCCTCACGCTCCGCTCCCATGGCCGTGAGTGCATCTTAAAAGCTGACGTTTCCACACCCCCTGCCTGGCTGGCTGCCAGAGCTGCCACTGCTCTGAAGATGGCTGGAGCCACACTGACCTCCTCAAACCTGGCCCGGATGATGGTGATCCAGTGCTTGATGGTGGTGATGGAGTCGGGGTGGCAGAGGGCCAGGACGGTGTCCCCCATGCTGGTCGCTTTATTGAGGGCAGCCCGTTTTTCCTCCAGTTTCTTCATGAATTCCTGCAGCAGAAGCAAAGGCTTCCATTAGCTGCTGGCATGGCTGAAAACAAAACTCCAGTGGCAGTCATGTGACTGGCAGAGTTCAACAAATACACAAGAACTTCAACTGGTGTCTTCACGCCTGAATATGATCCACTAATTGGGGCATTGAGGGAGGAGAAGGCACAAACATAGGAAACAAAGTACTTTCTACTGCATATTTTAAAATACGGTTATATGATACTATCTCAGGATTTACAGTACACATTTTTAATACACAAGATATACTCTCTCCTGATTTGGGAGATATTGTAATTATAGTATTAATGGAAAGTAGGATTTGGGAGAGACAGTAATACCAGAAATAGAAATAATAACGATTGGAGAAAAAAAAAACAAAAACAAACACCTAACAAATAAGACAAGGAAGATAGTATTTCAAATGGCATTAACTACGTCAGGAAAGATAGGAATATGTACCCAAAAAGGTGCCAAGGAAGCGAGAAGGCGGGGCAAGGAGCTAGGAAAGTTGAGGGTGTGGGAGAGAAGGCACAAACCTCCAGCCAGGCAGGTGTGAGAGGGAGGCTGGAGCGAGAGGGCCAGACAGCGGGCCCACAGGGTACAAGCTGTCCCTCCCCTCCATGCTGGTAAGAACCGCTCTCTGCCCCAGCAGCACAGATGAGCCACGAAAGTCCAAGGAAAGGGTTTCCCATCAGCTATTTTACAAATGCCTCTCACACGCAACTACTTTCTGTCACCAGAACTCTGTCCATAGATTCATGAATCAGAGAGCTCTGCAAGTGTGCTTAAGAGAATGGGGACCTCTACCCTAAAACAGTAAGTTCTCACTTAACATGGCCAATAGGTTCTGAGACTTTAAGCAAAATGATACAACAAAACTAATTTTATCATAGGTGAATTGATATAAACAGGAGTTAAGTCCTATTGCCCCTCTTCAATATTATAACAAAATGTTATTGGAGGACCTACAATTTTTGTAAAAAACCATCACTTCTGCTGCTCTGGATCCCTGCCTCCTAGTGTTTCCGGGGGTGCCTGGTCCTGCTCGAGGGTGGTGAGACCCTCCCCAGGCCCAAGAATGTTAGAGTAACTCAGTGCTGGCTGGTGGTCAGCCTATGGAAACACAGACTACATTTTTAAAATTCTGAACTGAATAAAGTAGTCACAGTAAATTTGATACTCTTTTCATACTCTTAGCTGAATTCTTCCATTCTAGCTTCAACTTTAAATGATGTGGGTAGCATTTCATTCCTCCAGATAATGTTATACAAACTCCCATCACTTTTATTAATGACAAGGCAGTATTTCATGACTATAGGTTACACCATCCATCATTGAGAGAGCACAGTAATTAAAATAAGAAGTCTCCATAGATGATGTAACCCATGCTACACTGGAATTGATGATGTATTTCTAATTTGACCTTGGAAGGCGAGGTCACTCAGTGGTCAAACAGATCCTTAAAGGTAACAGGAATCCTGACATCAATATAACACTGAGTGCTAGCATTACAAAGTCCTGGTAGTTAGAATCAAAGGTTAAAGAAACCCAAACATCTGTTAAGAGCTATCTGAACCACTCTCTTAAGGGTTTTGCTAGTTCTACGCATTATCACAGAAAGATCTTGATCTGAACCTCAACGGCCAGATTTTTACTTTATTATTTAATAATACTATGTCTACTTACATAATTCCTTTATCAACTTATAATTTATCCTAGAGTTACTTAAAAAAGAATTTAAGGTGGCCCTTGATTAAAAACACAATTGGCAGAGGCTTAAAAAATGAAATTTGAAGACCAATTATTAAATTACTTGTCTTGAAAGTCAAAATTATTAATGTACAATTCTAATGGTATACTTATGCCAAACTGCTCATTAAGGAAACCTCATCTTTAAAATGCACATAAAAGTGCAACAAAATTGACCAGTTTTGGTCAGATACCAAATAACCCCCTAGAAAAAATCAATAAGCTTCCTAAAGATAAAAAAATCGAGTGACTAATTTTAGAATAACCACCTTCTTTATAAAGGAAACATAAAAGGATAGCTATACATACCTGTGTATAAGTGCATAGGACACACCTGTGCAAGTACGGAGGACACAGGTGAATTCTCAAATGTACAAGATCTGTAACTAGTTCTTGGGAGGGAAAATATTCATGCAACTGGCATTTGCAATCACGAGTCCATTTTCTTTACTTTGTTTGATTTCCTCATTCAGTTTGACTTAGCATTTATGTAACTCACTTTATGCTGATCAATGAGGGTCCGAAGAGCATCCTCATCCTCCGGCAGGACGCCATGGAAACGAAGGGTTTGCTCTGCCTCGGCCAGCCACTCCAGCAGGGCGTGCACTACCGAGTGGAATTCCTCCGCCTACAGGTTCACACAGACACACGCACCCCAAACAAGAGTTCCAAATATGCTTAGTACAGTTTATTCTTCCTCTCAATGAAAAAAAAAAAAAAGTTTTCTATTTAAATTGATTAATCATATGCACTGTCCCCATTAAGAAGATAAAGCTAGATGGTGCTGCATTTTACAAATGTAAGGAAGCATCTAATATATAAAATGGCCTACGGCCCTAGCTGCTTTGGCTCAGTGGATAGAGTGTCTGCCTGAGGACTGAAGGGTCCCGGGTTCGATTCCAGTCAAGGGTAAATGCCCAGGTTGCAGGCTCGATCCCCAGTAAGGGATGTACAGGAGGCAGCCAATCAACGATTCGCTCTCATTATTGATATTTCTATCTCTCCATCCCTTTCCCTTCCTCTCTGAAATCAATAAAAATATATTTTTAAAAAATTAAAAAGGCCTATGTATGAAGAATGACTCACTATTCTAACAATCTGGTTTTAGATGAATGGCAGCCCATTTTACACTCGGGCTGAAAAATTACTCAAGCAGCACACTTATGGGAAGATTAGGAAACCTCCCTTGGAAGTAATTTACATTTTTGGTGGAAAGACACCCAGGGGCTGCTGGGGGGGGAAGGAGGAGGGAGTAGAGGGAGGACCCAGGCACTGATGCTCTAAGAATATCCTTCTCCATGATGGTCTTGGTTAAGAAATGGGTAGCTCTATACCTTCTCCCTACACCTGCTGTAAGTACATAATGTTTACCTGGCGCAGAGCTGCTTCTAACCGTGTTTGCTTCGACACAGACAGTGCGCACACGGTCTCCCAGCGTGTGCTCAGTTCCTGCATCTGGACCCGGACCCAGGAGGAGTCGTCCCGGCTGCCTTCGATGAGCTCCCGGGCCGAGCGCTTCAGGGCCTGCACACTGCTGGTTCTCTTCCCCAGCTCCTTTTGGAAGGCCTAACGAAAACCATGTTCTTATAGGCGTTAATGTTTAATTACAAAACCCAAACAGTAAAACACAGTTTCAAATATATGTGTGCAAACAATCACATCATGGAGAGATCTCTGAGACTTGGGATTGTTCACAGGATCCGTCAGAGCATCGTTACGGCCAGTCTCGTATCTGAGACACAGACAGCGGACTGCTGGCTGCCAGTGGAGAGGCCAGCCGGGAAGGTGGTTGGAAAGAAGGCGAAGGGATTACCAAGTACAAACTGGCAGCTACGAAACAGTCATGGGGATGTAAAGTACGGCATAGGGAATATAGTCAGTAATATTGTAGTAACTATGTATGGTCCAGGTGGATACTACAAATATTGGGGGAACACTTTGTAAAGTATATGACTGTCTAGCCACCAAGCTATATACCTCAAACTAATACAAAATAATATGGAATGAAAACTGTAACTGAAAAATAACATGTCAGTTTTTTTTTTTTTTTTTTTAATAGCAGTCTTGTATAAATTGGTTCGATCTTGTAACATTCTTCTGAGTGAACCACCCTATTTTTCTAAATGACACATTGGATGCAAATAATGGTGACCACCCTTTATTTCAATTCCACAAAACAACGCATCACGTTCCATCTTCTCTATGATTCCTTAAAATGGTGTCTCGATTCCTCTCAAATCATTACTGAGTACCAAGTGTGTGTTGGCTACCACACTACTCTTACTTAGTGTAAACAAATGAAAGAGACTAACAAGTAACGAAGGAATCCTGGGGTACATCATGGAATCCTTCATGACAATGGCAGGAAATCTCATGGAAAGCTGGCGTGTAGTCCCTTTTCTCTGTAGCATGCCTTCATCTTTTCCAGCCCCCTTAATACTACTAACCCACAATGTCAAATTTCATTAGCTTAAATCCTTGTCACTTTGGAGTAAAAACATTTTGGTTTTTGCTTCCATCTAATTCAGGTGAACTCTGATGAGCCAGGAGTTAATTCGGCTTCTTTTGGCCACAGTCTTCATCAAAAAACAAGCCCAGGGTTCTTTAACTCTGATACAAGAGTCTGTTTGAGACTAGATCTTTCAAAGAGCCAACTTTATGTAGAGAACAATATTATCTTATCTTTCTTAAAAAAAAATGATCACAAATATTGCCAAGTATATTTTATCACTATTGCTGTATCCATGGCTTTCTATTTTGGTACTCGGATCATTCATAAAAGAGAGCCCATTAAAGCCAGTGATGAATTCTTTGCTGATTTCCTTCGAATAGTGTTAAACAAGATGTACCTGCATATAGATATGTACACACACATGCATGGGTGCACACGTGTACACACACACACACACACACACACACACACGCATGCATAGATGGGACAGGGTCTCAAAATTCTTGTGATAGGACTAGTCCAATAGATCTGCGTAGACTTTCCAATGTACTCTGTATACTTAAATTTCTTGAGCCTTCCAATTGTATTACTAATGCTGGATGATTAATTCGTTCTTGATAACCTTTAATATATAAAAAACCTGGCAAGTGCCTAGGGGAGTAAATGTTTAGACAGTGAGCTTACAAAAATGGTATTTATGTAAAAAGTAACATTACACTATTCATTACTCATTGAATGGCTGCCAGGGAATGGAAAGGTTTATATTAATCATGCACAAAACATTTGTTTTAATATAGGCGAGGCAACGTAATTCTTTAAATTTTTTATTTGTGTGGGCCTGATCAATGTTCTTCATTTATTCTTTTATTTTTTAATATTCAAAATAACAAACTCTCCTTTATTGATATAATAAGATAATAGAGCCATAAAAGGGGAACTAAATATGCAAAAGGACCAGCTGTTTAAGAAAATAGATAAGATCAAAAGAGCATAACCAGGGAAGTAGAAAGAGAGCATTTTTAAATGAAATAAATTTTCTGAACTCAAAAAGGATGAGGGGAAATACAACATGAATTCAAATAGTGCTGTAAGATATCTTTATATAAAGTAAACTCAGACATAATCCTTCTACATTAGTATAGTACCTCATGTTGTTTTTAAGCTCTTTAAGTTGTAATAGCATTTGATCATAATTTAGAACCTTACACTCAATATCAGCTGGAAGTCTCAAATATGACCTTTGATTTGCACAGTTTAACATACATATCAGATGATTTTCAAGGAAACCAATGTTCTTGAAATAATAATCAAATCCCTCAGCATATGAGGTTATCTCATAACTTGCTGTAGTTCAAGAGCAAGGTTAAAACGTTTTTTAAAAAAAAGTAAAGCAGCTGACCATGACCCCATAGATCATGTCACATTATCTATCCACTTATGCAATGATCAAGTTCCAGGTCACTCAATGAATGTTCTTAAATTACATTACATAATTATTTAAATTAATAAAAAAAAGATAGTAAAACATTCTTGAAACATTTATTAAAGCATCAGAGAATGAAATTAACTTTCCAAGTTCTAAAAGGTCTTGGATGTGGAAATTAAAAACAAAAGTATTTCACTTTCATTGACACTAAAATGATTTTCTTACACCATCTTTAACGTTGGCTTTCTGATTCTGCTCAGCTGCACATACACCTCAGTATTAAAGACTGTTATGGAGCATGTTACATAGTATCTACGATTTTAAAAGGCTACGGGGAAACAGTTTCTTCTCTACCCAGAATAATCACAATGAAATGAATAAAATGACCCAGATAACAATACCTTGTGATTATCGATCAGATTCATCACTAAATCAATGTCTCCATGGACAGGCTGGTCTTCTGCCAGCTGGGGCTCCACTCTGTATAACCAATCAATGAGGGCCTGCAGGGCATCTGTGAATTGTCCGGAAAATAATAGCGCTTCCTCCAATTTGTTTTGTCTGGGGGGTAGGTGGGAGAAGAATCAATCCAAGCAACAAAAAAGCCAGCCTGTACATCCTAACAGCTAAAATGTATTGAAGTTTGAGCCAAACTCAGAGGAAAAAACAATGTATTGGTATTCTCTGCTGTTTCTTTGCTTCCCTTAAAAAACAAAAACACAAAAACAACACTTTTGTCAATCCTTCTCTTTTATTCCTTAAATGCATGGCACTGTCCCAGGAAAATTCCTTCATCATCACCTCTGGAAGCCACAGACCCTTCCATTTCTTCATGAAAGTATGGTTTTTTAAAAATATTTTTATATTGATTTCAGAGAGAGAGGAAGAGGGAGAGAGAGATAGAAACATCAATGATGAGAATCATTGATTGGCTGCCTCCTGCACGCCCTCCCACCCCTCACTGGGGATTGAGCTCGCAACCCAGGCATGTACCCTTGACCAGAATTGAACCTGGGACCCTTCGGTCCACAGGTCAACGCTCTATCCACCGAGCCAAACCGGCTAGGGCGAAAGTGTAGCTTTTTAACAAAAACAAAACAAAAAAAAATGTTTTTTAATTTATGTTCTAAATTATCATACAGTAAAATGGAGGGTTTTTGGATATATGGTTCTGTGAATTTTAACACATGTATAGATAGATCCATGTAATAATTATCATCATAACCAGGATACAGAACAGTTCTATCACCCCAAAATCTCTCTGTGCTGCTTCTGTATAATCTCAGTCTACCCCCATCTCTAACCCTGGCATTGACGGATCTGTCTGCCATCACTGATCTTTTGTTTTCTCAAGAATGTCATATAAAAGAAATCATTTATCTGACTATATGACATTGTATAAAGCATGACCTTTTGAGATTGGAGAAGATTTTTAAATTTTTTAGAAAAACACAAAAATATTACTGTGAAGTTCCCTAGAATGGAATATAATACTCTATTTTATCTTGATACTGACAAAAGCAATTTGACTAAGATCAATGAAAACTTTGAAAACATTTCTAATATATTTAAACTCTTTCAGTATATTGTTTTTTCTTTAAAATTTGGGGCCTTTGCCCAGCTGTCGTGGCTCAGTGGTTGAGCACTGTCGATTTATGAATCAGGAGGTCAAGGTTCAATTCCCAGTAAGGGTACATGCCCAGGTACCTCGGGCTCAACCCCCAGTAGGGGGCGTGTGCAGGAGGCAGCCTGATCACTGATTCTCATCAATGATGTTACTATCCCCCTCCTCTCTCTGAAGTCAATAAAAATATATTTTTAAAAATTTGGGTGGGGGGGTCTTCATGTTGAAGTATAATGAGAAAGGGAAAGATTAGAAAGGGATGGATGGAAGTTGGAGGGGAACACAGGGATGAGATCAGTAGATCTTGCCCCATAAGAGTCTATATTTTAGTTCACACCAACATTAAGTCCCTTAAAGGCATGAAGCAGAGGATGATCAGCTTCCACTTACTTTTAAAAAGACTACCTAGTAGTTTTGTAGAAATTGGACTAAGGAGGACAAAAGAAGACCTGGAAGATCAGTCAAGTGTTAGATGACAGAAGTTTGGGGAATGTTATAAGTTTTGAGTGAATTGGCTACTTAAAAACAATCGTGATGATTAGCAAAGCCTTCTCAGTGCAGACACTGTGCGAGGGGGGGACTAAGGACCAGAGACATTTCCCAGGCAATGGACATATTTCAGGTTCCTAAAGTGTCCCTGCAAAGTACGGCTCTTGTGTATCTGAAAGAGGTCTATAAAGTGACCAAACGTTTGGTTCATTAAAGAATATCTCACCTTTCCACAGACTTTCCACAGATAGTGTCCCACTTGTCTCGGAGCTCACTGAGCATGTCATCCAGTTTCAGGTTGTCATCAGCCAGGGAGGTTTTCTCCTTCAGAGAACGCCCAGTTCTGTTGGTGGTGTCGTACACAGAATGCTTGGCTCCAAGGGATTTCTGAAACTCCTAGATGTCAAACAAGGATACGATGTGCATTTATACTTGGGACTAATACACAAATGGGTAAGAGACATTAAAAGAGGCATCCTATATAAGAAAAGGCTAATATGCAAAATCAACTGAACGGCGGAACGACCAGTCGCTATGATGTGCACTGACCACCAGGGGGCAGATGCTTAATACAGGAGTTGCCCTGGTGGTCAAAGCACTTTCACAGGGGGAAGCTGGGCTCATGGCTGGTGATACAGCAGTGGTGGTGAGAGCCTCTCCCGACCCTACAGCAACGCTAAGGGTGTTTGACTGATGGCTTAGGCCCTCTTGAGTGGGCCTAAGCCATCAATCGGACATCTCCCGAAGTCTCCTGAACTGTGAGAGGGTGCTTTTTGTGGGGTTTAAAACATTTAACAAATTTTGTGCACCAGGCCTCTACTCTAATAAATGGGTCTAACCATTGCAAGATATCAGCAAATAATCAAGTCAAACAGTTCAGTGCTGTACTCGACACAGGAACACATCAGGATAGACAATAATCTTTACATTTTCAAATTATCTTTCTCAGAAGCCAGGTGTCTCTTAGAGCACTTACTACTATAAAGGAAGTAATTTAAAAACAAATCCCAAATCTTTTGTAGCTATATACTATAAACAGTATGCTAGTTATGATACCACAGAATTGCTAATAAATTATTGAAAATCCCATAGTTTAGGAAGGAAAATGTAGTTAACATTCTATGAGTAACTATCGGTCCAGTAAGGACACGGAGGGACACAATTCTGTATAAATTTATGAGTGTTTTGCCAAACATTTTTTGGGCACACATTTCCTATATTCACGATAATTTTACATGTAATTTTATCTGTGAACTGGGGCTAGGGACAAATAAGAACCACACCGTTAGGTCCCTATGTTTAGACCTACTGGTCACTCTAATCACACCACTTGGGAGACCTACACTCCTCCTCTCCACCTTACCTTTCCACAGACTTTCCACAGATAGTGTCCCACTTGTCTCGGAGCTCACTCAGCATGTCATCTCTATACTGACCTACCAAAGTCTCAAAAGAGCTACAGATTACTCTTCCAAGTACCAAATAGCTATCCTGCTAACACGACCTCCATGGTATGATACTTCATTTGTGTGTGCATATGTGCAGGAGGGGTGAATTCTATTCTTTCTACACAACTCAATTATAAGCCTTTCTGCAGCAGCGATATTGTCTTTGTAAGCCTCTCATTATCAGGTTATATTTTCTGTGTGTTTATAGAATGTAACAGAAAGAATGGGCCAACTGCTATTGAATACATAATCCCAGGGATGAGAAGAAAGCAAGGTCAACTGAAGAGTCAGCTTACAAGCTCATAAACTATCATGAGAACACTTAATGTAGTGATTCTCAATCCTGGAAGCACATTGGAATCACCCCCGATAGTAAAATGCTATACAAATGTATAATTTTCCAAAATAACCTCAGTTAAAATTACCTAATAAGTTTTTATTGCCTTTAAAAGCGAGACACTTTAAGTGTCTTATAATGACTAAGATATTTATTTTGTCTTGTAAAAAAGGAAGCAACTACATCTGGGAAATTTTTTAACAATGAGAACAATTACAATATCACACTATTTCTGCCATTCTCTTATTCTAAACAGAATGCTAGTTTTAGAAGCACCGTATTGACAGATCTCTTTCACATAGCGAATACACAACAAATGTTATACTGAATACAGGGCAGGTTAAAACTCTTTAAGGACAAAAAGTACCCAAATAATGAACAGAAAAGACTTTTAAAATTGGCTTAATGAACCTTGTATCTTTATCTCAAAGAAATGGTGATTGTGGCAATAGATCACAGTAGGGAAAATAGAGAATCTGACAGGATTCTTTGCATATTGCTATTTCCAGAATTTTCAAATTTAAATATTCCGTATACTTTCATAAGACTACATGACACGACATCTACAATCAAGTTCAGATAAGACATTCTACATTGAGAAGGAGGCTCTCGTTTTTCCATTAGAGGGGGAAGGAAGGAAGATGCAGCTCACCGTCACTGTGCTGCCAGCATTACGTGTGGCAGCTCAGGGACATGGGCCACCAGCAGGACAAGCCATTCATAAGCCCTCATCTCGCCAAAACAGATGGTCGATATGTTTCCTTCCATCTTCCTAGGATCGTGACCCTCCGAGGTAGGTGGATTCACTAATGGGAGCAACCATCTAGAATTTTCTGATGAGGACCTTCCATTGTCCCATATTTTTTTCAATCCTTTTATAAATGATCATGTTTCAAGCAATGACTTATATGTAGATACCTAAAACGGTGCAACTATTTGCAGGAACCACTGCCCTTTACCCACATCCTCACCCTGAGTGCTAATGATCAAAAAGAATGACAGAAGGACTCAAACTCAACAGATTTGAGGAGGATGGGGAAACGCACTTTGAATGCCATGTGGTAGGAACAGAAAAGGTAGAAAATATAAAATGCAATGTCTCTAGATCTTACACAAGGAAGCCACTGACTGTGTTTCCTTGAGGGTTAGGATGGAGTTTCATATACCCACACATACACATTGTAGAGGGAACCAATTTCCCCCAATGCGCTTGTTAAAAAGAAATTTACATTAATTTTTACTATAAATTATCTTCTACATGGCTTATGATAGGAAATACAAGATAAGACAATTGTGATAAAATTGAAATGCCAATGTTTTAACCTCCACAAAACTCTTATATGTTTTAGGTTGTGGAAGAATTCCAGTTTTAATTTTGTCTGTTTTAAATTTCGTGTAGTTCACATTGAACAACCTTTCTCTCCTCCAGTGATAAATAAATATAAAGCCAGGTAAGAAATGAAAAGTAATCTTGAAATATATAAAGAGATACTATGCTTTTTTTTTTTTTAATCCTCACCTGAGGACATGTGTGTTTTTTCATTATTGATTTTTAGAGCAAAAGGAAGGGAGAGAAAAAGAAAAACACTGATGTGAGAGAGAAAAACTTTGATTGGTTGCCTCCAGTACACTCCCAGACCCAGATCGGGGATCTAATCCATGACATAGGTATGTGCCATAATCAGGCAATCTTTTGGTGTACTGGATTGACGCTCCAACCAGCTGAGCCACTCAGCCAGGGCACCAAATGCTTTTCCTAACTGGAGACTCACCTTATGCTGCGAGAGTTGTGTCTTTAGTTTGTCTGGATCGTTGGCAATTTCCAGTTCAGAATCCAAAGACTTTTCTGATTCCTCTAGCCACTCCATAAGTTTAGTCCAAGCTTCATGGAACTGTGAAGAAATTCATATTTTGTCCAGGAAACTTTCACTACACACTATATTTAAAATCTAGTATTTATTTAAAATAGAAATTAACATTAATGGAAATGTTGAAAATTATTAATTCAACAATTCCCCTGAGGAAGAAAACAGCAGTAGTCTCAACAGCAGATTACAAACTGTCTTGTTTACACTTGGCATGTGTGGTCCTGTCCATTGTCACTTTGTTATAATTCACTCAAGCACACAAAGTTTAAAAAAAACAGATATGTTAGAAAGCATCAGGGAAAACTTCCCTCCCTTCCTTTTTCTTAGTTAACATCAACTCAGAGAATTTTATTTGCTTACTGCTGTCTCTTGACATTCCTGGGTTGACTTCTAAGGTGTTTAACTCTTATTTTAAGAAAGGGAATAAAACGGGAGAGAGAGGATAAAGTTTGTAAACTGGCTTTAAAATGTAATAAGAACAAAAAGAGGTCATTTCATTCCTGTTTGATACAAAGATAGCTGAACATCTTTATTTTTGCTATCAAAATCATTAACTTAATATCCGTGCCTCACGAAATTGGTTTGGTATGTAAGAGCACCCATAGTACTTGAGTTCTAACAAAATCTAATTCTCTTTGTCATCAACCTTGAAATAGTCCGGTGCTACATATATTTCATTTCACCCACAGTCTGTTTTCTGTTTATTCCTGAGAACTAGTGGGTACTATTTTTGGAGACCAAGTTGTGAAAATGATTATAAATTATGTCTTATAATAAAGTTAAGTGAATAGATACATAGCAAAGACTTAGGTAATCAAAATAAAATGTGTTTTATATCAAAGCACATTAATAATGGAATAGCAAAAAGACACTTCTTACCAAAACAGCACAATAAGAGCACGGAACCGCAAAGCTGCAAGGGCCCCTTGGAGATCATCTCATCAAACCAGCTCTCCCTACACACCCCTCCCACAATGCTAATCAATATAAATATGAAAACATGGCAGACAGAACAGGAACAGACATTGTCCAAGTCAGAGAACTATGGTCATCATCTGAGCCCAAAACTGAGATCTTAGAATAGAAAATAAAATAAAATAATAGAAAGAAAGAAAATATAAAATAAAGATACAGCTAGTCATGGTTACTTTGACTAGATACAGCTAGTCATGGTGTTAGGTAGTCTTACTACAAATAACATTGGCTGTAACAATTAGATGGTAAGTTTAATAATATAAACACACAGGTTCTAAGGCTGGTCCTACTTTCAAAACTATTTTTAAATGGTACAAACAGAAGAAATGCTATGCTTTTGCATTGAGACCAGAAGGATAATCCTTATGAAGTTATGAAACAAACAAAATAAAATTGATTAAATGGAGAAGAGAAGAATAGAATGGGCAACTGGCTTCTGGCACCCAAGAGATTTTTATAAGCTAGATGTCCTTAACTCAAAAATGCCTCAACTACAGATAACACTGTTACATATGTGGAGAGGAAAATGTCAGGCTCAGTATTCATGCTATCTTACAGAATCATTAGGGACTGGTTCCATTCCAGGGACTCACTTATAACACTGCTTATATCATACCTCCCACTCAAAGAAGGATGTATGGCATGTAATCCTATAACAGTGTAATCCGTCATTTATAAAGCCCTTAAAAACTTACGCTGATAATTTTAAACAGAGAAACACTAAACTCCCAGGACATCTTTTCTATCACCCAAGTGAGCCTAGCTCCCCCAAACAATGGTGTCCGGCACCAAAGATGGGCAAATGCAACTGAATAGGACAAAGAGTCATAAAAACTAAGCCTTGATATTACACTTCCTAGTTTAAAATAAAAATCAACTTTGACAAACAAGGTGAGTGCATCTTTCTTCCTGCTAGAGAACAAAAGACATGCACTTTTGCTTCTCCTCTGTGTGTAGTCTAGAACACAATATTAAAAACAGGTGAAGAAAGTAAAGCTAGTCCCTTGTGTCACTAGATTTAAAAAAAAATGCAGCCCCAAGAGATTCAAACAATTTAAAAGAGGGATGGAGCTGTATCAAAATATTTGCAAAGAAATAAAGGCTTGCCAACAATGCACAGATTCAGGGAGGTGAGGAGTCCCCACCCATTCGGACACAGAATATCCCTTTCAGAAGGTTGTCTGAGAAAGCTCAATGTCTGGCTCTCAGCTGACAGTTTGAAGAAAGTCTGGCTTAGGAACTAAATGAAAGGTAGCCTTATCATAAAGTAAGATGTCTCACTCCAAGTATGAGACTGGAGGTTGACAGGACAAAGAAACAAACAAACAAACAAACAAACCCAGGGACAAGAATTCTGAGGGCTTAAGGTAATGGTCTGCCTATGAAGACAACCTATAATCGGTCTTTTCAGGATCAGTCCCCAGGGCCTGAAGCTGCTGCCGGGTAAAAAGTAATGTCATCATTCCAACCCGGGCCACGGCCCTTCCAGGAAAGGAACACCTTGGCTTCGTGCCAGGATTGTTATCCCTCATGCAGCCTGCACGGCCAGTCCTTGACTAACATAACCAGTATTTCAAAGGCTAGAACTGATGCTTTGCCAGGTTCAGAGAATCTTTATCAAGGTTTTACCTGCTTGGCCCTCTTCCTTGCTTCATCCAAGGATCTTCCTCTTTCTACTAACCGTTGAACCACTTTTTCCCATCGGCTCTGGACACTGATAAGCAGATTCTTAATGAGGACAACATCTTGTTTCTGGCTAAAATACTTCAGGTGGGTTCCAGTTTTATCCAGCTCTATCATCTGCTCACGGTGAGAATTCACCTCATTGGCGAACACCTTTCCCAGAAAAAAAGGGGGGAGGAGGGGTTAAAACGAGAAACAAAATGAGGAACAGACCTATCTTGAAAATGCTTCTGGTGTCATAAGCTGAAACCATTTCAAAGGACCAAAGAAAGGTTTTCAAACCAGCACATTCGTGCTTTTGACATGAAAACAGCCAGCTGTCTCAAAGTTCTGGAGCCGGAGTGCTCTCCGTGTGAGTTATGGCATACCTTGTGTTCATCGATTTGAAACAAGACTGTGTCCAAGATAAGACTTGGCCGAGAAGCAACGTTTAGGGTCTGTTCAGCCTGGGTGAGCCAGTTGATGAAGTCTTGGAGAGAATTGTGGAACTCCATTGCCAAGCTGAGGGCTTCTTCCAGTTTAGTCTGCGAAGAAAGGTTGTTTAGTATTTGATGATATTTAAAAGTGTCTTTTTTTCCTCCTCCCAGTTAAACCACTCTCTGGTGGCGGTCCTTCCATTCCATATTTTATTTATGCATAAGCTATATTACCTAAACAGTTTATGAAAGTAATGGACCATCCCTAAGGTACTGGCAAGTCCAACACCTTGAAGTATATTAAGAAGCATCTCACTGCAGCTAGAAACATTTTAATATATATTAAATTATGGTTTGGGGTCAGTTAAGCACAGAATAGTTAATGTTCTGTTAAAAGGCATCTGTAAAATGAAAACTTGACAGTCATAAGGTTAATTTTTTGGAATTATAATACTATGAAATATATATATTCACACACATAGACACACATACATGCTGCGTTGGCGAGGACTTACAATCTAGTACTATTCCTATCCTACTATTTTTTCTTACAGCATTAAACAGTAATGTTTTTTAAAATCTGCTTTTATTGATTTCAGAGAGGAAGGGAGAGGGATAGAAACATCAGTGATGAGAGAGAATCATTTGTTGGCTGCCTGCTGCACCCCCCTACTGGGGATCAATCCTGCAACCAGGCCTGTGCCCTTGGCTAGGAATTGAACCACGACCTCCTGGTTTATAGGTCAACACAACCACTGAGCAACACTGGCCAGGCAGCAGTATTATTTTTTTAATATCATGGATTTTTGTCAAGTAAGTGCTTACTAGTATGGACAATTATTTCATTCTCTTGATCTCCCTCACTCCCTCCCCTACATACATCCTTTCGTTTAATAAGAATGACCAGAATAGAATTTTAACAGCCTAGAATTTGAGTAGTTCACAAATTTAAAAATATAGCTAGTAACAGTGATCTCTGATACACTGTTACCTATGTTTGAATAGATTCCTTTAACTCTTTTCTTCATTTAAGACAGAATACAATTTTCAACTGACCCCATGAAAACGCCTCATGTATACAAATACATTCAAACATGGATCATTAAATGTCCCACTGATCATGAAATAAAACAACTAACACATTCATTATATTATATTAGTCAAGGCACATACTTTCCTTTCATTGAGTTTGGTTTCCACTGATTCCCATTTTTCTTTCAAGTTATTTATGTCTTGGTCAATATTTGTCTCTGCAGATTCGGGGCATCTTGCAAGCAGCTGTTGGCCTTTCTGCATCAGACTCTTAAATGTCTCTTCTTTCACATCAAAGGCGGCACAGATTTCCTATCAAGATACCCCAACCCCCAAGTTATATCACTCTTTAGGAGAATAAAGTCTAAGAGTTCTTATTCCATTTCATCAAACCCAAGCCCCTTATCATATACTCATCTCTATCCAGCATACAGCATAACCTTGAGACATAACTCTTCACTATATTGAAACAACAACTAAACCTATAGCCATAACTGTCTACCGAGAAATCTCAGAAATGCTGCTACTATCACCAACCCATTCTGGCATGCGAAGATTTGTAAAACAGTATTTTAAATGCTATGGAGAAAGGCTTCACTGTATAGTAACCAATCAAAAAGGCTTCACTAACAACCTTTGGCGAAAAAGTTAACCTCATTGAACCTTGACTTCCTCCTTTGAAAAGCAGGTTTTAAGTCTCTCCTGGGACTAGTTAATACAATAACTACAATATTTTTGGTATAATTTAGTTCTGGGTTCAGAAGACATTCAGTGGGTAGAAAATAAAGACCCAATTTAGTAAGACATTTAAATTGATTATTAAGATTTTGTTATTAAAAAAGCCAAACTTGTAGTACTTTGAGGATTTTACTCTCACTTATAACATTTTTAAAGCTTTCAACTAGAATGCAATGTGTATCTTCTATAGAAAAATTAAAAAAAAATATTGTTTAAATAAATCCAGTATTTAAAATCAATGAAACGAGTTACATTCCTATAAAAATATTAAGACTAGTTGTAGTCCATTGATTAGATTATAATGTCGGTCAAATCATAGCTCCCCAACTGAAAAATTATATATTCTATGTCTAACATTTTCAATTTCATAATTTTTAAATGTGACATGTAATTCAAAGAATTCACTCATATTGAAGTATAAAATTCAGTGTTTTATTAGTATATTCACAAGGATGTGCAACTATTACTAATAACTGCAGAACATTTCCATCCTCAAAACTTTATAATTTCTTAAGCCTTAAAAAAGCCCTTTCTAAACATATTGACATTATCACCTATTGAAAACTTAATCCTACAGCAAAAGTTTTAAATATAGCCAAATCTCAGGAAACTATAGTCTTCTAATTTTTCTGGTTTTCTTCAACTAACACAACCAAATCAAAAGAATATTACTAAAAATGCATTACAAATATTAATAACTCTTTAGAAACTCTTAAATCTTGGAATATCTATAATTTGGTATATTATGCCGGGTTATAGCAAATACCCCACTCAAACCATATAAGCTAATATCCAATATTTTCCTAAAAATAAAGTATCCTAAAGAAAAGCTCTTTGATGCTCAATTTCATACTTATATTCTTCTAATTTAACATTTTAATAACATTTTATTAGAGATTACTTCCAGGCATGCTCGTACAAGAATCCATTATACTTATATTTAATGAACTCTGTAATAGCTACAGTTGTACTTCCAGGAAAGTAAAGAAGTATCTGGAAGTCAGTCAGGTTTTATGGAAAAAACAAACACTCCCAAAAGCTATTATTTAGTCAATTATTTTTTTCAGTGAGTGAACAAATGGTCACTTGTAGCACCAAAAATAAACCAAACGAAAACAGCAGTAACAACATAATCACAGACATAATAATTTTCTAAAATAATGAAGATACATGAAAGGTTTCTAGAAAATTTCATAATGGATTAGTAAGATTTATTTTTAACTGCTCATGGCAACAGTGAAGTAAATAAGATGTTAACTCTGTTGTGCTTCTTCATAAAACCTCCAAGATGGTTGCTTGCTCCCCACATCACCAAATTCCAAATTATTTCCAAATAAGTACAGTTTTAATAAGCTCTTACAACAGCATTAGACATCTGCCAAAGAGTGCAGACTTTAATGTTCAGTGGCCCATTTCTTTTGTCAAATTCCTGAATACTAATTCTTTTATTCCATAAGATACTAATTATCAGCATTTGAATATTAAAATGAATTCCTGATGCAAATTCACAAGTGTAAGAATTAGAGGATTCGTTTTCAAACTCTGAAACAGACTGTTTTCACTTAGAACTTTTAGAGTTGATTTATAATGGGAAATGAATAACAAATGTCAATAAATCAAAGGCAGCCTACATTCAATTTGTCAGCCCGTATCTCTGTGAAAGAAAGCCAGAGACTTGATTCTAATTACTTTTTTCCTCCTTATGCTTTGGCACTGACAGGGCCACAGGACCTGGGTGGGACCAGCCCAGAAGCAGAATGCTGCGGTTGGACAAACAGAAGCCTCCTCTTGTCTCTATCTGGTCCAGCATGAAGCTGAAGATGCAGCCCTATCACCAACAAAACAAGTTAAGTGACCTTGTGTGAACAGGACAAAAACATATTTTCCAAGCTTCTGTGAAGCAAGCTGGAAATGCAATGATTAGCAGCAGTAATTTTCAAGTCAATTCTGATTACTTGAGAAGGAATTTTTCCTTTCACTCAAAGAGCAATAACAGTTTTTCATTTACACAATGTTTATCACTACCCATACAAGTTTATCATTTTTATGGGGGAAGGTATACTTCTAAAAAAATGTCTAGACATTCTAAAACCTCTTTCCATGTACTGACACACCAACCTTTGAAGTAAAGAATAGGTTCAGATTTGAAAAGTTAAATCAATAAATGGTGTTTCTAGCACTTACACACAGAGACTACTGCTGTAAAACTCTATATCCTTTAGACCTCCTGCCACGATTTACTTTTCACCAGGGCCCATACAAGATGGTTCATTTCTTAATCTGAGGCTAGTGCTGTAGGAAACACTTACCATGTGGGCATTCAGCTGCTCCCTGGCCGTCTCTGGTAAACCTCCCAGGGGTTTGGACGCTAACAGATGGCGCTCCGTGTCGGTCAGCCACTGCTGCAAATCCTCAATTTCGCCATGGAACCCTTTGGCCTAGAGGGACAGAGAGTTTTAAGTTTGGGCCGTAAACACTGTCGCTTCCACACAGAAAACAAGGTTTAAACAATCCCGCCTGCTGAGTCTCTCTCTGCATTCCTAAGAACAGCCAGGTACCAGCCACCAGGTTGGCCCTGCCTCTCTTCTTCAGGAGGGCGCAACGAGATAAGACTATTACACTAAGAACTCGAGAGCCTTCTCATCAGCGCTCTTTATCCCACTTATTTTTACACTTCTCCTTGAGGTGAGAAAATTAAGCAGGGGTCTGTCTGCAAACCAACGAAAGAATTGCATGCTCTTTTGGTCCTGAGGACGATAGACAGTTTCAGAACGCATTCTCTCGTTCACCTGGCGCAAGGCACCATCCAGCTGCTGCTTCCGTTGCTCTGTTTTTTCCAAAACATTTTTCCAGCGTTGGTTTAAAACCTCTAGCTTGTTCTGAAGGCTGCTCGCTTCTTCTCCTGCACTTGATTCAAGTAGATCATTTCCTGCTTTATTAACAGCTTCCACTGTGGACTGATGAGCTAACACATCATTTTGGAGCACCTGAAAATATTAAGATAACACGATGGTTGCTAGTTTATGTTAGCATCCCTTTTTAATGCAATGGTTTTGTTTCCTGGTTTTGAAGCATTTTGAAACAAAAACATCATCTACATAGAATTTCAATACTAAAAAAAAGTTTTAAAACGATGGATTTCTTTTCCCTTACCGTTGCAGCTTTCCTGTCTCCCAACATCCCTGAAATGATTATGGGAGACCAGTGCAAGTTCTTCCCATTAGAATAGCTTTGCAATGGATGACATTAAGTATTACAGACATTATAATTAAAAGGCTCTAAAAGTATTCATATGGTTCAAGCTCGTTTTAATTGAACTTAATTTTAATGTTGCAAGTAAACAACTTAAGAGATATTTATTTTTATATATCCATTTTCAAATACAAAATTATTACATTTCTAAGATAAACGGCACTAGGGTTTACATTTAGCATTCTAGAAGGGAAAAATGATCCTAGAATATTCTTTTATCCCCTCTCATTGGAATGGTGCTGGAATTGACTGCTAAGTTGACAGGGATCTTAGGAGGAGGCCCTGGCACTAAAGGGAAATAGATTTATTTCCCTGTATATCGGGGATTCTCAAGCCTGACATTCCAAATTCGAGCTATTCTTTTACTAGAAAATACATATGAACTGCTTGCTACATATCCCAGCAAATAATTTCCTCCTATTCTGTTACACAGCAGAAATACTAGAATGGGTTAATGACACTTTAGTGCCCTAACATAGGCAAGCCTGGTTCAATACAGAATGCAACTGCCAGGCTAAAAAGATCAATTTTCTCATGCTGAAAAGAATGGTAAGAATTACACTTTAAAGAACAAATATATCTAGCTGAGTAATAGTTTCCTTTGAAGAAGACTGTAGTTTTGTTTTTGAGAACCAAACAAATCCTTCCTCAAATGTTAAGAAAAACTGGTAATAATCCTTCTCTCCATTCACTGACTCGGGATTGTCCATGAGAAAGAAAAGAAACATCACTTCCAGTCCTAGGTAAGGCATCTCACATCTGGACTCGGAGGATTTTCACTGATGGGTACCACCCACCAACCATCACTGTTTCTCTGACTGTATATACTCATTCTCTGAAGCATCTGGTGAGGGAGTGATTTTCAAAGCCTGAAAAATCAGCTAAGTAAGAAATCTTCTTTATAATAAGCATGCTCTCAGGCATGCTAACATTGGGAGTAAGGTCAGGTTTAAATATCCTTGTAGTCAAAATGTAAAAAATTATTCTAAAAAAGTCATTCTCTCAAATGGTCCAAGTCCTATATAAGCCACAGCTTGGGAGCTAGAGAAAAAGGCAGGAGAGGATGAAAACATTTCCTCCCTTCCTCCAACAATTGTTCTGGCAATTCTAAGTCCTTTAACTTTTGACCTTTGAGAAATGAAAGGAGAAAGAGATCCATTTTTAACGCACAAAGATAAACGAACAGAAATAAAAGGTCCCTAACTCATCCCTCACCCAAATAACTGGGTCAGAATGCCTCATTTTTCCACCTCTACTGTATTCTACCAAGTTCCTGTCACTGATGTATATGACTTTTTAGGGCAATTGCTAAGTTTATGGAATGTAAATGCTATAAACTCACACTATGAGAATAAACACGTTTTGTTTATGTGCAGAGTCAGCCTCACCAGTCATTACTGCTCTTAGCCACGACATTAAATTAAAAATATTAATGATGCATAATATAACTGCTTAATCAAATGTGGTTGGGCAATGACTACAAATATAGACAGAACAAGGTTAAAAAAAAAAAAAAAAGAAAGAAAAATTTAAATTAGGGAAAAATTATTCTGGGGGAAAATATGGAAGGAGAACTAAAGCACAAATAGTCAAAAACTGCATATCATACTCTTAGAGTGCTAAAAAAAAATACTTTTTACTTTTAAATGCTACTAAAAATGTAAAACAAACTTTTTCCATTTGACAATCAAAAAAATCTTATTTAAGGTTAGAATTTAGGACCTAATCTTAATTAAGATACCACTATTGGTATGAATGTTAAGGTTCTGTGAAAGGCTGTTGAATATCAGGAATAACACCGCTGAGCACATAACCTTATATTCAGTAAGCCTAGTGACTTAAGGAAGAGAACTTTCTATTAAGATTTACCAACTAAGTGTCACAAAGATAACAATAATATAAAATTGTATTGCGAAGATCTCATTTTTCAATTTATAAGCTTTAAATCTAGTGCAGGACATGAAAACTCTTTTAAATATAATATGTTAAAGACCTAATTCATAAAGAAAAAGACTAGGAATGCAAATGCCCAGAAAAGCAAGCCTCAACATAATGAGATACAAACAGATAGAGGTATGTTAGATGTGCCAGTCAAGCAGCAAATGAGATCAGGGTGGACAGAAGAAAAAAAACACACTAACTACAGTGGAATAACATTTTGAATCTATAACTTATTAGGCTATTCTCAACAACTTTTGAAATTTTGCCACATCAATCCGATGACAGGTATGATCAGGGAATTAAACCTGCCTGCAGCCCTAGTAAAATTCAGCCAAAAATTTCCCATCCTTGCTGTTTTTGATAATAATTCCCTTAAGCAATGAGAAAAACATTTTTACAATATTTTAAGAAGTGTGTTTTAAGTAGTTTAACCTTTAGTTACAAATTCAAATATGAACTTGTGTTAAAATGACAATTTAAAATGCATAAGAAAACATTAAAAAAAAAAAAAAAAACCTGACAAAACTGGAAATGCATAGAGAAGAAACGTAATAATGCAATCACAGCTACGTACGTGATGCTTGGCAAGTTCGATTTCAATAGCCTTAGGGTCTCCTCCCACGGGTTTCTGTTCATTTAGCAAGCCCTCGGTGTGAGTCAGCCACGCCAGGAGTTCGTCCAGAGCATGTTGGAACTGCCCCAGGGCTAACAGGGCACCCTCCAGCTTATGCTACAAAAAAGTAGAGATAAAATAAATCCATGTACGAACCTGATATAGTGCATAACGTCCTATATAATAAAGAGGAAATACATTAATTGACCCTCAAGCTGTTGCAAAGATGGCAGCACCCAGAGCCAATAAGGAGGGAATATGCTAATTGACTGACCCACCCTCACAGATGGCTTGCCCTCATCCACAAGATGGCAGTGCCCAGTTCCCTCAGCCCCACTGGGGCAGCAGGTACATGGCAAGGCTGGCCCACCCCTAGGCAGGCCTGGCCACTCTGCACACCTGCCTCCAGAGTTCCCCAGTCCCCTCAGCCCCCAGCCTCCCAGGGCCGGCCTGAGGCTCAGGTAACCAGGGCTGGCCTAGGCTTGCATTGCCAGCAGTGGCAGCAGCAGAAGTGTGATGGAGCGTTGTCTTCCCCTGATCACCAGGTTGCCTCCCAACCCTGTTGGCTCCCAGACTGTCAGAGGGAGCAGGCCAGGCTGAGGGACTCCCTACATGCATGAATTTTCATGCACCAGGCCTCTAGTATATTTATAAAAACAAAGGCAATGAATCAATGTTCCCTGCAGCATAAGTCTATAAGCATATCCAGTGAAGCCCAATTGTCACAAGCTTCTATATTCTAAGTCTGAAACGCTTTATGGTTAAAAAATGGCATGTGACAGGCAGAGAGAGTTCTAATTAAACTAGAGGCCTGAAATAAATAAACAAATAAATAAATAAACAAACAAACAAACAAACTAGAGGCCTGGTGCATGAAATTTGTGCATGGGTAGGGTTTCTAGGCCTGGCTGGCTATTCAGGCTGATCGGGGTCTTCTGGTTGTCAGCTGGGGCCTTCCTTACAGCTGCTGCCCAGGGCCTCCCTTCCCTGGCTGCCAGCTACCGGCTGGGGCCTTCCTTCATTTCGCACCACCTCCCAGTGCTCAGCACACATCATAGTGAGCAATTGAACTCCCAAGGGAACACTTTGCATATTAGCTTTTTATAGATAAGAGAACTTAGGGGCTTCCAAAGTTTATGTAATCACCTAATTTTAGTTTTTAATAATTATTTTACATTAATACATAAAATTGGGATTTTATAAATTCTTAACAAAAGTCTTGGTATTTACCTGTCTGTTGATGATTCTCTCATCCAGACTATCCCATATTAACTTCAGTTCCATTAATGGGTCTTGAACAGTGTGTTTGTCACTTTCTTCTGTTACTTTCTTCAGCAAAAGCTCTGCTTGATGGTTCAGTCTTTCCATCTCTATCTGTTGTTGATAGGCCTCTGACTTAAATTGCTATATTTTAAAAGAGATATACAGGAAAAATTTGCTGTAACTCCATAACTTTAAACAAAAATAATTCTATGGGTTAGACCTATATTGTAATTCATACTTCTTATTGGGTAGTAGGGTGAATAGGAATTAAAATGTAACACACAGTTTACCAAATAAATTCCCAACAAAAAAGGGAATTTTTTCTTTATTCGTTGTTTTCTGATGAAAAGATATTTCTATTTATAATTTTGATATTTCATTTTTATACTCTACAACAACAAAAATAACAAGTTTCAGGGCTAAACTTAATTCAATATCTAATTATATATATTCAATAAATGAATTTTGAAATTATAGCAAATAAGAAAACAAAATGTTATAGACATATAAAAAAAACTCAGAAAAATATCTTTAAGAAATTCAAATTAATACTTACTCCTAAAAAATATACACATATATTACATCCACTGAACATCTTGTTTTCTATAGCTGTGTTGTGTTCATTTAATATTTAGTTTTCCCTCTGACTCACCCACTGCTGACTCAGAATAACACTATTCTCCCTCTCCCAGTGCTACTGACACATATTGGTAATCTTGCCTTTGCCAAGCAATACAGGTTAACAAACGGTTACTTGTAATAGGAAACTGTCCTTTCATAAAATATTTAATGTATAATAGTAAATCATTAAATGGTAAGTAATAACTAAGCAGCCCCTTAATTTTTTCCAAGCATATGAAAATAAAAAATAATAACCAATATATACAATATGTTACTCTCCATAAACTGATAAAGAAAATAATTTCATCCTCAATTTAAACTAAGGTATAGAAGTGCGATCAATCTTAGATGACTTTCCCAAGATTGTTTAGCTAGTAAAGTGAATGAACTGAAATGCAATCTCAGACAACCTCATTTCCTAGAGAGCCTTCCTAACCCACCAGCTATATGAAAACCACCGAGATACATGCAAATGTCCAAAATAAATAGCCCTCCACAGCCATAAGAGTATATAAAATATATCATGGGTTTCTATATTATCATATAAAAAAGTTTAAAAAAAAATCCCAATCTAATGATGGTAACAGGAAACTTCTCCAAAAATCCCCACTTTTTTTTTTTCTCTAAACAAAATATTCTATATCACGCTTGGAAATGAAAATGCTACAATTTTAAAGCCAAATCATAATTTTATATAAAAATCTAACAGAGTTCATTGGAAATGGTGTGATGTGTCTATGGATGGACACCTAAAATCGGAAGGAAATTGCTGATCCCACTTGGATAAATGATCAGCGCAGAGGAATTCTAAGAGGAAACAGTCCAGCCCTTTGCACAACTGGAGATGAAGAACTCCCCCTCCCCCGCCCCAAAGAAAAAAAAAATTGAGAGGAAAGCAGATGGAAAATAAGAAATAAAACAAACATTTTGAGAAACACAATTGTCCTATACGTGGTTCTTCAGCCTGTAAGACTAAATGAATTATTCTGAACACAATGAAGAAAATAAAAATGTTGCTCTATGTATATTGACAATAACAGACTATTGAATAATAAAGCTATAAAAATCCTTGCAGTTTTATCTCATATGTATAAAGCATGACCCCTATACCTCACCCTGCCCCCCCCCATGGGAGGACATGTCAAAGGCTATAAATTATATCTCAAGTGTGTTTGCCTCTGAGTACATAACAGTTTGGGTAGCCAAAAAACCCAACTTTTTGCTTCTTTGTATTCTCTGATTTTTTTTTTTTTTCTGAAGTAAACAGATACTGATTTAGTAAGAAGAAAACTATTAGTATTTTATATCCTTTATTTAAGGAACACTTATATACTGGTTAGTAGGTGAAGGTACTATATAAACTAGTTTCATAATCAAAATGTAATATCTCAATTATGCAAAATAAATACAGTTATGTAAAGAGAATCCTGTGAGTGAAGAACTTAAAAACAGAAGCAAAGTCTTTGACAAATTATCCCTCAGCCATACCTTCAGCTCTTCAATCTGCTGCTTGACAGTTTCAAGATCTGTTCCAATTGGAGACATTGCAGCTAATTTTCCACCTGCAATATCTACCCAGTCGAATATTGCCTGGAAAACACATTAGTCCACATGTCATTCTAACTACATCTGAAACTGCTTCAATATCTCGATGTTATAGAAAAGCCTGTGAAGATACTATGCAATGGGTCTATTTTACAAATAATAAAGGTGGTTCATTCTCAATAGGTAAAAGCTACAATATACTGCAACAGTTGTCCAAAATATGAAATAGATGTCACCTCCAATTATGTGTCCAAGTTTACAAAGGAAATTCTATTCTATAGAATTTTAGAATGTTAAGAACTTTAAATGCCCATTTGAGAAAAACGTTTTGTAAACTCAATCACAGGAAATAAAACTCTCTATACTCTCTTATGTCCCCCTAAAAGCAGAGTGTGTAAATATGTTGGAAGAAAAAGATTCAAACTCATCTACTTATTCAAATAATCAAAAAACTTATTGTTTGGCATTTAGGAAAATAAATATTTGACTCAACTAAACCCTTCCATATCAATTAGGTTAGTGTAAAAATCCTGCATATATAATGATTAATATTAATATTAAAGACTATTATTCTGAATTGCAACATAGACTTCAAAATTTCCTATTTTTCTTATTATTTTTAGGTAATATAAACATCCTAAAAAGACTTAACTCACTTTTTTTTTTCTTTCAGGTATTGACTATACAAAATTATTTTGTACTTTAATGAAGTTGCCAGACCATACAGTAGGGGGGAATCCTTGGGAAATATCTGGTATTATTTTTAAGATTTTTAATTGATTTTTTTTTTTAGAGAGAGAGGAAGAGGAAAAGAGAAAAACATCCATGTGAGAGTGAAACACAGATCAGCTGCCTCCTGATCTCCCCCTACCAGGTACTGAGCCCATAATCCAGGTATGTGCCCTGACCTGGAATTGAACTGGCAGCCTTTTGGTGCACAGGAGGACACCCAACTCACTGAGCCACACTGACCAGGGCAATATCTGTTTTTAAAGTTACCACTGATAAACTCTAAGAACTTAAGCAGCAACCTGGGAAATAAAAATTTATTTTACTTTACAGCCAACCTCAAAACCTCTGGAACTTCTGGAGCTCCCAACCTCTAGCTCCAGCTAGCCATAGCTGTTTAGTAAGCCAAGGTGCCCTTCAGTCCCACAGATGATGTTGCTAACCTATGATGGACCTTGTTTTCCCTGCAGTGGTAATGAGACTGTATGAATCATGCTGTTCAGCCTGTGGCTCCTATGGTTCATGGCTCCTGAGGTCAAATGGCTGCAAGTGGTGACAGTAACATTTCTAGCCATGAAGGAGGGCACAACTCAATGACTTCCCAAAGTACGTGAAAATCATGATCTGGCCTCACAGACTGAGAGCTGGGCCTCTATAAGTTAGTTACTAGTCACGGATATCTAACCGATGAATTATCACTTTGGTTAAGAAAGGGAAAGCTATGGAGGGGGAAATAAAAAGGGCTTGTTTGTAGTGAATTTTTTCATCTATTTCCAAATTCAACACGCCTTTCAGCTGGCATAAAGCCTGGCTTACGCTATTTATTTTTACAAATATAGAAGTGGAGTGGCATAATAAAAAGGAAAAGATGTTCTTGTCTGAGCTTTAAAAATAATAGTCACTTGGTGTTATGGAAATACTTAGAAAGGCTTTTTCCATGTGGTAGAAGGGAAGAAAGATTCAACTCTTGCCAGCCTTAACGACAGAAAATGGAATCAAGTTAAGGAAGGTGGGGAAAGAAACAGCCCAAACCAGGCCTCAACTGACAAGATAATTTTTAGTATTTTTTTAATTAAAAATGGCTAATAAACTAAATGAGAACCCAGAGGGATCTGAAAAATAGCTTTTAAAGGGAACGATGTGCATCAAAAAAAGAGAAGAAAACCCTTTTTACACAATAGAAACCTATTTTTGTTTTGGGGGAACACTGGCCTCAAATCAAATTTCCTTACTTCTGACTTTGGTGAAACTTGGTGATATTTTAGATGGTGTTTATTCCATTCATCTTACCCCACTCAGCTGTAGCACAGAACTCAGACGCAGGTCCATGCCAGTGCCTGGCACTGAGCCATTTATAAAAAAGACTGTGAGGGAATATTTACTTTCACTTGAAAAATTAAAATACTTCTTTTCACTGAATGTGTGTGTAAAAATCTATTTAAATGTGTATATAAATCTATATATATTGCAAGTGCCAGAAATATCTTCTAGAGGCAAAACATGGATTGGAGTAAGAAGAGGAAACTGCACGGACCCTTGCAGGCCCCCATGGTGCCAGTGTGTAGATGTGGAGACATCAGTCAGCACGACTCCCTCTCCCAGCAGGTCCACCAGAATCCCCGTACCTGCAGTCCATCCTGGTAGTGAACGGCAGCCTGCATCGCCTCCTCCAGTCTGTCCACCCGGTCCTTCCAAGCTTTATTGAGAGAATCCCATGCTGAATTTAACTACAACAGAAACATTAAAACTCTTTTATTGTCATACGTTTTCAACTACTTCTATCAAATATGCCTTGGTGAATGAAACCTTTAAACATAGCATCCTGGTAAGAGTAGAAAATGTACCTCATCTATACTCTTCTTGACAATGGGTTTATCGGGTTCCCCACATGCGGTGATGAGTTCGGAGCCCAGGTTAATCACTATATCCAGCTCTTCCTGGAGTCCGTCTATCTCTTCCCTGATGGCCTGGAATAAGAAATGGCAGCCGTAGAATTTTAAGCAAAACCACACTGAAACTAAGAAGATGCACTCAAGCATTCATGGCAGTTATTTCTAGGAGGTGGGGTTATAATCAATTTCCATTTTCTTTCTCTATTCTAAGTCTCTGCAATTAATCTTTTCAATGAGGAAAGATAACAGAAGAATATTTTCAAGAAATAAAAGCATCCTTTGAGCAACAAATATCAAACATTTATTAAAAGGGCAATATTTAGGAAATATTTCTATGTAACAAATACCAAAACAACTTTTTTTAAAGCATCAACACAACAATACTTATAAAACTTACAAAGACATTTTGTTTTTCAAACTGCCTTGTTTGACAATACACATTTAAAATAGGCAGAAGTAAAACATGAGTTCAAAGACCTCACACAAATTAATGTATTTGCTTAGCAGATTTAGGATAATCTAGCTCTGGGTTTATATTTTTACCCTAGTATATTTAAACTACAAACAAAACAAAACAAACAAAAAACCGTAACTGAAATCCAGTATTCTACCTTTGCTTTTATCTTGTTGCTTAACTATATTAATTCAAGAAGCCTTTACCAAGCATAAGACAAGCCCTAAACTAGGGTTGAGCATTCAAAGAAAAATAGGTATATGACTATTCCACTCATGCATGATAAGTCACACTATGCATAGAGTCCTTTGCCTGAGGAAGTATTATGAGAACACCGACTAACTCTGCTAAGGAAACAAGAAAGGATTTTCCATGGACGGCAACTATCCAACTGCATCTTGAAGTTTGAGTGGGATTTGCCAGAAGAGTGACAGGAAAGACATTCTGGGGAGAGGAAATAATAATGTGCAAAGATGCAGGTGCCAGAAAGAGCACAACAGTTTGGGGAAAAGCCCCTGTGTGCACCACCATAGGAGCAGCAGAAGAGAATTGCTTTGGATACACAGGCACGGGCTGGCTGGGATAGAAAGGCCCAGAGACCCTGCCCAGGGAGTCTGGACTTCATCCGTAGGCAGTGGCTGCCTCTGAGGGGTTTGAAGCAACAACACAGCAAGAGCAGATTTAGAGAGATGACTGGCAGCAGGGCTAGAGGCCTGGCAAGGAAAGGGACTATAGGCAAGGGTATCGCTTTGGATGACTTTTGAAAACAAGTGAGAAAATGAGGCCCTGAAATAAGGCTGAAGCAGGAGGGATGGAGAGGAATCTTAAACTATTAATATATGCTGCCTGAAGTAAAATGTTTGGGTGTGCTATTCTCCTACTATCTCACTATGCTTTCCACTTTCAGAACCAAATATAAATTTCAGTAGAGTCATTTTGAATATTTACCAAAGCAATTCACTTTACAACATACAACAACTTATTTCTTCACTTTAAATGGGATACTCTGCTTACCTCTGCTGCTTCTTGCTGCTGTTTGACTACAGAGGGATCAATTCCAGGATCCTCCAGGTCCCGGATGAAATCCTGGGTATCTTTTGTGGTCACGACCAAGGACATGTGATCACACCAGAACTTTTCTGCCAATTCCATTACATCCAGCAGTTTGGCTTCCCTCTCTTCCACCAGCGTGTGGATGTTCTCCCAAATGAAAACCATTTGGTCAAGCTTATCCTGAACAGCTAGGGAGCAAAACGATATAAAAAAGGCAGTATGTCAGCCCCATTTCAGCAAGAAAGCAGAACATTTTGGTTCACACAGAAATGGTGATTCAATATGGTCTCTAAAACTGCACCAAATGTCGGTTGATCCCAGTCTTGTGAGTCCCAGCCTATTTCAGACAAAGGTGAGATCTGAGGACACCCAGCTCCTTCTGGCTAAAGGCTCTTCTGATGACAGTGGATGCTCAAGGGCAAGTGAGCTTACGGGAGACCTAAGGCCATCCAGCTCCAAGTTCATCAGGTCTCCTTAATTCCAAGGAAAGGGAAATAACTACCTAAGTACATATTCTTTATGGTCTCCAAATCAAGAGGACAGATGTCTGTTCAGTCCCAGGAATGTAACAATGTAGGGTGTGTATCCTGGGCTTGTTTTCTAGAGTACTCTTAACATGAATTTCCACCAACCTGTGTACATGTTTTTTTCTACCCCAGCTCATGTCTTTAAGACTGGCTGTTTGCAGTCATGGTTGGTTGCCATTTCTGTGGCTAAGTGGGATAGAATACCCATTCTATGTAAGGTAGTGTAGTTAGTAATGAGGAAAACAACCCCGAGGTTTAATCTTACTGGTATTATGCTTTCACCAACTGGTTTAAAAGGTCCGGAGAATGTGTGATTTTTGTATAATGGCTCACTTTGTATTTAACCGATTATTTTACAAACACAGGAAGACATTAACAAGGGATTAATGTACACAGCCCTCCAACCCCAAACACGTTGTATTTGTAATACCTTTTCTAAAATCTGGCACCCTGATATGCGATTGGACTGTGGTCAACAGCGTGAACATGTAGAATTGTCTTGAGACTAAAGTTCAATTGTTTCCCTATCCTGAAATCATTACCTCTGGCAGATATGTCTTTATCAGTGCCCCCAGACCGAGCAATCATTTCCTCTCCCCGCTGTTTCAGAGTCTCATACAATGGCTGCAGCTTCTCCATGTCCACCGACACGTTCTTGTTTTCACTGATCTGCTCCTTGATCTTCTCCACCTCAGCAGAGATGGAGGGCGGCTGCCTCAAGCGCTCCACAATGCGGCCCAGGCTCTCAAGAATCTGGTCTATCTTGTCATGGAACTGGTGGGAACATAAAGGTGTCACTTATGGGAAAATGATCCGTGATACCCAGTGTGAAAATTAAAAACAAACAAAAAACCAACACATACAAAACCACATCTACTTAATGTCACAAACAAGAACTCAATCTTAGTCCTTTTTGTTGACACATCCATCCAAAGAATTATATCCAGCTGGTGTATCAAGACATCCTGAAACCATGATTCATAGACAGACAGACGTGACCTTCTCTGAACCACATTACTTACGTAATCTGGATTGCTTCTAGCAAGTAACTGAGTGAATCATTAAGAAATGGTATATTTTAATGTATAAGTGGGACACCTGAGAGCATTTCATCTACTGCTTCACTTTGTTATCTTAATTCAAATTAACGTTTTAAAGTAAGTTAAATAATCTGGGTGTTTGTCTATCAAAATGGGTTGTTTTATTCACTTTTACTGATTCTTTTGGCATCCTAGAAAAGTTATATTAATAAATGTGAAATTTATGGGCAGTTTTGGTTAAAGGAATTTCTTAAGTTATAAGTTTCCTGAACTGAAAAATGTTTGATGCTGAAATGAACGGTTGTATTTAATTCATAATCAAACACATAATCAGATTAATGCAAGCATTTTAAACTTTTGTTTGTGAAGTTACCAAAGACAGTGAAGCAAAGTTATAAAAACGTGTTCATTCATAGATTCTACACTATCCTCAACATTAAAGGAATCATCACTCACTCGACATTATAGGAAATGGACCACTAAATATCAGCATTTTGATAATAAAAACCAAATCTTGAAAATAGAAATCACAGGTAATTTCGCATGCAACTTAAAAAAAGATATATCAAAAACAGAAAAAATCGTTTTCCAACTTTGTATTTTTTCTTTTCTTATTCAGCCTATCTATCATTCACTCTTTATTTCTTTGTCTACTTTATTTCACTTTTTCCTATTACCATTTATCCCCTCTATGCTGTCTTCCACCTCCACTCAGCCCTATGCTCCCACCTACCATTACTACACTGTTGGCCATGTCCATGAGTTCTCTCTCTTTTTCTTTTCTTTTTTGCTCAATTCTTTCTTATTGCCTTCTTGGGAGTGCTTCATTCATAGTGATAATAACACTTTCTTTTACTTCTCCAAATGGCAAATACTGCATTATATTCTGAATAGACACATTTAAATATTTGGACAATGTGGACAACTGTATTTCTCAAGTCATTTAAAATTATTTTTTATTATATCTATAAGCAGACAAATAAATATAAGGACTAGACTCAAGCAAACTCCACCTCCGAGAGATGAAGATATCAATACTCAAGAGATAATGTAGTGAAATGATTTTAGTTGAAATTTAATCAGGAGATGCAGTGAAATGTCTTTCCATGCTCTGTTGTTTGAAAGAACCCAATCGTATGTCTGGTGCACATCATTACCTGAGTGGACTGAGAAATGGCTTCATCCAGGGCCACGGCTTGCTTTTTGACATCTTCTTTAATTTGACTGTAAAGGCTGTCAGCTGCCACATACTTCTCTTGGATAGAAAAGCCTTCCTCTGGGCTCAGTTCCAATAGCTGTGGCCCAGTTTTGTTCATCTTATCTATATGAGGTTTGTGTTCGGCTATCAACTCTCGCAGTTGCTATAACAAACCAAACAGCTTCTCAGTATCTGAGGGTCACACCTCCATATTACAGCTGTCTGCAACCCCAATGCATCCAGCTGGCAGGAAACTCCAAACAAACACCCTCCCCTCGCAAGGCACTTAATACATGATGGCTCGTACAACTCTTTGCCAGAAAGAGATGCCCCTGACACAAAGATTAAACAACAGTCTGTTCGTGTCAAAGTCCTTCTGAGGACACATGAAAAATGTTGGTTGAGGGAAAGAACGGATTCTAGTTCATTATGCATTTTATAGCATCATATATTTTGACAGGAGTATTAGCCAAGGGTCATATTACATAAAAAGATTCTGAACTTACTATGTGTCCCCAACATAACAGAGACTAAGCCATAACTCTTGATGCCTCTTTATGCACAATCATAATACATACAAAATATTAATTAAAATAAAAGAAAGAAGGGAAAAAGCAAAAAAAGAGAGGAAGAAATGAAGAAAGGGAGGTAGACAGGAAGGAAGGAGGTAAGGAAGAAAGGAGGAAAGAAGAAAAAGGAAGGAAGGAAAAAGTAAGAACCTCAGTAGAAGGTAGCCACAATGCTGAGAGAAGAAAAACCTACGTATAAAGCTACATTAGGTGAAGTAAGCCCACAAGGCATTGTAATTGTATGTAAATCAATATAAAAAGTATGTACGTGTATATTATATTACATATATATATATTAATCTAGTCTGTGTACATGTATGATATATGACATATGAATATATACATATGAATGAACTATTTGTAGTTACTTTTAAATGTTAAAGAATGCTAGAATTAATATCAAATACACAGCTGTATATGAGCATTATTTATAAGATGTATTTAAGGAAAAACATGTTAAATGAATACATTTAACAATATCTAACCAATGACACAATGATATTTATATTAATGAGTATGAAATTAAAATGAAGCCCCATTCTTTTCAGGGAGACAAATAAATCTGGAATATCTACAATCCATGGAACCCAGTACCTCCACTGGGCAGTATTTCATGGGCCAAATCCACAGCCACTCCCAGGGGAAAGATCAGTCATTGCCTGCAGGTTTCTCTGAGGCTGACCTCCGTAAAGCATTGGGGAGTGTTCCATTTATGCCACATTATTCATTTGGCTCCCTAATCAGCAGTTCCTTGTCCTCAGGTATTCTCCAAACTGTTTGCTATCTAGACCCAAATAAAAGCTTGTCTGAGAGAAATTATATTCAGGGAAGACAGTCTAGAGAAAAGCTACCAAAATATTATCCTGCAAATATTTTAATTTCTATCATTCATCAATCAGAATCATCAGGATGGCCACATACCATTTTTTATGAAAAGTGCCCACTAAAATCAACCAAGAAATTCTTTTGAAAAGTGAGGGAATCACTTCATTAGATCATTAACCAACTCCAATGTAATATACTATTTTTGAAGTGTTTCTGAAAGTGACCTCAAAACTCTTTTGCAAAAGAGCTAAGTAAACACAAATTCAATTTTTACAAAAGGAGGGGGATCTAACCTAACATGTTGCACATAAGAATGTGGAAAAGGTCATGTCTGCAGTCTGGCTCCTGGGTGGTCTAGGCTGCGATTTTCTTATTTTTGTTTCATATTGTTAGACCATATTTTCATGCTGCTTTACAGAATAAGAGATGGTGATGATTATATTGGTTAACATACAATCTCATGGGAAAGAAACGTGTTACACACCTTTCCGTTTCAATATTCTATAAGGCATGTTTGTAAAACAAGCTCACACTTTGAATTATCAAGGGACTCTCAAGTAACATGAGAGATCTAGGAGTTCTTGAGTCTTTAGAGTCTAAGTAGGTTTCATCTGCGTAGCATTACTATGAGATACCTTTGCTTGGGAAGCAGTGAGATGAGCCTTTGTAAAACCATTTCATGACAGACAAGAAAAGACCTACTAGGTGCCTATGTGGGTATATGTGTGTGTGCATGAAGAAAGGGCTCCAGAGGAGATGTCTTTTGCTTCATAAGTAACAAAATGATTCCTGATAGCATTATATTACGATAAGAGTCCAGTTTTATGTATGCTGGAGACACCTAATGCAACTTCAAGATATCTACCATTTCGTAAGATGGCTCTTGGAACCATTTTTCCTTCCTGGCTAGAATAAATTGAAAGGTATTTCCAAAAATAGCTGGAGAGGATATTGTGAAGTTTCAGAGGACAGCCGCTCTAGAAGGGGGCAAATAGCCTGAAAAGTTAAGTTTGAACAATTTGAAAACTTGGCTACACAGTTCTGTAGTTCTCTTTATATAGAAAATCATAAGTTTGTTTTGAAAGCTGAAAATTATGCAAAAATATTAACTCAATTTTGAAATTTTCAAATCAATAATAATAACTGATTTTACGCTAATAATGTAGCTACTCAAATCTCACCTTGAGGTAGAAGAAATCCTTGAAACATTTTATACTAAAAAATCATCCAATGGATAGGCATCAGGATTTTTGTCACAAATAAACCTTTACACTAAATTCAATTAAATTCTACATAGTTTGTAAGTCTTTCTCCTGCTGAATGATTTAGACAGAGAACTCCATAAACTTTCCATTTTTGTGTTAAATAGTGTCCTCTTAAGCTCTTTTCTAAATAAATACTTCATTTAGAGATATTGTCCAATGCCAATACATTGAAAAAATAAACAAACAAGATTAGTATGTCAGATACTTCAAACAATGATGTAATATATTGTGAGTTAAACTTTATGTGTGTGTGTGGGGGGGGGTGTATACACACACACACACACATACATATACACACAAGGCCTCTAGTACATATAAAATATAAAACTTAGTCAAAATATAAAAATTAAAAACAATCAAGATGCACAAATTAAAAGTGCTTCAAAGGCTTATTTCTCTAACATTGTAAATGGAAATTGTTTTTATACCCAGGTGGTTAGTGCTATATGCCATCCCATAAAAGCTGTGATATAATTAATGACATACACAATGTGGTCTTCCCACATGAGTCTTCTTCCTGTAAACCTGGATAACAGGTAAGCCAACTCTAAGGTAAGCGAACTGTGCAGACCAGAACAGAATATTGCTAAAATGTCCTAGTCATGTAAGGTGTCTAACAATAGTTAGAAAAACATCATAAAAAATCATGATTCTCTTTCAGTAGGGAATACAGCATTCCTTTGGCATGGAGCTTACCCGATGTTCTTCCTGTTGTTGTCTTAGAGTTTCATACTCAAGGGCTGGGGCGGGGAGCTGAGAGATGATTCTTTGTGTTTCTGTCAGCCATGGCCAAAGTTCTTCATATGTTTCCCAGAACTGGTTAACCAGGGACTGTGCCCGTTCCAGCTGTAGGTATCTCTCTGAGTTTATCTGGCAGATGGAGTCATAGTTCTTCAATATCTTGTCCAGTTTTTTCTAGAAATGAAGATGATGAAATGTGTGTAACTGGTAAGGTGGGCCAAGTAGCACATGTACGTACTCAAGAACGTTTGGTCCAGTACTAGACTCCTGGTGCCGAGGAGACACTCAATAATGCATGTTACAGGAATAAATCAATAAAAACTATTTATATTTTAACTGTGACTATGTATTAAAAAGTTCATTTTAAATTAAAGAAAGGCCCTGTTTCATATCCATGTTTTTGCATTTGGCAGGATTTCCTTTCTTTTAAAGACTGAATAATATTCCAGTGTCTGCTAAAATTAAGTGTTTTTAACACAATAATAATTTAAAAAAAAAAACCCTATACATATCCATATGTAAACAATAGCAAAAATGTGGAAGACCAGGCTGGTAAATTATGACATATTCATACAGTGGAATTCTACACAATCATAAAAAAATCATGGAATTTAATAACATAACTTCTCAAAAAAGATGTTAAGTGAAAAACATTAAAATATAAGTAAAAAAATACAAAAACAAGGCCTCCCTCAAATTTTTATAAGACAGTGACTTCTCTAAACATAATGAGCAAAATTCAGTGTCTTCTAGGTTAGAAAACGACTCCTGAATCTAGTGAAATTTACATTACTTTCTCAAAAAAAAAAAAAAAAAGACTGCCTTTCACTAATGAAATTATAAGAGGAACTGGTAGTCAGCAAAATTAATTACATGTCTTAGAATAAATATAGAACATTATGCTACCCACTGGTTTCATGGGGTGGTCAAAGTGATCTAGATTACGGTATAAATCCATATCATGAGCTAATAGCAGAAGATAAAGCACAACAGCGGTCAAATAAACCACAGAATGACAGAGAAATTATTACGTGATGACCTGTGCTTTCCATGTCAGAATCTTTACAAAAATAATAAAGGAAAGATTAAATTATAAACAAGTAAATTGCCATTGTGGAGGATAAATAAAAGAGAAAGTATTACTAGATAGTGTACACTGAATTACTCACCTATGTTATATCTTAAGAGAAATGTACACCCTTTCAAATGTGACCTTAGGCATAGGCATTTATATAATTTAGTTTTTGCCATGGAATATCTTCCTAGTAGAAGTGTTCATTTCTTTAGGCTTTTCAGATGCCAGAATGTGAAACAATGCGGCTGGTTTTCCATCAATTTAGGGAATCATTAAAACTACATAAACTGGATGCTTCCTTAATGACTCAGCTCATTTTCCCTCTTATTCAGCTTACAGTAACTTCCTACAGCATGAATTTTGGCATTAGAGAGAACCACATACTCTGGTTTTTCTTCCAGCTCAAGAGACCCAAATGTTTCTGAAGTATGTAAACAACGGTTGACACTTATAATAACAATTTATAACAATAATAATGGCAATAATGCAGCGAACATTAATTGAATGCTTAATGCACACCAGTTAACCAAGGGCTCAACCTTGAATCGCTTTTCTGTAGATTATAAAGATTATTGTCCCAGGGTGACTCCCTTCAGGAATATTCCTTTCACTGTTATTCTTGATGCTTGAAACACGCCTTATTTGCAACCAATGACTTAGCTGTTTCAAAGGCAGCTGTGGCTAAAGGAAAAGTGCTTTCTTTCCTAGGGCTGAAAGCTCAACAGATGCCTTTATTCAAGAGTGTCACTACCAGTCACAGACAAGATTATACCTTCATTGATTGCTTTTCTTCTTCACTGCACGTGGGCATGATTTTATGTCCGGATTTAACAAGTTCGTCAATAATATCCTTGTGTCTCAAAATTTCCATGGTGAATGTCTGTGATTTACAAAAAGAAAGATATTAAAAGAGAGAGAGAGAGAGAGAGAGAGAGAGAGAGAGAGAGAGAGAAAGAATAAAATGAAAACTATTAGGCAAAGTAGCTGAAAATACCAAGTTACACCAGTGGAGTTCGGCAAAGTAAAGCATGCGAGCACATTTTCTAGCCGAGCAGATAATTGAGATGTAACTGGAAATGCCTTTCACCTTTTGAACCTGCAGCTGAGCGGCCGTCTGGTCTTGCTCAAGCCTGATGTCACCCAGAGACATCAATTTCTTTTCTGTTTCAGTAATCCAGGATATCTCGGCATCAGCCGCTTGGTCAAACTAAACAAAAGATAAATAATTAGGTCAGCAAGTTCCTGTAAGTGGTGCCAGAAAAATACCTATGTACCTATCTTTTCAATATCCTTATGACACAGGTGGGAAAATCTGAGCATATTTCTTCAGGACATCCTGAAATAAATCATGATCATGACTGAAGTTACAAAGAAAGGAAAACAACTTCCAAGAGTAATTAAACACAAGCTCTTAAAACAGGTTGAATCCATAACATGGCATCCATGATTTAGGACACCAAACACTGCTGACTTCATTTGGAAGTCATAAGAATTTTTCTCCCTAGGATCACTATCCAAATTGGTCATCTATGAGAGTCCATAGCTGAATACCATCTTTCAATCATTTCCTCATCACTTTAAACCGTATAATATCCAGGTAGCGTTCTAAATATACAATTCCTGGGGGGGGGGGGGGGGGGGGGAGAAAGAAAGAAAAGAAAAAAGAAATGTTCCCATTTTTTATTATCTGTGTGTATATAAATGTATGTATAATACGTTTCTACACATACAGAATGTATCTCCAAATGACTCATGTACAATTTTTTACATCTCAATAATAGCAGAAAACGTACTCAAGAGCTTTCTTAACTATTTCAAGAGATTTTTGTTTTCCTGATCATAATAGTTATTCATGGTAGAAATTCATCTGATACAGAAAAATATACAGAATAAAATTAAAAACTAGAGTGAATACCATTGGTATTTTGGTGAATTTTCTTCCAACAGTTGAGAAAGGTTTATAAAGGTCTGGATAATACTGCATAAACAGTTTCATATCCTGCTTTTTCATTTATTGTGAACATTTCCCATGGCATGTTCTTTTATGTGTGATTTTTAAATAGCACCATTGTATTCTAGCATATTTTCATTTAGGGTCTCTGCATTTTTTTTTTGTTATTATATAAACAACCCTGTAATGAATATCTTTGTATATAAATCTCTATTGGCATCTCTAATTAGTTCCTTAGGGTAGATTCCTAGACACTGACTACCAAGTCAGAAAGCATGACCATTTTCAATACCTTACATCAGATAAACCCCAATGCCCTCCAGGGCCAAGCACTTACCACGTACAAGTGAAGTGAGTAAATGACACCACAAGCACCAATAACAAATGGTAACCAACCAACAGCCTCAGCTGGAAGATCTAGCGGGTAATGGACATCGTGAGTATTCAAATCCGGTACTGCCAGACCTTCTAATTTTTTAAGAGAACATGGAAATCCAGAAGGGGGAAGGTGGGTAACTAGGTGAGGAGTGAGAAAGGTGGGGATAAGAAACTAGATTGAAAAAGAATTCACACTTTGAAGAGTCTATGTAACATTATACAGACTCCTGAGAGGATGGAGTGAAAAAGAAAAAAATCACTAATTCAGCAGCTTCAGATGTGGAAAGAGAAGACTCCTTAAAAAACACATGAAAGAGTCCTCTGTGCATGGATTACTAGCTGATGAGGTTAGAAAGCAGACGTATGCTAAGTGAAATAAGCCAGTCAGAGAAAGACAAATACTGTATGATTTCACTTCTATGTGGAACCTAATGGACAAAATAAACTACTAACAGAGTCATAGGTACAGAGAACAGACTGATAGCTGTCAGAGAGAAGAAGGGTGGGGGAGGCTGTGTGAAAAAGGTGAAAGGATTAAGCAAAAAACAACAACAAAAATCTCACAGTCAACAGCATGGTGGTTACCAAAGGGGAGGAGAGGTAGAAGAGAATAGAGGAAGAGATGGTGATAGAAGGAGACTTGACTTTGGATGGTGAACACAATACAATATACAGATGATGTATTATAGATTTGGACACTTGCAACCTATATAATTGTATTAGTCAATGTCATAAAAAAAAAAAATTTTAAAACAAGTGCAAGAGTCTTCTATGCATGGATTATTAGCTTTAAAGCCATATAGTGTACAATGGAACTTCAAGGTAGAACTTCATTACATGGACTCACTTAAAGAGCACAGAACTGAGAAAAACAGTCCTGGCCTTCTACCTGAGTGCAAAAGATATCTGAATAAAATTCAACCGTAATGATTTGTTTTCCTCTGCTGGTCCCTAAAAAAAATAAAGCGACACAACATCCCTCTTGTATGTGTTCAAGCAATTTTTAGTATTTATATGACAGTCCTCATAAAGAAAGGCAGGCTGTTAGTGTTAATATTAGCTTAGTACCACATCTCCCTCTCTTTAAAAAAAAAAAAAAAAAAAAAAAAAAAAAAGTAGCCAATAAAAAACAGTATGATGATGCCATCTAAGTTGCCAAAATGGAACTAGCTGAAACTCAAACACTGTTTCTTTAACCCAGGCAAATATTTGCTCTGCTGAAAGAAAACAAGACTGTAGCAGAAATTTCCCTTCTGTCTTTGAATGTTGTTGTGGTGTTTTTTTGTGGTTTTTTTTTTTTTTGTGTGTGTGTGTGTGTTTTTAATTAAATTGACAAATATTTATTATTTAGCAACAAATGGAATAGCCACAGGGTCTACATTAAGCAATTTACAGTTAAGCAAGGCATTTTATTTAGGTCTGTGGCTCTTTTAAATGACTGCTGAACATGGGTATTTCCATTGAACCATAAAAACTGCTTATTTTACATGTGAGCAACATGAGAGCAAGATTACCAAATCTTAATAAATCTGCCCATGGCTCATACGAGTAATAAAAAGTGACTTCAAATGAACTGTAGATAATCTTAGCATCTGCAACTGCATTCTGGGAAATACTTGGATAGTATGCATCATGAGTGGAGTCTAGTCATCAATCTTGGCCACTTATAGCTCCCTTCCTGCTATTAATAACTAGGTTAATTACAACGGCATCACTATTACAGATGAACTAGCATTTCAGGATGTTTTACAAGTTAGAAAAATACATTTTATTTGGCTATCTCTAAATATTCCTGTAATACACTCTCTAAACTGGTAACAGCCAACCTTCTACTGAAGGCACTAAGTGCATAGCATGTAATATCTCTTTTAATCCTGACAACTATATAAGATATTACCAGTAACTCCATTCACTGCCGAGAAAACTGAGGCAGAGAGAAGTTCTCTGAGTTGCCAGAGATTTCTCAGCTTGGAAATGCTGGACCTGAGATTTGAACCAAGGTGGTCTGACTAGACCCTAAGGGAAGGGAGCCTATAGCGTGTCTTTTATTTATTTTATTTTATTTTTTATTTATTTTTTTATAGCGTGTCTTTTAATTAACATGCACTTTCTGCAGTCTTTGTTGCCATGTTTTGCCCCTTGTTCTTGAGCTCCGTGAACTAAAAGTACTCATGCGATGGCACCAAAAACAGTTCAAATGCCACAACAGTTCATAAGGGGTAGGTTCTAACTTCCTATTTAAACATTTGTCCAGTCTGACAAATTGCTTTCGGATTTATCTAGAAAGTTTCCCTTGAGTGGCAATGGAGGTTTGAGAGTGATAAGGAACCTTAACCTCAAGGACACCTTTCACTCCCTTCCCCTGGTGAGGATCTTATCTCTCTCTTCTGATTAGCACTTCCTTCCATTTTGCTGCACATTATTCATAACACATGCCATGCTTTCCCACCCCGACACCTGGAGGGCCTAACCAAGTCTCACTTCCGTGGGAGAGGTTTCCTTCTAGTTCTTTAAAAGAAATAAACAGGTGTTACGTTGTTATTTTTTCTCCATGGCTGAATCCTAATGACCCAATGAGCCGTTTATTTTAATTGGACCCAAATCACCAATACATGTGCCTTTATGTCGGGGTTACGGGATCTGCTAAAATAAACCAGGCAATTAGAACTCCCAGGGAGACGGACACGTTTTAGCGGCTTTTGACAATTGTACATTTGTAAGAGGCAGAGGACAACAATGAGCTTCTCTGAGGTTTAAACAATCGCAGTGGTCAGAATTCAGGCTACAAATCAGTGCATCCTTTAAGCAAAAGTGCCTTTCCCATTTCCACAGGGCTGTTTGGTTCAATGTGCAACTCAAAGAAGAAAGCAACAAAGATGTGTTACTTTGTGTAGGTTTAAAATGTAAAAATGTAGTTTCTAACTCAGAAAACGGCATTCAATGTTAGGAAGCAAGTGTCTTTCTTATTCTGTTTTCTTTCTTTTTTATTTTATGAAGCTCATCACCACTGTTTTCAACGCTGCCTTGTCCACTCCAATTTTTCCTATTTTTCCTAAAAGTGATAAATGATTCCATTCTTTTTAAAAATGTCTCTTCTTCATAATATCAGTGCCTACAAATCTGTAGTCAGATTTGGGGGCCAGTTGACTGGTAGCACTAACTGTACACAGTTGTCACTCATTCGCACATAATTGAGGCTGCTCAATTGTTTCCCGAATAAAAACAAAGCATCACTCAAATAGACATAAGGCTCTTGTCCCCATGATTTTAAAATTTAATGCCACATCTTTTCAAAACTGCTACTGTGATATAGGATTAATATGAACTTTTTAAAAAACTAAACTTATACAGGGCAATTAGAAAGTACATGTTAATTAAAAGACATGCGTATACCTCCCTTCCCTTATGTCTTCGAACTTTAATTCTTTTTAATGTTTTCCTGGACATCTTTCATGTCAATATTTGGAAGCCAATACAACTCTGATAGTGGCCTGACAGTTCACAAAGTCCCTATGCATTTGTTGAATTCCAAAAAGCAGGTTATAACCCTATAAAGGTGCTGGATTGGTTATGTAAACAACCTTACTGTGGCAAAAGATGAAACATCTTAAGAGAAATTTGCTTGGAAAACAGGTATTCAAAATTCAGTTTAATTTAACTAGGTTACTCCAAGACAAAACATGAAATCTACAAACTTAAAAATTACCAAGTCATGCCGAAACCGGTTTGGCTCAGTGGTAGAGCATCGGTCTGCTGACTGAAAGGTCCCGGGTTCGATTCTGGTCAAGGGCATGTACCTTGGTTGCCGGCACATCCCCAGTAGGGGGTGTGCAAGAGGCAGCTGGTCGATGTTTCTCTCTCATCAATGTTTCTAGCTCTCTATCTCTCTCCCTTCCTCTCTGTAAAAAATCAATAAAATATATTTTTAAAAATTACCAAGTCATGTTCAAGGCACAAATCCTCACCTTGTCACTGGTGGGTGTGGTTCTGTTGGGGGTTGGGATCTGGGATGGAAGAGTGTTACTAACACTAAGAGTATGTGTCTAAAGACATGTCTAAAGAGATGGGCTGTGGTCAGATCATGTCCATGTTTTACATGGAGAAGAGAGAGAATGTTAGATGATTTGTATATACTGCAAAAAGTATATAGTATAGAATGTATGGCTAATATCAGGTCTGAAGATTTTTCTTTATTTTACATCACATTCCTTTTATATATCGCAGTATCAAACTGTACTCTGGTCCTAATTCAAAACATCTCTAAATGGGAAAGGTAAAATAATTTCAGTGACACATTAGCTCCTTTATAAATCTGAAAATTATGAGTGTAGAAACTACTCTTTTGAGTGTGAAACTAAAATCCCTGTCAATTCAGAGAGGCAGGTTCCAATTTTGTCTTAAACTTGCCTGGAGAGTGATCTCCGCGATCCTAATGGTGTGGCAGCCTCATGGCTCCCAGTCCTTATAAACTGGGAATATCCTCACTACATACTTCCCTTTCCCTATAGCAACGGTGCCTCCCTTCACATTAATGAAGGAGGTGAGACAAAAAGGACCACCCCCAGGGTTTCCCCTCCCAATGTAATTTATAAGGAGGCACTCCAGGGTGGAAAAATGAGGTCTGGTTAAAATTGGTTGCGGCTCCACCACATACTAGCTGTGGGACCACAGGCAGGTCACTTTACCACACTGCACATTTTCCTCCCGGCTCTAAACCGTGTCTGTCTGTCTTTCTTTCTTTCTTTCTTTCTTTCTTTCTTTCTTTCTTTCTTTCTTTCTTTCTCTCTCTCTCTCTATTTTTTTGATGACTTAAGTTCATTTTACTGTTTTGTTTTGTTTTTTATTACTACAGGCATTCCATTGGACAGACTTGCTGGCATTTCAAAGGAATGCACACACAAATGCAGAACAAATACAGATAAACAACCAGAAGATATTAATGACATGAGCATGAGCTGTATGACCTACTGGTACTAAGATACGTTTACTATCCATATTCTCTCTCTCTCTTCCTCTCTCTCTCTCAATCTCTCTCTCTCTCTCTCTTTCTCTCTCTCTCTCTCTCTCTCTCTCTCTCTCTCTCTCTCTCAGAAGGAAAGCCAGAAGGATAGAGACCACTTCGTTTACACATTCTTTCTTCCATGGGTTTGTATTCTTTCAGAATATCTTAAACATTTTCTATAAGGAATGATTTTATCAGGAAAAAAATAATTGTGATTTTCCTAAAGGATATATATTTTGGGTTCTAGAAGACATATACTGCACTGATTATATATATATATATTTTTTTTAATTTTTTATTAACTTTGGAAAACACTTGCAAAACCTTGAATAGAACTGGACACATACTTGAGCTCACTAACCAGCACAAGCTCAGCCTGTCACCTTGGTACTATCTTGCTGCACTGAACTAGCCAACCACAGTTAACTACTCCCAAGAGAACAGAATATTTGTCTTGCTATTTATAGAGAAGTCTCCAGAGCCAATTCTGAAGCTTTAGAATAAATTTCGGTGGAAAAAAACAAAATTCGGTACTTTCAACTATCCGAATAAACTTCACAAACAAGCACACTTATTTTCTTATAATAAAGAGGCACACAAGTTGCGCCAAGCTTTGAAAACAGTCGTGAAAGAACATTCCAGGGGCATGAATGCCCTCCCCCGCAGACATTTCTCAGGGAGGCCTTCTGCTACCACTGCACTTGGTCGGATTCTGTGCCTCCCGAGCGCAGCACCGAAATGAGCAGCGAGGCATGTGCCCCAGAACCGTATAAATCACACTTTGACGGCAACCTTAGAAAATTAATTTCGGATGCTCCCACACAGCCTGCTTGATTTGTGTTTCTTGCTCTTGGCTGGCACTAGCGAAAGCTTAGTGAGACACCTTCTCACGCTCTGCTCCACAGTCACTGCACTAACCCCATCCCAGAGAGCTGGCAATAAGGCGCTGATGACTTAATGTAAATATCCAGGGATTTCAATTAAAGTTCATCAAAACATGTATTGTTAACTTCTATTTCTCTCCCCCCCTCCCTCCCCTTATTGGCTATAATTTTCTGAGGGAGCTGTGGCTAATAGTTGGGTACCTATAAAACTCTCTGGAACAACTCCAACTCCATGTGAGTCACAGATAGATTGAAAACTAACCTTTTCCCCTTTACAGAGAAAAGCTCTACCAACACAACTCTGCCCTTGTTAGAAAGACGACAGCCACTCTTTGCCATATAGCTCCATGCAAATGACCAGCTAATACTGATGTGCATGACAACTCAAAATATTTACTACTCACTTACAGATTAGACTTAGCCAGTGCATGAAATCAGCATTCGTCATATGCATATATGTACACACACAAAAAAAGAGTTTTCTTTGGAAAGCAGGGATGATCTACCCAGTGGCTGATGTGGTGAGGATCCGTCTGGGAAACAGAGGGGCAGATGGCAGCTGACAATGTGCAGATTAGCCGAGCCTCGGCACTCAGACGTCAAAGTAACCAAAATCTTTTCAAATCCCTCCTTTCATTGTGGAAGCAGAACCAATGAATGGAAACACTATTAACGGAAATCTTTGTTCAGGTAGAGGCTCTGGGAACAGCCGGGGAAAATGTATCGCCTGGACAACAAACCACTCGCCCCTACCTGCTGTGTTCTCAGAATGGCGGCATCGATCTCCTCCACCTTTTGGGTGATGGTGTCGCTCACTAATCGGTAGCGCTCATTGTCCTCTGCCACCATTTTTTCAAGCCCCTCCCTCGCCCTCCAGGGCACCAGTTCCAGTAAGGCACTGCTCACTTCATTAAGGGAATCCAATAAGGCTTTGCAGCTCTTGGCTTCCTTTTTCAGCTCCTGAAAACAGAATTAAGAAAGCATGCAAACCTGTGGGTAAATGCTTTCATGTCTGAACAGGTTGCTCCTTTTCCTAATGTGTTTGGGGCTAACATGCTTTGCAAGGCCAAGAATGCAATGCGCTGGCACTCTTGGTTTCAGCTAAGTTCTAGAAACCTTTGTTATTTCAAGCAACAGGGAAAGTGTTTTCTGAAAAGTTCTTAAGGACCATTCATTTGCCAACATGGCGAGATTTCACCCTTGAAATTTAATCTGAATGTCTGTAAGTTGGGAAATAAAACCAAGCAAGTTATCTTGTATTATTCTTTGCTGTCTGATAACCTCTAAGTCAGTGGTTCTCAACCTTTCTAATGCTGTGACCCTGCTAGCGGTTCTCAACCTGTGGGTTCTCCACCTGCTGAGAACCGCTGCTGTAGAGCCTAAGACCATCGGAAAACACAGATATTTACATTACAATTCGTAACAGTAGCAAAATTACAGTTATGAAGTAGCAACGAAAATAATAATATGGTTGGGGGTCACCACAACATGAGGAACTGTATTAAAGGGTCGCGGCATTAGAAAGGTTGAGAACCACTGCTCCAAGTCATTAGGTGCCATGGAAGTAAAATAAAGAGGGAAGTCTGAGCCAGGATCAAGTGACCCTCGAAAAGAGGCCAGACTGGCTTTAAATCATCCCAGCTGAATCATTATAGGCTCAGCAAGCCTGACCTCACTGACTCCCTTTCCCCCAGATATGATCATACTTCAAGGATGATAAAGACCGGCTCATATCTCAGGGGGAAAAAAATGATTAGCAGGGTAGAAGATCACATTTGCAATACAATTTTAAAAGCCACCTCACGTTATGCATCTGTCTCATAAAAACAGTGTTATTCTAACCAAATTGCGTGCCTCTCTGGAAACGGTGATCCTTTTCCTTGATTTTATTTTTCTGTTTTCATCATCCTGTCTCTTGTGTAATAAACTATAAGACTCTGAGAATAAATTATAATACACTGTTTTCATCTCTGGGTCCCTAAAAGTTTACACAGTTGACCTGCTGCCAATTTCTGTTGGGCCCCCGCCCACCAAGGCATCCTTCAGCATGTTAGTAATGACACGAGAGAGATAGCGCTTCATTCCTGTGTGGATAAGACGCCCCCTCAAGATAGCAAACAGGTCCAAGGTGCATAAATCAGAGCATACTTTTTGTCGGGCTTGCGCTCGGCTTGCAGCTTCTCCCTTCGGAGCCTGAGTCTCGTAGGAAAGCAGTTCCACCTCCACTCTGTCCAGCCAGGTGCAGAGCTCCTCGTGTGCGCAGTGCAGCCGGCTTGCAAGCTGCAGGGCCTGCTCCAGAGTCTTGGCTACATCCGCGCTCAATTTGGTAATGTCTTTGTACCTTGCTTTAATGGCCTCCAATTTATCTTGAATTATTAAAACTTCATCACCTAAAATTTCAAAGGCATGTTATAGCTCATGAAAGGAAAAAGAGAGGGGGCAGAAGGAAGGGTTTCTTCAGAGAGTGTTATATACTGATGAGATTTTCAAGGTTGCGAGGTTTGGCGGGGGGGGGGGGGGGGGGGGGGGGGAAGGGGGGACACACACTTTAGAAAACATTTTTCTGAAGAAGTTCTGACCCTCCCGGCCAGCATGGCTCTGTGGTTGAACATCGACCTATGAACCAGAAGGTCACAGTTCGATTCCACATCAGGGTGCATGCCTGGGTTGCAGGCTCCATCCCCAGTGTGGGGAGAGCAGGAGGCAGCTGATCAATGATTCTCTTTCATCATTGTCCGCTTCTATCTCTCCCTCTCCCGTCCTCTCTGAAATCAATTAAAAAATGTTTTTAAAAACACACAAAACGACAAGTTCTGGCCCAAGAAAGGCCCTTTTCTGGGTTTTAACCTTTCCCAGGATTTCTGGCAAATCTTAATAGGTCCTGAAATGCAAATAGGGAAACTGGAAAGGACCACAGTGCCTTCAGTTATGTGGAAAGTATCACGTAACTATGTATGGTGCTTCCAGCTCTCGAGCAGAGGAGTTAAAAACAGTCTGGATTCATATACCGACTTCATGGCCTAAAAACATTGAATTTGTGGCGTGTTCCCTTTCACAAGATACTGGACCCCCTGCTGGTCACTGTTCATTACATGAAGATAAGAATGGAACCTACTTCATAAGATTGTGATGAAAATTCAACGAGTTTACATTTGCAAAGTGTTTAGAACAGTGCCTGGAATATATGTGTGCATATATTAAAAATAATACACTCATCTGCATGATTCCCTTATCTCATTTTCAGACACACACACAGAAATTGTGTCATGGGCTTCAGACTTGGAGTTCAAGGCTCCAGATACTATAATGAATTTCTCCAACGTGGTACTTGTCCCCATCATGCACCTCGACTGAACTGGATAGAGGTCTAGTGAAACTTTCCTAAGCCAAAGGAATTACTAAAACAAGTTAGATTGTAAGCTCAAGCATGAAGGCATGGCACCTGGGTTTAGCCACAGTATGAGTCACTGAATGCAGTCTGTCTTAAAATATAAAAAAAAAAAAATGATAGTATTGTCTACAGTTTATGCGCTCATCTAGAACAACAGCCTTCCGCAAGCGGAAAACCAATGTAACTCCAGCGTCAGCTTCTCTGACCATCTCCTGTGCCACAATGCTTTGTGTCATGAGTAATACACTCAGCTTCCATTAAGAACTCAAGTGAGATCATGAGAAAAAAAGTGAGATCATATTCCCACCCAACTCGGTCTGTCTTCAAAGCATTCTCCAGAGTGAAGGGTTGGAGTGGCTCACAAATGATAACGTTTTTTGTTTTCCCCCCATTCCTAAAACAATGTGAAAGCAATGCTAAATGTTGACTCTAATAATTACTTAATTTGAGAGATATCTCACCTGTTGTGTGTTTAAGTAGTTCTAAACCATTTAGCAATGCCTGATCTACATTTTGTTTTCTGAGTAGTATGTCCTCTTGCAGAACCTAAAAGTCAGGTACCATTTTCATGTGAGGAAAGAAAAATTAAATACACATTAGCATCAGTTAATATCACAGGACTTTTCATTAGGCTTTATAGAGATATATTTGAGTAAACACCCACATTTTCAAATATTCATTATTGTCCTCGTGTTTTCCCTCCTCTTTCTGTCACTGTGGCCCGGGTCCCAGATTAATCTACCACAACTGACAGCACTCTGTGTTTCAGAGAATACTTAGGGCCTTAGGAAATGAGCTATGTGGAGATATTAGAGCACTTGTTAATTATGGGTCTTTGCATATGGCAATAAAATAAGAAGTGAAAAGTGAAAAATCGGCTATTGGATACATTCAATCTCTTTTTTAAGGTAAGTTCACTAAAAGTTATCTGTATACACAAAGTATTTCTTGAGTATAGCGATACACCTACATCAAAACAAACATAAAATAATGCAGAAATAAGGAAGACTCAGAAAATAATGACAACCAAAATGAAAAAATAAAATAAAATAAATCAAAATACCCGAAGTTCAGACTGCTGCTCCCACAGACCCTCAGTGCTGTAATCCTGGACTGAGAGCTTGCTCAGCTTGTCATGTACTTCATTCAGCCAATTCATCAGCTCCACTTCATCTTCCCCAAAAATCTTAGCATTACACAAGGCCTGCTGGAGCAGCTCAGACCTGCTGTGACTCTTCTCTTGAATCTCAATGTACCACACTTGAGAGGAGTCTAATTTATTCTGCACCGTATCTTTATCCTCCCTGGAGCTCAGAACCTTTAAGGACTGGCCAATGCTAATAGCCTGGTGTAAATGTTTACTGTGATTGATGATGTCATCTTCTAAGGCCTAAATAAAGTTTAAAAAAAGAAAGAAACAAACAGAATGGACAAATAAAAATAAAAACATAAACAGAATGAAGAGTTGACATTTGAAATGGATTTAATTCATAATGACGCATAAAAAGAAAACAATGCATAACTCAAATTTTATGTCATAAAACCAAGAAGGGAATGGGAGAACTGAATCTTGCTAAGGTGGGAGGAGTATCTTACTTTGTGCTGTGCGATCTGTTCCTCAAGTTTGGACGCTTGGGTTCCTATGGGCTCACAGTTCGCCAGCCTCTTTTCGATGGTTGTGAGCCACTCGTTCAGCGGTTCTAAGGTTTCATGGAATTGCTGTGCTACCACCGAGATGCCTTCCAACTGACGATTCCTACAAACGCGCCAAGATAAAGGTCCTTTAGGGATGAAGACTGTGTGACATATTCAACAAAAATCTTCACTCTCTTGCTTCTGAATTCTGTTCTAAACATTTTTTTTTTTTGTAGAGAATTTCTAGGGCTAAAATTAGTATCTCTCACATTTAAAGAACATGTTAAAATAGTTCTAGTAAATAAAACTGAAGTTGAACAGACCAACCTCAAGTGCCTGAATCTTATGAAAGTCTTTAGCAACTTAGTTATAATATTTAAAACAATAATAGTTATAATAATAGTTATTATAATAGTAACAATAGTAAAGTTATAACAACAGTATCATCAATAATAATGACAATAAGATAATATTTATTGAACACATTTTTGTAGGAAAAAGTAGAGAGTATCCCCCATGGGAGGCATTACAGAGAAGGAATAATCTACTGACATGTATTATAGGTCAACACGAAACCTTTAACCTCCTCAGGAGCACCTTATTCTAGGTCCTAGAACTATAATTAATTCTACTCCATTATTCAAAGTCAGCCAAATTTTTCTTTTCACCATTTTGGCTCCAGAGGAGGTAAGAATGTATGGAAATATTCCATCCAGTGTTTCATCGATTTTCAACCCAAAATTTCTAGGTGGCTACACTTTAATGTAGCTACTCCTCAAAAACTGGTCAAGGGAGAGAATGGAGAATGAAATACAGAAAAATGGAGTGCAAAGTGGAGCCATGCTCTAGGCTTCCCGGCCTTCATGTATGTTACAGCACCATTCACCTGCCTAGTTTCCTAGCTAACTCCTACTATGCCTTTGGAAGATAGCTTATAGCTGTCACTTCCCTGCCCCCAGACTATGTTCTTCCTATTACTTGCTCGAATGACACACTGTATTTTTGCTTTGAAACATTACATTTGTCATTACTTTTCCATTGCTATAGACTGTACCCTATCTGAGGACACAGATGATCTGTCCAGCCGAGTTCTGCACCTGATACATAGCAGACAGGCAATAACTATGTAATAAACAAATGAATAAATTGCCCCCAAGATAAATGTTCTTCTCAAAACAACGAGTTGGGATATGTCTGGCGATTATAAGACACTACCATTAGAGGAATTAGGAGAGAGGTACCATACACAGCCCTTGCTATCTGTGTTCTCATGATAAACATCAGAAAAGTATTACCAAATAAACATCTGTGTTAAAGCCATTGCTTCTCTCACAAAAGATCGGAAGTAGTGTTTGTTACCTTGTTTCAGCTTTATTAAGCAATGCCTCCCATCTACTATCCAAGAGACTCAGTTGTTTCAAAATTTTAACTTTATCTGCAGGTTCTGCTGTGGCAGCAATTTTTTCTCCTTCTCGTTTGATTACCTCTACAGTAGATTTGCGGTCATCCAACAATCTTTGGAGAAGCTTGAAAGAAAAAAAATATATATATATATAAAAAGTCAAAGGAATAATTGTATCAACATAAAGAAAAATCTATTCTAGGCACTTTTATTATGTGCCCTATATATATATTTTGAATGAATTCACATGCAAAGGATCTGAAAAGTAGAATTTTAAGAGTAACTCATTTTGCTTAATGACTCATTATGATTGTGTCAGACACTGGGTTATGGGCTTTTCATGGTGGATAAAACTAATATTGATAAGGCCACCAAACCATTCATTAATAATTTTAATGTAAAACAATGGGGTAAAAGGTGCTGCTTAGCATAACTTCACTGCATTGACGGTGACAATTTCCCATTATTGTAATGAAAGGGGAATCGTCCTATACATTCAACAATTATCTGTCCCATTAAGACAAAACAGATTATTACAAGTCATTACTGTGTTCAAAACGGTACTGTGTTCTTTCCCGGTGTTAAACAATGCCGTACAGGCAGAGGGTGAGACAGAGAAGAAGCTCACAAAGCTAGTGAGGCAAAAGCAGAGGCTCATGGCTCTTTTGACAGGTGGGGTTCGCTCCTAAAACCCTCTGTGAGGATGAAAACCAAACAAGGGCTTTTAAATATCACTCCCTAAAGGAACAGAGGGTGGAATGTATGAGAACGCTCCAAAGCTGACTAAATAAGACTAATATTTCAGGATTTAGCAGCAGAAGACAAAAATTCAGTTCCATTCTAAGTAAATATTTCAAGAAGCCTGGAATGGAATGTTTCATAGAGGTGGGCAGAGCTCAGGGCTCCCTTGCTCTTACCTAAACAAGCAAATATTTCATGAGCAAAGCTATCTATGCACAGGCGCCATGTTAACTAACAAGGAGAATGGCACAGGGGATAAAACACCACCTCGTTCCGGGTTTCCTTCATCTGATCCTGACTGATAGATAAGGAGTAAAGAAATGGACAGGCAGCCAGAAGTAATACTAAGCTAAAAGTGCATTCACTCACTTTCATTTTGTAATCAAGACCAATGAAGAAGGAGGTAGAGAAACATATTTAGGAAGAAGAAAAATAAACCCTCTTGATACAGGTTAGAGTCATTATAAAATCAAAGTCCACCAGTAGGTTTAGGCAGTAAAGAAAACTACTTAAGTGGATTACTTTTTTTAAATATATTTTATTGATGTTTTACAGAAAGGAAGGGAGAGAGATAGTGAGCTAGAAACGTCGATGAGAGAGAAATATCGACCAGCTGCCTCTTGCACACCCCCCGCTGGGGATGTGCCCGCAACCTACGTATATGCCCCTGACCGGAATCGAACCTGGGACCTTTCAGTCCACAGACCAGACGCTCTACCACTGAGCCAAACTGGTTTCGGCGTTAAGTGGATTACTTTTGATCAACTTTAATAGCAAAGTCTCTGGCAACTAAGAAAGCCAAATTATCAAATAGGTTTTATTGGCTAAGCATAAGTTCAATAAATCTGGGGGAATTATAAAGATTTAAATTAAATTGTGAATAGTAGGTAGCAGTTATTTTATATATTATATATTTTGAATATTACATATATTATATATTACTAGAGGCGCAGTGCACAAAATTCGTGCACTCAGGGAGGGGGTCCCTCAGCCCAGCCTGCACCCTCTCGCAGTCCGGAAGCCCTCAGGGGATGTCCAAAGCCGGCAGTCAGGCATCCTTAGCGCTGCCCTGGAGGTGGGACAGACTCCCACCTACACCACTACACTTGCCAGCCATGAGCCATGCTTCTGGCTGAGCAGCACTCCCCCTGAGAGAGCACACTGACCAGCAGGGGGCAGCTTCTGCATTGAGTGTCTGTCCCCTGGTGGTCAGTGTGCATCATAGCGACTGGCCATTCAGTTGATTTACATATTATTTTATAGGATTTTACTACATATTATAGTAGTAAAATTATAGCCTTTAATTATATAGGATTTTACTACACATTATATATTATACAAATTATTCAAAAATTGCATAAGTGTTTCCTGTGATGTTTAATTCTTACCTGTAAATATATTTCTAATAAGTTAATTTCCCAATACAAAAGTCTTCAAAGTTCTGAATTTCAAAATTTAATGAAGCTTCTTAATCCATCCCCTTCTTCTTAAGGTTGCATTCAGGAGAAAACTCACCAATGTGTTGTGTTCCAGGCCCCTCCCACATGTCCTTTCATGTGGGAGGGGCCTGGAACATGGCTGACAAGTTAGTACTGAGAACATCACTAAGTGCTAACTAAGTGACCAGCACCAGTGGGAGCACAACTGTATGTGAGATCCCAAATAGACATCACCTCTCTACTGAGTGTGTCTTTCCAACTTGGTCCTTACTGAGTGTCAAAAGATGTAGCAGCACATTCATTAGCATATGTGAATTAAATATTTGCTTCTTTAGCATAGGCTGAAGCCAGCCCATGAAACCAGCCCATATTTAATCTATACCAAAGGCAATTTCATATGCCCAACCTAATATATAAAGGAACAGTGACACTTCTGTCCAAAGTCCCCTTCTTCCCTGACTTCTCTATTTAAAACTGCTCACGTACACACACACACACACACACACACACACACCCTTTACTCTAGCGTTTCCTGTCCCTCATTCTTGTTATCACTTTCTAATTTTTATATCTCATGCCCGCTTCACTTATCACAATTTACTTATTTGTTTTATTGTTTCTCTCTCCCTGTTCCTCCTGCCCCACAAAACCGTAAACTCGGTGAGGAAATTTTATCTTTTTTTATTTGGTGATGTAGCTCCAACACCCAGAACAATGCCTTGATCCGAGGCACATGGTTCCATAAGTATTTGTTAAGTGGACAACAAAATAATGTCTAGAACATCAACAACCAGTTAGCTAAGATAACCTATTAATATAAATAGAGTTTCATTATTAATGTGGCACAGGAAACACAATCCAGAAGCATCACTGACTTACCTTTTGCTCTTGTATCTGGGCCTTCACCACTTTGAACTCAGCCGATGGTGGCTTCTGATTGGCCACAAGCTCCTCGGTGTCTACCATCCAGCTGAGCAGGGACTCCAAGGCATCCTGGAACCTCCCGCAGTGCAGCAGGGCCTCCTGCAGCTGGGCGGCTCGTTGAGCCACCTGCAAAGTGCCAGTTGGTCCCACTTATTTACTAGCTTAATGGTAAACAATGCAATTGCCTACCGGCCACCACTTTTCATGTTTATCTTCCTATTTGGTCCCAAATTTTCTTTTCCTTTTCATTTAAAGTCTACCCAAAGCATAGACAATGGACGGGTTGGGGGGTAGAATAGCATCAAACTTTAGCAAATAAGCCAAGAAGAGAAGGCTACCATCATAAACAGTCAATGTAAAAGAAAAAACCTTTGTGATTTTGGAAATATCCAATGCATTTATGATTAGCAATGAATGATTGAAGTATTTTCAGGCTGCTGAAAGAAACAATGCATTAGTCACTTTTATTAGTATCCTTGGGATTCATTTTTTTTTTATTTCCTACTGATGCATATCAGGGATAATGATTTTAAAAAAAGACTATGATTTTAAAATAATGATTATAACAGAGAGAATGAGAATTCTTGTTTTGCTAGGCAAAATAACTATAAAGTATCCCATTAAATTCTGCTGGCTCCAAGCTCTGAGTCCTTATTTAACTGACCAGGGCCTTTGTCTTTTGGTAAATGGAATCTCTGGGTCCTACAATACCCTACTGCCCTTCTCATAGATCTCCTTTTTGTACTAAAGAAGTAGTTGGCAAGATATTTTAAGCACCATGGAATATATTTTCATCTGACACTGCATTCCAATTGTGTTCAAAGTGCACTACAATATGAATCCGACTTCAAAGAATGATAAATGTGGGTTTGAGACCTGGCGATGCTTAAGATTTCAATGCAGCAAAATTTGTGTGCAAACCATCACCACCACCACCTGACAGGCACTGCATCGAATCACAATTTTCTGGTAATTTATGCCATGGGAAGATCTGCTATTGTGGGTCAGCATTATCTCCTTAAGATATCAGAGCGTTATTTCCCACATGGGTATTTTTTAAAAGGTGGGGATCTCTACCTTATACATAAAATAGTATTTGCTGCTAATGGTCTATCAGGAGGGTGGCAACCCTTAGTCCAGGGCAGACAGACTGGCATAGTTGCTTTCACTCGCACAGTGTGACCTATTAGACGGTGAAATTTGTTGCTAACGTTTGAAAGTTAGAAGATTTCACTAAAAAAGTTAGATTTTCCCAAGTTCCTTGAAAGCAAATATACTCTTTGGCAACAGTGAGCGTAGAACCTCAGAAGGCAATGTGTTGCTGGAGCTAAGTGGTTACTGTACCTTTAAAGGTGCATGAGGTCTCTCAACACAGGACAGTGTCATGGCCACCTGTTATTACACCTGCACTATTGTGTCTTTATCAAAGTCAAGATAATGACAGGGAGAGGCCCTGTTTCCTCCAGCTGGCTGCTTTCGCTTCTGCTTCCTCACAAGCCCTGTAGGCACTGGAGTCTGCGCCATCCAGTTTACAGCAATATAAAAAAAGTGGACGTGTTTAGGGAAGTCTGGCTACTGTAAATATGAACTGTGGTCACAACAAATGCTGGTGACTGATATCAAACAGAAAGGACGGGGAAGGGGAAGGCAAAGTTACCTTCTTATTGAGAGTCTTCCACCTGGCATTGACATCGTCCAGGTCCTGCTCCAAAGCTTGGGTGCTGGTGCTGTTCGCAGCGCTCTGAATAAGGCCCTGGCCCAACCAGTTGACATCTTGCTGTTTAACCTGCAAGGATTCAATCTCTTCTTTTTGGAATACCTGCAGTTGGAAGAGCAATAATCATATGAGTTATATGACCTAATAACCACCAAATATAAACATTTATTCAGTGATTGGATATCAATCACTAGAGATAAAGATAATTTTTGTTGCGTATTTGTATCATAACAACCTTATTAATAAGAGTCGTGAATACAAAACAATAGTCTAAGTACATTTAATCAGATTACCTATAAACCCAAGAAAACAGTGCATGTCCTCTCTTTATTGTTTCATTATCATAGCACTAGAAATTTCCTATCATTTCAATTTAACTATAGTATAAAAATGTATGAAAAATGCTAATGAACAAAATGATAAGATGGGTCCAAGATGAACCTATTTACTGGGCAAGGGCTCTTACAGGCATTCTTTAAGAATGCCTGCTGTTAGCTGGAATTGAAGTTTGATGAATCACTGACAAGATGATAAAGTGATCCACGATGCTAATCTATGACTTGCCAAATGGGCCAAAATACAGGGATAGGAAAAGAAAAAGTGGCTTTGGCAAGCACTGCAGTAGTAAGTATCCCTAAACATCTAGCCCCCTCAATGTCTATCAAGATGCCAATAGGCTTGCAGGAGGCATGTAGACCTCACTCCTGGGCCTGATCACACATACCACCAGCACAGCAACTGTGGTTATGCTTTAATCACGGCCTCCCCTGTCATCAGCTGTCCAGAACTGCCCCCCGAAACCCAACTCCTCCTCCCATTCAACTTATGGTCCCCGGTTGCCTGCCCATAACTGTCCAAAGAGCTAATGTGTTAGAGCAAAATGCAAGCTCCATGGAAGCAGAAAGTTCTCTTTTCCTTATAATAGTTTCATGCCCTGGACCTCCCATAGTACCTGACATCCAATACTGCATGTGATGATTATTTGCCAAATAAACATCAGTATAGAAAAATAATATTGTCTTAGAATGAATGATATAACCCCTAAATAGATAATTCTAACTGTGGGGTGGGGAATAGATCAACATGTTCATAGACAATATAAATGTTTTTTAATACAGAAGTTAAAGGATGTCATAAAGAAAGTAAGTAAATTTAACTCAGAAAGGAAAGTTCCAGCTAAGATATTAAGGTGAGACAAGGTTTGGTGTTCTGAGCTGTTATACTGTAGGGCACTATACAAATATATCAATAGCCCAAGTGAACAAACAGTTAAGCAGAACATATGAAGCATAACAAAGGCAAATACCAAAACAGTACTTAAGATGAAATTCAGGCACAGCGTGGAAAACAATTGTGAAAGATACAGAGGCTGCAGGAGACAAACTTTCTAGACTCTGGCCAAGGCCCCAAAAGCAGGCTACTTCGTGTTATTGTATGATTTGAGTACATTAAGGAACAGCAAACAAATAAATGGTCATTTCCTCCAGAGTTCCCCTCCCATATAGACAATTTCCACACTGGAGAACTGTCTCTGTATAACAATACCATAGTCACATAATCAAACAAATTATAAGAATTCCCCAAGTCACTGAGGAACAAAAACACAAGCTTTCGTAAGTTTTTAAAAGGCATACATTTCCTTAATAAGGCATTGGAAAGTTGAGACAAGGTGGTAAAAATAGAGTTTGGTGCTGTATTATGATTCTATTTCTTTTCCATACCACTTTCTAAGTTACTACTCCTATGAATCGCTGTGGATATGTTTGACCACACACACACACACACACACACACACAGACACACAGGAGGAGGGACTGCTACATTCTTAAGCCCAAGAACTCGTCTGGTACATAAGGATTCAGGGAAAAGTTCTATTCTCCCTCTCAGATAATTTCCAGGACAAAAAAAAAAAAAAAAGTGCACCCTAATATAATGTTGCAGTAAATGGCCTTAATCTCTTTCTTACCTTGGTTTGAAAGAAATTAATTTTAGAGTGCCTATCAGAGTAGGGCTAGGTGAGTCTGTGGTAATTTTCTGAAGCACTACAAAAATACATGAAGGGTTATAAAAGTTAACTACTAAAGATCCTATGCACTCCTAAGAGCCTCATTACTTTCTACCAATAAACTGTAAGATCCTTTGCATAGAAATGTACTTAGCCAAGCTTTTACACTAGCATGTCGTTTAAAGCATGCTCCGGGAAAGGGCATCGCTGACTCGAGCAATCATTTCATGGACTGAGAAGAGAAACTTTTCTGAAACTGTCCAAATCCCTTATCTCTCCGTGGTAGCAAAATACTTATCCAGGGAGACTTTCTCCCTCATCTAGTCCATAAGCACACACACACAGAGAAGCTTAAAATAAAGTTAAATTACCTCTGAGGCAAAGTTTACCAGAAGAGCTCAGAAAAAAAAACTACCAAAATAACCGAACTTCAGTCTAAGTGGGAAGAAAAAAATTACAGGCCTGACCAGCAACCTCTGCTGATTACGGGGCTGCACCCTTCCCTCTCCTACCTCACTCACCACTCACAGGGAGTCAGACGCTAGCTGTCCGGGCTGCAAACTACAGCACAATGCAACTTCTCTGCTTCCACAGGCAGAGCTACTGGGGGGAAACTCGCAGCACATTTTAAGACGTCCTTAATTCGAGTGGAGTACTTCGCAGACCACAACAATATAATGTTGTGTTTGTACCTTCATGACTAAGCCTGTTCAAGCTTAATAAATCCAGTGCTACTGCCCCTAAATGGCAGTGTCTTAAACCACAATTTGTGTAAAAGCTGAATGTTCACATAAATTCACAGTGGAGGCATTCTGAGTGATGGCACACAGCCACCAGCTGCACAACCAATAGCAGGACTCTGGGCAGCTGGGAGCAATCATTCCCGCAAAACCCCACCCAATTCTTTTGCAGTGATGATCCACTTGTCAATACCTGGCACCTCGGGGGGCACTCGTCGGCCCCACCCCCAGAGGAAACACCAGTGACCACTTGGGAACAGAAGCACACAATTTGGAGGGGCGGGGCGTCCCGTTTCCCTGAGTTACCTGAACTGACGGAAAGCCATTACAGACCGTGTCCAATACGCCTGCCCGGGCCCTGGTTTTTCGGGGACCTTTCTTTCTCGCAGCTCTGAATTTCGGGGAGCATTTCGTACGGGCCATCTCTGTCTCCTGGGCAGAAGGAGGGGCCTCCACTTCTTCTTTAGGTGGAGGGTTCGATTCTTCTGAATCGCATCGTGGTAACAGGGACTCGTTTTCTTCCAAGCTTCTGCCTCCACCATCTACGTGATTTCCCCCCAAATCTAAATGAGAGAGCCCCAAATCCTCAGGAGAACCTGCCACACACTCCCCGCTCTCTGCTGTGATGGGGAATTCTCCCGGTCCATAGGTTTTCCCTTCTCCTCCTGGGTTAGAGATACGCTCATCTTCTCCATCTCTCATTAACGGGTCACCCTTCACAGAGGTCTCCCCCCAATCATCCTGCAGGCAGCAGTGTTCACCCGGGATTTCCCTCCGACCATCCACACCAGTGGTTTGCTCCAGGGGAGACACGCCACGTAAAACCATTTGGAAGCTCTCATCAGGGCGGGCGCTTCTACAGGAAAGCAAGGGGACTTTCTGTTCGCTAACGGGGTGGGCAGGAAGCAAGGGTGCATGCTGTTCCGCTACATGAATGTCTTCGGCAGAAGAAAAGCTTCTGATCTGTGACTGGTCCCCGGTTAAAATGGCCTGTTTTTCTTCCCTCTCGGCCGGAGGGCTGCACAAGCCAGAGTCGTCGTCCTCCGACGTGAGGGAGTTCGTCCCCCACCTGCCCTTGCTGGCCTTGCCAACAGCCTGGGACACATCAGCAGGTTCAACAAAGGAGCTTTCGCTTTTGTTTGCATAATCCATAAAATTGGCCGGGACAAACATCCGCCAGGACCGTCGATGCTCTTTCTTTTCGGCGTGAGACTTGGCTTTGGGCAGCCCCGTGGTTCGGATGATGTCGCTGTTGAGTTTGAGCGCATCGAAGATCATCTTTTCATCGAGGGTGTGAGCCTCCCGGCCCCTCAGCTCAAACACGTTGGAAGAAGCCAGGGCACCGTTGGAGCATAGAGAACTAACATCCAGTGTCCTGTGACTGTAGGGCAAAGTCCGGTCTCCGAAATGCCTGGAAGCCAGGCTGCCTTTTGAACCCGAGTCTATCTGTTCGTTTAGCCTGACGGTGTCATAGATGGACCGCTGTGGGACATAACAGTCTTCGATGTTCAGGTCCTCCTCCTCCTCACCCTTCCCTACACACGGGGGATTCTGACGTAAACAGTCTGGTCTGCTGAGTGGCTTCCCCATCTTACAGAAAGTTAAAGCAAATACTGCAGCTCTTGAGACAGAAATTAAGACATAAGGCAAAGCATCTCTCGAAAAAGGGATACCTCTGTCCAGAACTAACTATACAGTGTCTCTGGCATAAAGACACATGCTCAAATAATGTGTGTCATAATCTATGAGGTGGTTAAGGTCATCATCAGTGCATCAGTCTACATGCAACTATCCTTGTAGCTGGTCGTTTTTAGAATGATTCTAAAAAAATAAAGTGCATCAAGAACACGGAGCAGAAACCACTTAACCAACCGACCCCCAGCCCCACAGTTCCCTTTCACATAACTCCAAAAACAACAGAAAAACAACAACAAACATACACTCAACAGTGGCTCAAACAGTCAGAACATTCCATTGTCAGTTCGTTTCCCTTTTTTAGTCTAATTTTGCATCCGAGATTTCCAGATTAAAAATTTCCAAGGGAGCAAGCATTTCAGCGGGCTAAATGCTAATTTAGGCAGCGCTCTGGTTAACTGTAAATCCACTTAAAGACGGCTTACACAGCTCCATCCCCTATATAAATAAACCATGCTTCAGAGACTTAAAAGACAAACACGAGGACCACGTACTATTGTCAGATCAAGGCACAGAACACATCTTCCGAGAAAAAAAAATCAGTCTAAGGTTGCAAGAAAGTTAAAATTTTTCTTTTGCCTTTTTTTTTTTGGGGGGCGGGGTAAGTAGCTATAAATAATCTGGATTCAAAAGGCAGTTTTTCTTCCCATATTAAGCTTCTTTGAGGCTAATCAGAACTACCCAAAGGAGGGGCAGGGGGAGAGAAAATTCGACTTTTGGACAGCCGGGCCGGGACAATCCAGCGACTGTTTAAAGTAAACAGTTTAGAAAGCATGGTGTTCTAGAAACTCTCCTTTAAAAGAAAAAAAGAAAAAAGCGCCAGTTTCCAGAGTCTTATCTGATGCTCCTTCGGAAGGCGTATTCCACCTGAGGCAGTTGCATGAGGCAGTTGCAAGCAGCGAGGAAGAGCTCCGAGGTCCCTCTAAGGCACAGGCAGCGTCATTCCCATTCCAGCCGGGAGCACGGTCTCAGCCTCGGACACTGACCCGGGGCGGCCGCAGGTCGCCTTGCATTTTAGCTGCAGCTGCGGAGAGGCAGGGGGGTGGGGGGCGGAGGCAGAAGGGGAGCCCCGGCAGGGAGCTCCGGCGCTGTCCCCGGTCCCCAGCTCCTCAGGGCAGCAGGGCCCCCGGCGGCGGCGGCGGGGCGGGCATCCTCCCGAGCCGGGGCGCTCCCGGGACCGGCCTCACTCCCTGGGGGCAACATCGGCTCCCGGTCCCTCCGCCCGCCGAGCGCTCCGGGCGCGCAGCTCCCGCCGCTCCTCCTCGGCTGCCAAGCCCGCCTGTGCCTTCACTCCGCAGTCATCGTGTCTTTGACTCCTCGCCCCTCTCTCCGAGCCGGGGCAGCGGCAGCTTCAGGGGGAGGAACCTAGAGGCCGGGAGGCTGCCGTGCAACAGCTTGCTGGTGACATCAGCGCAGATCAGACCCGCTGGGGAGAGTGGGGCAGCTCGGGTTCGGAGTCGCCCAGAGCGCACCACCTAGCTCCGAGCAGGAAGGGAGAGAGAGGAAGGGCTCGCAGAGGTGGAAAGGCCGGTGCTCATTTGAATATTAAATGGGTTGAAAAAGAGCTAACAGATCCCCACCCTTCTGCTGAAGCCACTCCCTCACACAGTTGCAAGACTCCGGGTTAGTATCTGCCCCGTGCGAAGGGCGGATCGCTTTGAAGTCAGAGTGTTGTGTCATTCCTTTTTTAAAAAAAAGCCCAAGTTCCAGTCTAACCGTTCTGCAGAGTAAATTATCCCCGTGGCAGGGCGCCCTGAGCACCGCTGACATGAATATTAGTAGTTACTAATAACCATGCAGCCCTCTTGAGGTTAACAGATCAAGGGCAGTAAGTGACTCCAGATATTTCATAAACAAAATCACATGCACAGATTTTTATCTACTGAACAAACACGCTCTTAAAATACTGTTGGAAAATAAATTCAGCAAACCAGGCCACAGCCCTGGGGGGAGGGGGACTAATACTCCTATTTAGATAAAATACAATCTACCCATCCTTTATTTTACAAAATAAGCAACATTGCCAGATTAGCAGATAGAGTAATAGGTGAGGGCAGACTATCTTTTCTCAGTCTCACAAGATAATAATTTGTACATAAAACTGCACTGATCCCAAGTGAAGAAGGTAGCGCTGGTAAAAACAACCTTATGTTTTCTCAAACTTTTACAGAAAAGACATCGGACAGAACTTTTGTTCCTTTACTGAGAAAACAACTCCAAAACTGTTTTTACAAACCTAAAAATTAAATCTTTTTCAAAAATCTGTGCATAACCAGACTCTATAAGTAAGCACACCTATTCAACATTATTAGATACAAGTCATCCAGATGAAAAAATATATTTAAAAATACCCATCAATATCACACTATCAATTCAATGCCCATTTTTCATAAACAAGAAGGGAAATATTTCAACAAGCACTAGATCCTGAGGTGTTAGAGCACCAGGCTGCTCTGAGGTGCTGACAATAAGAAAAAGAAAAACGTGCACACACATTACCATGTCTGGCAGTGGGCTGAGCACTAGGCCAGGAATTAAGAGAGACGAAGTTAGTCCCAATTGCCACTATCTTTCTTGTTGTTGTTAATCCTTAGCTGAGGATGTATTTCCCCGTGACTGAATCTGCAGTCCAGGTACATGCCCTTGACCAGGAATCTAACGGGAGACCTCTGGATTCGAGGGCCAACACTCTAAACATTGAGCCACAGCAGACGGGGCCCACAGGCCACTATCGTGACAGGTAAGCCTGAAAAACTACTTATTCATGGCGATATTAATACAACAGTGAAGTTTCCATGAAATGTGAATGAGTGCCTTTCTCTAAATACTCTGAGAACTTCTCATAAGAATGGCCCTAGCTCAGTCACCTTACATTCCAACTCTGAATCATTAGTTCGATAAGAAGAGCAATGTGTAACCTCACATTTGAGGTGGACAGTACATTTTAAAAACTACAAAGGTAATTCATTCATAAGTTCAACCATTCATCAAACAGTGCTCACTATCTGCCAAACCCCATGGCCAGCACTGGCAGACACTGAGACAGGGGGATGAAGTGGCACTGTCCTTACAATGGAAAATCTGAGTGACAGAACACAGTTTGGAAGTAGGAAGTGCTATGAAAAAATCCTCTAGTTGATTATGTTTAAGTATATGCTATTTACTGAGCAACTAGATTCCTATTTATTAAACTGATTTTGACTAATTCTGTAAGTGATAATCCTAATACATTCTGATTCAAGTTAAAATGTGCACTATTATACTGATATTTATGACAGCAGTACACACACACACACACACCCACACACATATCTTATTACTTGAAACCATATTCCAAAGACATATCTAGATAACATGAAAGAACTTATATTTAGAACAGAATTGGACTGGTTTATCTTTCCCTCCCAAACTTGGTTTACACAGCTACTTTAAATATTATTGTATCTGATGTTAATAAAAATCAAGATATAATAAATTGTGTTCATTATTAATCATGATAGCTAGATCTCTCACATTTTCATTAGAGAAATACACAATGAATAAAATGACCAAAGTTTTTCTGAAAAACTGCCAACACTATTATTTCATACAAAGCTAAATTTTCTCAATACATTACTTACTTTACATAGCCTACTACAATAGATGGGATCTAGCTATAGTAACTTCTAAGGCAAGATGATCTTGGAAAAGTATGCAAATACTAATTTACCTAATAAAAGAGTAACATGCAAATTGACTGTACCTTCACAACACCCACCAGCCAATCAGGAGTGAGTATGCAAATCAACCCAATAAATATGCCAGGTTAATTTACATACTCAGGCAGGAGGATGGGGGCGGGGCAGGATGTTTGTGTCATCACCATGGCGACAGCACAGGTGTACCACACCACTCCAGCCCCTCCAGGCCTCTGGGCAGTGTGGGAAGGCGGAAAGGCAGCTCTGGCCAGAGCAAAGGCGCTGCCGGCAGCCAGGGGAAGGAAGCCCATTCTTGCACAAATCTTTGTGCTTTGGGCCTCTAGTTAAATTATATGGAAAAACAGAGCATTTGCTCATTTTGGTGATATTTCCAAAGTTAAGATAAATCTTTCAAAAAGGAATTCCCTTAAAAATCTTAGCACTAAGTACAACATTGTACTTCACAGAAAAGTTAAAAGGCTAATTTTATCAACTGAAAGATGTAGGATTTAAAGCTGAAAGAGTGGAATTATTAAGAAATTCAATGTGTAATAAGGGGGAAAAGGTTTGTGTGAATAAATGCAACATTATTCATGAAAACTGACAAAAGTATCCTACTGGCAATAGCTCCTGAAATCTGGATTAGAAGCCAAACAAGAGATATCTGTGTGTTTTTTGCTGTGAGTATAAAAATATGCCTTAGGAGCAACAATTTCTCTTATTCTTTCTAATTCTGATAGGCCATTTGCTAATGAAAACTGAAAACATCCTATATTTTTAGTTTTCAAACTAATACACTTCCTCACAAATGGCTAAAAGGGTTTATGAAGATAACCATCAGATGAATATACAATAGCTACTTAATATTTCAGTGGAAAATTCTTATATTTTATAAAAAGTAGGCTATTTAGACTCCATCACAAAAGCAAACAAATTCAGAACCTCTTAATGGATTCATTGTCTGATCTTGATGGAAAATATCCTATATAATAAAAGGCTAATATGCAAATCATCCCCTTGACCGGGAGTTTGACTAGGAGTTCAAAGGGGAGTTTGACCAGGGGTGGGGCCAGCAGGCCAACCGCTCATGGTTCTTCCCTCTGGTCGGCCCTGCCCCCGATCAGTCGCTCCATCAGGGGCAGAGCCAGTCCACCAACCCCCTGCAGCCCCTCTACCTGACTGGCCCTGACCTGATTGCCCCCTCTCCCTCTCCCCCCCAGCGCCCAACCTGGACCAGGGGTGGGGTCAGACAACCAACCATCCATGGCCCCTCCCCACAGTGGGCCCAGCCTGATCCTCCCGGATGCCCCCCATACACGAATTTGTACACTGGGCCTCTATAATAGTTTTATATAATAAAAGGCTAATATGAAAATTGTCCCCATTGGTGGGAGTTCAACCAACCGGGAGTTAGATGTGTGCTGATCACCAGGGGGGATGAGGGAGTGGCATGAAACAAAGGAAGGCCCCAAAAGGGAGACCCTAGCTGACAGCCACTAGGGACCCTACCCATGCACAAATTTTGAGTACTGAGCCTCTAGGCTTTAATAAGCACTTGCTATTCTCCCTATAAGTTACTACAATACTACTAAGACTATGTTTTCCCCCCATCTTCAGATGATGGTGGATAAAAAACATTGTCTATAACACAAAATAATTCTATGGGTAATTATTAATTAAAATATATGCACATGTGCATATATAACTTCTAAAATTGATTTTTTAAAAAATATATTTTATTGATTTTTTACGGAGAGGAAGAGAGAGGGATAGAAAGTTAGAAACATTGATGAGAGAGAAACATCGATCAGCTGCCTCCTGCACAACCCCACTGGGGATGTGCCCACAACCAATGTACATGCCCTTGACCGGAATCGAACCAGGGACCCCTTGAGTCTGCGAGCTGACGCTCTATCCTAGGGGTGTTGAACTCAATCAGAGAAGGGGCCAAAATCTAAAATCCAGCCTAAATCGCGGGCCGAATGGTTTACTGAACAGTCATAAACTGACAATGTCATAAACTGACAGCGGAGTGCAGTGATGACAGCGCGGTGCGGGCCACATTGCAAGGCCTGGCGGGCTGGATTTGGCCCGCGGGCCTTGTGTTTGACACATGTGCTCTATCCACTGAGCCAAACCAGTTTCGGCTAAAATTGATTTTTAAAAAGCCATCCAGCAAACAAAACTAATATACATAGTAAAGATCCCATTTAATTTCCTTCAGATTAACAAAAAGAGAATCTGAAAACACTTTTCATGTTAAAACACTGACAAAAGAAATAAGTAATCTCGAAATTAACACAAAGATATGTACGGAACAGTCTGTGAGCGCAGACATTTTCTCTGGTATCCTAGTTCTTGCACAGCTCCAAAAGCTTTTTACTTCATTTACAATCCCAGCATCTGGCTACCCTGGGCTATAATTTCATGAATGAGTGGAGACCTACATAAATATTTTAAAAAATAAAACAAAAAACCTATCAAATTAACAACAAAGCAAAATCTTCTCTGTCCCTCTCACACACACACCGACATAGACACACCTTTAAGCAACTTTCCACATTAGTTAAGTTCATTTCCTAAGTATCCTTTTTATCTAAGGGGGCCTGTGATAATGACGGTAGGTAATACATTTGGATGCTTTTCAGGGGATCACTTTCCATTGGTAATACAGGATTATCCTGTTAACAACAGCTTAAAAAAATTTTTTTAAAGAAAATCCTGTTATAAAACCTCCGGTTGGAACTGCCCTTAGAACCACCTGTTTTCATGCCCCAGTATTAATTAAGTAAAAGAAGTTAAGATAGGCTATGTAACATGGAGAGTCGCAGCATTAATCAGCAGCAAACATGGAAAAAGGACCCACGTTGCCGGGTGCCCTTTGGACAAGGCTTTTGGAGCAGTATGGGATATTCCCGTGTGATGTAGGAAAGAGGGCACCCACGTGTCAGGCCTACGCTGTGCAGGTGACAATATGAGGTGTTAGTAATACTACGGAGAGGACTGGCTCCAACTCTCAGTAGCTTCGTGTGGTCTCTGCTTCGGTGGGGCTCTCTCTAGCCCATCACCTGTGATATTCCTTCTTCCCAGAATCTTATGTGCTGCTTGGATGTAGCTGATTAAATAATGTGACCTTCCTCTAAAGCCCAGGTATCAAGTTGCAGTTTCTGTAGGGAACATATTTTCACCTTTAAAAATAACAGAGGGGGGTATCACACAGCTTCCTTGCTAATATACTCTCATTAACAAACAAACAAACAAACAAACAAACAAACAAAAAAATCCAGCCAAGTAAGAATCCCGCCCTCCCCCCAACAGGAAACCTCTTCTGCAACAGCTCTATTTAATTTCCCCCTGCTCTCAACAAAAATGGAGAGCAATACATCATGGGCCTGCCTGTATATAACAATATGGGCACACTTAAAAACCGCTATTAAAGCATTTTTTGGACAGTGTTATCTTTAAAAATATGGTGATATCACCCTAACCAGTTTGGCTCAGTGGATAGAGCATCGGCCTGTGGACTGAAGGGTGCCAGGTTCAATTCTGGTCAGGGCTATGTGCCTTGGTTGTGGGCACATTCCCAGTAGGGGGTGTGCAGGAGGCAGCTGATAGCTATTTCTCTCTCATCAATGTTTCTAGCTCTCTGTCCCTCTCCCTTCCTCTCTGTAAAAAAATCAATAACATATATTAAAAAAAAAATATATATATATATATATATATATATATATATATATATATATATATATGGTGACATCACAGAGGTTGTTTTAAAATCATTTAATAAGTGTCTTTAAAAGCTATTTGCATTTCAGCAAAAGTATTTACAAACAGTGCTGAAATTACCTGGCTTCTCCACCTCATGACACCCGGCATTTTAGTTCAGCCAGGATTCAAATAATGCTGCCGGGGTTAAACAGTGTCTTCACCTGGACCAGAGAAAATTTATTACAGTTTAATTAGGTATGTGTCTTGGTCTTTGTGGTTTCAACTTGGCTTCAAAAATTCTCTGCTCTGTGTAATGCTATTTTCATTTTGGGGCGGGGGAGGAATCTCTGGCTCAGTCAGACTTGCACCAGCGATGTGTTTTTATGTGGGGACAAAATGAATTGCTCTTGGGGCAGAAATAAACAGTAAGCAGGTTCTGAGCGGAGACTTTTTACCATGGCCTAAATAGAAGTGGGGAGGGGTGTATATTTAGCTACAATGTGACAGTACATGTGTGGTAAAACATCAAATTTCTTTGATCTTCATTGAAATTAAATCAAATCAATATGGTGATAATGATTACTTCATGATAATGAGAAAGTCTGATTGGCTGCTGATGACATCATAAGAACTGCCAGGACATGTTCCTTGTATATAGTTGGCTACATATGTCTTTGATAAATAAAAAAAAAAAAAAAAAAATGTGGAAACATTAATATTACTTAATAATGTAGCTTCGATTTGAAGATAATCTTGACCTAGGAGTTTTCAACAGGAGGTAGGGATAGGGGGAACCCCAAAGGACTTTTAGACTTTCTGCCTCAGAATTTACGAAAGTGTGCAAACAATCTAATGTAATAAGAGCAAAGTGTAAATAGGAAGATGGTACTGTGCGTTACCAACAGTAACAGAAAACACCTCGCATGTCACACATTTTAGTCCAATGACTAATACTTAGAAGTAGAAAAACCTATGGCAAATTGAACTTACACAATCACAATAGTTTAAAAACTTGAAGCTAACTCAAAAGGTAACACCAATCTATTTTTGACACTTGGAATAGTTTTTGCTGACAGTGAGTTAGGACATGTGGTTCAGAAGAGCATTTATTTTTAATCATTATGTCTGGGTTGGTATCTTAAACATGAGTTAATTTTGTCCTTTCAAGGATATTAACTGTTATTTCTTAGGTTGAATTTGGGGGAGGGAGATAATGGTAGCAGAGAAAGTCTGTCCTACCTACTTTGAATAATCCATTAAGTTACTAGCAAATAAAAGGCACTCCATACTGAGTAACTGGGTAATAGCTATTATTTAAGTTTTAGTCCAACTCTAAAGGTAGTTTATTTTTTTATTATTAAAAATTATTGTAAGATTTTATTTGTGACATTAGTCGAGGCTAAATCTACCAAAAAGAGTAATGGGGAAAAATATTTTGAAGTCTAAAAGAAAAATAGACTTTAAAAACACAGTAACTTCAGTGCTTTTCTGTTCTATTTTTAGAAATCAGAATAACTAGTAGTTTGCTATTTTTAAGCAAACTACTGGTTTTTCACTTAATACAAATCATTCCACTTAATGTCTATGCCCAACAGTAACTAAATTAAGATCTAAATTGTAAACTAATTTATCACTTAAGATATAATCACCAAGACAATGAAAGGTCTGATTTCTCCTGGTGGTGGCAATCACCACCATCACCATCACAGCATCAACGTATCAGTTTCTAAGACAATTTCATACATATTTATCTCATGTTCTCAGGGCAGCCTGTTATAAAACACGTTCCTCCAGTGGATGTATCAGATGCTTTGGATTCAAATGAACAATGGCTGGTTACTCAGGCCGCCAAATTAGGTTACAGCAAAGCGGATCTGAACATCTCCCAGAAAAAATCACAGATGTGCAATGTGATAAACATCCAGGCTCTCACGCTCACTGCATGTGTGACCTTGGGCAAGTCACAGAAACTCTCTGGATCTCAGCTTCCTTAGAATAAAATGGGGATAATAACAGCACCCACCTCTCCTGATTGTTAACAGGATTAAAGAGAGTTATTTAGAAAAAGGCTTGACACATCAGTGTTAACTGTGGTCAATGCTCCTTTTCTAGAGCACGCAGGCCCGCGTGTACACACACACACACACACACACACACACACACACACACAAATAAACAGAACTAGTGAATATATAAATTACCAAATTATTTACCATAATAATACTCTTTTTTACATTAGTTTGTTTTGTTAATCTTCACCCAAGGATTTTTTTTTTTTTTAAAAAGAAAGTGGAAGGGAGGGAGGAGAAGAGAGAGAGAGAGCTAAAACGTTGATGTGAGAGAGACACATCAATTGGTTGCCTCCTGCACATGCCCCCAGTGGGGGCCAGGAATCAAACCTGCAACCCAGGTACATGCCCTTGACTGGGAATCAAACCCATGACCTTTTGGTGCACAGGCCAATGCTTTACCACTGAGGCACACTGGCCAGGGCACTGGACTATATTAAATGCAGATGATCTGTCCACTTGGAAACTTTTAGTTGAATCACTGGGTCTCAAGACATTGGTGGTATACCATTATATTTTTTTATTAGTGAATGTCATTAAAACCAATCAACTCCCTCTGAAGATACCAGGGAACAGACTGACGTAGCACCCTAAGTGGTTTGTTTTTCTTCACAATCGAATACAACAATCTCTGTAACCACTGATGGTAATGATGCTAAATTTAGTACTTTTCCATTTGCAAAACACTTTCAGTGTAGTGGTGAGAGGACTCCTGTTTCTTGCTTTTTCTCACTTTCAAAACAATTCTCTCCATGGAGAGCCACATTTCCCACCACCCTCAGGCAGCAGCTCCATTTTTGCCCATTTTCTTACAGATAGTTGAAGTAGTGGAGAGAAATGAAGAAACTCATTTGTTTGTTTTTCAATACAAATTTACATAAAATCTAGAGAAATGAAAATGTTTCACTAAGGCACTAAGCATGCTTAAATTTCCTGAGTAAAAAGACAGCTTGGTTACTGTCACTTATGCTTTCAAGTTTTGCCTGAGTTCTTCAGAAAAGCCCGATGTTCTCTCTGAGGAGACTCACCCCTCCTCAAGCTCGTCCCCCAGGCTGAGAGGCAGCAATCGCCACAAAGCTTGGCTTTTCTCACACAGAATCCTTTAATAGGAAGTCTCCATGTTGCAAATCAGAAATATGGAAGTTTGATGGAGTAATGAAGAAAGTAATGTCAACAGTAGATAATTTTCTTCACTTTAAGAATCAAGATCTAAATTCAGAATCAAGATGTTTAAGCCCTGAAGGTACGGGGCTTCTAAGGCACTTTATAAACAGCAAATAACCATAATGGGGGGAGGGGGGGAAGTGAGGAGGAGGAGGAGGAGGAGGAGGAGGAGGAGGAGGAGGAGGAGGAAGAGGAAGGAGGAGGAGGAAGAGAAGAAAGTAGGAGGAGAAAGAAGAGGAAAAGGAGAAAATGAAGTTATTCTGAAGTTTTCAAAACTCAGTCACCTTGATACTGTTATTAAGGATGAGCAAGGGAAACACTGTGTCAAATATAACAGCACAGAATTTGGAAGTCCACATCATTTGCATTCACTTCTCATGGGAAACAATTCAGGCTTTGCAAATTGTCTTTATTTGGTCTTATTTTACCCTTTATGTGCTAATGGCGGGGCTTATCCCCACCCTAGTCTCTACTGGAAAGTAAGACATGCCTCATCAATAGGACAGGGCATGTGCCCACAGCACAAATTCAGAAGTCCCAAGCAGCAAACGCTTGCTATTTCAGACCTTCTCCGTGCTGGGAGGAACGTAGCTTTGCCCCCTGGTGAGATGCCACTTCTGTGCTTCCTACCATAAATGAGGCCCACTCTTGTGACACCGCACCCGGCCGACCATGTTTACCTCATGTTCCCTTCCTCAAGCATCACTGAGCGCTGCCAAGCGGCTGACATTCCTCAGCTCCGAGGAGCCTACTGTCCAATCAAAGAATGGTTTCCTCCTAACCCGCGGGGGCAATGAACCCAAGATGTTTGTTCTATAAAACCAGGATTACAGCAAGGAACCCCACTCTTTAAAAACATGAACTCTTGGAAGTAAAAAAAAAAAAAAAAAAAAAAAGTTTGCAAAATGAAATTCAATTAAGAAGGATAAGAAGACCATAAAAAAAAAAAAAGGAAAGGGCAGGAAAAGCCTATAATTCACCATTAAAGAAAATGCTGGGAGACAAACACGAAGAGAACAAGCTTTCATGTACAGGAATGGCCCCGGCAGCAGAGTTCAAAACACAGTTCTGGCCCCTCCAGATGTCAGCCGTGAATGAGATCATTAACAGACTCCATGATGTCAGGTTCAGGCTTCTTGGAAACGTGCTGGGACGCTCCACGCACTCTTTTGAACTCTTTGTATCATCTCGGGCCTTATCCTATGAGGGCTCAAACCCCCAGGAAGCTTGAAACTCCCCTCCCCCATGGGCCTGGATATAACCCCATTTATGCTCTCACACCGCGTGGCAGTCACATGAGAAGGTTCTACAAGAGAGACCATCTCCTTTCAATAGCAATGAGAAATGCCTTATAATAATAAAAGTGCTCAGTAAAAATGAAGAATTCCCTACCTTGAACACATTAAGCTGCTGGTTGATGGTCTCTGTTTCCATAGCAACGGGGCCCTGAGACTCCTCATGTTCTTCGGCCTTCTGGAGCAGAGTAGAGAATTCCTTCAATTTGCTGTAGAAATCGCCGAGACGCTCAATTGTCCCTTCCACCTGCTCTTCTCTGGCTTGTGCTCGGTCCAGCAACTTCTTGCACTGTTTGCTCAGAGCCTCCAAGTCCCTTTTGATTCCCACAAGGTCAGGAGAAGTTTCTTCCGTGGCCAGCATCAGCTTGCAGGTTTTGTTGGCATTGTCGTTGCTAGCTATGAGGGCTTCTAGTTTCTTTAGGAAGGCCGTAATAGCCTCCTTCTGCTTTTGTAATGTGTCTACATCTCTCCCCACGGGGGCCATGCTGTCCAGTTCATCATCAAACTCTGCAAACTGGGAAAACATTTCCCGGATGGTATTCTGGAAATGTCCAATGCCCTGAAGCTTGGTTTCTAAGAAGGAACACTTCTCATCAACCTGCTGACTTAAGACATTATGCTCTTGAGCTACGGTTTCTGCCTGTAATAAAACATCAGAGGCGCCCTTTGAGTCGGAGGCCTCTGCCACAAGGTCCCGTGCAAGGCCTTTGGCCAAATCTACCTGTTGCTTCAAGGCCTGGAGTGATTTCTGCTGAGTCTGCAGCATGGTCAGGTATTTGCTACTGTAAGCCTGGGGTCCCAGAGAATCATGGACCTCCAGCTGCTCCTTTGCACACTGGAGCTGCCTCTTCGCTTCTTTGGACACCTCTTGAAATTCTTTAAACTTCTGGGCCATGTTCTCCAGAGAGAATTTCTTAGTGTGAAGTTGTTCAGTGACCATGTCTACCTTCTGGTTCAGTGATTTGTTCTCATCTGTTACCACCTCTTTGTCTGTCTCACAGACACTGAGCAAGCTGTTAGCTGCGTTGTTCAGCAATTCCACCATCCCGAAGTGTTGGTCCATCTCCTTCTGCAGAGACTTTAGCTTGGCAATAGACTTCTCTGTTTCAGCAGGATCCAGGTAAAACTTGATCTCCTCCAGGTTGCTTTGACATTTGTCTATCCAGGGCCGGAGAGTTTCCACGTGTTCTTTATGCTTGAGGGCTTTCCCCAAGCAATCTTTTACCTTGTCTTCTCTTTCTTTCACCTGCTTATTAAATTCATCCCAATGGGTTTTAATTGTGTTCAGTTGTGACTGTAAGGCTGCCTTCTCAGACCCTTGTGTTTCTAATAACAGCTTCTCGCCTTCTGCAATGGCTTTTTCATAAATACTAGACTGAGTAGTCAACGTTTTATTAAAGTCTTCCTGATCTTTCATTAAGGACTCCAAGACATCGAGTTTAGCTGATATTGGCTGAGACTTGTTTAGTTCCGCCTTCTTTGTATCCAGCCACGCCTGAAACTCTCTAGACATCTGCTGAAACTGATGAGAGCTGGCACAGGCTAACTGAAGGTGCTGGACATGATTCTCTAAAAATGAAATGACAGGCATGTTATTTTACATCAAAATGCTGACTTAATCTATGAGAAGCCAAAAAAGGAAAATCACCAAATACGTGTACAGGACTGTCTAACAGCTAGCGTTTTCTCTGCACTGACTATAAGAACTACAAGTGAGCACAAGTTATCAGCAAAGGGGGTAAAGGGAGCCAGAGGTAGGGGCAACAACAACAACAAGACAGTCAGAGTGAGGAGGGGAGATGATGGGAATCAGGGACACTGCGGAAAGGTGCAGGGTGGTGGAGGACAGGCAGAGGACAGTCACGCGCTGTCTGCTCTGCGAGGTCCTCTCCATTCCAGGAAGTGGAAGTGACAGCTGCTCACAGTTCCAAGAATGCTGATAAGGAATCCATCTCTTATCAAATATGACTGCTTCACTTCTCTGACTTGTACGTTATCATGGAGACAATATAATGAAGCCCATAGGAACAGCGTGGGTTTGAGTCTCACCTCAACCTCTCCGGACCTGGGGAACCCTGGGCTAAGGATTAAACCTCAAAGCCTCATTTCCCCAGATGTAAATGGGCAACATTCGTAAACGCTGTTGTGGCCCTTGAGGGACAGTACATAAGTTCTTAGCTTAATGACTGTATTTATAAAAACGTCCATCGTGCCCTAACCGGTTTGGCTCAGTGCGTAGAGTACTGGCTTGCAGACTCAAGGGTCCCAGATTCGATTCCGGTCCAGGGCATGTACCCTGGTTGCAGGCACATCCCCAGGGGTAGATGTGCAGGAGGCAGCTGATCGGTTTCTCTCTCTCATCAATGTTTCTAACTCTCTATCCCTCTCTCTTCCTCTTTGTAAAAAATCAATAAAATATATTTTTAAAAAATAAATAAAAGTGGCCAAAACCAGTTTGGCTAAGTGGTAGAGCATCGGTCTGTGGACTGAAAGGTCTCAGGTTCGATTCCGGTCAAGGGTATGTATATTGGTTGCGGGCACATCCCCGGTAGAGGGTGTGTACGAGGCAGCTGGTCGATGTTTCTCTCTCATCAACGTTTCTAGCTCTCTATCTCTCTCCCTTCCTCTCTGCAAAAAAATCAATAAAATATATTTTTAAATAAATAAATAAATAAATAAAAGTGTTCATCACAGTAATAATTATAATCTCAATAGCTAATATTATCAAATAAATGAGTAAGTAAATGAGTAAGCCTCGCTGATGTGATCAGTAAACAAACCCAACCAATTGAAAAGTATGAATGGAGTCTTTACTCGGCTGCAAGACGCCTCGTATTACTTTTCAGGCAGGACAGAGAGAGCAGGTGAGTGTGCTCTTCCCAGGCAGGCCCCTCTGATCCCAGGCCGTCCCTGCTGCTGCCTGGGACAAGCCCTGGTCCCCACGCCACGGAATCGGGGCCACAAGAGGGGAGAGGGAAGCAGAGCCCCACGCTTCTCTTTCACACATTCCTCTGGGAAGGTGGATGTCTGACAGAGTCAGACAAAAATAGCTGCTGATGAGAAAACGAGGAAACCCCTTTTCGGTAACGGGATTCATCTGTGTATCTGGTGACACAGGTGTGTCACACAGCAACAATATTTACGTCTTTTAAAAATCAAAGTGGAATACAGGAAATGTGAACGGGCCTTCCTTCGTTAGGTGGATTTTGCCAACACTGTCCCGCCACTGTCCGTGTGAAACGACCCTCACTGTGTGTGTCCATGCACACACCTGCTCTCCACACACTCGTGTGCGCGGCCCTCTCTTCACACATGCTCCCGATGGGGACAGATTCTCTCTAGGATCCCAGGTTCCTGGCAATAGCTGGGGAATAGGCCACCTAAGATCTCTATTTCCAGGAAATGGGTGTGTGAGAAGAAGAGAGACAAACCTGCTCTCTGTTCAATATCCTTGAATGACTTTAAGATGCCTTCTAGCTGCCTACTGAGTTCTGCCTTCAGGTACTCCTCTTTAACCAGCGCTGACAGCTCCTCACAGAGGGCCTGGGCCGCTTGTATCTGCTTCACCTCCTGCTCTATTTCCTGCTTCATTTTCTGGGCTGTTTCCAACTGCTGGCTCATAGCGTCAGGGTGCGTGCTCACGGCCACACTGCTGCTGAGTTTGTCGTCCAAATCCCCCAGTTTATCAGAAAGGCTTCTCAGCAGGCTTTGATACCGGGTGCTTTTGACAATGGCTTGGTCGATCCAGTCACATCTGTCACTCAACTGTCCTGTGAGGCTGTCCCATTTCTGGGTCACAGCCGCCAGCTGCTCTCTCACGATCCCATGGAAAGCAGGGTGTTCACCAGGTCGGCTCAGGATGCCCTGGCCCGCTGCCGTGAGCTGCTCATACTGAGGTTTCCGGGTATCAAACTCTTGCAGCAGAATCTAAGGTAAAGAGGAAATGAGGGTAAATAAACACTCAAGTCATGGAATAATTAAATGCAGAAAACACAGCTCTAAGTTTCTAAAGAGACAGAAATGCTACTTCTCTAGTTTTTTCTTTTTGAGGTTTAGCTACTGCTTTCCTACTTTTGATTTTGAGGGCAGTGCCATTACCTTAAAGTAAAGTAATCCAAAAAGCTCTGGTACTTCACAGAGATACCAAAATAAGTTCCCCCAAAGGGGAAAACAAGGCAGATAAATATTTTAAGCAGTCTGGGCAAAAGGAACAAAAATTCATGTATGAATTTCCATATAAAAGGAAAACACTGCTATTGGACAAGTTCCCACTGCACTAACCCAGATTTGTTGTTTTTCTCTTTGTAGGATTTTAAAAAATTACAGCATTTTACACCAACGGGAGTTAGACTAGATTAACTCACGGTGCATTGATTTACAAAGGTTTCTTTGAACGTAAGATTTATTGACAGTCTTTATAATCGTGGTTTTAAATCATGTTGCTCAGAATGGTCTCTCATAAAATGAGAAGACCCAAACATTTTATTTTTCTTTAGTTAATAGGGGTGTCGAACTCAATCAGAGAAGGGGCCAAAATCTAAAATCCAGCCTAAATCGTGGGCCGAATGGTTTACTGAACAGTCATAAACTGACAATGTCATAAACTGACAGCGGAGTGCAGTGATGACAGCGCGGTGCGGGCCACATTGCAAGGCCTGGCAGGCTGGATTTGGCCCGCGGGCCTTGTGTTTGACACATGTGCTTTAGTACAATATTTTATCTATCTCTGAGAGACTCCCAGGATTGGGGGCTGTTACTTCTCCCTAAATGTTTATGCACAGCTTTTGTTTCCATCCTCTTCACATGGTAGATGTACATGGATTTGTATCTTTCAAGTTCAGGGCCAGCCTCTCTGCTCTAACACCACTCCTCACCCGTACAGAAATCTCAACCCCAACAGAGCTTCTGTGATTCCAGCCGACTTAAATGTCATGGATGTTTTATCCCTTGTGGATTTATTCACTTATAATTATTCTAGTCTAACTAACCCCCTAGGCTTCAAGGTTCCCTCTCTGCTTCCCTTATTCTTTCTCCTCTTATTCAGTTTCTCCCCCTCCACACCTCCATCCCCGGCAAGACTGTATTGCATGAAGTTTACAAGTTTCATTATCATGCTCAAAATAAACAAAACCTCAAAGGAGGCATTTCTAAACAATAAAAAGCATTTACTAGCTTCTCATAAAAAAATGTTATTACTTATACAATCACATTAACACTTCAAAGATGGCCCTTTGTAACAGGGTCTGGGCAAACCATAATCCATATGAAATGATCAAGGGTCTTAACCCACCCCTGGGCTCAGTAGGCTACTCTGGGATGCCTCACAGCTTTCGTCCTCTGGGGTTTATCATTAACCTCAGGACGGTATCTTAGGGGCATCGGAGACATTACAAACACACTCCACAGCCCTGAAAGCACATACTCTCCAAAGCTAATCTATTTGTAATGAAAACATTTGTCTTGTTAAGTCAAGTAATACTCACCTGCACCTGCTGCTTTTGTGTGTTCAGCATATTTGGGTCAATGGACAAGGGCCCAAGAACACTGATCATCAGTTCTTTTTCCACAAGCCACTGTTTTAACTGAGCCTCCCCGGTCTGGAACTGAGTTAGATTGTTAGAGGATTCTTCCAGTTTTTGTTGTCTATCAACTGTCAATTTATTGAGTTCTTGCCACTTAGAGTCTGAAAGAAGACAGAAAACTGGTGTTTGGTTCTTATACATTTAACATGATTATATCAAGGAAGACTCCAGGATGTGACTCAAAATGTAATAGCTATCACTCTGCATTTGTAACTTTTCTTACAGAGCTGATTAAAGTCTAAGCTAAGAGAATTGCATTTATTGATACAGATTTTATGGCCCTGATGGTTGTCTGTGAACTGAAGTAAGAGGAAAGTAAATGTGAATCTGATGTTAGAAGATAACACAGAATATGGAATATTCCTTACAGCAAACAAGATCTTGAGCTCCCTCATTCCTTCTAGAAGTTCTCTAGAGTCTGTTAATCCAATTATAACTGACCTGCTAGAACAGTGGATATTAATTCTTTCATTTAATAATTAAATCTCCAATGATCAGTTCTAGGCAAGTGATTCCCATTTTTAAAAAATTTTAAATTTTATTTATTGATGAGAGAGAGAGAGAGAGAGAGAGAGAGAGAGACAGACAGACGTCAATTTGTTGTTCAACTTATTTGTGCATTCATTGGTTGACTCTTATAAATGCCCTCAGCGGCAATCAAACCTGCAACCTTGGCGTATCGGGATGACACTAACTCAGCTTCTCAGCCAGTGCTGTGACCCTAAAATTTTTATATCTGTACTCAATCATCCTCTTCTATTCAAGTTGCATGTAAGTAACCAGATGCTTGAAAAGTACACTAAGAAATCTCATTAAACTCAACATTAATAAAACACCAAAACCTCATTACTTGACTGTGGTGATAAACAAACAATATAATATACAGATGATGTATCATAGAATTGTACATTTGAAACCTATGTAATCTCATTAACCAATGTCACCCCAATGCATTTAATTTAAAAAAAAATTTAAAACTCACTATGCTCCTATCAAAATTTGTGGACTTTTCTGACTTTTATATTTATTTCAAAGGTTATTCTCTCTCTGTCATGTCCCTGAGATGCAATAATTCAGAATGTTATTTTATGACTCTCCTATATCGTTTGTCCTAAAACCTCAAACCCATCCTTTACATTTCCAATGCCTTAACTCCATTTTGGTCCTCACCATGGTTTGCCTAGAGACCAGTGTCTCTCAAATTTTAGCTGCATTAAAGTCACCTGGAAGGATGATTACCACAGGTTGCTGGGCCCACCCCCAGAATTTCTGATTCAGGAGGTCTGACGTGGGGGCTGAAATTTTGCATTTCTAACCTGTTCCCGAGTGCTGCTGCAGCTGCTGCTCCCAGGAACATACTATGAGAACCTCTGAAATGACCTAAACTGAGGCCCGAGAGCCACATGAGACTCTTTGGCCCCTTGAGTATGGCTCTTCCACAAAATACCATGTGTGGGCGCGCATGTACAGTGCCATTGAAACTTCTGTGCCCATGCACAGAAGTCGGTTTTCAGCTCTCAAAAGAAATTTCAATCGTTGTACTGTTTGATATTTGGCTCTGTTGACTAATGGGTCTGCCGACCACTGATCTAGACTACCAGTCTTCTAACTATTTCCCCTGCCATTAGTGTTTCTCAGCTGTAATGCATTTGGTTCTACAATAATTTCTCTCTCTCTCTCTAAAAAAAAAAAAAAAAAAAAAAAAATCACTTTTACATATGTCACTTCCTAGGCTAAAATGCTTGAATAATTAACTCCTCACCACAGATGATAAAATCTGAAGACCTCTGCTTGACATTCAGGGCATTCTTCCACAAAATGATCCTTGTCTACTAATCTTAGAGGGGTTGCACTTCAAGATGAATCCTCAGATCCAGCCCTGCTGATCTTAACCAATATCACCAAACTGGCTTCTACTCACACAGGCCCATTCTGGCATACTCTACCTCCTCTCCATGTATTCCAGGTCGACCCTTGCTTCCCACGCCTCTGGATTTTACCCTCTGTTAGGAAACTGTTTCCTGTTCCTGTCCCAACCCCCTCCCCCCCTCGCCCAACTGCTCCTGATGGCCTGCTCCTGAAGCCAAGTTATTGACCAGCACTGGAACACAATAGTCCCTCAATAAACATTCACTGAGGGACAGAATTGGTTGATTTGATGGATTTTCTCACCTAACATACCATATACTAAAGGCCTGATTTTAATAGACCCCTCCCCAAAATCCTGTCTAATGGCACCATTCTATAGGGCACTTTGTAGTCACATAATCGGACAAAATAGTAATGCAATTAAAACAATAAATTGAGAGGAAGAAATATCTAAATCTTATCAGGAAACTTTTTTGAAATACACATTCTTCACTCCACCCCTATTGTAAAATCGTAATAATATTCCCCCAAGTAGCTTTGATATCCCAGGTGAGAGCCACTGAATTAGGGACAGTTCATTATAGGGCAACAGGACTCTATGGTTGGATTCAATACACGGTTGAACATTAAGGTCCCTTAGGATAATGAAAACACACTTACAGATTTCTAACTATATCACAGCATATCTGAGTCTAATCTTTAGATAAAGATAATGGGATGATGGAAAGTAAAATGATAGTACTTATCATCAAAGCAAACACACAGCACTATGTGTCAGGTACTCTTCATCTGTGCTGTACACACACTAACTCACTTAATTCTGAAAAGCGATTCAATGCAGTGGGAAAGCTGGTATCATTGTCTTACACTCGTTTTCCATATTGTTATAATGAACAGGGGTGATAAGATAATTAGGCTTGTGAAGATTCTTCACCTAGGAGAAAGAGTTTATATAGGGGCAGGACAACTCTGGAGGATAGGGGAGGATAACTCTGGAGGCCAAACCATGAGACTTCTGTGGGGAGCTCCTTTTTCATGCTGGTTGGGAAAGAGAACAAGAGCATAATGTGGGAGTCCCAAAGGGAACCCCGGGGAAGAAAAGGGAGCCTACCTTTTTTTCAGACAAATAAACTAAAAGGAACATTTAAATTAAAATATAATACAGCATAAACAATTAGAAGCACCAAAAATCTAGTAACAAATAAGCAATAATGAAAACATGTTATTCAACACACAGCATGTTATTAACTAGTGTCTACCTTCTTCATAAAAATAAATTTAATCACCGTGTTTAGCAAAAATCCAAGAGAGACCCACCAGATAAAATAATGCCAAGTTAGCACAATTTAATTTGGAATGACACTTTTACATACGCAAAAATAGACTGTGAAACTGTCAAATAAGTGAGGCTGTTGGATAAATGTTTTTTGATAAAGATTAGGATTGGGGGGTGGAGGGGTAAGACTGAGCTTCTGTTCATGGAGTCAGTGTAACATAACATACCTATTTCTGTCAACATCTGTTTCCATTTGGAGGCCTCAGGAGTGTCTGGGTTCTCCTCCAGCAGCTCTGTCAATTTGTCTTTCAACTCCTGCACCTTGTTTACATTCTGTTTCAGTTCTGCCTCAAATGACTAAGAAGGAGGGGAAAAAATTAAGTAATTGCATTAAAGTACGTCTACTACATCAAAAGACAAGAACACAATTACAATAGGGAACATTTTCTCTAGCATGACCAAAAGAGGAGAAATTCCACTGTGAAATGCTGAAGTGGGTGAGGACCTGGATTCAACAGGGTCTTTCCTTTCCTGCTCCTACTAGTCTCCAATGGTCTGACAAAAGAATCCCAAAGAGAAATGCTATCGTTACAGAGATAACGACTCATCCCCATTACCTAGTAAGATTTTCATATTTTTCTGAAACAACTCCTTTTGGGGAAAAAGGAAGGTGACATCAGAAAGATTGAAATTAATAAGATAATCACAGGTGGAGGTGGGCAAAGGGCAGGAAATGTGGTCGGGGAGAGACTTTGCTTGGGGTGATGGGTACACGATACAGTGTGCAGATGATGTTTTGTTGAAACCTGTATGGTTTTGTGAACCAATGTCACCCCAATAAATTCAATAAAAAATAAATAAAATAAAATCCTTATCGGATGAATCAAACATCTGGTGACAGAGACTGCCAGATTTGAGAATGTGCTAGTGAATAAGCATTTTTCTGGACAATACAATATAGAGTTCAAATATAGGTTAGAGTTTGTAGACATTTTTGCCATCATTGCCTCACTGTAAAACGCTTTTCCCAGTATGGACAGTTGTAGAAAGAAATACTGTCTATGAATGAATGGGGAAGCATGAGCTCCCCTATTTCATACTAGACAGAACAGATCCCTAATACACTTAGCCCTTACATAAATCTTTCCCAATAGCTGACGGGTTAAAATCCCAGACTTAAACTGATTTAAAGGTGGCAACATTGCTTATACCCAAAGGTTCACTCATCTTTATAATGTCTGTGTGCAAAAATAGGTGATTGGTGTAATCAATCTCTACGTAAAGGCACCTTAAACAAAGCTGGCCAATTATTTGCTGAAGTTTATGGAGCAAGAAATCAGAACAGGCCTCCTGAGCACCAGGGCTCACTTCTGAACACCAGTCTGTTCTCTTTCGTGTCTTTAGGAAGTCTCCAGCACATACCTTATTCTGCTCAACTTGGGTCTTCACGGCTTCGGTATCTGTAGGTGTAGGTGCCTGATGCCATTTTGCTGCAGTTTTGTTCATCTTCTGTAACCACTGCATCATTGCACTTGATTCTTCCTGAGCCTTCTGCAATTTGGTGATTTTAGTACTCAGTTCGGCTATTTTGTCCTTAAGTAGGAGGCCAAGATCTTCATAACTGTGGCTTATGTCTGTCATGTCTTTTTTAATAGATGTTAATCCTAAGAATAAGAAAAAAATATTCCGTTTTTAGGACTCGTTTTCAAGATGTTTAGAGAAGAGCTCTAGAAAGAAATGTTGGCTTTATATGATATTCCCCTCTACTTTGTTAATATTAAGCCTATTATGATCAAGTGATAGAATTTTAGAAGTAAAAGGTTAGATAATCTTATTATGCTATTTAGTGACAAATAATTTAGGGATATTACATAATACAAGTGGAATTAAACAGATATTTTAAATAGAATAAAAAACCAAAACCATGAAATATTACTTATTAATTATTCAGGCATCAAACTCAAGGAAGTAGCTTAAGTAATATGTCAAGTGGCAAAATAGCACAAATTAACCTAAAGAAGGAAAATAACCAAATGCCAAACTAAACTGCCGGATTTCACTAATTTCAGATGAACAAAATTGCATAGGATGTCATATAAGTATGATGTTTATAGTGAATGCGACATTTTAACTCAAGTTTGAAATGTCAATATAACTACTGTATACTTCTAAAAATATCTCCTCTAAAAAAAGAAGACCCATTTATTTTAATTAATAAGCACTCAAGAGTTACTATTCACCTTTATTTGCCAAAATTTCTTGGGTATCAGTCCCTTCACCATTTAATATAACTCCACCTGCAAAAATATTAACACTGAAGTCACTTGTCATAAATTTCAATAGTATTTCTATACATTAATAGTAAATGACATTAAATCAAACCCCTGTAAGCAATAATTGTTTAAACATTTTATTACTACTTAAAAATGTAAAATATAGGTAACCCCCCCACAAAAAAATGTTACACACTTTAACAGCTGATAGGTCACTTAATTTTCACTCAGTTTCAGGTTTAACTGATTTGAAATAACAGGTGAAGCCAGATTAAACTTTGATTAAAGAAAAATATCCTGAAGTGCTGCTAGACTATTTTTTAGAGGAATGCATAAAAGATAAAGTTTATGGTACAAAACCAGCAACAGTGGATGAATTTGGATGCATAAATACTGAACGAAATGATTCTTGATGTTTGTGATTCCATTGGTTCATGCTATCAGCAGTGCCTGGACCAGAAGGGTCATCAATTTGAAAATAGGCATTGACCAAAAAAATTACTCATTACTGTAGATTCTTTTAAATTTTGAAAATTAACTACATGTTAATAAATAATGACTTTATAGTCATTCAAAGTGTGTACCCATATTTTGGGACACCCTGTATGATTCAATTTCAAAATTGAATAACCAAAGTGTAAAGATCAAGCCATACCCTGTCTTCTATACAAAATGTATTCCTACAATGGTAACATGATCATCTTAAACATTAGTTTCAGTAAATTTTGAGTATACTACTATACGTTACTCATTAAATATACACTTATAATAATACAATTTTGTGATAAAGTTCCTTTGTTGGTAAAGTTACTTTAATGACAAATGATAAAATCTCTGAAGCTCAGAAGTCGCTCAATATGTGTGCACAAAGCACACACAATTGACGGACAAAAAGAATGTCTGCCTCACTTAAGGAACTGAAAATTGTCTGATGCAGGTATTTAGTGTTCGCATGCATTGAATAGAGGCAGAATGATGTAAAAAGACATGATAGAAAAAAGTAAAAAAAACACACAAAAAACCCTATTACTAAACTCACATTATGTCAACAGAGAGAGGGGAGAGCACAGTGGCTCTGAGTCCTTGGGCTCTGGCTTTCAACTCACCTGAATTTTAATCCCAGTCCCCTAATTATGGCTGTGTGACAGGGCAAATTAATCACCACGTCACCACCCTGGTGGGGACCATAATACCTATCTGGTGAGACCACTGTAAGAATTCAACATAGTAAACCTATTGCCTACCAAATAGACATGGCTCGGTGAGCAGTAATTATTACTTCTCTTTAATTATATAAGCATGTAGCACTGGTACCTTTTTCATCATCAAAACGTTAAACAAATAATTAGACTTTCTCATTCACGTATGCATTGGCTACCTACCCAAAACACAGAAGACATATCCCAAAACTAACCACATGAGAGGAGTCCAAACAAACAGAAACATTTAAATATCTGAGTCTTCACCTAAATGTTGTCCCTTTTTAAAAAAATCACACAAAAAGGCATTTCAGATGGAAGTGCTCAAGATTTATTCCTACTATGTGTAGTAGTTATCAAGAATAGGAAAAAAAAATTTTTTTTTTTTACTATTGCTAATATAAAGTGAGCATAAAGAACTAACACAATTGAATTCCTTTTCTTAAAAATAAACTTGACATTTCAAGAAGTCTGATTGGGAGAGAAAGGGGAGATCATCACTCCATATATAATATGAGGGTTCCCTGAAATGGGATTAATAGAGCGGAATAAATGCTTGGTTGAGAGGCCCAGCTGAATTGTCCCTCACAATGGGGACAGCTGGGGGCTGGGCAGGACAGATAAACCACAGAAACTCTCAGAAACTCAAGATATGTGATCTGCCTTCTGTCTATTCTGTCTTACAAAGAAAACCCGATATTAAATTAAAAACTATTCCCACAACATAAATTAATTTTAGAGACACTATTCATCCGTGAGTCTCCCTTTCTATTGAGGAGAATGGAAAAGGTTGTGATTTGGATATACTGGTTCAACTATTACATACCGGCTTTCTTTGGGAATGGTGGAAGGAAGAAAAGCAGATGGGAATAGAATGAAAGGTCCACTCTACAGAAAAGAACCTGCTTCCTTCCCTCACTTCTCTCCCAGGAGACCAGGCTCCTTTCTTTATCCATTATTTCAAAGAGAATTTTAACATCCCCATTAATTAAGGTTAAAAAAAAAAAAAAAGACACCCAACAAATTGAAATGTGATCTTTCCACTCCCCTAATATGTTGTTCCTTATTCTTACAGATTAATTTGGCTACCTTTTAGCTGCCGTCTTTCATAAAATAAAACATAGAGGGATTTGAAATGTGATGCATACAGATACTTTTCTATGGCACTATTAAACTTAACTTCTAATAGAGGTTAAGATGCCATTTTTCTTGTCACTTTCCCTTTGTATTTCTGAGATTAGTTTATGCATTAAAATCTAAAACGTAACACACAAATAAAATTCACACGCATAGGCCCAATTCTTAAGGTGTTTGCCATGAACATCAATGAAGCACCTACCTGATTTAACTGCTGCTATTGCCTTTGCAGGCGTGGTCACGGCACTTATGAGGTTACATAGTGAAATCCCACTGTCACTCACTTTCTGAATCTCTGGTGCTTTCAAACTCCACTTCTCTTGTAATTTCTTGAGGTATAAAAACACATTATTTTTCAGTCTTTGTAATATTTTCGAAGTTACACATTATAATCCAAATTCTTTAAACATGTCTTAACACAATGATGATTGTGGGTCCTGATTCGTGGGGGAGTGGGTGGAGGGAAAAGACACCATCCCTACGTGCTCCGACAGCCCAGGTGACGGTTAACGCTGTTAGCAGGGAGAGGGAAGCGGGCCCCAGCTTGCATTCTGCTCCCAGCCACCGTGGAAGCCAGCTACTCCTTGCTGCCATAGGTTCTAAACTGTCAACTGTAAGCACGGGAAACTATGCTAGGTAACCGTCAAGCTACAAGAAGAAAGTTTTAAAGGGAATTCAGAATTCCACTTGATAGCAAGTTTTAATCAGCGAAATTTCAATGAATTAAAAAAAAACAAAACAAAACAAAAAACAGCACCTCTACAGATTTGGAATATAAAAATCGGCATAACTGGTCGTAGGTTATGATGAGCCAAATGACAAAAAAAACGTGTACACTTTGCACTAGAGATTCAAATCACGTTTACCTTCCAATACTAGTTATAGTGACATCTCCAAGCTACAGTAAAATGTTGACTGAAAGAGGGATTCTTTTACTTCACATTATGAGAAATGGTGTAAAAAAAATAGCTGGCACTAAGCAAAGTCTTGGTAGAAAAGGAAACTTAGATACCGTACTTAAGAGCCAGCAACTCACTAATATATCTCTTAAAACACAAATTAATTCCTCAAAAGGATTGGTTAACCCCATTCACTGATTTCCAAATATCACCAAAATATGTTGTACGTACATGAGGCTCTAACTTACGTGATGCTAAATAAAAGGAAACCACTATTAATCTTAACCTCTAATTACTGACACAGGCAAATGAGAAATTAGTATTTGATTCAATGATTCACCTTAGTTTCTTCCAAAGATTTTTCTAAATCCTCTGCACCAAAGGAAGGCTGCACGACGGGAACTCTTTCGGTTGTTTCTTTGATCCAGGACTTTAATGACTGAACCAGGACTTGGAAGGCATCCATCTGTCCTTGACAAGAAGACACAGCTTCTTTTCTACGTAACAGAAACCATTTGAGGAATTTAAGCCATGGAGAGTGCATACTCCAAAGAGCTAATTATTAATACATAATCATTCTCACATTGGACTTACTATAAAGAAAAAAAAATCTTCCCCCACATACGCTCTAACCATTTGATACAGGAGGAAAAGGTTATCGGTGGGAAGTGAAATCTCTTTGTCTATTTCTCAAAGGCAGAGTCCATAGATAAAGTGAGGAGAAGTAAAGAAATCTGTAACCCATATGTAAAGCCGCTCTATAAGGCTACATAAGCTCTCTAAAGCTATATAAACAGCTTTAACATTATTTAGATTCAATGAGCTTTGATCTGTCCACTTAATATGGTGCTTTTACGGCCAGAGGGAAACATTTACACATCATAGACATGAGGGGAAATGCACCGCCACCTAGTGGTTTCTACACCATACTACAGGCACTTTACTGGATGGCTAAAAGCAGGTGCCTTAGAACACACATAGTTGAGTCACCAAAAGAGACCTAGTGACTAAAAAGTTTTAAGGGGTGCCTCCCCTACAGAGATTCTGGAAGTTCCACGGTTAACTATATGGATCTTTCTGTACCTCAGCACCTCGGAGGGAGGGCCCATGCCTAGCACATGAACAGCTGTGAAGACAGTTCCATTTGGAACATGGACAACATGCGGGTAACATGTGCACATGTGCGAGTGTGTGGAATATTGGCAGATAAAAGTCTACTCCAGCTGGACGAATTACTGATGACTACATGGTTTTAAAACTGAATCCATTTTAAAGGAACAACCTAGAGTTTACCTAAGAAAATAAGACTGTTTCTTCTGTGTAATATGTGAATTAGATGTGATATGACAAGGTGGAAAATATAGCTCTCTGAGTAGTTCAGACAAACAGTCAAAAGTTTTAAGTAGAGATTAGGAAGAAATAACAAATACTTGAAAGAGAAATAGTTCTTTTCTTTTGGGGGGGGGGGTCTTCTGTATAAATGTTAGCAAAACCAGATGTACTATGTACTCGAAACTAGCATGAGATCAGAAATATAAAAGTGCAGTCACAAGGCTTATCTCTACACAGCTTTGTAGCTCAACTTAGGTTCCTTTTATTGTTTCTTATCTTGTTTGTTCATAGAGTCATGTATTAGCTATGACTCCTAAGAAAGTAAACTGTTATTTAAAAAAAAAAAAAAAAAAAAAAGCCAGCTTCTGAATTGAGCCCAGAAAGCAATGAGCCATGGGCTATTTTTCAAGGTTATTTCTGCCTTTGCAAATAAAAGATGGTGTTAGCCAAAGGGTTCAGACACTATCATGAGTTAAGGTTATTTCAGTAATACACTACCACCACATTTTCCTTACATTAGTGCTCTCCAGTTTTATGTAAGAAGTCTTGAGTTTCCCTCCTAAATATTTTAACAAAAATACATTTAATTTTAATTGAAAAAAATATTAATGTAAAAGCACTTATAAAGTTGATGCTTATGCACAAGTTTTCAAAATTGTTTCAAGTTTCTATATAAGTAAATATAAATAATGTATTCTAATTAGTATCATGCAGAATAAAATCCAGCTTCTTAAGTGATGCTTACTTTTCTTTGATGGTATCCTCCATTTCTTTGAATTTCTTTGACAAATTATTTGTTTTTTCAAACACCAGGGCCTTATCACCTGGTAAGCCATGGTTGGATATGTCCTTTAAGAGACTCTGCAAAACTTCAAGATCTTTTTTGTGTTCTAAGAATTCAGAAGTTGATTCCTACAAAGCATTCAGATAGTCAATTAATGTAAGATGTTGCTAAATCTTCAAAAGACATTCCATCAAGAGGTATGCATGGGACACGCATCTCACATGAGAATAATCCTGCCCTGTAGTCAGTACTCTAAATATAAATAAGCATGTGAGCAGGCTGTGTAAAGAGGAACACAGTAAGCTTCATTTAATTTAAAAAGGCACTCTTTACATCTGTCCCTTTGTGAGTGCTGCACATAAGAAACTTATATTGCCGAGCCAGCTTGGCTCAGTGGTTGAGCATAGACCTATGAACCAAGAGGTCACGGTTCAATTCCCAGTCAGGGCACATGATCTCCCATAGGGGGCGTGCAGGAGGCAGCTGATCAGTGATTCTCTCTCATCACGGATGTTTCCATCTCTCTCTCCCTCTCCCTTTCTCTCTGAAATCAATTTCAAAAACATGTTTTTAGCCATAGCCGGTTTGGATAGAGTGATGTTAGCCTTCAGACTGAAGGGTTCCAGATTAAATTCTGGTCAAGGGCACATGCCAGTATTTCAGGCTCAATTTCCAGTAGTAGGCATGCAGGAGGCAGCCGATCAGTGATTCTCTCTCACCATTGATGTCTCTATCTCTCTCTCCTTCTCCCTCTCCCTTCCTCTCTGAAATCAATAAAAAATACATATTTAAAAACAAAGCATGTTTTTTTTAAAAAAGAAGCTTATATTGCCTATGATATGTGAAAAGTGCAGCCAGCAAAGGCTTCAAGGAGATGTTGGGGTTTGTGATTTTTAAAGGAGGGAAGCAGAGATCTTTACGAATCCATCAGCAACTGAAATGATGACGGCGAATTATAATTCTGCCAGTAAACGTATGCGCTTGTCTTAATTGTTACTCTGCTTGATCAGCTTGTGAATACTACGGAAGGCATACCTGCATATACTGAGACAGTTCTGTAACATCTTTTCCTGGCACATCTGCTTCTGTGAGAGCCCTAGTTTTTGTCTCCAAAAATGTCTGAAGCTTTTCTGAGAGGCTCTCAAACTGTTCTACTTTGGTTTTCAGCTCCTCCATGCTGGCCAGTTTCTCCTTGTGTGTACGACTTGCTTCTAAAAACCGAACGGACAAGTCCTTCATTTTGGCTTGCAGCGAGGATGCAGTAGATGGGTCTGTTGTTTCCATGAATTTCTTCACTTTCTCGTTCATGGCATTCATGCTGCTCTGGCGACTCGCAATGTCCTGTTCCAACATCTGAAATGAATCCAACCAGGGCACATGTTTTGTAAGGATGCTTACAAATAATGTCCCGGAGTCTCGAAAAATTACTGTCCATAACAACATTAGCTTGGAGAAACTGTGACTAAGAAAGGGCAACGGAGAGGACTGACTGACATGTCTGATCTCTCCCTTGAGGAATCCCGTCCCAAATCTCTTCAAGGGAGAGGAGAGAACAGCTGGCTAGTGGCCTGCGAGAGGCAGGGGGTGGCTGCCACTCGGCAACCCTTGGGATCTAATGGAGCCTGGGGATTATCCACGGTCCTAATTTTTAAGAGGCTGGACAACAACAAGATTGATCTGATTAACCTCACGCGCAGCTGGATGAAGCAAGGCTAAATGAGACAGGACTCAATGTACGTGTAAGCCCTCTACGGTGAATTCTATTCATGAACAAGGATACAAAAACTCTTCCCCTACGCCATAGAAAAAAATCATTCTATACATTTGCTTTTGTGCAAGCACTGCTTTCCACAGGTACTGGTACATTCATAAAATGTCTGTTGTTCTATCTCCTTAAATTTACATATCTTGGGAGTTTAATCTGTGTGTTTTCTTAACCTAAAGTGGTATTATTTATTTTCTTTTTTCCTGGTAACTTACAATGTGCTTGCTGATGACATCCTGAAGAGCAGCAGAGTTCAAGGGCAGTTGGCCTTGATCCTTCAGAGAACTCTCCACACCTGCCATCCAGTCCAGCATCTCGTCCAGGCCGTCCTGCACGCTCAGCGAGCGGGTCAGGGTTATCTGGAGCTTTTCATTCCGCTCGTTCACACACTTGGACAGATCGTCGTATCTCCCAACAATGTCATCTAGTCCCAAGAGATCGGGAAATATTATCCGATCTCTTGGGACTAGAGATCGGATAATATTTGGGAAATATTATCCGATCTCTTGGGACTTTTAAATACTTAAAAGTCACCTTTGCCCTATTCCTTGTCAAAAATACACTAAGGTGAAATTACAAAATGTCCACCTCAAAATTGGAAAGAGAAAAAAAGTTTCAATGATAAATTCATAATGCGCAATTAGGGCACCATCTAAAACATTAAAAAAGAAAAGAAAGATCACAGTGGAGAATGAAAAACCAATACTTTTTAAAATAGTAAATATGTGTATCATCCACATTGGGAAAAAACATTGTTGGATACAGAAACATTTGAGTTGCCCTGGAGAGATGAAAGCAATCTAACCAACAAATCTTTGGAGTAAATACACGTTTTCAACGTGGCATGTCAAATTAGCCATACTTATTGATAACTATATGGGAGGGAAAAGCTGACACGCATACAAAGCTATTCTCAATGAAAATTTACCTTTTTTTATAAAAAGAATTAACCTTTATGTATAAAAAATCCCTCCCACTCCCTCTTGCTCACATGTATAATGTTTTAAAAATTCATCTTTATTTTTGAAAGTAGATGTCCCCTTCTCCCCCTTATTGACGCCTCTTCACTCCATACCTGCCACTCCCCATCATCATCCTAAGCACAGTACTCAAAGGCACAGAAATTAACTGCAAATGTATTGAGAAAACATACAACAATGAAAATGCACTAAAAATAGAGAAGGGTGAGATTATGCTTCTAAAATAAAGTTTAATTCCAGGCAAAAGGGGAAAATAAACAAGATTAACAGTTAATCTATCTCAGATAAGGTTAATTTTACTTTCAAGTCTAACAACCCAAGATGCTAAAGAACAAACACAAAAACACCTTTCTGGTCTAATTTTTACTTGCATGTAAAGCTCTACATTTTCACACCTTCCATTCTATACTGCAGGCCAATGAGAAGTTCCAAAGACAATTTTTAATATCTCTCTCTCTCTCTCTCTCTCTCTCTCTCTCTCTCTCTCTCTGAAACAACCTTTTGTTAGTTGTTAACGTTATCACTTAATTTCCCAACAATTTGAAAAGTCTTTCAATTATTTCCAAATGTTTTAGTCTGATATACTATAGAATGCTTCAGGAGAAGAAAATTTGGAACTGAAATATCTCTATAAAAATGAAATCCCTTACACGCTTGTAGCTGGCCTGGGGAACATATCCATATAAACAAAATTTCTTTTTAATTGTTCTAATGTTATAGCATGAGAACACAGTTTGACAAATTTTCACTGAATTGAAACTTTAAGATGATTTTTAAAGAGAAAATGGCTCCTGTCACTGAAGGGCAATGAAGATTCTCCCCCTGATAATGTTGATGGGGGAAAGGCATGGCATTTTATGAGCACCGAGGTGCCACCAGCAGGAAAAAAAAAAAAAAAAAGCAACAGGTTAAGCATAAGCCTTCATTTGATAGTCACAAGAGCCAATGTTCTGAACCACAGGCCGTGATTGGGCAGCTCTGTGCATCAGCAGGGTACCATCAGCTACCTGTTCAGTTATGGCAGGTGATTTCTGGAACAAACAGCTATCCTAATAAGGTTAATACAATTTCAGCCTGACTGCTGTTTTTGAACTTCTTAGTGATAAAATGTCACTGTCACTGAAGTAAATTCTTGATTTTTAGTAATTAAAAATTATTTTAGAAAAAGGTACAGAACAACATGTACCAAAATTTTTTATTTTTTAAGTAATTTAAAAATTTTTGATTTTCTTAGAAACTCCTCTAAATCTTAAATATGCAGAATGGGGCAAAAATAGGTTTATAGCTGTGAGTACAGGAAACAGTTTATTCTTTTATTATTTGTTACTTATTTTTCATATGAACAACCGTAAGTCTACTTTTGCCCCACCCTGTACTTACATATATTCCTAAAAAAATATTTTTTCAGAGAGAAGTTTTAAAGTCTTAAAATAAGGTAACATATGGATTGGAAACAAATATAAGTGAAATTATGTATGATTAACAATCGGGGAAAAAACGTCAAAACGACCCCCTTAAAAGTAACGGAAGTACATATAATACAGTCTTTCTTTCTCCTCTCGGTATCTATGCCCAAATCCTTATAGCAGTGCACTGGGATATAGGAAAAAGGACTCCCATTCAGATTTTTGTCTTGTACTTTAAATTTTTATATTTTTGTGTTTTATAAATATAGTACATGTGATAGGATACAATAGTAATATGTGTATATAATTTATCAACATATATGCATATATAAGGGTGTATATCAATATTAAAAAAAATCATTTGATGGGATACAAGATCAAAAGAGTTTGGATGTCTGTAAGAAAGAAAAAATAGTTTTCCTGTCTATACAGTGGTTTTAGAAGAGCAATGTTTCTTCCTTCTCTTTGGCTAAAATTTCTATTCAGATTTTAATTCAGGTGCTCTTTGGGAGAGGAAACATTTACCTAATCATCTGCTGGTCTCTCAACCTCTTAAAGCCATGCTCCTGCCTTTGGTAGAGTCAGATTCCCCAAGAGTCTGTTGTAGCCACAGGTTGAGAGTCTAGCTCTGCCCAATCCCATCTTGGGAACTTCTACTTTCTGTGGTGATTATCAGGTAAGAAGTTCCTGTTACACTGACTACATATAAAATTAAAATCGAAATACATTCTTCTCAAACTACACAGCTCCCATTTCCAGACTATAATATTCCTGCCAAAGAAGGAATATTCTCACCAGAGAGAGAAACATTATTTCACAGGGAAAGGGCGGGAATGACAACAGACACTATGAGCCTCTTCTGCCTGTCTGTCAGAACCCCTTCTCTGAGAGTGTGCCTGAGAGGAAACAAGGGAAGCAGCACTCACCCAGGGTCTTCTGGATGTCATTCCTGGCTGGAAGTAGAGATCCCCTGGCATCTAAAAGCACTTCAGCTGTTTTCTTCAGTTTCTCTACAGCCACCTGCTGGCTTGATATCTGTCCTTGCAGAGCCTGAAGGATCAAATGCTTCGATTACACTCAGGACTGAACAATAGATTTCCAATGTGAACAAAAAAGTGACTAACAGTAAGATAAAGGTAAATTGGACAGAGTCAACTTTTCATCATTATAAACTTAGTCCAGAATTCTTAGAATAAAGCCAGCTATAAAGCGGCGCTAGCAAAAGCATCAGCCAGTTGGGGAAATACAAATTCAGCCTTTTGAAATAAACCCTGGAGCATATGTTCATGCTAATTGGCCTGATTCCTGAACCTGTGACCCTCAGCCTCAGCTCCACAACTCCCACTTCTCTGCTTTGTACAGTACCCGCACCCCCCGCCCCCCACCACCACCACCACCAGGAATAAAAAATATAAAAACAAACAACAGAAAACCTTTGGGACCATTTCTTTTCTTTTCTTTTTTTTTAAATATATTTTATTGATTTTGTACAGAGAGGAAGGGAGAGAGATAGAAAGCTAGAAACATCGATGAGAGAGAGTCATCGATCAGCTGCCTCTTGCACACCCCCTACTGGGGATATGCCCGCAACCAAGGTACATGCCCTTGACCGGAATCGAACCCGGGTCCCTTCAGTCCCCAAGCCGACGCTCTATCCATTGAGCCAAACCGGTCTCGGCCTTTGGGACCATTTCTACTCTACTTAAAAATACAATAATTAAGGGCTTTTATTTGAAGCAGATCCTAAGTCACTACGGAGTCATATTACTTTCTGTTAATTCAATAAAGGTCACTTAACATCTAACATATTCAAGAAGATCTTGCTACATTTTGTGAAAAACACAGAAATCAAACAGACATGAAGCTCCCCCACAGGGATCTTCTAGTCTAAGGCAAGGAGTGGAAAGTGCCTAAGGGGAGTAAAAAAAAGTTCTACCAGAAGCTGAGAGGAGTCGTCACTGGAGAGAGGCACTGAGATGGTCCTGGAGAAAGGGTGGGTGTGGGCAGACAGAAGAGGAGAGGGAGGACATTTCCCTGCAGAATGAACAAAGATGGCAACCGAAGCGTCCGAGGGGAAAATGAGGGTCCCATCCAGTCTGTAAATGTGTGCAGCTGAATAACTAGCAATAGGACTGAAAGGTCTCCAGCGTCAGGCTGAGGAGTTTGCCTTTTATCCTGAAGCAACAGGGCTTTTGAGTAAGGGGTTGGCATGCTCAGAGCTGTCTTATGGAAGGAAGGCTATGTTGGTGACACTGTGCGGGAACATTCGATGGGAGAGAAATGTAGCAGGGATACTGGTTAAGACAAGGTCAGCAGTCCTGAGGCGGAGAGTGCCTGTCTGAGCTGGGCAAGCAGAATTGGTTTCGGAGCCGGGAGGAGTCCACAGGACGTGGTAATCGATCATCTAACGCTGCGCTCACCAATATGGTAGCTGCTCCCTACAAGTGGCTTTTACATTGAAATCGATTGCAAGCAAGTGAAATTTAAAACTCAGTTTCTCAGCTGTACTAGCCACATCCAAAGCTCTAAGTAGCTAGGGGGGACTGGTGATTACCGTGTGGGACAGAGCAGATCATGGGACATTCTCATCATCACAGAATGTGCCCCTGGAATCACTGCTTGAGAGGACAGGTGCACGGGACAAGAGGTGAGCTGGAGGAGAGAAGTACCCCAAGGTTCTAAGACCAGGTAATTAATGGGATTCATAAGCAAAAATGTTTAGGCGCAAAGGAGCATCTGTTGGGAATTTGCGGCTGCCAAGCGCTGTTAGGACACTCACGTAGAAAGAAACAGCACAGCTGGGAACAGAGGAGGCTCTGAACTCAGGCTAGACCTAGCCCTGAAGCACTGGAGGTCAGGACCCATGATGAGACTGTGAAAGGAGAAAGCACAGAAACACCAGAGAAGGGCCATGCAGCATCATGGAGCATATTTAGGTGTAAGTGGTAAGGAGGGGGAAAGAGGTGGACAAACATCATCAGGGACAGGGAAGGGAGCCCAGAGTATTTCTGTCCCCAGAGTTTAAAAGAAGAGAGAGTGGCAGCGGTGAACTGCCAACTGCTTCAAAAGGATAATGCAACTTTTCATTTGTTGACTAGAGGTCCCTGGAGTTCTCTGAGCGAGCAGATGCATTTCAACAGCAAGAATGAGGAGGAAAGAGACAGAGATGGAAACCATAGGTAAGTCTGCCAGAAGTCTGGCCCTGCCTTCCTAACACCTCTGTCTAATGGGCTGCCTGGCCACCCAGCCCCATGCTTGGCTTTAATTCCACTTGAGGTTCTCAAGCTCCTCTTCCAGTCTCACATTTGGATTTCGAATCCCATATGTCGGACTGTAGATGAACTCATCCCTGGCCATGGGCCCAGGTTTCCAACAGCCTCTTGAATGTTTCCATCTGGGTGTAAACCATCACCTCAAATTCAAAAAGCTCAATCTGAACCCATTATCTCATTCTCTACACCTGTATTTCCTCCTGGGTTTGCATCTTATTACCCAGGTAATAAATTTGAGGATCCTCCGCGACTCTCAATCCTCCTTCCCACATGCAAATCAACCATCAAGACCTAACAATTTTACCTGCTTAAAATATATGTGTGTATCTTTTTCTTTTTTAAATAAAATCAGATTTCTGCTCTGTATTTCTGGAACACTGTAAGATAATCTCTTGCTTAATTGGAAAAAGCATCCAATGTCTTCACTGCTATAGACCCCCAATGTGTTTTGTGGAAAATACATATCTATGTATATCACTCCCCTCTTTAAAATCTTACAGTAGATCCCCATTGCCTTCACAATAAAAGGCAAAAACTTGAGCATGCTATTGAAGATCCAGTGAAAGCTATTCCTTGATTCTATCTTCAATGTCATTTTTCTCTATTTTCTGTTCCAGAAATGTCCTACAACACAGCTATTTCATAGCTGTTTGCTCACCCTAGATACCTTAGCATCTCTACATACCAACCTTCCCAGCAACCTACCCCTCATCATTCTCAGCTGAACTCTTATTCACTATTTAAAATTCATTGGGAAGCCTTCCCTAACTCTCCTCAATCCTAGTTGTAAGTATTCCACCCAGAAGCTCCCATAAATTCCTAGTAAATATCGTTGTATTTATTTGTCTCTTCTAGCAAAGTATAACGTCCTCTAAAATTAGGCATTTTTTTCCTACTCAGGTTTCTGTTTTCAATGCCTAGACCAAGTGCTTGGCATATAGTAGGCCTTGATAAAAAAAACTTCTGGAATATGAAGAAATCCAAAATGCTAATTCAAAAAGATATAAACACCCCTATGTACACTGCAGCATTATTTACATCTAGAGGCCCGGTACACGAATTCATGCACAAATTCATGCACAAATTCATGCATAGGTGGATTCCCTAGGCCTGGCTGTCAATCAGAGCAAATCGGGGCTGTCTTGTCCAGTCCCCACTGGGCCAATCTGGGCTGGCCAGCCAGGGGGAGGAGGGATCATGGGAGGTTGTGGGAGGTTGGCTGTGGGAGTGCACTGACCACCAGAGGGAAGCTCCTGCATTGAGCATCTGCCCCCTGGTGGTCAGTGTGCATCATAGCTACCATCTAGTCATCTGGTCATCCGGTTGTAACAGTCACTTATGCATATATATATGGAAGCAACTTAAGTATTTGTTACAGATGAAAGAATAAAGATGTGGTACATATATACAAAGGAATATGGCTCAGCCATAAAAAAGAATGAAATCTTGCCATTTGTGACAGCATGGATGTACCTAATGGATATTATGCTAAGTAAATAAATAAGAGAAAGACAAATACCATCTGGTTTCACTTGTATGTGAAATATAAAAACCAAAATAAATGAATAAACAAAACAGAAACAGACTAACAGATACAGAGAACAAACTGATGGTTGCCAGATGAGAGGTGGGGTTGGGAGAATGGGTGGAAAAGGGGAAGGGATTTAGATATACAAATTTGTAGTTATAGAAGCATCATGGGGATGTAAAGTACAGCATAGGAAAATTAGTCAATAATCCTATATAATAAAGAGCTAATATGCTAATTAGGCTGATCAGCAGAACAACTATCCTGACAACCTTCCAGACAACCATCCGGATGACCTTCTGGACAAAGCCAGGGCTGTGAGGACTGAGGCAGCTGAGACTACGAGGACTGAGCCCCTTGCATGAATTTCGTGCATCGGGTTTCTAGTCCTATATAATAAAAGCCTAAAATGCTGAAATGTTGTGCCTTTTGGTCAACATAGTAGACAGTGAGCCACATAATCAGACAAACTGAGAGGAGCAAAAATGGGGAGACAAAGAAACAGCCCCCATATGAAAGAAAAGGAGGAATCATAGGAAAAGGATGTGTTTGGTCATCCAGTGACCTGTAAAATGTCCAACCAATCAAATTGTAATATGCTAATGATATCCTAAGGCCACGCAACCAGTCTCTATGATGTGTACTGATCACTAGGGAGCAGACAGTTGATTGGTTGACCAGTTACTATGACGTGCACTGACCATCAGGGGGCAGATGCTTCGATCGGTAGGTTAGCTTGCTGCTGGGGTCCAGCCAATCGGGACTGAGCAAGATAGGCCAGACATGCCCTAGAACCCTCCTGCAATTCCTCCCCAGCCCTGATTGTGCACCGGTGGGGTCCCTCAGCCTCTCCTGCACCCTCTCCCAATCCAGGACCCCTTAGGAGATGTTAGAGAGCCAGTTTTATTCCAATCCCACTGTAAGATGCAGGGCTTACAGCTGGTGAGGGCTGCTGCAGTGACACAAGCCTCTCTGGATCGAGACTGATTGGATGCTAGCCCACAGCAGGCACAGTGGGGCCGGGATGAGTGGGAATGGCAGGTAGGAGCTGCAGGCAGCATTGGACTGCAGGTTTCAGCCAAATCCCTGCCGGCCAACCCGAGGGACCCCATCTGTGTACCAATTCGTGCACCGGGCCTCTAGCCCTATCTAATAAAAGAGAAACATACAAATTGACAACACAAGTCACGTCCACCAGCCAATCAGGAGCAAGTATGCAAATTAACCCAACCAATATGGCAGATAATTTTCATATCCAGGCACAGAGCAAAGACTAAACACAGTAGAAGGAAGCCAAGTGCTGCAGAAGAAAGCGAAGCTGCGAAGAAGCAAGCAGGCAGAGTGGGGGAGAAGGGAAGGAAGCAGGTGGGGTGGGGGAGAAGGGAGGGAAGCAGGCAGGGTGGCGAAGAAGGCCGCAGGAAGCCTTATTCTTACAGGAATCTTCCTACAATGGGCCTCTAGTATTGTAATGTATGGTGTCAAATGGGTACTAGACTTAGGGTGATCACAGTTTAGATACAGAAAGGATTATATAAGAAATTCCTCAAGGAACCTTGCCTATAACCAGACTGAAGTCTAAAAAAAATTATTTTTAAGAATGTGAGTTCCCCGAGGGCAGAGGTAGGGTTTTAATACCTTATGTCTTCACAAAACCCAATAATGGGCCTAGCATATAAACGTCTACCAGTAAACAAATGCATGTAAAAGCTGTCATGGTTCTATAAAACCAAGGATGGCCCTGCAACCAGCTTAAAACTTAGAAACGACTGACAAAAGAAGCATCCCTCCTTCACCTCTTCTCTTCAAAACACTCCATGTCTTTTCTCTCCTAATTGTGTCCAAGAGAGTCAATAGTTTTTCATTCCTAACATGATGCCAGGTTATAATTGAGCTGCAGTCATGGTTGATAGTATTACTTTGCGAGGGGGGGGGGGGGGGATGACGACGTCAAATTAAAGTATTCAAATGTATGCCACATATTGTCTTTAATAGATTTCAGTGAAATTAAATCATGAAAGAAGTATCTGGGACAGAGAATACTGCAAGGTCATGACCTTGGTCTCCTGCCTGGGCCAGCAAAAGATGAGCCTGAGTACTTGCCCAACTCATAAAAGCTTCGTGACTTATGGCCATCCCAGAGATCAGGGAAAGGTTGGAAGGCGGTCATTGTCAGCCAATGTGACTGAGCTCCACGCCTGGTCCCAGACCCAGGCCTCCAGACTGGTCCCAGAATCCTGTCTTTCTGTGCTTCGTGTGGGGCAGAAAGTCTGTAGTGTTTGTGGATTTCCTAGAAGCAGAACTTGCGTAATGTCATTATAGCCCAGGGGCATCAGGTTGTTGACAACACAGCAAACAGTTCTTTGAATAATTATGCTGATAACAATGTGCTATTGGACAGAAATGTTTCAAATGAGCCAACTGGGTTTCCTCAATTTACATGTGTTATACAATTAACTATAAGTAGAAGTTAGAATTATAAATACAGAAAAGGCTGAATTTTTGTAGTGGTCTTATGTGTTTATACTATAGTTAAAGAAAAATAACTTTTCAGTGTTGTTAATAGAGCTGAAAGGAATGGAGACTGCCTGATTCTCATAAAAACTATGCTCTCTGGAGGCTGAAATCGTCTGTGAGGAAAACATCAAGTGCCAGGAACAACTTTAATCACACATTTAATTTTTAAAACGATGCTGTGGCTTAATTAGAATTCATGCTCCTCTGAGGTGCTGCTTTTCTTTTTACACTTTCTCGGCTGCCTTAGGAATAGAGAAATCATCTTCCACAGTACATGCCAAGTAAGATGTTTAAATTAATTCACGTTTCTGCTTGGTTAAAATAGCCATACATTCTTTTGCCTTTCTTTTCCTTTCCTTTCCTTATTTTCCCCCTCTAGGTACAGAAAAAAATTACTTTTACAATGGATATAACCATCTTCCTAATACAGATACAACTTAAAATGTGTTGTTTTCTGTACTTTTCTATACTCAAATACTTAGCTATATGATTAAATGTAGGCAGTTTTAACAATTACCTAAAGCTACTGGCATTTCCTATAAAAATAATAGCCTCTATGTAACAGCATCTCCTCCAACGCTCTCATGTACACTGTTCTTAGACAAGTTATCAAGTGAGAATCAGAAACTTAATTAAGACAGATCTGTTCCGGTGCTTGTGGGAAAAAGAGAGAGTAAACAAAACAAAACAGAAAAAAAGCAAAGCCCCGGCTGGTGTGGCTCCACTGGTTGGAGCATACTCCCGTACCCTGTTCATTTTCCAGTCACGGGACATACCTAGGTCGCAGGTTTGATCCCCGGTTTGGGTGTGTACACAAGGCAACCCATCCTCTTCTCTCTCTCTCTCTCTCTCTCTCTCTCTCTCTCTCTCTCTCTTACCCTCTCTCTCTCTCACCCTCTCTCTCTCTCTCCTCTCTCTCTTTCTGCTTTTCCCTCTCTCTAAAATCTATAAGCATATCCCAGGGAGGATTAAAAATAATAATAATTCACCACCATAGTTAAAAAACAAAACACACACACACACACACACACACACACACACAAAACAGTGTTAAAAATTTACATTCAAAGGAATGAGGCAACCACTTGGAGGCTGCATCAACGTAGAGAAGCTGAACTGGTCTAAGACATCTCCCTGGTGCCTAATGTAGAACCGGTAAACTCTCCAGCCAGGAAAATAGCAGGGCCACCATCCCCCTTACCTCCCCATACTTCCATCCCTCTTCTTTCTGCCTTGGTCTGACTTAACCTACCATGTTTCACCCAAGGGGATGACTTAGCTTTCTTCCAGCCTGAAGTCACCAGTCTCAGGCAAAACCTAAGGTTAAGCTCACTCAGTCGGGTACCTGTTTTCCTAGTTAATTCTGTAACTAACAGAGGCAACTAAATTCTGAAAGGCAGTTGTTTAACTGGCAATACAGTGTTTACTTTCTAGTTCCAGTGCCAATAATATTGCTACTCACCTGCTAAAAGGAATCACAGGATAGATTAATGAAATTAAACTTTCAAATTCAAAATAATTGGTCATGTGGAATAAGAATAAGATACTTCAAAAATTATCTCCACTTAGATTGTAAAAGGGAGGGATAAGTGGTAATGGAAGTAGACTTGACTTGGGGTGGTAAACACACAATATAATATGAGGTATTGTAGAATTATATACCTAAAACCTATATAATTTTATTAACCAATGTCATCCCAATACATCAAATAAAAAATAAATTAAAAATAATTATTTCCCCTTACATTATGATGTAAAAATATGTTTAAATTTAAGAAACAGAGACTCTCCTTACCACTGCTGTATGCAGTTCCCACATCAAGCCTGCATTTTTTAAAGAACAGGTATATTCTTTGAAAATTGTGCTAGGTAATAACAAAAGTTTATATCTCTATGAATTATGGGAATGTTCAATAAGAACACCAGTCCTAATCCTCAGAGCCCACATGTGACAGTAACATTCCTTCCTACCTTCTACCTGTCCATAGGTAATAGATGGGCCAGATCTTGTTCTAAGTGCTTCTCGGATAGAGCAATAAACAAAATAAACAAACACACCTGCCCTCATGCAATTTAATTCTAATGGTGGAAAAAAATAAACAAAATAAATATGTATAAAGATAAAAAAGTGGCCCAGACGATACTGGTTTTTGTTTTTGGAGGAGGGAGGGAGTGGTGGGATATAAGTAATCAGCCATAACAGCAATGTCAACCTGGTTAAACAGCAATAGAAAAATAATCTCAAATATATATATATATATATATGCCTAATATGCAAATTGTCCCTGCAGGAGTTTGACCGGGAGACGGGGAGTTCAATTGCACACTATGATGTGAGCTGACCACCATGGGGTGGCGTTGAGTGAAGAAAGACTTGGCCGGCAGTTGGCAGCCAGGGAAAGAGGGCTCTGGCCGGCAGCCAGAAGGACCCAATCAGCCCTGATCACCGGCCAGACCTAGGGACCCTACCTGTGCACAAATTTCGTGCACCAGGCCTCTAGTTAGACAATAAATAGACTGCTAAAAATTAAAGTTATAACTCTCTAGAGGGAGAAATATACTTTTCTCATCCTTTGTTCTACTTCCAGGTGAAACTATCACAAAACTGTGGGAAAGGTTTTCAGTAAGACTCAATGAAGGGCTGGGTCCCCGTCCTCTCTCTCTCTCTTTACCTTGGTCTCTTCTAACTGCCTTTGCAGATTTTTAGGGTCCACAGCAATGGGTTCAGACAAGTGTTTGCTGGCTGTGACCTCGAAGGCTTGGAGCTCGGAAAGAAGTCCACACGAAGCATCTTCATAGTGTTGATACTTATCCACCAGGTCTTTAAGATTATTCCCAAGGACACTGCACTAAAAATATCAAAAGAGAAAAAGAGTGGAGAATTAAAATCTACCATTTTTATTTGTGTTAAATAACCTTAGCACCTATGAGTGCTATAACTTAGAAAGCTCTAGACTTCAAACCAATGTGAGCTGGAACTGTAGGGCTAAGATTTTTCTCCTTTATATGAAAAAGTATCCTCTAACAAAATCAAGAAATACCATAAAAATGAGCAGATAGTCCTAAATTTATACACATTTTAAGACTTGTTTTCAAGGGCTGAGTCTTGATCCAAAGTGAAAGGTTTGGATATCAGTCGTCAGAGGCAGCAGATCTACCAGAGCACATTCCCATTGAGTTTTATATACCAGGTTGCTAGATATGTATGTGATGGAAGGGTTTTCAAGGTCCTTAATGAATCACCTCTATACATTGCTCAAGATTAATTAACACAAGAAGGGCAAATAATCTATATCAGAATGAAGCCAAGGCCAGGAGTAAATGATGCCCTTCAAATCACTTGTGTAACTTGGCCAGTCTATTCAGCTTATATAGTAAACAGAGAAATGTCTTCTTAATTTTGCGGTTTGTCCAAGAGAATAAGAGAAGCTGAAAGAGTCTGTGAGTTATTGAGTATTAAAATAATGCACTGATCAAATACATCTGTAAAACAAACACTTGCAGTATTTGTGAAGGAAATTATCTGAGACGAAACTTTAGTTCTCAAATTTGTGAGGCTGTGAAATTTAGCAAGCTACTCTGTTGCTTGGAAACAAAACATGAACGCCACCTGGTGGTAGAACCGGGTATTACTAAGTTTTAGAGTTAGAGCTGCCTAGAAATCACTCAAAACTAAAGTGATAATAATAATAATAACTACTATTACTACTTTAGGCTCCTAAACTTGAAACACAGTTTCTGAAGTAAAGAAGATGAATAAGACTGACGTAAATAAGATAAAACTACCTATTTTCTCTGCTTCAGTTGTTTAGATTTCTCGCTTCTAATTCCAAAACAAATGTTGAGAGAATAATAAAAAACTATAATCACAGATTGATCTTCCCCTTAAAAAATAAAACTAAACTTACCTTAGAGTAGAGAGACCTGAACCGGTCCGTGGCACGATCCAATTTGCTCTGGACTTCTCTGTGAGCAGCAGAAGTGTCAGTATTATGCTGGTCGGCCTTGCCATCTCTTTTGCTGTAAGACTTGGCTGCTTCCAACACCCTGTTTCCAGAAATTGTGATGTACCTCAAGTCGCCTTTGTGAGAAATAACATCTTCTGAGAAGCTCTTCTGCCGCTTCAGTTTGGCCATTAAGCCACTGAAGTCATCAGCCCCCGCCTGCAGGTTTTCCAGCTCTTGCTCCGACTGCTGCAGCCAGTGCTCGAACTCTCCATAATCCGCGTCGAACTTCTCCAGTTCCTCTTGCAGAGAATGCGTTAACTTCATTTTCTTCTCCGACTCGGCCAGTGCGGTTTCGTAGTGAGCTTTCAGTTCCTTCATGTTCTTCTGCAGTTTATCTTTGTCCTCGGGAGAGAGGTAGTGACCCTGCGTCTCCAGCAAGGCTTGTGCAGACTGAGTGGCCAGGAGGACGGCTTGCTGCTGAGAGATGATCTTCTCATGTTGGGCCTACGGGGAAACAGAGACATTGTGACTTTAAAGCTGGGAAGGGGTTACTCTGAGGTTGTGGGGAGCTCTCCGTTGCCTCAGGACCTACAAACTTCAATGATCTATAGACAGACAACTTGCTTCTTGTTAACCTTTCAAGATGCACAGTACTTGCCTTTTATTGGTAAATTTCAGAATGGAAAATGCTAGGTTTCAAGTACTCTCATCTTATTTTTTAAGATTTCCAATCTCCTTGAAAGTACTCATATAATCACATATGACAGAGGCTATTGTTGCGAAGCTTTGGGAAAATGTAACAGATCTGTCCTCCAATTCTAAAACAAGCATCTGCAGTCAGGTCTCATTATACTCACTGCTTCCTCACAACACCTTAAAGAGACTGCTTAATGCCTTTACCTAATTACTGAGCAAATAGGTATAAGGTTTACCTATTACATGATCCTAAAAGGACAGTTCAACAGAAAACAAAATTTTGTAATTTTAAAGTGATCAAAACACTATGACAATAGTTAAGCAAGAACAGCCGGGACCGGTTTGGCTCAGTGGATAGAGCGTCGGCCTGCGGACTGAAAGGTCCCGGGTTCGATTCCGGGCAAGGGCATGTACCTTGGTTGCGGGCACATCCCCGGTAGGGGGTGTGCAAGAGGCAGCTGGTCGATGATTCTCTCTCATCGATGTTTCTAACTCTCTATCCCTCTCTCTTCCTCTCTGTGAAAAATCAATAATATATATATATATATTTTTTAAAAGCAGTTAAGCAAGAACAATATAGATGCTGAGAAGCCCAATGAACTTAGAGGAACACACAATAAAAAAGAATACTGCAGTTACTACTAGTTCCACGGGGCCTCAGTTTCCTGCATGTGGAAGATGGAGACAGCAGCCCATACATGTCACATGTGCCAAGTTGCTCTTCTCTTTTATAGACCTTTTATAGACCCGACAATAGGATTTAACAACATCATTATGTTGAAGACAACACACCTTAACTTTCTGGTATTGCTGGTTCAGATTCTCCTCAGTGGTTCCAACTGGCCCATCCACCTCAGTATCCAATAGGTTACCATTCACTTCGTCCTCTTCTCCAATCTCCGACTTGCTGTCACCTTCTTGGAAGTGAGTCCCGTTCTGTTCAATCACCGGTTTCTGTTTTATCCCCGCCCTTTCTGAGTCTTTGTCAACATGTGACAACCAGTCCAAAAGGTTTTCTATTTTGGTTTTGCTCTCTTCCAGCTGCTTCACAGCTGCAACCTGGGGGGAGAAGGGCGTTGACTATGGGTATTCTGAATGCGGGCCCAGGTGTTAGTTTTAAGACATCCCCAAAGGTAAACATTTAGATCATTTAAAATTAGAGTGGGCATACGAAACAATGACATACACTGAAAACTGAACACACTGACATTAAACCTTAGAGGAATAGGAAGTTACTCTGACGTTTCCACTGTTCTTAAAAACACATTCCAAAATTTAAGCTATAGCAATCAATGAGCCCTCACATACTTCACAATTAGGAAGTCTCAGAATCCCACTTAAACTTTGTAGAAAAGGTAAGCAAAGCCAGCTCTTCAAACTTTTTGTGGTCATTTGGTCAACGACAAACGTGGAAACCCAGGATTCTAGTCCCGGGTGCCTGTAGTTAGCTTAGCACTGCCTGTCCTCACTTAATGAATCAAGAAGCTGTGATCCTAACCACTTTTAACAAAGCCACAGTGCACCGCATGCCTGAATAAGGACCTTTTCTGTCTCTTCCTTGATTGCTGTCGTCACAGCTTTCTCCAGCTCCTTTTTCGACTGCTCCGCCTTTAAATTGAGTTGTTCACACTTTATCTTAGCTTCCTTAAGTTTCTCTTCAATCAAAGCCTGATCTTCTCGTGACAGCTTTTCACCATTCTCTTTCAGGAAGTTCTCTGTGTTTTTCACTATTTCTGCCAATGCCTGTGCACTTCCTTGCATATCTTTCTGTAAATCCTTATAACACAAAAGGGGGGAAAAAACATATTAGCAGATTACTACCTATTTAACTTTTCCAACGTTGTGATTCTAAAAGGGGATCTGTGCAAAGAAGGAGAGTCTATCACATATAGACTGAAAGAGCACACTCAGTAGGTTCACTGAGTTGGTTTACTTCAATCACAGTATTTAATACTAAAGGCCCAATGCACGAGATTCGTGCAAGAGTAGGCCTCCTTCCCCTGGCTGTCAGCACTGGCTTCCCTCTGGCACCCAAGGCCCGGGCTTCCCTCGCAGCTCTGGCTTCATCAGGAATGTCGTCCAGAAGGACGTCCGGTCTAGTTAGCATATTAAGCTTTTATTATTATAGATAATTTGAAATCTCAAATAGCCTTAAAGCAATATATGAGATTTTCATGTTTAACAAAGAGATGAGTTTAGAAAACATTGAACAATAAAGTATTCAGTATATAACCTATTTAAATTTGAATATATCAGATTTTTATGTTATATGAGTGCATTTATAAAACCTTTTAAATATATAACTATATTATTTATTCCATTTCTAAACACTTTTTTTTTTTTTTTAAATATACATTTACTGCTCAGGGTAAAATCAGGTAGTTCTCTAAGTTATGGACTAAGTTGTTCCTAAAATAAATTTTTAAGATATGTTTTCATTGATTTCATAGAGGAAAGGAGAGGGAGAGATAGAAATATCAATGATGATAGAGTATCTTCAATCAGCTGCGACCTGCATGTCCCATAATGGGGATCGAGCCCACAACCTGGGCATGTGCCTTGACCAGGAATCAAACTGTGACCTCCTGGTTTATAGGCTGATGCTCAACCACTGAGCCATGCCAGCCAGGCACTAAAATAACTTCTATACAAAGATAATCTCTTCTAAATAGCTTCCTACATCCAGATTTCTCTATGTATTTTCTCCTCTTCCTTCTTTATTTGGCACTTTAATTCTCCATATTGCACTGTTTGAGTTTTCATATTATTTTTCATACTTTCAAGACTCCTCAAATTCTGAGTATTTGAATTGAAAGAGGTATTTATTGAACTACAACATTGTGATATTAACTGTGCTGGTCACATAACATACAATATTCACTTAACTTTTACCATAACATGGCAATGGAGCTATATGACCAATGAAGAAACTGAGGCTCAAAAGGTTAAATTATAAAGGTGTAGTATCTGGGATTTAGACCCAGAGCTAGCTAGTTACAGTGAGAATGTTATTTCTTCTGACATCAAAATAAAGATATCTTTATCATTATTGCTTATCTCTTCAATGAAAGGGGACACATTGCAGAGAAAGGTGAAAGGGATAAGAAAGAGCTAAGTAAGTGAAAGAACCCTAACTGATGGCTATTTCACCTGATTCTGAAAGTGAGTGGTTGGCCTTAAAAGGATCCGAGTTTTAATTCATCACACAAGGTATTTCCACTACCAAAACTCCTTTATTATCTCCTCTACTCAGCATTTCACAAAAAAATCAGTCAAGAAAATTATCTGGCTTGCTTGAATTTGGAAATGTGACTCTCAGTATAAAGTTTATAGCTCAGGAGACCTGGTGGCATTTAGGTATGGTTTATCTCAGAAAAGCTAAAATGATTGTGGTGGTTTTTTTTGTGTGTGTTTTTCCCAAAAATCCTAACTACTTTCCAAATGGTAAATGAATTCCACATCAACACAGAACTACTGAGGCAAAACCAAATCCTACCTCTTGCTTGGACTGGTATTTCTTTAACTCAACTGTGCCGTCGCCAATCACGAAGGCTTCCTGGTGCCCAATCAGGCGGTTTTCAGTCTGAGTAAGGAGATCACATATCCCTTGGAGTTTCTCTCTGTACTCCTGCTGGCGCTCTGCCACGATCTACAGGGGAACAAAACCAAAGCATCTTCAGGGGTGACCACACACTCACGATTGTGCTAGCTCCTTATTGGAATACATTTTGCAAAAAAGTTTCCTCTAAAAGAAGCTTTCTGAGTATGCTGTAAACATGGTAGCAGTGGGGTACAAACTGAGCAAGGTGACACAGACAGTAAGAGCTCGTCCCAAATACAAGGAGAGAGAGCATGGTTGGATGAAACTGCTCAGCAGAATACTGGCCATGCACGAGTGTAAGAGATGGAACTTCTGACCAACAGGAAGAAGCATTCCATTTTCTTAAGCTCTTGAAACCTGCGACACACAATTAATTCTGTAAAAGGATATCAAAACAGAAGTTAGTCGTGATGTGTCTGTTAATATATTTGACATGTGCATATAGATTGTCATGCTAGAGACAAAGCCTGGTGCTTCGAGAAATAATAAAAAGAACATCGCATGCAGTAGCTTTACTTATTTGCTTTGTCTAATTCCTTTCCCTCCTCTTTGTTCCTTATTGATTGCTATTGGATGCAGCATTCTAATATAATTCATTAAATAAGGGATTTATTTCATAAGTCAATTACTTGTATCTTGCACTTTCTGATTACAGACAAACACACACACACACACACACACACACACACACACGTTTATTTTATTCATCTTGTAGCCATATATCATGTTTACTAGGAGCCTACCACATGCCGGGCAAGGAGCTGAGTGTTTTATATTCATTATTTTATCAATGTTCACAATACAACCAGGCCAGCACTGTTACTATTTTCAATGTACTAGTGAGAAACCTGTGGATACATGACTAACCCTAGCTCCACAGTGAGTGAGTGGAGCTGCTGGGATGTAAACTGAGGCAGTTTGGCTCCAGAGCTCTGCTCTGAACTCCTGTGCTTCACTGCCTCCTAGGGGCCAAAGATACCCTTACCCTTCTTTATTCCTATGTTCATCAATCTACCCCTTGATATTTCTGAGTGCATCTGTATATCCTACTCGTAGGAAAAAAGTGAAGACTCCCCCCGGAAAGCAGTAGTTTTAGGGAATCATGAGAATTATAAGAATGAATTAGAACATTATTATGGAAAGCAGTATTATTCTATATGGTAGAATCGCTACATTACGCCCTGTCCAATAATTGCCTTTCCAGAAAAATCTTTCCTATCACACCATAATCCCTGGGTATCAACATTACAGGCTTCACACTGAAGAACTAAAAACACAGAATCCACAAAGAAAGGCAAACCTTCTGATCATCAAGATCTTGTTCTAGCTGTAACTGAGCCTCTAAATGTTCCACCTGGGTAGTTACTGATTCCTGCACATCAAGAAAACACCTCTGAGTTGTATTTAAGAGCCTCAGCAGCTGTTTGCTCTGGCTGGGAGACAGATCTTGAGCGTATTCAGAAATGAAGAACTGCACATCAAAGGCAGTAGTGTCCAGCTGCGTCCTGGTGTGTCCAAGCTCCTTTAACACGTTCTGTGAACAAAGCAATACAAGTTACCAACGGGGAGGTAAGCCGTAATATACAGCTTATATTCACAATGATATTTATTTTTAAAATATGCTTCTTATATCAGGTTTTATTGATGTTTTTCATTTAGTAAAAAATCTATTCATCACCTAGTAAAAATGGCAATGATAAAATTATTTAAATAGTGCGGTAATTAATCCTATATAATAAAAGGGTAATATGCAAATTGACCAAGGAGGTGGAATGACTGGTTGCTATGATGCACACTGACCACCAGGGGTCAGATGCTCAATGCAGGAGCTGCTCCCTGGTGGTCAGTGCACTCCACAGGGGGAGCACTGCTCAGCAAGAAGCCCAGAAGCTGGGCTCACAGCTGGTGAGTGCAGCAGTTGTGGCAGGAGTCTCACCTGCTTCCGTGGCAGTGCTAGGGATGTCTGACTGAGGGCTTAGGCCGAGCTGGCTGGCCTAAGCTATCAGTCGGACATCTCCCAAGGCCTCCCAGACTACAAGAGGGTGAAGGCCAGGCTGAGGGACTCCCTCTTGTCCCCAGTACACGAATCTCGTGCACTGGGCCTCTAGTATTATATAAAATGAAAATCCCTCTAAGAATATTTTAACCTTGCTTGCCATAGCATACTTCAAATGTAACTCTGACCAAAGGTAAAGTTCCAACTGATATACATTTGACACGCTGAAGGGAAATATCAACATTAAAATATTACTTGCTAATATTTATAATACCCATGCAACTGTGGCCACACATAAACGAGACTATGGGGAATTTGAAACATAAATTAAGTGGGCCAGCATTTCAGTTTCCTGACTTACAAGTCAAGGGCCTACTTTCATAAGACAAGCTGTTCAAATTAAGAACTTGAAGGTGGGGGGAGGCAGGACAAAAAGGATTAAAGGACTAATGGATAAAAACTATTGCCCTAATTGGTTGGCTCAGTGGATAAAGCATTGGCCTGCAGACTGAAGGGTCTCAGGTTTGATTCTGGTCAAAGGGCATGTACCTTGGTTGCGGGCATATACCCAGTAGGGAGTGTGCAGGAGGCAGCTGATCAATGTTTCTCTCTCATCAATGTTATTAAATCTCTATCCCTCTCCCTTCCTCTCTATAAAAAAATCAATAAAATATATATTTTTAAAACTACTTATATTCTGATATGTTTATATGGTTAGTGTTTGCTATTAGGGATCTGAATAATATACATAAATAAAAACATAAATACAAATCTCAACATATCGATAAGCGTTTCATAAGGCAGTTGGGATAGCATCAGAATGGCATCCATAAAGTTGACATTATTTTATAGTTGTGTCAATTATGAACAAACATCTTGTAGATACAAAGAAAAAAATAAACCTTCATAGCTTCAGAAAACTTATTTTTTCTAAATATCTGTTACATTTAACCCATAGGTTTTTAAATGTGCTTTGTCTTAGTTATTTTGATACCTGCCTTGAGAAACTCCAAACTTTTCTTCACATGCTCAGTATCTTGAACATTCACTGGCTCTATGTCCTTTACCAATTTGTTCTTCTCTGATATCCAGTGTGAGAATGACTTCAGTTTATGTAGAAATTCTTCATGGGAAACAGCTAGTTTAGACTAGAAAACAAAATTGTGCATTCATTTCTATTTCTAAAATTCAAATTCCTACAAATGGTGATTCTGTTTTAAGAGCTTAGCACATCAAAAATAAAATACTTATGTCTTATGATTACATTCTTAAATAATCACATTTTCTTCAAAACTTCAATCTCAGTGTGAAACGTATTGACGCCTACCATTTCACTGTCAATCGCCAGAACAAGGTGTTTCATTCTTTCTGAAGATACATCAGTGAGGGAAGAGAAGGCATTCTGTAAGCTTTGGTGGCTTACACTCAATTCCTCACGATAGTTTCTGGGGAAGTCACTGGGAAGAGACTTTAAAAATTCTTCTGCCAACTTCATGTCCTTTCTTAAAATAACAGCAATTGGAGCCAATCCCAATTCAAATGTCTAAGAAAAAAAAAATGATGATAGAGATGATAGATAGATAGATAGATAGATAGATAGATAGATAAGTCCCAGAGTTGTTTAGTGACAAATACAACTAATATCCAAAACATAAATGTAAAGTGCTCTGCTTATTTTCCCAAACTAATATCAGCTGACTCCCACCCATTACAGGCAGCAGATAATTCTTACCTCTAACTGCTTAAGCTGGTTCTTCAAAGCTTCTAGACTGTTATCCAGAGACTCTTGGTTGTCTAAGGGAGGCTTCATATCTTGAAGCAAAGCCAAATACTCGTGCATTTTTGATGTGTGCTGTAAACACTGCTGTAGCTCGTTGGATAACTAAACACAAATATGGACATTTAATTCAATAGCCTCCATGCAGGTTTTTAGATCAATTCAAATGTATGGGATGATTCCCAAATGTTTCATGCAGTTATTTCCATATGAAATGTAAAGTCAACTTACTTGTTCCATTGAACTATCTCCAGAAGTCATGTCTTTTGACCCTGAAATACATTCCAGATGGTCTGGGAAATCATTGCATTGTTCCTCCAGCTTCTCATCTCTTGGCAAGGCTGATGCACATACAGTAGAATTTTCTGGTCCAATTTCTTTTATATCTTGTAAATTAAGGAAACTGTGGTCTCCTTCTTTGCTTTTATTCTCATCAAGAATCTGTGGCTTTTCATGCACCATCTCAAAAGTAGTAGATAATTTTTGATTCAAGTTTCCAACCTGCTCTGCTTTGTCTGAGCAGCCTTCGGCAAGCAGCTTATGGAAAATATTTTCAAGTTGCAATGGAACTACTTTAGATGTCATACCTCTTTTCTCTAAATCATACTCCATCTGCATTAATTCTTTTATCAATTCAAATGCTCCTGTCATTTTTTGGCTGTGCTGATTTTGCTTAAGTATATCAAGGAGAAGCTCAGACTGAAGATTTGCAATACAGAATGGATCATCTCTGCTCTCTGCTCTTAGTTCTGGTGAGTTATTCATGAGGGACATTCCAGTACAGTCACTGACCTTAAAGTCGTCGCTGGGCACACTAGTTGCATCATTTACCAACTGTGATGGGCTAACCCTTTTAAGCAAGCTTTGAATTAACATTTTAGTATCTGCACAAGCTGAAGGTTCTCCAGCCTCTTGGGAATTCACATGACCTTCCTTCAATCTACTTTTTAAGATGTCCTTTACATCCTCAACAAATGCCTGACATAATTCAGGGATCTGAACCTCTTTTTCTTGGGATCCTGGAGACAAGGCTTGTTCTTCTCGTGGCTGTTGCTCAATTATTTCTTTCTTATTGTTTATTTCTGAGAATGTGCAGTCTGTGCTTAAAGTGTTACTGGAGTTATCATTTCTTATTCCAAGGCCTTCCACATTTCTCAGAGGTGAGATTGAACGTGTGCTTTCATTTCTTTCTGCTGTGAACTGAGGAATTTCCATTCCTCCTTCTGAGATACATTCTTTAGGACAAAGGTCATTCTGTTGAGCCAACTCATTTAGAGGTGAGTCTTCCTGAGTAAGGGTTGCTTTGTCTTTTGCATTATCAACTCCTAAATGTTCTTTCATGGGAGGGAACGCTATTTGAGTACCACTTGGGATATCCTCATGTGGCTTCAATACATCTTTTGCACAATGTTTTAAATAAGTAAACAGATCAAGCTCTTTCTCAGGTCCATCAGTGGATGATTTGTTCTCAGTTGTTGTATTCCCTTCAGACAATATGTCTGAAGTAATGTCACTGGTCACTTTGGAAGCAGATGAGTCAAATATTTCTTCAAGATTCTCAAATGAAACAGGACTTTGACTAACACTTGTTAGTAGATTCTTTGGTTCATCTTTAAGAGCTACAGTTGTTTTTTTAAGGCTTTCTTTATGATCATGTCCTTCATTGGTTGTGATTTGTGGAAACTGACTAACGAAATCAAGACTCTCCCTCGTACTTTTACCAGGCAAAAGTTTGAGGTGTGTATCACCTTCTACTAGACCTGCCATAAGCCCCTCTTCTTTACCTGAGAACATTTTATGAATTGATGTTTCACCTTCTATTAGTATATTGCTTTTGTCATCTCTCTTTTTCATTACATCTCTTCCATTTCCTTGATGATCTTTATCAGTTACAGAGTCCACGGGTGACAAATGGTTTTCCTCAGCAGGTTTTCCTATTAAAACAGTCTCAGAGCACATTGTTTGATCAGAAGTTGGACAAATATCAGTGTTATGTAAAATACCTACAGGGCCAAAGGTGGGTTCTGATTCAGTATCTTTAATGCTAGGCAGCAATATCTCCTTAAGGGCCATCTCAGGATTCAACAGATTCTCTTTGCTTCTTCCATCCACCGCAGTTGTATTTTCTGGAAGGTTGCCTCTTTCAGTAGCTAAGCTACTTTTACTACTTGATTCTCGCTGTAAAACATTGACACTCTGCTGTTTTTCTAGAGAACTATAATTTTGCTCTTTACTCGGGAGAATCACTTCATTGATACTTTGATTTTCATGGCTGTTTTCCCTTTCTTTCATAGTGGTAGCACACAACTGGATATCCATACCAGTAGCCTCATCTTGGCACATGGGCTTTTCCTTCTCATCTCCTACTCCTTCTTCTTCTTCATCATCATTATCATAATCATCATCCTCATCATCCTGATCGTGACTGTCACACAAATATTCCCCATAACTTTCTTCATATTGCATAGAATCAAAATGATCAGTATCAGATATTGATTCTTGTCCAGTTACATACCCTTCTTCTTTTCTCCCTCTCCAGCAGCCAGTGTCATCAAATGTTAATGAAGCACTGAAGCTCTCTTCCCTTCCTACTATTTCAGAATCAGTCAATAAGTCAGACTCGTCGCCTTCTAGGTTATCTGTACTTTCCCTTTCGGATTCGGTTTCCAACAACTGTTCATTGGTCTTAGATGAGCCGACTGAATTTAAACGCATTCTTTCATCAGAATTTAATTCCGTTTTCTCCACACTTATGAGACAATCCTGAAAAGACTGGGCTTTCCCCCTCACTCTTAAGCTATCAACTAGTCCTCCCTGAGTCACCATAGGCTTTTCATCCTCTCTGGGAACATCATCAAAAACAGTGCCAGGAGAGGCAGCCCCATCATTTTCCTCTCGCAGAGTATCATAGTCCTCGGGTTGCAGACAATCACAATCATCACTTTCAAGAAGCAGAGAATCATGGTCATCATCTTCAAACAAGGGAGTATCATAGAAATCATCATCACTATCAGTGTCTGTTTCGGTGTCCTTCTGCTGATTATCCAGTAGTGATGTTTCATAGTCACCAGCACCAGCAGTTTCTTCAAGCAACGATGTGCCATAAGCATGAGATGCACTGGCATTATCAGGATCATCCGCTGGTGTTACGGCACAGGAGTACTCCTCCACTGTGGACTCGTTTTGCATGTCTTCAGGTTCCTGTTGAGAAGCAGCATGTATTTTTTCGTCTTCCCTACTAGTATCTGAAATAGCTTTGTCATTGTGACATTGTACCTGCGGATCACTATTTAAAGATTTTTGCCCACAGTGTTCTCCCTTCAAACTGACATTAATAGCTGCAATTCCTAGAAACTGGTCTTGAGGTTTTTCTCCCATTCTTGGGCCCAATAACATGGATTGGTCATTGGATGATGCTGTAGAAGCTTCACATTTATTTCCATTGCTCTCTGCAGTGTGTAAATCACTGAAACTTCCCCAATCATCCCTCAATTTATCATGACTTAACAAGGCACTCAGCCTGGGGGAATAGTCAAAGGCAGGTGAATCCTTGCCTATCTTATCTTCAGTCTCTGTTTCTTTCAAGTTACAGATGCTACTAGTTTTTGATCTCACTATAGAGTTTGTTATCAAATCACTTTCAAGGTTTTGCCTATGTTTAGAGTGACTACACTCATCCGCATGTTCACTTTTTTCAACTTGACTCTGATTGGCACAGTTTTTAGGTATATTTTCAGAGTCTGCAAGTCCAGGCTGTGTAAAATCGGATGTAGAATTGAGGACATTCACATTGGATGAATTCTTAACTTTATGATCTGCTGCCATTATATGTATCAGGTTTTCCGACTGACAAAATTCACTGACAACGTTGGTTCCCATTTCATTAAACTCTTCTAAGGCATGCTTTCTGTTTTCAGAGATTTCTTTAGGTTTAGGTTCTCCGCAATGGCATTTGTCAAGACTGCTTGGTGAAGTTATACTCTCACCCATTTCTTTACTTGGGGCATTATTCAGAAATACGCCAGGGAGTCTTAAGGCATCAATACATTCTTTTATAGGTGTATCCTCATCAAATTCTGTTCCACAGCCTTCTAGTAGCATACCAACAGCCTCGTTTAGGTCTCCATCGTACAGCAGCAGCCTCTGCCCTGTGTTTGCATCCATGTAGCTATTAATCATCAAGTAAGACAGGAACATTTTTTTAGTCTGTTCTGAACTCTGAGTTACCACTGGCTCTTCTCCATCAAAACAATCTTCTTCTTGCCTATAATCATGGGCTGTCGATGGCTGGAATTTACAAAAAGAGAGCCACCTTCTGGCATTCTTACAAGCTTCCAAATCTCCCAAGTCTGGCATTTCATCGGGCAGTCTTATGCTTTTTAAAATCGATGCTGTGTTGTGATCTATAATTCCTAACTGCTGCGCATCATCTAAACCGATGACTTGAGAAGTTTCTGGAATATAAAAAGCAGCTATTTTCTGCCTGCCATTCAGGATTTTGTATGCCAATTCATTTGTAATCAACTTCTGCTGCAGGGAAGAAGATGCAGGAAATATTTCACCAGAGTGAGGCCAAATGAGTCCGACGTAGCCTCGCTGAGCCTCGAGTACCAAGAGAGCACTGCTCGAAGTTATTAGGTCACACTGGACTGCTTCATCTACAGTGAGGCGTTTGGCAGGGTTTGAGTGGATGATCCCACCTGTTTGAACCTGGTATGTCAGAATGCTGTTGGCAGTATCTCTGTCAATCACCCCATCTGCCACAGCCTCTTCAACAGTCATCCTTTCACCAGAGTTGCAATTGATCAGACCTCCAGAAAAAAGCTGTGCACCTAACAACCGAAACATGGTTTCACGGTCTATGAGACCTTCATGAGCTGCCCTTAAAATGCTAATGCTCCTTCCACATTTTAATGTTATTCTGCCTCCTTCTTGTGGTCTCACAGGTAGAAGCCGCAATCCAGTGTTTTCCTGTAAAATACTTCTTTCCATAATATCTACTAAAGACACCTTCTCAGCGGTACATGGATCGATAAGATCTTTGCACATCTTTTGCCTTTCCAAGACTTTAGAAAATAATGCTGAGGAAACCATGTTCTGTTGGAAAGCCTTCTGGAGGGTCAACTCCTCCCCTGTGGCTGGAATGACTAGAGAGCCTGTGGACAGCAGTATCTCAAGAACTCTGATGGTCATGGACTCTGATATCAAGCCTTGAGCCAAAGCATCCAGCACTGGAATTGTGGTGGAAGGCACAGCAGAAATAATCTCCTTTGCTTGATTCAGTTCTTTGAGTTGGCACAGAACTTGTTCATCAATGAGGCCTTGACTTTTGGCACCTCTGAGGTCAAAGCATTGTCTTAATTCTGGTGAAATCAAACCGGAAATCACTAGCTGTGTCTCAAGCAACCTTATTCCTGTGTCATAGTCGATAAGGCCTTTTAAAACTGCCTGAAAGACTGAAAGGACTTCTCCAGTTGTCTGGTCAAGGGTGCCTGCAATCACTTTATCCAGCTGAAAGGAAAATACAAAATCCTCAGGTCAATCGGTGATTCAAGGGTGGGCAGGGTTTCACGAAACTTCGCATGCATTTTTAAAAAATAAACAATACACTTCAACATGAAAATCCTCTACTTACCAAGGCGTGGCAATGCTGTGAATGTTAGGCAGCTCAAATGCACAAGTGATCTATGTCAGTGATCTATTCAACAGCACAGGATGTGATAAAAGCTTTGAAAACAACATGCATCTGTGAATTGAAAACTTAATATTGTGTACATTAACAAGGTTAGTGAAGACACAACAGAGTAAATGACAACAGTGAGAAAACAGAACGTGTACCTAGAAGGCAAACCATGCTTTCTGCAATTGGGTGAGATTAGTTTACTAACAGGAAAGAGAGTATCAAACCCCATGCTATTGATGTTTACAGCATACAGATTTCTTTCTAGTAAAAAACAATGAACCAGAAAAACTGTTACATAACCCCAAAATATGAAAAATCGTGTGTAAAGTACTCCAGGGAATAAGGGAATTGAATACAAAGATAACTTTTTGAATCCTGAATATTGTATTGAATAGTGTGAATCTGTATTGTGAAGTTTTAAAATCTTAAGAAGAGGCCAAATTTAAGTGATTTCTGTTAGATTTTAAGATGATGTTAGGATATCTTCATTATAAATATGTTCCAATGTTATTCAAATAAATCTATGGTTATCGCTAAAAATCAAACAAATCCCATAACACTTCAACTTCACCTTTAGACATGACTCAGAATCTATTTTATAACATTATAATCATAGAGTAAAATACAATGCAGCAGAAGAATGGCTTCTAAAGAGAAGAGTTAGAAAAATGAATGATTCTTTCCTTTTTTCATGCAAGGCGCAGATTAAGATGTCACATAAACTGATGACAGCAAGTGAAAGATTGCAATTAATAAACAACACTGAAATCTCCAAATACTTACATAAATTCCATGTTTTTGCCATGTACACATTTCAAGATCATTTCTTTACCATTTCTACCATCATGCAGTAAAACTAAGAACCTTGAAATAGCTTCATGTTTTAATAATATTACCTTCTCCTCTACCTTTACATCTCCTGTGGTTTGTAATTCTTGTAGTTCTTTCAGAGATCCACTAAAGAATAAATTATAACTTTCTTGGAGAGTTTTCATTTGTTTTTCCAGTTCACTTCTTTCTTCATCTGTCAATCTAAAATAACCAGAAAGTATGAAATGAAGAGTGCAAGTCTTCAAGCAATAAAAGTGATACATTAGGATTGATGATTTTATAAAGTACTTTTCTAAATAAGTATACAATCATAAAATAAAATATCTCATATACAGACTGCACAGGTCTTAGAATGACTGTATATGGAAATTAAGGGTGGTGCTAAACACATCTAGGAATGCTTCTGTTGCCTAAAAAAGGGGGACTGAAGGAAAGGATATAAATTAATATATTAGCACCTCTCCAGTGTATACACAAGAAGCATTAGCTTGTTAGTCCCAACATGGAAAAGGGACAATAAGATGAAACTTGTTGAAGCTGAAGGATGAGTGAAGAGGAAATTAACATTATTCTCTAAGGTACCATACAAAATCATTCTAGAATAATCCTAAAGTGGCCAGCCAAATGGGTTTAAGAAAAGGGTAGATTCCTTCCCTGTCTGAGGCATGAGCTGAAATATATGCAATGCCTTGTTGCAAAAAGTAGGACCAAAATATGAGAAATCAGGTTGCCGTAGGTCTCAGTTAAGAAAATGGAGAATTTACTTACACACATTTTCCAAAAGATAAGTCTCAGACAGTACTACTTATATTAAGACCTGGCTTGCAGTCTTCACAACTCACTAGCTACTGATCCTCTCTGAGCTTATTTTCTTATTAATAATATATGGGGATAATAAGAACCTTCCAGGCTTTGGGTAAAGGCAGACTAAAGTGACCAAAAAGGACAATTACTTAAATTGCTAAATTTATAATCTCATGTAAATTTATAGTCTCTCAGTAAACTGTATTACTAAACTATATTACAATTACCTAAATTGCTAAATTTATAATCTCAGTAAATTTATAGTCTCTCAGTAAACTATATCAAACTTGTGATTGAGTTCCATTTTTTAAATCTCAGCTGAAATTTACCATCTTCTATTTTGCCAAATGTTTTTAAGACTACTTTCCTGTATTGATAAAAACATTCATGAAAACCAACATACTTGTCTCTATGTTTAGCCAAAAACAGCTGCATGGTTTGAAGTGCCTCCGATAATTGTTCCTTCTTGGTTAATATTTCTTCACTGGAAATCTGTAAGGTAATGAAAATGCATTCATATTCTGCCCTTATAGAGGCTAACCAACAGCAATTTTTTTTTAAATGAGTCCAGTTTCATCAAGACTCAAATGATGTCTATTTTCTGAGGGTCCCAAGTCAATAACTCATTACTTATTATCAGTCTAAGGGCCTGGATAAGAGGAGTGCTTTACTTTTAAAATGCATAATTAAGAAAAGCCTTTGTTATTTCATAAGGAAGTAATAATACAGCATTATATGGTTCCTGCATTGGTCCCCTGCAACCATGAATCAGGGTTGCCTTATCCCAGTGGTTCAGCACCGGCCCAATGTCTTCCTTGTGCCCAAAACATACATGAATGAAGAACACTACTCCCAATGAGTATCATCCTTCCCCCACGCTCCTGGATACCATGCTCCTCTTGAAAAAAATTATCATGACAGTTTAATCTGTATGTCTGCAGATCAAGAGTAAATGATTTTTATTGCTAAGGCTTTCACTTGTGAAAGTTGCCTGTGATGGTCAGAGCCATAAAATTGATTGAGGATAATACACAACACTTTCTCCTAATTTCTAGTATATCATTTCTGAATACCTAATATCAGAAATTAATTGCCATTCTTTTAATTGAGCAGAAATGAGAGTAAACGATGGACCAATGAAAGGGACTCATTCCCCTTGATGTATTTGACTTACTAGTACAATAATTTCAACTCTATCTCCCATGGTTACAGGTAATAATGGACCCATATTGATAATTTGAAAAACATTTATTATTCACATCAAATTGCTTTAAATTCTTTTATCACATTTATTAGAGATTTATAATTTAAGCCACAGTCTGCATTTTAAAAAAGTATGTGTGTCCTTTTATGTCCAGTAGGTCTAAAATTGGGCTAGTAAATTTTGGGAGAATTTAAAACTGCAGAATGAGAAAATACCAATAGTTTACAATCCACATTTCTCAAAAGAAACTATTCTCTCAAGATATTCTTGCTAAGCTCTTGTCCCTATTTTAGTTATTTTCCTATTTGACAAGAGAGGAAGAAAAGAAGACATTTTAAACTAAATATATGTATAATACTATTTTGACGGTTTTGCATTTAAAACATTGAATGTAGTTGCTTTCCAGCTTCTTATTTGTGGAAGAAATAACACACCATATGAACTATAATAGCAAGACTATGAGCGAATATGGCTTTATTTCATTGAATAATCAAGTATATACGCAGGTTTGTAAACTTCAAAGGGGAGCCCTGTATGAATACATCTGCCTCATGCCGCAGGGAAAATTGACAAGACGCTGGAGTTTCCCGTTTACTTATGTCAACAATGTCAGCTGAGGATGAGTACTGATGCCGAGCTAGCGGGGGAACACTAATGATAGCTGACAGCCCCTCAAGTCTCCAAACATCAGGCAAGGGCAGGGTAGGACAAGTTTTCCAAAAAAAAGTGCTGCTTAATTTAGCAGCCATATTTAAAAAACACAGCTGCAATTCCGGTGCTGTCACCACCAGCAGCAGCAATCCTGAAACTCACACCATAAGGACCAGTGCCCCGAGAGCTTCAAGTGGAGGCAGTGCCATAGACACCAGGGAGCACTGGCACCTCAGAAGCTGGGGCTCTCCTGCTAATGCCAAGTGGTTGGGGTTCAGATAATAGCCCAGAGAACTAAAGAATTCATGTAGGTAAGGGAAAGAATCTAGAATTTCCAGTGGTTGGCTGGAGAGCACTTCTTCACAAAACAAACAAACAAAAAAAGGTCCAGAAAGGCACAATTAAACTCAAACCTCTAAAATGTGAATATCCCAATTCGTATTTTTGTAATTCTAGGAAGCTTTGTTTACATTTGTGAAGAATGAGACGACCTACATTTGTGATACGGAGGATTTACTCTGGGCACAAAACAGGATGCCTCTGCTCCTCTTCGGCAATTCTCTAAATAGTCATCAAGAAGCAGGCCTAACCATTAGGAAAAGCAGGCAACATATCTGTTTACTACTACTAAAACTAACATACATAGTTCAGGCTTTGGAATCAGAAACACCTTCTCCTACTGTGATTCACTGAGCAAGTTACTTAACCTATGTGGTCCTCATTATAAATACCTATAAAAATGGGGCGGGGGGTGGGGGGGAAGACACAGAAGAAGGGTAAAGAACTGTCATGTCAGTAAATTCTACCCACTATTATTATGATTAACCAGGACCTCAGTGAATACCTTTTGTTTAGAGAAGGGAGATTTCCCAGCCTTCTCTCCATCTCTCAACGTCTTGCTGATATTTGACACCCATTTCTGTAATTCTTTGGCTTTTTCAACATGCTCTTTTTTTTCTTCTTCCAGTGACTTCTGACAGGTGTGAGTAGTAAGAAAAGAGATATTCCAGTAAATGACTGAGCTATGAAACTCACCTCTCCATAGAAAACAAGTGTAAAAATGTGTTTTCATCACACTCAGGATCCTGAGATCTTTTATTAAGTCACTGAACCATGCTTATCACGTCACGTAGCAGATGTGCTTCCAAAATGTTTATGGTAGCCAAGGAAGCTGTTACAAATATTCTTCAATGTTCAGTCTACCCTCCCAGCTAGTCTATCAATAACAAATTAAAAAAAAAAAAACATTTTATTTTATTCATGAAGCACTAGAAGGCCTCTGAGTGGCTGCCTTTGCATTAGCAGTACAAACACAATTGCCTTGGCAGAAAAGTAGGAAACAACAGAAGGCTGAAAGAATAGAGAAGGTGTACACACATTTGGAAAATACATAAAATGAAGAAAAGTCTTTCCCCCTCCCCCAACACACAATCTAGTCATCACAAAGTCTAATGGGAGATTGTGGTAAACGTTTAATGTGTAAAGAAGGCTACTACATACAGAAAGACTAAACCCTTTTGCATTTCTCAAGGCAATCTGAAACACCATCGCTACAGGGATATTGGGTAAGAATGTGCATCTCTCCCTTTGGTTCCACGTGCGCTCTTTCAGTGATTGCGCGGGATCATCCAATGGATCATCAGGCTGGATCCATTCAGTGGTGCAGAGTTCTGAGGAAAGGATGCTCTGAACTTGTTGGAGTTCAAGCTTATACTATATTCTAGGCAAAAATACTTTTATTTGTAGTGTGGGCAAGATAGAAGAAGAAAAAAAGAACTCCTCTCAAAGTTAAATGAAACCTTTTTTGAGAGCAGCAAACCTTTTGTGATTTTCAATTTTATTCTCTCTTCTGCAGCGTCAGCGATTTCCAGCCCTCCAGAAATAAATGCTGTGTTGAGTATGTGACACAATTGCTAGACTGCATGTTTAACTGACTTCATCATGCTCTGGACAGCTCACGGGAACTGGACTGCATCGCTCCCGTTCAAAGTTATTTCGACATGTTCTATTGTGACGAATAATAGAGGCTAGAAATTCCTGTCATCCAGGGTTCAGATACTTCTAAGAGTTTAAGCCCTGTGTGGAAATCAAAATCAGCCTTTTCTAATGCTTCTTTGTATGTCAACTTTCTTTTTGTTTGGGGACATATGATATTTCTGGCATACGACTTTTGATCTTTGAGGTTGGTGGCAAGGAAGACATCGATAATACCTACTTGGAGGGCTTCTTCGATGGACAACCGGGCGTGACCCTGTGGCTCTATCAACCCCCCAGTCAGGTACTGATACTCCAAACACCGGATTCCCATCTCCTTACTGATGATATTTGCGTTCACAGCATCCACCACTGACATCGCTTTGTTTGTGACGGGGTGGCTAATGCCTGTGATGACTAACTCACACTGGCGCAGCTGCTGGGCAAACCCCTCATCCACTAGGCCTCGATGCAGAGCTTCACCCACCCGGTACCTTTTGCCAGTAAGAGGATCAATGATCCCCCCTGTGCTGACTTGGGCTTCAAGGCATCGGAGGGCCGTAATCCGATCAATCAAATTTCTGCGGGAGGCCTTTAGGACAGAGATCCTTGCCCCACTGGATGTCAGCCAATACCCTGCAATAGGACTATGCAAATCCTTCTTGGGAACTAACCGGCTCAGCAAAGAATCAGCAAGTTCTGTGAGTGTGATGAGGCCTTCCTGATACTTTTGGACCAAGGCTTTGTCGAGTGTTCCCTGTTCCACGGCCTCATCGATATTGAACTGCAATCCTGTCTTAGTGTCAGCCAGCATGTGAGAAGGATTCCCATAGGATTCAAAAAACGTGGCTTCCCTCCACTGGTATTGCTGCCCTGAGAGCTCAAGGTATGTGCTTTTGTCTATCAGGTTTCTAAGGAAAGCCTCATACGCAGTCAGTTCTGCGCCTGTCTTAATATCTACCACGGAAATCCTATGAGTTTTTGCTACATTGAGATTGGAAATGTCCCTCTCCCCAAATGGAAACAGAAAGCACTGGCAATCTACATCAAATACACACATCTGCAGTAATTCTGAATAATACAGGGCTTGCTTGTTATTGGGATTAGGAAAGACTCTTGTGTTGCTTGATGGCTCGTGTAAGAACTGTAGGATGGCATTATTTAACAAGCCTTGCTGCAGGGCCATTTCTGGTGAGACTCGCACTCCTCTTACAGGGTCAATGACGCCCCCGCTGGCAATCTGAGCCTCCAAGATATGTTTACCTTTTTGCCTGTCAAGCACTCTACTCTCCATAGCCTGAAACACTGACAAGGTCTTAGAATTAAATGAATATCCCACGGCTGCCTTCTCTGCCTCAAGGAGCCTAGTTTTGAATTCGGGGTCAATAACCCCTTTAAGGATTGCATCTTCAACAGAATACGTCAGACCTGAAATGGGATCAATTATAAAACCTGTGGCAGCCTGCGCTTCTAAAAATGCTAGAGCCATCATTTTGTCTATTAAGATTTTCTTGGCTGCTGAGGTGAATGAAATCTTTTCTTTTGTGGATTCTAAGTAAAGCCCTGCAATCGAGGTGGCTTTTGTCAAAAACTTGCTAAGCGTTTTCTGAACGTCTTCAACGGTCTTAACACCAAGTCGCAGCTGCTCAATTGTTTTCATGTCCAGAAGCTTAGACTCAACCAACTGCCTGGCCGTCACCGTGTGCCGGAGCCCTTGGAATGTAAACTCATCGTCCTTAACCAAACATGACTGGTCGCCATCAGCATTCTGGAAGGTCTCCGATTCTAAGCCTGTCTTAAGAAAATCTCCTCTCTTGAGTCCAAATATCCATCCGTCAGTACTGGAAACGGGTTTCTTTTCTTGTTTTAATGTTGTGACTTCTGTATGGATACCATACTGCTTGTTCTTAGCTATCTGTAACAGGAATTTATAAGGTGTTAAAAGTCATCTAAAGAACACTGTCACTTTATTCAACCCAAATATAATTCCTAGGAAAACAAAGGTGAGATAAGTAAAGAGAAGAAAAATTTCAAACTAAAGATGATTCAGGAATAAATAATATATTTTGAAAGTCTGAAGCTTATTTAGATGACAATTAACGAATTAAAAAGGTATGAATGGCCGGGACCGGTTTGGCTCAGTGGATAGAGCGTCGGCCTGCAGACTGAAAGGTCCCGGGTTCGATTCCGGTCAAGGGCATGTACCTTGGTTGCGGGCACAACCCCAGTGGGGAACTTGCAGGAGGCACCCGATTCATGATTTTCTCTCATCATGGATGTTTCTATCTCTCTCTCCCTCTTCCTTCCTCTCTGAAATCAATAAAAATATATATTTTTAAAAAGGTATGAAGGTGAAGGGATTAAGAAAAAAAAACACTTATAGACCACAATAATATGGTAATTACCAGAGAGGAAGGGAGATGGGGAAAGGTAAAAGAGGGTAAAGTGGGGATAAATGGTGATGGAAGCAGACTTGACTTGGGTTTTGAAAACACAATACAGCTGAAACCGGTTTGGCTCAGTGGTAGAGTGTCGGTCTGCGGACTGAAAGGTCCCAGGTTCGATTCCGGTCAAGGGCATGTACGTTGGTTGTGGGCACATCCCCGGTAGGGGGTGTGCAAGAGGCAGCTGATCGATGTTTCTAGCTCTCTCTCTCTCTCTCTCTCTCTCGCCCTTCCTCTCTGTAAGAAAATCAATAAAATATATTTTTTAAAAAACACAAAAAAAACCCACAATACAATATACAGATGATGTATTATAGAATTATACACCTGAAACCTGCATAATTTTATTAACCAATGTCACCCCAATAAATTCAATTTCATAAAAGAGGAGAGAAAAAGACTAAGATGATATTTTTCCACAGAACATGTTAGAAATTAAAGTTAATTGCTTGGTTTTTCTAGCTTTTTTATGGGCATATTTTTCAGAATATAACCCCACAGGTATAACATATAACCACTACATTCATGTGTTTAATTTCAAACATTTAAAAAGGAAAGATTAATAATCTCTAGTAAAGATTCAGTAAATCGCTAAAAAATGATAGCATTATTTCCTATCAGAACAACCAAAAGCCAATCACATTTATCATTATTTTTAAATAATCTGGTCTAGCAAGGAAAGGAAACAAGAGAGGAAACTTAACCCAGGTAGCCGATAAGGTCTGGGAATGCAGATTATACCTCTAAGGGTGCCAAAAGCTTCACCAGGTCCACTTCACATTTGTCATCTTGACATCTCACAGGTGGCCTGGCATTGTACCGAGCTTGATCTCTTATCATCTCTATTTCTGATAGTCTTGACATAGGGTTTTTGTCATCAAAAGTTATCTGCAACTCAGTGCTTGTTTGAGAAAAGTACTCGGAGTAACACTGCTGGCTTTTCTCTTTCTCCAGCGGGGACTTGGACGACCAGCAATGGGCATCCTTTTGTGGTTCTTGAGTCCATCTCAACAGAGGAGACCTGGGCGTCGGGTGAAGCTGTCCCGTGTTCCTCGAGAAGAGTTCTCTGGAGTGTTGACATTCCTTCACTGCCGCCTCAAAATCTGGTTTGAAGCTACAGTCCTTGACCGGGCTCTTTTTTTGGATTTCACACTGGAGCAAAAGTAACTGATGCTCGTGTTCCTTGATCTGTTGATCCATTTTGTGCTTCAGGTTTTCAACTTCACGTTTCTGGGCCGCCAGCTCCTCTTCAAGTCTCCGGCATTTCTGGTAATGATTTGCTTCCACATTCTGCCCCTGCTGGATCTGCTCCCGGTATTGTCGAAGCTGTCTCTCAAGTTCTCGAATATTTGTCTCGCAGAGCTTAGCATTCTCCTGAGCTCTGCAGTTTTCTCGCTGAAGAGACGCAAAGTCAAGTTTGATGCTGGAAACGTCATGTTCAGTGATAACTTCGGAACCCATTAGTTTTTCCATCTTTTTCCGAAACTCCTCGGCCGAACGTTTGAATTTCTCAGATTCTTCCTGAAACAAGACCATCTTCCTGTGGATCATCTGCTCCTCTATGGTCTTTAAGTGCAGTTCGTCTTGTACCCTTTTCAGTCTGTTATTTAACTCTTGTACCTGAGCTTGCTGGATCTGGACTTTCTGCTCCCCCAGTCGCTTCTCCTCTTTGGAAGCATACAGCTCGGCGTTCAGATTTCGAACCTCTTTCTCAGTATTCTGGATGATGATGTTCTGCTGGTCACACTTCTGCTTAAACTCGTTTACTAGATTTAGACTTCTAGCCAGGTCTTCTTCGAGGCATTTGATTTTCCTGTGGAAATCCTGCTCTGTTTTTGTCTGTTTGTGCAAGTGTTCGTTTGTGCTACGTAGCTGATCTTTAAAACCATCCGCCTGGATTTTCAGTGCTTCACACCTTTGCTGGATAGCTTGTTTCTCTAAAACTACGTGGGTCGATTCTGCCTGAATTCTCTGCATCGCTAACTTGGTCTCATTATTCTGCCTAATCAGCTCGTCTACCTTTTGTCTTTGCATTTCCGCACACTTATTACTTTTCTCCAGTTCTTCCTTCAGCTTTTGGATTTTTGCATCGTTTTCTCTTTCAGCTTTAATATTCTGGAGCAACTGCGCGTGGCTTTTCTCAAATTGCTCTTTTAGGTGATCTGATTTCCTCTGGCATGACTGCATTCTTTCGTTAGAGAATTCCTTCTCGCCCCGAAAAGCATTCACCTGTGACTTCAGATGCTGAATATTCTTCTCGGTGATGGCATGCGTCCTGGTGATGCTGTCCACTTCTCTCTGCAGCTTCCCTTTCTCCTGTTGGAGAGATTCCAGTTCCACCTCGTAGCTCTGCTTTATCTTCTTGAGGTCACTGGCTTCCTGCATGACTTCTTCGGCTTTATCCGTGGTCTGGTTCAGCTGCCGCCCCAGTTCCCTGAGCTGCTGAGAGTACCCTTCCTCTACCTGGTCCTTCCTTTCCAACTCCAGCTTCAGGCATTGCAGGGTGTTATTCGTCTCGTCTAGTTTCTCTTTCAGCAGGCGAGCCTTTTCCTCGGAGGACGTCTTCTCCAGCTGGAGGGCACTGAGCTCGTACTTGAGCTCCCTCATGTCCTTCTCGGCCTTTCTGTTGGCGGCCATGAGCTCATCCACCTGCAGCTTGAGCTCCTCTGCCTTCTGCCTGTCCCGCTCCCCGTGGGCCGTGGCACACGGGGGCACCGCGGTCTCCCTGCAGGTCAGCTGCATCTCCGTTATCTTTCTCCTCGCTTCCAGCTCGATTTTCTGCTTTTCTTTCAGCTGCTTCTCCGCTATCTGCTTCTGGGACATCAGGTCCCTCTCCATCTGCTTCATCCGCTTCAGGAGTTCCTCCTCGTTGTCCCTCTTCCTCTTTAACTCCTCCATCAATTTATTCTTCTGCTGCTCCAGGTCGCTGAGGCTCGAGTCTTTCCTTTTCAGGTGATCCTCGAGGGTCCTTCTGGTGAAGGTGTTTTCCTCCAGCTGCCTCCGGAAGTTGCGGAGGTTTTCCTCCACGGCCTCCCGCTTGGCCTCGGCCTCCAGGGTGAGCCGCCGCACGCGCTCCAGCTCCCGCTCGGCCGCCTCCTTCTCCCGCACGAAGGCCTCCAGCTCCCGGCGGTACCGCTTGGCTTCGCCCTCGGCCCTCATCTTCTGCAGGGCGATGTCTTCCACATTCCGCTGCTGCTTCCTCAATTCGTTCTCTGCAGCCTCCTTCAGCTTGGGGAGCTCTTCCTCTACGCGGGACTTCTGTTTCCTTAGCTCGGCTACCATGCTCTCCAGCTCGCTTATCTTCCCTGTGAGTTTGCAATTCTCCATCACCGTGGCCTTCTGGCGCTGAAGCAGATCGGAGTAGGCCCCGTGCTCAGAATTCTCCTTACACCTTTTCATCTAGGAGAGATGTGTAAAAGTGTCAAGCCTGTTTTATTCCCCTTTTTTTTTTTCTTTAAAAATCTGAAGCGAGGCTCCGGAAAGTACTTACAGAAACAGGCAAACCCCAATGCAGAACAAGCACTATCCACCACCATCACCACCATCACCACCACCACCACCTTCTTCTGAGAGGAAGCTTCAGGCAGGCAGCAAAGGGAGAAGACAAAAACCTTTCTGTGGCTTTCTAAACCTTTTTTTTTGTTGTTGTTTGTTTGTTTGTCTCTCGGAAATAATTCAGTTGTAAAAATTAGCTAGCTCAGGGTTTTATAGCAAGAAGGGACCTTCCAGACATACAGCCTATGGATGAGGAAACTGAGGTACAGGGAGGTTAAGTGAACTTGAAAATTTTCACAACAGTACTTTCCTGCTCTCGCTCACAACTGAGTCCAAGCTAAGACTGTACAACACACAGGAACCAGATGGCATTCACGAATTTAGTTTTCGATGTCTAGCCCAATGGAAATTGAAAATGATGTTTACATCCCTATTTCATGGTTAAAGAAACAAAACACAGAACTTTGGGACAGAGAGCCAAATCAAGAAATAAAGCGTAACACGGGGAAGGAAGAACATTATACAGAAACTTGCCATTTCTAAATCAAAATTTTTACTTGTTTATATTGCCATATTATAATTACCATCGGAATTGCTAATGCAAAGGCAGCTACAGTCCCTGGTGGCTTTAGAAAATACGTGCTTCACATACTCACAGATTTTGTTGTTCTTGTTAATGACATGCCTCCTAGGAATCCACCTTGACAAGTACCTTTAGATACTCCGTAAATACAAAGATATTTGTTAAATATAATGTTTGTTAAAATATTCTTAGAGATTCAGCTCCATATAGAATAAAATGTAAGAAGATTTTTTTTTGTTCTATTAATGATAGAATCGATCTCAACTGGGAGGAGTAGACTTCGCATTGACTACAGAACTACATGGTCAGGGCTGGTTCTTCATTACAATGTAATTTCTCTTTATTAACACCATTAGGTTGTTAGTTTCATATCATCAACCCAAAATCATAATTATAAACAGTTTAAATGAGAATAGAAAAATGATTCTAGAGAGCAGATATTTTTAAATTTTTTTTTTTTTTTGGTAAATTGAAAACTTTGATGAATTTTAATAATTTAATTTACACTATAGACCACATATCTTATTTTGCTTCCTCTAATTCCTTGATCCCCAATAATTTTGACAAGAACTTCAATTGTTTCCTTTGCTAACCTAAATATGGTTTAAATAAGAATTCATATAAAACAAATCTCATATCAGTCTGCAATACTTAGTGCTGATGCTCTATTTTGTTATCAGAGTCAACTTTTAGGGACATTGAAGTATCTTACCTGTTTAAATACTAAATTTTCAATATTTATTGAGTAGTTGATTTCTAATATGGTATTTCTCAACTCCTTATCAAAACCTCTTTAAAATTTGCTAAGAAGTTTTGAGCCTTTTCTTCTTAGTTGTGTTCTAAGGTTTGAAAAATAAAAAAGTCTCTTGGGGAAAAATATATTGTTGAATCCTTAGTATCTTAATTAAAGTAATTTTACTGTTTAATAATCTCACATTGTCTAAATACTCTGAATTTCTTAGCAAATACTATAAAAATTACAAAAAATCATTTAGTCCTGTTGCTCATTTGCTTTCTTGTAGATCTCAAACTCACTCATATAAAAATAACTCCCTCAGTTTTCGCCAACTTTTCCCCAAGAAGACATGTGCTCCTTTAATCTCAGCATTTAATCTTTAACATACAGTACTTTGCTCTATATAAAGATAGAAAATCTTTTAATCTATCTAATACCCATTACAGATACTCTCCTTTCATTTCTAATTTGATATTATCTTCTGAAATTAACTTGCATCCCTCTTTGATTTTAATGTTTATTATGAAAAATTCTACTCTCAGACCAAGGTTTCCCATGTGGTTCCTCAGAGACTCGGTTTCAGAAACACTGCTCTTTGGAGTCTAAAAACTGAGCTATATATCTTTTATAAAAATATCCTTTACATTCTATTATTATGATTCCTAAGTAATGAATTTTTTTCAGGAAGTTTTAAAATCTATTTTATAGTACAGTCTTTGCATGGCATATATTGTTTTGTCTTTCAATTCACTATCATTCTTTTTCATTTCAAAGGATGAGAAGCACAATTTGTAAATATTCAGACTTTGTGAAATACCATTCGATTCTATCTCATCAGATAAATTGAGCAAAGTGGCTCATGTATGTGCAATAAGGTATATACTATAAAAAAGGAAAAGGACTTAAAGTACTTTAAAAATATAATTTAAAAGACCTGTATGACATTTAAAATGGAAATGTATCCCTTAAAAAAGTAAAGATATTAAAAATTATGGATGTTCTTCCATAAATGAGAGATGTATGCCAATTCATTGCATGGTCACAAATATTCTGATTCTCCTGTCTAAGCAAAAAGAAAGCTAGTTATAAAGACGTGCAATTAGCTATGTTAGTGACTTAGTTGCAGAAAACTGTTAACATTGAACAGACTAAAATAGTTTACAAAAGCAGTGACATTTTTAGAAACTAGGAATGTAATATCCATTAGACATGTACTGCTGTTTTGGCTCTCTCATTATATGAACAGTTATATTAAGTATAATTATCTTCAGAATTTTCAACAACAGTCTATTTTAAAATGACTAATGCCCCACAATTTACTAATTTTAGCATTCAGTCTACTATTTTTGTCTGTTCTAAAGTTATGAATAGAAATCATACCAAGATAATAGAGCATAGCATAATCCCTTCAAAAGTATATATAATAATCTTTTATGACAATCTTGTCATATTTATAAATAATTCCTTACTCTATTTGTGAATATATTTTTTAAATGCTGAATCCAAGCTACAGAAGTACTCCAAATTAGAGTGATACTTAAACATTCTTTTTACTATATATCAAATCTTTTTGGCAAATGAATAAATATTAATAAATTTTAAAAACTGTGCAATTCTTAAAAAGTACTACCATTTTGTACAAACATCTACTACTTCTAAATAAAACTGTGTTTTATATCCTTTTAAGATGTAAAATAATTTAAAATGCATAAAGCAAATTTGTTTATACAGCATTTCTGCAGGCATTGTAACAGTAGTAACTATATTTCAAAGTATACTTCTCAACTGTGAGACAACTGAGAAAAATTCCACCAGTGTCAAAATTTCAGAATTTAATTAGAAACATTTAAGACATTAATCCTATCATAATATAGTCCTACAATGAAAATAAAAATTTCCTATTTGGGAAAATCTTTAAAATGTTAAAAAAAAAAAAAAAATCCAAGGCCTCTACTCTTGTACATTATAATTTTATAATAAAACAGTTACTTACATATCAGTTATCAACCATATAAATTTACCATGAAACCATTTTTGTTTTTCCAAACCATACTATATACTTCCTTTTCAGTTAGATGTTCATACTTAATGGTTACCTCTTCTTCTTCCAGCCTCTTCAATGAATCACCAGCAAATTTAATATATTGTGTCATGAGGGTGAGCAGAGCAGTATATCGTGTCCGTAGGTCCATGAACTGCAAGTAGGAGAAGAATAATAAAAACATAATCTCCAGATGCCCTACATGACTTGAATAAACATTAACAACTACAATATAAACTAGGCTTTGCGAAAGCAAAGTATACAACCCCCAGTAATAGTAACTGGAATTAGCTTATTACTGCTGTGCAAACCATACTAAATGGCAGTTTTCTTCTACATTTCATCAAGAAGTACATTTATTATCATCTGCAACTAATAATTAATCCAGATTAAAGATTTTTATAAAGTGTAGTTTATAGGTAGAAACTTTCTTTTGTGGAATGTTGAAAATTTTCTGGAAATGGTTAGTAGTCAAGGCAGCAGAATATTATCAGTTTACTAAATGCCAATGAATTGTGCACTTAAAAATGGCTAAAATGATCAAGTTTCCATGTATATTTTATTATGTAAATATATAAAATTTTTAAAGTGCTATTTCTCTCCCTTACACTCCCTCCCTTCTCTGCGGTACTTGTATTACCTCTTGGATGATGAGATCTGCGGAGCTCTGCATTCTTCGGCGTTTCACTGGAGACTTTTGTTGTGAATCTACCATGGCCCGGTAGGTCATTGTTTGTAATTCGTAGTCCTGAATAAAGGAGTCAATGAGATGAAATTAATTAAAGCAAAGAGCTAAGGCTTCCTAATGGATCTTAGTTTCACTGAATGACTTTAAAGAAAATATCACAAAACAATATTTTTAGAAACCTATCCCATCCTGACATGTCCACTCAGTGGTAATAAAATCAGAAACATTAAGGATGGTGAGGAAAGTTCCTAAGTCTCTTTAGAAACTCATGGAAACATTTAGTACAATATGCTAGCTACACTCAGCCTCCCTCTCCTCTAGCTAGGCAATGGCAATGGGTATCTGGGTGGCTGAAGATGATATATTACTGAAGATTTCACAATGCATGAGAACAGAAAATGTTAGAGGTTCTTTAATGGGATACTCTAGCGCTGTTAAAGAAAGGAGAGAGAGGGCAAGACCAAGGCTGAGAGGAGGCAAAGAGGGAAGTAGAGAGAGAGGTGGCCCAAAGTGACTAAGAAATGAATTTTAGCCCTAGCCAATTTGGCTCAGTGGATAGAGTATCTGCCTGAGGACTGAAGGGTCCCAAGTTTTATTCTGGCCAAGGACACATGCCCCGATTGCAGATTTGATCCCCAGTGGTGGGGCGTGCAGGAGGCAGCTGATCAATGATTCTCTCTCTCATCATTGATGTTTCTATTTATCTCTACCTGCTTCTCTGAAATCATATATATATAAATTTTAGCCCAGCTGATGTGGCTCAGCAGTTGAGCATCAGCCTATGAACCAGGAGGTTATGATTTGATTCCCAGTCAGGGTACATGCCTGGGTTGCAGGCTTGATTCCTAGTAGGGGATGTGCAGGAGCAGCCAATCAATGATTTTTATCATTGATGTTTCTCTCTCTCTCTCCCTCTCCCTTTATCCCTGAAATAAAAAATATATATATTTTTTTTAATGAAATTAATTTCAGAGCTCTGTATTTCATATGTGTATAGAGGGGCATTTGTGCATGTGCTGTCCAACATAGAGAAAATGAACAAACCAAGGGCTCTTATGTGACTCAGATGTCAAAGAATTATAAGGTAGGTAAGTGTCAAAAAGTTTTCAAAATGAAGACTGTTTTCACTTTCAACACAGAGTGAAATGACTTGTAAAGGCTTTGAAAGTTCAATGTAGAATCACATGCCCAAATAGTAAATTTGATAGAAGTAAATAACTGGATCCACATACCTTCACTGTAGTTGAGTACTGTTCTGCATATTTTTGACATTCATCCATTTTGCTCTGTTTCATTTCTATCTCTGACACCAGCATCTATAAATACACACAATTTAGAAAAAAAGGAGAAAGGGATTCTATGCTATTCAACCACTTAAGATGCTCAGGAACTAAGAAATATCCACATAATTTAAAAGTATTACTCCTTAGCCCTTAGCACATAATATGTAATGTGCCTTATGGGTAAATCACAAACTTCTAGATTAAGCCATTAAAGTGACCCACCCATATGGGGCTCTAAAGCAAAAATTACAAAACTTCATAAAAATTATCCAAAAGTAGACTTAATCCCTTGGCCCCCACCTATCCCTGATCATAACAGAGCTAAAAATTATTGGCCATTCAAGACAGAAAAAAATCTCAAAGCAATGCACTTTCTGTCAAATGTGGCTATTTAATTTTCTACCACTAATCATTTTCATTTATTTAGGATCCCATAAAACTATTGTGACCAGCGAGTAACAAAGAGATTTCCGTACTATGATTAAATGATCACTAGAAATTTTAAAATTACCCCAACATGTCACCTTCTTAGTCCTTATGCTTTCAAAATGACTTCCAAGAAATCAAAGTAAGTGATATGTATAGGTTTGCATTGCAATATTTTAATATTTATGATTTTTCTTACCTTCTTCCAAATAGCTTTTTGTTTTTTCTTTTAACAAGGGAAAGTAAGATAGAGGTCATTACTGGCCAAAGGCAAACACAACCCTAGCACAGGGAATTGTGTTCACATACCTTCTGTTGATTCAGCTGTGTGGCTAAGGTTTTACTATTTTCAGGCTGATTTTCCTGAATCTTTCTCTGAGTAATTTCAACCTGTTGGATCCAGTCATCTAAAGGGTGATAGGTATCTCTGTAGTACTTCAGTGATTTGCCAATGCCTTCTAAGTCCCGTAACCTAAAAAAATAACAGAATAGTCACCGTCTCCAATAGCCATTAGAAGGGTGATAGGTGTAGTGAAGAAAGGAGAGTCAGACTAACTGTACTGCAATGCACTAAGCACAACAATTCAAGGGCACAGCACCCTGAGACACACCTCTAAGGGTAATCATGTTGGCTTGGGTTCCATCTAAATATTTTATTCATGGAGCTGTGCACGTGAATATCCTAGGGACAAGTCCAAGGGACTAAAGCTAAAAAGCAGGAAAACTGGAAACGGCCATAACCATTATCAATCAGCATGCCTTGCATATCCAAAGCTTGCATCAGATGGCAGTTCACTTTAGAAATAAGGACAAGATGTTCAGAGAATGGTTCAACATGGAGTTGTGATTAAATGATTCAGTTTATATGATTTAAAATCACTAAATTAAACCTATATATCACATATTTTATAGAGGTGTAATATTCTATATTTGAATATAATTTTACTTCTCAAGAATGGTATTATATCATTAAAGCATTTTCTTTGCATTAATATAAACATGAAATTAATGAGAAAGACACTATTCTGTTTCTTTTAAGATGGAGACCTAAAACCATCAAATTTCCTTTCACTTTTTTATTTCTCTTCAATGTTTTTATATCTCCCATAAAAGTGAACATCAAATCACTGCAATTTATTTACACCTCTTAGGTCTAGGAGAGAGTGCAACATGGCTCATGCTCTTACTAAATCTTGTAAGTTGGTAACAATTTTGAATTATTTAAATATTGTGTTTGAGTATTGTAAGCTGTAATAAAAGGAGAACTATATTGTTTTACCCTACTTGCCTTTAAAAAGGCAAGTAGATTAACTATCCAAATACCAGAGTATATCAATAGTTTTAATAACATAAAATTGAAATTTTTATTTTGAAGTTAAATATCTCACTTAAATCCAACATTTAAGAAAGAATATAATTAGATAGAGCTCTTTAAATGAACACTCTCTCTCTCTCTCTCTCTCTCTCTCTCTCTCTCTCTCTATATATATATATATATATATATATATATATATATATATATGGCTAATATATAATGTGTCCCCTCAGGAGACCGGGAGACCACGAGTTTGATCGCGCACTATGACATGTGCTGACCACCAGGGGGTGGCACAGAACAAAGGAAGGTCCCAGCCAGCAGCTGGCAGCCAGAGAAGGGAGGCCCCAGCCAGCAGCCAGAAGGCCCTGATCGGCCCTAATCACCAGCCAGGCCTAGAGGCCCTACTAGTGCATGTATTTTGTGCACTGGGCCTCTAGTTAAATATGTCAAAATTAACTATGTATATGAAATTAACTATACATAAAGGCTTTTAAAACAGCCTAATAAGTTTAGGTTTTACCTAGAATATAAGGATAGACATTAAATCTGTACTAAACCTGAACAAAAAAAGAGATACTAACCTGTTGTCAATCTGAACATGAACATTTTGCCACCTTTCGGCTAACTGATCGGCCTTTTCTTTGTGCCAGTCAAAATCAAGGTCCCGTTCTTTGTATGTCTTAAACATTTCATCACTGATCGCTTTAGCCTTCTGCAGCTCATCCTCCAATGAGTGGAATACCTCTCTCTTCTCATCTACTTCAGCCCTCCATTGCTAAAATACATTAATAGGTGGAAGTTATAAAAATGTGTCAACCACTCACTGAGCAAACACGTTATTTACCTAATTTTACAATTTATTTATAGCAGTCCCTTGACTGCTATAAAATCAGAGAAAGAAAAGAATATCTTTCATATACAAAAATAATATATTAGGTTAAACCTTATGAGAGTTATTTTTAAAATAACTCTCTCTTTCAGCAAGAGAATAAATTACAAATAATTTAATTTTTAGCTTCAACTCCACTTGCTGCCAACATGAACTGATTATAAAAAGCTATTGTCAAGAAGATTCAAACTTTCAAGATCTCGCCTCAAATTACAAATGCCTGAACATACTTATTTGCAGTAAGCTATGGCATTATAGAGATATGCAACAGAGTGAATGTAAATATAATCAAATTAAAATATTTAACTATTGATGTTTGAAGATCGAAATGCTAGTGAAATACTTTCAGAGTATGACCTTGAAAAACAGCCAAAGGTGAGACTCCTACCTTTAAAGTACTTATTAGATTCTCGATATTATTCTTGTCTGCTGTTACTGCTTCTTCTTCACACAGTTTTGTCTCATACAGCTTTACAAGGGCTTCTGCATCTTGCGTGTATTTTATCACAAAATTAACAGTTTTCAACCTAATAAGGAGAATTAAACAACAGCCTTCTATTGGTAAATGTTTATTTTCCCATCATGCAGCCCTGAAGCACCATTATGATACATAATATAGCATGTTCTTCATGTTGAAACACTGACATATTACCTACAAGACATATTCATCTGACTGTCTTCTTGATAGATAGTAGGGACCACAAGTGGTATTTAGCAAGAGATTCCAAGATAAGATGGTCTTCTTTCAAGTCTTGTTTAGACCAAGCTTGAGAGGAAAATCCTACAGACTGCAACGGCTGAGTTACTAAAACTTTAGGCAAAATGTGAAAAGATCATACACCGCGCCCTAATCTCTGTGGCACATTCCCTTTCAACATGAAGAAGCATCCCAAATCTTTAGAAATACTTACTATATTGTTAAGGAAAAATAAAGGTGAATTATAAATATTCATAAAGTGAATATTTTAAATGCGTGGCACATATGTAAAAACAGGACAGTTGTCGGGAGCAAAGTCACGTTAAAACAGTGGTCACATACTTCTCTATGTAGGTGGAAGACATAGAGTAGACTTGGTTCATGTTCTGAAGGACCACACTGAGCTCAGAGCGTAAGGTAGGGACTGATGGAGAGGCTGCTGCCTGACTGAAAAAGTCTTCACATTTATTTGTGATTGTTCCCAAATCATCTTTCAGACGCTCCAGCTCTTTCTTGAGTTTCTATGAAAGAGAGAACAAACAGTGGTATTAGGGGTTTTCACTCCAGATGAAACAGTTTCTTTAAACAGGTTTTGTTTGTTTGTCTGTTTTTTTGTTAATCATCGCCTGAGGGTATTTTTTCCATTGATTTTTTAGAGAGTGAAAGGGCGAGAGGGAGAAGAAGACAAAAGGCCAAAAGGAGGGAGAGAGGGAGAGTGAGAGGGAGAGGGAGCCACATTGATGTGAGACACATGGTTTGGTTGCCTCCTGCAGGCGCCCCAACCTGGCAGGGGATCGAACCCAGGTACCTCCCCTTGACTGACAATCGAACCCTCAACCCTTCTGTGTATAGTATAGGCTGACACTGTGCTCCAGCCAGGGCTCTTTCAACAGTTTTAAAACTCACATTTTACATTATGATCACTGACTTAAAATTCTGCATATGCTTTACTTTTTAGCAAAGGAACTAAGCCATAGTATCAGGTTTTGTTATCATTAATTCCCTTATTGCTCATCTTTTCAAGCCCAAACATCTAACTTAGTGCTTTTGCATGTAGCATATGGTCAACAAACGTCTAATGATTTGCACTGTGAGAAGCCCTTACAGCCTCCACCATGATAGGTAAGAGGGGACCTATTTGCCTGAGTCAGAGGTGGAGGGGAAGTAAAGAATGCTGGTTTACAATAAGCAATAAGAACATAATCACACCTTACAAAGTGACCACCGGGCAAAGTTGAGCATGTTAGAAGTTACAGGAGTTGGCAGTCATTAAGATAGTAATTTACTTTAAGTTAAATTATACCTCAACACATTTACAAATCTCACCTCCTGCTCTGTGATTCTGAACACACTTTCATGCAAATCGTCTCTTTCCAGTGGAGTTCGGATCTGTCTGATCAACCGATCTTCACAGTTCTCTAACCGAAGTCTAATGTTTCTCACTTCAGAGATGTAGAGATTATAAACTGATTCCTCTTGCTCCTCTGTGAATGTAAACATAATGATTGGAAAACATCTTGTTTTCTATCATTTGGATGCTCTTCTCATGTTTTTTTTTATAGCAGTTTTATTACTACTGGAACATAGTGAGTCAGACTAATGTTACCAGATATCACCACAAACTCATCCTAAGGACATAAACCTTAAAATTGTGACCTTACAATTTACAAAGAGTTAATAAAATTTCCCTAATGCCATTTGAGGTGCTCATTTCTATCATATTATGTTCAAGGAAAGTAATATATTGCTCTTTCATGTTCAGAAAAATGTGAATTGTATTAGTTGTAGATTAACTAAAAAAGTAAATAAAAATCCTGAAAAATGAAAGGTAGATTAAAATATGTTCATGTTTAAAATTTTTTAAAATAGAATATTACTAATACAGCTTTTGTCTCTAAGTAACATCAAAAGAGTTTAGAATAAAATTTATATTAAATAAAAATTAACTAGACAAAAATCTTTTCCTTTAACCTTTGTGTAAAGTTTGGTTATGGAAAATCTCTACACCTTCCTCTCAGTTTTGCTGTGAATCTAAAGATCCTCTAAAGAAGAAAGTCTTTTTTAAAAGTCCAAGTTTGGTACATGGAAAAATAAATGAATCTTTTCTGAAATGAAAAGATCATCATTCTGAACACTACACTGCCAAATCATGAAAATGTTGAAAAGCAGATGCATTAAGATGCCACCATTTGTCATACTATTTGGTTGGCATCTTTTTATTAATTCATCAACTAGAAAAAAAATTAATCCCTTTTTGCATATTCACACCTTAAACATGCTTTTAATTTTTCCACAACCGTGTCTACCTGTCACAGGCTGAGTGGCATAACATACCTAAGACTGAAATTCCCATTCAGAGCAGGAAATAGCCTGTATTAAACACCTATGTGGGGTCGGCGGGGAGGAGGGGGAAGACAAAGATGCCGTGCTTTACCTCTTTCTGCAGATTTCAGGAGTTCTTGATAATACTGCTTACACACATTCACCTCCTTTTCCAGCTGTGAGATATCTGGGCCTGAAAATATCTGGGATTCCTGGCTATCTTCCAGGAAATCTTCAAAACGAGACTGTAGATTACTCAGTACTTGCTGATGTTCACCAGGTAACATCGTCTTTATCTAGAGAAGACCAGGGACCATATAACTGAGTGACTATAGTACTGAGTTAAAATTAGATGGGACAGATCTCAGATTAAAGTTTCATGCTATAGGCCTGTTCAAATCAATAGTCATAAATACAAGAACCATTTGAAATTAATTTTCCTCTTTGTTAACAATTTCGGGTTTCAAAAAACAAAGAAGAACAAGACTCTAAAATTCATTAAATGACATTAAACTGGACTCATCTCTGGAAGTCCAAACACTATATCCTGTCTCCCTATCAAAATATAAGCATCAAGTGAAATGTGTGATCTCCAGATGACCCCAATTCTTAGAAAGTGCCCCATAAATAGTAAGAATATAACAAATAGCATGGAATGAGTGAATGAACACTGGCTCTGCTGGAATCCATCCTATTGTATAGCACAGTGGTCGGCAAACTCATTAGTCAACAGAGCCAAATATCAACAGTACAACGATTGAAATTTCTTTTGAGAGCCAAATATTTTAAACTTAAACTTCTTCTCACGCCACTTCTTCAAAATAGACTCGCCCAGGCCATGGTATTTTCTGGAAGAGCCACACTCAAAGGGCCAAAGAGCCACATGTGGTTCACCAGCCACAGTGTGCGGACCACGGGTATAGCAAATACAAACTCTATTCTTCATGACAAGGTACCCCACATTTTTGGACAGGTTAGGTTAAGGTGTAGATTTATACTTACTGAAGCCACATTGCTAGCTCGGATTTTATCAATTTCGTTGATGAGATAGTGCCAGGATACTACACTCTTCATGTTTATGTGAGTCTCATGCCAAAGAGTTAGGACATTCTGGTATTGTTGTTCAATTCTGAAATACATGAAAGAAAACACAGATTAAGCTTTTTCCTTGAACACATGCTACAATTTCTCTCCTTTCTTTCTTTTTTTAACGAATGTGTGTGGGTGTGAAATAGCCCATGTTTGCTAGTTTTAGATCCTTCTGATCCTGTGGGCCCTGACAAAGTATTGATTATTTATTTAACCTTCAGAGAGCTTCCCAGATCATTTCAGCTAATGCACACGAACCTGTTTGCAAAGTCAACCGCTTCTTTGTTTGGTGGAGGGACTGAGAAGCACACAGAGGGGACCATGGCCTCATTCCCCGTGGGGCTGATGACCTTCCATTTGGCGCGATGAGAGTTGTTTGCCAGAACACATTCATCATCTTTGTAAATGGTTATCTGGTTTAAAATGAAGAACAGAACAACCAAATGAGATCATTGTTGATTAATTTTTTTTTCCATACCCAAATCTTGGGAATTGTTGTTGTCGTTTCTTATGAACAATGCCAGAAACTGGTCTGTTTCTAGGAGCTTAAGTACCTCAATTTGTCTGTAGTCACAGATGGCTTTGATTGGAATAGATGTTTTGAGTGGACAGTCAGGGTTCCTTGGCTTCAGCTGAATTATTGTTTTTGCTCTCCCCACCAGGCTTGCCACTGTGCTTTTATACTGCAAGAGCTCTTCTTTCTCCTCCTACGTAGTAAATAAGACAGATTTTAAGTGGCAAAAGACTTGTGGTCTCTGTTGTTTGGGGGCTTTACAGAAATTCAACCATCAGAGAGGCCTCCCTGACCACAAGGTCTAAACTTTCTTTTTTTTTTTTTTTAATATATTTTATTGATTTTTTACAGAGAGGAAGGGAGAGAGATAGAGAGCCAGAAATGTCGACGAGAGAGAAACATCGACCAGCTGCCTCCTGCACACCCCCTACCGGGGATGTGCCTGCAACCAATGTACATGCCCTTGACCAGAATCGAACCCGGGACCTCTCAGTCCGCAGACCGACGCTCTACCGCTGAGCCAAACCAGTTTCAGTACAAGGTCTAAACTTTCAATCCCTCCCCACCCCCTCTTATATCTCCCTTCCCTGGTTTTGTTTGTTTCGTTGTTTTCTTCCTCGTTAGCATTTACTGTTGTCTAACATACACGTATATTTTACTGATTTGCCATGTTTATTGTCTACTCCCACCTCTAGCCTGTAAGCACCATGAGGGTAGGGGTTTCTTGTCTGTTTTATTCATACCCTACCCTCAGCACCTAAAACAGTACCTATGATACAAAAAGTACTTAAGTACTTGTACTTGAATGAACACACACACACACACACACACACACACACACACTTTAAGCATTTTAAAATATCAAAGCTATCATAGAAAAAACACTTTTTTATGTTACCAAAAATACTAAAACTAAAAATGAATGTTTATATGCTTGATTAGACAAGGTGGAATTATTAAGAGTACTAATGAAATATTCAGTCGTGCTTCCTATAAAAATATAATGAAAATTATCAAATTCCCATTGTACATTGTACATCACTAATGAAACTCCTAGGTAATCTTCCTAGTACCATTGATTCCTGAACAAGGTCTTCCAGCTTGTGAATGCTGCTGGATCTGTCACAGCTGTACTTCCGCTGAATGGCATCTTTCAGATTCCTCAAGTGATCAGTAGCTTCTTTGGTGTCATTGAAAAACTAGGGGAAGATGAAAACTGGTTGTTAAAGTAGATTATATGCCAGTAAAGTACAGAGTGACCAAGGTCAATTACCGGGGCCCTTTGTGTACCCCTCATCGGTGAAAACAGAATAAAATCAAAACAATGCAACGCAATAGCCACATCCCTCCTTTATCCCAATAGCAACTCTTAAACTTAGATAATTATGAGTGAACAATAAATGCCCAAGGTTTGTTAGATTTCAAGCAATTCTTAGGTAGGGGTGAAATTCCAAGAATAATCTAAAACTTCTGAAGAAGAATATATTTTTGAAAAGAGTTCTCGGTAATGACTCTCTGTACTGAAAATACTTCCTTAATAAGAGATGTATTTGTAAAATAAAGATTTTTCTGACACTTTAAGATTGTTTTTATTAAGGATTTCCACCTTAATAGAATGCTTCAATGTATCCTTTGTTTTACAAACAAAGCATTTCAATTCATTTCCCCTTGCACCTTAGGTACAGGGTCTTACAATACATGATGAAAGCATTTCCTGTGAGTCAGCCAAAATCGCAATGCCGTGGACAGAAGTGGTGATCCCATCACATACCTCGAAATAGGCAGTGTTCTCCTTTATGTGCTGCTCCACACACTGGCAGAGCTGCAGGATCCAGCTCCACTGAGTCTGCATTGCCGCTCGGTAGGCCTGAGAGGTAAAACCCAGGCACTGTCAGCGGGGAGAACAATGACATGCACACCCAGCAATGCTTTCAAGGAAAAAAGGCTCTACTATCCACATAGATAGTAAGGTTTTGTTTTTGTTTTTTTTAGCAGATTAAGACTTGAAAATTAGGGTAGTGAATGCCCCTCTAATCTAAGATTATCACTTGCCTAAAGCCAGTCCTAAAAGTTTCAATGTCAACTTTTTAAATCAGTCCAGTCAGTTTCTTTCAAATTTAAGTTATTTTTTCTTAACATAGTAAATGGAAGAAGCTATTTTTACGTGAAAAAAAAAATTTAACATTTGAAATGGATGCAAGCTAACCCTCTACTCCTTTCTCACCAATCCTTTTTGTACTCTGTAGAATCCTCAAGTTTCCTTTCCTTTTATGACACTGTCCCTTCAACTTTATTTCTTCTCTCTGAATTTATATATTTCTGGATCATAAAACACGCGTTTGACACAAAATATATGGTTTTGTAGTTTTCTCTTTGTTTTTGCTTCTAAAACTAGGCCAGAAGCTCTTGGGACTGGAGTAATTAATTTATTCGTTTTTACCAGGAAAATATTTGGGGGTTTTGGGATAGGGCAAAGAAGAGAATATGCAATCAATCCTATATTACTGTAATTCTGGCGTTATAAAAACTGTAATACTAGAAATTGTAATTAAAACATTTGTTTGCTTTAACTTTTATTTAAGACAAAGCATATCTTTCATGAAGGCAAAAATATTGTATAAGATACCTCCTTAGGGGAACATGCAATACCCTTTTATATTTAAGGTGCAATTCACTGCCTTCCAGAAGAGGGCACTCTAGATGCTTTAAGTAAGCCTATCATATTTCCTCTTGGAAAATTTCATTCCTGCTGAGCCTATGTTCAGGCAAGCTTTTGTGTGGTATGTACGTGCAATTTCCAACTGCACTGGAAATCCGGCGACATGTCATGACTATATTATCTGTTCCCCCAAATGAAGCTACTTTGAGTAAAATGGCTATTAAAGACCTATTATGCATTGTTAGATTAGTAGTTTCTTTTTCATATAAAATATGAAATACTGTTGATAACCATTATCCATGTACGCACAGATATTGACTAAGCCAATGAATTCATAAAGATGACTAATCTTATCCCCAAGAAACATGTCATTAGATTAACATTTCTACATAAAAGTAACCAGGTTCACATTCACATTTTCTATTTCCATCACAATCCTTAACCTATAATCATGTTTCCTACCAGCTTTCATCTCTCTACTCTGGGGACAATTCCGTCTTTAGTTTATCACCGTTCAAAAGTGTATCCAGACCCTTCATTACTCCAATTTCCTTCCCTTATTACCATCCTTCCTGCTCTTGTATCTAACATTCCTACCTGGCATTTCATGTGGATGCAAATCCCTATTTTCCTATAAAAGAAGGTCAAATGACACCTGAAATTTCACTCATCTTCTGTGTCATGACAATGTCAGTGAACTAAGGCATTTTTTTCTTCATCTGAGACACTGTAAAGCATGTCCCGTGGTAAGCACAGCTGCATTTCCCTCTGGAAATATACATCTAATCCATGTCTGATGCTCCTTGCCACCTTACTTAACCTCTCCTCCCCGTCTTGTTAGTCAAATTTAGAAAGTCACTAACTCTAACAAGTATATATCAGACCAGAAAACTAAACACACCACCACCACCATCACCACCACTGCATTTTATCAACCTGTGTGATAAAATCCCACATCAACTATCCACCTTCTGGATTAGAAATGTGCACTCCAATGAGACCTTTCCAGAGTGTCCTTTCAATGCACTTCACAAAACTAGATCCTAAGTACAATTATTAATTAAATAACAGTAACGAATACTTCTTAAGAACATACTACGCACCCTAAACTATACTAAGTAGGAACCTTACATTATTGCTCTCATTCTCACCACAGCTCTACAGGGTAGAAGCAATTTTCCCATTTAGGCAGGAAGGTGAGGCTTAGCAAGGTTACACCACTTGTGCCATGGCACAAGTCAGGAGGAAATAAAACATCACAGCTTGGAAAGTCAAAGTCCTTTATATTTCCTGCAATTTGCCTCTTGGGTTACAGGGGTGACAAAGGTACCTTTACTTTCAGTGAAGGGCAGGTGACACACTTAGAACAAGGGAAGTGAAGGCAAATCAGGATGATGTATCAGAAACATTGCTGTGGAGCCAGGTTGTAATAAAAAATTGGATAGCTGGCATTTTTTCAATTTGTCAGCAATGAAAAAATACATAGGGTGATAATCGCATGTGGATATTCAAGCATGACTATTACACCTCCTGACTCACCTCAATAGTTAATCGGGCTGGGTGATTTTCCAGAAGCAGCTGCTCTGCTATCTCCTGAACTGACTTAATATTTTCTTCCTTTTGCTCCAGTTCTCTCATTAATTCCTAATTCAAGAAAGAATTCAGAAATGCATTAGAAAAAGATCTAAACCTGAAATACCACTTTAACATTCCATTACCATAGTTGCACTTACAGCATGGTAATCTTTTTTCCGGGCTATGTGGGTATTTCTTTCACTCCAGTCATAAGCAACTTCCTCCTCTTCTTTTTCATTCAACCAAATAAGCTCATTCGTGGCACGAGTTATAAAATTATGGAGCGTATCAAGGTGCCGTTCCTGATTCCTGGATGTATTCTTTAAAAGGAAAACCACTGTAAGAATCACATCTTTCACAAACAGAGATAAAGGAAACAGAAAGTATAAAATAAAAACTTACCAAGAGTTTTGCGTACAGACTCTCTAACCTGTGCAACTTCTCTGCGTAAGTTAACTTAAGAGGTGCCGTCATTTGGATCTATAACAAGGTGTAAGAAAGACACCAAGGTTATGAATCTTGAAGATTTCTGATTCCTACTCAATGTATCTATTACCTTTTCACAGGGTCTTTACATGAAAAACAAAAACAAACAAACAAACAAAAAAAAACAGTAAGCTAACATGAAATAGATATAGATTTTGAATGCATATACCTCACTGATCTTAGCTTCTTTAAGGCTACATTCAAATTCTTCAATAGCTCGGTGAACATTTTTATGGTTTTCTAAATGGCTTTCAACACTTGGCAAATCTGATCCCCATTCAGTGCGGTCCAGCTGGCCCTTTAAACAGAAAGACCCTAGGTTTAAAAAAAGAAATTGATAGCAATAAAGATGGAAACTTTCAGGTAAAGGAAACACTTTTTTTTTTACCTGCATCTCATCAACCCAATTCAAAAGATCCTGAACAAATTTCATGTTGATTTCCTCTTCCGTTAAGTTCTGATCCAGCAAAGAAGACTTTAGAAGGGGCTTTCGGATCTGCATCAACTTCAGGGTTTGCAATGCATTTGTGTCTACTCCTGAATTGAAATTGGGAACTAATCCTGTTGGGAAACCAGGTGTATAAACTGGAGTGAGGGATGGAGTCAGGCGGGAAGTCAGACCTGATGACAGGCCAGATTTCATACTAGAAGGGGTGAGGGAAGGCGTTAAACTCTGGGTCAGCCCTGAGTTCAGACTGGGGTTTAAGGTCTGTGCAAATCCTGAGTTTAAACTTTGAGTGATTCCTGATATCATGAGCTTCGTCTGTTCTGTCGTCAGCATGCGTCCTTTGCTGTACACTGAGGAACAGTCATTCCTTAAGGCCATAATTTCATCGCGCAGTTTTGCTACCCTGAAAATAAAACCAAAAGGGATGAGCTATGAGCTATAACATAAAAATTATTCTCTATAAAGAGCAAGCCCTAAGGTAAACTATGGACTTTCGTTAATGACAATGTGCCAATACTGGTTCATCAATTATAACAAATGTATCACACTAACGCAAGACGTTAATAGGGGAAGGAGTCATGTCAGGAGGCATATGGGAAACTCTACTTTCCATTCAGTTGTTCTATTAATCTAAACTGCTAAGTACAGTCTACTATTTGAAAAATACATTGTGATCATATTGATAAAATTTTATACCACATTTTTTCCCCACAGAATTGTACCATGAGCACTTTCATTACCACACAGTCTTTATAACTATCCTATATAATAAAGATGTACTATGCAAATGGTCATTATGCAGTGAAGCATAACAACTGACCGCATAACAACTGAATCACCCATCAGCAGGAGGGTGGGGCAGTGAGCTACAAGCGGGCAGCAGAGAGCTACAGGAGAGGGCAGGGCAGCAAGCTATGAGGGGAGGGGTGGGGGGCGGGGGGGGGGGGACGGAGGGGGAACAACAGGAAGGTAGGGCAGTGGCTAGAGAGCTGCTGGAGGGCAACAGCGAACTATTGGAAAGCTACTGGCACAGGGATTTGTGTGCAGGGCTACTAGTCATTTATAATGAACATAATTACAGAACTATGATGTGATAATTCTCCTCTTATTTGACTTTTAGGAAATTTCCAAACTTTTGTTATTATAAAACATTTCTCATCTAAACCAAAAGTTTTTATCTGTATTTATTTAAATGTTTTATTGTTATAATTCCTAAATTGTTATTAATTCCTAAAAGTGGACCAACTGAATCAAAACATCATTTACAACTTTTTATATATATACATATACATTTATATATATATATATACACACACATACATATCCATATACATATACATTGACAGCAATATATATAGCATACAGTCAAAAAGATTCCATCTCTATCCCCAGACCTACTTCCCAGAGATACAGCTTTTTATACCCATATATTTTCCCAACATTTTGTTATAAAACATTTTCATATAAAGAGAAAACTAGAACACTGAATTAAGAAAAGATACTTTTCAAATACACCCACACATATTTTAACTGTATGTTTAGTACTACAATATTAAATATTGTATGTATTATTAAATGTTTTTCTATTATTTATCTTTGAAGAACAAATACCTTTTAACACACCAACATATGCCAGAATTAACGTGACATGCATTTTCAACTGAAAAATGCGTAAGAGATATAATTCACAAAATCGTCCCACTCTACATTCCCATCATAAGGGCCCAGGAAATGGTGACACAGAAGGACAGGGCATGAGCAGGTGAGTAGCACATTTACCTCTGCACCAACTGATCTGCATGGTAATATTTTCCATCAATCAGTATCTGCACATCGATTACATGCTGGCGTAAGAGGTTCTCACATTCAAGTATATAGCCGGCAATTTCTGCTTCATTCTGAAACTGCACCCCCGATTCTAACCTTTTAGCATCCTGTATTTTAAAAGAAGTCAATATTAATTTTGTAAAACAAAGTGTCAAAACTAGTAAGATATATTGGAACACAAGGCTACTCGAGTTCTTTTTTCCCCCCCTTCTGGTCCAAAAACATGTTTTGCCTCTGTTGACTATTTCTCCATGGAGCAAATACTGCTCCGAATATTTAACAAACCTTAAGTTTCAGTGGCAAAAATACCAAGAACTGACCACATGCTATGCAAACGTTTTTAGTTCATCCAAATGCACAGATCCCTCTCCCCCAATCCCAAAGGCTCCTAAAATTAACTTACAGCCTGAAGAGCATTTCGAGCAAGTGTCAATTTGTCTGCACAGATGACACTGTCCCTTTGAACTCGGTGGGCAATCTGCTGCAACATTTCCAACCTAAAAGAAGGAACAGAACAGAATATAGCCTCTTCCTCCGAATCTCAGAGCTCACAATCGCTGAAAAAGGCCGCCGTCCGCTGAGACTAACACACAATCCCACACCAGGGTTCCCATACCTGTGTCCATCCACGGATTCATTGCCGAAGCTAATGCAGGAGTTGATTAGCGTTGGCCCACAATGAACAGAGACAAAGTTTTCATTTGAATCGAGGCTGGTTCGAGTGCTCGTGGTGTTACTAAACACAGAGTCACTACTATGGTAGCTGTAACTACTACTGTGCATTTCTAGCCCCGAAATGATATTCTTTCTTGACCAGCAAAAGTACACTAGAAAGTAGATCTGCAAAAAGCACACATCTACTTCTAACGGTGAAAAGGTGGCAGCTGAATGTTGCTGCTTTAATGGCTCCTTAAATATGCTCCTACATGCATATTCAACACAGAGAAAAGAATACGCTGATAACTATTCAAAAGAATCTCGCCTAAAGCCACGAGTTTGCTAGCTGAGGTTTGCCTTTTGTAGCTTGCATTAACACGCTGCAAGTATGGACAAGGCAGGCTGATGGGGCGGCACTGAAAAAAGCCTGGCCAAATATTTTCACCGAGTGTCATCCGATTGCAACCACCTAAAAAACAGCTCAGATGCCTCATCGAAGCCCAGGCACAATTAGTAAAAGTTAGTCAGGCAATAGCAATCATCAGCTAAAAACCCACAAATATTCAGTTACAGCCTGGCTTTTATAAAGGGCCAGGTCTGAACCCAAATAACAATAAGGCTGAATGGTGGCATTTATAAGCATGGTAAAAAATTCATGTGGTGAGAAACAAAGTCCATTCCCATTTTAAGTTGCATGTCATTTGTTTGTTAGGTTAAATTAACTGGAGAAAGACCCACTTACCTTTCTTTCAATGACATGCTCTCAGGAATATGACTCTAATCTTACTACAGTTATTTTATTTTTTTTTAAATATATATATTTTATTAATTTTTTTTTTTTTTACAGAAAGGAAGGGAGAGAGATAGAGAGTTAGAAACATCGATGAGAGAGATACATCGATCAGCTGTCTCCTGCATGCCCCCCATTGGGGATGTGCCCGCAACCAAGGTACATACATGCCCTTGACCACCCTTGACCGGAATCGAACCCAAAACCTTTCAGTCCACAGGCCGATGCTCTATCCACTGAGCCAAACCAGTTTCGGCTACTTTATATTTTTAAAAGCCAAAATGCTAAGTAGAGTATCGAGACATTGCTTGCAATTTTCATTGTCTATGCTTGTTTTTCCTTTTCCTGGAAAAGAGTTTATCATTTGTCTTCTACACACTCCCATGCCACATAGCTATTATTTACAATATATATAGTTAATGCCAAAAAACTTGTTGCATCAAGAAAACTTAAAGTATTTATCCAGACAATCTCCTAAATATCTTCTTAACCCCCAACACTACAAAGCCACAGTTGCTTTGATTTTTTTTCTAGAAAGCAAAAAAGGGGGAATTTGAAAGTGTCTTATCAAATACAGGGTGTCCCCAAAAACTGTATACACACTTTAACAGCTGACAGCTCAATTCTGAAAATGAAATGTATTTGAATAAACACTTTCTTTATAATTATTCAAAGTGTGTGTATACTTTTTGAGGTGGGCATCGTATATAGTTAAGTAAACAGAAAATCTCAAAATAGTAAGAGCAGCTAATGTTTATAAAGCAATTATTATGTGCCTGGAAATCCACTAATCATTTTACACACACCACTTCACCTCATACTCATAACCACCAAATGTGGCAGACACTACTACATCCTGTTTACAAATGAGGAAACTGAGGCTTAAAGAGATTCATGAACTTGTCTAAAATGACGTGGCTTGACAGTTGAGCTACTAATTTAATCCGGGATGGACTGGTTCCTGGACCTGGAACTCCTGCACTGCCTTCGTTTATTAACACATAGTAAAACCCAGCTACTATTCTGATGACTAAAAACCTACTCCATATCCCTTCTCCAGCCGACTTGGCCATTGCTTCAGATGATTATCTTAGTATCTCTCTTGAATCGCCTACAAATGCCTCCCCCATAAAAGGCCCATCCCGTGTATTTCAAGTTTATGTTCGTTCCAAAGATCCAGTTATGTTGATGTAATATTAAACTTTAACAAGAGTGTAAGCAGTGATTTAATAAAGGACTGACAAGTTACACTTGCCCTCATATTGTCGCTGCTTCATGTCCCATTTCAACAACACTGAGGTCAGGTGTGGGGCACGGAGAGCATGAGTGTACTAAGCGCCTCTCCATATACCTGGCTCCCTGTTAAACTGGTCACACAAGGGGCAGTGAAAGCACGTTTTCCTCCACATTCTTGGACCTCAAAGCGGTGGAACAGGTAACCCTTGGTCAAATGATCACAGAAATAAATATAAAATTACAACAGAGATAAGTGTCATGAAGGAACGGCACATGTAAACACGAGACTTATAATAAACAAGACATCTGAACCAGCCTAGGAGATCATGGGAAAATTTCTTGAGGAAGTAACCCTAAAGCCGAGATCTAAGGATGATTAGGAGTAAAGAGAGTGGGGCAGGGTGACCTGGACTTCCCTGCCAAAGGCACAGAGGGTTGCAAACCTCCTGGGCATGGAGGAGGGTGGGACCCTGGCACTCAGAACTCCCGAGAGAGCCAGTGTGGCTGCGGGAAAGGCGGAGAGGTGGAAGCCCAGGCTATGGAGCTCACAGCTTCTGAGGAACAGAGATCCCCATCCCCCTTAGTCAGGCTGGGAGGTAAGGACTAGAATGAAGACAAATGCATCCAACACATCTCCCAAGGCACCTGCCAGGGCCACTGAGTAGAGGAGTAGAGAGAGAATGATGAAGTCAGTGACAATTTCATGGAATAAATGCACTTGTAGAAATATCCAAAGGGGAGCTTAACCCCGATATTCACTGAGTGTTTTCTGGAAGCCACCTCACTGCCCTGTAAATGGAGGTAGACTCTGGTTTCCATGGCCCCACAGAAAGCGGGGCACAGCCAAAACTATGAGAAGCAAAGCAAGTCCTTTATGGGCCTGTAAGCTGCCGGATCCAGGCCCCGGTGCTTTAAAAGCCAGTCAGAGGAAGACAATATCACAAGATCTCATTCATATGTGGAACCTACTGAACAAAATAAACTGATGAACAAAATAGATCCAGAGACATGGAAACACGGAACAGACTGTCAAATCTCAGAGGGAAGAGGGGGAAGGGTGGGAAGAGATTAACCAAAGAACTTACATGTATATATGCATAACCCGTGGACACAGCAGTGAAGGAGGGGGGAAGGGGCCAATGGGAAAAAGGAATAAAAGCCAGTTTGAGAAATTCTCATAGCTAATTTGATAGGCTTTAAACCTGTTACCATCTTATTAGATGAGACTTCACGGACCAACCCAGCCGATAAGGTATTTTTTGAATACTGCTTCACTGATTTAACCCCTCAAACCTCTTAGAAGAGTTTCTAGGTAAGAAAATGAAACTTCAGAAAGATTACGTGACTTATCCTAGGTCACACAGCCAGGGAAATGGAAAAGGTAAATGTTGGTCCTAGCTCATCCTGGCTCCAAAATGTATGTTCTTTCCATGAGAACAACGGGACGCCTACTACTCCTCCCGGTTTCCATGGCAAAAATAGCTCGGCTCACCTTTCCACTTCCGGACGCAGCGCCTTCTCCCTCTCGAGCATGGCAATGATGAGCTTCCCCCACTCTTTTTCTATGTCATTTGGATGATAACCTTGAAGGAGTTTGATGCGTCCAAATTCTATCCAAATCTTAAGAAAATTTAAAAAAAAAATAATGCAAAGCAAATATGTAAAAACAAATAAATGAATAATTATACTTGACCAAAAAAAGGAAATTTCTGCTTACCTCTAATAATTTATATAGGCGTTTGATTTTTGATTTTTCTGTCTCCTTTGGAGGAATTTCGGTTTCTTTAAACTGTAAATACTGATTGTAAAGTGCCTAAAATGAAAGGAAAAATAAATGAAAGCTCAACATTCAAAGACTTTGTTTTCATTATGGCATAATGTTACCACTTCAAATGCTACCGACTGTGTGCTATGCATTCAGTGGAATTCCTTTATAAAATTGATACTCAAGGCCTGTACTGACTGCCAGCTAGTTGGCGACTGAGTTATGTAAGGCTTGATGAGGGTGTAACTACTGATGTATGCCGTGATTCAGCAGGTGCCACACCGGTGTCTGCATAATGAATTGTGGTAAAACTTACTACAGCTCTATTAACAGTCTCATCATACAAACAAGAAAACACATCCCAAAAGATACACTTTCCGCCCTAGCTGGTTTGGCTCAGTGGATAGAGCGTCGGCCGGTGGATCAAAGGGTCCTGGGTTCAATTCCAGTCAAAAGCAAATACTTTGGTCTCAGGCTTCTCCCAGCTCAGGCCCTAGTCAGGGCTCATGCAGGAGGCAACCAATCAATGTGTTTCTCTCACATTAATGTTTCTCTCTGTCTGTCTGTCTCTCTCCCACTCTCCCTAAAAAAAAATCCTTGGGTGAGGATTTAAATAAATAAATAAAAACATACTTTCCAAATGTGGCAAATTAGCTTTTGGAAAAATAATCTGATGCAATTTCCATAAGGGGAGAAAACAAAACAAAACCTGTTCTTGTCTATTCCATGGATCTATCCTTGAAAACAGAATTCTTATCAGATAGATGGAATTAAAACTTGAGGTCAATGTCCCTCTGGCTAAGTTAAGCAGATCTCTTAGTCAACAGAGAGAGATGTTAATGGTTACTGCTTTATTATAGACATTTCAACCATGTAATTAAATTATTATCTAGTTTGCAGATACTAATTTGGAATCTCTTATTATATTTACTAAGAAGCACCATCATAAAATGAAGAAAGCATCTCCACATTTAGTAAGTGTATACTAATTATTTCATCCTGATTCATGCTGCTGTTGTTGTTTTTTTAAAGTCCCTTTTAATCTTCAGACAGACACATTTCTGATGGACTCCATTCAATATTCTGCTGGCTAATAACATTGCTAGCATTTTCTCCACATATTTTTAATTTTTTTATATTATATCCTATCCCAGGCACCAACAAGTAACCTGGGTATTCACTCAAACTTTTTCCAAAACTTAAAGAACCTGCATTAATCAGAAGCCAGTACACATTTAGCCAAGTGTCTGACAACAGGAATCCATTTGGAAACAATTTGAACTTGAAATCTGAAAACTGTTTGGTCATAAAACGTAACTGTTTTTAAAATGTTCATCAGTAAATAAGCACCAAATGCCATTATAGGCTAAACGTTGCTGTGGTAGATGTGGTGATGGGGGCCAGAGGGATCCTTCTTGTCCCGGAGATGTTTACATCCACAAAGGGAGACTACACACAAACAGCTTCAGAGCAGTTAAAAAGCGTCCTATCAACACGGGCCAAGAGACTGGGTGCCAAGGACAAACTCCCGTGGCAGTGTGAGCGAAGGGCTGCTTCACAGATGGTCTGCACAGAGGCCTGAACACAGTGAGTAACTTACACAGGGCCCACCCCAGGCCAATGCAGTCTGTGATTCCAGTGCGATCATGAAAACAGAGCTTATAACTCAAGGAATTAGACTTCACTGCTAATATTCACATTGTATGTGTTTCTTGAAAGAAAGTAGGCTATTTTGCTATTATAGGTCCTAATACATATACAAAGTGAGACAACGCATTCTTCAATTAAGTTTATGTATCTAGAATGTCTTCTATATTTCTATAATATCTTTGTCTCAAGGAGTTAGACCTGTTTTTAGGTAGTAGCACATTTTTTAAAAAATATTTTTTTATTAATTTCAGACAGGAAGGGAGAGAGAGAGATAGAAACATTGTTGATATGAGAGAATCATTGGATTGGCTACCTCCTGCACACTCCACATTGAGGATCAAGCTCACACCCAGAGAATGTAGCTGGACCAGGAATTGAACCATGACCTCTGGTTCACAGGACAAAGCTCAATCACTGAGCAACACTGGCCGGGTAGTAGTAGCAAATGTTTTACTAAGCCATGAATTCATTTATCCTGGAGGTCAGGTATGTGTTTTGAATTCACAGTGAAGTAGAGTATGGACCTCTGGCTACACAAAAGGAGGATCTAAAGCGACTTTATAGGATTCGACACCACAGGCACAATCCCAACCACGGCCACCCTTATACAAGCTCCCAGGGTCCCTCCAACCAGGTTATCTGGTGAACCTTAAACATTTTCCACACACCAAACACAAAGTGGCAAGGTCACCTCTAGAGACTCTCTCAAACCTTACACCCTCAATGCAAAACTAAGGGACTATAAATTTATTTAAGATACTGTATTACGTTTTAATTACTAGTTGTTACCTCTATTATCTCTGTATAATGGGGAGATGAGTACATTTTTTAAATGCCTATTTATTAATAGCTTGTCAAGGGCAATTTTTCTTGAAGTTCTAAATAATAGAATTGCCCTGGTCAGGTAGCTTAGGTTGGTTAGAGCACTATCTCAGTACACCAAGGTTGCATGTTCAATTTCTAGTTCAGGGCACACAGAAGAATCAGCCAATGAATGCATAAATAAGTGGAACAACAAATCAATGTTTTTCTCTCTCTCTCTAAAATCAAAAAATAAATAAAATTTAAAATAACAGAATTATTACAGCATTATTTACAAGTTAAATATCAAGTCAATCCTATTTAACCCCTGTAATGCCACTGACCTTCAGTTCTACGGGATTATTGGGAAATGCTCTCTCAGACATTGTGGTCACATGGTGTCGAATCCACTGGATGAGGTAGTTCACCATATTCTGGTATTCAATCCATTTGACTTCAACATCCTAGAACAAGAAAATGACAGGAAAAGCCCGTGGCTGTAGATAGTAAGATTCATTTCTAACACAATTTAGTCAAAGGTCATTCTTGTAATTACATATTTTTAAGCCAGACAGAGAGAACCGGCTAAACGATTTATTTCTCACGCAGTCCTCAGCCTGTCCATGCAGTCCCGGTCCTTCCCAATACACAGCTTTAAAACCACGCTACCTACAGGGGCCTGATGACCTCCAATTCTGAACCAGAGACAGGGCTGCCTGGGCACTGAGTGGAAAGGGTTCTGAGGCCACGCTCACGCACAGCAGGAAAGACTTCCACCATCCACTTGCCAGGGGCTCAAGAAGGGGGACGGACAGCTTGCATTAGCCAAGTCGGTTGCCACTCTGTCAACCTTTTTAGATCTAAGTCCCCCTTACATATGAAACTCAAAAGAACTATACATTAAGTAAGAAACTAGATAGGAATGAAAACTACAGGAAATGTCTATGGTGAGATTACTCAAGTACTCATTTAGCAAACTTTTTTTTTAAAATGGAGAAAACTAGAAGGTTGTCAACTGCTATATTCAATTAAGTATTTGATAAGCTTTCATTACGTTCAAAGCATTGTGCTAAGTGTCGTAATAAAAATATCATGTCTTAAGACATAATACCTATTATCAAAGAGTTGCCATCTAGATGGGGAGATGAGAGAAATTCATAATATGAACAGCCGAGCAAAATGAAAAGCAGTATTCAATTAAGTGTTGAAATACCTGGTAGAGTATGCTAGGAGTTGAGATAAGAATCAGGTAAGCATCAGTGTGCCTGAAGTGGTCACTAAAAGCTCCTTGGGAAGCAGCTCTCAATCCCTGAGCAGTTCTCACACTTCCAGTAATTGTTGGGGGGAGGGAGGGTGGGCAGAGGTGGAAGGAGGAAGAGAGGAGTGCATAAAAGATAGAGTCCCAAGTGAGTCAGGACTCTGAAAGAGGAATGCCCTGACTACCAGCAAACAGTTTGTATTGAGATGTCAGAGTTAAAGATGAAAAAAAGCTCCATTTATTTATGCAGAATTTTGAATGTCAGAACATCTAGAATGGAGTTAATCATGCAAGTCGTATGTAGCCACTGAAAGTTTAATTTGGTGATAGTGTGCAGAGTTGATGAGGGGGAAGGAGAAGAGGAGGAGATGAAAAGCCATAGGAAAGCTATCATCCTGGTTCTAAGAATCAGGAATGGGGTGGACATAGTGAGACAATAGAATGGCCACAAGAAACATTCTCAAGCAACAGCCAACACGGAGTCCTTGGAGAACTGCACTGGCTCAGAGGAGAGGATAACCATGGAAGCAAGTTACTTAGGGATCAAAAGAACAGATGAAACGTTTGAAAGAACGACAGGAAGAGAAGGGGGATAAGTCTAAAAGCAGCAGCATACAAAGGTGAAGTAAAATACCGGGAAAGAGCTCACCAAGATGAGCTCCTAAATCTTCAAAGTACCGGTAAATTGTTTGTAATGGTGTCCACAAGGAGGAGAGAGAAAGGCTCAGGGTGAGGGGTGCTCACCCCCAAGTGTGGGAGGCAAATCGGGCTTCCTGGATCTTCCAGAAACGCATAAGCACTGTTAGCATGGCCACTAAAACACTCACGGTTGAACTGAATGGCACAAACCCGTGGCAAATTGTGGACTAATAAAGACCCAAAGCCTCGTTTCAGAGACCTTGCCCTGCTTACAAAGGAGCTCTGTCAATCTGGCAAAATAAATCGCCTTCCTCTGGGTCCCCCTGTTAAATCAGAGAAGCAATACCGAGCCAACTTCTCTCATGGAATCGTATGAAGTAATAAACTTCACTGAAAGTGACTTCAAACATGTGATGTTCTATACAAATATCTCAAATAGAGCAGCTGTAAAACAGCAAGTTAAAAAATGAGTATCTCCAAAATGCAGTGGCGTATAGCTACTATTTATCAAACAAAAAAAGTAACTCTGAATAGCCTACTTTATGATACAGAACGAGTTTTTTCTTGCTGTATTTTAATTTTAATAATGGAATGATACTATCCAAGTGCATACAATATCAGTTTGATAAATAGCATATTAAAATCAACTTCTTTTTAAGATAAAAAGCATTATCAAAAAATTCAGTCAAGCAGACAATGCCGCATCAGAAGCTTCCAGAATGAAGAAAATCAATACTCACATTTGCACCGATGCCTTCACCGCCTTCAGGGACTTTGGGAAATGCATCATAGAGAGATGACACATACGTTATTACTGATTTCTCATCAGGAGAGGAAACATCAACGTCTAAAAGCAGCAACACAAATTATTTCAAGATGCTGACAGATTGCTATTGATCAAACCTTCAGGCCACATCTAGTCAAGGCCACAGCTCACCTTCAGGATCCAGGAGTCTGTTGACGCCAATTTTTTCTGCTACATAAAAAGCGTGCTCTAAATTTGCAAGGTTGCTTTGAATAGCAACAGTGTTCATGTCTATCAGGTCCGGCCTAGGGGAAAAAAAAATGACTGTATTAATTACGTTTTCTCAGGTGCCTTTCCAACATTATATTTACATTCATATCTATTTATATAGCAACTGCTGCAAATATTAATTCTAAGCCTGCATTAAGGAGATTTTCACCAAACATTGCTTACTTCTCTCAGAAACATGTGTGGCAAAGGCAAGTGTAATGAGGAAAAAATATAAAAACGTGAACACACATAACTTTCGGTAAGGTCTACAAATACCTCATAATTAGAATCTATAAGAACATCTGTCCCATCCAGCCCCTGCAAGTTCCACTACTCAACACCCTCCCAATCCAGCCAGCATTCTCTCAATGTTTCTCCCCAAACACAAAAGCTTATACTCAGTTCAATGCCACACCTTGGCATGCCCCATCCATCCAGGCTGTCCTTCCCTGTCACCGTCACCTTCTACAATCCTATTCATCCCTGCAAGCAGAGAGCGAGCCCACCTCATCAGTGGGGTCTGTTTTCTCTCCCTGTTCCCTGAACTCCTTATGCTCCTTGGCCTGTACTAGTCAAGTTGGCACTTAGAACTTCTTTGCCCTATTAATTCACTGTTTAATGTGCATGTACATCTTGTTTCTCCCAACTAGTCAACACCAAGATGGAAAGAACCATGTATTAATACACATTTGTATTTGATTCTTCTGCTGAGATAAAAGAGTGGCATATGCTTGGTAGACATTCAATAAATATCTGCAGGTAAATTGGTAAATGGGTTGGTTAGTTATTAATTTGAATTATAAATAGCCAAATAAGCACTAGTTTGTATCTTCATAAACATGCATGTCCACACACAAAACACTCTCTCCTACCTTAGACTTCTCCTCCTAATCTATAAGACATACATGACACTCTAAAGCAGCAGTCACCAACCTTTCAGACCTCACGGACTACCGGTTGGTGACCACTGCTCTAAACCACAAGAGTACCTCGCTTTATCTATATGAGATGAGAAAAGACTTCTAAAATACTCCTTAAATTAGGAGGCAAAATATGGCCAAAAGCCAATTGGGAAACTTTCACCTAAAAAATAAAACATTAGTGTCTGGACAGTGTTGCTCAGTGGTTGAACATCAACCCATGAACCAAGAAGTCACCAACTTGATTCCCAATCAGGGCACATCCCTGAGTTGAGGACTCAATCCCCAGGAGGCGGGTGCAGAAGGCAGCCGATCCATGAATATTTCTCTCCCATCGATGTTTCTGTCTTTCTATCCTTCTCCCTTCTTCTGTCTTTAAAAACCAATAAAAACGTATTTTTTTTAAATTTTCTTTTACAAAAAATCAATAAAGCATTAGCCCTGGCTGGTGTTGCTCAGTGGTTAGAGTGTTGGCCTGTGCAACAAAGGGTCACGGTTCAATTCCTGGTCAAGGACAAGTACCTGGGTTGCAGGTTCAATCCTCACCCACATGTGGGAAGCAACCAATTGATGTTTCTCTCTCACATTGATGTTTCTCTCTCTCTCTCTCTCTGTCTTTCTCTCTTCCCCTCCTTCCTCCTTCCCTTCCACTCTCTAAAAATTAAGGTGAGGGGGCAATATCCTCAGCTGAGGATTAACAAAGAAAACAAAAATCATTAAAAGAATGCAGAAACAAATATGGAAACAGTAAAGCCTTCAAAAAGAGTGGCACCCAGTCCCAAAGTCACTGAGTTAGAACCCATTTATCAGCTTCTAAGAGAAGGCTCTCTGCCCACAGGCACGCTGCTTCCACAGAAAGGCAGGAGGGCTCCCAGGCGGAGTGGGACAAATGAAATGTAAGTTATTCTCACTACTACTTGGAAGGCTGTTTACATGAGAAAGTCTTTGAAATTCTACCATTCATCTTAGGAAGGTAAACAGCAATTTGTACTCCTATTTTTATCTGATGAGAATGCAGACTTCCAAAGAAACCTAGTCACAGCTTTATAACTCTTTGAAGTGGTCATTACCCTGAACTATAGCTAGCATTATCTACTACTTGTTTCCCAGGAAAGTCTTTTGTGTTTTGCATGCCACCAATTCCATCGCTGAAAAGTGGCCCAGCGTGTAAAGTCCACTGTCACCAATAAAAGAATGAAATGACCAACCTCTAGGTTTTCATTTTTTATTCACATAGAAGCTTTTTCCCCCTACACACAGACCCTTTTGAAACATCTGCCAACTTTAGGATCACTAAACAGACGTGTATAACAGTCTAGACAAAAACAAATACCTTAAGCTCAAAAAATTGTTTTGCTTCCATAAAGCTCACGCATTTGGGAAAAACGGAAACCAGCCTTTCTGCATTTGCCAAGGCCCCAACAAGAAAGAGCATGTTGTCCCGCGAACCCTGCCATTAGCACTGCGTAATCCCCGGCAGAATGAATCAAGGCACTGAAGAATCGAGTTTTTGAGAAAGAGAATAAAACATACAACTCCCTCCTGAATGACACAGTCATTTCAGCACAAAAGCAGCTGTAGAATACGTGAGTTTGGATCAGTCACCTCTTGATCATGACATTTGACTCTGTAATGGAACAAAAACTGAACCGGCTTTCCCCCATTAAAAAATTAAGCAAAAAAAGAAAGGGGATAAAATGTTAAAACCACTATGAAGAAGTAAGTGCCTGGGCATTTTCAAAAGCCTATCCCTCCCCCCATCCTCCTCGGAGGGCTGCCTTTCTGCTTTGCCTCTCTTCGCCTGCAGCTGCCAGAAGAGGCGCATGTTGTGGCCTGTCTCCCTTCCTTCTTTCCTCATAGCCCCGCTGGGATAACACGAAGAAGACGGGTTTCATCGCACTGTGAGATCTCCTTTTGGTGTAGCATTAATAGGAAATCTCATTCCCATTTCAGGTTTGACTAACCAAAGACTACACTGTACTGTCAGCATGGAGAAGGCAGCAACCCTGCTCCCGAATGATAGTTTAAGCGGCTGAACATGAACTATTTTGATTTCCTTAATTTCTGGAAACCTTTCAAAATCATGTAATTTAACCCCCCTGCTGCCTAAAATAATATATACTAGTTGGTTTTTTTGGTTTGGTTTTGTTTTGATTTTTATGGAAAAGAGGCAATTCTAACTCTTACTTTTGTTATTATTTTGTAATAATGAAATCTTTTCTGAATGACTCAATCATCATGGATTGGCATTTTTAAAAACATATATTTATATGCCAACTTTTTTAAAAAATGTTTATAAATAGCTTACAAAAAAGGAAACTATAAGAAAATAACATAAATTTTAAATTTGAATAATAAAACCAAGATAGATCGTAAGATGAATGGAACAGAATAACAGATCTCAGTGGGGTTTGGTGGGGGAGGGGAAAGGGAAGGGACAGAAAGAGATTAACCAAAGAGCACATACTATGCATAATCAATGGACAGAGACCTAGGATCCAGAAGGCCTGGGGTGGGGCAGGGTTGGGTGGAGGGGAAGAAATGGAGAAAATGAGAGACATCTGTAATACTGTCAGCAATAAAATAATAATAGTAATAAAATAAATTTTAAAATAAAAAATAAAATGAGGCCTAAAATAACAAAACACTTATATGCATGGTTAGTGCCCTTAATTTGTTCCAAAAAAATATAGGGGAAAAAAGGTTACCAAAAAATGGCTGTTGCAATGTAAAATAATTTTGGATAAAAGTAATGCTTATCTTTCATACAACACATCTTTAAAAAGTGTTCTTCTCAACAAAGTAGATGTATACACACACACACACACATATATACTTATATATGTATGTATCCATATGTGTACATGCATGTGGATACGTGTATATGTAACATTAAGATATCCACACTGACAGATAACCAAACTAGTGGAACATTAAAATTGCTTAAGAGGCCGAAACCGGTTTGGCTCAGTGGTAGAGCGTAGGTCTGCGGACTGAAAGGTCCCAGGTTAGATTCCGGTCAAGGGAATGTACCTTGGTTGCGGGCACATCCCCGGTAGCGGGGGTGCAAGAGGCCACTGGTCAATGTTTCTCTCTCATCGACGTTTCTAGCTCTCTATCTCTCTCCCTTTCTTTCTGTAAAAAATCAATAAAATATATATATATTTTTTAAATTGCTTAAGAACTTATTTTTGGTACAGAAATTTCAAAGTAACTTTCTGTCCTCAAGCATTCATGAATATATCAGCTCACATGAGAATGGGATACGATTCTGTGGGAAAATGCAACTATCCTATATAATAAAGAGCTAATATGCTAATGGTCATCACACCATCAAGCCTTAACGACCGATCAGCAGGAGGCTGTGTGCGCGGCAGGCGTGCATGGGTGGGTGGGGACTAGACACTGCATCCTTCTGGACAAAGCCACAGCTGCTGCCAGAGGGTCAGGCAAGTCATGGATGGCGGCTGCTGATGCCCAGGGCCGGTGCAAGGACCAGGCAAGCCACCAATGGCGGCTGCTGCTGCCCAGGGCCAGCTCGAGGTCCAGGCAAGCCGCAGGTGGCAACTGACACTGCCCAGGGCCCAAGACTCAGACAAACTATGGTGGCTGTGAGGGCCAAGGCTCAGGCAGCTGCACGGCTGGCAGTGGCAGCAGCAAAGGCCTTCCCATGATCGCCAGATCACCTCCCACAGAGGGAAGCCAGAAGCAGCAGCAGCGTAGGGGGTAGTGGGAGTGGTGCCTTCCCCTGATCGGCCACAGGGAGTGGCCTAAGCTATCAGTAGGACATCCCCTGAGGGCTCCAGGACTGTCAGAGGGGGCAGGCTGGGCTAAGAGACCCCCCTCCCCGTGCATAAATTTTCGTGCACCAGGCCTCTAGTATTTAAAAATACATGCATATTTGAATGTTGCTGAGAGTAGATCCTAAAAGGTCTTAGCACAAGAAAAAAAAAAATTTGTAGCTATGTGTGATGACAGATATTAACTAGACTTATTGTGGTGGCCAGTTTGCAATCTATTAAAATATAGAATCATTATATTGTACACCTGAAACTTATATAATATTACTCTAGTATATGTAATCATGTTATCAACTTCAGTTTTTTTAAATCCACAATACTACCAGATACTTGTTACAAGACAAACACAAAGCAGAAATAATCACAAACGTGCCTACTGTCTTATGTCCTCACCATGAAACAGCGATCCTTTTCACTCTTTTCCAGTGTTGATTTTTATTGTTTAAATCTAGAGGCAAAGAGCACGCTTAGGGTTGGGGTGGAGGCCATTTCACATTAGCCCAACTCTGGAATACACTGTTCATGATGAAGTCTGGACACCGCTTCTCAAATCAAAAGCACTTTAACTCTGTGGTTTGAGGTATCGGACCCTCTGGAAGGACAGTGGCCACCCATTCTCTTCCTCAATTAAACAAAGGACAACAGAAAGCAGAACGATGGTGGCTAGGGGCTGGGGAAGGGGGAAATGGGCAGTTATTGTTTAATGGATATACTGTCCCAGTTTTGCAGGATGAAAGGAGTTCTGGAGATGGGTGGTGGTGAAGGTTGCACACCAATGTGAATGTACTTAAAGCCACTTTACTGGACACAAAAATGGGAAGTGTTAGGATGATAAGTTTTACATTATGTGTATTTTACCACATTTTTTTTTTTAAATGTAAGACAGTTTTTACCTCTTTGAGAGTAAAGGCTATATGGACATGGAAAAAGTAAAAGGATGTGACTCAGGTGTCCGCTGATTTAGTCTTAACTTGCTCTCTGTTTAACTTAGAACGCTAATCCAGAAATTTGTGTCTCGATTACCTTCCACACAAAAAATGAAAATCAGGAATTCCAAGTATCATTTAGAATTCCAATTACCCCCAGGGAGCAACTGGAAACGTGCTGGGGTAGAGGAGGGCATCTATGGCTGCTGCTGCCATGAGATTTGAAGAACCTAACTGATTTGCCCAAGGTCTCCAGGGAGGATTCATGTGAAAGTACTTGGGAAATGAAGTATAAGCAGCAATGTGGGCAGGTTATAAAAAGCCATCTGTTGGCATATAAACAATGTAAAGGAAATACAGTCAGAGAAGGCAAAACTTGGTGCTTTGATTGCCAATTACAAATAACTCTCCCCAGTCCACACACTAGCAAGTTGATTCATTTTCGTAACATGTAACAAGCATGTACCACGTGCCCGGCTCTGCTGCGCTTAGAACACAGGCACTTTGTATACCGAGAGCTCAACACGCCAAAGAAAGCTTGGGAGCAAACCAGGAGAAAACCCAGCAGAGAGACACGGGTAGAGGGCACAGGCGCGCATGTGTTCTGCACCTGGAGGGAGCGTGAGCATAAGGAGGCCAGTTCAGGGGTGAGAAGCAGCAGCAAGGGGGCAGATGAGAGATAAGGCGGAGGGGGGGGGGGGGGGCCGTGACAGGAGCCAAGATGATGCAGAATCTCTTGAACTTCTGCAGAGATTTTGAATATTTTTTTATGAGAACTATAGAAAACCATTAAAATGCATCAAGGGCCCTCGCTGGCATGGCCCAGTGAATAGAGCATTGGCCTGCAGACCAAAGGATCCCAAGTTCGATTCCAGTCAAGACACATACGTTGGTTGCAGGCTCCTCCTCAGCCAGGGCCCTAGTTGGGGTGCATGCAGGAGGCAACCAAAATCAATTGATGTGTTTCTCTCACATCGATGCTTCTCTCTGTCTTTCCCTCTCTCTTCCACTCACTCTGAAAATAATTAGAAAAATATTTTCGGGTGAGGATTAATAACAATTAAATAAAATGCATCAAGGAAGGTTGTAAGAGGTAAAATTATCAGATCTGAGGTCCGATGGAGAAGCAATTTAAAGTGGTGAAAGCATTCCCACAGAATCCAGGCCGGGGACCATGGTGACTTGCAAAAGAATGTGGTAGCAGAAGACTGGGACACATTAAGAAGATCAAATCCACAGAAGGGAGTATTATAACTCTGGTTATAACAACAGGAGGTATAGGCATGGGTGACAGTCAACACAGAGAGAAAGTTGAACGGGCAACCTAGCAAAACTCTACCCGAGCCTCATGGGAAAGAGATGGTCTGCAGAGAGAACTGAGCAGGAGCAGGCCACAAAACAGGAGGAAAAAACAAGGAATGTTGTTCTATACAGCTTTACAAATAAGAGTATTTTAAGAAGAAAATCAAATACTGAGAAGAAAGATGAGGTCTGAAAATGGTCCACAGGATTTAGCCACAGGGAAGTCACTCCAGAAGTCACAAGCTTAAAAGTGTTTCTGGTGGGTTATGGGGCCAGAAACCAGGTTAGCATAGGTTGAGGAGTAAGTACGGAGCAAAGAAATAAAAATTGAGTATATAGACAACTCTGGCTTTAAGGAAAGGAGTAATATAAGGCAGTTACTGTTTGTTGTTTTATTAACGAAGAGGTTCCAAATGAGATTAAAGTCCAACAGAAAGATCTGTTTACAGAGAAACATCTGATATAATGAGAAAGAAGGTTTGGGGAGCGGTGGTTGAGATGGGATCCAGAACATGGGAGTTGGGGGACAGGTCTTGGATAGGTGGAGAGAGGCCTGCTCTATTAACAGGGGCCAGGATGGATGCAAATGAAGGGAGTTTTGTCCCTTGGTAGCAAAAATACATACTTTACATCAAGCATGTCAAACTCACAGCCCACAGACCACACACCTCCTTTATCTGGCCTGTGTTAGCCTTTGAGGTTGACATGCTTGCTTTACATGGATGGGTTCAGTGTCTCTGAGGGAATTGAGATTATCAGTTAACAATGATTATCCATTAACAATGAGAGATCATCAGTCATCAAAAGTGAGGTGAGGTTGACAAAAGGGTGAATTAAGACGGATAGAAAAAGACTGCTTGGTCAGAACCACTTGAGACTGGTAACCAGGAAGTTATAGTGACACCCATCTCCCCTCAAGTCTAACGTTCTCCGGGGTGCTTCCCTGCGTGGGAACATGCACACACAAAGCAGACAGCGGGGCTCACACAGGGCCAGGCTTTCCCGGAAATGAGTATGCTCTCGGCAGCTTGCATGGAATGGCAAAGGATCCCGGGGAAGTTACACACTAACACACAAAGCACTCCCTTTATAGAGATCAGTCTTAGAACACCCTCTGAATTCCAGAACACAACTCACCAACTCACATACAGATACATGAAGCCATATATGCTACTTTAACATCTGCCCTTCAATAAATCACATGATTAAAATATTCATTAAATTTGCCTCACTTGCGCTATGATGGCAGAGTGGTTGCCATAACAAATTCCTGAAGATGACTGTTTGAATTCAATCATGTTTGGGCTTAGCGTATTCTGACTGTTCTTATTGGTGCAAAAAGCATCTCACCTCCCCACCCCACCCATGGGGGAAAAAGGACTTGTAATATAGTCCTCCCTTCTCTCCCCACTCCCTCCCCGAAATAAATATGAACATGCAGGAGACCCACCCACAGTTGTGTAACTGGGCGTAGGCATTCCTTTATGCTCATATTTGGGCACAGGTTGTTGAAAGAAACACGGCCAAGAACTCCAAGGTGGCCACAAGCTATGAAGGTGATTTTCCTTTTCCTCAAAACTAGATGCTTGAGTTTATTTCAAATATTCTTCCAATTATTTTTTTCTGCAAACTCTCTACTAACCACAGGGTGAAAGCAAAGAATGAGAAACTGTCATTTATAGCAAGCTTTATTAGTACTTCAAGATTGAAATCTCACAACTTCAGAAATTAAAAGATACTTAATAAACTATGACTCACTTTGCAAACAATCCACTCCATACTGGCCTCATAGACCTTAGTAAGTACAGAAAATAGCACTGATTTTGATAGTGTACAGATTCCTTCATTACACACTTCCTAAACCTCTGTCATTGTGATAGACACTCGCCTATTTTAGCCCAAGACAGCCCCTACTGCTGATATTCAGTTAAAATGATGAGATCACTCCCAATTTGCCAACTTAATTTGCCCTTTACCCCAGTAAACTCTTAATGCATACATGTTTAGACGAATAGCTTGCATATAATACTCAGAGAAACACAGGTCTACAATTTCAGCTCTAGAAAAAAGCAGAAGAAAAATCAAAGGGTAAATTAAAATTGCTAGAATGCAGTTAACAAATAAAGTAAGGAATTGTTTCTTTCTTAAAGGCATCAGGGAAGGGAGATAGTATAGAAGACATATATTTCAATAAGACTCTTTTGGCAGACAGTTCAGATATATGTCTTAAAATTGGCCCAGCACTTCTTCTTCTAGGACTTTATCCTACAGACACATTCTCACATCTGCACAAGACACATACAAAGTCCAATACAACTTTTTAAACCGGCAAACAACATAATGGCCATCAATAAGGTGCTATTAAATAAAGTGTGTTACATCCATATAACAGAATTAGAGGCCCGGTGCATGAAATTTGTGCATGGGGGGGCGAGGGCGGGGATGTCCCTTGGCCCAGCCTGCACCCTCTCCAATTTGGGACCCCTCGAGGGATGTCCCACTGCCTATTTAGGGCAGTAGGACATCCCTCTCACAATCCAGGACTGCTGGCTCCCAACTGCTCACCTTCCTGCGTTCCTGATTGCCCTAACCACTTCTGCCTGCCAGCCTGATCACTCCCTAACCACTGCCCTGCCCGCCTGATAGATGTCTAACTGCTCCCCTGCCAGCCTGTTTTCCCCCAACTTCCCTTCTCTGCTGGCCTGGTCACCCCTAAATGCCCTCCCCTGCTTGCCTGATCACCCACAACTGTCCTCCCTTGCAGGCCTGGTCCCTCCCAACTGCCTCCACTGCTGGCCATCTTGTGGTGGCCATCTTGTGTCCACTTGGGGGCAGGATCTTTGACAACATGGGGGCAGCTATCTTGATCTTGTGTGTTGGAGTGATGGTCAATCTGCATATTACTCTTTTATTAGATAGGATAGAGGCCTGGTGCATGGGTGGAAGCCAGCTGGTTTTCCCTGAAGGGTGTCCTGGATCAGGATGGGGATTCCCTTGGGGCATGGGGCAGCCTGAGCAAGGGGCCTGTGGTGGTTTTCAGGCTGGCCATGTCCCCTGGCGACTCAAGCGGAAGCCCTGGTATCTGGAATTTATTTATCTTCTACAATTGAAACTTTGTAGCCTGGAGCGGAGCCAAGCCTTCTGCTTACTCTGTCATGGAAGCCATTTTTATTGGGGTTTATTCACATTCTTGAAAGTTTGTAGCCTTGAGTGGAGGCCTAGGCCAGCCAAGGCAGGTGGAAAGTTTGGCTTCTTCTGTCGCTGGGGCTAACCCTCGCCTGCTCTCTCCAGTTCCGTGGCTGCCACCATTTTTCTTGGAATTTATTTTCTATAATTGAAACTTTGTATCCCTGAGTGGAGGCCTGGGCCAGCCAAGGTGTATGGAAAGCTTGGCTTCCTCCATTGCCAGGAAAACCCACGCCTCCCTCCTACTCTCTGTGGTGGCAGCCATCTTGGTTGGGGTTAATTTGTAAACTCACTCTGATTGGCTGGTGGCTGTAGCAGAGTGGTGGTTAATTTGCATTTACTCTTTTATTAGGTAGGATACTATGCAGTATTTAAAAGAATAAGGTAAATCTATTCTGATATGGAAAATGTGTAAAATAAATGAAGGGGGGAAGAATAATGTAAAACATATACAGTGCTTTCATTTATGTTTTAGAAAAGATTATACATGTTTTCAAGATTTGTGCTTATGTAAACTATACCTCAATAAAATTGACCCCCCCCCCAAAAAAAAAATAGGTATTTATATATGCATAGAAAATTTCTGGAAGAATATGGAAGAAATTTAACAGTAATTGCCTCAGGAATTTGAGGGGAAGGAGAATCACATTTCTGTATATACCCTTTTACTCTACTTGATTTGTTCATGTATTTTCAGTTGGTTGGTATTTTTTTTTTAATCACAGATATAAGAAAGAGTAGAACTGTGGAAACTGCAAACAAAATTGACCAGGCTTTCATGGTGAGAACAGCCAAGTGAGCCATCTTCCTATCATGGTAGGGTCACTTGTTCAGTTTTCTGACTCAAAAAAATATGTTGGCTATTCCTTACCTCATATCTATAAGGAACTACTTCATATAATAATAGAAGAATTGGTATTATAAAGAATTTATATATAAATTAATCTCGGCAAGAGGGCCAGAAACACAGAAAGAAGGTAATATAAGTAGATATCTCCACTACCTGCCAAATTGTATTTACAAATGTACAGATACACTAAAAACGGTCACCGGATGTGGCCACAAACTCATACACCTGAGTTGGATGCAGATGCACCACCAAGCAGCGCATGTGAGCTCTCTAAGGATTTAAAAATGTGATACTGCTTAGAAGTCAACCATTCATGCTCTCGGGGTTCAACAGTTTTGAGTTTATTTGGTAAGGTAAGTAAGCAATGTGATTTTGCCTCACAAACTGAAATACTGTGACTTCTTAGAAATGCATCATCTACAAGACTCTGTACTTAGCCCATGGCCACACAAACCAGAGCCCAACCTGTATGTGTACACACATACACACACACACACACACACACACCCTCTGGGTTCTGCAGCCTGAGGGCAGACCTGACTGAGGGATAAGAATCCTCTAGTCAACAAGAGTCCAACTTCCTATGGGAACATTTCATACCCTAAAGGGGCCTACTCCCGCTGTGAAAACAGTCCACTCCAGTTTAGCTTGCAAGGTGTGGCTGACTCCAAGCATGTGGCTGAATCACAGGCCTCCGGGTCAGACTATTAAACAAGGTTCTGACCACAGCCTTATAGTCTCACCTTCCCAGTTACAGCACCTTTAAACACTTAAAATAATGAAATATGATGGTCCTATTAAATTCTAATTCAAAAGGCAAACAATGAACAAAATAATTGCTACCTTCCCAACTACACACTCAGACAAGTGAAAACTCCCTAGCTGCCGAATTAGAAAATATCCAAATGGCATGTTCCTGAACACAACCTATTTCAAAAACGTGGAGTCTTCCTTGGGTAATATATTGAAAAACATGCTATGGAAAGAATGCCAGAGCTCTTAAGAGGAGAATTAATTAAATGAATGGGATAATTAAAAACAAGAATAGGACAAGCAGAAACTAGTAAACAGAAATAATCTCTCTTCAAAACACCCCCCCCCCTCACCCCCCTCGCATCCTCAGGCATTTTAGTCTTGACACACTTAGATCTTTCCATATCGCCACCTTAGGTTCACCGGGCCCTACTGCACACTTTGTACTACCCCTTCTGGCCTGTGGGCCACATTCATGTCCATGCCTGCTCAGGCAAACATGTTTTCACACTGAGAGATGCTGGGTGCTGCTGTGGCGGAACTTGGCTTTCATCAATGATACCCACTTTGAGAGACTGATAAAGTAAGACAAGTCAGGAGCTGAACGTCAAGCTTGAAGACAGAGCTTTACTTGTCTCAGAAAAGAAAAAAGAAAAAAGAAAAAAGAAAAAAGAAAAAAGAAAAAAAAAAAAGGTCCATTTGTCCTGATGCCAGAGCACAATTAAACACAAGAGCACAGAACTATCTGTTGAACCCTCTGCTTGTAATACCTACCTCTGAAGAATGTGAACTACAGTGGAATTTTATTTTCTCTCTCTCTCTCTCTCTCTCTCTAACCTTGGTAACTCATTAATCTAACTCATAAACCCTGTTTGCCCGAAAATAAGAGAGTGTCTTATATTAATTTTTGCTCCCAAAGATGCACTAGGTCTTATTTTCAGGGGATGTCTTATTTTTCCATGAAGAAGAATACGGTACACATTTATTGTTAAATGAAAATAAAGGAAATTTATTACCTGTATACGATACGGTAGTACGGAGGTTGTCAATACAAACCAGACAAACTGTGAATCCTACAGTATCAAGAATTTACTCATTTATTCAATGACAATCTTGTCATCGTCTTCTGGAACATCATCATAACAATCCAATTCCCTGAATTTCCTGGTGAATTTCTTGTGACTCAATTTCTTTCAGAATCAGTGGACCAAATCTCTCATGTTTAGCCTAGGGGGGACCTTATTTTTGGGGGGATACCTTATATTTCACTCAGAAGGAAACCTGTAAGTAGGTCTTATTTTCGGAGGATGTCTTATTTTCGGGGAAACACGGAAGTGTTTAGGGAATACTCCTAAACCCCTTGGCTATTGATTCTCAGTTAATTCTACTTCATCCTCTCTTGCTTTTAAGCTACTTATCAAATGCTTTTGTGACATCCTTTTGATATAAGCCCATCAAATCCAGTCTTCCTTGTTATTCTTCTGAATGAAAATCAAGGCCAGGGGCAATAGTGAGGCTTATTTACCTAAGATCTCTTACTAGTGTGGATTTTAGTGGGGGGGGGGGAAATTAACATGTTCCAACATTGTTGAAAAAAAATTTAAACTATACAAACAAGAGAAACTTGTTTGTACAGATATATGGTATTTTTATTATTTTAACCCCTTCTGTTGAAAACTAAACATAAAAAAAAATTCCTAGAAGAAATCAGGTACAGAATTTCCTAAGACAACTAATAGAACAACATAATGTACATATGAATGACCTTTTAATTTTATTTTTATTTTATAATTTTTTGTCTAAAGTTTTACTAATGTCTCCTTTTTCCCTAATTATCAATGACCTTTTTAAATAGAATCTACACAACCATCTCTTGTAATGTTTTCAACTAAACCATATTAGTTTATCACCTTGTAATCCAATCTCTTCATGCTCTTTAGGACAGTGTGACATACTAAAACTACAGAACCATTCAGTTGTGATTTTGCTCTTATGTACTATGTTAAGTGTTCCCTTGTAACAATTTTCCTTTTCTGTGAACTGCCTGATCCTATCCTTTTTACATTTCTTATTGGTTTCTTGGTCATTTTACTGATTTGCAAAAGCACTTTGTATTAGGATTTTACCTCTGATATAATTTGCAAAAATTTCTTCCAGTGAATAAATAAAAAAGGTAAGTGATATTAAGCATGTTATTTACCTTAGGAGCCTCTGATTAAATAACTTGATAATTTAATAAATGGATGACATGGAAATAGTGCCATCTATTTCACAGGCAGGACTGCGATCATTTTAAAAGATACCACATAAAAAAAATACAGCTCAGCTAGTCAGAAACTATTGATAGTATGTGGTCAATATTCTGCACATACTTCTGGGGTACCTACTATGTAACAGTTACTTTCTTTTTACCTTCATGAGTCATTTCTATTGCATAGCATCTATAAATTAGTTGCATCATATAAGTTTCTTCTCACTTTTATTTCACATAATTGTTCTTTCAAAAAACAGAAATATTACAAAGTTAATTTTTCTATGAAATGCTTTAGAATAACTATATTATAAAAGTACTACTCACTGGGATTGACATTCTTTCTACTTTGAAAAGTCATATTCTAGGTGAGAGCAATAAAAATATGCTAGAAAATCCAAATTAATGTATGTGATTAATAACTTTTGACAATATGTACATTAATATGAAATCTGAAAGATATTACTCTGTTTCCATTTCAGATCAATATTTCTAAATCTTTAGAACCTCTTAGACAGAAATCTTACTAAAACACTAATTATAAATAATACCATTTTGCTTTTAAATAACAAATGTTATCTATTTTTCTTCTAATCTCCAGAGAAATCTTTCATATTCTATCTAGGGCACACAGACTTGCTGTAGGAGGCATTAAACCCCTTTCTATCCAATGCAGCAATCATGAGGTTCTCTCCTGCTAAGCCCTCACTCCCTTTTAAGATCCTTCTCAACAAAGTATTCCATGTAGTTAGACTTGATGATTGAGTAGAAACAAAAGCCATGAACCGGAAGTCAAATAAAATTCATATTAATCATAAAACTTTTTATATAAAAACAATACCCAAAAAGTCCAATAAGTGGATAATGTTTCTATAGCAAATACATATATATCACAAAACTTATGGGAATAATTATCAATTAAAAGCAACTGTTAAATAATGCACTATTCTCTACATGTGAATATTATTATCTAATATCCAAATATCTACTTATAGTGATTTTTCAATTCTTTATAACTATATCTCTTTTGTCATAGAATAAATAAAGACATTCAATCATTCAACAGTGAAAACTGTGCAGTTCAACCACATCCACTTAATTCTTATACATGCCAGAAGAAAATTACGCAATTGTTTTTCAACTAAAAAGTAAGGCCCAAGGACTTTAATTAAAATACAGTTCTCCAGATAAAAAGTTTTTTGTAGTGAAAAAAAAAGCACAACCACAGAGTAACTAAACTAAACTTTAGCAACAAAAAACTCTTGTAAGCTGTTAGACCTGATATTCAGTGTTTTAATCAATAATTCTAAGAAAGGAAAACAAAACAAATTAGGAAATCAAAGTTAAACAATTTTCTAAAATGATCACACTGCCAAAATAAAAGTTCAAAATAAACAACAGTCATTTTTCTCCTTAAGCAATATAAGCTCTATACCATTAAACTTGCCTAGGAAACTTTAGGATCTTGGACATATACATTGACTTGCTTAGGAGAAAAATGCACAGTGTGCCTATACCAGTTTGTACTTGCAATCCTTCATAAGGATTGTAGAGACAATGCCTGGAGACCACTGTTTTTAAAAAGTCAATTATTTTAGGGTATTTAGCTTCTAAATGTGACACTTCTACCTCAAAGGCTTCAAAGAAGAGGACAGAGCACACCTTCAAAAATGCATCACGACATAAATCCTTTAAGTGTAGCAATCCAAATATTTTTATTCAAAAACCCAGATCTTATCATCCCAGGTATAGAATGTGCCCAGCTACGCAGGCCTCGAATGGCCTCACATTTTAAGTCACATGGGAAGTGCAGTGTGATAATCACGGTATCTGAAACCACTCAACCCTCTTGTCACTGTGACTCAAGGAGATTTGGCATCTGATTTGGGGCGAGTGTAGGCAAGTTGGGCCTGGCTTTTCCTTTTAATTCAGCAACCTCTACCTCCCTCGATTGAAATGCTGTTCCAGAAAGGAAGGAGACTATTGTAGTGTTTAAAGGGGGCTCTTGGGTGTGGATATATAGGAGATTCAGGTATTAAAATTTCCAACAGAAAAAAAGGGGAAAAAAGGAAAGGGAGTGAAAAAAGGAAGAAAGGGAAAAGGGAGGAGAGGCAGAGAATAGGACTTCAAGTCAAACAGACCAGGGTTAGAATCTTAGCTCTGTAACTTTTTAGCAGTGTGGCCTTGTTGAGTCCCTCATCTGTAAAAGTGGGAAAATAACAGTCCCTGTTAGAAGATTTGGATGAGATAACATATGGATAGCACTTATAGAATACCTAACCCATAGAAAGTTACCTAAACATTAACTGTTCTATGTAATTATTATTTTTATTGTAATCAAATGTTTATCAGTTTCATGAGACATAGCTTTGGCTTATTCTACTTAGGAAGATATTCAGTTCTTCAACAACAGGATATAACCTTGAAAAACTAAGAAAAATAACTGAGACAAGAAATATGTAGTTTTGAATCAATAGTTTTCTAGGGATTTAACGTCATATAAGGTAACTAAAGACCCAGTGCATGACATTCATGCACTGGGGGTAGGGGTGTCACTTTAGCCCAGCCTGCACCCTCTCACAGTCCGGGACCTCTCTGGAGATGTCCAAGCAGGCCTAAGCCGGCAGGCAGACATCCCCTAGGGGTCCTCAGCACTGCCATGGAGACTGGAGAGGCTCCAGCCACCACCACTGCGCTTGCCAGCCATGAACCAGCTTCTGCATTGAGCATCTTGCCCCTGGTGGTCACTGCCTGTCATAGCGACCTGTTGTTCCACCAGTCAATCAATTTGCATATTAGGGTTTTATTATATAAAGTAAGCATGGACTCAAGAGCCAGACAGCCTGGGTCTGAAACCCAAGTTTCTGGCTGTGTGGTTTTAACAAGGATTTACTCTGTATCTCACTTTCTTTCTGTTAACTGGGGGTTACAACATTCCCTTAGGGCTATGGTGAGGATTAAATGAATTAATACATATAAACTGCTTTTGATAGAGCCTGGGACTTAGTAAGTGCTAGGTAAATGTTAACTTGGACTTAGTTGTTACTAATTCTCACCAAAAACATGTTTACCACCCCAAAATTGGCCACTGTTAAACCAAGCTACTCACTAGAGTAACCAGACTGGGAGACTATAATTGGGAAATTTGTGAGCTCTAAGTCTGAACTAAACCCTTACCTTACTACTCATCAGTTCTCTATATACACAAACTTGGTCACCTACGTGTAAATTCTACATATCAGAGCTTACTATCTGCTACATTACTGGCACAATCCAGACATATTACAGCTGTGTGTGCACACCACGCTTAGAGGGGAGATCTCTGAGTGGTGGAAATGTGAAATTTTTACTTTTACTCGTTTGTATTTTCTAATTTTCTGCCACGCACCTATATTGCTTCGATAATAATAAAATGTTATTTTAAAATGTGGAAATGAAAGAAGCTCATATTTCTCTAAGGAAAAAAAAAGTCCCACAGATTCCATACCTGTATTTATGAATGATGGCATTGAACAGTTTTCCATCTCTCCAGCAGGTGGTGAAATTTTCGCAACGTACGCCAGCATAACCCTCCGTTGCCTGCTGTGTCCAGAGCAGCAACCTCTCTTTCGCAGACATATCCTCTGACTCTCCAGTAACATGGATATCAGATATCTAAACAAAAAGGGAAGTGTTCAATCATTAGGGAGGAAGGAAGCTAACTCAAAGGACCTACTATGTACCAAGCAGTGTGCTAGTGCTACTTTACTTAATCCTCATAACCCTCACTTGTAAGCTAGGTCTATTTCCCCCATTTGTATCTAGGGAAACTGAGTTTCAAAGAAGTTAATAGATTGAAAAAGTTGGATTAAATCTAAGCATCTAATTTTTATGTAATATGCAAATGTCACAACATTAAAAATAAATCTACATTCCTCTTGATTAATCAGATCTGTTCAAACAACTCAAGCAAATGTTTTTCCACATTTAAGTGGATCAAAAGTAAAACATACAAATAATCTACATTACCACCTGCAGCACAAAGATCCAACAGGTATTGTGCAAAGATGGCAAGACAGGACCCTCTCCAATGAACTATATTACATAACAACTTGGCCTAAAGGTTCTCTACTTTTCTTATGAGTCCTTGCTCAGCCTACTCAACATGACACCTTTAACACCTGATTGCTTTCCCTATACTTTTTTGCTTTCATTAAATTTTCTAAAATTCTCTTCCATTAAATAATAGAAACCAGGTGACCAGCTCAAGTGATTTACATTCTCTTAAGGAGCTCTTTGGTAAGGTTCCTCCTTTATCTGCTGATAATGATATTAAGGCACCAAGAGACTTGAGCCGTGGTCACCCAGTAATTTCAAAGCTGGGATTAACATCAACAAACAACTGTTCCCTCATCCAGTGCAGGACACAAAGCTAAGGGATCAGGAAGACAGCAAGCCAGGGTCAGGACAAGCAAATAAGAGATTGGAAGCAGCCAAAACCGGTTTGGCTCAGTGGGTAGAGCGTTGGCCTGCAGACTAAAAGGTCCCAGGTTCGATTCCGGTCAAGGGCATGTACCTTGGTTGTGGGCACATCCCCAGTGAGGGGTGTGCAGGAGGCAGCATCAATAAAATATATTTTAAAAGAGAGAGAGAGAGAGAGAGAGAGAGAGAGAGAGAGAGAGAGAGAGAGAGATTGGAAGCAAGACATAGGGAGATACAAGTCACGTAGTAACAAGTCACTTAGTAATAAAAAATAAATAAATCACTGGAGTCACAAGATTGGCTTCTATCCTGGCCACTAGTCTCACTGCTTTGAATAATTCATATCATGTGTGTGAGTCAACTTCTTCATCGATAAATGAGGAAGTAGGAGGCAGAAGCAGATAACATTTAAGATTTTTTTCAGTGTAAAGTGTTACTAGGAGATTAGAAATACAACACAGAAGTTAGAGGTCAAAACAGGCAGAATGGAGCAACTGAAAGCAGAGAATTTGAAAGCCTTTAGTCACCGTGGCAATGCCAAGCTCCAACAGGAAGCCCTTTATTTCTCCCAGATGCCACAAGAGCCAGAGGCGTGGCCAACCCAGGGACCTGGGGCAAGTAAGCTGCAGCAGTCGAAGGCCACAGTAGGCCTGGCAGCCCCTACCGCCAGGACTCGAGAGGACAGCTACCCTCAGTCTTTCTCCAGCACGCAGCCAGACACGTGCTCCTGGACAAGTGGCAGGATTTTAATCATCTTTCCTAGGGGTCTGTGTTAACATCAGTAGCATGGGAAAGAGCTATATATCGTGAACACACTATATAGAATTTATAGTAGGAATGTCTTTCCTTTTGTTCTAATTTATTTTCTAAAGAAGGAGGAAGGAGAAGAGAGAGAGAAAGAGAGGGGTGGGTTAGAGAGAGAAACAGAGACAGAGAAACACCTCAACCAGGGATCAAACCCACAACCTAGGCAAGTGCTCTGTCCAGGAATCAAACCCATGACTTTCTGGTGCATAGGATGATGCTCTAACCAACAGAGCCACATCACCAAGGCTCTGTCTTTTTTTCTAACGTGGACAAAAAGAGCTAAAAAAATTACCGATATTTTTCTTCCCAACATCCAACTGATATTCTAGATTAAAATTATGCTGGGAACTTTGCAAGCACATTGTGTAAGTTTAAATCCCATCTCCACCACTTACACGTTCAAATGACTTAGCTGCTTTCACCGTTCCCTCACTTGTGAAAGAATGATGGCAATAATTATGACAGTATGTTGTGAGAATTTATCAAGTGAGCACAGTGGAATGCCTGGCGTGAAGTAAGTGCAGGCTCGACATGTCACCTATTTTACTGTTTTGGTTATTGGTCTTTTTGACAAAGGGAGAAGCACAAACGTGGCTCTGTTGTTCCCCCAATTCTCTCTGTGTAAAAGAGGAGTAAAAGACAAAGCTCTTAAGTTTGCTGCATCAAAATAATCAAAATCTCTCAGCAGGAGGGCTCAGAGAAACTAACCTCCGAAACTGCAAATGAAAAAGCTGAGGCTCTTGGTAAAATTCCACAAGTCCCTCCTAACCTTCACAAGTTATGAAATCAACTGCCTGGGGGAACCTTGCCTTGCAGGAGCTACCTGGGTGGTATTTACAGCTATATAAAGACAAAGCAGATAGCTGGGAAGGGGGAGGGTACTTCCTCCTGGGTCAGGAACATTCCATGCCAGTTCAGTCACAAAAGTAATTACCTAGTAACAAGGGAAGTCCAAGTCGGTAAATTTCAACTGCAAGGTACCAATTTAAGTTTAATAGTTTAAAGCACTAAACAGTATTTTACCCAAGGAACGGTATCAAAGGAGGAAACGTTTAGAACTCTGAAAATAGTCTGAATACAAACCAAGGGAAAATCACATACTCTCATTAAATAAGTTTCCAATAGATGGATTTCAGATTGTTACACACACACACACACACACACAAATTTAGTGTTACACATGCATACACTATTTAAAAGGCTATACTTTAAAAATGCCTATTAATATTTCCAATTAGCTGAAGATAATCTCCACGTGGAGATGTAAGGTATTTTCCCCCCCTTTTATTGAATGTTCTAGAGGCCCAGTGCACACAATTCGTGAATGGGAGGGGGTTGGGGTTGTGTCCTTCAGCCCAGCCTGCACCCTCTCCAATCTGGGATTCCTCTCACAATCCAGGACTGCTGCCAGCTCGCCTGCCTCCCTGCCTAATTGCTCCTAACTGTTTCTGCCTGCCAGCCTGATCACCCCATAACCACTCTCCTGCCAGCCTGATAGATGCCTAACTGTTCCCCTACCTGCCCCTAACTGCCCTCCCCTGCTGGCCTGGTTTCCCCCAACTGCCCTCCCTTGCAGGCCTGGTCCCTCCCAACTGCCCTCCCCTGCTGGCCATCTTGTGGCGGCCATCTTGTGTCCACTTGGGGGCGGCCATCTTTTGTGTTGGAGTGATGGTCAATTTGCATACTACCTCTTTATTATATAGGATGGGGATAACACTGGTTAATGAAATTATACACGTTTCAGGTGCACAATTCTACAACACGTATCTGTATACTGTATTGTGTGTTCACTACGTCCAGGGCAAGCCTTCTTCCATCTCCATTTGCACCGATACCCTCCTCCACATTCCCTCTCCCCCAATGTCACCACACTGTTATGCCTGTCCATGAGTTTTTTCTCTCTTTTTTCTTTTTTGTTCAATCCCTCCATTCTCCCCTTCAAACCCCCCCCAAAAAAAAACAACAAATATACTGTACCATTAGCCACTAACTATTGACTCTATCAAACTGTTTGTGACACCATGCAGCCAAAAAGAAAAATAAATGCTAATGACTATAAATCTGCTCTTGTTATCCATGACCCTTGGTATAAAATTAGCAAGACAGCCTGCATCCTCCAGCAATAGCAGGTCAGGTTGGGTTCTAGGAAGTAATCAAGACTCCTTCCGTCAAGTCCTGGAGGCAATCCAGTGATGACGAGAGAGGGTTTCAATTCATGATGCCTGGGTTCACATCCCATTCGCCAACAGTTATTTTTTCAATTTTATTTTTCAATTACAGTTGACATTCAGTATTACTCTGTATTCCTTTCAGGTATACAGCATAGCAGTTAGACAGTCAAATACTTGACAAAGTGGTCCACCCAATAATCCTTATGCAATACTTTACATCCCCGTGACTATTTCTAACTACCAATTTGTAACTTCTTCATCCCTTTACCTTTCCACCAAGCCCCCAAATCCCATCTCCTCTGCCAGCCATCAATCTGTTCTATGTATCTATGAGTCTGTTTCTATTTTGCTTGTTCGTTTATTTTGATCATTAGATTCCAGGTGTAAGTGAAACCACATGGTATTTGTCTTTCTCTGTCTGAGTGATTTCACTTAGGAAATAATAGCCTCTAGGTCTACCCATACTGTCACAAATGGTAAGATTTCATTCTTTTTATGGCCAAGTAATACTCCACTGTCTATGTGTGTCACATCTTCTTCATCCACTCATCTATTGATGGGCACTTGAGTTGCTTCCATATCTTGGCTATTGTAAATAACTCTGCAATGAACACAGATGTGCATATATTCTTTCAAATTAGTGTTTTGGGTTTTTTTGGAAATATAGCTGAAGTGGAATCGCTGAGTCTTTTTTAATTTTTTGAGGTATCTCCATAGTTCTTTCCACAGTGACTGCACAATCTACATTCCCACCAACAGTGGCTGAGGGTTCCCTTTTCTCCACATCCTAGTCAATAGTTGTTTGTTGATTTATAGATGACAGCCATTCTGACAGGTACGAGGTGATATCTCACTATGGTTTTAATTTGCATTTCTCTGATGATTACTGACATTGAGCATCTTTTCAGATGTCTGCTAAGGGCCCAGTGCACCTTGAAAGAAACTGTGGGCCATGAGGCTGCCGTGGGCACAGGGGTGGGTCCCAGTCCATTCTCAGCACCCCTGCCTGGCCCCTCCTGCAGTGGCCCTCGGTCCCACCTGCTCCATCTGTGGCAGCCCCGCTCCTGCTGCTGCTGCTCCCACGCCAGGCCCCGCTCTCACCTGCTGACGGTGCAGAGCAATTCGGGCAGGTGCCAGCGGCGGGTGCAAGAAGTGGCTGCTGGCCCCGATGGCTCCTTGGGAGCAGGGGGAGGTGGAGAGGCCCTCAGGGGTGATCAAGGCTGGCAGCTGCCACTTGCACCCACTGATGATGCCAGGCGATCGGGCCTGGCACCGGCAGGGGATGCAAGCGGGACTGATGCTGGCAGCAGGTGCAAGAGTCCAGTGGGACCTTGACACATGGGAGCTTGGCATGTGGGAGTAAAGAATTTCCAGTAACCACCAGAGGCTCGCCCCAATGATAGCGACCAGCACCTGGCCTTGGTCTGGTGCCCCGGCTCACCTGCTCCACCATCCCACCGAGGCCGATGCCCACCATGTTCCAAACTCGCCCTGTGGTGGTCAGCGCACATCATAGTGACTGTTGTTCAGTTGTTCCGCTATCGGTCTATATGCATATTAGGTTTATATTTATACATAGATTGGTCACCTGCATGTCATCTTTGAAAGAAGTATCTATTCAGGTCTTCTGCCCACTATTTAATTGGGTTTATTTGTGTGTGCTTTTATGTTGAGTTGTATGAGTTCTTTATAAATTTTTAACATTAACTCCTTTTGTGAGATGTATCATTGGCAAGTATCTTCCCCCATTCAGTAGGTCATCTTTCTGTCTTGTTAATGGTTTCCTTTGCTGTGCAATACCTTTTTAATTTGATATAGCCCCATTTCCTTATGTTTTCTTTTGTTTTCCTTGCCCAAGAAAATGTACCCTATTTTCCGGCGTATAAGACGACCCCAATTTTACAGTTAAAACATAGGTTTAGGCCTATATTCGCTGTATAAGACTACCCCCCACTTCAAAGAAAAGACTTACTTTGCCATCAAGATCTGCAGGCAATTTTTGTGCAATTTTGGTCTTTTGCCCCCGATTTTCGGTTGACTTTTTTTTGTTTCAAAAGTCATCTTATACGCCGGAAAATACGGGTAGCAGAAAAAAATATTGCTAAGAAAAATGGTAGAGGGTTTTGTTGTTTTTTGTTTTGTTTTTTCTTTTAATATATTTTATTGATTTTTTACAGAGAGAAAGAGAAAGGGAGAGTTAGAAACATCGATGAAAGAGAATCATCAATCAGCTGCCTCCTGCACACCCCCTGCTGGGGATGTGCCGGCAACCAAGGTACATGCCCTTGATCGGAATCGAACCTGGGACCTTTCAGTCCGCAAGCCAACGCTCTATCCACTGAGCCAAACCGGTTTAGGCAAAATGTTAGAGTTTTTACTGCCTATATTTTCTTCTAGGAGTTTGGGGTTTGAGTTTTACATTTAAGACTTTATCCATTTTGAGTTTATTCTAGCATATGGTGTAAGAAGGTAGTCTAGTTTCATTTATTTGCATGTATCTGTCCAATTTTTCCAATAAAACTTATTGGATAAACTGTCTTTATCCCACTGTATGTTCTCGCCTCCTTTGCCATACATTAATTGGCCATATAGATGTGGGTTTATTTCTGAGGGATCTCTATTCTGTTCCATTAATCTATGTGTTTATTTTTTATGCTAGTAACATGCTGTTTTAATTCTATAGCCTTATAGTATAGTTTTATATCAGGAAATATGATATCTTTTCTTTGTTCTTCTTTCTCGAGATTTCTGTGGCTATACAGGATCTTTTGTGGTTCCAGATTCATTTTTGGATTATTTGCTCTAGTTCTGTGAAAAACACCATTGGTATTTTGATAGGAATTATACTGAATCTATAGATTGCTTTGGAGAGTATGGACATTTTAACTATATTAATTCTTCCTATCCATGAGCATGGTATATGCCTCCATTTATTTGTATCTTCCATTTCTTTCTTCAATGTCTTATAATTTTCCAAGTTACAGGTATTTTGCCTCCTTGGATAAATTTATTCCTAGGAATTTTTTTATGCAATTATAAATGGATTGTATTCTTAGTTTCTCTTTCAGATAGTTCATCATTGGTGTACAAAAATGCCAACAATTTCTGAATATTTATTTTGTATCTTACTATTATATGTATCATTTATCAGTTCTAGTCGTTCTTTTTTTCTTTTATGGAATCTTTACAGTTGTCTCTATATAGTATCCTGTCCTCTACAAATAGTGACAGTTTTACTTCTTTCTTTCCCCCAGAGCTATTCACATATTCTCTCTAAAATCCATGTCCTCGTTTTAAAAATTCAAATGATGACATATAACTTCTACTCCTTGAGTAGTTCTAAAGATTGGATAAAATAACCCACATTAAGTGTTAACACATTGTTTGGAATGTAGAAAACTATAAATGTTAGCTTCTCCCACCACAATTTTATTTATAGTATTTGCTGCTTAAAGCTTCTCACCAGCAATCTGTCAGCTAGCATCAAAAACAAACAAAATACTTTATCCCAGAGTTCCTTTTGGAAACCTGAAGCCCTCATGCCTCACATCCAGGTCACTGTTGACTACCACCCAAATTCAAGTTCTTCCTGTAACTGAGCCTCTCATGCCCTTGTGACACCTCTCCTGACCCAGCTTCAACTCTCCTGACCCAGCTGGCCACCATTCCTAAACTTCCCAGAAATATTATTCCATGGAACACAAAGTCTCTTACACCTTCAATACCTTACACTGTGTCTGCCTTTTTACTAACCTACAGGTCTCTGCCACTGTATTAACTCAAGTCTCAGGCGCCACAAGCAGATCGACTGTGTTCTAAGTCCCTAGTGATGCAAAGCCAAGAGTTGCCATTAGCCACGCATATGATGCCCTCGTTTTTACACTGCAGGCCACTCTTGCACTAGCACCTTCTTCCTCTCCTTAGGAATGGTTGCCACATCCCAAAGGTTTGGCACCTGGCTGAGTTTGTGCCTTTTTCCATCATCCCCATACATTCTTGTTCTCCTCTCTACTTTAGCTGTTCACGTACCACATCCTGGATCTCACCACCTTGAACCAGAACAAGTCCACCTCAGGTATTTAATTTCTCAGAGCAATTTTCCATTTTTTTCCTAGCATTTTCATTCCCTAACTCTAGTTAAACCAATTATCTAGCTTTGCCAACATCTCAGAGTCTTTGCCTTTTTCAATTTTGTATGAGCCTTCTTTTATCTTAACCTCCTTCTCTACCTGGTCTGCACTACATGATCCGACACGCCAATCAATATCCTCAACTCCCTCATACCTTTCCCTTACCCTGCAACCACCCAGCCAAACCTCAGTCCCTGTCAAGTCAGCTCTATGTCCTCTCTACGCTTGCCTCACACCTTAAGCTATAAAGATCTATCATAGAAAACCTTATACCTTGTGAACCAAGTGAATGCAATTTCCATTCCAAAAGCATCTTTTAAGCCCCAATTATGATAGGCCTAACGTGATTCTGGGCTCAGCAAAGCTTCTGCCTTCTTCTAGAACTGAGTCTCACTGTTGGGAATATGAGGTTCATTTTTAACTATCATATTTTAATCTGCATCTCAGCAGCTTACATATAATCAAAATAATTATTTTTGCCTTAGAATCTTTACATTTTTAACTAAATAAGAAAATTCTCTGAATTTTTCCCCCTGACTTATTTGCTTTAAATGTGAAATTTGAGAAATTATCACAGATTCTGCTAAAATAATATTTTATTATTTATTTTTATCAGATACAATAAATTCAAGTCCCACATGAAAATGGTACTGAATTGGTTAAAGCAAAGTACTGTAACAGAAAGACACCTAATCTTCATATACTTTTTTGCTATATATACTAGTATGCCCATGCATGAATAGACCAAACCTTTATTTCACTTGAATTACAGGGAGAATGTTTTTCCTCCCCAGATAGCAGAACCCAGAATGGGATGGTGCCAATACATGGCTACAACAAGAAAGGGTAACTTGTATTTTGCCAACTCTCTACTTAAATGCATTTATCTTCCTAGATAGTCCAAGCCTAAATTAGAAAGAAGGATCTTCAAGGATTTTATGTCAAGGGCAAATATTTTCCAGAGCCCTGCCACAAGCTGTTTACAGAAAACAGTTTTGGGCTATAAAAATACACAACAGTAGGCATTCTCAAAAGCTGTCTGGTCATGTTAGGAAGCAGGTTCTCCAAATGCATTTCCAAGAATATTGTTCCCACTGGTAATGAAATAAATGCTCAGAAAATCTAACCATTTGGATAAGAGGTCCTCAACCCATTAAACTGGAAATGTGGCTGGTGGCTATATTTTAGAGAAATTATATTGAGCCCTTCAGAGCATAGCAAAAGAATCCAGGTGCCCAATTATATAAAGTCATTTTTATAGTTCAGAATTCTGGGCCTTGAGAACAAAGAAATCTCCATTTCTGTTTTAATATTTCACTCCAGATAAGCAGGGTCCAAAATTAAAATTTAAAAACAAAACACTGAAAACTTACCTCAGCCTAAAAAAAAGCAATGCCAGCACCAACAAATACACCCTCTAACTCTTTCATATATCCACCTCTCTTTTTCTCACAATACCATTACACACAACACTGGGATGTAACTATATACATATATATTTCCCTTCTCCCTCTTAGGAGAGAGCCCAGAAAATGTCCAATAATTAAAACCCTAATAATTGAACTAAAAGGATATGGTAGAGGTTATTGTGGGCGAGGCTCTGGGTAGGAAACGGGGAATTGTCATCTTTTACAATGAAACTGATAAAGACACAGTCATGATAGACCTAGAATGACATCTGGGCTACAGAGAGTATCTGAGATCCTCTGGAACTAAGCCCCAGTGCCTGGATTAGTAGTAATCTCCTATCATTGCACCAAGTCTTGCTCTGCTCTCACTTCCCAGTTCCGGTTTACTCTACAGCCACAGTAATTGAGTTCAGTCTCGGCTGATCTCCGCAGACTCAAGACATTCTCTTTCTGTTCGATGACTAAATCATATAAACTTCAAACCTTGTGAACCACATGTTCCCTCTCTCCTAGAGTCTTCTGATCTCGTTAGAACCCCCCTTTGAACATTCTCCCCATACTCTGCCTAACATGGCATGGACTGGGTGCTCAATAACTATCTGTTAACTCAGAGGGGGGAGATATAGAGAGAGGGAGATGAGAAACACATTTCATGTTTTCATGTGGTATGATGTATTTTAACCTGTGGTTTGAACCCTGTCATCTTGGAAAAATAAAGGTTTCTAATTAACCTCACTTTCCAATAATAAAAGAACACGCTGACCACTACACAAAGGTGCCCAGCGGAGAGCACACGCTCAGAGACTACTCAGTGAGAACCCAATATCAAGTAGTGAACCTAAGCTTCATCTGCATCATTTATCTAAAACTATTTTTATAAATTTGAGACAGTACAGAACCTCCAAATGTATTTTCGATGAAAGAAAACCAGCCAACATGTCCCATCTCATAGCACTTTCTGATTCCATTCACAGCTTATTGCTAGGTGACCCACTTACTGCTAAGTGAATTGCAATAGCCTCACTGTGTTGGTCAGCTGAGGCTGTAAATGTGAAAGTCCTTTGAGTGAAGCCAATGCCACCAGACAACTGGGCGACAGAAACACCCTATTTTTACAGATGTTGTCATGGTTCTGGTATGCACTGACGACACAGAAACAGCCAACTTCCAAAGTTGAGTCAGATACTCCCTAAAACATAATTCACTTTTAAAAAAAAAAATGTATGTATTTCATTATTCCATGAAAGGCAAATAATACAATTTTCATTTAAAAAAATAAATACTTAAAATGTATTAAAAAAAAAGATTTAAAAGTTTAAATCAAGTTTACTGTTTGAGTATGATGCTAATGGAAAAGGACAAAAACCATATGACTTCACTGACATAAGTGGAAAAGGACAAAAACCATATGACTTCACTCATATGTGGGATATAAAACAGAAAGCAACAAAAGAACAAACAAAACAAACAGCCGGCTGGCATGGCTCAGTGGCTGAGTAACCTATGAACCAGGAGGTCATGGTTTGACTCCTGGTGAGGGCACATGCCTGAGTTGTGGGCTCAATCCACAGTGTAGGGCATGCAGGAGGCAGCAGATCAATGATCCTCTCTCATCATTGATGTTTCTCTCTCCCTCTCTGTTCCTCTCTGAAATCAATAAAAATACATTTTATAAAAAACCTCATAGATAAGGACAACACTAGGATGATTATCAGAAGGGAAGGGGGATGGAAAGAGAATGGGAAGGTAAAGTGGGTCAGATATATGTGATGAAAGGTGACTAGACTTTGGGTGGTGAGCACATGGTGTAATACAAAGATGATGTATTATAAAATTGTAACAAATAGTACTGCAAATTTTTAATTGAATAAGTAAGTAAATAATGTATGTGTAACATTGGCAAAGGCTGTATCTCTGAAGTTAAGGGAACTAAGATATTAGTTTAGAGCAGGCTATAGATACAGTGAAGGATTAAAGAACCAAAGGAGCTCAAAAAACTCAAAGCCATTTGGTGAACGCCCTCATCCCACTGGTGAAGAAGCTAAGACTGAAAAAGGTGATGTGGTTTGTCCAGGGAATCATAGCACACTAGTAGGAGGCCTGGGGTATGAACTTAGGTCTCCTAGATCCAAGCTCAGAATCTACAGAAAGAGATCTACACATATGCCACAAAAAGGCATCACCTGGCCTTGCCCTTGGCATTATGTTTTCTTCCTCTCTCATATCAGAGCTGCTATCAATAATGCTTTTGAAATGTATCTGTATTAAGGTGTAAACAATATTAGCTAAACTTTGCAGGCCAGAAGGGAGTGGCAAGAAATATTTAAACTGATGAAAAGCAAGGATCTACAACCAAAATTACTTTACCCAGCAAAGCTATCATTTAGAATTGAAGGTCAGATAAAGAGCTTCACAGATAAGAGAAAGCTAAAGGAGTTTATCACCTCCAAACCAATATTATATGAAATGTTGAAGGATCTTATTTAAGAAGAAGAAGTGGGGGGGAGATAAATATGAACAATAAAATGGCAATAAATACATATTTATCAATAATTGAATTCAAAATAAAAATAAATGACCAAGGAGTCTAAAGAACAAAATAAGCAGATGAATAAAATAGAACCAGAGGCATGGAAACAGACTGAGGAATCTCAGAGAGAAGGGGGAAGGAATGGGGGGAAGAGATTAACCAAAGATCTTATATGCCTACTAGTATATGCATTATCTATGGACACAGACAATAGGGTAGTGAAGGCCTGGGGTGGAGTGGGACCCAGGGTGGAGGAGGGCAATGGTGGGGGGCGGGGAAGAGGGTTAACATCGATAATACCCTCAACAATAAAGATATTTTTTTAAAAAGAAAATAATTTGGTTCCTCCCAGGGGCTATTTCTGTTCCTACTAGTGGACAAATTTCAAAATTTTAAGCTAATTATGGAATTAGAGGGATATAATGTTTGACACATAATATTCAGTAAACATTTGCTGAAGAGAAAGAGATAGTGAGTGGGTGAGTAAGCTGGGGGGGAGGGTGGGGACGGGTGAAAGGTGGCAACCTACTCTACTTATACAGAATGCTTTTGGTCCAAAGGAAAGACAGAGTGCTCTGTTAAAAATTTTGAAAACTTATAGAATTCTTCTACTCAGTGGATGGTTACAAGATGTTTTCTCTTTTCTACAAGAGCAGAAGACAGTAATAAGATAAAAGCATAAAGTGCTTGCAGTGTACTAAGTCCTCTTCAAATATATTACTTCATGTAATCCTCAAATGAAGAAACCACCCCCCCCTTTTTTTTTTTTTTACAGATAAGGAAAGTAAGACTAAATTTAAGTCTTCTGACTCAAGATCTTCTAAGTTGTATTCTTCTGCTATCCCACATCCCAGAAAAACCTTGACCTATTGATGAACCATCTCTTCCCTACAAAACACAAAATCCATATTGGTTCTGGGGAAGACACAAGAGCACTATTAAAGGAAATTTAATCCCTCCATATATTTTTGTTAAAATTAAAACAGAGTTTATACTATTTGAGAGAGTTTGGATATTAATGTGAATGAAAACAGTAGGTTGTTAAAGGTGGATCACAAGGTTCTTCTACCTCTTGAGTCTCTTTTTTAAAAAATATATATTTTATTGATCTTTTACAGAGAGGAAGAGAGAGGGATAGAGAGTTAGAAACATCGATGAGAGAGAAACATCGATCAGCTGCCTCCTGCACACCCCCTACTGGGATGTGCCCACAACCAAGATACATGCCCCTGACCGGAATCAAACCTGGGACCTTTCAGTCTGCAGGCCAATGCTCTATCCATTGAGCCAAACCGGTTTCAGCTACCTCTTGAGTCTCTTAACAATTATTTCAAGAGTAGAAGTTTAACTTGGGAAGACTGGCACACAGCTGTGAAGGGTAGTGACCAGTGTTCAATTCATAACGCCACCACTTACTGACCCTGTGATCTCTGGACCTCAGTTTCCTCTCATATAAAATATCCCTACAAAGATACTGAGAAACTAAAATGACATGCCTACAGGGTTCAGTACAGGGCTGCCCTCTAGTGAGAGATGGTAACTGTGTACCAGGGTGTAGATTGTTACTTAAACTTATTCACAGGACTTGACCCTGTCCATATTGATTTTGTCAACACAGGCAAAATTTTCAAGCCAAGATGTTTGCTTCCAAAGACAATCTCTTCCAATATGTTTTAACTATCCTGGCAGAAACAAATTTAATCAACACATTTTTAGTGTCTCCAAGTTTCAAGAATGTGTGAAAATGCTCTGCAAAATATTTTTCACTATGAAGATGGCACAAATGTCATGGCTACCTTTAGCAAATGCTCATTTATTTCTTACTCATAAACAAGAAAAATTAACCATAGATATAACTATTTTTCTTGTACAGCAAAGAATTTTAAACTTTTGCATGTCCTTCATTTAACTGAAAAGATAGAGGTATTATAATGCTCACAGAGACTCTAAATCTATGCAATTATTTTATAACTAAATTTTCACAAACTGGTTATGAAATCCAAGTGACTAGAAATAGTAAACAAATATATTCTTTTCATTAAAAAATATAGAATGATTGAGAAAGAAATGAGTTAGTCAACTGTAAACCAAATGACTTTTGTTTTCAAGATCTGTAGAGCAACACTACCATTTGAAAGGTGAAACATTTAATTTTTTAAAATATATTTTATTGATTTTTTTATAGAGAGGAAGGGAAAGGGATAGAGAGTCAGAAACATCAACGAGAGAGAAACATCAATCAGCCACCTCCTGCACACCCCCCATTGGGGACATGCCTGCAACTAAGGTACATGCCCTTGATCAGAATCAAACCTGGAACCCTTCAGTCTGCAGGCCAATGCTCTATCCTCTGAGCCAAACCGATTTTGGTGAAAGGTCAAATATTTAGATGTTATCCTCGTCCTTGAATTCTAAGTAAAATTATGTAGCATAAGATTCATCAAAGACTTGGTTAAATAAAAAGGTTCTGAATAGATATTATATTTCAGTGAACTTGAATAATAATGTATTGTAATATCTTAAGATGGTTCTCAATTTTTTAAGGTTTTATAATAAAAATCCAATTAATAAAAACATTCAACTCTTCATTATTCAGGCCCTGACAATATCTATAATAATAAAAGAGTAATATGCTAATTAGATTAGACAGCTGAATGACCTTCCAAATGTCATTCTAGATGTCCTTTCAGACAAAGTCACGGTGGTGGAGGCCAAGACAGAGGTGGTTAGGGGTGATCAGACAGGCAGTTAGGAGCCAGCTGTCCAGGATTGTGAGAGAGATGTCCAACTGCCAGTTTAGGCCCGATCTCACAGGGGTCCCATATTGAAGAGAGTACAGGCTGGGCATGAATTTTGCTCACCAGGCCTCTAGTAATTTGTATAATATCCACACTCCTCTCCTCCTTCTCTCTTTGGCTTCTTTCCTCATTAGGTCACTACACTCTTCACTGTCAATTCACCAAAGGATGAAAGGAGTATATAAGTAGTTCAGTTTTCATTAGTTAATATAACTACATAGTATGATTAGAAGTTAAAATCTAACCTCTCTGAGTTTACATTTGTTCATTCTATAAAAGAGGAACTGAATCTTTTACCTATTTCATACAGTTGTTAGGATGATCCAAAGACATAATTTGTCTGAAAGCATTTTTCAATTCCAAAGCAATATACAAATCTAAAGTATTGCTTTTTTTTAAAATTATTTATACCTCTTTATCATAGTAAAGGTATGCTGTGAGATTTCTATTAAGCACTCAAGGAGAGGCTGGCTGAGCCACCTCACAGAACCCCGGATGCCTGGAGGGACAATCTAGGTCAGCAAGGATTTAAAGAGGTAGGCTGGTCACCTACACACACTAAGAAAGACAAATGTCACAAGATCAGTAAAGTTCAAGTCAGAGGCTTGAACTAAGTCTAAGGTTAAAAAAAAGTTCAAAAAATTGCACACTATTCTACTTAGAAGCTAACTCAAAAGTCATTAAGCCCAACCTGCTTGTCTCAGAGTAAGAATGTATCAAATGGAGAGAATATGAAAAAATTCTTGAAGGAACCAATAAAAGGAAAAGGGGCAAACAGCCCACTTCTGGAGTGTGATATTAATCAAGGGCTAAAAGCCCTCTAATTCTCCAATGAGAAATACAGACTCCAATGCAAGAGAGCTCTGTGCAAAGCTCTAACAGAAGATAATGAAGCAAACAGAGTCCAACACCTCCAAGGTAACAGGAAGAATGTCCTAAGAGCAATAGCTTAGCTGCTGGTTCTGGCTCTGTATGGCACCAAATAAACACTTTATCTGGACTACAGGGAAGGAAGACTTCAAACTCCTCAGATAAATAAAGGTCATACCATTCATCTTTTACCTAGAAGAGAGGAGACTTTGGTAATATCTCCATATCACAATTATTGTACAAATTTGAATGGCAGGTTTATGACTTATTTTCACATGAATTTTTCATTGAAGTTTCAAAAATTATTAGATATACAATTAGGAGGGGGAAAGTGGCTTCAGTACCAATGAGGATACAGATTTTTAAAGTTTCCATTAATGAAAACATGTAGGCTTACTTAACTCCAAATTATGCAAAAAAAACAAAACAAAACACAAAAAACAGTTGGAAAACATATGTGAACAAACCAAGTGGTTTCATTCATAAACATGTGGCAACCAAGTCGCTTCCTCTTGCACTGACTTTCACACCAAACCTACAAAGATAATGACATAGACTAGATTCTTCCTTCTCTTTTTTTAAATATAATTTTGTTGATTTCATAGAGAGGAAGGGAGAGCAAGAGCGAGATAGAAATATGGATGTGGGAGCGCAACATTGATCAGCTGCCTCCTGTCCACCCCCTGCCGGGCCTTGACCAAGAATCAAAAGCATAGACTGGATGCTTTCTCTTTAAAATGCAGCCACTGTAAAATGTAAATAGAATTGATGACATAATATTGGCAAGGTGTGGTGGTGTCTATAAACAGGAGCACCTCAGGAGAACCGGCAGCTGAGGCCAATGATGACGGTGGTGCACACGAGCCCTAATAAACGCCTCATCCTGTGGCTGTGCAAATGATAGAAGGACCTAAATATTCACCTTCTTTTAATCCTCACTAGAGGACATACTTAGAGGGAGGGAGGGAGGGAAGGAGGGAGAGAGGGGGGGGGGGGAGGGAGGGAGAAAGGGAGAAGAAAAACATCAATTGGTTGCCTTCCATATATGACCCCAACAGGGGACCAAATCCAAAACCCAGGTATGTGTCCTGACTGGGAATCAAACCAGCAACCTTTTGATGCACAGGGCAATGCTCAACCAACAGTCACTCCAGCTGGGCTCAGTCATACTCTAAAGACCACTAAAAGCCCAGAGAAGGAACTTGTCTAAAGCTAAGTATCAGTGTCAGGAATAAAGAGCTCAACTTCCTGGCAGTCTGTGTTGTATTCAAGCGCTGCCCAAAAGATTCTGATTTTAGACTGGGGCTGGGGAAATAACTCACATAACAAAGACAGAATAGATGTGGGCAATTTCACGGGTGCCCCTCGCCCCCAATATAAACACAGAGAGAGACTTGAAAGCAATTACGTGAGTTTTTCTGAATATAAAAACTGATAAGAGAATTAGAATCTGGCTTTTCAAACTTATCGATCAGCCAGTCAGTACTAATAATTGTATTGCATCCCCCCTGCGCTTGTCATGAAGCTATCATCTTGTCATGAGTGCTTTCTGATTTAATTGTTACCTGCAGTGAAACTAAATTTCCAAAGGCTATTCCACAGGAAAAAAGTCAGGCAACTTGAGCTACAGAAACTCAGAGGTGCATTCTCTTAAAGAGGTAGTCTCACCGTAACAGAAAGGCAGGCTTTTGAAATTCAAGTGTGATAAAAGAAATGAATGTCATACAAAAATAAAATCCGTAATCATCAACCCTATGGCTACCAATTAAATGCAGCAAGAACTCTACAGCTTTCACACTTAAACTAATAAGCATATACTAGATGTGAGCGCGTGGGGTACTTATTGACACCTTACACGCAGGCTCCCGGGCCACTTACCTCATTTCCACACGTGTCCTGAGAAGCCGAGGGCACATGAGTATAGAGGGAATGACACGTCTTTTTTTCAACCTGAAAGTGCTGTCCTGCATGAGGGCGAAATCTCTCAGTGTTTTGCTTTTCTTGCCCACTGCTATCATTTTGGGAAGGGTCTTCAGAGAACCTACTTTTTTCAAGGGATCTCCCTGTAGCACAGTGGGTGGGACGTAGGTTGGCTGCCTTTTGGGAAGGAAAAAGGTCAGTTTTGCTCTGGAATGTTGTGTCTCTGGTGCTGACATCCTCTAAGTGTGTCTTCCTCTGTGCACCATACGGAGTGCTGTCTTTTTCTGAAATCCTTTCCTCCTGCTGCTCCCTGACTTTGATTCCTGCTTCCCTGTCTTTCGCGGGAGAAACGGTCACCTGGTGAGACCCACGGCCTGCAGCACCCGGCAGAAGTTCCTGCTGCTCGCTGTCAGCTACTCCTTCTGTCTTCCCGGGAAGAACACCGCCTTGCAGGGGGAGGGCTGGGGTCGCGGATTCTTCCCGTACCAGTCGCCTGGATGAAAGAGCTGGCTGTTCTCTGGAGAGCCCGGTGCTGCTTCTCAGCTTCCCTTCATTTTCACTGTTTGGCTCGGCTGGCTCTGTGACATCTACAGTTTTCTTGATTAGTTTTCTTCTGAAATATCTTCTTCCGGGAGAGTATTTTTCAGGGCTCAAAGGAGTTTTGGTGGGATCTACATATTGTTCTTCCTTCTCAGCTCTGACGCATCCACAGATATTCCCCATTTGCTCTGCAGGAAATCACAGTTCCACAGACTCACTCATTTCCAAACACAGGGCTTTACTTGGATCTTCTCCATGAAATCCCAAAACTCCACGCTGACCTCTCGCCCCTCAGACTTTGCGACCATCCTCTTCAGCACGGGGCCATGTTGCTTATGAGAAAGGCGCACGCAAGGAAGGCCGTGGCATCCTGCCCAGCTGTGTCCCTGTGTCTCATTAGACAGTGTGGCTTACTCCCGGCCACCAATCCTCTTAGGCAAACATCACTGCTCACTGTCAAATTACAGCGCGGAGGAGCTCGCCAGGCAAACCCTGGGCTTTATTACAGGAGAAGATCCCGACCCTCGCTGTAACTTTCGGTTTTCTGAGCTGCAGCTACACTACCAAAGTTTGCGTTAACCTTTGAAACTATTGGTGGCTCAGCAAATCTGAGTGCAAACAGAAAGCAAATGCCAGCTAAGAGACACTTAGCAAAGTGCCTTTCACAGTTAGTTTCAAAGTGCCTTTCAAATTTCCCTTCAGAGAGTCTCTACCCTATCACTTTTTTTTTTTCCCCCTTAAGAAGCATCAGCTAATTTTGGCACTTGGAAAAATAAAAGAAAAACCTCAAAAATATATGTAAAATACATTAGGACTCATTCAAAACAGCAGCCATAAAGAAAAAAAAAAAAAAAGACAATTTAATAGCAGAAGGAGATAAATGCAAAGTGCCTAAAAGAATCAACCTTTTAAGATTGTTTGTAGCATTTTTCCTATGACATAAATTTCCAGGCCATTTCCATTACGTGCTCGTGAGGATTTTCATTATAAGCAAAGAGATAAGTTTTATGATTTAAAGCATGGAACACTTAGCCAAAAGAAACACTTGCGTGCTCTCATACATGAATTGGGGCAGTTAAGCTTTATATGTAACTTTTATAATTGTTCCTAGTTAAATATTATGCAGTTTTTCTAGGGCACTGCTATAAAAATAATAAGCCAGCCCGGAACCTGATTAAGCTGTGCATATTTCTGACACTGAGTCATAGATACAGTACAAAGGATATTAGTATCGCATGACTGGACTTACACGTAAGCAGAAATCATCTGACTAATAAAAACAAATTGATAATTGCCTTCCTCTAGGTAGCGTTTGGACTGATCACAAGATGAAGCTCAGTATGGTGGTTACCAGAGGGAGAGGGAGGCGGGGGAGGTAGCAGAGGGTAAAGGGGGAAGAAGTGGTGATGGAAGGAGACTTGACTTGGGGTGGTGAACACACAACACAATATTCAAATGAAGTTATTATAGCATTGTACACCAGAAACCTATATAATTTTATTAACCCATGTCAACCCCATAAACTCAATAAAAAGTTTAAAACAAGATGAAACTTATTGTTTTTTAAAATTCTACATAATGAAACCCTAATATGCAAATGACTGAACGGCAGAACAACTGGTCACTATGACACGCACTGACCACCAGGAGGCAAACACTTGACACAGGAGCTGATCCCTGGTGGTCAGTGCGCTCCCCCTGGGGGGGCACCACTCAGCCAGAAGCCGGGCTCATGGCTGGTGAGCGCAGTGGCGGTGACGCGAGACTGCCCTGCCTCAACTGCAACACCAAGGTCCCCTCAGGGGATATCTCACTGCCCATTGCTATCATTTTGGGATGGGTCTTCAGAGAACCCACTTTTTTCAAGGGATCTCCCTGTAGCACAGTGGGTGGGACTTAAGCTGGCTGCCTTTTGGGAAGGAAAAAGGTCAGTTTTGCTCTGGAATGTTGTGTCTCTTGTGTTGACATCCTCTAAATGTTAGACCCAGGGGAGTGGGCCTAAGCCAGCAGGCAAACATCCCCTGAGGGGTCTCAGACTGCAAGAGGGCACAGGCTGGACTGAGAGGCCCTCCCCCAGTTCACAAATGCCGTGCACCAGGCCTCTAGTAAGAATATAATTAAACAGTCAAGATAGCAATGTTGTTGATATTTGTCAATTATAGGCCTGCATGGTGAGCTTCTCCTTAATCATTTAAAGAGAAAAGTAAACTATCTTCAATGGCAAAAACTGAATATCCTAGAAGACAAGCTGGCAATAATAAAGCTTCTGGTTTGTTTGTTCCTTTTTAATTTGATTTGCAGTGTCTATGGCAATAAAACATCATTTAAGATAATTTAAAAATGGAACAACTTGCCCAGCCAATGTGGCTCCGTTGGTTAAGTGCCATCCTAGGCACCAAGAGGTCACCAGTTCAATTGCTGGTCAGGGCACATGCTTGGATTATGGGCTTGATCCTCAGAAGGGGCCATGCAGGAGGCAGCTGATCAATGATGTTTCTCTCTCATCAGTCTCTCTCTCTCTCTCTCTCTCTCTCTCTCTCTCTCTCTCTCTCTCTCTCCCTCCCTCCCTCCCTCCCTCCCTCCTTCCCTCCTTCCCTCCTTCCCTCTCCCTTCCTCTTTCTAACATCAATAAAAGCATAATTTTTTTTAAACAGTGGAATGACTGGTATCTACTGACACATCAGAGGCACAGCCAGTGATCTGCCTCCAGCCCTGCCACCCTGAGCAACTGTCCACTCGTCTCTCAGAAACACCCAACCTCACTCTCTGCCTGGTAGCTGGCAAACATCTTTCAAAGCCAATCTCTAATATCAGTGAAAATTCTTCCCCTTATTCTCTAAACCTTCCTGATCCTACTACAGCACTCCTTCTCCACACCCTTATTTTTATTTCTATCACAATAGATTCATCGCCCTAAATTATAGTCAGTTTTATGAACATTCTCCCAGTAGATAGAACAATACACTTCCTCATCTTAGTATATCTCTGGATCTTGTCTATGGTAGCTAAGGGTATAAGATTACTGTGTTGGCCATACTTACCTTCAGATAGCCTAATTAGAAAAGAGATTCAATTTATGGTGCTTATAACAGATAGTTTATAAATAAATTTGTCTTCTGAAATTACTTTATTTATTTATGTAAAGTATATATAGAGAGGGGGGGAAAGCCCAGTCACTTTGAGTGAGGATGATTACCACGCTATAAATAGCCTCATATCTTGGCATAACCAGTAAAATCGTTCTAATCTTTAATTGTCACACTACTAAGAAAAGTCATTTCATCTAAATAAAGGAACATTTCTGATTTACCAAAACACTGATGTGTTTCATTTTTAATAGATGTTGGTCTAATTTTTAAAAACTGGTAATAATTTAACAATCATTATCTTGCAATCTGGGTTCTAAAATACACTGGATTCTATAATACAGGCCACAGGATCATATTAGAAGAAAAACATCCTTTTGATTCTTTTGTCGCTGGTCCTCCTCTCTCTTCCGAAGACACCTGAACTTTAAAGAGCTTTTTAAATATAAATTATTTTTTAATGACTTTTCACTTACATTTCCTCAAACTTGCTACTTCTAATTCACTACCACTTACTGAAATTTTTGTCCATTATATTTTCTGGTTTCTGGTCACAGTATCTTGAGAGTATTTTCTCCATGGTCTCCAATGTCTTCCTTGTAAACAAAACTATTAACCTATAACAAAACTATTAACACTAAAACTATCAGTGTTTTTTAATCCTCACCCAAAGATATTTTTCTATTGATTTTTAGAAAGAGTGGAAGAGGGGGAGAGAGATAGAAAGAAAGAAACATCGAAGTGAGAGAGACACATTGATTGGTTGACTCCTTCATGCACTCCAACCCGGGTTGGGGATCAAACTTGAATGGAATCAAATCTGGGACTCTTCAGTCTGTGGGCCAATCCTCTATCCACTCAGCCAAACCAGCCTGGACTAAAACTATCAGTCTTAAAGTTCACAAGCTCTCTAGTAGCATTTCATATGTTGATTATTCCTCTCTACCTGAAATTACCTTTCCTTGATTTCATCAACACTACATTTCCTTGTGGCTTCATCCATCTTATCAAATGTTCCTTTTCTCTTTCCCCAAACAGATCTTCTTCCTCCCTCACCCCAATCATGGGCCTTCCCCCAAATGTCTGTCCTTTGGTCTTGGCTCTTCTCCATGTAATGCTCATCTCTTAGGTCTCCTAAAGACCCCTTGTCTCTGGTAGATTCACTGGCCACTTGTGCACTGGTAACTCCCAAGTCTATCTGTACCTTTGACTTCTCAGCTCTGCTCACAAACCTCCAACCTCTCAGCAGACAAATGGAAAGGATACCCCACCATGCCATCGAACCCGCCAAGGTCTTGTACCATCATCCCCATTTCTCTCAATAGTTTTCTTTTTGTTTGTAGGTTGTTTGGCTCAGTTGGCTTGTATCTCCCTGGCTGTAAGTTTAGAGTAATCTTTATTCCCTCTCCTTCATCCATTATTCACTATCACCAAGTCCCTTTCTTCTTCCTTTAAAATGACATCTCTTGGGGTCCATTTTTCATCCCCACCTGAATCTTGGCCTTTATCACTCCACTCAGAAATCACCACCTCCGCTTCTTAGATTATCTCCCTCATTATGGACTCTGCTCATTTCAATTTATTTTACATAGAATTTGATAGGCTGAGTTCCCTTAAAAAGTTATTTTTCAGGTTCAGAGTGATTAAGTGAGTTATTCAATGCCATCACAGCCATAAATAAAAGAGCCAACAATGAAACTTAACTCTGCCACCCCACAAAACCTGAGCATTTCCTCGGCCTCCACAGGCATTCTCACTCCAACATTCAAAGCACAACCTGCCTCACCAGCTCTGGTAATGATGTGATTGGCTCCCTGTCCCAGTTGGTCTCTAAACCTCCAAAATGGGGTTCTTGCAGTTTCAACCCTACTAAAAGTCGAGGAACCTGATCTACTTGGGGCTGATTAAAGATGCCCTGAGAGAGCTGCAGAGGAAATCCATGTGAAATCAGCTTTTGGTCAGTTGTACTTAGTCCTTACCCAAATCTGGCAACTAGGTCTGGCTCCACGCCCAAATATCTGCCTTGGTTTATGGCTCAGTCCCCTGGGCCCCCTGAGGATGGGGTCCTCTAGAATCGGAAGCCCTCAAGCCTGCAGGGTCTTGCCTCCACTTCCTGTTACTGGGTCTCCCAGACATCAATGCCCAGATGAGTGGGCATTCACCTATGTGAGCTGCCCTGTAGTCTGGCTGCCTGACTCATGGCCCCTGGATCTCCTGGTACCTGAGTCTGCTCCTCTGATTTCTGGTTGCTGCATCTTCTCTCGGCTGCCTGTTCAAGAAGCTGGTACCTACCTAGACTCTACTTTCTGTAGCTCTCCATACCTGTCAGACTTTTCCTGTTCCCAAAAGAGCCCCAGGTACACGATTTTCCACCATTCCCCTACAAACCCTATGTCCCAGTCAAATTTTTAAAAATATATTTTTATTGATTTCAGAGAGGGAAGGAGAGGGATAGAGATCGAAACATCACTGATGAGAGAGATTCGCTGATTGGCTGCCTCCTGCACACCTCCTATGGGAGGTAGGGGGATCCAGCCTGCAACCCCAGCATCGAACCTGGGACCCTTTAGTCCACAGGCTGACGCTCTATCCACTGAGCCAAACCAACTAGGGCCCTAGTCAAATTTTTAAAATATAAGAAGTAAATCTAACTCCTCTCAAAAGCTGGCTCAAACCCCCAGCTCCTTTCTGAAGCTGGCAGGCTACTTCCACCTCTTTCAAGGCCAACAACACAGTCAATCAGTAAGATGTGCCACGTGCCTACTGTGGGCCAGCTCTGTGCTGCACACAGAACACTGTGTGTGCAGGCACAGCATTAATAAATAAAAGCAAATTCCAAAATTAGAACTCAGCTTTTCAAATGAAGACTTTTTTTTCAAAATGTATCATTTTATAAAAACTAAAACTCACAATAGCTCTCAATAAGTAATCATTCGTTGCGAATAAATTTTTATGTATTTGCATTTGTTCTCCCCAAATCTAGCTTGAAAAAGTGTAGTTCTCTATACAAAAACATGAATATTAATAGAGAAGATCGCTTTATCATAATTATACTGCCACCTAGTGTCTACCAATAAGAGAAAATAGTTTGCATAGTGGAGAAACGATAAGACCCATGAAAGCTGTTCTATATTAAAGATTGAGTAATAAAATTTTCATATATCTATGTCACGTAATACTTTCCAATAAACAAAAGAAATGTGTTTGCATTCAATTAAAAAGAATCTTGTCATCCAACTCTGAGATTGCAAGCTTTGCCCTAAAAACATTTCAGGTTATCAAAAACAGGAAATGGAATATCAGGTTCACAAGCAGTTACTTGAAAGAAATAATACAAATATATTGTTTAAGAAAAGAAGCCTAAAATTTACTATATTCCATTGGATATGAATGCATAATTCATCCTTGATGTGAATGAACCATTTGGAACTAGCAATAAGAGGCTAAAAGAAATGACAATCAAGAAAAATCAAGCTTACCTGAAAGTGCAAAATTATTGTCCATATTAGTCCCAATGTCAACTTGGGATTTCCATCTGTTATGTCATCATTTCTAATATTCACTAATTTCACCTGTTTTATATGTGAAGAAGAGATAAAAAAAAAACAAAAAACTGTTTTTCAAACCATCACATGACTTATCTTTATCTATATAAAAGCAATGCTAAATTACACAAAGAAAAAAACTGAATGATTTAAATGCCAGTAATCCTCAAAATACTGTTTTACCCCTATCTTCACTCATTTTATATTGCAAATTATAAAGGAACCACAAAGAAAAGCGGGGATTATTTGATTTTGTCTTCTAGATCAAGTAATAAAACTACCCATTTGTTAAAAACAAAAATACAACTCAAGTGAGAAGTCTTAGATACCTGAGATTTTTTTTAATTGGACATTTGTCTTTTGAAAATAAGCTTTATTTTACAATTAAGTAGAAAACAGTTCTAAATCATAAAATAATTTTTAAAACATTGTCACACTTCCTTCACAAAGGTTTAAATAAAAACTAGCATTATTTTTCTATTTTTTTTTTTTTATCACAAACTGTTACCAAGATAAGTAAATTTGTGAGTGACTGGACATTTGTAAGGCTGTTCAGATAGATAGATAGATAGATACACACACATATAAAGCTTAACAACTGTCATAGTATGCATTCAAGTAAATAAATGCAATGATGACATCTAACATTACCTCCTGAATGGACAAAATAATTATATATCATGAATTGAATATCAAAAATTAAGTACAATGATAGCTAACATTTTACTTCCCAGACAAAATACTGTCAAATACATTTCATACCAGGAGATTATAATTAACCATTAATCCTCTGGAAATTCCACTGAAATTAAAAATAATAAGGCAAGTACTAATAACATTTAAAAATATTTGAACACATAATATTTAGTAGAATTTAAAAACTAAAAGCACTTTCACATTTCACATTCATAACCTAAATGAAGAACTAATAAAAGACAGTGTTTCCCTCTCCCCGTCTCCCTCCCTTCCTCCTACTCCATCAAAAACAGAATTGTTCCCACCTCTGAGCTCCCATTGTTTTCAGCAACTTTCAATTCTCCTGAATGTCTTTTTCTCCTTTTCTCTACTCATGGAAAGCTACCAATTATTTGGTTTATACCACTAGTATACACAATGCTACCAAAATCAAGATCACATCCAATATGGTGTTCATTCTTTTCCTTGATTTTTCTCAAGCCAGTTGGAGACTATTGTCAGAAATGTTGCCTTATTTTTAACTACTTATACATTACCCAGTATTATCTACTTATAAAAAATAAACCATCGCCTCATCACTACTAAATATTAAAAGTACTTAACTTTTAAATATTATGAACTATTTTTTATGAAAATAGTTTTATAAAATAAGTATAAGAATTAAGGTATTGCCTCCCTACTACTAAGAACTGTTCATAGACATTCTTAACGTTCTGTCATTAACTTCCTAGGCAAAAGCACTCAAATTCTGACAGAAGGAAAATCAGTAGCTCTTATTCAAATGGAAATGTAGCCACTTGTAATTCCTCTAAGCTTACAACTACTATTAGCTTTCTTCTTTTTAGAGCAAATGTTTATAAATATTTTAGAATATTTGTCTCACAGAAGCACAAGTATAATGATTACAATTCATAGTCTAATTTAACCTTTTCGTTCCCTGGCATGATTCTATGTAGATTAACTCAGTCACACATGGTTATTATTAGAGGCCCGATGCACAAATCCGTGCACCAGTGGAATCCTTCAGCCTGGCCTGCAGACATCCCCGAAAGGGCCCTGGCTTGTGAGAGGGTGAAGGCCAGGCCAAGAGACCCCACTAGTGCACCATTGGGGCTGGGGAGGGGCCACAGGAGGGCTCCAGGGTGCGTCCAACCCTTCTCACCCAGTTCCAATCAGCCAGACCACAGCAGCAAGCTAACCTACCGGTCAAAGCTTCTGTCCCCTGGTGGTCAGTACACATCATAACGACTGGTCAAACAGTAGAACAAATAATTGGACACTTAGCATATTAGGCTTTTATTATATAGGATGATTATAGTCTTTGAAAAACATCTTACCTGGCGTCTTTTCAAATAATCAAGTGCAATTTGTACATTCTGTAGTCTGTGAAATCGCATCCGACCTTTTTCTCTGGGCTAAGAATAGAAAAATGCAGAGTATGAAAAACACTAGTTTTTTATAACACTGACAATATATTATGTAAATATATATTATGATTATCTTAATATGTCAAAACAGTATTTACTGTTTGGCTAAGCCCATTAAATTCTTTAAAGGCCGTTCTAATTTTTTTGTATTACCTGGGATTAAATTTATAGTAAACTACTAGGGATTTTTCCCAATATGTTTTACTTAAACATATTCTATATTCCAAATGCTTTATTTAAACAAAGGAAAAGAGACAATACCATAGAATATATAGAATTTTTTTTTATATTCACTAAAATACAAATCTAGCCTACAGGTATTAAGGTATGGCTGCACAAGAAGAATTAAATACCATTTTCCCTTCTTAATGAATTCTAACAATTATCAAAATGATTTTTAGAAATATATATGTATATACCGAATGTGAATGAAAATGAGGTAAAGTAGCATGCGATTAGTATAAAAAAATCACCAAGAAGGAGAAAGACAGTGGAGTTTTACTTAGCCATGATAGAGGAAGAGAGAAAAGCAATTAAAACCATATAATATATTTCCTCTTTATTTTATTTTAGTGTTTTTCACAAAATTGGTAGGGCTCTATGGAAATTATGACAAACCATAATTCTTTTCCTTCATACTGTTTCCCTTTAGAATCACTGCAAGTTGGCAAAAGGAAAACATAAGGAAACAGAGCTGGGAAAATGCTTAACAAAAATACAAAGAATGAAGCTGAAATTTGCCACACCAAATCTTCCAAAGGGGGAAAAAAATAAAACTGAGAGCTTAGCTTCTCAAATATGAATAGGGTGCTGAAGCCAAGGCCCCATAATAAAAAAGACAGCAGACTACAGAATGGAAAGCTAGGTTCTATACAACAGGTAGGAATGATGTTGGTGAATTCACCCACAAGATCAAAAAAAAAAAAAAAAAAAAAAGAGGCACAATTTCCAATGAAATCAGGGGGCACTAGGGATGTAGATGGCAAAAGAAGCACACTGGTCTTGCAAAGGCGGACGTGTGGTCAACTAATTGTCATCATCAGCTCTGTTAGTTGCCAGGACTCTAGGTTGTTAAAACCTTCTCCCTTTCTAAATAAAAGGATGCCTATTAAATACCTAATACCAACAGGTATGATTTAAAGTATAAACTTAAATACTAAATAAGTTTCCAGAAGTTCCTTCAGATAAAGCAAAAAATAGTTGCCATGTTTGAAAAATAAATTCCAGGAATAGGATAGCTTTGCATAGAAATTAGCAGGCTAGTTGTCAAGATGACCTTAACTATATAAAATCCTTTCGCTAAAATGCCATCTTATCCCTTTAGTGCTTATGTTCGATTACCACGCAGTGCACAGTAATCTATAAATAAATTTAAAGAGAAAATATTTCCTTTGTCCAATGTCTTGGTTCACACACATCCACCTCATTGTGGGTTTTGGTCCTTTCTAACGTTTTCTAAAAAGGAGCCCAACCCATGAGTTACTTGTCTATCACGTTAGCGCTCACCGCACTGTAAGGCTATAGGTTAGTTGAGTTATGGGGGCCGACACCTACCCCCTTATCCTCATCCTCCACATCCTCATGCTGTTCATATTCGCATGCTTCTGTTGCACTCACCAATCGTAAGGTCTTCAAAAAATCTCGCTCCCTTGGCTAATGAATATAACAGACAGAAGATAGAACAGCAAAGACACAAGACAGACCAGAAATGAAAAGAAGAGCATGAACAGAACATAATGAAGGATAACAGGTAAGCAAGAACGGGGAAGTCATGTTCACAAAAAAAAGGAAATGACACCTGTGGAGTGGGTTAGACCGTTTTTCAGAAAGCGATGCTTATTTCCTGGCTATTTGTGAGTCTTTTAATGTGTGGTTATATTATGCGTACAACTTCTGCTAAGCAAAAACAATCCAAGGTAAACAAAAAAAAAGAAAAGCAAGAACAAAAATAGTATTTTAATTATAAAACTGATCATATAAGCAAGGTAATCAAAGTGCTTCAATCTCCCAAAGTCACATCATTCGAAATCTGAAAATGCTTGGGAATCCAACCAAAACTTTTTTTTTTTCAGGCAGAAATTGCAGCTCAAAAAGATGAATATTATAAAAATCTGAACAGTCTGTGCCAAAAACATCCTAGTCATATGCATATGTTCTTCAAACTGAGTTAAGAAATTTACAACTTACCAGGGTGTCTCCTGAAAGAACCTCTAAAAGAGAGATCAAGTTGTGTCCATCTCTTAAGTCTTCATAGAGATCATTCACGTGTTTTCGAACCTACACGGAGAAAAGCAATTTAACTTTTGGTTCTAGAACCCAGGATCATCCTTAACACTCAAACAAGGAAGAGGAGAGAGTAGAAAACATTTCTTATATGATATTCATTCATACAGTGATTTTTTAAATTTTTATTCTCTTACTACTTAAATTCTAAATTTAAATTTAAAATCTAAACTCTAAAAATGTAATTTCCAGATTAATAACTCACAAAGACAAGTAAAATTATTACATGTTTTAACACACTCCATTTTGTGTCCACATGGGAGCATCCATCTTTGACCACATGGGAGCAGCCATCTGTGTGTTGGAGTGATGGTCAATTTGCATATTACTCTTTTATTAGATAGGATAAGCCTGTACTATTACATGGAGTTACAATTTTTAAAATACAGGAAATGCCCTGATCTTCATGACTTCTGATACAGCAACTGGAGCTAACTTAACAGAGGCAACTTTTTACCCCCTGCTGGTCTTCCTACGCTCTAGCCACAAGATCTGGATGCCAGAAGCACACACTCCATGCATTAAAAATCCTCAGGTGGCCTTGGCCAGCATGGTCAGTGGTTAAGAGCGTTGCTCTGCACACTTGGGGGTCACGGGTTCAATTCCCAGTCAAGGGCATGTACATGGGTTGCAGATCTGATCCCTGCTCCTGGTCAGGGAGCTTGTGAGAGGCAACTAATTGATGTGTCTCTGTCACATCTATGTGTGTGTGTCTCTCTCTAGAATCAATGGGAAAAAATATCTTCTCTCCTCTGGTGAGGATTAATTAAAAAAAAAAAAAAATCCACAGCTAGAAGCTGGATAAAGGCAGTATTCTTAAAAGCTTCCATGAACCTGTAATTGTTTCAAAATAAAACATTTTTTTAAAAATTCACAGATGTAAGGTTAGAAGACCTCTGTCTAAACCTTCCTCTGCACAACAGAAATATTGTGGTGGTGGAGGGTTTTCATGACCATTATCCCTAGCACAGAGTTCACCTCATCTTCTTCCTCTCTTCCAAGAGCCAGATTTAAGCCTGTGATTTTAGAACTCAAACCACCAAAGATTTCCCCAAACCTCTGTTCAGTCTGCCAAGCAGGGGTATCTGCCACAAATGCTTGGCCTCCTGAACCCATGCCATCCCACCCACGTCCTGAGGGACTCACATGACACTCCTCATTCCACTTCCTCTGTCTTTCTCACTCCAGGACAGTGAGAGATGGGGTGTGATTCTGAACACTTATTTCATAGGAAGGTTATTTCACAACCTGCTTTGCCAGATTGCACCAAACCTCCTACATCAGGGAAACTTTCCAAGACAAAGTGTCATTTTTCTCCATGTTTATGCAACAATAAATAAAAATTAAGTTAGGCATGTTTATAAAATAAAAAAGTAATATTGCACTATCAAAATTTAGAAGAAAAGAAAACATGTCATAAGGCAAAACGAGTTAGGAGGCCTGCATTTTAGTGTTGCTTTTACCATGAGTCCCATAAACTAGTCCCAGCTGTCTATAATCTTGGCCTAAATTTTCTCATTTGCAAAATCAAAAATTTGAAAAGAGAAGGCCTTTGTTCAAACTAGAAAACAAAAATTCTATGATCTGAAAATAAAAGCTATCATATTTTCAAAATTCAATGTGACAACTTAAAATATGTAAAATGGAAAGCTGCTCTCAAGCCTTTGGCCTAATTTCTTAAGAATCTGGGAGGGGATCAGTTGGCCAACGTGGCTCAGTGGTTAACCCTCAACCTATGAACCAGGAGGTCACGGTTTGATTCCCAATCAGGGCACAGGCCAGGGTTGTGGGTTCAATCCCCAGGAGGGGGCATGCAGGAGGCAGTCGATCAATAATTCTCTTTCATCATTAATGTTTCTCTCTCCTCCTCCTCCTCTCCCTTTCTCTCTGAAAGCAATAAAAAAGTTTAAAAAAAAATAATTTGGGAGGGGTGCAGAAATAGACTAACATCGAAATGCTTGAAAAAATTCTGAGGCGTTGGCTGTCACGTAATACTGCCTATTTTTCCTATCTCGGGTGATTATTCTGAGGGTCTACAAAAATACCGCATATGAAAAGGCTAGATAAATATAAGACGTTATCATCTTTATCATTCTATGAAAAACAAATGCCACCATCATTAATAATAATAAAAATACACACACGATAAATTAATACTAGATACCAATCCTGTACTAAGACCTTTTAAAATTGGCTCATTCTACTCTCCACTGAAGAATGAGATGAAAGAGAATGTTAGTTAAAAATTACAAACCAACATTATGGGGAAAGAGTGCTAGTGGATGAACTGAGGGGGGCGGGGGGAATGGGGTTCTGGAGAAATATCTGAAATTTAGGAGAAAGAAAAGATGAAATTAAATAGTTAAGCTGACACAGAAAAGCTTTTTATTTTGTCCCGGGTCTGAGTCACAGACATCTGGCCGGTAACTTTCCTTCACAAATGACTCGACTAACTGCCAATGGTCGTAACCTTCCGTTTTCAATTTTTAATAAAACAGCCTTTCATCTCTTTTTGGAGACTTTCTCCCTGTGGAACAAAAACTGTTTGAATGAATAGTGCCTGAGGGGCAGATGAGCAAAGTGAAAGCACTGTGAGACACTCTGGGATTAAGTTGCATAACGTGAATTACATAAGAAGGAGGAAGCATCATTTTCTGTATTTCATACAATTCTCCCAGAATTGTGCAGTGTTCTCTAAAATATGGGTACTGCACTGCACCTGCAGCTCACCCCTAGAGGGCACCAACCTTCCAATCTTCAGAGCAGTCTAAGGAAGAAAAATAAAGTAAGCAGAAAAAGATGGTGAGACTTAGAAGAAAAGAGATTCTAAACAGGGTGCTGCTGGTGATGGTGACGGACGCAAATTTATTTTTGAGAGACAATAGAAGAGATGAAGTCAGGTCTTCCCATTTAAGTGGCTTCACTGTTGAAAATACTACTCTAAAATTTTTATTGCAATTGATTTTGTGTGGGCTACATCAAATTCGACTTTAAAGATTCGATCACTGTCTAGCTAGTTTAAAAACTGCCCTTTTCAAAAGTCTGACTTTGTATTGGTTGATGCTAACCCAAATTCGACAGAAGTTTTACTTCCCAAATTTAAACATACTGTTACCACATAGGTCACTAAAGATTAATTGAGCATCCACTATATGCCAGGGAATCACTTATATTCTAAGAGTACAAAGATGAATGACAAGAGAGTGCCACCTCTTCAGGCTTGCGGTCTGCGATGACAGAAATTCAGAGAGGAAATTTCAATCTAGAGTAAATACCCTCAGAGCAGCTCAGAAAGCTCTGAGGAGCTCTAACCAATCTGAAGGCTAAGAAGACCGCCTGATTAAGACATGAAAATGTGCCAGGTGACGGGAAGAATGAGGACAAAGGAAAAGGGCAAGGATGTATGCACCTGCAGGTGCAGGGAAGGAAACAGTCCGTGGAATCGAAATGGGAAGATAAAGTAGGAAGGTGGGCCAGGAGACATGGCGGCTTTACATGTCGTTTTAAAAAGTCTAGGCATTTCCCAAGTAAAGAGAACCACGGAAGGCTCTTAAACAGAATGAGGACACAGCATCTCTGACCAACATTTGACCTTGTAAACTATCAGGAAGGACTCAGTCCTCTCTTAAAGAGTGCTACACCTAAAAGATGCAGTTTTCTGGAAAACAACCGACTATCTTTAGAAAGGATCATAAATAATAGAAGAAGGCTTGTCCCAAATGAGATCATCTCACTGCCTTGCACGAATTGGGTAAAGAGAAGGGGCACAGTCAGCTTCTGTGAAAATGATTTTCAATGTCATTTTTATACTTCCAACACATGCATTTATAAAAAAATAAGCTACCAAATTCTCTTGGGAGACCTCCTTAAAAGTTCTACTTCAAAAAAATAAATTTAAGCCCGGGCGGCGTGGCTCAGTGGTTGAGCGATGACCTATGAACCAGGAGGTCCACAATTCAATTCCCGCTCAGGGCACATTCCCAGGTTGCTGACTCAATCCCCAGTGTGTGTGTGTGTGGGGGGGGGGGGGGTGGGGGGGGGGGTGTTCAGGAGGCAGCTGATCAATGATTCCCTCTCATCATTGATGTTCCTATATCTCTCTCTCGCTCTTCCTCTTTGAAATCAATAAAAATATTTTTTAAAAATCAATTTAAAATAGTCTATCAATATATCACCATCATCAATTATTGATCAGTAAATTGATCTTTTAAAATACACAGAAATGGCCTGGCCTGTGTAGCTCAGTGAAATGAGCATCAACCGATGCACCCAGAGGTCACAGGTTTGAATCCCAGTAGGGCACATGCCCAGGATTGTGGGCTCAATCCCTCAGGAGGGGCCGTAAACAGCCAATTGATGTTCCTCTTTCATCAATGTTTCTCTCTCTTTCTCCATCTCCCTTTCTGTCTCTCTCAAATCAATAAAAACATTTTAAAAATAAATCAATAAAATACACAGAAATGCTTAAAACGAGATATTCTCTTAGGTCATTGCCCTATCTGAACAGTTTTGTATATTACAAATTTATTTCAGTATTATTTCTTTAAGAGTTGTGAAAGAATAAAAAGCAAAGCTCAGACTCTATATAAATTCTATACTGATGCAGGGAATGTAATGGGGAAATATCCTATGGAATGTAGAAAAAAGATGGTCATACTTTTTAGGCAATATGTTAATAAGGCATCATTAATGCCAAATGGAATTAATTTTTTAATTTTTTTAACTATAAAGATATTTGTCATATATCTTAACACATTGTTGACCTGTAGTTTTATTGCTAGCTTTACCCAGTGGCCAGATAAGTTTCTACTGAACGAGAACAAAAAACGTTTTACATAAGTAAATTAAATACTCATTGCATATTGAAGTTATTTATTGCATGTTCTTACAAGCTAATATCTTTTTAAAGAATTATCATGATTGGCCACAATCCTTAGAGCAGAAAACACGAGAATTCTCATGATTCTCGCAATGTATTATGGTATTAATGAATAAAATAAATAACAAAGAGTTTGAAACAAACCAACGTTGGCCCTAGGCAGCAAAATGATCCATCTACTTCACATGGAACTGATTATATCTTTGGCAAAAAAGTGTTTCTCTGTTAAACTTTCAGCTAGACAATCTACAATCAATTAAAACACACACACACACACACACACACACACACACACTTATATTACTGATAAAACTTCATTTTTTATTTGGGGGCATTTTAGTCATGGTTTCAACTTGCTGTTTTTTGTATTCTTTTCTGCCCAGGTTCAGCATTATCATAGGGACCTTTTTAAAAGGCAATTTCAATTTTCAAATTTTTAAAGTATATTACACCTGTCTGTATTAATATGGGGGTTGGTGTGATTGATTCTTATCTGTGTTGGTTTGGGCTTGAGTCCTCTACCTTTCCTGTCAGCTCCTCCTATTTGTCAACATGACGACAGACATAAATCTAGTTTTGCATGTGCTTTTCCCTTATCCTGCAGAGATCTTACGAAGATCTTAGATCTTACTAAGTAGTTACAAATAATGTAACTAAAAGAGAAAAATAAATTCAGAAATCAACTACTTTGCACACTAAATTTTATAGTATTTGCTCACTGTTTTGGAGTTCATTTCTATCCTATATAATAAAAGGTTAATATGCAAATTGACCTTAACAGCAGAACGACCGGGAACTGGTTGCTATGAAGTAAACTGACCACCAGGGGACAGGTGCTCAATGCAGGAGCTGCCCCCTAGTGCTCAGTGCACTTCCACAGGGGGAGCTCCACTCAGCCACAAGCTGGGCTGACGGCTATGAGGGCAGCAGCAGAGGTGGGAACCTCTTCTGTCTCCTCAGCAGCACTAGGCCTACTCCTGGCGGACATAAGCCATCAGTTGGACATTGCCTGAGGGCTCCTAGGCTGCCAGAGGGATGTCTGATTCCCAGCTTAGGCTTGATCCCCCAGGAAACAGGCCTAAGCCAGCAGGTGGACATCCCCTGAGGTGTCCTGGACTGCAAGAGAGTGCAGGCTGGGCTGAGGGACCCTCCCCCTACCCTGCATGCATGAATTTTTGTGCACTGGGCCTCTAATTAAAGACATGTTCTGGACAACCTTCATATTCCAATGTCAAACAAATGAGCACTAGCTTATATAGACACAGTCATTATCCATTCCATGTAGTCTTTTAAAATTAGGGGTTGAAGGAGATTTTAGGTGAGACTAAAAGTTGTTTCTGACCATAATTCTGCCTCTGAGGGTGAAACCCAGTGATAAATGGCAGAAAGATTTGCCATTTATTTACAGGGGTCTCACCTTTTAAAAGTTCTTCAAATATCCTCCTAGCTCATTATTTATATAAGCCTTTAAACTAGTTATTACTTCAAAAGATCATGGTTAAGTACTATTCTATCAAGAGCAGTTTTCAACAGCATAATGAAAGGAGAAGGTACCAATAACCAGCATTTTTATGCTCACCTCTTTCCCATTCCTCTCACATTCTCACTATTTGGGCAATAGAAAGAAAAAGCTGGGAGAAGTGGGGTTATAATCACTTGACCTTCTAACAAATAATAAATAAATTTGTCAATAAAACTAAATTTTGATATAAATGTAAATATATGACTATAGCAATATAACAAGACAAATAATGACTATTGAAAGTCCTATGTAATAAAAGGACAATATACAAATAGACTGAACAATGGAATGACCAGTTGCTATGATGTGCACTGACCACCAGGGGGCAGATGCTTAATGCAGGAGCTTCCCCCTAGTAGTCAATGCACTCCCACAGGGGGAGTGCCGCTCAGCAAGAAGCCAGGCTGTTGGCTGGCAAAAGCAGTGGCAGTGACCTAAGCCAGCACTCAGACATGCCCTGAGGGCTCTCAGATTTCAAGAGGGTGCAGGCTAGGCTAAGGGACCCCACACACACACACACACATACAAGTGAACAAATTTTATGCACCAGGCCTCTAGCACTATCCTAATAGCTAAGTCCTACATATTTAAATACAGGAGTTCATTTGTGCCAAGTCCCAAATAATATAACTATTATAAATACAAAATATCTGTTTAACAAAGGTAATTTATACCTACATCATCAAAGTCCTGGTCTTTACAATCAACATTTTAAACAAATTCCAGCATATTTTCAAATTGTAGTTTTCATTGAAGAAGTTTTGAAACAGAATTGTGCATATTTTTCAATAAAAATCATATAAAATAATTTTAAAGAATTTTAATTGGTTTTAATTATACAACTATTGTAGTTTTATAAAATTTATAAAATTAACAACTAGTTTTTGAAAATGTGTATTTCCTCAATAAATCCCCACTAAAGATTCCCCAGTAAGGTCATACCAATGCCATAAGACAGGTTCAGATATATTATTATAAATTGGAGGTACATTCAGGTAAAATACATTCAGTTCCTACATGAAAATAAAGACAACTTCTGAGATGGGACAAACTATCAGTCATCTGTCCTTTAATGCCAGGTCACTTTATCTGACTAGCTGTCTTAACACCCACGTATAATCTGTATTAATGATTTCAAAGATGGAATTACATGGGAGGGGGTGGATTTGATGAGGCAATGCAAGAGCATGATGGGATTCTAGAGGAAGAGCTTCTACCACTGAGAAGGTAGAGGGAGGACCCTGGGTAGCTGGTGAGTGAGGCGAAAAGGGTCCAGGAAAGGGATATAGGGAAATGGCAAACAAAAATGTCAACTACCTTGCAATTCTGATTAAAGTGCTGGTGTGGCTTACTGAATACTTCTGAGCTGAATCATCTCCTTTGGGGCTCATAGATTGTTGATGCCTGATCTGCTACACAGCAATTCAACAATTAAGTGGATACCTGTGGCAAATAAGAACTCTCTTTCTGGCACAATTTAAAGTACTTCAGCGCAGTTTTTTGGAGGAAGGGGAGACACTACACTCTCAATACATACAAAAATATCAAAGAACCAACTGAGCCCCCCAAAAAGTGACTTCATCTACTTCAAAGATGATGTGTAGCACCCTCGCCAGCCCCCACCCCTCAGTGGAACAGGAAGCCCCCACCCCTCAGTGGAACAGGAAGCCACTTGCTGAAATGGTTGGAATAGGATGAGTCAGGCTCTAGGCTGGAAGAAAAGTCCTCATAGAGGGCAGAGAGAGCTCGGCAGTAATCAAATCCACCTGTGGCTCGGGCTCCAGGAGGAGTGGGGCTGGCCAATGTGGGTGTCTTCTGGCCACACCACCGCGGGCACTTCCTGGTGTCCCTTTCAGAGCCTTCTTTGCCAGGGAAAGACACTACCAAGGGTGGGGATGACACAGTGGGGGCTCCATCTCTTTCTAAGTCTCAAGGATTGGGAAAAAATGACAGAGTCTCTTACGAGCATATTTTACAGTTTTAAGGCTTTTGTAGTATTCTAATACTTTCTATGCAAACGAATTCACTCTCCTTTAAACATGAGCCCATTCCCTCAAGTCTTTACAAATAAACAACTGACAACAACTGGTTTATATCCTCCCCACTAAACCTTCAGAATACAGGATTATGATCAAGACAACTGCCACCGGGAGATAAACACTGAAACTATTTTTAAAGACGCCCCCAGATGATGAGATCCCACTGCCTCTGCTGCAGTTCATGCTGATGCCTACCACCTCCTCCCTGTCCTTAACATTATTTCGTTGCCTTAAATTCAGATGGAACTCCAAGTCCTCAGAACCTAAACAAAACCTCTGTAAAACTATCTGAGAATCTCATGCTTGGAAGGAATTATAAATACGGGTTTTTTTTTTCCATTGTGTACTTAAAGGAAAAAAAAATTGACACATGTTAAAATTAATCTCTGCAACAGAACTACACCTTTCATAGGAAGAGTAAATTTTGCAAAGATGCTACCAATTTTTTCAAAGTGAAAACTTATAAATGACAGTACAATTTTGCCAAATTTCCAGATTCTAATCGACTCAACAGAGGTCTGTGGACCACAGATGCTCACCAGCTAGTCCTCCCCGCTGTGCATGACTAAGTCAAAAAATATGCCACATTGTTGTCTTATACTAAAGTGTGATATCTAAGCAGAAGTCCCTTTGTCTCTAGTCCATGTTATAAGCACCCTATCTTGTAAACATATTTAACCAAGAGTACACTTTGAGTCAGGTTGACACCTACCAAACCTGAGATCCCATTTGCAAGATACATGGGTCCCAGCACCCTACCAATGGAGTTACGAGAATTTGAAAAGAATGTCAGCTGAATTGAGTCGTTATATCTCTCTCTGCTTGCACTATGATGTTCCTTCTACCCAAAGTGCTGTTCTGTTTCAACTCCTCCTCTAGCTACTGAAGTCTTACTTTTCCTTCAAGGTCAAGTTTTACAGTCATATTCCTTGGTTTATACCAAGATACCAGCACTGATAACCTTGTCTGGGAAAGGTTGAATTAAAAAAAAAAAAAAAAAAAAAACAATAACAAGATTAAAATTTCAAACAGCAATTTTCGTACGAAATAGATGCTTCAATATTATGATTAAAATCCATAAAAATGCAAACATCGGGCCACTGTTATGGAAGATGGGAGGACAAACCTTAAGCTTCTTGATGATTTTAAAAGGTGTACAGATATAAAGAGGGCATTATTCTTTTTTTTATTCTGTATCAATTAAGGTATTACATAAGTGTCCTTATCCCCCCTCCATGGCCCCCCCAGCCCACCCCAGCCCCGCTCATGCCCTCACCCTCCTAGTGTCTGTCTACTGGCTATGCTTATATGCATGCATACAAGTCCTGTGGTTGATCTCTCCCCCTTCCTCCACCTTCACCCTCCCCTGCCTTCAAGAGAGTATTATTCTTATCACTGCCTTACAGATGCAAAAACAAAGGCTTTGAGAGGTTCAAGGTCACACCTCCACCCAAGCCTGGCAGACCACAGCGGGTGCTCTTCAGCATCACACTGTACCAAAGTACAGTGAAGGGCAAGGCTTGAAAAGCAGGAGCAGCTTGGAAAATCTGACCACCAGGGCAGACTCTGGGCATGAGTAGCTTACTCCCACGCTGGCCTTCCCATCCGTAACTGACTCTCTTCTGGAATCTGTCTGAAATTCCCAGAGATTTATTTTCCTGCAGAATGGCTAGAGTGCTCTATCGTTTACAGACTTCAGTGAATTAGGATCCCCTCAGAGCTTCCCATCAAGCTTTGCTCCTGATCCTACATGACTGGAAGTCCAAAATGGGATATGAACACACTGGGAAATAGAGTATCGTAGGAGGACAGACACATGCCCTGGGCCCTTGAGAGGGAAAAAATGGGGTGAGTCTAAGGAAAGATAAAGAAATGGAGTGAGGTTTGAAACTTAAAATCTACTTGGGGATGAGGAGAGGGACCACTCTTTCTCCCCTAGGGTATTATGGCACCTTGATCTCAGGACTTAACACCCATAACATAGGATATGCATTACATAAGATCTAGTGGCCTTAGAACAAGGCCAGGATTATGATATATGTCTGCCACTTAGGGAAATGACTTATAAAAGTCCCCATTTATATGTCAAGGACGCTCTACATAGATAGCAGCAAAAACTGTCCTTATAATGAACACTATGGACTCCTTAAATTTTATTTGAAAAAAAATATTACTTTTTTAAAAAATCACAAGCAAGAATACTTGAACAATTTTAATAGGGAATTCCTTAAGCAAACATTGGTGTCAGAATATGTTAGTAATGTAAATCAACAGTGCAGTGCCGTCAAACTTTGATGTCCGCATTTTTATTGAATAGAAGTATGCAACCGTTTTTCCCAGACTCAACACCTTGGAAGTCATTCCCTTTCTCTTTTCTACAACTCAGACATTTCTTCTCTCCTATATTAAGATCAACTGACTCTGCTGCATGGGCAATAGTTTCCAAACTCCTGGGCAAGCCCAACATGACCCAGGACTCCCTTTGACACCCTGGCAATTTTCATTCTCAAATTCTCCCATCTCTCTCCGATGACTGGCTCCCAAGTCCTTTGCTCCTTGCCTTCCTCTGTCAGGCCCCTTTGAAAGGGGGATCTCTGAATTCCCCCTCAGATGTGCAGCACAGTAAACTCTGACTAGGGTCCAGAAACAGTTTTCTATTTGCTTCTATGGGAAGAAAGGTTTTAGAAAGTATTTTCAAAGAAACCTGACTGCACCCTCATGAGGAGGTTTAGGACACACTAGCCTGACATATGGCCCTTCGGCATATTAAATATTTTGAGCTGGGGAAACTTGGGGAGTAGCATGTGCTCGAAAGACTCTGCCTCCACCCTGCCTCCCGCTGGAGGGGAGGCAGCTCACAAGACCCTCCTGTGAGAAGTGCCCTCCCTGCACCTGTGGGAAAGGAGCGCCCTTCCCTCTGCAGGCGGAGACATGCTGAGCAGAATCCAAACCAACAGGCCTTGCTGTTTTCGCCCCTTGCCTCACACACTTTTGTGCGTTCACATTTCACATGACTCCCACTCTTAATCAAACCTAATATAAAAGCACTCAGGTTTAACCCTTTCTTCCGGTCTTCAATTTCCTTATGAAGGCTCCCATATCCCATAAAAATTTTATTAAGTCTATTTGTATGTTTTTTTTTTCCCTCTTGTTAATCTGTCTTTCGTTATAGAGCCAAGAACCTCAAAGGGTAGAAGAAAAATTTTTTTTATCCCCCTACATGGAGTAAGACTGCAGAGAATCTAATTTTAATATATTATTAAGATAATTTCCAAGGTAGAAGAATCTTAGCGATAGGCAATATTCTTCTACATTCTGAACGGATGAAAATAAGCAGTGAAGTTAATTTGTACCTTTAGGTAAATAAATTAATCTCGTCTGTGAATATGAGTAAACTTTCTAGCCACAAATGGAGAAACAATATACCCTGGAAAGGGGACAGAAGAACAGATCCCAAGTCTGGCCCTGGCGATCATGACCTGTGTGACTTGGGGCCTTACTCTCTGTGGCTGTTATGAAACAGGTCTTTTCAGCTTTAAAAGAAGGAAGTTATCCTAAACTTATTTTTCCTCCAGACTAACTTTTATGTCGCTCCCACAAAAGTAACCCTTTCAGTTCCCGGTCGTAGTGGTTATAGTTCCATATCATAAACTACGGGGGAACGTTTCATTCGGTTTCACACTCATTCATTAAGCAACACATTTCTTAGTATGGTTTGAGGAATACAGCAGAGTATTAGACACTATGTTAGGTACAGGAGACACAGCTCCATCCCCTAGCTTAGTCTAGTGTTAAATAACAAAGCAGTGTTCCGCTTTAATCAGCCTACTACAGAATGCAGATACTTCTGATATGAAGGCCTACACAACGTGATTGAGAATGTTAACACCTGATCAAAAAGTGTTTTTCTTCTTTGAAAATGCCTGAGTTGGTACCTTTCTCCAGCTAAAACAATGACCTTCAGGAACGCTGCCTGATTTCTTCAGATACTCTTATCTATATCTCTCAATTTGTGTAAAGTAAATTGATTAGAGAAGAATGTACATAAAAATGTATGGCCATATTATGGGTCTGAGCCCAAAGAAAAAAGACTTAAAATATGCAGAAAAATGCTGAAAGAAATTAGAGCCTAGTAAAGCAACATATTGCTTCTCCCCCCCATACTTCTCCATCTTTGTTTCTTTTTGATCATTTCTTGTCTTTCTATTGTGGCATGATATGGTGGTGAGACATCGTTTTTCTGTAGAACCAGAAGGGCCAAGAATTAAATGGTAGCCCTGCCACATCCTAGCAACTTCATGCTGGATTAACTCATTAACTTCAATAAATGGTAGTGACAGTAAAGGCAGCAGTCTATAATAATAATCTATAATAATAAAAAGGTAATATGCTAATTAGACCTAACGTCCTTTCTGCGTCATTCCAGATGTCCTTCTGGGCAAAGACGAAGCTGGGGCCGGAGTGAAGCAGCCCAGGTCCTAGGCGCCTGCCTGTGGTGGCCAGAGCAACGTTATCACTGTGTTCTCAGCCTGGGGATTTACATTTCCTTCCAGACACCAAGTCAGAAAAAGAAAGAAGAGTGTGACTGGTTCGGAGGAGCCATGAAGTCATTGACTTCTCCGGGCGGGCAAAGGATATCTCTGCCAGGAGTAAATTAAACTTTCCAAGGATATGATGGATCAGAGAAAAAATCTGATAGTCAGTTGGGTGTTTCCCATGTGGTAACCGAGCAGATTACCAACAAGCAGGGTTCAATATTGGAACCCAGGACCTCTTTCTCTCCAAATGCATTTAGGTATCAATAAAATAAATTTAAAAATTCAGACCAAATATCCTATTACACAATGTTAAGGAATAAATTTACAACAGAGCTAACCAGTGCTGAAGAATATACTTCTGTAGATGAAAAGGGGCCACATACTCAACCTGACAAGCTCAGGGGAGGTCTCCATGGCAGTCATGCAAACTCAGAGACCTAACATAACCACAAAGGATGGTTTGAAATTTAAAAGTTTCAACTGAAAGCAGTTTATGGTGGGTAGTCATGTCCTAGGCCAATTTTTTCCCTGACAAAGGTCAACCTTTACCTAAACTGAGTCTGCGTCTCTTGTCTTTTTGCATCTACAATAACACATCGTTGGAATGTCAAAGTAGCTTTCCTTTTTCCAGACCCCTCAAAGCACAAGCACTGTTCTGCGGAGACCACAAATCAACTCGTTGTCACTGAGTTCATCGTTGACAGTTAACTATTCCGTACCCACCTTTGTGAAAGAAGCATGCATCTATCATTTTACTCTTTATCCAATCCCAGAGATTTCCCCGCTTTGCTTTTTCCCGCCTCCCTAACCTGTCACCAACGGATTTCATGTAACCCACTTAGTCTCCTTCTTTGATTGTAATGCATAAAATAAGGTGCAAACTGCCATTCTCCAGAGCATTATCTCACCCCGCTGAGATTTTGCTTTCCAGCAATTGTTGACAGTTTGGCTCAAATTATCTCAAAAATTCTCTATAAGCTTGAAAGTTTCTCACATTGAACTTCCATTATCAATCACCAGTTAGAAGGTCCAATATAAGGAAAAACCATTATATGGACTTCTTCAGATTCTGATCTTCTCCTAAAAATCACTTTATCACCTTAAATTATTCCTTTTGCATATAGCCTCTCGGTCATGGCTCAAGTTTTAATTCTGGGTCCAAGTAAACAATTAAAAAGGAATCTTCTGATCTTTAAAGTGTTTCCAAAAACAAAGGGTTTCCTTCCTTCTTTTTTTTTTTTTTCTGAGAACAACACAAAAGCTAAATCATAGGTACTTAAATTTAAATCTTAGGTGCCATCTCTTATACTGCTGCCTTACACATTTCTAGACAAGACAGAATTGCATGTGACCAGTAATTAAAACTAACTAGTTATATAAGACCCTCTAGTTTATAAAGTAGAATGGGTATAAACTAATATTGTACATAATAAAATAATGTTATCAATGTTACATTTTAGAATATTTCTCTGGATAAAATTCAGCTTATCAAAGTCACAGGTATTTTTTTTAAATATATTTTATTGATTTTTCACAGAGAGGAAGAGAGAGGGATAGAGAGTTAGAAACGTCGACGAGAGAGAATCATCGACTAGCTGCCTCCCGCATACCCACTTCTGGGGATGTGGCCGCAACCAAGGTACATGCCCTTGACCGGAATCGAACCCGGGACCCTTCAGTCCGCAGGCCAACGCTCTATCTACTGAGCCGAACCGGTGCCGGCAAGTCACAGGTATTTTTAAAAACAACCAGCTCTTGTTTCAGTACAATAATTAAATTATGCTAAAGAATCATACATAATGTTACTGACACCAATGGTTTACCTAGCAACCATAACTTGCGAGGTAAACAATTGGTCTACTCAGTGTGTGAAGAAACTTGTGTAGGCAGCAGACTTGAATGCATTAACTGGGCTTTATTATTAAAAGGACTCTTTAGAATGATGAATCAAAAGGAAAGCATTCTTGTCAGAACAACCAGTTTAAGGACAGGCTTAGTCATACAACTGAAATACCAGAACCCTCAAATTTAAATACCTTAAAAAAAAAAAAAGCCAAAGACTTCAGCTCACCAACAACCCTAAGTTTTAATTAAGCAATCTGTTCGGTTTAAACGAATGTAATTTTAGCTCTGATAAATCTGAAAATAAGGCTGCATTCATTTTTTTCTGGAGAAAATCTCTATTAAAAAACCCTAACCAGTACAGTGTATATTTTTAAGGAATGAACGTTTACCCATATGGACATAATAGTAACTTAAGCAATCATTTAAAACCCCACAATATTTACTTTTCTCAGTCATATAATCCTTTAAAGTCCACCTTGCCAGAATCAGCCCCAAGCACTGGATGTGTGCTATTTACAGCTGCAAAAATCATAATTTCCTAAGTCATGGTGATTAAAAAGGGAAGAGTTGAAACTCTGAGACAGAGAAAAGTCAACACAAGCTCCTAACCAGGGAGAGCCTGCAACCTCCCACAGTCACAGAGAAATCGAACACGGCGCAGTCCCTGCTCCCAACCCATGCTCCCTCTCCTGTCCTGACCACCAGGGCAGCTCTGCAGTGAGCAGCTGTGGCGAGGGTCCCCTGCTATTACACAGGGGCCGTGAACAGGAGGATTTGGAAGATGCCCTCCAAGAGTGACTCTAAATAAAATGACAACTGGGGGCCCAAAGCTGCCAGACGTTCAGGACCTTGCGGCCTGAGTCTGAAGGCTGTGTCACTACCAAATTAAATACCTCGGAGGGTTGTCCGAATGACTAAACGGTTCCCGGTATACGCACAGTAGGAATACGCTTGCCAGCCCTGGGATGGGAGGGAGCAGCACAGCTTTTGTGCACAAACAGCTCAACTGCTGTTCTGACATTTACAGCAAAGGCAGTCTCCTTATGCCCAGTCATCCAATTCATGAAATACCCATAAGGCTGGTCTAGTTCCACATGCCTGGCACTTAGCACACCCCCAACAGGTAACTACAGAATGCCAGCTCTGCGGTTCCCGTGGGAGTCATCCTCACGTGTGCTTCTAGTTCTCTCTAGTCCCCACAAATCCACCGTACAGTTCAAGTCACAACCTGGAACCCTAACAATTACGCCCCAGATGGCATGGGCAACCCTCTGTGACACCCTCACCCCCAGATACCCAGCCACCACAGGGGCACCCCTTCATCTACAGCCCTGCTTCCCGTAGGTGCACCTCAGAAATGGAAAAATCCTGTCAGAGCCTTCAGCTCCAAAGGTCCCATCCATCCCCACGCTCACATCTGCCCTCCCCTGTGGAAAAGCCCCACTCACATCAAGTGCGTGGGACATGTAAGATGAGACAAAGCCTGGGAGAGAGGAGGTAATCGGCTGGCAGCCTTCGTTAGCACTCGCAGTGTATTTCCTCACAAAAGCTGAGGATCTAAACCTTTTATCTCTCGCCAACACGCCAGAGGATTCTGCGCCCTGCAGTAACAGCCCTCTCTGCAGAAGTGATTCTTCATGAGGGAGGGGTGGCCTGGCCTCTCGAAGGACGTATCGGAATATTGGCAAAGGGTTTTTGTCAATGGGTGGGGAGAGGGGGACACCTAGAACACCTCGCAGGGAATTCTCATCTGCCCCCTGGAACGAGAACAGCTTTTATAGGTCATCAGCTGCTTTCACATTATTGGGACCACTCCTGTACGACATGATGGTTCCAGTAGGACTTGTAGAATCGCTTAAGAATATAAGCACATTTTAAATTTTTTTTAACATATATTTTATTGATTTTTTTTTTCCAGAGAGGAAGAGAGAGGGACAGAGAGTTAGAAACATTGATGAGAGAGAATCATCGATCAGCTGCCTCCTGCACACCCCCTACTGCGGATGTGCCCGCAACCAAGGTATATGCCCTTGACCAGAATTGAACCTGGGACCTTTCAGTCCGCAGGCCGACGCTCTATCCACTGAGCCAAACTGGTTTTGGCTATAAGCACATTTTAAATAATGTTTCTAGGTGAGAAAACTCTTTCCAAGTCCCAAACAGCAGACTTAAAACATTGGCTCTTTCCAATCTGCGACTGTCCACAAAAGGGGGGGAGAAAGTGACTAATGGTGAACTGTGAAGTCCTCTGCATTCTTCAGCTGAGACTCACAGAAGCGCTGCAGTGGGGGCCAAGAGCTCCATGAAATTGTACGCAAATTTTGTGTATTTTTCTGGAGAGCTTATATCATATGAGCCACAGCACACAAATGAATATTATGTTAAGAACTGCAATTATGAACTGCTTCACAGACAGAGAAACGTATGTACCCAAGTACCAAATTCTGGGTCATATTAAGTACAAGATATAAAATGAGTCTGGACTTCTGTCTCGATAGTACACCTTCATTCTCATCGAACCCTCTGGCATCCACATAAATCTGATGCCACCACGTGGTTTGAATCTTGGTGGAGAGGGGGAGAAATCTTACTGAGAATTGTAGCTTTCCCATGCCCTAACATATAAATATTGAGGTATTTCTTAAGCATCTGAGATTTTCTTAGAGTCCAGTAATAGGTTATCCTAATGCCACAGAATGCACTGTGATCACTGGGTACACCTCCATCATCACCCACAGGCTCCACACCGAATAATTACAGATGCCTGAATGCATGTGACCTGCTCTAGAATCTAAACTGTTAGGCTGTGATTCGGGGCTGTCCAATCAGTTACTGCACAGTAAAGCATGCAAAACAATTCCACGATGTAAAAGAAACAGAAACTGACCTTCATGAGATGCTGATTTATCCATTTTGTAAACGTTTTCTTTTGTACTTTGTCCCGTTCATCTGCAAAGGGGGGGAAAAGACATAAAACAAGGTTGGTAAAATCCATGAATAGACTTTAATTGTGATCAAGCACAGAAACAAAAATAAGATATTTCAAAAAAGAACTGTTTAGTGCATTTGAATTTTGTTGTTGAATTCTGGCAACTGTAGGCTGTTTGTAAGGAAGTGTTAAAGAGCTATGTTCTATCAGACTGGTCTCTTCCCAGAGCTGCAATGACCAACATTACTCCTTTAAACAAATGTCCTCTGCACTCTGCAGCATAAGCCCCAGTCACCACCACCACCACCACTACCAAGATATCCAATTTAAGCTTTACACCTTCAGGTAAGTCCTTGCACTGAATTGCCCAAAGTGTTTTACCACGTGTTAAATCCCACTGAGTCTTCACATTCATAAGGGGTAGGCAGTTCCATTGCCATTTTCAGAAAAGGAAACCAAGACTCAGAGAAGTTAAAAGAAATGATGAGAGAGAATCATCGATCAGCTGCCTCCTGCACACCCCCTACTGCAGATGTGCCCGCAACCAAGGTATATGCCCTTGACCAGAATCGAACCTGGGACCTTTCAGTCCGCAGGCCGACGCTCTATCCACTGAGCCAATGGTTTAAATTGTAATAAAAGACAGGACTTACATTCTGGTCCTCTGGTTTAATTACTAACCATACTGCTTCTCTCCTAGATGCCCCATTTTGAAATGTCTGTTTAAAAAAAAAAAAAATACACCCCACCTAGGTCCTTCCTACAGAGAGGAATACTGCACTGTGGTTGCTACAGCTAGGATGCACAGACCATGAGAGACAGCTTCTGATGATTGAAAGACAAAGCGTATTGGAATGTTCTGGTTCATCAAGCTAGTATTTCAAAAGAGAATCTTACTCTTCCAACGTCTAAGTGAACATTCAGCGCTACACTACTTTCTTCCTCCCTGTATCCAAGGAGGCAATCCCCTACTTTCTTGTTTCCTTCCTTCCTCCTCTCTGCGTCTGGGGACACCTCTCTCTTTCATTGGTGGTCTTTCCTCTCTCACCACAGTCCAGACATTCTTGGTCCTTTCCCTAGGGCTCTCTTCGTCTCTTTTCCTTCTCATTCATATATTTTTTTTAATTGTTTTTTTTTTTTACAGAGAGAAGGGGAGAGGAACAGAGAGCTAGAAACATCGACGAGAGAGAAACATCGATCAGCTGCCTCCTGCACACCTTCTACTGGGGATGTGCCCACAACCAAGGCACATAGCCCTGACCAGAATTGAACCTGGGATCTTTCAGTCCACAGGCCAACGCTCTATCCATTGAGCCAAACTGGTTAGGTCTCCTTCTCATTCTTTATCCATGAACCTTCTTAAGCTATTTAATGAAACTAAAATTTCTTTAAAGCGTTTGTCCTATTTATTAAAAGTATATGTATGTACTTTACAATAATTTAAATATAAAAATAAATCAGTTGGGAAATATATCGGTAAGACAAAGGTTACTGATATTAATACCAAAAAAAGAAATTAAAAAATGAACTTCTTAACACAGACATATGTAATCCATTGAAAAAAAATTAATGCCTACAGGTACTCAACCTCTCTAGCAACGAATAGTAGTAATATAAAATAACACAAATCAAGCTTTCTAACCTATATAATTGTCAAGATTTTAATTTAAAAAATATTGATGTTGACAAGCAAACAGGGAATAGACACACACATATATATCACTAGTGGAAAAGTAATTTGGTTTAAATCTTTTAGATACTACTCAATACTATAACCACTAGTCACATTTGGCTATTTAAGTTTACACCAAAATTGGCCTAAGATATTGGACAGTACAGACATAGGATGTTCCCGCATCACAGAAATTTCTACTGGACATCCCTGCTCTAGAGCAATTTGCGACTAAATATCAAAAGCCTTAAAAATATATACACTCTTGACCTGTAAGTCTACTTCTAAAACTTGGTTGTGTACAAAATGTATCTATAAGAATATAAATCCTAGTGTTTACAATAGCAAAAGAAAAGCTCTGCAAAAAATAATGTGTTCAGTGATAAGAAAATGGTTAAATAAATTTTAGTAAAGCAATTCAATGGTTTGTTCAGATTCAATTTTCTGCCAAGCTATTCAATGATGGCATATTACTCAGAGTTCTCCTACACTTTAATACCAACATGAAAGGGCAGGAAAAGGGATCAAATAACCTAGCTTGTATTTCATAAGCAGTTATTCTCCAAAGTACCACCTTCAAACCCTTTCTGTTTCCAGGGAGAAACAACATTAAAGACACATAAGCATATCCTATCCTTTGGCCTGTCCATTCTCAGTGCCCCAAACATCTAGTTTACTTTTTGACTTAATTAACACTGGGTGTGAAAAAACTGGAGAAGAGTTTGCAGAAAGCAGACCTAGAAGACAGAGGCTTGCTGGATCTGAATATAAATGCCCAGAATGTATGCTAAAATTGTTAAATTTCCCTGATTCCCAATGTAAAATCCCCAGACACTTTGCTTGTAACAACTCTGCCAAGAACAATAATATTAATAATTAATACCCAACATTACCATCCACAAAATATGTATTAATCATCTGTTGGCCCCTTTGGGGCATCATCTATACCTCATTCATTTTGTCTATCCCATAGTAGATATTATAATGTTTTTATGCACTCAACAAATAAATATCACAACGTGAATTATGTTTCAAAAAGAACAATCCGAACCAAAATAACAATGTGTAATCATTTGTATAACATACAGTAGATACACCACTGTATCTCTTAAAGCAAAATATGGTGACTTAAGTGTCTTTCAGCCTTGCTATTGCTAATGCATTCAGAATAAAAATAAAGTATTCATTAGTATCTAGGGCAAGAACAAAGGGAAGCAATCTCCTAGTCCTCTTTACTGACACAACGCAGATTCTATACTTCCCTCGTTTACCCAGTCATCCATTCCAGCACCTATCAAGTCCTCCGATGAGCCCAGGGCCACAGAGGTACGGAGACACATGACTAGACAGAAAGGGCACAGGCCCTTGCTCTCTGCAGCTCATCACCGAGAGGGCACCTGACAAGAAGGCAGTGTGGTAAGCATGCTAACGGCACAAAGACTGTGGCACTCACCATGCAACCAGGCACAAATGAGAGAAAGACCAACCCTGTCCAGGCAGTCAGCTGGGGCTTACAGGAAAGGAAGTAGAGTAGCTGACCACGTGCAGCGTTCTCCATCAGAAAGAAACCCTGGCTGGCCCTGGCCAGTGTGGCTCAGTTGGTTCCTGTACAAAGGAGGTGGTAGGTTTGATCCCAGTCAGGGCAAATACCCCGGTTGTGTGTTTGATCCCCAGTAGGGATACATGTGGGAGGCAACGGATAGATCTTTCTCTCTGTCTCTCTGTCTCTGTCTCTCTCTCTCTCTCTGTCTCTCCCCCCCCTCTCCTCTCTCCCTCTCTCTCTCTCCTCTCTCTCCCTCTCTCTCTCTCTCTCTCTCTCCCCCTCTCTCCAATAAAAAAAGAAAAACAAAAAACAAAATCCTGGTTTAATAATTTGAGATTGAAAGAGCTCTAGTTAGAACCCAAGCATTGAGATTCCCTCCAGAGTTGCTTCCATTACCCCAAGATACTGTCATCCTTCCAATGGCAGTGCTGAACACACCTCAATCTCAATCACAGACTGGTGCTGAGGAATGTGGCCCTGCTGTGTGATGTGAACTTTGGACAAGTAAATGCAAACAATGGGACTTCTGTGCCAAAGTTTACTACTCATATCACATTTTCAGCATTTCTAAGCCTCTAGCACAAAGAAAACAGAGTGGACAAAATAAAGATTACTTCCTAGGCAATATCCATATTATCCCCACACAATAATACTCTAGGATCCTAATGTAAAATAATCAAGAAAAAACATTAAAATATAAAATTAATTTTAAATCCTTATAAGTAAAGAATAGAAAGCTTCCACATCAAGTTTATTTATTTATTCTGACAATGTTTTCTTCCCGTGAAATTTAACATGTTGTTTGTGTATTATATAAAATCTTGTCCTCTTGGTATATAAGTTAATAAAATCTATTTCTTTTTTCTAAATTATTAAAAACTGGTCCCCATCAATAAATTTAATAATAATTCTTCATTATTATCAATAACCCAAGCAAGTATTCACATTATCCCAATTATTTAAATTTTTTCAACAGTTCACTTGTTTAATTGAAATCCAAATAAAGTTCATTAATTGTGATTAGTTAAAAAAAAACACATAAAAATAAATTAAAACTGGTCCTATGTCTTAAGGAACATGAAGAAGTAAAACATATGTTCTAAAGACCAATCATTTATTCATTAATTTCTTACCCATGAGGTATATCAAGAAAGCTGATTTAATCAAATACTTTACCTCCAAGTACTGGCTGAGACATTCACTTAAATAATTAACTCTAGAGGTTACTTTGATCACTGAGGTTTTGCCTGTGGTGGTTATTGACAGAAGCTCAAAGGTATGCTTAAAATGTTAGATGGGTGCTAAATATTTGACAGGTTAATACTAATATATTATTTTAGGATTATGATCTACAACTCAAGTTCATGAGTAAGGTACCAAAACTAAAGCTAACAAATTGTACACATAATTCGTAAATTCTGATACTGTTTTCTAACAGTAACAATCCAAATCTTCTCTTTTTAAACATGGGAAACCTTGATCGGTCCCATTCAAGTATACCAAGGGAAGCTCTTTAACACTAAGCTCCCAAAATGCTACCACAATGAGGAACGAGTTAATGTGGACTTTGAGGGCATCAACTTTCTTCAGGAAAGCAACTTACAGTCAGGGAATAAGTTTTAGTCTGGGGAGACTGTGATTTACCACTTTCCATATGCATTCTTCCAAAAGGGAGTATTCCAGGTTGCACCATCTAATTTCCCAATTACCAGCCTCATAATGGTTCTTTATTTCATCTCAGTGAGGGATGTCTAACGCTGAGGTTTATATTGACGGCAATGTTGCTATGACAACAAAAAGGGGAAATTATTCCTGAGGTTTAAACCAACTCAACTGGTTTTATAGACTACCCAGTTACTTTTCTGGATAAAGTTTTAAAACATTCCTCTGCTGGAAAATTATTTCATTTACAGACTAGGTTTCAAATGAAAATATAGTATAATGTGGCTGAAAATATGTAATAACACAGAATGCAATAAGAGAGTTTGAGGAAAATAGACGTACAAAAAGAGCATTAGTTATTTTACAACTTACACCAATTGGTTTTCAGTAAAATCTAATCCTTAGTATCACATCACATACATAGCATTGAGATTACTTAAAGGCATAGCACTGAGATTATTTAAAGGCATAGAATTGAGATTATTTAAAGGCATATGCTATGTACCACAAGAGGAAGGGAAATTCTCTCTCAGGAGACTGTTCAGGTTTCTGAAAGGTGCTCCACAGCCTGCTGATGTCGCACCACGCAAACCAAGACTGACAGCGCGGCTGGCTGTCCTTCCTGGGAGCTGAAAACATGCAAGTGACATTGCAAGGGAGACTACTGACCGATACAGCACATCAGCCCCACCAGCTTTGCGTTCCAGTCTTGGTCATGTCTCATGAGCTGCCCCATCATTCTGCAAGGAATTGGTCCAACAGGTCCCTACCCTCTCTCCGGACAAACTCCGACGTGTCCGAGTCCTGTTAACTATCTATGCAGAAAGGAAAACACGGCTAGACACTCCCACTTGCCAGCTGAAAACTTGTCGACTCCCCCTTTTAAACAAACACTAGCAAAGCCAGCCTCCCTCCTTTTGGGGTAGGGGACACATGCAGGGTTACTAAAAAGAAACTAAATTAGCTTCTCCTTTTAATCTTAAAGACGACATTCATACCAAGTCCCTTAAAAAGAGAGTTTTGGTTCTCTAACTTTCTTGGCAATGAGGCAAAACACTAATAGGTTATAAGTTAGATTTCTCTGCTGAACCAGCTCATCCCATTCTCTCTTCTAACACCCCAGGCAGAATTCCCCTGGAACAAAAACAGCAGCCAGCCTGGCTTGTTTAACAATTCCTAATCTGCCAGCTAGGCGGTGATTTGGAAAGTTTATAATCCAAACTTTTATAATCAATTTAAAATCCAAACACATAGCCTTCAGGGGAAGACCACTACCAAGTATTCCTTGACGTATACTTCACATACACAGGTGTCCCCTCCCCCAAAAAAGTATACATACTTTAACAGCTGATAACTCAATTGGTGTTTCTTTTAATCACGTAAAGTAAGTGTGTATACATTTTGGGGGGACATCCTGCACTGTCACTTGAATCTCAATACTTCTTTGAGCTGGATGGTACATCTTTTCTTTTTTTTTAAGTTTTTTAAAATATATTTTATTGATTTTTTACAGAGAGGAAGAGAGAGGGATAGAGAGTTAGAAACATCGATGAGAGAGAAACATCGACCAGCTGCCTCCTGCACACCCCCTACTGAGGACGTGCCCGCAACCAAGGTACAAGCCCTTGACCGGAATCGAACCCGGGACCTTTCAGTCCACAGGCCGACGCTCTATCCACTGAGCCAAACCGGTTTTGGCAGGATGGGACATCTTCATCTTAAAGATGTAAAAACCAAGGTTTCAAGAGATTACGCATCTAGCCTAAGATTCCACGGCCTAAGTGGGATCTTAAAACTGATTTCCAAAGCCCACTTCTGTTCTCTGTCATCAAACATTGGAACCCCTAATCTAATAATGTAGGGAAAACAAGGAGTCTCTAACTTGTAAGGACTTCACTTCTGAGCAGGAAGGAATGAAAAAAATGTTTAAAATGAGAACCCTTATTCCAAAGAAGCAACAGACAAAGTATCTCCAACACTCCTATGTTTGTGTGAAACATAAGACAAATAGACCTGCCTAAATAGAAACTGTACAAACAGTAACTCCAAAATAACAAACATCACACACAAAAAAATCACTATTTATTTTCAGCAATAGAAAACCAGCAAATTCCATCACGCCAAGGGAAAAGACACTGCTACCGTGTTTCCCCGAAAATAAGACCTAGCGCATGGAAAGATAAGACATCCCCTGAAAATAAGACCTAGCGCAACTTTGGGAGAAAAAAATAATATAAGACACTGTCTTATTTTCGGGGAAACAGGGTAGATTAATCACTGCAAATATGTTTTGAAGCATTCATATATGACTGCTAACTTAATTGTAAATCTATAATAATAAAAGCATAATATGCTAATTAGACTGGACAGCCAAACGACCTTCCGGACAAAGCCGTGGCAGTAGGGGCCAAGGCAGAGGCAGTTTGGGGAGATCAGGCAGGCAGGCAGAGTGGTTAGGAGCAATCAAATAAGCAGGTAAGAGGTTAGGGGCGACCAGGCAGGCAGGCGAGTGGTTAGGTGTGATCAGGCAGGCAGACGAGTTGTTAAGAGTGATGAGGCAGGCAGGCAGAGGCGGTTAGGGGTAATCAAGCAAGCAGGCAAGAAGCAGGCAGGTGAGCAGTTAGGGGTGATCAGGCAGGCAGGCAAGTGGTTAGGGTACATCAGGAAGGCAGGTCAGTGTTTAGGGGTGATCAGGCAGGCAGGCAAGCAATTAGGGGGATCAGGCCTAAACAGGCAGTCAGACATCCCCTGAAGGGTCCTGGATTGCAAGAGGATGCAGGCCGGGCTGAGGGATCCCTCTCAAAATTTGTGCACTGGGCCTCTAGTATATTATAAAAGAAAAAAATATATATCAACTTCTGCTGAGAAGTTAAAAGTATGTATCTGCTTAGTCAGTACCCCTTCACTTCCTTTCTCTTTCTAATAGTTTTTGTTTTAGAGCCCTTGCCTCCACTACAGAAAAGCTTAAATCCACCTATTTCAATCGAAGAAGTTTATAATATTAACTAGAGGTCCAACGCACAGAAAATTGTGTGCGGTTAGGGTCCCTAGGCCTAGCCAGGCCTCCATCACTGCCCTATGCCACCCTGCTATGCTACGTGAAGCTCCCCACCCCGGGATCCTCCATGATGCTTGCAGCCCATTGACTGCTCCACAAGGCTCCAACCACTTCACCATGCTCCACAAAACTCCCCCGCCCCCTGACTGCTCCTGGAAACTCGCTGCCACCCTGCAAAGCAGCCCACTGCCACCGCTGCTCAACAGTCCCAGTCCTGCCTGCCGCCACACACCCCCTCCCCAATGGCGAGCAGCTTGGGGTCTTGGGGGGGTGGGGACCACGAGGTGCTCCATGCACTTCATGGTGACCAGTTGTCCGTTCAGTCGTGATAGCACCTGGCTCTTTATATATATATTAGGATAGCGAATATTTAGGGGGCACTTCCTATGTGCCAGGTATTATTCAGCTATAGACAGAGACTGCATCATCCTCCCAACAACCCTAGGAGATTATGCCCATTTACAGAAAAAGAAACCGAGGCACTTTAGAGGTTTAACCTTCTAATCAAGGCAAGAGGTGGAGAGAGAATGTACACAGTTTGCAAAAGCATGTTCAATATTATCATTTCATACTTGGAAAACAAAATGCTAACTTTTTAAAAACGAGGTCTGACAGAAAGGAAAGAAGTTTGGCAGCATTTTCAAGGGTGAGGATACACAAAAGGTGGAATTTCAATTCTGCAGATCGGTGATTCTAAAGGGTGGAAGAAGGGGAACCATAATGCTCTACTAACAGTAGGCGGAGCATAAGATTTCTATGTTGTTATTAATAAGTGTCAGATGTGAATTTTAAATGACTAAAAAACATACATTGCAAAAGGCTCTAAGAAAAGATGGGAGGGAGGGAGGGAAGAAGGGAGGGAGGGAAGGCGGAAGAAAGGGGGGGAGGGAAGAAAGAAGGGAGGGAGGGAGGGAAGAAGGGAGGGAGGGAGGGGAAAATATGAAGTATTGGGTGTTGGAGTTGTGTGGAAAAAAATAACGTGGGGAAAGTGAAGAAGGGAATCTGGTCAACTCCCCACCATTGCCCAGAAATAGCATTGTGGTACAAATGCAGGAAAAGCCGCAAAGGTTTGAAAAGCTACAAAATTTCCGTTGTTACAGAAGAAAGAAAACTGGCTGGGTGAAATAGTTGGGATTGGCAGAAAAAAAACACTCCTGAAAGTGATAGACAATGTGTAGCTGGTTACCAGGGAGCAGGGTAAGAATAGATGCTTTCTGCTGGACCGCACCACTGCCTGCCCCTGCCCCTGCCCCTGCCCCTGCCCCTGCCCAAGTCAACTCACCCCTCACCTAGGGGCTCTGCCCCTTATCCTACAGTAACAACTCCCTTCCTGTCTGACATGACCCTCACCCACAGCAGCCTCAGCAAATACCACTGGGGAGTGGAGATTGTACATGAAATGAGAGGTTAAAAAAAAAAAAAAAATCTAGTTGAAAAATCTTACCAATATTCCCGTATAAACATCATTACGGTTTATCCCTATGAGTACAGAGCTACAACTGATGCTCATTTTCCAGTTAATTCAACTCTGGTCTGAATGACCCACCTCTGTGGAACTACAGACCTAGAGGATCATAGTTCATTGCTCTGAGCCTTAGCTATGACCTCCTCCTCCTCCTCCCTTTCTGTTTTGTTAAAAAAAAAAAAAAAAAAAAAGATTTTGAAGAAAATTCCATTATGGTCATGCCATTAAATATTTGCAGGAAATATTTACATATATTTGCTTAGCTTACAAGGATGTTGACTGTAAAAAAAAAAAAAAAAAAAAAAAAAAAAAAAAAGTTTGCAAACCATTTTCAGACTCCATAGGTCAAAGTATACCAATGTGACTTCCCAGCAATTTCTTAGCCTAGATATTACTGCAAAGCCTATAGCTGATCCCCCAGTAATGAGTATTGCTCTGCCTACACTGTCACTGTTTTGGCAACAGCAGATTCCTGTGCTATTGCACAATACAAAAGTTTGGTTGAGAGAGGCATCCTTCTTTCATGTTCAAGGTTCAATTCTTCCTGAGAGGACGTTCAATTCTTAAACTGAACCCTTCCTGTTCTACAAGAGCTGACAGGGTAAAAAGGTTTTAAAAAGAAAAGGCTGTCCCTTTCTCATTACTGGCCTTATCACTTTAAATTCCCAATCTTGATGTGTGGGGGTTTTTTTTTGTTTGTTTGTTTTTAGCTTCTTCTTTTGTGTAACTATTACTTGTTAGGATTTGAATTTAAATGAAATTGTCATTGATTTCTGCTAGTCCTTCCTTGATCAGAGTATAATCAATCTGCAGCTTTTATGCTGAATACTAAGTATGGTTAAAATTCACATTTAAAAAGGAGACACTGACAAATGTAAACTATAATCTTCATAAAGAAGGTCTTTACAATTTCAGAAACCCTTAATCCTTCTGCCAAGAAAGATGACCATGGAACTCACAATGCATCTCAGACATAAAGTTACAATAAAATCTACAGATTTATACTACCTGCAGTAACATGAGAAAGTTATGCAATATTAGAAATGAGATATTTTTAGAAACAAATAAAACCATTAGAAAAAAATATATATAGGAGACTATGTTTTTAAAGGGGCTGGGTAGGGAGATTATTTCAAAACACGTTATAGAACCCAAAAGAAACTGAAAATATAAAGGGTGACATGTTTGATAAGGAACTGATGTAATAGCAAATACTGTAAATGAAGTTTAAGAAAACAACTGACTGGCCAAAACCGGTTTGGCTCAGTAGAGAGTCGGCCTGCAGACTAAGGGTCCCGGGTTCGATTCCAGTCAAGGGCATGTACCTTGGTTGTGGGCACATCCCTAGTAGGGGGTGTGCGGGAGGCAGCTGATCTATGATTCTGTCTCATCGATGTTTTCTAACTCTCTATCCCTCTCTTTTCCTCTCTGTAAAAAATCAATAAAATATGTTTAAAAAATATTTTTTAAAAGAAAACTGACTGAAAGAAAATGCCTGCCATATATACACAATATCCAAAATAGATTAATAATTTCAATTAATCCATAAGGAAAAAAAAGACAGCTCCTCCTCGGTTACAAATGACGTAAGCATACAATACTGGTGTGTGTGTGTGCAATGTCAAAAGCTTTTCTGAGGGCAAATTAGCAGATTCATTAGAAATTAAAATGCATATATTTTCTGAATCAACAATTCTGCTTGCAGGCAATATCTACATACATTTGATTAGCAGACAAGGATGTTTACTGTAGCAAAATATTTGAAACCATTGAAATGTCAGTCAATAGGATGCTAGATGAATAAATTATAGCTCACCCATCCTCCATGAAAAAGATTCTAAGATATACAGTTAAGCAAAAAAGTACAAAAACAGTAAGTATACATAAAGGATGCACAACAAATGGAGGAAGAACGGTTTCATCATAAGAGAGTGGAAGCTAGAAGGAGAGGAGATCGGTATGATGTATCTGGTATTTCATTCTGCATCTCTCCAGGCTGTTTGAATCTTTTACGAAGAAGATGCATTGGTGTTGAAGGGCTTCAAGAAAAAACCTCCCGGAGATGTGTCCCGTTGGCCTGTGAATTATTTTAAGCCGAAGGCAACTGAGACACTGCGGGCTCATTAGAAACTCTTACCTCTCCCTTAAAGAATCTAAATCAGGAGCCCTGCCCATAAAAAGAGTTATTCCCAGAAATAACTTTTTATGTCCTATCCACAGGACAGAGAAAACTCCTAGCTGCTGACCATCTGCTCTTCTCATCATCCTGAAAATAGCCGCCCTCCCCTCTGAAGCCCCAAAGTGCCTCGCCCTCATCCTGAACCCACAATGTCCTCTCTACCTCATTTTGCCTTTCTGTCTCTGGACCTCTCATGTAGGTGGGGGTCTCTGACTCTCTGTGTAAGTCAGGATCCTATATGCCCATTGTGTAATTAGTTTGGCCATTTTCTCCTGGAAGAGCCTAGGAGAGTGGAAGAAAGTGTCCCGTTCTCCCCCCCACCCCCCCCCCAAACACACACATACACACACACACACACACACACACAGTGGATTACTATTACTAGTAACTGTGAGAATAAAAATGTTGCAAATTCTTTTATGTATTCAAAACTCGGGTACTCTTTAGAAGATACAGGGGGGAAACTAAGACACAGAACAGAGAATCCCCACTCTTAGGTTGCTGGCTGCAGAAGGGAAGGCAGAGGGTAGAGGAGACGTGTGGGAGGAGGGGGAAGAGAGAGATGTTAGAGCTGGAGGTTGGGAGGAGAGGGGGAGGCACACCTGGTGACGGTTGCCCAGGCTGGGATACAAAAGGACGAGGCTGTAGAGTGTAGAAAGTCTCTGGGAGGAGAATCAGTAACAGAACGTATTCTGAAATCTCCTGCTTGAAGCGTTTGTCACCGAACAAACCATAGTCTGGTTTTACCCTTGACCATCAGGAGTCCAGAAACAGCTCGAGGATAGAATGTGCTCAGTAAGCTGAGGCATAGATGGCGTAAGTATGTCAAACTCAAAGGCTAACATGGGCCAAATAAATAAGGCATGCAGCCCTCGGGTGTAGAACAATAGATGCCATAAATCTCTCCCCACAGATGCTTTTTTGTCTCCCTGCTCCCCATGGCCATCCCGCCTCCCTCAGGGAATGACCAGATCCCACACTGTACTGTCAGCACAGGGGCTGTGTGGCTGCCCATCAGCAGCATCGGTGGCGGGGAACAAAGAGGTACTGGGTTCTGCTCAGAAGAGGAATATACTGGTATCTGTTTCTCACGACTGGTCAAGAATCAAATAAATAAAAAAATCCTAAAACTTCTTTTAAGCTATTTTCTCTACGGAAGCATCCTCAAAGCATGTGAACATAAAGAACCTTCCGAGTACAGGTACGCTGCCAGAACATGTAAGTACTGCACCTGATCTACCTGCTGCTATTCTGAGTCACTGTTACAGACCTTTTCTGCAATTCCTTTATCTGTGTTGTACTAACTTAAAAAATTAGAGTTTTTTAAAGTTTTCAATCTTATGATTTTCCTTATATGTGAAATCTATAAGAACAAAATAAGCAACCAGAGCAAAAATAGTCTCACTGATACAGAGCACATCACAGCTGCCACATGGGAGGGAGGTGGTGGGGTGGGTGAGGGGTAAGAAATACAAATTGGTAGCTACAGGACAGTCAGGGAAATGCAAGCATAGGAAATATAGTAAATAATTGTAATAACTGTAATGACTATACATGTCAGATGGGTACTAGATTTATCAGGGTGATCACTTTGTAAATTATATAAATGTCTAATCATTGGATTGTACACCTGAAACTAATGTTATCTTCTACAACAATTGTAATCGAAAAATAAAAATTATTTTTAAAGCAACGTTTCCAATCTTAGTCTTTCTTTCCAGTATCAGAGGTCTGTTTAAGAATATAACCCAATGTTGCCCAGTCAGTGTGGCTCAGCGGTTGAGTGTGGACCTCTGACCAGGAGGTCATAGATCCATTCCCCATCAGGGCACATGTCCAAGTTGAAGCCTGAGTCCCCAGTGTGGGGTGTGCAGTAGGAAGTCGATCAATGATTCTCTCTCATCACTGATGTTTCTATCGCTCTCTCCCTCTCCCTTCCTTTCTGAAATCAATAAAAATATGTATTTTTAAAAACAATATATCCCAATGTGATCAGATACTACATAAATGGATGAAAACAAATGAAATAAACATATATTCCACATTGTTTATATATGAGATAGTCTGTTATGAATACCTTCAATAATTTTAGGTTTAAAGTCTAAACCATGCATTTTAAAATTCAAATTAATCCAAAATACTTTCAAAAATCTCCAGCAACTCAGATATACTAGAAACAAATTCTAGTGAATGTACATAATTCCTCAGGTTTCTTTGAAATTTTAGGGCTTACTGGTTTCCGCAAGAATCAGATTTCCTCTTACCTTTATGTTATTTCCTATCCCAACCAACGTCCTATTTAGATACTATATGCCCACATATGTTCATCAAGAATTAGGTACCATCACACTTTAAATAGCTGACATAGTTCACGATCTGACTGATTTGGCAGGTTACGGGAGGTAGCCTATGACAGGGATAGAGAACAGACAGAAGAGTCAGCAGGACAAGAAATCTATACAGACACAGGTCCAAATCCTGGCAGCAACTCTAGCCAGCAATTTCAGCTTGGAAAAATGATTGCTCCCATGAAACTCAAGTTTCCTCATCTGTAAAATAGAGTCACCATCTTCACATACCATACTAGGTACCTACAACCTAGAATTATTATAAACATTAGATTATATAGTATAAATATGCTACAGCAGGCCCTCAACAGATATTCTTGGCTTCCTACTCACTTTAATTCAAGGAGAAAATATGCACTGAGCACCTACAATGAATGTCAAAGTCATATCAAAGTTGCCGTGGTATGCACTCTGAATTCTGCATAATCTCCCAATAATTCTACAACTGTATTTACACATCAGTGTCCTCATTTTACTGATTAAAAGTAAATAAACACATTTAAAAGAACTTAATCTGGACCAAGATTTCTCTAAGCAAGGGGGCCACAGAGCTAGTGTTTAACCCAGGTTTCTAATACCCTTTTCATTGTAACCACATATTCACCAAAATCAAGGAACTTAGGAAGGAACATGGGAAAAAGAGGTGCTTTCATTTCTTGCCCTATCAATTCCAGAAAAAGAAAAATCCTCATCTATTGAGGAAATAAACCATTTACTAAATAAACTGCATAAATGTTTTCTATATTGTAGATTAGAAAAAGGTACAGATAAATTCTTCATTCTGCCCAAGGTGACAATACAATGACAAAAACAAGACTTGGGAGTTCTCTCCTCTCTCTGGAACTAGACTCTATGTTACTGTACAATGGAATGTCCTAATACCATTTACCCTGAATATAATCAGAGTCTTTATGGATAAGTACTGACTGGTACCATGAATTTGTCACTGTGGTCCAAGGAGCAGAGCCACATATGCCTTTACACCTGGTCCAAAATTCACCTAACCAATTTCCTTTTTCGTGAAGAAAAGTGACCTAGAATTCTTTTTATTCTAATAGACTCGAGGTACCACCGAATTCTTAGTAACTCCTTTCATACAGTTGTGGTCTCTTTTATTTTGACCAAGAGTTTGAGAGTACTTTTTCAGGTTGTTTGGCTACACTTCTCTAGTCATTGGAAATTACAAGGTGATTCGATTCACAAGCACAACACTTTCAACTCCTATAGCACAACAGGCCAGTCACGGAGTGAGTCAGCAGCAGAGAGAAAGGGGTGGGGAACACCAAAGGCAGCTCCTCTGAACCACTGGAAAAAATTCAACCTGGGCTCATTTCATAATAAGACTGCCTCTCACCTAAACTTTTAAAATGTAAATTAGTTTACAGTTTGTAGGGCAACTGCTAGCTACCAGGTTACCCTGCATGCCCTAGTGGGCTTCAGAAGCCACACACCAAGTGACCCAAATCCACTACCAGAAAGGCTCTGCCACCACCATCACCACCACCACCATCACCATCACCACCACCACCATCACCACCACTACCGAAACCACCACCACCATCGCTACCACCACCACAACATCACCATCACCACCAAGATCAAAATCACCGTATCGCTGAAACCAGTTTGGCTCAGTGGATAGAGCATCAGCCCACAGACTCAAGGGTCCTGGGTTCAATTCCGTTCAAGGGCATGTACATTGGTTGCAGGCACATCCCCGGTAAAGGGTATGCAGGAGGCAGCTGGTGGATGTTTCTCTCTCATCAATGTTTCTAGCTCTCTATCCCTCTCTCTTCCACTCTGTAAAAAATCAATACAATATATATTTTTTTAAAAACCACCACCACCACTACCACCACCACCACCAAAACCACCATCACCACCACCATCACCAAAACCAACACCATCACCACTACCACTACAACACCATCACCACCACTACCAGATCACCATCACCACCACCACCACCACCACCACCATCACCACTGCACCCACTGCCTGCAGCCGCACCCATGAGCACTTGATGAGCAAATGGAAAGACACACATCCTAGTGTTTGGTTGCCAGGAGACTTCTCCCTGAGGCTTAATTTCTCTGGCAGGGAAAAGATCTTCAAACTTGTTTTAACCAAGGGCACATTTTCCCAACAAAAACTTGCCCACAACATAACACAGACAGGAGAAAAAATAGCTCTGACAGAAGTCAGAGGAGAAAAGCTTTTCCCTAAGCTACCCATGAGTAACATAGTGGGCTGGTCTTTTCCTCACCTTGACTTTCTATAGGACTCTTGCTTTGCCTACTTTTTATTTTATTTTATTTTATTGTTTAAAGTATTACAAATAGTAGTACATATGTTCCTCCCCCCACCCCCCCCCCCACCCCCGCCATTTCCCACTTTTATTTTTCCTTGAAAACCAAAGGCAAATTTTTGGAGAAGTGGATACTCTCCTCAGATATCTTTTCAGGCATTTTTTAAATATTCTATGCACTTTTACTGACTACTATTAGAAGAGTAGTTTCAAACTTTCAAATTCCTGCCTCCTCCTATTATCTGTATTTATAGGTAGCATGTCATATTCTAGCCCCTAAAAAGAGAAAAACTATATTAAAAAAGTATAGTCAATGTATTTTGTGGTTGTTCCCATACTTTTACTACGGAGTAAATTATATAATAAAAATCAAGACTAACAGAGCAAAGAAGAAAAACATAAATGATGATGTGCCAATAACAACAGAAGCATATGAGGAAGTTTGGCTAATAGCTAATTCTGTGGTAAAAACAGGCACCCTAGGAGTGCTGAGGGAAGACTCCACTGATATAACCTTATGGGAATTTGTCAATACTGACAAAGAAGCTTTTAAAATGCTTAAAATATTCATGTGTTCTGATGTAGTAAGTACAATGCTTGACATGTAAGTAGATAGCATTTACTGTATGCCAGGCCCTCACCCAGCATTTCATATCTTCTCAGGGGAGGCCTGTCATTATTCTTAATTTACAGATGAGGAACCTCAGGCATTGAGAATAAATATTTATTAGCTGCATAAGTGTGAAATTTGAGCTGGCTTAATTACAGTAACTGAAGAAATAACTACACATGTAAACATGGCCACCAACACCAAGTCTCACATATATTAGATCTGGATTCAAACAAACCAACTGTAAAAAATTCGTTTGAGCCAGAAATCTTTGGTGTGATGAAAGAGATGACTTCAAAGCTCGAAGACAAATTTCTAAAACCTAAAAATACTTTCAACAGTCATAACTACATATGAATACAGTATTTAAATTAAAACATATGTTTCTTATCTCGTAAGTTCTGAATAACTTCAGCTAGTTAGACTTATTTGGAGATTAGGTACTTTTCACAATCATAAAGGGATCAGATAAGAGGATTATGAAGTAAATGTAACTGGATTATTTTTCTATTTCACTGCCTTGTAGTAATATTAACTAATGCCAACTCTTTTCAGCTCCAAAATGTGCCCCAGAATTATAGAAAATACCCTCCCAAATATGAAATATAAAATAAGTGAAGAGGACTAGTTAAAACAAGCATATAATACAGGGATATTATGGGATATTATATAAGTATACAAAATATATCTTTTTACTTTATTTTATTTAAGATATTACATTTGTATAATATCTTTATCCCCCTATTGCTCCACCTCCTTCCAAACTCATGCCCTGACCCCCACCACCCCACCCGACCCCCCCGGTGTCTATGTCTATTGGCTTGGCTTATATGCATGCATACACGTCCTTTGGTTGATATCTCCCCCCTAACCCTCACCCTCCCCTACTTTCCCTCTGAGGTTTGACGGTCTGATCGATGCTTCTCTGTTTCTAGATCTGTTTTCGTTCATCAGTTTATGTTGTTCATTATATTCCATAAATGAGTGAGATCATGTGATATTTATCTTTCTCTGACTGGCTTATTTCACTCAGCATAATGCTCTCCACTTCCATCCAAGCTGTTGCAAATGGTAAGAATTCCTTCTTTTTTATGGCAGCATAGTATTCCATTGTGTAGATGTACCACAGGTTTTTAATCCACTTATCTGCTGATGGGCATTTAGTCTGTTTCCAAATCTTAGCTATGGTGAATTGTGCTATTATGAACATAGGGATGCATATATCCTTTCTGATTGGTGTTTCTAGTTTCTTGGGATATATTCTTAGAAGTGGGATCACTGGATCAAATGGGAGTTCCATTTTTAGTTTTTTGAGGAAACTCCATACTGTTCTCCACAGTGGCTGCACCAGTCTACATTCCCACCAGCAGTGCATGAGGGTTCCTTTTTCTCCGCATCCTCGCCAGCACTTGTCGTTTGTGGATTTGTTGTTTATAGCCATTCTGACAGGTGTGAGATGGTACCTCATTGTTGTTTTGATTTGCATCTCTCAGATGATTAGTAATTTTGAGCATGTTTTCATATGTCTCTTGGTCTTCCTTATGTCTTCTTTCAAAAATACAGTACCTATTTAGGTCCGTTGCCCACTTTTTGATTGGGTTGTTTATCTTCCTTTTGTTAGGTTGTATGAGTTCCCTGTAAATATTAGAGATTAAACCCTTATGGGTGATAACATTGGCAAATATGTTTTCCCATGCAGTGGGCTTTCTTGTTGTTTTGTTGATGGTTTCTTTTGCTGTATAGAAGCTTTTTATTTTGATGTAGTCCCATTTGTTTATTTTCTCTTTAGTTTCCATTGCCCTAGGAGCTATATGGAAAGATTTTGCTGCCTGTGGATTTCTCTAATATTATTATGGTTTCCCATCTTATGTTTAAGTCCTTTATCCATTTTGAGTTTATTTTTGTGTATGGTGTAAGTTGGTGGTCTAATTTCATTTTTTTTTTTTTTTTTTTTTTTGTATCTGTCCAATTTTCCCAACACCATTTATTGAAGAGACTGTCTTGACTCCATTATATGCTCTTGGCTCTTTTGTCAAATATTATTTGAGCATAGTGGTTTGGGTCGATTTCTGGGTTCTCTATTCTATTCCATTGGTCTATATGTCTGTTCGTGTGCCAGTACCTGGCAGTTTTGAGAACAATGGCTTTGTAATACAGCTTGATATCTGGTATTGAGATCCATTCTACTATAAAATATAGCTTCTTCTACCAAAGCATTTCAAATCTCACAGAGGAAACAATAGTAAGATATGTGTCACACAATGAGAGGCCTATTGACCACCTGTGGGACAGGAGCTAAGGGCAGCATGCCCCGTGTAATCCTGATACCACGACAGACCGGTGGCATGCGGAGGAGCTGTACACTCCGAGCAGAGGGAACACCAGCAGGAGTGCACAAAGATGAAAGCATGATGTGGGCTGGGAACCGTAATATTAATAACACCAAACAACACTCCAGCACCGGCAGACTGCTTTCACTAACCGCCCCACTTTATACTCACATATGCTTTGGGAGTTAGATTCCTACTCACATTTAAAAATGAAACAACTGATGCACCATTAACTGAGAGTGATTTGCTCCCCATCATCTAGCTGGTAGCCAGGCCTTGAGCACAGGTCTTCAGATTGCAAGGCCTCATATTCTTGCAAAGAGAATGAGTTAAATGATGTAAAGTTTAAGAAGACTGAAATGTTGCCACATCTTAAAAGCAAGTGTAATAAGGCAATTATTTTGAGAATTATTCATACGTTTTACTTTGCCTTTTAGCATAGTGTTCATGAGACTTAAAAAAGAGATGACAGAAGTGCTACAAAAAGATGGTTAATCCCTTCTGACTTGCAAAATTGGATTAGTCAACAAGACTATAGCTTTGCTAGCCATCCTACTATCTTAATTAAAGATAAGGCCGGAACCGGTTTGGCTCAGTGGATAGAGCATCGGCCTGCGGACTGAAAGGTCCCAGGTTTAATTCCGGTCAAGGGCATGTACCTTGGTTGTGGGCACATCCCCGTAGGGGGTGTGCAAGAGGCAGCTGATGGATGATGTCTCTCACATCGATGTTTCTAACTCTCTATCCCTCTCTCTTCCTCTCTGTAAAAAATCAATAAAATTTATTTTTTAAAAAGATAAGTTGCTTTATTCCTTTCCCCATTCCCTGCCTCCTTTTATTCAGGGACCTGATGTAGCCCGCAGAATTCTTCCTCAGAGTAGAAAAGACAGCCCTCCCAGCTATGACAGCAGAGTCACAGGGCTATAGGGAGCATGTGACACAGGGGATGTGGCACATGAAACAAGTATATTGTGGGAGGAAAGAGGCCCCTGTCCAGGCTTTGGTCCTGACAGTGGGAGGTGTATTCTGTGAGGAGTGATGTGGAAGAGAGAAGGGGCCTCTCAGACCAACTTCCTATCTGTTCCTTCCCCCACCACCCCCACCACCAGAAGGAGGCTATCCTTGGCTCTACTTGGTATGGCCTAGACACAGAGGTGCCTGTGACTCCAGCTGGGGCCCTGGCCAGAGGGGCCATCCTGGCAGAAAGAAGGGTTCTTGTAGCAAGGGCCGCAGGGCCGATCACATGGTCCAGGACAATTGAGCATCCCAGCCAGACCGCACGGGGGGCTTGTGGCTCCAGCGAGATCCAGGTGAAGTCAAGCAAGTGAAGGTTGTGGCCTGAACCACAAGAGGGGGCCCCAAGTTCACAGGTTGCTGACTTGGGACTCAGTGGCTAACAGAGTGCCAAGTACTGGGCAGAAAAAGGGCATCACCCGGGAGGCAGAGGTGAAAAGGAAGATAAAGACACTGGTGGGTGGAAGCACCTTACTTCCCCAGAAGGGCATGGTTGCAGACGCCACACCAATGTCTCCCTCTACAGGCACAGAGAGAAAGAGAGCAAGGCTGTGCACAAGAAACAAGCATTTTGCTGAAACTGATTTGGCTCAGTGGATAGAGCTTTGGCCTGGGGACCAAAAGGGCCCAGGTACGATTCTGGTCAAGGGCATGTACCTTGGATGCAGGCACATCCCCAGTGGGGGTGTGCAGGAGGCAGCTGATCGAAGTTTCTCTCTTATCGATGTTTCCAACTCTCTATCCCTCTCTCTTCCTCTCTGTAAAAAAATCAATAAAATATATTGCAGGAAGGAAGGAAGGAAGGGAGGGAGGGAGGGAGGGAGGGAGGGAGGGAGGGAGGGAGGGAGGGAGGGAGGAAGGGAGGGAGGGAGAAAGAAAATAGAAAGAAACAAGCATTTTATCCAGGTGAGTTAGAACAACAGACTGCTCAAGTGACCGCAACAGACTAATCTTCAAAACACACTCCACTTGAGCACATTACTATCAGAAGGTGGAAATCACACAGACAACCAGAGAAGCTAGGAAATGAAAGAACATATTTTCCTTGCATTTTCCCCAAGTTTCATAGTGAATTATATCTTTCAACCCTACTACACAGGGCAGAACATTTGCTTGATCCGGAGAATAACAAAGGGTCGTGGTACTTTCCCAAGAGAGGTATGAGCAAGACAAAAGCTCTATCGCAACTGCACGTGGTCTGGGGATGAATCAATGCCTCACAACTAGTTCAACCTTGCACCAGAAATGGCTACAAATCTTCATTCAGACTATGTCAATTCTAAAGCAAAAGGGGGGAGGGGAATCTTTCCAGGGAGCAAAAAATAAAAATAAGAAAGAAGCATACTTTTAGAAAAGCAAAACCTCACACAATGCAACGCTGACTGCTGAGAGACGATGACAGATGGCCCATTATATATATATATACCAGAAACGGGGTTGCTCTTTTCCAGAAAAGGCTTTGAGCGCTGAGGCTGGAACAGTGACAGCCTGTGTGCACGGCCATGTGCGGCCTGCCAGTAAACATCAGATGTCCCACAAACAAGTGTTTGTAACAACTCGGAGCGACCAGCTGAAAGTCTTGTGCGAACGCAAATGTAAACCAAAACATTTGTAAACTCGCTTTGCGTTTTCTAACCATTTTCTGTCCGCGTTACAACATATATATATATAATGTGGTCCAAGTTCTGGCAAACCATAGAGTCCTTTCTGAATTGACAGTGTGTGGTAGCAGAGCTTCCTGATGATTCACGCGGTATTATAGAAACCCAGATCTCAACACTACACTTCCCCCGCAGGCATGAGAAACGAAAATGTTCTGGTCAATGAAACGAAAGCAGAAGTGTCACAAGGCAATTTCCAGGAATTTTCTATGAAAGACACCTGGTGTGCCCGGCTGGGGTGGCTCAGTGGTTGAGCATCAGCCTATGAACCAGCAGTTCTAGTCCCAGTCCAAGCACATGCCCGGGTTGATCCCCAATAGGGGGCATGCAGGAGATAGTCAATGATTATCTCTCAGCACTGTTTCTCTCTCTCTCCCTCGCCTTCATCTCTAAAATCAATAAAAATATATTATTTAAAAAAAAAAAAAAAAAAAAAAAAAAAAGAAAGACACCTGGTGTGCTTCTTATTCCTTCTTCCATCTTTCTTCCTTTCTATTGGCTGGAAGCCCACCCAACGGATCAAGTTCAAGCATCTTGGACCACAAGGCAGCACCTTAAGGCTGCAGGAACAAGACAACAAGAGCCTGGGTTGCTGCTGGTGCTGGTGCGCACCCAGGATTGGTACAGCCATTCTTAGCCAGCCCTTGACTGCCTCCTGCTGGACTTCTTTTACACAAGAGAGAAGTAAACTTAATTCTCTTTTAAGTCACTGATGCCTTGTTTTAATTTGCAAAACAGGATTATTATTAATGGATTCAAAATACAGTGTTGTCCAGCAAACCTGCTCCTGGGAGGTCTATGAAATGAAAATTTTCCTAGGAGAAAAATAGATACCATTTACAAACTACAAAGAAAAGAATTTAGTATAATCAGGCCAAACACCTGTAGCACAAATTATAACTTTCCCTATATCCATGCATTCTTTTCTCTAAAAAAAATATAACTTCCCCAATTTTTTTCCATTGACTTGTTTTTAAAAAGAGTGGAAGGGAGGACAGGGAGAAAGAGACAGAGAGAGAGAGAGGGAGAGAGAGGACTAATCATCAATTGGGAGACACATCGATTGGTTGCCTCCCACTCTCACCTCGATCTGGGTCAGGGATCAACCCTGCAACAGAGCTATGTGCCTTTGACTGGGAATCGAACCCACGACACTTCATTCTGCGGGCTGACTAACCACTCGGCAAAACCAGCAAGGGCCCCGATTTTTTCTTTAGATTTCCTAGTTTTTAGCCAGATGCATAGTCACCAGGAATAAGTACACAGCCTTAGCCGGTTTGACTCAGTGGATAGAGCATCGGCCTGCGGACTAAAGGGTTCTAGGTTCTACTCTGGCCAACGGCATATGCCCAGGTTGGGGGCTCGATCCCCAATGGGGGGCATACAGGAGGCAGCTGATCAATGATTCTCTCTCATTATTGATATTTCTATCTCTTCATCTCCCTTCCTCTCTGAAATAAAATTATTAAAAATATAAAATAAAATAAATCCACAGTACCCAGTCTTCCTTCAGCTAGCTGTGGCCATGTTCTGGCTAAGTTCTGGCCAATGAGATGTGAACAGAAATGAATGTGCTACTTGCTTAGGAGTGTCCTTAAAGAGAAAGACAGTGTTTTTTTGTGTTGTTTTTTTTTTTTTGTGTGTGTTTTTTTCTGTACTTCTTCAGTCCAGATGCCTGGGATACAGATGAGGTAGCCCAACATCTAAGAACCATGTGAGGGGGAACAGCTGAAGATGGCAAAGAAGTATCACAGAAGGAACCTGGGTCCCTGTTCTGGTTACTATTGCTATGAACAAATCACCCCAAAACTGAGCCTGTAAAGCAATTACATTGTTATAAATTCTGTCGGTCAGAAATGCAAATCTGCAGAAGGGGGAATGCACCTTATTCTAAGATGTGTAGGCCTCAGCTGGTAAAACTCAACAGCTAGCCCTAACAGGTTTGGCTCAGTGGATAGAGTGTCAGCCTGTGGACTGAAGGGTCCCAGGTTCGATTCCGATCAAGGGCATGTACCTTGGTTGCGGGCACATTCCTAGCAGGAGATGTGCAGGAGGCAGCTGATCGATGTTTCTCTCCCATCGATGTTTCTAACTCTCTATCCCTCTCCCTTCCTCTCTGTAAAAAAAAAAAAAAAAAAAAAAAAAAAAAAATCAATAAAATAGACTTTAAAAAAATAGATAAAACTCAACAAGATGGTTTGACCGGTGGAGGTTGGGATCCCTTAAAGGTACCTTCACTCATATGTCTCATTCGGGGAGCCAGCCAGATCAGCCACAGGGGACCTCTACCTGTGGCCTGACTGGATGGTGACCTCAGGGCAGGGATTCAGAATTCCAAAAGCAAGGCCCGGGAGAGCAAGGCGGAAGCTGCATCATTTTCCAGACCTGACCTTGGAAGTCAGGTAGCGTCACTACCTCCACATTCTTCTGGTTACAGGTGAGCCAGGTGCCCCACTATACTTAAGGAGAGAAGACAAAGACTCTGACTTTTTAATGCGAAAAGCAGAAAAATAAAAGTTTATGTATCCATTTTTTTTTTTTTAAATCATCAACTGTTCTAAAACCACCACAGTCCATGACCCAGAACATCACCCCAGCCCTGGCTGAACTCATGGAACTGAGCTGCATTCAGTCCTGACTCCCCACCTGTCACTGCCACCTTAGTGGACATAAAAACGATCATTTTAAAGCCACTGTTATTGTGGGTCTCTGTAGAAATTTTTTTTAATATTTATGTGCCCAAAATTTCTTTAAATCATCAAACACAAACAGTAACAACGTCTAGCTCAAGAAACTAATTTTGTAACTACTATAATGACTTTGTAGCTGTCATTTATGTTATATTATCAGCTGTTGATATGTTTTTATCATTCAAAATTATTAGTGAACTAGAGGCCTGATGCATGGATTCATGCACTGGTGGGGCCCCTCAGACTGGCCTGTGCCCTCTTGCAATCCGGACCCCTCAGGGGATGTCAGAAAGAGATTTTGGCCAGATACCCACAGGCCAGGCTGAGGGACCCCACTGGTGTATGAATCTGTGCACTGAGCCTCTAGTATGCATATATAAGATCTTTGGTTAATCTCTTCCCACCCTTCCCTATTCCCCTTCCCTCTGAGATTCATCACTCTGTTCCATGTTTCCATGCCTGTGGCTTCATTCTTGTGTTGAGCATCTGCCCCCTGGTGGTCAGTATGTGTCAGAGCTACTGGCCAGTCAGCTGGTCACTTAGGCTTTTCTATATATAGATATCATAAACCTCTAATACAGTTCAATCCTTTTGTACCTTGCATGCTGCCCATTCCCTGCTGGATTGGTGCACTCAAAGGTTTCTGAGCCCAGACAATAAAGATGCTGACACAGCAAAGAAACTGCAGCCTGAAAAACCGAGTTCCTAATGCCCTGCGTGAATGCAACTGAACAGGCCCTAAAACCTCTCAAATCACAGCCACTCCCCAGACCCCACGCTATCTAGACCAAGTGAAGCCCTCTTTCCACCTGCCCTTCTTCTCATCTATAATAACTAAGCAAAGCGAATCCTTATAGAATCTATAAGTTTCACATCCTAATCATATCATCTTTATATTTTTTTAATTAGTGGACAACTGGGTTTCTACCTCCTCATACACACTGGAAACAAACCATCTAAATAGATCATTGGTTTCTTCCCGTCCCCTCAAACACACACACACACACACACACACACACACACACACACACACACACTTTGAGACCACTAATTTCACAGAAATGGTGAAACTCTGAATGTGCCAAAAATACATTCTAAACCACCTACCTTATTTTGAAACATGTACTGAAAGGAGAATACTTTACTAGTAAAATCTATAAATGTACAACTCAAAAAAGAGGCTTTTAAAACAGATTACGTTAAAATTCAAGTTCCATGACTTACTGGCTGCAGAATGAGAGGGAAGGTACTTACCCTCCCTGAACTCTACTTCCCATGCAATGTCCCAAGGATCAGAGAGAGTCCCTGGCACAGAGCAGACACTCAGTGTATGACTGTGCCTACCATTTAATCTTCCACAGTTTTCTTTCTAGGTCACAACACATCCAGTCACACTTCTGAAAGATTGCATAAAACTGTGCTGGAGTTTTAACAAACGGAAAATATAGATAGTATTTACTTAAGCAGAACCACCACCGATTCTCGCTGGCACTATAATCAGACGATTTCATGAAGTGCTGCTGGGTGGTTGGCACACAGAACATGCCCCTAGGAGAAACCTAATGGATCTGTATTCTCTTCGTGGATTGCAGTCAAGACCCACAGAATGGGGTCTCAGCTGTGGACGGGCACGGTCCTGGGAGAGTCCACGTTTTAAGCCCTCCAAGGACAGTATCCTGGCAGGCAGCATCAGCAGTCGTTTCCAAAGGGCTCTGGGGTCGTTCTTTCTCACAGGTTTCCACCTGTGCTTCGCAATTGAGATTAAGAGCTGTGTGTGTGGCCCTAAGTGGTTTGACTCAGTGGATAGAGCATCGGCCTGAGGACGCAAGGCTCCCAGGTTCGATTCTTGCTTGCAGGCACATACCCAGTGGGGGGTGTTCAGGAGGCAGCTGATCTATGTTTCTAACTCTCTATTCCTCTCCCTTCCTCTCTGTAAAAAAAAAAAAAATCAATAAAATATATTTTTTAAAAAGAAAAGAGCTGTGTGTGTGATTGGGTGAAGGCTGTCTGTCCAAAAGTAAACACTTCCAGTTATAAGATAAATAAATTCTGAGGATGTAATGTACAACCTATGACTATAGCTAACAATGCCGTTGTGTATGTTGAAAAGTTGTTAAGAGAATAGATATTAAAAGTTCTCATCACAAGGGAAAACACTTATAACTATGTGGGTGTGAATTATAGTGCTAATCATTTCACAATATATACATATGTAAATCATTATGTTGTCCACCTTAAACTTATGCAGTGCTATATATCGATTATATCTCACTACACTGGGGGAAGAGAGTTGTTTGTGAAACACAGGTTTGTCATGTAATGTAAAAGGAGACCTCCCTGTGACATGGAACTCAAAACATGTAGCTCCTCGGGGAAGGGCTAACCATTACTTTTTTACAAGAACTTTTCATTATGGAAAAACTCTGACAAAAATACTGAGGAGGATATCATGAGCTTCCACATAAATCCATCCCCCAATTTTCACAATTATCAACTCACAGACAACCTCATTCTGACAACATTCCCACCCACTCAATCCCACCATGAACTATTCTGAAGTAAATCTCAGTTAGTATATCATTTCACCCATAAATGTTTCAGCCTGTGTCTCTAAAGAGTATAAACTTCCTCATAAAATAGTGTTCAAATTTCCCCTTATAATCTGTTCATTTCTTTTTACAGTGTGTTTGTTTGATTCAAAATCCAAAGGAGGTCAATATACTGTAGCTGACTGACATATCTCGTTAGTCTCTTTCAATCTATACATTTCCATCCTTCTCTCTTTCTCTCATTATTTCCTTTAATTTCTTTGTTGAAGTAACTGGATCGCTTGTTGCCCTGTGGTTTCCCAGTTTGAATGTTAGTGATTGCATGCCCATAATACTATTTAGCAGGTTCCTAATACAGCATTTCCTGTAAATTGTAAATTAGATCTAGGTAATTGATAAGATTCAGGCAAATAAAATCTGGTTGTGCCTTTTGTTAAAGTTGGCAGCCACTGAATGGTCACTGTCTAGATTTCATTAGAGGTTGTAAAACAGTAGCACTCTAATTCTATAATTCATTCTTCATTTAAAAGCTAATTTAAAATTAATTAGGTAAATTATTATTTACAGAAATAAATCTCCTTTCATTAAATATTTGTTTACCTTGAGGTATAGGTACAATACATAGATGTAAATGCTTGATTCTTTCACTTTGTTTCAAATTTCAAAATAATTAGTTGGCTTTCTCAGACTTTTCCAGTACTAGGTGGCTGACAAACAAATAAGGGAAAGAAATAATGGGGAATACTTTACATTCCTAAATTTCTATAGTTTCATGATCTATGTTTTCAGTTAGAGAAAACACAAGGATAGGGAAGAAGATGCTCAGTTTTGAACATAGCAAGTTAAGCAGTTGGACACACTAGTTTAAGTTTTTTTTATGTTTCATTTTCAGTTCTGGTATAAACCCTTTGTTCTATAATTAGGAAATATTTCTGGTAAACCAGATGCTAATTGCTAAGGGAAACAGGAGTAAGAACTAAAACATGTTTTCCCTCTGATGAAATAACGTGTTGGTTTTTCCTTTCCCCTATAAGTAATAAGTAAAAAATAAATAAATAAAAAATACTATGCAGAAACAGTATGATCTTGTTTCTCTGACACACTCAGGGGCCTAGGATCGGGCCTAAGCTGGCAGTCAGAGACCCATCTCGCAATCCAGGACCCCTCACTCCTTACCAACCGCCTGCAGCAGAGGGGGAGAGGCTCCCGCCACCGCAGCGACAAGCTTGGGTTCTAGCTGAATGGCACTCGCCCTGTGGGAGCGCACTGACCACCAGGGGGCAGCTCCTGCATTGAGTGTCTGCCCCCTGGTGGTCAGTGTGCATCATAACGACTGATCATTTTGCGGTTCGGTCAATTTGCATATTAGGGTTTTATTATATAGGATTAATTTAAGCCTCATCCTCCTATTTTGTCAAAGCACTTCTTTCCTCTGCCTGGATCAAGTCAACATGTGCTAGATTTTATCTATGATTGATTAATTGGGAATAAAGGAGTGACAGAGGGAGGGAGGGAGGGAGGGAGGGAGGGAGGGAGGGAGGGAGGGAGGAAGGGAGGGAGGGAGGGAGGGCTGGCAGGAAGGAGGGGCAGAGAGAGAAAGCTAAAGTGTTCACCTAGAAAACTACCACTTATCTCAAGAAATACTGGTCCAATCTCACAAGAAAGTCTAGTGCTAGATCACCTACATTTTTTACTGTTCGAGAATGTACTTAGGTTAAGTACACAATTACCTAAGGCTTGGAAATATTTTTGTTGTCTAGTACAGAAGTTCCCCACTAATGAAACTGACCACTCTAAATATATAAATAACAATCCAACCTAACAGTCTAACAGTAAAGTTCGATCATTAATAAGTCTCCAGCCAAAGCCCAACTACCTGTTCCTCAGCCAAAACCTTTTCCCTGTCCTGGTCTGATCACTTCTACCTGTGAGAGTCACAGCGAGGCTTTCCTGCGCACCCCAGTGGCTAACCTGAATAATGCAAGTCACCAATGAGTAAAGCAACAGCACATTTCCCAAGACTATTTGCAGTCAAATCACTTTAATAGCAAATGCTATTTGCTATTCTGCCTGACCAGAGGTTCCTCTTCTTCAGTCATTGTCAGGACTCTGTAACTTCCGGTGTCCCGTCATGCTCCTCGGCCTCCCACGCTCCCTCTGCTCTAGGGGCACTGGGACCCCCTAGCTATAGGAGCTATAGGTTCAGGTCCAGCTCCTTCAATACTCATGACAAAATCTAAGAGCAAGACCTTGTTTCATTTATCTTCGTATTCTCAGCAGCAAGCACTTGCCTAGCAGAAAGAAGGTATTCAAATACTTGTTAAAAAGAAGAAAAAATTAGGAAAGGGGAGTTAGGAAGGACATGAAGATTTTTATTATTTATCTTTTAATGTTGGGAAGGCAATGGACAAAGAAAGAATCAAAAGACACTAAATGCAGACTTAGCAAATCTCTATATGAGTGTCTGTCACTATCTAGCTACATGAGCAAGGGACATGTATTCTTTGGGTCCAATTTCACCATCTGTAAGATTACTAGACTACAATCATGCTCTTAGAGACTCTATAACCTTACCTTCTAATCTCATATTGTCTTATACAAGTGCCAACCAGCTAGCCAAGGTCACCTGAGAAAACACCCGTTTTCAGCGAGATTTTCAAAAGCAAAGCCCACCCTCCTTTCTTACTTAACCTCTCTCTGTCAAGTTCCCTCTAATGTTATGCTTCAAAATATTTTTAGTTTCACAATAGATGTGGACACTAAAAGGTAATAACTGAGAACTTACGAGTGCTATCTGCAAACCACCATTCTAGAAGTCACCTACCAACTATCAAATCATTCATTCGCTTTTGAAAACTAATATTTATTGAAAGCTTATTATATTTCATAAGCTGAATACACATTGGTTAACCAAATAACTCCTCCCTGGCCTGAGTGCACAAATTTCTAGTTTAATAATAAAGAAGTTAATCCTATCTTCAAAAAGCTTATACTCGTATTACTTTATCATCCATATCCTGCCCACTTCCAAAATAGAGTTGAAATGACACATATAAAAAGGATAGTAAAAGTAGATATAAACTATCACAACCATGTATAAGGAAACATACAATTGTATCAAAAATTTAAGGTAAGGAATTCCTTTTCATATGTGTTTGCTGACTTCCATCTGACAAACCCCATTACAGTTGGCCTCCATATATGTAGGTCCTGTATCAGATGAAAAATATTCAGGGGGAAATGTTATGTTGTTGCTGATATGTATTATATAGACAGGCCTGCAATGGCTGCATCCATACTGAACATGCTCAGACTTTTTCTTGTCATTATTCCCTAAAAAATATAGATAACAGCTATTACATGGAATTTGCATTGTATTAGGTTTAAGTAATCTAGAAATTATTTGAATTATACAGGACTTGAGCATCCTTGAATTTTAATATTCGAGGGTGTTCCTGGAGCCAATGCCCAGCAGACACCCAGGAAGAACTGTGTAGTCTATCATTGCTATATGAACCTGCTCTTTTCTTTTTATAAGAAATACATTTTTTAAATAGTTTTATTCATTTTCAGAGAGGAAGGGAGAGGGAGAGAAAGATAGAAACATCAATGATGAGAGAGAATCATTGATCGGCTGCCTCCCACATGCCTTCTATTGAGGATCAAACCCACAACCCTGGGATGTGCCTTTGACTGGAATCGAACCTGGGGCCCTTCGTTTTACAGGCTGACACTCTATCTACTGAGCCAAACCAGCTAGGGCTGAACCTGCTCTTCACAGCACCTATTCTAATAATAATTTTACAGGTACATGTGCAATGACTTCATCAATCTCTGCTCCCACATTAAATTTCTTAAAAGCAGATAAAGGGGTTTAGTAATATGACAGTAACCAGGAAGCCATAAATTTGGCAAGGAAACTGAGTGACAGAGAAGTTAAATAACAAAAGGTGCCTTCTTAAAAATAGCATAGCCAAGATTTCAACACTTGGAGGTCTGCTGGGCTCCAAGAACTCATTGTCTTGATGTGACACCATGGAGTATGATATAATTTCTGTACTATACCATCTTCAAGCTGTTGACTAAATATACCTTAGTGATTAAACTGGAAATCAGCCTTATTTAATTTAAAAAAATCATAATTGCTCATTTTAAACCTTATTAATAAATTAAAATCCAGGGCGTGAGATGCCTTATTTTATCCCATACATCTGCCCAGAGCTGGGAGCGTGGGTCCACTACCGAAGGAACATAACCCTGCCATGCTCAGTTTATTCCAGACCCGCAGAATAACAAGGGTTTGCAAAGATGTCATCCCAGGCTAGTTTTTGCTACATCTGTAAAATGGGACTCTCAGTAAAACCTGCTGCCTTTAAATATGTAAGCAAAGAACTAACCAGCCAGGCACCTAAGTTTTGGAGGGGTTAGGTAGGAGTTGGAAAAAGGAAAGCTGTATTTATAAAAGTATCTCTTCTGGGCCATACACACACAGTCGTAGAGCTCCCACAACCCAGAATAACTTACCTTTTAAAATAACTCTGATCGTAAAATTATCCTGTTAGATAATAGAGTCTCTTCAAAAGGGAGTAGAATGGTAAACATCACCTAAAAAAACTGGGCATTGTGTTAGAAGTTCATAAATTCTTTTACCCTGGGCCCCCAGTTTAGGCTAATGCTAATCCTCACACTGGCATGCAACTAAAATTGTCTGCAAAGAGCAGTTGTCCAAAAGACATTCTGGCTGTGTCTGTAATGTAATAGTTAAAGAATGTGGTGTCATTTAAGGAGACACTTTAACTTCCTGTATTGAATGAAGAGTATTAAACTGTTTACAAAAGATTAAACTGCAAATGTGATTATTTTGGAACAATTATAAATGTATAAATAATCATCAAATAAGTGCAAAAAACCTGCGTCAAAATATCCGTGTGTATGTAGTGTTTTTAAATATTAATGGGCAAAATATTGAGACTCCATTTTCCTATTCAAAAAATTAGGAAACTATACACTATTGACCATGAACACAAACTGCACATACAAAGAGCAAAATGAATCACAGCCATAGGGCAAAAATGTACCGAACACTAGCACACACTAACAGAGTTTGAGGTTTTGGATCATAGGTGCCGCCTTCAAGAATCTGGTGAAACTTGTGGCGTTTCTTGAATGCAGAATGTTACCTACAAATATAGAGAGAGCCTGATCTTTAACCTCCTCTTAAAAACTTCTAATCTGGAGAAAAACTCCATTGCAAGTGTACATTACAGAATTGCTAGACTTGCACGCTAGCCTGTAAGACATTGGGACAGTGGCATACACATCAAGTATCAATATTCCAGTAGGAAAGGCTAATCTGGCCATGAAAAAAAGAATCAGACAAAACCAAATTGAAGAATAGTCTACAAAATACCCAACCAGTACTCCTCCAAGCTGTCAAAGTCACCAAATACAGGAAAGTTACCCTGGCCAGTGTGCTTAGTAGTTGAAGTGTGAGTCTATGCACAGAAGGGTCGCAGGTTTGATTTCCAGTCAAGAGCATGTTCCTCAATTGCAGGTCCACTCCAAGCCCCCAGTCAGGCCTTATGGGAGAGACAACGGGTAGGTAGATGTGTCTATCTCATACTGATGTTTCTCTCTTTCTCTCTCACTATCTCCCTCCCTTCTACTCTCTGAAAAACAATAAATAAATAAATAAATAAATAAATAAATAAATAAATAAATAAATATTGCATACATTAAAAAAAAAAAAAAAAAAAGACCCTCAGGTGAGGATTAACAAAAAAAAAAAGGGGTGGGGGGAATCTTTGAAAGGTCATAGACCAGAGGAGACTGAAGAGACATGTTCTTAAATAATATGTTTAATTAAAAGTTATGTACCAATAGTTGTGACAAATGAATGTACTAATGCAATACAAGAGAAAACTGGGCACAGGGTACTCAGGAATTATCTGTACTATATTTCCAATCTTTCTGCAAATTCAAAACTATTCTAAAATAAAAAGTTCATTTAAATTTTTTAAAATTTCAAAGAGGTTACATATTTCAAAATATTTTCTGAGTGGAAAATAAGACTAGACTGAAGTTTTATACTAAATTTTTTAATTAAAAATGCTATACCTAAATTATTTATTTTTACTTTTAATGTCTTTAAAATATTTTTGCTCCCTACAACTCCTTTATTATGTCTACATATTTTATTTTCAATAATATCACAAAAAATCTATTTAAAAGCCATAATCAAATAAAACACTTAAAGGTCTTGTACACATCAGGGAGAAAATGAGTTTTGAGAAGACAGACATGTGACAGCTTCATTTAAAATCTTAACATTTATCACAGTGGACTACAAATGCAAATACTATTTGGGGTCCTAACAGGGCCCATTATGCTTTACAAATTAATTTACTAGGAATTAAGAATGAATACTGCTCATCTTTTCATGCAAAGATGAAAGGGCTTATCTTTACTGCCAATTGTTATGGTAGTGGCTCCTTATACTCGAATCAACCCTGGTTTCTCTACACAAATAATTAATGGCATGCAATTAAACTCAGAAATGTACGGCATAAAAAAAGCACCAGAAACTGATCTGAACCAATTGAAAAATGAGATGAAATAGATGAGAGATAAGACGAATCATTTAGATAGATGGATCAGAGAAGAGAAATAAAAAATCAAAATGTCAGCTTTAGTTCCAATAAAACCTAAATTGGAGAACATCCCTAGAGACAAGGAGATGGTTTCCAAAACTGAACCCCATGATTAAACCAACGTACCCTCCTAGTCACAGCGGTGTGCTGCCCTGGGGGGGAGGGGGAAACAGCCTGCCCCGTAAAACTGAGCATGATGGAACAGACTAGAGCTTGTTCATAAGAGAAAGAAAAAGGGGGGATAGGCCACATAGGATAAGCCCAGTTCTTCAGAATTTAATATTAATCTTGTCTGACCTTGTTCCAGTGTTTGGTTTCCTGATGGGTCTATATTGAAAGCCAAAGACCTGCTGACTGACTTCTGTGTGTTTATCACCAAGTTCTGATGTTTTCTCCCCTTGATACCATGTTCCTAGCATGCCATTCCCCCGACATTTTTAACCCAAGATGTTCCTAAGAATAAGCAGTTCTATGCACTGGTACCAAGGGCCCATCAGTGATAGCACGGAAAATCAGTCATCCCCTGATTGTGCACCATGTGCTGCCTGTCTTCTTTCATGCACTAGAACTAGAGGATCAGACAGCACTTTCCGTACCCAAAAATGGCTGAGGAAATAGCTTCAGGGAGAGTTTATGGCTATCACAAAATTTTCAGGAGAAAATAGCCTAAATTCTCAATTCAAAGGTCAGCAAGAATCTTGATTATTAGGAACCTCTGGTTCTTCTCACTAGTCTACTATGATGGGATATTAGTTCCCTGAAAAAGCAAGACCCTAAGTTGATTACTAGGCAGAGTACAATGTCCTTAAAACCATGATTCACTACCCAGTAATAAATAAATAAAAATCTATCAAATTAGAAGTTCTTATTTATTAAAACATTAAAAGTTTAAGTTACAAACAGCTACCACAGACTCTGAACTAAGAGAATAGCAATACATTCATTGCAGTATTGAGTAACCATGTGCCAGGCACTGTTCCAAGAAATTCACAAGCAATCACTCATTTCATCTCACAATAATCCAATGAAGTAGGTACAGTGATCCTTCCCATTTTATAAGTAAGAGACCTGAGGCATAATGATGTCCAACAATCAGAGCACAAGATGGTAGAACAGCTTCTGGGCATGTAAATTTGAAACTTGCCTAAGGTAAATGAGCCTAGAATGAATAATATTCTATTCACAAAATGATGTGTCTGTTATCATCTCTGCTTTTATGGCATATGAGTAAGCTGATACAGAGGGACATCAAGTGATTTAAACCAAGGCCACTAAAACTGAGAGTTGGCTTGGAAGTTCAGGATCTCTAAAACAAACTAGACTAAATGGTTTGCATTCCTAGACACTGTACAAAACGTTACGAAATAGCTTTTAGGACCTGAAGTAATTTATTATCTAAGACAGACTGCAATTCCCACCAGGATTAACAAGGAGAAATATGGAACATTATAACATACACCACAAAGGCAACATGTAGATTTTCATCACTTCAGAATTAAAACCGAAGCTTACAGAGAAGCGCACTAATAACCCATGAATATTGTTGACCATCATCTTTGGGAGTTATTGATGACCAAATAAATGCCAGATGGATTATAGAAAGAAACACGGCTGTTAGATGCTAACACCGAATCACATAATAGCTCTCTGCAAAAGTGACTACTGTAATGTTAACCTGATGAAACAAATATTAGGAAAGAAGATAAAACTTTCATGAAATACACACTTTTTAAAACAGACTCTGAAAAACATTTTAATTTAATTATGACAGTTATAAAGAAAAATGCCCCATTAAGTTCTTCCCTATCAACTATTTTGGGGAGCAAAAGCTTATGAAATACTTAATTGTACAAGCCATACTTCTATTTTACTTAATTGTGTAAGATACAGCTTCAGAACAAGGGCAGGGTTAATTTGCACATTCAAGAGAAACCTCCTGCTATAGTGGCTACAGTACAATATGAAGAGTTAAGAAACTTGAGTTCTGTTATTTATACATGGAACCCATATTTTTAAGCATTAACAGTCCCAGTATTTTTCAATGTCAAGATATATTTCTGCAACACTCTAGTCCAATGAAATGATGGCTGTACCATAGTCTATTTAACTAGTTGCACAATACTGACAATAATATTTGCTTCCAACTTTCATTGCTATTATAAATAGTGCGGTAACCAATGACCCTGCTAAGCCTTTGTGCATACTTATCTTTCCCTTGAAAGAATTCTTAAAAGTGAAATTTCAGAGTTAACATGAATGTGTACTTTGGCCTGCAGAAAGACTGTATCATTTTCAGTCGTAGCAGAATTATTGTATGAGATAGCACAATATGAAATACATGTCTATACTAATTTTTAAATATTTGTCTTCTGTAACCACACACACACACACACACACACACCTCCATTATACAAAGAGTATCTTTTAAAATACTGTGCTTATTTTAAATACTAGAGGCCCGATGCACGAAATTCGTGCAAGAGTGGGCCTTCCTTCCCCTGCTGCCTGCACCAGCTTCCCTCTGGCACCCAGGACCCAGACTGGCTTCCCTTCAGCCAAAGGCAGGCCCCTGGGACCCGAGCTTTCCTCACAGCCCCTGTTTCGTCCAGAAGGACATCCGGTCTAATTAGCATATTACGCTTTTATTATTACAGATTGTAATGTAGAAAAATATATAACAAAATCTATCATCTTAATTATTTTAAGTGTATACAGTTCATTGGGGTTGAGTATATTCACATGTTGGGCTTTCATCTTGCAAAATTAAAACTTTGTACACATTAAACAACTCCTCCGATATTCCTGATCCACCCCCCATACTCTTTCCCTACTAATCACCATTAGACTTTTTGTTCTATCTATTTGACTACTCTAGCTACTATATGTAAGTGAAATCATATAGTATTTGTCTTTTTATGACTGGCTTATTTCCCTTACCATAAGGCCTTAAAGGTAGCATGTGTCAGAATTTCCTTCCTTTTAAGGTTCAATATTTAAGGCTCCAACATCTTATAATCCATGTTTTGTTCATCCATCAATGGACACGTGAGTGCTCCCACCTCTTGGCTACTGTGAATAATGCTACTAAGGAGAACACTATGCTTATTTACCGTGTTTATGCTTATTCATAAACACAGTAAAGCCCTATGTTAGGAGTCCTTGGCACAACGCACTCTCATATTTCATTAAAGAGAGAGGATAATTCTACTTTATATGGTTTACAACTGGCTAGCCCAAAACTTGGCACTTGTGAGCACATCAGTGCATTTCAAAAAGCAAGCACGTGCTAGACAATAAAAATCAATCAATACTATCTCCACAGAGAGGCCAAGATGGGAAGGTCCACCTGCCACTTCTCAGCCTCTGGAGCTCCCATACTGGCAATGGAATCACTCAGAGTCACGAGTAGACGCAGGAACTCTTCTTAGTCTGACCTCAGGAGGTATCGGGCTCCAGTCTCTACAACATGAAGCCCAGTGGTCCACCCAGCTATGACACCCTCACCTCCCGTCACACAGGCTGCTCCCTGGGTGTTCAGATCACACTTCTTGGAGGCTGCCTCTGTTCCTCTTCCTGACCATATTTTTTACTTTATAACATTAGGGACTTTTCCATTATTTCTCCAGAGCAGGGATTCCTGACTTGCCAGAAAGCAGTAAAAGAAACCCAATTTTTTTTTGTCCAATCCTCTATGATTTCTCACTTATGGTTACTAACTGTCTACTATGACAGATGGCAGGTGTTATGATGCCTCTTGGGCAAAAGAGAAAACCAAGGCTCAGAGTGCATTTGTAATTTACCCAATGCCACAATGTTTGAATGAGCCAAATGTGGAACTTAAAATTTAAAGCTTATGTTCTCTCTATAAGTTTATGCTACATTTTACAAAGTCTCTTGTTGATTATCAGTCACTAACACCTACAACAGATAAAAACCACTTTTCTTCTCAGAAGATCAGGTTTACATACTTTGAGCACTTACTTCCTCTTCTCATTCAGAAATCTAGACATGTGTTTTTCTTCCTTTGGGCTCCCTGTAAGAACACATCCTCAATAACTAAATAAATCTGCCCTGTGTACTAATTTTCACTTGTTCAGAAAGGGACTATAGTTTGTTAGTGGGCAAGCTGGAAACAAAGCATGTTTTAATAACTTATTTTCTAAATTATTCATGAACTTAAAATGTACCATTAGCCACACTTCTGTGTGAAAGAATGTATAATTATACGATGAAAAATAAAACCAGTTTGGACTAGTCCATGAAACCTAAAAGTGCCCTCTGATTACACGGATCAAACAAAAGAGAGCAGCCGCATGGTTGCAACAAAAGAAATCCCCATCGCCCTGCCCTTGGCCAACGGTACCAAAGGTATTTCAAACAGGAGAGGCCCAACGAGAATGTTACTTATTAGCAGGTAAATAATTAGCTGAGTAAATACCTCAATACTTGGGAAGATTGAAGATGATAAGTCCAAAGAAATGATAAGGTAAAACTTACTAAATGTTCTAATTTCACTGATACATGCCACATAATAAGTCTTAAGGGGGAAATTAAAGCTGATTCCTAATTTCTTAGATTTACTTCTTGATTATGTGTTTGTTTTTTATCAATCTATGTATCCTATAATCAGAAAATGGGTTTGAAAACAGCATTATGGAATTAATTATGAATTAAATGGAATAATGCAAACTATTCTTAAACTTTAGAACATAATTCTATAATAATTAGAATTACATTTTCTGACCTCCATGAGCAATGAGCAAAATTTTTCTTAACTTTATGAATTCAAGTTCCACTTATAACTTTGGGGGGGGGCGGGGAAGATTTAAGTCAGTCTTTTAAATTTGATAACAAGAATAAACTTCTCAACAAACATCACCAAACAATGTGCAACCTGTAAGATTTTAATAAGTGTTTTTGTTTGGGGTTTACTACCACTAGTTTCTTGACAAACTCAGAACATCCTAGCAACATTCAACCCCTGAGAATTAGACCAAATATTGACCCTTTCCTGCTAGGCAGGCTCGAATAGGACCCCAAGACAAAGACGTCTTTTAGTACAAACATGAGCTCATGGGAACATACTAATTGATCTCATACAGTGCACTGCCCTACTTGTTAGTAGCAAGACCTTTCCCTTGCTCTACGCACATAACCCCCATTGATAGCCACGGAGCCTGAAGCAGGGAAGGAGCACCATGTGGTCTCCTGTAAAGGGGGAAATTTATGTCTGCTTTTGAATGTTCGCCGCCTGGCTCCCAGCCAATCCAATATGAACATCACCATTCATGGAGTCTTCTGTGAATTCCAGACTTTTGAAAAGGTCAACATTGAATGTGAAAAGAGGGAAATCATTATACTTAAGAAGGCCCAGACATGGAAAGAATATCATATAGTCCAGTACAAAACTGACAAAGAATCAAAAATATTCCGCTGTAGCTACCATGAAAATCCATGCAATAATAATTACCCTTTGGGGTGTTTATCATGTGCTAACCACTAAGCTAAGTGCTTTACATACATATCATCCCATTTCATTTTCACAAAAATTCTGCAGTGGATAGTATCCATATTTTGCAGGTAAGGAAAGTGAAACAGAAAGATAAACCGGAAGAGCCAAGATTGCAAAACTCTTGTGCTCTTGTACTACTACTAGAGACCTGATGCACAAAATTCGTGCAAGAGTAGGCCTTCTTTCCCCTGGGTGCTGGCACAGGCTTCCCTCTGGCACCAGGACCTGGGCTTCCCTCTGGCTACCAGCAGGCACCCAGGACCCAGGCTCTCCTCGCAGCCCCAGCTCTGTCCAGGAGGATGAAAGAAAGTCCAGGAGGATGGAAGGACATTCGGAAGAATGACCAGTCTAATCTGCATATTACACTTTTATTATTATAGATGGTATATCTACCATTAACTCTACAACATGGGCAAAGACATTAATTAAATATTTGGAAACAGCCTATTCCTTTGGAAATCATGTTTAAACTAGAGGCCCGGTGCACGAAATTCATGCACGGGGTTGGGGTGGAGGGGTATCCCTCAGCCCAGCCTGCACCCTCTCCAATCTGGGACCCCTTGAGAGATGTCCGACTGCCCATTTAGGCCCAATCCCGATGGACTGCTTGCCTGCCTGCCTTCCTGATTGTACCTAACTGCTTCTGCCTGCCAGTCTGATCAGCCCCTAACCACTTCCCTGCCAGTCTGATTGATGCCTAACTGCTTCCCTGCCAGCCTATTTGCCTCTAACTGCCCTCCCCTGCAGGCCTGGTCACCCCTAACTGCTCTCCCCTGCAGGGTTATTCACCTCCAACTGCCCTCCCTTACAGGCCTGGTCCCTCTCAACTGCCCTCCCCTGCTGGCCATCTTGTAGTGACCACCTTGTAGGGGGCAGGATCTTTGGCCACATGGGGGCAGCCATCTTGTGTGTTGGAGTGATGGTAAATCTGCATATTACTCTTTTATTAGATAGGATAGAGGCCTGGTGCACAGATGGGGACCAGCTGGTTTGCCCTGGAGGGTGTCCCGGATCAGGGTGGGGGTTCCCTTGGGGCATGGGTTGGCCTAAGTGAGGGGCCTGTAGTGGTTTGCAGGCCGGCCACACCCCTGGGCGACCCAAGTGGAGGCCCTAGTATCTGAAATTTATATACCTTCTACAATTGAAACTTTGTAGCCTAGAGCAGAGCCAAGCCTCCTGCTCGCTCAGTGGCTGCCGCCATTTCTGTTTGCATTTGTTTACCTTCTATAAATGAAACTTTTTAGCCTGGAGTGGAGGCCTAGGCCAGTTTGGGCAGACAGAAAGCTTGGCTTCCGCTGTTGCCTGGAAACCCAAGCCTCCCTCCTGCTCTCCGTGGCTGTAGCCATCTTGATTGGGTTTATTTGCATACTTGCTCCGATTGGCTGGTGAGCATGGCTTGTGGGTGTGGCTTGTGGGTGTAGCAGAGTGATGGTTAATTTGCATATTACTCTTTCATTATGTAGGATGTTATGCTACAATCTCATTTGATACTTTGTTTCCAAAGTTTTCTTGGCAGGTTTTTTTGTTCCTTTCTCAACCTCTATAGTAGGGACACTACTAGGTAAATACACCTTCAGGCTCATAAGTGTTCGAAGACTGCAAAATAATCATCAGTATGGACAGCACAGTCTTAAACCAAACAATCTGAGTGCAAGCATCTGCTATTTAAATTCACCATTGTCATTTTCTTTTGATATAATCATCAAACTTCCACCAACCATTGTCCTGACTGCCAGAGGCAGAACTCCCTTTCAGTGAGAAAGCTGTGGAGGAAATCTGTTCTCTCTCCCACAGCCCCTAACATGAATCTTTCCAGCAGACCAAACTGGGCAGCCAGTCATCACCCTTCGAACAGAGCAGGAGCTCCGTTTCTCAGTGCAGTGACCCAGACCTTTGGAATATTCCAAGATGTCGCAATCCTCTTGTTAAAGCTCCTCCACGGATCTTGTTAGAGCAACACTCCTAATCTGGTGATAATAATTATCAGTAATCCCTTTCAAATAAGAACACTTTTTCCCCAGGACTGATTCATAAAAAGCAGAATTGGTGTCCTGGCTGGTATGGCTCAGTTGGCTGGAAGTGTCATCCCAATTGAGAGTTCGATTCCCAGTCAGGGCACATGCCCAGGTTGTGGTTTGATCCCTGGTCGGGACACATACAGGAGAGGCAACCAATCCGTGTTTCTCTTTTCCTTTCTCTTATTTTTTCCTTCCTGCTCTCTCCAATAAATAAATAATAATTTTTAAAAAGTAGAACTGGTAGCTCTTGCTCCTGTATTTTTGCATGAGAAAACTGAATTTTGGTTTCTACTTTAATGTGCTCTCTATCCCCTTTTGACTTTTCCTTTATGGAATATTTCTTCCCCAGCAGTATTTTCTGTTGTTAACTTTTTTCCAAGTGCCAATGTCTTGAATGAACAGCTTGTCATATTGTCTAACTGACATTCTTTGGATTGTTGTAAGACTTTAAATTAAGCCAAAAATATCATTTCAAGCTGAAGCTGCTGAATTGATTTTTAATTCACTGTATAAAAATATAGAAATTATATTAATCCCTTTGAGTGCTAAAAATCTTCCATCAAATTTCCTGTGATGTACAAAGTTTTCTATTATATCATTTCCATACTTTTAATGTTATATCTTAATTTTAGCTATTTAAATAAGTATACACTTATTCATAAGTGAACATTTGTTCATTAAAATTATTCCAAAAAAAAATTTTAGTGTTTAAAACAAGTTGCAAATAATTGAGAGTTCTGAAGCTTAGCTGATATATAATTCATAAATCACGTGTATTGTGCAGATTCTAAGGAAACTGAAGGAGCCGGGACTGGGAAAACCAACCAGGAGCCAAGTGTTTTGATTTCCTAGGAGGCTGTTAGCAATTCACATACCTTCCTTGTGACTCAGGGAGTTTATGTAGAAACAAGGTAAAACACAGGACTAGTGGAAAATCCGATTCAATACTGGAAGACAAATTTTCCATGTTATTTTTAAAAATAAAACTGAACTTGGTGTTACCAATTATTTGAGAATCACCATGGAGTCAAAAGACTACCCTCTGAGTACCTACAACAATAAGATCAGCTCGTAATAAAAACAAATACATTCACTGTTTTTTTAATCAAAACCTCAGTATTTTCTATGTAAGCAGGATGGTTAAAAAATGAAATGATTGGTTAAACCATCCGTTTAGCTAAGTGATTTTTATTGAACAAAGTAAGTAAGCAGAGGATTTCACTCTTCAAAAAACTAGACTAAAACAGGCTGCTAACATTCATTGAGTACCCACCATTTTCGGCACTGTTCTGAAAGTTTAACAATTTAATCCTCCAACTAGACGGGCACTGTTCCCCATTTTATTCCCATTTTAGAGAGAAGGAAACTGATCCACAAATAGGATACATGCCTGGCCCAGAACTGCATGGTTATGAAGTAGCTTATTTTGTTCTAAAGCCAACACTGAATAAAACATAACAATATTTGATGATTCAGAAGAGTAGAATATTTAGTGCCAAAAACAGAATACTCTTTTGAAGCTAACGCATGACTGATTTAGAAATGCAGACATCATGTAGACATAGGATAAAAATCCCAAACCTTCCCACGGGAACCCACTTCCATTTCCCTCTGCTCCCTGCAAAGAGAGTGACACCCAGCAAACCTTGTGAGGACAGTGGAAACAGTTATGATTCTGATTTCCAAACAATGGATTTTCCGAATTCATAATGCTGATTCAGATAATATCAAATCTTTAATACATTTTAAAATAAAGATCTCACCCTAGTTCACCCCCACTTTCCCATCAATGAGGCAAATTTGACAAATATGGAGTCTGTGTAAAACATGAAATCCTAATAAACTTAAGTTACTGCACAATCTGTAAAATACTCAAATAGAAACTGGGGTGACTGTGAGTGAGGCAGCCCCAGAACTCTAAAAGTTAAATGAACACATGATAGGAGAGTTCAACAGCACACTTAGGACAGGAGAACACCTAGGACAAAATCCTCCGAGCAAAAGCAGAATGCAAGATTGGAAAACCAGAAAAGGGCTGGGCTGGATGCAAAGGAAAGCTGTGGTCTAACCAATGCTACTAACATAACCCAAAGCAAGCATGTGTGACGGCTACAGCTGGAGAATGTCAGTGTGATGTAGAGAAAAGAGAAACCCAAAGAGCCAGAGTTTGCCCGAGTTCGTTAGCCAAGCTGACAAAAAAGGGAGCCCTGAGCAGCTGCCGTCTGCACACTGGCCAAGAATAACCAGCTGGCAGAGACAGCCGTGCCAGGCTACCACTACTTGGTAGTAAAGACAACAATGATGGTAATGATGACAACACCCAACTTTTATTGTGCACTTAACTTTTTGCCAGCCACCAGGTGAGGCCCTTGACATACATTATTTCATTTAACCCTTGCAAACATCAATGAGGTATTATCCCTACAGCTTGAGGCAATTGAGTTACTGAAGCTTAGCAACTTGCCTAAGGTCACTTACATAGTAATTGGCAGAGTCATGAGCTGAACACAGATCTGAGTTCACAGTCTATGCTCTACTAATCTTTAAAATAATGTACCTAGAAAGACTGATGAGAGAATTACAGATATGAATAAATACTGTGTTCATAGATTGGAAGATGCAGTATCATTAACATTCAATTTTCCCCTCAACTGGTCTATAGATAGGTTCAATACAATCAAAATTACAGCAAAATTGTTCATAGAAGTTAATAAGCTGATATATATATATGGAAATACAAAGAAATAGAAAAGTCAAAACAAATTTAAACAAAACCATAGCCCTCGCACAGCCTAATGTCAACACTTAAACCTAAATCATCAAGATGGTGTGGTACTAGCATAAAATTAGACACATGGATCAATGAAACAGAATAAGGTCCGGACAGACCAAGCCATACATGATCAATACACTCTTAACAAAGGAAATTCAATGAGGAAAAGATAGTCTGTTTCACAAACTGTGCTGGACCAACTAGGCATTCATATGCAACTACCATGTGTACCTAACTCCACAGACAAAAACTAATTCAAAATAGACCTTGAAGTTCTAAATGTAAGAGAATCATTATAAAACTTCTAGAAGAAAGTACTAGTGAAAATCTTTGACCTTAGGTTAGGCCCATGGTCGGCAAACTGCGGCTCATGAGCCACGTGCAGCTCTTTGGCCCCTTGAGTGTGGCTCTTCCACAAAATACCATAGCCTGAGTGAGTCTATTTTGAAGAAGTGGTGTTAGAAGAAGTTTAAGTTTAAAAAAGTTGGCTCTCAAAAGAAATTTCCATCGTTGTATTGTTGATATTTGGATCTGTTGACTAATGAGTTTGCCGACCATTGGGTTAGGCAAAGGCTTCTTAAATAGGACCTCAAAAGCATGAACCACAGCGATAAGTGGGATTTCATCACAATAAAAAATGTTGGCTCTGTATGTACACTACACCTTTTCCTCTAGCCTGTCCGGTGGGGAGAATGTGCTAGTCTTCCATCCAGCACAGTCCAATCCACTTGGCAGCTACCTTGTTTCCCCTGCACGACCATAAACGGACATTCTGGTTTACACGCCCGTGTCCTGAGAGTTCATCTCCCTGGAACAGGTGTCAGTCTCCTTGAATGGGATGTGTTCATGAGACTCAGTTTCTATACCTTCAAAACTAGAAACCCGGCCCTGGGCCATGATGACCTCATCTAAGTCAGCAATTTCAATCTTTTTCATCTCATGGCACACATAAACCAGTTACTAAAATTCTGCAGAACACCAAAAATATATTATATTTTCCCCCCAATCTGACCAAATAAAATAAGTATAATTTTGATTCATTCACACCAGGTGGCTGTTGTTGTATTGGCTGTTGTCGTTTTTTTTTTGTTTTGTTTTTTTTATCTGACCATCTAAGGGAAAAGAGGTCAATGCCCCTTTCTAAACAGTCAGGCATTACATATTTTAAAAATCCTTGCAGCACACTAGTGTACCTGGCGTGGCACACCAGATGAAAATCGCTGACCCAAGTTAGCACCCCAATGACTCCAAGCCCACGCACTCAAACTCTATTAAAGTCTCTCTCCATTTGCCCATTTTTTAACTATAACAAAGAGTACTTTGGAATACCAGGGCTCTGTTTAAGAAGTCAATTAAAAATTCCCACACTGGCCCTAACTGGTTTGGCTCAGTGGATAGACTGAAAGGTCCCAGGTTCGGTTCCGGTCAGGGGCATGTACCTTGATTGCGGACCCATCCCCAGTGGGAGGTGTGTAAGAGGCAACTGATTAATGTTTCTCTCTCATCAATGTTTCTGACTCTCCCCCCCCCCCCCGTCTGTAAAAAAAATCAATAAAAAATATATTTTTTTAATTTCCCAAAATGATTTTTCTTTTCAAAGATACAGAAAGTTTGTTGCAGTCTACTGGAGTAGTTAACATTTGCTCCTATATGTGTCAGCAAGTCTAAGAACAAAAAGGACAGAGAACTTACTGGTTTAAAATGAAAACAAAGAAAGCCAGTCATGAATTAATAAAATCTGATACAGTGGAGGGGGGGGAAAAACCTTTGTGTGGTGTTTTTTTTTTTTTTTTTTTTTTCATTTTTATAAAGAAAAAAATAATGGACAAGCATGAAGGAAAAAAATGATCTACCATTAGTCTAATATCTTGTGATCATTTCCTAAATTAAAATAATAAAATTATGCACAATTGAATCTAACATTTTTTCAATAACAAAAACTATGGACATGGCTACTTTGAATCAGCCTGAAATACCAATTCTATTTACTAACTACTATTCAAATAAAACTGATTTCCCATAACTGTTAACAAACAGTCTACAATATGTTTGTCTTACTTAGTAAGCTTCGATGCAGAGGCCAAAAAACAAAAAACAAAAAAAAACGAACCACTGACATTTTTACAATCAGCAGATGGGGTACAATCTAATAATAGAAATTGAACAACGCTTTTTACCACCTGCTGGTGGTCTGCGTTTATTAGTCAGTGGTAAGAATTTCAATAATTTCTAAATAATGGTTACTTGGCAAATCTGTTGCATGAGGCCTGACATGATGGCAGGTGCCTGAGTGTGTGGGGTGGACCCCACAGTGCCGCTCAGCCTTCCTGATCCCCTCCGCCCGCCTCAATCCCTGCCATGTCAAGTCACTCAGCATCTGGTGGCAAAGGGAACAGCTGGGAGGCAGGACTGTCCGAGGACCACCTACACTAGGGCTCTCTCCTCCCAGCTCCACCCCCACCCCACCCACTCTTAAAAGACACTAATCCCTCTCTGCCCCATGATGTGCTTCTTTAGGCTCTCCCTTAGATCCCAGGATACCACCCCACCACAAATTCCTGCAATCTCACTCCCCCAGCTCAACTCATCAGTCACAAGCATCCAAAGAATGGGGCTGGGCTGGGGAAATCACCCTCAACTGTCCCTCCCTGAGTAAGCACAGCTTCTGAACGGCTCCTAGTTCTTTTCCCATCGGAGCCTCAGGGTGCTGTCTGAAATCGGGTATACAACGCTGTCAATGCTATTCAGGGTAGGGGAAAAGGAGGCTTACGATTGTTCGTATGGAAAATAAAACAATCATAAATAATAATACAAGAATAATATCTATGTTTCGTGTACTCACAACTGTACACCCACTTCCTGCCCCACCCTGTAGTAAATAACCTTGTATACAGCGTAGGCATTTGGGTGGCAGCAAAATTTAAACGTAAAATATTGCCACCTCATAGTAAATGTATTACAGAGTAAAACATTAGACACCCAACAAAAGATGGCCTCCAGTATGCAATCCCTCATACTGCTTAGAAGTAAAATGCATACATATAATTGAAATATAAATTGATGGTTGGTTGGTGTTAGCACACATCTACCCTTCCACCTTCCACATGGACAGCTGGTAAAATCATGGTAAATGTTCCCACTGGGGACTCACTAAAAGTGGCAGCATACTAAAAGCGTTGGTTCTGTCTACCACCTTCAACTAGGACCAAAAAAATCTATGTATTTTAGGTAGATTTTCAATCACAAAGGTGTGACTTTTAAAAAAAAATTTCTGCTTCACCTTCACATAAAAAAAATTCCATGAACTATTTACATTTTGTAAACTTTGAGAAGTTCTAAATACAGCACTTTTACTTAGCAACATTACTTCACTTCCTTGTATGTTTGTCTGCCCGTAGCACTTAGTGAGTTAGAGTATAGAAAATGAAAGAACAACTGCACTTTCAGTAAACAGCTAACCAGCACGTTTTAGGTATAATGTTAATATCATATTTCTGTACAACGTGATACCAGCCCCACCAGACATGGGGGCATTTCATTGGTAATACACGGAGATTATAATGTCAGTTATGGATAATATACTCAATTCTAAACATCCTAATGCTAAGGATTTTCTTGGTCAACCATGGGTAAAATAATTAAATCACCGATTTCTTAACTTTTAAGAACCTAATCATCTGTAAACCCCCTGAAATATGTGATCACTGCATATAATATTAAAGCAGGAAGGGGCAGGCAAGTCACCTAATGCAGCCTACTTATCAGCTACACTAAACTACCACCAAAAATTAAAATTAAAGTAAGATGTCTTGACCAAAGTCCTAAGGTAAGGAAAAAACACATCAGGCTAACTCCAGGCATCCTGACTCCACATGTTTCACTCCTGCTACAGCGTGTTGTCATCGTTAAGCGGAACTAGAGACAGCAACCCCTCTGTCCAGCCAACCTTGGCTGGAAAGCTTCAGGGGACCCTGACCAGCGAGAAGCCCTGCCTCCCCCAATACCTGCGGGGTGAATAGGGAGCCATTCCCAGGCCCAACCTGAGAGAGAGAGAGAGAGAGAGAGAGAGAGAGAGAGAGAGAGAGAGAGAGAGAGAGAGAGAGAGAGAGAGAGAGAGAGAGAGAGAGAGAGAGAGACAGCGCGAGCGAGAGAGCAGGAAGCACTGGCCCCTGGCGGGAAGCAAAGGAGGAAGCCAAAAGGCCTCAGGTGGCACCAGGGAGGAAGCCGGAGAAAAGCCAGCTCCTCTCCCCAGGCTACCAGAAGGAAATGAGTTCGCTGGGCTGAGGTGAAGGAAGGGTCATGCATCCAGGTGTCTGCTTTTCTGAAAGGAACTAAGGGATATAATTTTCCCATAAATACCTAGGGATGTTGTAGCACCATCAATAGGAAGTCTTGGCTTAAGGAAAGAGCTATGAGGTCCAGAAAGCCAATTAAAAAAATAAACCTTTGAAACAAATCCATTTGTTCATTAGATGCTGACTGACTCACTGTTCTTTTAAAACGGAGGAGGGGGGATGGGGAAGGGGGAAGATGTGATCTGAAAGCCATGAATGAAACTGTCAACTCCATTTTCCCTCATGGGAGATAAACACCGTGACCTGTCAAAGGTCTTCCTTTTTCAGCAAGCCAGAATCTGATACCTCAATGTCTAGGCAAGAGACTGGCTTGACTGGAGTGGCTCAGTGGTTGAGCATCAACCTATGAACCAGGAGGTCACGGTTCGATTCCCAGTTAGGGCTCATGCCCAGGTTGTGGGCTCCATTCCCAGTGTGGGGCATGCAGAAGGCAGCCGATCAATGATTCCCTCTCATCATTGATGTTTCTATCTCTCTCTCCTTCTCCCTTCCTTTCTGAAATCAATTCGAAAAATATATTTTTAAAAAACAAGAGACTGAACTCTCTAATAACAGTGATTAGGAATATGAATTCTTAGTAAGAAAACAACAAGTAGGCTTAATAATTTTGGCAATTTATATGTCTAACAAAAATTCTCAGCAGATATGTTATGTGAGAGTCATATTTTAAACAGTTTACTTAACGTTAAATTGGGCTTTACAATGCTTGTTCAAATCTAAAATTCCTCTTTAAAAATAAAATCAATTTTTTTCTATCTGCTTTTAGAAAGTAGATCACAACTAATACTAATTAAGATAGAGAATTTACTAATAAGTCTAAAATAATTTTTCAGAAAAAGTCTAAAAATAGAAGAAAATGTAAACCTGAAATATAAACTATATTCCACACAAGGAGAAAATATCTTGTGGTAAGTACCATAAGGGGCAAAATTTTTCAAAGGGCAGATCTAAACTAACATCAACTTATTCCCTCTAAAAAAAAAAAAAACTAAAAAAAAGCTTTTAACCTTTTAAAATATTTGTGCTAAATAAAGTGGACAAATGTTTTTAATATAGGATATTATCAAAAACTTCAAATTCTGCCATAAAATACTAGACTGAAACAATGACAACATGACTGAGTATCTTCAACCTCAGAATAACATAAAAACAACTCTCGATGCAACTATACTCATTTCATTTGAGCTGTTCACTTGTGAAGCAAATATGCTTTAAATTCTATTTCAATATATTTAATTATTCTTAATACATGTTTGCCTAAATAAACTACAAATACTAAAAAATATTCCAGCTGTTTTATCCCAAAACAGCTAATCTTTACTAGATTACAAATAAAATAAATGAAATCAGTATCTTTCATGACATCTTTTTCAAAACTACTGAGCCTAAACATGTTTTTTGTGTCACTAATTCAAAAGAAAGTTGATTTGCAAAGAGAAAATAATTAAGAATATAAATGCAATAATTGTGATGGTTCTAACCTACGAACAAAATTACTCATTTTTAGTTATTGTTATATTTATTATACAAACACAGGTTTATATGGAAAATTTGTGCTTCAATATGACTTTGTTTTTTAAATAAAAAATTTCATGTATGTGAAAATTGTGTAGAGAAAGTGAGCTATTTTATTTTAAGTTTTATTTTTACCATTACACAAGGCATTTCTATATGATATATGATGCTATGTCTCAATAAATTATAAGCAAATGCACTCTTTGATCAACATCCTTTCACAAATGGAAGGATTGAGAGAGAGTGACAGAATGCTTCTATTTGGGGATGTCACTGCATTAAAAATTAGCAGAAACCATTCTGGTGACAGAAATAGCACCTGCCACTAATAGCCCCTCAGAACAGGATCTGGCCTCCTATTAAGTCTGTGAGAGACCAAAGAAAACACTTAATGGAAGCATATCTCTTCCCTCTGCTCACGAGTGGTTTCCGCCAGCAGCATTTGTCACAGCTGTTATACCAGAGAAAGAAAACCTGACTGCACCACACAACAGAATGATCAAAAGCAAACCCTGAAAAATGGAAAACTAATTCTTTATCTGCCAGAATATGAGAGGACTCCAAAACTGATTGTAGAGGTATATTTTGGTCAAGGTTCCTCATGATGTCTTAGAAGTTTAATTGCTTGATCAAAGTACTGTTGAACAAACACAGAGGCAAAAAATATGCTGAAAGGTTTTACTATTTGTTTATTAGTATTCTCACCATGTTCCACCATTTGAAGCCACTTACAAAATTATAGCAAGATACTGTAATTTAGAAAGAAGGCTGTGTTAGAGACAGTGTGGTGTAGGTGGGAGATGAGGGGGCATAGGCTGCAGAGATGCTCACTATCAGATCTGTGTGACTCTGGGTGGCCTTGGACAAGTCTCTCTGCACTCACTTCCTCATCTGTAAAATGGGATAATGACACCTCGTGAGCCTGTTGTGCAGATTAACTTAACATATATATGCACTTAAAACAGTACCTGGCAAGTACTGTCAGTCAAAGATAGTAAGGTGAGGCAGGGAAAAGGATAGAAAATGGATCCATAAAAAAGGCCAAGGCACACGGCTCTCTACCATGTGCTCTGTATTTGAGATTTGTTTCTATTTTATCCATATTACCAATTACATCAAGGTGTAAATTTTTAAATTTTACATTTTGGGCACTTATCCCCTATTCTATGTTTACAGGACAAGACAGCTTTGGTGTATGACGTCTCCACTAACCAATTTAATTATGCATTGTAACATGAGTTTGCCATATCTTTCCAAAAAGGAGTATGACCGATTCAGGCCATTTTGACAGCGCTGTAGAAGTGCTCCGCTTTTAGAACTGGGTGAAAGGTCTGGACACCTGCCCTTTAAAGATGATCCCCACAAACGGGAATGGAAGATACCCATGGAGCCCAAAACCTCAGCACCTCTGCCTCGCCTAAGTTTAGGGCATGAGGCCATTTCAGAGGACAGCGAGGGTGCAAATGAGGTTAAACTGGAACAGCTCACCCGAAAGTAACTTACAAAATGCCGTAAACATCTGATTTCTCACTCTTTCTAATGTATATGTTTTAATTAGTGATGAACTCCAACAATGTGATCAACTATATTAAAATAAAAAGCACTGCAAAATCATATAAAATGCATTTTAATCTATTAACAAATATTTGCTAGCATCTAAACAGACACAAGACATTTAGGACACGAGATTATTCCATATGTTTTATGTATTTGATAATAAAATGATGGAAGTTCATGGCCTCCTGCCCCAACTCTGAACAAAATTAGGATTGAGAAATTTATTTTGCTTTTCCTTTCTTCCTCCACTTTCCAGGAAAACTTACGATACTAATAAAATGTGTGTACCGGGCACTCCTGAGTTTTGACCAATAAATGCCCTTCAAAGAGTAGTTTCTCTTGTTGTCATAGCCCCACTGCCACGTCCCTAAAACTACCCGCTGACTTAGCTCCAGTTTCACATCCCCAGTTAATGAACTCGGTCCATGACATGAGGTGAACCCGAACTCACAGGGAGCGAGGAGTTAACGAACTGATGAGAATGTATGGACCTTGGGAGACTGCTTCCCTGATATATCCCAGCTCCCTATAAAATCAAATGAATGCAGAAACATTGCTTGACACTCCAGGAGAAGGGTGAAACTTGTGTTTCTCCAGGCCCTTACACATGGCCCACATGGCACAAAGAGGAGGCTGCAATTATTCTTCAGACTCAGGCAAGTAGAGAGGGTTAGCAGAGCCCCCAGGGCTACGGCATGTGAGAACACGTATTCCTTTTCCTAAAGTATTATTGTAGATATAGGGTCCTACTGCATAGGGTTCCACAGCACTGCATTGTAATCACTGTGATCGCTCATTATAAACATTCTGGCGGTTTATTATCAGGCCTTATCTATGAAATAAATAGCACCAAAAGAATCTACTATCCACGCGCAGGGATCCTGCAGGTGTTGGTAGCTAGCAGGAAGCATTCAATGAGCCTCAATGTGCCAGTCTGATTAGTCTATGTCTCCCTGGATTTCAAATTTCATATACCCAGGAATATATTCTAAGTAGAAGACACTGTTTTAATGTTCTGGTATACCTTTCAGGATCTATATAAAAGTATGTAGAGTATAGCTTGTTGACAATATGTCGTTTGTATTTAGTTTTAGAATTCTCTCCGACCAAAGATCTTTACAATTGAATTAAATTGAATTCTAATTTCACAAGGCCCTAAAAACCAAGTACAAATGCAGTCTTGTGAGATGCCGGGCAGAGAACCCACCTACCAAGTAATGTCCAGACTCCTGACCCATGGAAACTGTGAGAAAATAAATGAGTGCTGTTTTAAACCCCTTAAAAAAAAGTACAATTTAATAGCTAAGATTTGGAAACAGCCCAAGTGCCCCACAGCAGATGAGTGGATAATAAAGCTGTGGTACATTTACACCATGGAACATTATGCAGCTGTAAAAAAGAAAGAACTCTTACCATTTGCAATAACAAATACCTCACTCTGCCTCACTGTCTTTGGAATGTTCATGCTTCTGTGAATTCCCCATATGTACATATAAAACTTTGATTTTTTTCTGCTGTTAATCTGCCTTATGTAATTTTAATAATTCTACCAGCCATAAGAACTAAGGGAAAGTTTCTGCATTCCAAACATAGCATAATACAAATTAGCCAAACTTATCATATTTTATTTTTTATTAAATCATACTTATTGTATTAAATCATGACTTTTCTAAAGGTTAGTGGACATCATCACTGATCTCCATTATGAGCAACGAATACAGAAAAACTTGTGCTAACTGATATTTTATCAGTAAAGCCACCGAGGAATGCAATGGAGAAATTAAAGTCGTTTATCTGCAGGGCTCCAAGCAAAAAGAACGGGAAGCTATTGCTTAAAACCCAAACTCCCCGATGGTTTTTAATCAAGGGTTTTTAAAGGCAAAGACTGAGGGTTAAGGGTTTGGGGGAACAAGAATGGAGAAGTGCTGGGGGACCAAGTTTTAATTGGAGGACCTTGATGGTAAGGGGCTTCAGCACCCATCTTCCTGGACAGTGTATTCTTAGCTGCTTCTGAAAGGGTTTGGGGTCCAAGTTCCAGTAATATCCCAGTCCTTTGGTTCCATGGGGTCGGGTTCCTAGAAGTCAAAGTTCTCTTCTATGTGCATGCTTCAGCTGCATGGCTTGCAGTTTTGGTGAACTGTATCTGAAAAGCAACTCAGTTATCTCGTCAGAGACAGGATAGCACTAGCGGTGGCTCTGCGGTCACAATTACTTGTCAGTGAATCACATATTTTTTAATGAAACCGTCAGCTCTCTGCCACCTCCCCCAACCTCTTTTCCCCCAGTTGCTGAATAAGAACGCTTTCACTTTAATCATATCCATGTACACACTTAGCACTAGATCTGCCGATAAGTCATCATTCAATTAGTGTTCGTCCCCAGAAAGAGACACAAATCAAAGCATTAGTCTCTAAATTTTTAGAGTCTAAAAGATCCCAGGTGCTCTGTACATTCCTCAAAAAAGGTTGTAGATAAATAGCTCAATGCATTAAACACATCAATACTTGTAACTTACAGGCTCTAGAAATTACAAAGCAATTTCTCATAATTGTATTAGATCTCTTAAATTTTGGAATATCAATTTGACATACTGAAATTACATAAAACACCATGCATTGATTCTTAATTATAATTTTAAATATTTGATTAGGCCTCATCATCATTATTTGAACTCAGAGTCGTTTTCTGATAACAAAATGTTTCTAAAAATAGGTCAGAAATACTTTAAAAAATAGCTTTATGTAAGCAAAAGATCAAGAAATTGTTGTATATGCTTCATTAACAAGTAGAAAATTAACAGGTACTAAAATGATATTTACGGAGCCCTACTATGTGTCAGGCAGTCTGCAAGGGTTGGCTTAATATCGTGAACAAAATGGGCACTGTCCCTGCCTCCAATGTTTACAGTCCATTGTTAGTGTCTATGAACTGCCTATTGAAGTCTCTATTCTGTTTTTCCACTGAAAAGAATACCGCTAGTCTTGCCAATTTATATAAACATTTCGTATATTAAAGATCGTAACATTTTGTCATAAATAAAAATTCAAATACAGTGGAACCTCAGATCTCAAACATCTCTCATCTTGAACAATTTGCTGAAGAACCTGACAACCCTTTTATGCTGATTCCAAACAAAGGATAGAACCCATGAGTATGAGTCATTTTATCACTAGACCTTTTTTTGTTAACATCTCAGGAAATTATGCTGTGAATATTTTTATGGTTTTTTTGCTTTGATTGATGCTTACTATTATTATTAAACTTTTATTTTTTTACTGTACATTTCCGTTCCTTTGTTACTTTTTTTTTTTTTTTACATTTCATGTCCTTTTTGTTTTTACAGTGTTTATTTATAGATTAAACACTACATTAGATATGTACTGTATATAAGAAAAGTTAAAACAGGGACTCATTTGGGGGTCTGGGACAGATGAATTCAATGTAAGAAAATGCTTTGATTTTCGAACAGCCTTTGGGAATGAAGTAAGTTCGAGAACCGAGGTGCCACATAAATCTAAACAATTACCGAAACAGGTCATAAAATAATTCTTAAGCATGAGTAAATATGCGCTGTGCAAATACTATCTAACAGTGTGCTGCTGTGCATCTCGTCCCAAACCTGCACTGAGTGATGCCAAGTTGGTAGCCTAACGTAGACCATGGTAAACGCATTTACACCACGGGAAAGAGCAGATGCTACAGAAACCAAGATTTTTATCCCAGAAGAACTGGTTGTCAAATATGTATCAGCACACTGCTGCCTATTATTACAGTGATTATTATAATAAATCATCTTTAATGTCTTTCCTTTTCACAGAAAAAAAAAAAAAGACATTCAAAATGTTAGTCCTCTCTAGTCTATTTGTCTCCAGGTGATACCTATACATACACACTTGACAGCCAACCTCAAGTTCCTTTTCAAAACCATGTCCCTAAAGGACCACATACCTCTGTCTATGATTGTGTCAGGGGCCTTGCTTGTCCTGTGCTGCCAAAGCCAGACAGATTCAGCATTCTTTAAAAATAACCAAAGGCTAATCTGCCACGGTTCAATATGGAGGCTGCCTTACGGAGATAAAAGCGAGGTGCCAAACTGTCATCAGATACAGTCCACACAACTCTCAAAACTGTTTTGACCTTCTGATATCACTTAGCAACTCAAGTCAATATCAAACAGGCCCCCAGCCGCTGTACCTGAAACACAAATATTAAACTTGCAAAATAACGGTCAAGTGCTCAAGTGCCTTCCAACTGCTCCTTGCATGTCTGATGTTAGGAATTAATACAATAAATACATAAGTAATGTGTTCAAGGGGGCCAGCTAAATGTTTCCATTCATGTCCCAAGTGTGGCTTGAATGAAGCTTGCCAGGAAACGAGGCTGAGCCCTCAAGTCTTCCCCTACTTGGTCAGGCACAGGAGGAAGAGGAAGTGCAGCAGAGGCACTTGGGTGCTAAAGGGCATTCTTAGGGCAGCATCATTAACTGTAAAAAGCATTCAACCAGAATTAGAATACCTGGGCTCCAAGTCTGATTCTAAGCAGTTCTATGAGCTTAATATCTCTGAGCCTAATTTTTCTCAGATTTAAAAGGCAGGAGCTATTTGACACAATCTCAGCTCTATGACTCTGCTCTATTTTTCAGAATAAATGTGCTCTCACTACAAAAAGAATCTTTCCTCTCTGCCTATGTTCCTGTGATATTTACATATCATATAAATAGAAACATTTATGTTAATGTGCAAATATGGAAATCTTATGGATCATGTCTTAAGTCTCCAGCTTTTATATTTTTAGAGTTCATACTAATACAAAGGAATATACTTCTTCCATGTCTATATTTTCTTTTCTTAAATATATTTTTATTGATTTCAAAAAAGAAGGGAGAGAGAAAGAAACATCGATGATGAGACAGAATCATTGCTCGGCTGACTCCTGCATGCTCCCCACTGGAAATCAAGCCCTCAACCCATGCATATGCCCTGATTGGGAATCGAACCATGACCTCCTGGTTCATAGGTGGACGCTCAACGACTGAGCCACGCAGGTACAGTCTTTGTGTACTTTCAAAGCTGAATGCAGAGCTGCCATCAAACAGAAAGAATTTAATAAACGTGGATAAACTGTACATAAAGAAATCTAAGAATTTTAAGTCTACAAGATTACTGTAGTCTCATTATAATAAAAAGTTAATGAAAATTTAATATGCACATGAGCCTTTTTTAAAGAGAAAAGGAGGACCTCTGCCTCTGGGTGTGATGGAATAACAGGGACTGGATTTACTCTTCTACTTTATACAACTCTGAAAAGAAAGACAAAATGTATGAAACCACAGTTTTTGGACATGAGACAATAGACAGACAGATGGGAATGATCTCTGAGAAAAGGGAGACACTACAAGATGAACCCTATCACCCAGCGTACTGCCTGGATGGAGTTTCCAGGCTATACTGCAGGGGCTGGGGGACAGGGGCAGCAATCTCCCTACATGAAGGAGACAGAGGTAATCTGAGGGGGTCAAGGCAATGAGAGTTTCCAGGGCAGATACCGAGAAAGAGCTGCACAAGAGCCAACTCTAGGAATCGGCAAGGGGTTGCAGCTTTATCTGAGTACGGTGTACATACGTGCAAGGAGACTACCAGAAGTCCTGTAAGAACCACCAGAAAAGAGCAGGCCTCAGTAGTAGGGGAAAAAATTAGCCCGAGGCTAACAGAGCCTGTCCAGCTCCTGCCTAACAAAGCTTAAAAAAGCAAATCTTGAAAGGATAAATCTATTCTAAGTACTTAACTCTATTGCAAAAGAAAGCTCCAAAACACTCAAACAGCACAGTAAAAAAAAAATCAGCACCCTCCTAAATAAAATTAGCAATGGCTGACATCTATATAAAAAAAAAAATCACCAAGCATGCAAAATAAAACCGGGAAATATAACCCTTAATAAGGAGAAAAGGTAATCAAAGGAACAGACTTAGAAATGACACAAACAATAGAAGTAGATAAGGATATTAAGTGACTATTATTAATGTACTCCATATGTTCAAAAAGATAGAGGAAAGCATGAGTATGTTAAGAAGAAACACAGAAGAATTTTAAAAGACCTAAACTGAACTTCTAGAGATAAAAAAAAAAAAATAGATTAACAAATTAGACACTACAAAAGAAAATATTAGTGAACCTTAAAACAGAATATTTTACTGAGCTTAGTTAAGAAAATGAATTCAGAAAATCTTAAAAGCCCTAAGCCCTCAGCAGAAATTCATTTATTCAATCATTTTAAAAACAAAGTAATTATTGAGCATCAACAATACACCAAGTACCATGATCAGCACAAAAAACATTTAAAAGGCTTAAATAAAAAAAAAATATTTTCTACTTGGTTTTGCAAATTTCAAAAGTATTCAACATTCCCTTACCTAATGATCCTAAAAATAAGAATTCGATTTGTTTTTCTCAGACCCTCTACTGTATTTCCATATCATCTCAGTATTAGGTACATTCCGGGGTTAATCCTGGGGTTGCATTTATGTTCAATCACATAAAAAGAAGTTTTACTATACTAGGGCTCTATTATGATTTCTTTATTCCTACTTGTCAGAGAAATAAACCTTTATGATACAAGCTAAGGAATACAGGACACACTGGCATCGCCAGGCCAAAGATGTAAGAACACTATTCCTAGGATCCCTTATTCACAGTGCATGTACCACCTTCATTGTTCCCTAATTCACCTTGCTGATTTTCCCCAACACACTGAGATCTCCTAAAGGAAAGTAAGACCATCTTTTTCATCTTTGTGTATGTCATGGGCACTCAATAAATTTTTATGTAATTTGTTAAATAAATGAATTAAAAATGGAGTCAGATAAGGAACAAAACCAACAGGGACTCTGGCTAAGGACAGCACTCCTTAGAGACTGTTATTACATTCCTTTGTCTGACCTATTCAAGTGAGTGCCTTCTCGCCCCACTGGATTTCGCCTAAGAAGACAGCCTGCGAGTATATGACCAAATCAGAGGCTGAAAAATGATAGCTGAGATCATAATGAACCAACTCAGTTATAAACGACCACACAAACCATAAGTCCGTAAATTGTTTATGAAAGTGCCAGATGGTCTATTAAGTCAATGTCACCTAATACCACAATGTTGCTTATAAATGATGCCCATCAGAATCACATGGAGGAAGCTTTTCCCAAAAACCAGCATTGTTTCATCATGTCATCCAGTACATGCAAATATTTAATAATGCTCTTCTCATAAACTTCCTACTTTACTTATGGTGTTAGTGTTTATGCTTATTGCAGAAGTAACAGATAACGTTTTTAATGTTTTAAAATATATTTTTAATGATTTCAGAGAGCATATGGGAGAGGGAGAGATAGAAACATTGATGATACAGAAACATTGACAGGCTGCCTCCTGCATGACCCTACTGGGGATTGAGCCTACAACCAGGCATGTGCCCTGACTAGAAGTGAACTGGTGACCTTCCGGTGCACACAGGATGATGCTTAACCAACTGAATCACATGGGCCAGGTTATAGATATTTTTTAAATGTCAAATAAATACTGAGATTTAAAATAAAAAAGTTAACCACTATTAACAGGTTAGTTTATATCTTTATATCTCTACCTATGTTTCAATATAGATCTTTCACTTTGTTTTTATAAAAATAACATATACATTAGTCTTCTGCCTTTTAATTTTCTTTCATAATATATTGGAGAAATGTTATCAGTTAATACTTAAGAGATCTAACTTGCCCAGCCAATGTGGCTCAGTGGTTGAGGTCAACCTATGAACCCGGAGGTCAGGGTTTGATTCCTGGTCAGGGAACATGTCCAGGTTGCAGGCTCGACTGCTAGTAGGGGGCATGCAGGAGGCAGCCAATTGATGATTCTCTCTCATCATTAATGTCGCTCCTTCTCCCTTCCTCTCTGAAATCAATAAAAATATTTTAAATATATTTAAAAAACAAAATAAAAGCATCTTTTAAAAAAGAGAGATCTGACTCATAATTTTTATTAGTTGCTTAACATCCCAAGGCATGGAAGTATCAAAATATATTCAGCTATCCCCTCCTGATAGTCATTCAGGTTATTTCCAGTGCCTTAAAATTTTAAACAATGTGACATTGAATGCTACCTGTAAGAAAGCTGAAATGTTGGTGGGTTAGAGATGTGCCTCCAGCAGCAGCCTTCTTTACTCAAAGATGGTAACACATCACATGGCACAGAGCCTGGGATTCCTCTTTCCCCACATCCTGGCCAGTACTGGATGTTACACTAAATGCTTTTGGAAGATGATGATAAGAATAAAAATGGTTGATAACTTTTAAAAATACTACATCTAACTTACTTTCTAAAATTCTTTAAATTTCTCCACAGACTTACCTACTGTCAAAAATTTGCCAGTTGTCTCCAATTTACCAATGGACCATGCTGTAGAAATGTACTTGCAAGTTCCAAACAAAAATTTAAAATTTCTCTAAAAATTGCTACTTAAATGAAGATGACTAGTATATAATCCAGGCTAATGCAAGGCTAAAAATGGTAAAACAACAGCATTATTGATGTCCAATATACACTGGTGTTTTGGAGTCAAACTAGAATACTACTTAAAATATATAACACGGGATCCATTAAAAAAAAAAAAAAGTTTAACAGAAACATACAATTAGCATGTTCCTATTGCAAACACACTTTCCAAATCACATCCTTCCCAACCACATATCCACCTGCTATTATCATAGAGAGAACGGAGGGGACAGGGCCAGCCAGGAGAAACACAACTGAGCAAGGAGGGAGGTAAGGAAGGGCAGGTACAATGTATGTATGGAGACCCAAAAGATGAGAAATGGAGTCAGGCCACCATCTATCTGAAAATCTCTGTCTCCCAACTTCCCAGAAATACCTGGAGGTACTCACCCCCACTCCTCTTTTCCAGGCACATTTCTCTCCACATACCTACCTCCCACCTGCCTCATGCCCATTTGAAGAGTGAGCAAATCCAAACTTTCCATCCCTCCCACTGCCACTCCTACTCTCTAAGTGTGCTAGAATCGAGGTCACAAAGCCTCGTATTCTCCTCTACCCATTCCTAAAGCACAGCAGGAGGGAAGTTTCCAGATTCAAACAGATCCTGAGAAGGCGGGCCAAGGGGAAGGGTGAAGTATGGGGTGGTCAGTGGCCCAGATCCACTTGCCTGCAGCCTGCCCCTTGCAGTGAACTAGGAAATAGCCAGATATCCCTGTGCTGACCCAAAAGCTGCAGCCAAATTGCCAAGAAAACCTTTTAAGGTGGAGGAATATTTTAATTGCATGTTATACCTCCTATTTATATTAAGCCTAATTATCTTCTTAAAGCTCCGGAATAATGATGAGCCTGCTGCATGCAATTTATCATCGCTGACATAATGCTGGTCCCTAAAATCCATAAACATCAATCAAATGCAACACTGAAAACCCGACATGCCCCACACTGCATGTCTAGAAAAGCACTGCCATCACTACTTCTATTTCTGCTATTGCTTCACTTACTCCACTCATTTCTTCTATATTGTATTATTTTCCTTACTAATTCTTTAGTAAGCCATGGCTTTCTCATGAAATGACGTACAGGGAGCCAAGGAAAGCATCTCTTCTATCTACCCACAAGAAAAAAAAGTACACTGAACATCTCGAGAACCAGAAATCAGGAGGCCTCAGTTTAGATCTTGCTTTTTTTTTTTTTTTTTTTTTCTCTTTGTTGACCCTTCTCTGGACTTCAGTTTTCTCAAGTATAAAATGCAAGGACTAAAAATCAGCACACTCCAAATTCCTATCTTTTTCATATATCTACCACAATCGACGGTAGTTCTCAAAGATGAGCAGATAGGAGAGTTGAATCAGGCCTGACATAGAACTAAAGTTCTGTTATTTGGGGGAGGGCGGTGTTAGACAAAGATATTAAAAACAAACAAACAAACAAAAAAAAAACCACACAAATCAAAACAGCTTAACCAAACCCCCAGGATAAAGAGTCTTCAAAACTGAGACCACTGAAGACTATAACCCCTAGACCTGAGGAAGGCTGTAGCTCCATCTCAGATTCAAAGAATGGCCAACCAGGAAGTCTCTGTTCACATTCATTTCCAAAGTGAAGAATTACAAGTACCATGAAAGAAATCTCCCAATCAGCCAGAGATGGGAGAAGGAGGCTGGGAGAGGACAACATTTAGGTCTTTCCTCAAGTTGGGTAGGTCCTCATTTAACCAGACACAACAGAAACCCGGGCCTAAACATGCAAGAACAACGCACAGTGATTAAGACAGATAACAATTTAAAACTTCCAAAATGTAGTCACTTGTATACACTCTAAGGTACAAAGTTTACATATCATTAATGCATGTGATGAGGGTGGAAAAACTTTTAAAATTATGAATTTCTGCCAAAGTTGTACTTCAATCAATGTTACAGATAAACCTAATCCCTCAAAGTACTGTTTAATTCAGGACCATCCTATAAAATAAAAGGCTAATATGCAAATTGTCCCCTCTGGTGGGGGTTCCAAGCACCAGGAGTTTGACTGCCTGCTATGACATGTGCCAACCACCACCGGGGGGCAGCTTGAAACGATGCAGCCAGGGGAGGAAAGGCCCGGGCCAGTAGCTGGAAGGCACTGATCAGCCCTGATTGCAGGCCAGGCCTGGGGACCATCCCGTGCATGAATTTCTTGCACTGGGCCTCTAGTTAATAAATAATACTTTTGAAGACTAGTACAAGTAATGAAATACAAACACAGCCAATGATTGCAACCCATATCAAAAGCTTTGAAGGCATTTTTTAAATCAATAATAGTTTCTGGAAAAAAATAATAAAGCCCACGAATATGACGCTCATTTCAAAAATAAAAAAAAATGAGGTATATGTCATAAACAATAAATGGAAAGTATGTCAGAAAGTGATGCCAAGGGTAACCAGACAGATTCTATCAGTATAAACTGATATATTCTCAACTCAACAAAGGATATAACATACTTGCTGGCACACACTCAATAAATGTTGTCTAAATGAATAAATGATGAATTAATTCATTAAGTATTCTATGATGGGGAACCTTGGCAAACCAAGCATTCATTTTAATTTACCGGTATAAGCCATCCAAGACTAGCTAGCTAACAAAAGACCCAAGAATGAAAAGCATATCTCCTGATTATTCGTCATTGTCTCCTTTACTGCTGGAATTTCTAGAATTCAAGAGAAATTATAATTTTTAAATTGGATATAAAACTCAATAATCTATTCAATTAGAAATTAGTGTCTTATAAACAGTCAACTGTTAAGTGATTTATATAATCCATACAATTACTTTCTTTTCTTAAAATTATACATTTCTGAATTTTGTAATTAAATTTAAAAATACCAATATAATAATATTAACCAAAACTCATAAGAATAAAAAGTTGCTTAAATGGTTTTATGATACTGTTTATCACAACTGCATAATAGAATACATCATTAGTTATTAAATATGTTTTAAATAATAATGATATTAGAAAATGCCATAATATATAGTGAATTAGCAAGAAACTGAACTTTATATACAGTAGCCCACATTTTTTAAATATATTTTATTGAATTTTTACAGAGAAGAAGAGAGAAAGACAGTTAGAAACATTGATCAGCTGCCTGCTGCACACCCTCCACTGGGGATGTGCCCACAACCTTGACCGGAATCGAACCCGGGATCCTTCAGTCCCCAGGCCAATGCTCTATCCATTGAGCCAAAAACGGTTTTGGCAAGCCCACATTTTTAAATGTTAATATATTCAGGAAAAAAAGAGAAATGGAAAATAAAAAATGTCAGGATATTAATGTATTTGGCTCGCTAATGAAACTACAGATTATTTTTATACATTTTATTTTTCCGAAAATGTTAGCAAGTTTACATCATACAAAAAAATTTTTTCCCCACATTCCACCAAGCACTTACATAGTTCATCCTTCTCCACTGAGTAATACAGAAATTACATCTTTAGTCAATGGGATAGTTGTCTAAATGTAAAACCCTGTAATTTTAAGAACTGCTTCAATTAACAATGGTTGGAGTTTTCCCCTCGAGTCACTAAATCCTCAGCAGCCAGCAACATAAGTTTTCACTAAAATTTATAGATTATGGATAGCCCAAAACCACATTAAATATAATATAAACCATACTTCTCTCCCTCCTAAATATGTACCTCTACCAGTAACTCTAGAACATAGTCAATGAATATCTACTTAAAGTAAGCCTATTCACCTCTCACCACATGCATTACTTAACTTACACTTGTAATAACTTTAAATGCATATAAAAAAGGGCCACAATTCTCTACAGTGGTTTCCAGTCAGCCACCCAGTCAATGCTAGCAGGGGTTTCCTCAGCTATAAAATTGGCTCTTATGTTACTTGTCTCAAAGAGTTGGTATAAGAATCACCTTACATCAAGTATGTAAAGATATAAGCAAGTATGGTGCTATCATTATTATGACCATCGATCTAATTCAGAGTCCCTACACCGGGTGAAGAGTGTCCTATTCAATCTTTACATTTGCTGAGTCATGCCTAAAAGTCATTTCTCAATACTAAATCCTGAGGCTTTATATTACAGCATTAGCAGAGTTCTTTAAAAAGAGAGGATACAATTGTCAACTGAACCCTGATGATCTATAAACAAAACTTCTCTGGTTTACACTCAAATATTGATAAAGTCATCGAAGGAATACCTTTCCTAAAATTAATGCAAAGAACGAAATGCAAAGCCAGATTGTCCAGATGAAAAGCTAAGGTTGAAAAAACCCTCTGCCCACACGGCCCACCCACACACAGGCACCACCAAGCCCCCCCTCCCCCCCTCTGAAACTCTGCCCTCCTTCAAATGCCAACCCTGCTTGTGAAACTCTTGGGCGCTCAGATTACTCCTCTTCGGCACCACTCACTTGTAAGTGCAACTGGTCCACCTTCCTCACCAATTATGCTTTTTGGGAGGCTGCAGTCCTATAGCGGTGTTCCCCTTCCATCGGTAGACCCTAGTGCCTTTGCACATTGTTAAAGTATAGGATCAATACCCTGTTTCCCCGAAAATAAGACAGTGTCTTATATTAATTTTTTCTCCCAAAGTTGCACTAGATCTTATTTTCAGGGGATGTCTTATCTTTCCATGCGCTAGGTCTTATTTTCGGAGGATGTCTTATTTTCGGGGAAACACGGGTAGCTACTTAGAACTAAACCACAAAACCCAGTTTGGTGATGATCCATTTCTCCTGGCCCCAAGTGCTTTATCTCTTCCCAGATTTTCTAGGGAAATATTGAGTATAAAATGTGATGGAGGCTGAGGGAAATGTGTATGTAAACAATTAACTCTGATTGAAAATATGAGAAATGTGAGTTTAGGAACAATGCTGCTGGAATGTTTCAAAGTGCTAATTACAGAAGTGCTTCCTCCTGTTTATTTTATCATTTTGATTCTACGGAAATACAAATTTAAATTTCTCTGCAGTTTACTAAATGCAAAAGAATGGAGAGTAAATATATCTCTGTTTTTCCACTAGAAAAGTAAAGTTTCCTTGCATTTTGCTTTCTGTAACTTACAATTTTTCAATACATCTATAGACCCTACAAAATTTTCCAAAGAAGTATGAAGAGCACAAATTATCTCTAGTAACTAAATTGTTACAGCTTCTGAGATTGCTTGAAGGACACATTCAAATAACACAGCAAATGCCTTCATAACTGTGAGCCCTCACTTAAATAAAATTCACACTACATTCAAAATTAAACTTTGAATTTCATCACTCAGCTTTTTATTTACTAAGAATTTTCAATATTCAGTAGTTTGTTATGTAGATAAAGCTTCCACAAAAATCACAAAGTGAACCAAATACTCTTTTAATCATTTGCTTTTTTTCCCTAGCAAAGGCAGTCAACAGTGTTCCAGCATTCATAAATATTTATGGGCTATAGCTCTTCTAAAAATATTCTTTAAAAAAATTCAGGTAATCTTGTTAAGCCATGTGGTTTTAAAACTCAAACATGATCATTTCCATAAAAGCAATGTCTTAAAACTCTATAGGGCAATAGGAAAACTTTGTGTTCCTAATTCTTATATACATACAGTACTACACTCACATAACAAAAACTTTCTAAAAAATTGAAACAAACTACTTTCTATCTAATCCTATCTCTGATTATATCTTAAAAGAAGTAATTCAGTATCCTAAGAGTTTAACTTTCATATGTTTTGCAGGACACAGACTATTAATTTGAGTCTATCCTTAAAATAGAACAGTTCAACTAATTTTAGAATCAAGTGTTACAAAGCATCATAGCTGCCAGGCAACTGGACACCTGATTACAGCAGCGTATGTAGATACGCTAAAGCAAACTGTCAGATTGCTGAACTCTGAGTCGCCACATGCAATTCTACGAAGTATGTACAATATACATTGTGAATACCCCACATAAAATGGTACGTAAGAACAATATGATCATATGAAATAATCAGGGCCTCGTTTATTTAAATAATATCTATAATATGCAATGGTTTAAACGTGTCGAAAGGAGGTAATGGTATAAAAGGTTACTAACATTTGCAAAATGCATATCTGATTAAGATATATAAAATATATATAAAATACATGAAGAATCTTAAACTCAACAAATAAAAAATAAAAAAAGCCCAATTAAAAAGTGGGCAAAAGCCCTGGCTATGTGATTCAGTTGGTTGAGCCTCGCCCCATGCGTGGAAAGGTCACTGATTTGATTCCAGGTCAGGGCACATGCCCAGGTTGCTGGCTTGATCCCCATTAAGGGGCATGCAGGAGGGAGTGATTGATGTTTCTCTCTCACACATTGATGTTTCTCTTTTTCTCTCTCCCTCTCCCTTCATCTCTTTCTAAAATCAATTAAAAAATATATTTTTAAAAAGTGAGCAAAAGATCTGGACATCTAAAGGAGATATACAGATTGGGCAAATAAGCATATGAAAAGACATTATATATTAGAAATTTGCGAAATAATTCAGTACTACTACACACCTATCAGAATGGCTAAAATCCAAAACATGGACAAACCCAAATGCTGGTGAGGATGAGGGTGGGGAGGTGGAGAGGGGACAGAAACTCTCATTCATTGCTAGTGGAAATTAAAAAATGGTACAGCCATTTTGAAAGACAGTTCAGCAGTTTATTACAAGATAATCACAACTCTCCATATAACCCAGCAGTCATACTCCTACATATTTATCCAAATGAGTTGGAAACTTATGTCCACACAAAAACCTGCACACAAATGTGTGTAGCAGCTTTATTCATAGCTGACAAAAATCGAAAGCATCAAGATGTCCTTCAATAGGTGAATGTGTGTATAAAAAAACTGTGGTACATCGAAACAATGAAATATTCAACAACAAGAAGAAATGAAAAAACATGGACGAACCTTCAATGCTTATTACTAAGTGAAAAAAAGCCGATCTGAAAAGGCTACATACTGATAATAGACACATGACATGCATTTACCAAATCTTGAACTGCACACACAGTGAACCCTGATGCAAACTATGGGTCTTAGTAATAATCTATCAATATTTTGTTTATCAATCATAACAAACACACCACTCCAATGTAAGACATCAAAATGGGAAAATATGGGGGGGGGGGGGAGTGTATATAGGAACTCTGTACTTTCTGCCTAAACTTTCTATAAACCTATAATTGCTCTAAAAAGTAGTAATTAAAAAAGAAAAGAAAAGAAAGAAAGGTTACTGGCCTAGGAGGGGCCAGAGGATTTGAATTCTTAGGTCTACCTCATTCATCAACTGTCTATATTAGGGGTGTCGAACTCAATCAGAGAAGGGGCCAAAATCTAAAATCCAGCCTAAATCGCGGGCCGAATGGTTTACTGAACAGTCATAAACTGACAATGTCATAAACTGACAGCGGAGTACAGTGATGACAGCGCGGTGCGGGCCACATTGCAAGGCCTGGCGGGCTGGATTTGGCCCGCGGGCCGTGTGTTTGACACATGTGGTCTATATAATCCCTACTTTTCAATATACTTCATGTGCACTATTTTATCCTTATTAACTCAGTGAGGGCGATAGTGAGGCCACCTGCCACCTCTAACCCACTGGCGTAATAAAGGTAGGATGCAATAGGCACCAAGTAATATTACTTCCTCCCCAAAATCAAGAATACAAATTCTCACACTGGCATGGCCGGCATGGAGAACTGGAACACTGAATTAGAGGCATTTTTTAATTCACTCGAACAATCGTATCATTGTATAATGTCTTTAATACAAGGAGTCACTGGGAAATATTTCCACCCAACAGAGAAAAATCAGGACTTTGTCAACTCCCTTTGCCGATTCTTTCCAGGAAACATTTCAGGCATGTATCAAAGCAGCCACATTCACTGGTGACATTTAGGAAACTTAATCCCTTTTCAAGATCTCCCCAACCTCTATACACACTGGAGGTTAAAATTTTACTTTCCTTTCATGGATAGCTTATTAGAATTTATAATCCAACTAAGATACAACAGTTCAAGTTCCCAGCATCTGGATATCTGAACTGATATAAATCTCTATGAATGTTGAAACTATTAATTTTTATTTTATGCATCCATTTAATACATCTCAGAAAGTTCTAGTAAACAAAATTATAATTCTAGTAAAAAAAATTCTCATAAAAACGATTTCTGCCACATTCCCAGTCAATGCAATGAACCCAAAATATATAGTTTATGTAAAATATGCACTTGATGTTCAAATGCCATTGCTACCACTTATAGCTATACTATTTAAGGAAAACTAATTTCTCCAAGCCTCAATTTTCATATTGTTCAATGGCAGTAATTGTAGCCAAGATAAAGAGGTATAAAAATAAGAGGTATAAATATATATCATTAATTTGTAATACTCAGCACTATGCTTGGTATATAAGCAGGTAGGCATATAAATGGTAGATATAATTTTTACTATTTTAAGTTAAAAATTAAGGGCTTAACAGATAAACTTAAGGATTGATTAGAACTTACATTAAATGATCATATAACCACTGAACTTCTAATATACTTAACCAAACTAACTACAAAACTGCTAAAGTTAATGTGGGGGGAAAAAATTTAAGAGAATTCTCAAATAAAACCAAATAAAAAATTGTTGAAATATATTATTAAGAGTTGTTTTTTTTATGCTGTATAGTTATGTCTAAAAAGGATTTGAATGATTTTATTTGGTTATAGAAAACAGATTCACTGCTATAATACACTACAAATCATCCTCAGAGGATCCCCAGCAAGAAGACTGATAAGGTAAACCCTGGCCGGGTAGCTCAGGTGATTAGAGCATCATCCCAAAATTCCCAGGTTGTGGGTTTGATCCCTAGTCAGGACACATACAAAGACCAACCAATGAATGCATAAATAAATGGAACAATTGATGTTTCTCTCTCTTTTCCTCTTTCCCCTCTCTCTCTAAGAAGTCAATAAATAATTTTTTTTAAATACTTATAAGGTATTACTTATGGAGTCTCGTATTCAATAAAGCATTCCACTTTTGTAGGTCACACAATTTGCTGTGTTTCCAAGGTCAAGAAACACAGCATTCACTTGATTTCACTACCAAAGAAGGTCTAATAATGACTACTATTCCAAATGTTTCAAAAACATTCTTTCTAATGAACTTTGTTTTACAAATTAAAAAGAAATTTACCCAAGCTTCTTCAAATATAACTTCAACACAGAGGTTGCTGCATCCCTCCTGTCCACACATGATAGAACCAACCAGTCAACTGTGCTGTCAATTTCTGAAATTTCTTTTAAATCTAGCCTTCCATCCCAAGCTCCAGAATTTTATAGACCTGTCTCCCTGCTTCCTGCATCCTCCCTTCTGTTCAATCCTCCACAGTGTTACTAAGTCATCTCTCTAAAACCTATCTCATTAGCAATATTCTGCTAAACATCAAGCTTCCCCTCCCTACCTACAGAATAAACCCCAAACTTGGTCTTGCATGTTGCATTCGGACCCTTTCCAATCTGACCCAACCTAACCCTTTTGCATCTTCCAATAACTTCTATCCACTCCCATTTTTAAAACCTGCCATGCACTTTAGCCAGGTAGACAAATAGACGCTGCGGTTATGCTGATGAAATGAAGAAATCATGCCAGTCTCTCCTCTTGGTTTTCCTCAATGGTACCTTCACCTTCCCTACGGGGTAACATCTCATTTGCCCCTGAGTACAAAGCTTTCCCCAACACCCAACCCAGGCAGAATTATTTGCTGCTTCTTCTGAGAGAGATGAAAGTAGGGTGGGAAATAACAGCACATAAAAAATTTGCATTAACGGGTAGGCCAAACATAAATAAATAAAAACCTAGAATTTCTCTTTGGAAGTTGGTAGAATGTGATCCCTGAATTAAGAGCTGAGAAATGGACCCAGAAGTTTTCAACAGCCATTATAGAAAGGAATTCCATGTAACTAAGACTTTCTTTTTAATTGATATTAAATACTAAAGATTCTCAACTACAGATCTTCTCACTCAACTCCTTCATTAGGCTTATAGGGTCAGGTCATCTTGACTGCATTTATACATTTTTATATTCAGTTGTGGAATGAAAACAGAAAGGAATATATGATTGTGCCTAGATATTTCATCTTTTTGTCACCTTTACAGCTTCAGGGGTTTTTACAATCTGCAATTTCATGGAGATGATTTGGTCAAATTCTCCAGACCCCTGAGCACACATGGCCCAAAGGCAGGAACAAGCATTTCTTTGCCTGACTGCAAAACAGCAGTTAGACAAGAGAGCGTTCTCACCACTGCTCCTTACATGTTGTTTATGACCGAAACTCATCATTGAGACAGAAAACCTTCTCCAAATTGCTCCAAAAAAAAGCTGTAAGTAGCATAAAGCTTTTTAAAAAGGCCCTGACTAAATAAAAGTTGAGATAACGGTATAAGGCTAAGTCAGAACAAAAGAAACTACAGGAGCATCAGTGTGGTATTTGGGGTTCAGAGTTAAATTCACTAACAATACCTAATAATCGGTTACACTCCTGAACTGGATATATGTGTCTTATAATGTGAAGCAATAAACAAGTTCTTTGGCCCATTTAAATCCTGATTATTTGGTAGAAATTACTTTTCAAATCCGTGTTGTAATAACATTATAAAACATTCAACTGTGTCACTTTGAAACTCCTCAGAGACTTCAAGGGAGCCCTCAGATGGTCTCTCCAATGTCTGCGAGGTCAAATACGTTTTTATGGATGGTGATGTGTCCAAACTTTAAGTTTCCAATTTCAGGATAGACACTTTACCCTGAGTGTGCCAGACCCAATACCCATTCTTTCCTTATTCTTTCTAACAGAACTCCAATTGTGTTTAGGGCTTTACGTGGGGCCAATCTAAAACTCTCTATTTTCCAGTCTGCCTTGCAGAGAGCAGTGGCCCCTAGAACAGTTGGGCCACAGAAATACAAGTGAAAGTTGCTCAATGGGCTTCTCAAAAAGGTCCTTAAAAAAGAGGCTGAACCAACTGTTGTCCTTGCATCGGGAATGAAGACAAAAGGGCTGGGCAGGAAGCAGCCTTCTGGTGATGACAGAGCCCCCCACATGCTGCACGACAAGTGACTAAGCAGAAATACAGGAGTCTGGGTCCTCCTGGCAAACAGAGAAACCCCCCAGCCCTGGCCTGCCACCCTGGGCCTTTCAGAACCTGAGAAAAAGCAAACATCCAGTTGGTTAAGCATCATCATCTGTTTTTCCCTTACAGCCAAACAAAATCTTCAGTAACACTTATCACCAAATGAAGCCTATTGCATTTTTTAAAGAAAAGAAAAAGCCCAGACTAATACCGCTTCAAGCAGCTACACTATAACACGGTCATAACGCAACACAGTTAAAGTTCACATATTACACAACTGGCCACTAAGCCATGAGCAGAGCATGAGCAGATGAAATTGGAAATCAAGTTTTTGATGAATCCTGGAAACCAACGGAAAACCTCTGAGCTAAACTGTATATCTGATTGGGAAGGGGGGCGGGTAATTCCTGGAGACCTTTATATATTACTTCCCCAATATCCATGGTTTTACTTCCCATTGTTTCAGTTACCTGAGGTCAACCACAGTCCAAAAATATGAACAATTCACAAGTTTTCGCCCTTTTTTTTTTTAATATATTTTATTGATTTTGTACAGAGAGGAAGGGAGAGAGATAGAGAGTTAGAAACATCGATCAGCTGCCTCTTGCACACCCCCTACTGGGGATGTGCCCACAACCCAGGTACATGCCCTTGACCAGAATCGAACCCAGGACCCTTCAGTCCCCAAGCCGACGCTCTATCCATTGAGTCAAACTGGTCTCGGCGGTTTTCGCCCTTCTAAGTAGTGGAATGAAATCTCTCCTGTCGCGCTCTATCCTGCACAGGATGTGAATCCTCGTTTTTCCTCTCTGTAAATACGGCCAGCCTGTTAGTCACCTAGCAGCCACCTTGATTATCAGATCAACTGTAGCCCAAAGCACAAGAGTAATGATGCAATGTATTTGGCGTGCCAAAGAGAAACCATAAAGTCTACTATGGATGTTAAAAAAAAAAAAAAAAACTTAGTGTACAGGGTTCAATACTACCCATGGCTTTGGGTATCCACGGGGTTCTTGGAATGTATCCCCGGTAGATATGAGAGGATTACTGTACTTCAACTTTCAATGCCACTGGCACTAGAATTGGTTTGCCCTGTAAAAAGACAGGCTTTTTGCCGGTCACATATCTCTAGGCCCACGGTAGGCAAACTGTGGCTCGCGAGTCACATGCAGCTCTTTGGCCCCTTGAATGTGGCTCTTCCACAAAATACCACAGCCTGGGCGAGTCTATTTTGAAGAAATGGCGTTAGAAGAAGTTTAAGTTTAAAAAATTTGGCTCTCAAAAGAAATTTCAATCGTTGTACTATTGATATTTGGCTCTGTTGACTAATGAGTCTGCCGACCACTGGCCTAGGGAATTTGAATCAAGAGCACTATAAACTTTTATACAGTTTTCTTAAAAGATCAAGATCTTGGTGTTTGAAGCACAAATATCAATAATATGACACTATTATTTTCAAAAATTGTAACAATCTTATCCTAAAACAGTGGATATCATGGGGAAGTAGGAATCATAGTAATGATTTATGGCCTAGAGTCTAGGCCATGAAACTGAATTGAAAATGAAAACTACAGCTGGAGTGGGTCTCAATTCCTGTTGACACCATGAACATACGCAGAATTAGATTGCCCTATTGGCAGAAGGGACTAAAAGAATTCCTCAAAAGTTTTGTGAAAAACAGAAAATTTTGATTTTTTTCTAAATAATCGAAGTGGGTTTTTTAGTGATAGTATAGACAAGTAACAGATCTGCCATCCGGCTTTCATAGAGAATAATAATGAAACACTTTTTACAATTGTCTCAGGACAACTAATTTCCAGGTCAAGAGGAAAATATCCATTGTTCTGGACCAACGTCATTTAGCTTTTTAAATAAGTCTAAAATATATTGGATAAAATTTATTGGGTTCACATTAATGATCTCATCTTCACATATATTTTTAAAAGTAACAATGTGGTGAGAATATAAAAATCTTCTAATGGCAGACTCAAAGCACAGAATCCCACAGATTAAAGTGACAGCTAATTGATTTTAATAACAATATATAATAGTTCATTATAATAGCAGCATGTAAGTTAGTTTCCTTACACTGACAAGAAAAACATTGTCTCTTTCATGCTAACTTACCAAAAAAAAATTTATTTTATGACAAACAGACTGGGTAATTTACTACAGATATGAAAGAAAGCTATTAATATGGATATTTCTAGCATAAATAATAATTTTAAAGGTGTTATTCATAAATAAATGCTTTTATTCACCCTGACTGTGGTATCAGCAATGTGATTTTTTTTAATCAGATCCCTGAACATTCTAGTTGTGAACTTATAAGTTAAAGGATTAGAATATGAATCAGAACACTATGCCTCTCTGTAGCAAATAGCTCTTTCTGTGTTATTCTAATTCGGCGAACAGTTGCCTATTTTCACTCAGAAGTCAAGGACCAAAGCAAGATACCAGAATAGGCCACACCATAAATACTTAGGCCTCACTTGCCCCTATTCTTGTTTTTCTACAGAGAGCTGGGTTTGAAGTCCTTCCAAGGCCGTCTGAGGACTAAGTCTAACAAAACTCTCAATCTGAATCTAATACTCCTAAATGCTAACACTATAGATTATTATAATTCTACGTTTCTGACTACAGACAGATTTTGAATTGGTTCCAGCTGGCCCTACCACTTAGCACTATTCAACAGCTGGGCATATGATAACAAGGCAACCTGATAAAATTCTAGCTCAATGCAAACTCATTCTGTAACCGAGAAACTTTGCCAGAAACAAAAATCAAAATAACCCCTCTTAAGTTCAAGTGGGAATGTAACATGTTTTGAACTATATGCATGATTTCAGAAAATGAGCAACTGTACTTTGAAAGTTTAGTGAACTGACACTCCCTGTTCAAAGCCTGCCATTCTTTTCTGATTAGATCAGCCCCCATAGCAAGTCATCAGGATAATAAGCCTTGTAGTGAAGTCATCGTATTGGATACTGATGGGAAATCATAACCGGCTTCAAAACATCAGGAAACAATGAGTTTTCCAGGTCTCCAGTTTTTCATGTAATACACTGGCCAGTACTCTTACTTTCTTTTCCAACATAAATGAAATATAGAACATCTGTAAAGCCGAATACAAATTGATTTGAAAGCCACAAAGAAGATGAAAGTAAGCACTGTCACTTTTTTCAGCAAAATTTTGCAGTATATGTTTGGAAAAGGACCTGATTATGTGCAATACTGATCATTAGGGTAAAATTAAAATGCAGTGTAGTGAGAACTGTAATGGCCTATACATCTTTCATTTCCTTTTACTTCTAAAAAACAAATGAAGAAAAGCTTTTAAGTAATGTCTGCTTCCTCTGGACAAGTCAAATCAGCACTTGAGTTACATTCCTTTTCAAAGTTACCTGAAATCACCAATGTGTCACTGATGTAAAACTTGATGGGACAAAAAAACTCATCCAACTATAATTTCTTTCAAAAGTAAAAAATGGCCGAACCAGTTTGGCTCAGTGGATAGAGCATTAGCCTGCGGACTGAAAGGTTCCAGGTTTGATTCCAGTCAAGGGCATATACCTTCGTTGCGGGCGCATCCCTGGTAGGAGGTGTGCAAGAGGCAGCTGGTCAATGTTTCTCTCTCATCGACGTTTCTAGTTCTCTATCCCTCTCCCTTCCTCTCTGTGGAAAATCAATAAAATATTTTTAAAAAGTAAAAAATGTATACCCTTTAGGACTTTCAGACTTTGTTTTTCTGACTTTAAAGAGCACAAGTGTATATCTTCAATAAATATACATATTTTCCGGCGTATAAGACGACCCCCTAATTTTACAGTTGAAACATAGCATAGGTTTAGGCCTATATTCGCTGTATAAGACTACCCCCCACTTCAAAGAAAAGACTCACTTTGCCGTCAAGATCTGCAGGTAATTTTTGTGCAATTTTGGTCTTTTGCCCCAGATTTTCGGTTGACTTTTTTTCGTTTCAAAAGTCGTCTTATACGCTGGAAAATACGGTAGTGTCTATATTGATATTTATCATTTGTAAAGTTCTGGAGATAGCCGGTTAAGAATTTTATTTTTACATGGACAGATATAGCCATGAGCGTATTACATGTGCACATATGTACATGCACAAATTCTACAAACGTGCTTTAGCCTACCAGTGGTCAGCAAATCACGGCTCGCGAGCCACATGCGACTCTTCGGCCCCTTGAGTGTGGCTCTTCCACAAAATACCACGGCCTGGGCAACTCTATTTTGAAGAAGTGGCATTAGAAGAAGTTTAAGTTTAAAAAATTTGGTTCTCAGAAGACATTTCAATCGTTGTATTGTTGATATTTGGCTCTGTTGACTAATGAGTTTGCCGACCACTGGCCTAAACCACCGCTGCACTTGCTCAGTGGCAGCATTATACATACACAAAAGGGTGTTGGCACAAAGGAGTTCTGACTGTACTGTTTACAAAATTCTACATGGATTAAAAGCATGTAAGTAATAAAACATGCTCTAGAAAGAGATAAAAACACATTTGTGGGTGAGTTTTGAGCTTTTTGGAGATCTGGAATTTAGATACTAAATTCAGGATTTTATATTTCTACATCCAACTAATAGAAAACTATGAATATGTGCGTTTTAACCGTAAAGCCCCCATTCAATTTATAGAAACTGGGTATCTTAAACCAAAGCAAAGATTCAAAATGCAAAATCATTTGAACCCAATCTTTGAAACAGGCTACTATTATTCACTATTACACATGAAGACTCTGTGATCCACCTCTGGGTGTAGAGAGTTTTAGGAGCCACCGTAAGAGATCCTCTGTACACACTGTAAAATAACTTCCTGAGACAAAAAGGCCCTTTAAGATGCGAAGGTGCACTTTGTCTAATGCTATATTTCGCCATAAAGTCAATGTAAACTTAATACTAGAAATATCAGTATTTACCAGTTTGACATAGACTTTCCAAACACAAAGGATAAGACAGAATAACATCTCAAAATACACTCCTTTACATTTAAATTTACAAGTCTCACTGACTAAAGTCTTACCGCATCACACAGTCAAATAATGTTTATGATCCATATGGATAGATATATAGTCTCAATCCATAAACTTTTGTCAAATACGGTCATTTTTGGGGGAAAAAAAGACTTGGTAATGCTCTCGGCGGCGAAATAGCCCATTTAAGAATCCCAGAACCTTTTCAATAGGATAACCAATACCCTGTGCCAAGCGAGGGCAGCAATGCCTTGGTCATCCCATGGAGAATTAATCGGGATCCACCCTCCCAGGGAGAATTATGATTATGCCTAGTGCTAAGAGCCTTTACAAGGGAGAAAAGAAAAAGAAAGAAAGAAAAAAAAAACACGCAATGTGCTTCTTGGAAACCAAACCCCTCCCCCCCACACACTCCACCCCCCCCCAAGGGTGTCTCCGGACCCGTAGCCCACCCCACCACCCTCCCAGCATGGGGGGCACCGAATCGCACCCAAAAGGACCCAAGGGCTCATTCCCCAGATTGGGTCCAGACACCTGTTTCCTTGTGCCCACACAGCGGCGGCTCTGGTTAAGCCAAGGTAACGGTTTTACCCCGCTGGTCTGGTCCGTGTCCAGCCCTGCAGCCCCACCTGGGGGGGGGGGGGGGGGGGGAGAACCACATACCTTTGTACCTCTCCAGGACATCCTCGTAGGCCTGGAGGTACTCCTGCTCCTCCACGTACAGGTAAGCGGCCGGGGAGAGGTACCCCGCCATGCCCAAGTTGATGGGAGCGATGACCGGCCGGCTCCCCTCCTCGCCCCCGAGGCGCCGGGACAGGACAAGGGTCTTAGTCAGCAAGAACGGGAGGAGAAGCGGAAGGAGCGGCCAGCAGCGGGGAGGGCGAGCGCCGATCAGGCCGGAGACGCGGAGCCGGGGGCGAGGGGGTGGGCGGCCGGGGAGACGCCCAGGCCCCGGGCTGGCCGCGCTGCAGGGCCGCCCGCGCCCGGGATCCGGCGCCGCTCTGGGGTTTCAGCAGCAGCGGCAGCGGCAGCAGCAAATCCCGGCGGCGAGCTCGGGGCGGTGACCACAGCGCCACGCCACGACCAGCGCGGCGAGGAGCCCGGAGCTCGGCGGGGACGGACGGGAGGGTGGGGACGGGCCGGGGCGGAGGCGCCGGGACCCTCGGAGCTGCCGCGGCCGCCGCCCTGGCCGCGCTAGGCGCCCGCTCCGGGCCCCACCGAGCCGGCGGCGGCCGTGCGGGGGGACAGGCGCGCTGCCTCCGCCCGGGATGCTGCGCGGCGCATCTGCGGCATTTCCTGGCCGCCGCGCCGCAGACACTCGCCCGGGAGAGAGGGAGGGAAGGAGGGAGGGAGGGAGGGCGGAGTGGGGAGGGAGGGAGGGGGGCGAGCCCGGCGGTCAGCACCCCTGCTGGCTGGGCTCCGGCCCGGCGCCGGCGGCCCCTCCCTGCGAGGCTGAGCCGCGCGCCCCGGACCCCCCTCTCCCGGCTGCACCGCGCGGCCAAGCCCGCCCACCCCCGGACACTGGCCGGCCGCCCCGGATCCCCAAGGGCGAGGTTTCTATTTGGGACCCACAACAGGTGCCTGGGAAGCCGCGGAGCCGCAGCTCGCAGCCCGCGCTGGGTGCAGCCCCCTGCGTGCGGGGGAGCCGGCCACCGTCCTCCTCCGTGGGAAGGGGTGGGTGGCGGGGAGGAGGGAGAGGGAACATGCATGTGTGCAATCCTGCTTATGGCACGTGAAGGACTCGGGGTTAGGGACTCGGGTCACTCCGGGGCAGCGCAGAGCGGGAAGGAAGGGCACGGGGGTCCAGGCCCGGGGCACAGTGCGGGGCAGAGCAGGCGGCCTCTGCAGGTGGCCCCGCGCATCAGGGCCTGACAGCCGGCGTGTGCGCCTGCGCGCCCGGCCGCCCCGCCCCGCGGCCCCTCCCTTCCGCCCCCCAGAGCCGGCTGGCGGAGCTGCCACCCCGACGGCCACAGCCCAGCAGCTTACAGCTCACTCCAAGGCTTACTTGGTCCCCTCCCTCCTCCTCTCCACCAGCAGACCTTCCCCACAGTACTGTGAGCGCTGAACTTGAGTAAAAGTATTGGAACCATTCATTTGTATCAGACGCTAACGTGGGTGAGTTGAAGGGGAGCCAGTTGGTACCCAGGCGTGTAAGTAAGTGGATCTATTTCAGATTATCCATGTAGTCAGGCTGCTCTGGAGGGGATCCTGGCTCCGGAATAACTCTGATACAGGCGGGTTACCCTCGCTGAGCCTCTCTTCATCAGTAACATGGGGATAACAGTGCCTACCTCCTGAAGTTGCCGTATTTAAATATTAGCTTTATAAGTGTCAGTTATTATTATATCATTGGATAAACTAGCTCATTGTTCAGCATCTGAGGTATGTGAAGGGAGAGGGGGGAGAGAGATAGAAACATCAATGATGAGATCATCGCGGATCCGCTGCCTCCTGCAAGCCTCCGACTAAGGGTAGAGCCTGCAGCCTGGGCATGTGCTCTGAGACTGGAATCAAACTGTGACCTCCGGGTTCACAGATGGATGCTCAACCACAGAGCCACACAAGCCAGGCTTCACCATCTGACTTAGGACAACTTCACCTCTAGCCCACATCTTGTCTCCTTGTGTCTTCCTTTCATATGTACTAACCCTTTGTCCTTGATGAATTGTTTTTTCTTTCCTTTTTTCAGTGTTGTGAATTTGGACCATTTTCCTTCCATTAACTCTTAGAAGTAGGTGAGTACTCTTGAAAAAAAAAAAAAAAAGTTTGCATTGGGAAATTTTATTCTCCTCAGCAATTGGCCTATTCCAAACAAAGCAAGACCACATCTCTCTTTTCTATTCGGAACACTAGCTTATAATCTGAGTTTGATCCCATGTCCCACTGAGCCTTTAGGATCACTAGAGTTTTCTTTCCAACACAAGGTGTTTGAAAACATAGGTGTTTATGTGAACATTAGTTCCTGAAGTAACAAACACGCATTATATGGCACACCTTCTGGAAACGAGAGGGTTAGCAATTAGATTCCTAAGAGTCATTCCATCTACAGACCATTTACAGTCATTCCATATGTACAGAGGTAGATTCTCAAAACTGCCTTGTCTCCCTCACAGTGATTAAGGTCATTGAGGGCATAGTCTGAGTTTTTTCATCAGAGACTGATGCTCAGTGGAACCCAGTTTTATGAATATCATCAGCACACACTTAAATGATTTTAAATGTCCACTTAAGGAGCCAGTCAAAATGAACAGAAGCAGCATTTAGGGTTGTCTGCAAAAACAGCCTTTGTCCCGTGCATTCCTGGAATTGGCAATATTGAGACAGACCGCTGATGATAATAGTGTGTTCCTGAGGGAAGCGGGAGAAGCACAGCAGGGCCTCTGGAGTCAAGCCTGCCTGAATCCAGATCCTAGCTCTACCATTTCCTGGCCGGATGAGTTTACCTGACTCAGCTTACCATCCTCCAACTTCAGAGAACTCACATGAGATCAAAAAGGAGGGGGGGGGGGGGGGAATCTGCATTTTAATGTAACATTGTCAGTGATAAACCATGTACCTTCATAGGCACTGGAAGACTGAAAAATTCAAGTTAAGCTATCCTGTAGCTAAGAACAGCATATCTGTATTGTTTTTTATGTAAAAAGCATTATACAATGGGTTTTTCCTTACATTCTTCTAGCTTATTCTCACATGGACCCCTCTAAGAGATAGGAGAGGCATACATTACACTCTACGACTTTAAAATGAAGAAAATATAATAAATGCAAAAGCACTTTTAAAAAATATAAAGTGTCCGCCGACATATGACACCATCACCAATAAGACTCTCTGAAATGTAAACCATATGATGTCACTGCACGGGTTAAAAACCTTTCAGCTGTTCCCCACCACTTAAGTATAAATAGTCCAATCTCCTCAGTATCGCACGCAAGCACCTTCCCAGTTTCTGCTATCCCAAACCCCGTGCTTTAGCGACACACCCTCCCTACTTTTGTCCCTGCAGTTCCCAGCCCTCGGAAATGGCTTTCCCTCTCTCCCTCATTCCATCGGGCTCTTTAAATCTCGCCTCCAGTGGTGCCTCCCCCTCAGAAACCTTCCAGGGAGCCCCATGCCTGCCCTTCCCTGTCCAAGTTAATTAGACTCTCCTCTGCGTTCTCTTACTATCGGGTCCTTACAGCCATTACACCTCATCTCTCACACCATGTTTACTACCAGCACATCCATTTATCATACTGGACTATGACTTCTTTAAAGGCGGAGCTGTGTGTTTTTCTTCATTTTATTCCAGAGGCTCAATAAATATATATAAAATGTGAGTGCATGAAGGCATTCCACAGATCATCTGGTCTTTTTTTTGGCTCTAAACATTTTCATATTCAATTCTATTGTTATGCCCTTAAAAAACAAAAAAAAATATTGAACTTTTAAATCCTTTACTACTAAGTAATGAACACTATGGACATCCTCATACATGTCGGAGCCTCACCCCATCACTTACTAGGGATGAATTTCAGAGATAAGGTGAGCTTTAGGCAGAGAATGAAAATGTCTAATAAAATTATTAATCAAAAATCTATTTTTTTCATCTTTATTATTGAAAGTATTAGAGATGTCGCCTCCTGGCACACTCACCCTTTCCACCCCACTTCCTTCCCCTCCCCAGGCCTTCCCTGCACTATTGTCTGTCCGTGGGCTATGCATATACACATATAAGCACATTGGTTAATCTCTTCCCACTCTGGAAATAATAACAGTATGTTTGCAGACTATCCTCAGGACCAAATTCCCTCAGAAGGCCTGTTCCCTGATCCTCACACTGGGTGATCAGTGGCAAATTTCACACATAATACATCTGAATTTCATATTTTAGCCACAGATATTTGTGAACTGGCCCCCAAGTCTATGTTCCATGTATGATTATTGATGATGACTTGTGTAGCAAACTGCATTTTTTTATATCTTATTAATTTTTTACAGAGAGGAAAGGAGAGGGATAGAGAGCTAGAAACATCGATGAGAGAGAAACATCAATCAGATGCCTCCTGCACCCCTCCAACAGGGTATGTGCCCACAACCAAGGTACATGCCCTTGACCGGAATCGAACCCGGGACCTTTCAGGCCGACGGTCTATCCACTTAGCCAAACCAGTTTCAGCGCAAACAGCATTTTACCAATATTTATTTTAAACAAAGTAGTACACTTTCGTACTAGGGCTGCTTGTTCTGTTCGTTGTTTAATTCTGTTGCATTCTGTTGCCAATTAATATAGCCTTAAAAGTATGTCACTTTGAGGCTTCGAGTGCAGCAACTACCACTGACTTCGTGGCTATCCCACAAATCACTCAATGAACATTTTACAAACAAAAAAAAGAGTCAGACATGGCTCCTGCCCTCAGGGAGTCTACAGTCTACTAGCATCAGCATCAGCGTCTGCTTGTCCATGACATCCCGAGTTCTTCCGCACTTTGCGTGAACATTTCAAGTTACTCCCACCAGCTCCCCTTGGCTTTCTGCCGGTCATCTCCCTCAGTTTACATACTCTCATTCTCCAGACACACACCTGCTCTGTTATTCTTTCAAATCCCCTTCCTTCGCTACCTAAATCAAAATATCCACCTCTGCCACCACCACCAGGTGGTGGGAGATGGGGAGGAAAGGGGGACTGACCTGCTGGATGCAGAAGCCAATTTGGAGAGCCAGAAGCCACCTTTTACCTTCCATAAAAGCGTACGGAATACAGGCCTCCCATTCCGACAGCCAGGCTCTGCACAAAGCCCCAACAACTTTGCTCCCATCCACCTTTCCCGTCTTCCCTTTCTGCTGAGCCAGACATCTGTCACCAGCACTGCCCCTCCCGGTGCCTCAGTCCCGCTGGAGGGCAGGCAGGGGGTGTCTCAACAGGGCCAGAAGTCAGGCCTCCGTGACTAAACACTTTTGGGTACTCCAGACGGACACTGAGAGCCAGGTCTGCCCCAACTCCCCAAGCCACCACCCCTGCTCACTCTCCCTGCTCTCAAACAGTCCCTCTGACCTCCATCCCGCCTCCTCCTCCCCTTGCTCTACTCCAAAAGCCTGGGTGAGACCAGCCAGCACCTCACAAGGGAAGCCAGAAGAAGCTCAGGCTGTTGCCCCAGAAACCCAGAACAGAGAATGGCTGGCTGGCTGGGCGCTGTTTGTTTTTCCCTGTAATCAGAAAAAAATCCCGCTGGGGGGAGAGAAGGGGGGCCTCTCGGGAGACTCTCAGTTGCCAGGGAGGCTTCGGTCCTGGCTAGCCCCTCACAGCCCTGCTAGCCCCTCACAGCCCAGCTCAGAGGAGGATAAAATACCAACTTTGCATTATAGAAGGAAGCAAAGCAAACTGGGTGGGAGGGGGCCCAGAGCTGAGAGTAGGAGATGGGGAGGAAAGGGGAGCTGACCTGCTGGGTGCGGAAGCCAATTTGGAGAAACATGGAGCCTTTGGCCTTTGCAAGAGAGCCCCATGAACATACCTCATAACCATTTCCGAGAGGAAAAAATATATATTGAAGGAAGGGAGGGGCAACCACCCCAGGAAGCAACTTTCCTGCACAGAACACACACACACACACCACACGGGCCCTGCAGATGGGAGGATGGATTTCCAAGGCGCTCTCAGCTTTCAAACTAGGTAAGATGAGCCATCACTTCTGCTTGGACTTTGACGGCCAGTGCAAGGGAACACCGGTTAACAGCACAGAAACACTGGCACCTCCCATGTATTAATTAATCAGGAATGCGTGACGGCTAAACCCTCCGGAGCTCCTACGGGGTGCTCACAGGGATGCTACACTAACAGAAAGAAAGAAAGAAATGGCATCTGAGTTGCCCGAATGCCCTCTGCATCCTGGGTACCAAACACCAGGACCCTACCCCGGTGAAATCAGCGTCGCTCAGTGCTCGGGGCAAAGAGGAAAATGAAGGCTCTCACCGCTTCCAGCAAACACACGGGTGATTGCTGGAGCTCCTACTATACTCGGAGGCTGCCACGGTGGCTATTGCATGTAAACAGGAAAGTTTAACGCAGATGTGTGTAAACAGCTCCTTGCATTTCGAAGGTTATCGATTCATCCAGCCAGAAGGCTGGGCCAAACAGCTTAGTCACCAGCCGCAGGCAGGGCAAATCGCTCTACCGATAAATCGGGGCATAAAGTAAATGTGGTCACCTCCTTCTCCCCCCACCTCGAGCACAAATCCGTGCCCAGTGCATCAGCTCCCAGATACACAGCTGATGTACTGAGCACCCTCCCACCCTCACCACCCCCACCCCACCACCCTCCCTGGAGCTGATGGGTGAATTTCTGCAACTCTCCTCCGGGCTCCATCCCTTCCTTACCTGCTATCCTAAGCACGGCCCGCTCGGCGGGGTCCAGCACCGAGCCCCCTTGGATCTTCCTCTTCGATCTCTCATGTTTAGGCAAATTCCAGGGTAACGTGTCCCCAGGAGCTGGAGATGCGGAGCCAGATTTCTGGCTGAAATCATCCTCATCGGAAAAATCCGCAGAGGAAGACATCGAGCAGCGGTAGGACGCGTTCCCGGAACTCTGGGGAGGATGACACAGAGGAGAGAAAAAAAAAAAAGCATTAACCACAAAGCACTCACACACGCTCCCGGATCAGCAGCCCCCTCCCTGCTGCCCCCACGCTGAGCCGGGCATCCTGCATCCAAGGAGACACACAGACAAGACACGAACGCCGAGGCTCACCATCTCCTGCCGGCCGCCGCTCCGGCCGCGGACAATACCGGCCGGCCCAGCACACGGAAGGTTTGCACAGGAGTGTGTGTGGCCTGCGGTCTGGCCACCAGCTCCCCAGTGACCGGCCCAACAATGAAGCCCGAATCAACAGCCTTCCTGGTGCAAAGCTACAGTATCTGGCTCCCCCAGCAGGCCGGGAGAAACATTTTCCATGACTAGGCTGCTGGTTAATTCATTAAGGGCAACTAACTCGAAGTTTCAAAAACAAAAGCACAAACGCAGGATGTGGCGTCCCCCTGACTCCTTTCCGTCTCAGGTCGCCCCACCGCTGGCGCCTCCTTTCTGGCCGGTTTGGAGCCCTTGATTGGGTTTTCTTCCCTGAAGGGAAGCAGGTTACCAGACAAGAGCAGGGACGGGGGAAGGGCGGGCTCTGAGAAGAGCCTTTTCTTAAGACTGGGAGAGCAGCACAAAAGCCTGTTTGCAGAAGCCCGAGGCAGCTCCCATAAACAAACATCTGAGTTCTTGGGATCCTTTAAACTTCTAGCAGAGGAGCAGCTGCCGATCACGTAAATGGGAATGAGGCAGCGCGGTGGCAGGAAACAGCTCTTCCCGGCTCCCGGTCATTACACGGTGGGGCCGGGGAAACATGATGCTTTTACCGCAGCACTCCGCCGAAGGTTCTCCCTCTCTTCATGGAGCGGGAGCACTCTGCGGGACTCATCCCTGGGTAAAGGGGCTCTGCCTTCTGTGCGGAGAGGAGGCACACAGTGTCATCGCTTCCTTTCTTTTGTGGGTTATGTACGTTGGTGATTATTTAGAGAGCTTGCAATCAAAACAAGGATGCTGGCCATCTGGGCTGTGAACTCGATAAATAAAGCAAACTATGATGGGAAATCTTCACGTTCCCATGTAGAATTTCACTTTGCTGAAGCTCCTGGCGAAGAGGCCCAAACGGGTATAATTCGAATTCCTAAAATGCTCCTGGCAGCCACAGATGCCTAAGATGGCAAGTTATTGGACCTGAATCGGTGAGGCATAATCCAGTGTGAGCCAAAACATGGTGCTACTCACAAAGGCAAGGTCAGCCACAGCGAAAACAGGCTGGGTGAGCCACAACCCAAAGCGCTCACCGAAGGCATGTGAAGTAAACTACAAGAGAATCAGGATCATTGGCCCTATTCAGACACGATGCTGCACATGGTCAATACCATCTTTTTTTAAAAATTTTTTTAATATATTTTATTGATTTTTTTTTTAACAGAGAGGACGAGAGAGGGATAGAGAGTTAGAAACATCGATGAGAGCGAACCATCAGTCAGCTGCCTCTTGCACACCTCCTACTGGGATGTGCTCGCAACCAAGGTACATGCCCCTGACCAGAATTGAACCTGGGACCTTTCAGTCCGCAGGCTGACGCTCTATCTACTGAGCCAAACCAGTTTCAGCAATACCATCATTTTAAAAGTAGGCAACATTTCCCGCAAAATTAAGCATCTAAGATTTATCTTTACCTATATTCTCTCTTGAAAAAGCAATCTTCCGTTTTATTTCACCTGAGATTGCATCACCTTGGCAAATTTACTTATTGAGAGTTTGTGTTTTTCCTAAGTGGCAATGCTGTAATTGGCACACTCGAGGCAAATAAATAAATAAAATTGATTTTCTGTATTGTAGCTAAAGTCCATGGAGAGTTGTGAGTGGCATTAAGTCGGTCACAGAATGCTCTCATCAAGCTAATTTATTTTCCACACTTTTCTGGAAACTCATCTTGAGCTGTCTGAGGTGGTGCTGTTGGCTGGATCTGTGAAAACGGGTGACATTCTTCAAGACTCTCACCAGGGTGTTGGGTTTCTCTGGCTGCCTTCTGTCTTCCTTAAAAAGGCTTCCTACCTGTCCTTACTGAAGGTCATTCTTTATCTGTGAGCTTATATTTCTTCTGGTTGCCTGGACTGTTTTCAATAGGTATGGTAATGTGATTGTTTATCTTTACAAGCAGGCTTAGAGAATAACTGTTCAAGAAAACTGCCCCTTTCCGAAAACCATGGGTTATTGATTTTTGTGGAGTAAATTTTTTTAATGGCCAGAGTCTCAGCTGATTGAACAGCAAACCGTTATTCACGCTACGACATAAGCACCATTAATCACAGGGAGCCAGATGGGAACGGTTACTAGCCCTGGACCCGAGGGTGCTGACTGGGGCAGCCTCTAATCTGGTAGTGTCATTTGGTAAAAAGATAAGAGAGAAAAGACAATCAGCAACAGCTCTTTCAGCAATATATCACCGAGAAATAGAGACACACACAGAGAATGAACGAAATCATACATATTTATATGTGGTAAAGTCTCTCCCAGGTTATATGATGCAAGCGTTTTAACAATAAGTATTCGGTTTTTTTCCACAGTAATTTTTAGGAGTGCTTTCTTTCGGTAAACTATATAAAATTAGGCTCACTTGAACACTAAAAGTTGAGAAGTGATATCTTAAAGAAGGCTGCTTGGAAATCCATCGATCATCTAAAACTATTATACTCTTTATTTGAAATGACTTGCCAATTCCTGTCACTATCTTGGGTTTTAGAGGGAAGAGTACAAGAGTACATTCCTCTCTTCTTCTCTTTTCTTGTGGAAAAAGCAAACATGTTCTCTGACCCAAAGTCCAGAGCCTAACCTTTGATGTGGGGCTTGGAAGGGTAAGACAAAGGAAGAGGGCGCTTGTGACCAGCAAAAGGCCCAAGTCCCTGTCTTTTCTTCTATTCTTGTTGCCTAGGGTTTGATTCCTGTTAAAATCTAAATATCTGTGTCCACCCATAAGGGGCTAAATAAATTACAACATATTCATACAACAGACCACTCTGCTGCAATTAAACAAAAGTGTTATTGATCTACATTTAGCAAAGTGGAAAGAATTCATATAGAATTATTATTTTTTTATCTGTGTGTGATGTGAACAGGGATGACTGATAGATTAATAGGTTGATAGATAACTATGTATCAATATATATATATATATACAATGGTTATTTCTGGGTAATGACTGATAATATAAATGGATTTTATTCCTTCTAATTGTATAATCTAAAACAAATACAAAAAAAAAAAAGGTTACTAAAAATAAAATACAAAAATAGTGTGTCAGGGGTCAGAGAAAGATCAAAGGCTCCAGAAAGAAATAACTATTTAAGCCAGTGCTCCTAACCATTTTGCCTAACCATTTTGGGCCCAAAGATCCTCCTAAAAAGCTGATAAATCTATGGAAACCTCTCTCCAAAACAAAGTTCATAAATAAATACACACCCACTATGCATGTAAATTTAAAGGATCCATTGACCCACTAACCCCAGGTTAAGACCCCAATTTACACCCTCATCTGTCATCGCCATTTGGCATGTGTGTTGAGAACAAGATAAAGAAGAAAGAGCTTTGGAGTCCAGGAAAAGAGGGGAAAGGGTAACTAAGATAACAAAGACAAAGTTGGGGAAAGGGTAATTAAAATAGCAAAGACAAAGTTGACACCTTATAATATTTTTAACATTTGGTCTTTTATTTTTTAGTAAAGGAGGGTGAGCCATTATAGACTTACACTAGAGGCCTGATGTACAAAATTTATGCACCGTCGGGGGGAGGGGGAGATGGTGTCCCTCAACCCAGCCTGCATGCTCTCCAATCTGGGACCCCTCAAAGGATGTCTAGCTGCCCATTTAGGCCTGATCCCTGTGAGGTGGGGCCTAAACGGGCAGTCGGACATCCCTCTCACAATCCAGGACTGCTGGCTCCCAAACACTTGCCTGCCTGCCTGCCTGCCTGATTGCCCCTAACTGCTTCTGCCTACCAACCTGATCACTCCCTAACCACTCCTTTGCCAGCCTGATCAATGCCTAACTGCTCCCCTGCCGGCCCAATTGCCCCTAACTGTCCTCCCCTGCAGGCCTGGTCACCCTTAACTGCCCTTCCCTGCAGGTCTGGTCCCCTCCAATGTCCCTCCCCTGCTGGCCTCGTTCCTCCTAACTGCCTTCCCCTGCAGGCCTGGTTCCCCTCAACTGTCCTCCTCTGCAGGCCCAGTCACCCCTAACTACCCTCCCCTGCAGGCCCAGTCACCTCTAACTTCCTTCCCTTGCTGGCCTAGGACCCCACAACTGCCTTCCCCTGCTAGCCATCATGTGTTGTCCATCTTGTGTCCACATGGTGGCAGCCATCTTTGACCACATGGGGGTGGCCATCTTGTGTCTTAGAGTGATGGTAAATTTGCATATTACATCTTTATTTGATAGTATGTTGGATCTGTACAACCAAAATAAATAGATAGATGATAGATAGATAGATAGATAGATAATGCTATTTTGTGAGAAACAAAAAACAAACAAACCTGTTTTGTGTCTTATTGCAGCCTAGTTATTAAAGCAGTTTTAACAATTGAATTAGATCACCATGACCTTTGAAAGGACTTTCTTAATAGCCAATTCATTCACATGGTTTAAAAACAACCCAAATCTCCTAAGCCAGGATAATTACATAATACAACACTTTTAGAAGGGGAACTAAACAATCACTTCTCTAATTGAAACCCGGGTGGGAGATCTGCGATAAGTACAATGGGACTGCCTGCACTGGAAGTCGCCCAGCCTCAGCACCCAGAGCTGAAGGAAAGGGCCAGGAAACTGCCTCTGCGCTAGGCAGTCTCCAAAAGCAACGCAGAAACAAGTGCAGAGGTAAGGGTTTGCAAAATAGGCAGACTTTCAGAGTCCCAGAGGCCGGCAAGTTAACTTCCACAAACCTGCATGCTATGATTTACGTATATCCCCTTACGCATATTTTGAAAGTTTTCCCAAAAAAGAAATTTAAAAACAAAAAGCGCATGGGGAAACAACTGGGCAGATCCAGATTGTGGGGCATTCTACAAATGAACTGTCCTGCCCTCTTCAAAAAGGTCGATGTCATGCAACATACATACCCAAAAAGCAGGGGCTACTCTAAATTTACAAAGACAAAGAAAAGCATAACAACAAGTCCATGAACCTTGCCTGGATTCTGGTCTGTTTCGTTTTGTTTTGTTTAAGCAAAAAAGATGTGTTAGGGACAATTGAAAAAACCTGAACATGAATCGTGATTATTTAGGAAAGTGCTCTTAACCTAGAAGATTCAGGCTAAAGAAATTCATAATATATGCACTTATTTTTAATTTTTTCAATAAAAGCAGAAAAAATCAGTAAAAGCGACAACAGGTTAACAAAAGATATACATGGTTTTACTCTTTCAACTTTTCTGTAAATTTAAATATTTTCAAAATAAAAAGTTGTTGTGAGGGAGACACAAAAGGCCTTTTTCTTTCTCTTCTTTTTCTTTTTTTTAATGTCACTTATAGTGTAGGCCTGTTTTCACAAGTTCAAGATCCTCAAGCTGTAAGTACACAGTGATAAGGTCCATCCAAGCACTTTCTCGTAGCTTTTCCTCACCTGCACTTAAAGAAGCACTGAAGCGCTGGCCTATATCAACAAGACACCAGAGAAAGGCCGTCTGCTAGCCTCAGTCCTAAGCATAGGTTTAGACAGAAGGATATGAAAGAAGCTTTGCCCTAGCTGCTTTTGCTCCGTGGTTAGAGCGGACTGAAGGGTTGGTTTGATTCTGGTCAAGGGCACATTCCTCAGTTAAAGGCTCAATCCCTAGCCCCCTCCGTTATTCATTTATTAATATACTGTCTGGTGAACACACAGTTGGCTCATTATCATAATGTGTACCTGAAACCTGTATGATTTTGTTAATCAGTGTCATGCCAATAAATTCAATAAAAGGGGGTGGGGATCAGCCTGGCTGGCATGGCTCAGTGATTGAGTATCCTCCTACGAACCAGGAAGTCACGGTTTGATTCCCGGTCAGGGCACATGTCCAGGTTGCAGGCTCAATCCCCCAGTGTGGAGAAAGTAGGAGGCAGCCTATGATACAATAATTATCTCTCATCATTGATGTTTCTCTCTCTCTCTCTCCCTCTTCCTTTCTCTCTGTAATGAGTAAAAATATTTTTTAAAAGGAGGGGAAATCATATTTTATATTTTATGTAAATAAAAAAGACATCAAGATTAAAAAAAATGAAAGTCCAATTTTGTTTAAAATCCTCTTGATTAGATAAGTACAAACACTAACTTCTTACATATAGTATAAAATACATGGCGTGGCCCAAGACTATCCTTCCTTATATACTAGCTTTTTTTATGTGGAAATAAGTCAAAAAGCAAAAGCATATTATCTGGTTTTAGAGGTTCCAGGGAATACAATCTCTACCACAAATAAATAGATATAGAAGAAAACAGAAGGAAAAATAAGAAAGTGTGTTTAACCCTTGAAGACAATATCAGTGATGATAAATTGGGGGACCGGGTGCTTGTTTTAGTTTAAAATTTCAAAACTAGCCAAACAATTCAAATACTCTATCATCATATAAATAGCTCCTAATTAGCCTCTAAACTAAAAAACACCTTTAAATAGTAAGAGGGAGAGGGCTCTCCAGGTTAGTGAGACCTCAGCTGGCTCTTAATCTCTCCTTTTAAAGGAGATTCAGGGGAGCCTTTAACTCAGAAAGGAAGAGGAGCCTGGGTGGAGCCAGAGAGGAAAGGGAGGTCAGAGGGAGGAGAAGCTGGAAGGTTCTTGGATCTGACTCAAGGGAGGAGGCTTTGAGAAAAGAGTTAAGGAAGTCAAAGGTTCTTTCTGGGTGGAGAAGCCAGGTTCATCAGCCTATGAAAGAAGACCGCCGGAATTCAGGACACAGTCTTTTTGTAGAATATAAAGATTCTACATTGTGCCCTGGCTGGGTGGGTCAGTTAGTTGGAGCACTGCCCTGTGCACCACCAGGCTGCAGGTTTGAATCCCAGTCAGGGCACATACTTAGGTTGTGGGTTCCACCTCTAAGTATGTTGGAGTGCATACAGGAGGCAACTTATCAATCGATTGATGTTTTTCTCTCTTTTTCTCTCCCCTTCCCACCTCCTCACTCAGTTTCTCAAATCAATAAACATATCCTTGGGTGATGATTTAAATTAAAAAAAAAAAAAGATTGTGATATAATCCCTTGGTGTTATATTTCTGGGGAAACTGAGCTTGCTGTTGGGGCACAGGAAGGAGGAAAATTCCAACACCACTTTCCTCTGTCTGTGTAAGAAGCTCTCCAAGGTAAGTATCAAAGACTCATTTCCATGAAGAGCATGGCTTCAGATTCTAGGCAGTCTTGACCTAGCAGAACTAAGACATTCGGCAAGACTTCCTTTCAATTTAACAAGCCCGTTCTAACCATACACGTCATTTACTGAGTGACTGGAGTCAGGGACTGTACTAAGCATTTTCACTCACTACCTTATTTAATACCCAGTGCAATCCAGTAAGGAAACAGATACTTAAGGAGGTTAAGTAACTTGTCCACAGTCATCCTGCCAGAACAAATTTAGGGGGAGGGGGCCAGGATTTCCATCTGGGTCTTTTTGACCCCAAAGCATGTGCTCTCAACCGTGTTATTATGAGCTCTAAAATGTCTCCCCAGGCACCGAGAGAGATCTATACCATACTCACAGCTCTCAACGATCTTACCACCTTATCTGGGGAAACCCAAAAGGATTAGACTTGTTCTGTGCTCAGAACGAGGCCCAAAGCATGGAAACAACCTGAGACAGGTGTCAGTTCACAATCAAGAAAACCCACCCAAAAATATGCTCCTCAGAAGTGGGAAGGACTGCCTTGTGTGGTAGTGAACACCTTCCTACGCCAAGGAACCAAGCCCTTGCTGAGTGAAATGTCAAATTCATTCCATGAAACGCTAAGAGGCTTCAGTCCTATGTGTTCCTCCTACACCTTCATAAATCCTCTCCCCAAACATTTTACAAATAAAAGGAAAACTATGTTAGGTATCAAACTATCAACCTTTTCTAAAATTTTGCAAGTCTACCTTAATTCAATCATATTGAAATTATAGAAATAGAGACATCGAGGATTCATTTGCTTTTGAACGTCTGAAAATAGTCTTTCCAAACTGAGGAGAAAATTTTAAATAATTTGCCTAAGAGAAAAGAAAGCATAACTAAAATTAGTCTCAGAAAACAGAACTACATTAAGGAGACAAACTCAAACACTGAAAACGTCTCTTTAACTAGATGGTCCTTAAAGAGATGTTTTTATTTATACCAGTACAAGATGGAGCCAGGATTGCACAGTAGTTAGAAGTCCCTAGGACATTAAAGGGATGTTTATTTATATCAGTCAATTAAAAAGGCCTTAAACCGAAACCGGTTTGGCTCAGCTGATAGAATGTCGGCCTGTGGACTGAAAGGTCCCAGGTTTGATTCCAGTCAAGGGCATGTACCTTGGTTGTGGGCACATCCCCAGTAGGTGGTGTCTAAGAGGCAGCTGATTGATGTTTCTCTCTCATCGATGTTTCTGGCTGTCCATCCCTCTCCCTTCCTCTCTGTAAGAAACCAATAAAATATATATATGTATATTTTTTTTAAATTTTTAAAGGCCTAAAGCACCCAGAATATTCTGTCTTGGAGGAGCATAAAATCTAACTAGGAGAGCAAAGGTCATAAATAGTCAAGTCATCCTTAAATATTATCATATATATATATATATATATATATATATATATATATATATATATATATAGGCTGACATGTATGCCTTCCAGTGGAATAATATAAAGGCATAGATAAAATGTGGTTTCCAGTATAAAGTCAATTAGGAGGAAGAAATCGACTGGAGCATCTGAGGCCCCTTTGGAAGCCAGGATGGAGCTATAAGTGTTCCCCACCTCCTTGACTCCTCAAACAGTACCATATCCAAAACGTGACTGCTGGTAGAGCCATCCTGTAGATGTGTTGTGGTTGCCCTCCTCATTAAAATAAATAAATAAATAAACTAATGAATAGCAAACATTTAAAAATTGGGGATTTTACATTAAAATTCAGATGTGGAACATGGGGTCTAGTACTAGTTTCCCCTAATTAGAAAGGGCATATGCTTTCTGGCCTGACACAGTCCTTATCTGGCCCACTTCATCCATTTATGATACCTGACCCTGTAGGCAAATGAGCTTGGGGCTCTGGCATCAATTAATGAATGGGCGACCCTGTTGCTTTCAGAGAGTAAAGGAAGGAGGCTGTGGCGGGGGGGGGGGGGGGGGGGGGGGGGTTGCATTTAAAAAGTAAAGAGAAGAAAACTAGAGGGAAAAGAACAAAACCAAACAAAAGGAAGAAGGCTACCCAGAGATCTCAGTTAAAATGAGTGTCAAACAGAATTAGGTGATGCCAAGTTCCTACTGATGTCCAAGCACTGATCTCTCCATCTGTTCCATGGATTTGGCTCCAAGGGCCCTGGTTAGCATTTCAAATGCTCAGGAAGTGGCCCTGAACTGTATGACTCAGAAAACGCTGGCTCATGTTCTCCATGTGTCCAGCTGAACCGCCCACCCATCCCCACTGCTGTGGATTCCTGCTCTTTTTTTGCTCCTTCCTCTACCCACGGTCAACCCTGCTCCCCACAGGTCTCTCCTGCTCTTGTCTGGGTCACGGAGGAGGCTTTGAGGTGAAGGACTTCAGACAGCTGCAAGACGGCTCTGACTTCTGTTGGAAAGAAGATGTCGTCTATGATCACTCACGTGGGGCCCGAAGGTAAAATACACAGGATGTTTGCAGACACCAAACCGCAACTACCATCCATCCCACCTGGTGATAAAGTTAAAAAATAAGTGCATGTCATGCCGAAGATTAAATGTTGGGTAAAAGCTGTATGGTCTTGGAAAACGGCTTGGCCTCTCTGGCTTTGGTTTTCTCATCTGATAAATGGGAACCATCATAAGGCGTATGTAAGACACAGAGTTGTTGTGGGGGAATAAATAAAATACTTGCAAAGTGCTAAGAGCAAGGCCCAAAATGTAGGAAGCATTAAATAAATTTCAGCATTAAGTGGTATTACCTAGTCACACTTGCATGACTCAAGGGTAGGTGACTAACTCCAGCTGAACCAATGTGACTGTCACTCCAGGAAATAGGGAACAACAAACAGAAACGCAGAGACCAGAAGTAATTGGAAGCCGGGCCATTCTGTTAGCGGATCTCAGGAGACATGTCTACCCTTCCCAAGCTTTGTTATTGAATTTTCAATTCTTTGGGAACACCCTCGTATCTTTCTAATATGTTCCTCTTTCTTTCTTTTTTGCTTTTAACCTCAGTTTTTTTTTTTCTTTTAAATCCCTTGTCCCCCGTCGTTGGAGACAATAACAACAAAAACATATAAACACGTTAGCTTGAAAAAGCAATTACTTGTAACTCTTCCCCGTTGAAACATAAGCAGGGGTGTGTCTTTATCCCTTCATTTTCATTACCTGTCTTCATTCACGAGACTTCAGAAAATTGCTTTTGACAGCCGTCTTTATAGAGTTGTTCCCTCACTTCAATTACTACTTCAGTCAAGTGAAAGAATTACTTTTTTCATTTTTAAAAACAGCGTTTATTATTGCTCTGAAGCGAAGTCCGTGAAGCCTGAAGTGCCAAGCACTTCCATGGTCCCACTCCGCGGAAAACAGGGCTTGTTCCCTGTGTGTGTGGAGTGGAAATAACCTTGCAGCCACAGCCATAACCGATCGGCACCAGGGAGCAGTTCCTGGACGCGAGGAGGTCCACCGCCTGGGAGTTGATTTGGTGGAAAACTGCCCAGCTGGCTGCTTCCTACTGGATGGTGGCAGCCAGTTCAATTGCAGCCGCCCCGCTGGGGAATAGATGTCAAGTGCATTACAAATGCCCTTAAGGAACACTGGGGTTTCCCCTAGGATCTGCTGCACATGCCAGTCTTAGAGCACTTGGATCCATCCACAATACTATGTGACCCAAAGCCCCCTACATCTATAATAAGAGCTACCTCCCGCTTCATGTTGTCTTGTAGTAGATCTCTCTTTCAGATAAAGCAAGGCCTGGCCCTTCCTTGCTTTTTCTCTAGGGAAAGTTATATGTCAGGGCAGGAAGCGGAAACAGGCTGCAAGCATACCTGCCTTTTATTTTCCACAACCTAACACGGTTGAGGCTAAGGTTATAGAAAAGGGAAGAGGGCTGTGGGGAATTAGACTTTCCCAACCTACAAAAAACACCTCTCTACCCCCCCACTCCAGTGAGAGGGAGTTTCTGGGGGGCCTGGAGCAGGGGACTTGGTGAATCTCAGAAGACCTGTGAGACACGGGTGCCTGGTGTGTCTAGGGGGCATAGACACAAGGTGCTTTCCAAAGATCCCTGTGTCCTGAGGGTAAGAGCAGCCTGAAAGGCCCCATGGAGCAGTCACGGGGATGTGTCTGCATAACCTGGAGGCGCCGATGCTCCCTCCTATTTCCTGACACTTTGGCATCTTATAAGACCCCAGAACCTTAACGGAAACTCTGAGATGGAGGAAGTGGGAAGCACCAGGCCTGGGAGACTGGTAGTCAGAATCTAAGTTGAGATGAAAAAAAAGGGGAAAAAAAGTGATGTATCTTACCCCAGAGTTTATAGACTTAGATTAAAACTCACTGTGTGGGCTTGCTTATTGCTACTGTTTATCTACTTTCAAATCCCAGTGAGGGTATATGCCCAGGTTTTGGGCTCAATCTCCAGTAGGAGGAGTGCAGGAGGCAGCCGGTCAATGATTCTCTCTCATCATTGATATTTCTATCTCTCTCACCATCTCCCTTCCTCTCTGAAATCAATAAAAATATATATTTAAAAAAAGAAGTTGCCACACTTCACTTTAAAAATCTATATCCTATATAATAAAGAGGTAATATGCAAAATGACCATCATGCCCTCACACAAGATGGCTGCCCCCATGTGGTCACAAGATGGCCACCACCAAGATGACCAGCAGGGGAGGGCAGTTGGGTGAGACCAGACCTGCAGGGGAGGGCAGTTGGGGGCAACCAGGCCTGCTGGGGCAGTTGGGGGCAATCAGGCCTTCACGGGAGGGAGCACAGTTGGGGGGAACTAGGCCTGCAGGGAAGGACAGTGGGGGTGATCGGGCCAACAGGGTAGAAGTTAGGTGTTGATCAGGCTGGCAGGGGAGTGATTAGGGGGTGATCAGACTGGCAGACAGGCAAACGGTTGGGAACAGTCCCAGATTGTAAGAGGGATGTCTGACTGCCGGTTTAGGCCTGATCCTATAGGATTTGGGCCTAAACTGGCAGTCGGACTTCTCCTAAGGGTCCCAGATTGAAGAGGGTGCAGGCTGAGCTGAGGAACACCCCTACCCCCGCGCACAAATTTCGTGCACCAGGTCTCTAGTATATATATATAAAAGGTTATATGCAAAGTGTCACCTCGGGAGTTCAACCAGGAGACCAGGAGTTCAATTGCTCACTATGACAGGCAATGACCACTAGGGGGTGTCGCAGAATGAAGGAAGGCCCCAACCGACAGCCAGAAGGCTCCAATGGGCCCTGATCACCTGCCTGACCTAGTGACCCTACCCATGCATTAATTTTGTGCACCAGGCCTCTAGTACATCTATGTCTATATCTATATCTATATCTATATCTATATCTATATCTATATATATGTGTGTGTGTGTGTGTGTGTGTGTGTGTGTGTGTATATATATATATATATATATATATATATATATATATATATGTTAAGCGATCGGCCGAGTATGACACACACTGACTATCAGGGGGCAGACGCTCAACACAGGAGCTGCTGAGCAACAGCAATTTTGCAGAGTGCCCTTTTGCACCTGGGACACTTCAGGGGATGTCTGACTGCCGGTTTCGGACCGATCCCCACAGGCCAGGCTGAGGGACCCCACCTGTAGGACGCACTCTGCTCACTCCGCAGAGCCTTTTGAGTCCCGGCACCACCCCAAGTGTGGCCGGCCCTCTGGGGAAGGAACGCACGAGGTTGGCTCCAGGGAGGACTGTCTTGCCCAGTCCCACCCCGTCAGCCACCTTCTAATTAATTTCCTTTCGATGCGCACAAACCTGTGCAGTGGACCTTTAGTAAATAATAACATAAAATAAATAAAACATTCGTTTAAGTAAAGGAAACTAGGTAAACTTCCCATTGGGCTTATAAAGCAAATTCATTCATTCTGTCACGGCTGGGCTCCCTTATCAGTTATAACCCTGTACTCTGGCTTTGCAGTCCACCCATCTCCTCCTTAGTCATACTGTACACTTTTGGTTTATGTGAATTCCAATTGCCTGACTTTCCCATTCCCAGTTGTATTCCAGATCCCAAAATATTGCTTAAGGGTTTTTCTCTCCTCCCTTTCTCAACTGCTGCTTTCCTAGCTATTCCAATAGCTTCCTCCAACAACAACATAAAACAATAAGAAATTTTTTTAAATGCATATCCATGTCCATAAAACAATAAGATGACTTATATCAGAAACACACCCACCTACACACAAACAGAGTAAACCAGTAGCTGTTCCCTTGCATCTGCTTCATTTCCTCCTGACTCAGCTCTGTGTCTGTATCCATCCCCAGCACAGGACCCAGCTGGTAGCTAGCAGGTAAAGAAGCCAGGTATCTTCTAAAGTATGTTCAGTAGAAATCACTGTTTATTGTTTGGATCGTTAATTTTATGTGACAACTTGGCAGGGCTATGGCACCCAATTTCAGGCAAAACCCTACCTTCATGTCCAACCTAATGCCTGGGGAAATCAAGACTGAACATCAACTCTTACCTGAATTTCTAGCCTGCAGACCTGCCCTACAGATTTTGGATTTGTGTGCCCCACAATCACACAAGCCAAATTCTTAAAGTAAATTGTGTGTGTGTGTGTGTGTGTGTGTGTGTGTGTGTGTTTTCTTGGTTCTGTTTCTCTGGAGAACCCTGACAATTACAACTGGGTACAATATTACTTCAAGCGGTTTCTGAGTCACCTTTACTACATGTCAGGGAAGTAGACACAACTGCTGTAATTCGTACACTGTATAGTGTCAGGGGAAGAAAGACCATGCAGGACTTTCTCAGGCTGAGTGAGAGGCCACGGTGTTTCCTCCAGCTCCGTTCCTCAGCACCCGCACTACCGAGAGCAAGTTGTTTAACCTCTGATTTGCCCATATTCCAAATGTGGATAATTGCACTTACTTCACAGGATGTCACACAATATTAAAGTGACATAATGTATGGAAAGCATCTAATAGGCCTGTCGGACACATAACACTCAAAACATTTTTAAAAATATGTTTTTATTGATTTCAGAGAAGAAGGAAGAGGGAGAGAGAGAGGAGAGAGAGAGAGAGAGAGAGAGAGAGAGAGAGAGAGAGAGAGAGAGAAAGAAAGAGAGAGAGAGAGAAACATCAATGATGACAGAGAGTCATCCATCGGCTGCCTTCTGCATGTTCCCTACTGGGGATCAAGCCTGCAACCCCAGCATGTGCCCTGGCTGGGAATCGAACCATAACTTCCTGCTTCAGAGGTTGATGCTCAACCACTGAGTTACACTGGCCAGGCAATCCCCAAAACATTTTTATAGCATTTCATCCTAAGATGAAAAGATAAAATGAAAACCAGTGAATACCTAAAATATCAGTACATCACCTGCACACAGGTGCCTAAAATTCCAGTAATAAAGATTTGTTCTTTTGGTTTAAAGATTCTTTTTTTTTTTTTTTCAAGCTTCTCATAGATATAAAGTAGTAAGTGATATCAGTCATTTATACTTTAGTGTGAATAAGGCCATCAGACTGCATCCCAAAGAAATATTTTGAAAACAGGAACAGGGAGCAGTGAGGTTCGTAGATGCAAAGCATGATAAACACTGTCTCCCTCACAATTTTCCTAGAGCCAGTTCAGACTCTCAGAGATTCAAAGAGCCAATGAGTCTCTGTACAAACAGGCACACAGCCTAGCCCTAACTCATACTGCTACTCAAGAGAAACACTGCCCAGGGTTCGTGCTTTTACTTTGAATGTGACAATCCACTCCTCTGCTAGCGGTTCTCAACCTGTGGGTCTAGAGAACCCAGTAAGAGGTTGAGAACCGCTGCTGTAGAGCCTAAAACCATCAGAAAACACGGATATTTACATTAGGATTCATAATAGTAGCAAAATTACAGTTATGAAGTAGCAACGAAAATAATTTTATGGTTGGGGGTCACCACAACATGAGGAACTGTATTAAAGGGTCACAGCATTAGAAAGGTTGAGAACCACTGGATTCTAGGGCGACATGATATATATTTGTTAACTGCATGCTGTCTGTCTCCCCCTGAACAACCAGCTCTGGGAGTGCAGAGAGGCTCTGTTTTGCTCAGGGTTGTTCCTAACACAGGGACACACCCACCACAGGCCCTCAGTAAATATCTGTGGAATGGAAACATGAATCTATCCTGCCTAACACACAGTCAGTACTCAGCAAATACCAATCTCCTTCAGTAAATATTAGTTCCTTCTTATGCTCCTTCACTCCAATCACTGCCTGTCATAAGTGTCTTGAAGTTTGTCTTGGAAGAAGGTTTTAAGCATTAGTCTGGTTTCACAAGCCGCAGTACAACTTGCCTGGCCATACACCAGAAATGAAACTGTTCTCAGCAAGCTAACTGGGAAAACAGCAGAGAATGGACGTGGCACGGGAGTCTGGCAGATGGCTGTTTCCCACCCCACCTTCGCTGCTCATTAGCTTCTTGCCTGTGGACAAGCTACTTTACCTTTCTGGGCTTTGGTTTTCTAATCTGTAAAGGAGATTTACTTCCTAGGGCCGCTGTTAGGTTGAAGTGAGCTATTATAATGCCCGTAGCCTAGCACAGTGCCTGGCTCACAGGAAGTGCTTAAGAAATAACACCTACCATTATTATTATCATTATCAGCATTTTATCACAATAAAAATGCTGTGGATGTGAAATATGTGTCTTTAGAATGTCTTTTCTTGTATGGTTTTACTTTTTTATGGATATCTCTAGAGCTACAGAGAGCTGCAGATGTTTCAATGGAGTTTTAATAGGATTAAGAAACAGGAAGTGGTAGTCCTTTGTTTATAAAAAGCTGCATTCTGGGCTCAGAAGGGGCTTTTTTTTTTCACTTCCCTGGAATCCTGAAGCGTCTACATCTCAGACTTCCTGATTCTTTTCTCTAATAAACAGACACATTTGTCTGGAGTCATGGTGATTACACATGTTATAGGAATAAACTTAAGAAATCAATGCTGCCTGCTTAATAGTCCCATAAATTCCAAAATCTATTCTGTAATAGATTTAATGTACTATGTTTGGGTTTCCTAAATTAATTTTAAACATGGGAGGGATCAGTTCATTTTACAAAACATAAATATTTTTAAATTGATATAAAAGTTTAAAGTGCTTTGCTAAGCATGGCATATAAAGAGGGAAGCGTACCACATAGTGATGAGTGTGTTCAAGTAGGAGGTGGTGTTCCCAGCTGTGACTCTGGAAGGACAGGGTTAGGATGTGTGGAATCTCAGGTCACTTGTCGGGGTCACTTTGTTTCCTCAACGTGACAACCCAGGCTGCATACTTTTTGAGATTCCTAAATTGTAAATGATTTCTAAATCATCTCTAAGGCTTTTTTAATTGCCCAAATTCCAGCATGTTTTGTCATACAACTTACGCAATGCCTGTTTATTTTTTTATATAAATATATCTTATTGATTTTTTTACAGAGAGGAAGGAAGAGGGATAGAGAGCTAGAAACATCGACCAGCTGCCTCCTGCACAACCCCACTGGGGATGTGCCTGCAACCAATATACATGCCCTTGACCAGAATACATACCTGGGACCTTTCAGTCCACAGACCAATGCTCTATCCACTGAGCCAAACCGGTTTTGGCTTGCAATGCCTGTTTATATGTTTATCCTGGACTAAGTTTAAAAGCTAAGGAATTAGAAATATCATGTAAGAAAGAAAATAGAAAGTATCTCCTTATTTTCCTCATTGCTCCTCTAGAAAAAAAAAAAAAAGATGTGTTTTGGAACATAACATTTTTTAGAGTTGCTGATTACCAAAACCAAAAAGTAAAAATTAATTAATAAAATAACTGCTTTTTTAAATTTATTAGAAATTAGTAAATAAAATATCTTTATTAAAATAAAATATTAAAATAACTATTAAAACTAATAAATAAAATAACTTGTTTTTTATAATTGAAAGATACTGCCTCATTGTGCTCTAAAATATCTGTACCAAAAGGCAGTGATTGTATACAAGTGACCTTTGCTCTGATTTTGAGTCAAAGAGAACGGATTTGTGTATAATCACAGACTAGAAATTCTAGAAATTCTACTCTTATTAGAGTGAATTAGAATAAAGTTTGATGTGAAGCTTAAAGAATTTCTAGATGAAAATTTAAGCTTTAGGACGCATTACAACAGCTGTTTCTAAAAACTACACCCGCCCTAGCTGATGTGGCTCAGTTGTTTGGGTGTCATCCGTCTGTGCACCAAAAGTTGCTGGCTCCATTCCTGGTCAGGGCACTTGCCCAGGTTTTGGGCTCTATCCCCAGCAGGGGCTGGGCAGGAAGAAGTCAATCATTGTTTTGCTCTGCCATTGATGTTTCTCTCTCTCCCTTCCCCTTCCTTTCTCTCTAATAAATCAATCCTATATATCTAATAAGAGAGGAATATGCTAATTAGCCAGGACGCCCTCACGGGTAAGTCTGGCAGGAGCGGGTGGGCGTGGCTGCGTGCTGCATGAGGCCAGGCAGGTGAGGCTGTGCCAAATAAAATAAAATGCATTCACATGCCCAAAGATGACAGGGTTCAAGGAGGCAGGGTTCAAGTTTCATTTCTCACACCCAGCTAGAAGCCTCCCTGGGGCAGCTCTCCCCTCCAAGCCCTGAGCAGGACGGGCGCGCTCAGGCCAGGGAGCTCTGAAGGGAGGCCGAGCGAAGTGCTTTCCCTCCGGGACCCGCTCTTCCTGGGAGTCTGGTGCAGAGGGAGCTCTCTCTGGGAACTTGGAAAAAACGCCTCCCAGACAACTGTGCAGCAGCCAGGCCTGGCGAGCTGCAGAGAGGGGGACCTACCCACAGGCCACGCAGCTGCCCTAGTGGAAGTTGCCCTTGATGGAGGAGCAGGGGTAGTGGGGATCAGAGTCGGCCATCTCAGCAATGAAACTCCAGCTCCCCACCAAATGACTAGAGCACACAGACTTCAACGGTCCTCGGTCACTTCCTAAGCAGGGATCAAACCCAAAACCTAAATAGGTGCCCTGACAGAGTGGAACCCAAACCTTTGCTGTGGCAGAGGAGCTCCGGCCCACAGCCGGGGCCAGGGCATGCCAGGGGGGTTTTGTTGAGGGGCCCTGACAGGCACCCCGCAGCGCAGTGGGTTAGAACCTCCTCCTGATACAGCAAGGTTGCGGGTTGGATCCCTGGTCAGGGCACAGACAAGAAGCAACCAAAGAGAGCATAATAAGTGGAACAACACCCTGGTGTTTCTCTCGCTCCCTTCCTCTCTCTAAAATAATCAATCAATAAAAATTTTAAAAAATAAATAAATCCTCTGGCCATAACCAGTTTGGCTCAGGGTTGGCCTGTGGATTGAGATAGAGAGTTGGCCTGTGGACTGAGGTGACCCAGGTTTGATTCCGGTCAAAGGCATGTAACTAGTTTGCAGGCACATCCCCAGTGTGGGGTGTGCAGGAGACAGCTGATTGACGTTTCTAACTCTCTGTCCCTCTCCCTTCTTCTCTGTAAAAAATCTATAAAATATATTTTTAACAAAATAAAAATAAACACTGGCTTGCAGAGTTGCTAAAACAGTTAGGAAGTGAAGTCCCATCCCTTCCCGTACATTCAACAAACACTTCATATGCTCCTTCAATAATCACAATGGGAATGGGTGTTTGTTTGTTTGTTTGTTTTGGTTAATCTTCACCTGAGGACATTTTTGCATTGATAAATATATATATATTTAAATATATATATATATATATATATATATATATATATTTTTTTTTTTTTTTTTTTTTTTTTTTTTTAAAGAGAGTGGAAGAGAGGGAGAAAGACAGAAACTAGTGTGAAAGAATCAATTGGTTGCCTCTTGCTGAATCCCCAAACAGGGTCCTGGATTAAGCTTGCAACCCAGGTACATGCCCTTGATCGGAATCCAACCGGGTACCCTTCAGTCTGCCTACAGAAGCACTATCCACTGAACCAAACCAGCATTTTTTTTTCTTTTTAAGTCCTCCTCTAAGGATATGTTCTTTTCATTGATTCTAGAGAGAGAGAAAGGGAGAGGGAAAGAGAAAGAGGAACATCGATCAGTTGCCTAAGCAATCCGACAGGGATGGAACTCACAACCTGTGTATGTGCCCTCACCTGGAATCGAACCCATGACCCTTTGGTGCATGGGAGGACACTTTAACTACAGATCCACACTGACCAGGGCCTGAAGGTACATTTAAAAAAATTTTTTCAAATCTTCCCTGGCCAGGTAGCTTAGATGGTTGGAGTCTCAACCTGTACACCAAAGGATTTTCTGTTGGATTCTAGGTTAGGGCACATACTGGTATTTCTCTGTCACGTGGATGTTTCTCTCTCTAAAAATCAATTTTAAAAAATTCTCAAGTAAGAATATGTGTGTGTGTGTGTGTGTGTGTGTAATTTTCAGATCTAAAATTTTATTTGGTTATTTTTTAAAATTTTATTTTTTCATTTACAGTTCACATTCAATATCCTATTCTATATAATAAAACCCTAATATGCAAATTGACCGAATGGTGGAATGACTAGTCACTATAAACTGACCACCAGGGGGCAGATGCTCAAAGTAGGAGCTGCAGCCTGGTGATCAGTGCACTCCCACAGGGTGAGGGCCATTCAGTCAGAAGCTGGGCTCACAGCTGGGCCAGTGCAGCGGAGGAGCAGCAAGCAGGCAGGTGGTAAAGAGCAAAGGGTCCTGGACTGTGAGAGGCCACAGGCTTCTCCCCGCCCGCCCCCCTCCCCCCCCCCCCCCCCCCCCCGCAGTGCATGACTTGCACCAGGCCTCTAGTAACAAACAAACAAACAAACAAACAAACAAACTACATCCCTTTCCCTCTCCCAAAGCTATTTTATAATTTATCTAAATTTTTTGTCTCTGTTTGAAGTTTTATGTTCAACTCCAAATTATAACAAAACATTGTGCAATCAGAAAACTGACTTGGCTTTAGCTGAATTAACAAATAGATACTGAAATATGAGACTTGAAAACAAGTGCGTCACTAGAGTACTTCTCAGTGCCCTGAGTGAGCATGAGTCCTACCGGCTGCAGGAAACGGAGGTGCTGTGTCATTTGCTTTAAGGCTAGGAGATAAGGAACAGTTGGCTCAAGGTACTACTGCACAGCCCCAAGTAGAAACAAAATCACATGCAAAGGAGAATTAGAAGCCATGTCTTGGTTGCCTGGTTGGGGGAGGATGGGAGTGTATTGTGACAATGATGTGCAGAATTGTTAACTCTCCAGGGCCCTAGGAGGGAAGCTGGAACTTTGGAGCACATGTAGCTCTGATCTGAGAAGAACCAGTTTGGGAAACCTGTTTAGTCTTACAAAAACAAGACAAGGGCTTCTCAGCTATACTGCATATTTAACATCCTAACAAGCCTTCCTACCACACAATATCTAAAAATGCTGGATGAAATAACAACACGTGTGCCTGTGCGTGTGACTGCGTGTGACTGTGTGTGTGACTGTGTGTGTGTGTGTGTGTGTGTGTGTGGCAGGAAAATAAGGAAACTCCTCAAAAACAAGAGAGATGGAGAAGCAAAGCACAAATACAAAGCCCCTTGAAGGCCATGTACCTGGTGGGGACAGAAGACAAAGACAAGGAAGTGTGACTGGAACATTCTCAAATAAAGCAAGGGAAAGTATGAATTAGGAAGAAGATGTCTGAGTACTGAAGGTGCCTGCTCAAATACTCCTTAGGAAGGCTTTTTTAATCAATTCTTATTTTCAGTCCTCATCTCATTTCAGCCTGCAACCCAGCCTGGTGATACCTATTCCTGACCATGTCTGGGAAGGGGGCAATGGTTAGAGTCTCTGTAAACATTTCCTCTTCTTGGCTGGGTCTTTTACCTTTCTCCATTTGCTTTCCTCTTCGTGTATTGTGGTGCCTGATGACAACTTCTCTCACTTTCTTCAAAGATTGACTTTGTCTTTTAGTTTCTTATTCTCTTGCTGTTTTTGGGAGTGTTTTATGAGAAGAGCCAGAAATGGAAAAGTTTTTACTTACCATCTTGAAATAAAATAATCCCATGTACTCTTCAACCCACTGAAATCTGGTTACTATCCAACATTAGACATCTATCCTTTCCTCTTCCCAAAATATTAATTTCCTTTTGGTTGCTTAAAATTCAGAGCAAAATTAAGTCTTCACCCTTCTTGACTTCTTGGCAATATTATATATCATTATCACTCCTTTCTTGGGATCCCTCTCCTCTTGCTTCTATGACACAGTTCTCCCATGGTTTTCCTCTCTGATTGCTTCTGTTTCTTTGATTCTGGTGGCTTTCTCTCCCACCACTTAATACTCATACATTATTTTCTGGAATCTCAGCATATTAGGATCTCATCTTCCTTTCTCATGCTATAGGCTCTCCCTGACCAGTTTTACTCACTCTTATCACTTTAACGACATTCTATGTACTGCTGACCACCAAAGCTGTATTGCCATCTTTGTCTCTTCCAGTGAATTCTGTATTCTTATATCCAACTGCTTCCTAGAATCATACCTTGGATGTCTCACAGGCACTTCAAAATTCGACACATACAAACACCAACGTATCTTCCCCCCTCCCCTACACCATACCCTGTTCCTCTCATCTTGCTTTATTCCCATTTAGTGACAGACTCTAAAATTGTCTAGATTAAAACAAAAAAAAATTTTTAAATAAAAATTACTGAGGAATATCTAGACAATGGAATACTATGCTGCTGGGGGGAAAAAGGAGCTCTTACCATTTGCAACAGCATGGATGGAGTTTAACATTATGCTAAGTGAAATAAGCCAGTCGGAGAAAGATAAATATCACATGGACACACTCATTTATGGGATATAATGAACAACATAAAATGATAAACAAAAATAGATTCAGAGACATAAAAGCATAAAATAGTTCAGAGGGAAGGTGAGTGGGTGGTAAGAGATCAACCAAAGGACTTGTATGCATGCATATAAGCATAACCAATGGACACAGACAGTAGGGAGGGTGAGAGCATGTGCTGGGGGTTGGGGGTAACCAGGGAGAGGTCAATGGGGGATAAAGGAGACATACATAATACTTTAAACAACAAAGAATTTAAATTAAAAAATATATATATTTCTCCTTTTTCCTCACCCCACATATTATTTGTTACTGAATTATATTTATTCTAATCCTTTATAGTTCTCAAATTAATTGCTCTTTTCACCTACATTATTACTATCTTAATCCAGGCCTATTTATTTCTTACTTGGACCATACCATTACTCTCCGTACTCTAACCTGTACTCTTTCTTTTTTTCTTTTTCTTTTTTTAAATATATTTTATTGATTTTTGTACAGAGAGGAAGGGAGAGAGATAGAGAGTTAGAAACATCAATGAGAGAGTCATTGATCAGCTGCCTCTTGCACACCCCCCACTGGGGATATGCCCGCAACCAAGGTACATGCCCTTGACCGGAATTGAACCCGGGGCCCTTCAGTCCCCAAGCCGACGCTCTATCCACTGAGCCAAACCGGTCCCGGCTAACCTGTACTCTTTCAATCCAGTTGCTACACTGACACAACACCAATCTTTCTAACTCAAATTTTCATCCCAACTCTCCCTTATCCATGGTTCTTCAGGGGCCCCTAATGCCAAAGGATAAAAGTCCAAAGTCTTTGGCATGGAAAACAGAGCCCTGTGTGACCTTACTTATCACCAGCCTCATACTCTATGCCAGCTTCCTTAGGAACTATTTCTATTTCCCCAAAAGGACAGTTCTCTCTCTTGCTCTCACTCTCGCTCTCCTGCTCCTTTAGGACATCCTACTCTTTCTACATGGAAGGCTTTTCCCTATTTCTTCTTAGTCCTTCAATACACAGCCCAGCAACCACTTCTTTCAGGAAGCTTTCCCTGAACTCCCTACTTTGAGATAAGTGATACTAATATTCTCGTAGAGCACCTCTATCACCCGACATTGTAACCATCTGCTTGTTCACTTCCCCAAGACTGTAAAATCCCTAAGATCAGAGACTTCATGCTATTCACCTGCATATTTTCAGTACATCTAGAACCCTATCCCTCACATAGGTTGTTAAATAATAATAGTAAACAGGTACAGCATTCACTCTGTGCCCAGCATGGTTTTGAGCACTATAAAAAGATGAATCTTCGCAATAACATTATAAAGTCACGATGCACACTCTACAGTTGAGGAACCTGAGCCATAGTGAAGCTGAATAACTCACTGTGCCAAAGGCACTGAGCTAGGAAGTGCCAAAGACCGAATGTATACTTATAAAGGCTGTATGGCACCAGAATACACTCTCCCACCGTTTATGTTTGCTGAAAAGTTTGTTAGCTCAAGCAAAAATAAACTAGGACCAGCCCATTACTAACCCAGGTGCTCTTATCATATAATATAAAAAACGTTTTGCCCTAGCTGGTTTTTCTCAGTGGTTAGAGCATTGGCCTGAGGACTGAAGGGTCACAGGTTCCTTCCTGGTCAAGGGCAGGTACCTCAGTTGCTGACTCAGTCCCTGGCCAGGGGTGGGGCACCTGTGGGAGGCAACCAATCCATGTGTCTCTCCCATGTTGATGCTTTTCTCTCTCTGTCTCTCCCCGTCCCTTCCACTCTATCTAAAAAATCAATGAAAGAACATCCTGAGGTAAGTATTAACAAAACAAAACAAAAAACCCTTTTAATTTCTGTTTCCATGATGAATAGATAACATTCAAAAGAGTATCAAGAAAGGTACTTCTGGAGAGCTAAAATACAATCTAACTTGGCAATTGGCCACAATAACTGAGCCTATGAGTTTCCTTTTCTCCATGGATTTTTCCACTTACAACTCCTCTTACTCCATGATAGCTAAGTAATAACAAACCCCCCCCCCAAAAAAAAAGTAGACCAGAGTCATTATTAAAAATTTATTGAAATGCCACAATTCCCTAGGGTTAAAGTTTTGAACACAAAGTATAATCTCTTTCTTGTAAGGTGACACCATTCTCCTCATTATTCTTTTTAAAATATATTTTATTGATTTTGTACAGAGAGGAAGGGAGAGAGATACAGAGTTAGAAACATCAGTGAGAGAGAGTCATCGATCAGCTGCCTCTTGCACACCTCCTACTGGGGATATGCCTGCAACCAAGGTACATGCCCTTGACCAGAATCGAATCCGGGACCCTTCAGTCCCCAAGGCAATGCTCTATCCATTGAGCCAAACCAGTTTTGGCCATTCTCCTAATTATTAAAATAAGAATAAGAGACAGAATTGCAATGAGAAATGACTTTTGACAATTTCAGTACATTTCTGTTTTGTTTTTCAACTTATCTTTCTCCACATTTAGCATAAAAGGTATTTTAAAATATCAACTAATGTGATACTTCTTAATGCCTAGCAATATAAAATACTGTCTTCCTCAAAATTACCTATACCTAGGAAATGAAAAGAAGCAGTGAAAATAACTAAGAAAATAAAGCATACACTAAGTAAGTGACAAAAGAATCAAACAATGTTTGACATCAAACTGATTCATCTCCCCACTCACCTCCCACCTTCAAACCAGCAGTTTACTTTTATACCGTATTTTCCAGCGTATAAGATGATCCCCTAATTTTACAGTTAAAACATAGGTTTAGGCCTATATTCGCTGTATAAGACTACCCCCCACTTCCGAGGCAACACCAATTCTTTTTTTTAATAGACCGCCTCTCTAACTCAGCCAATCCAAGCAGGCTTTTTATGTATACAAATTATACATGTTCTGTACCCGAAGTTACACTGTGTTCTAGTAAAAAGCCTGCTCAGATTGGCCAGAGTCAGAGAGGTGATCTATTAAAAAAAGAACTGGTGTTGCCTCGGAAGTGGGGGGTAGTCTTATACAGCAAATATAGGCCTAAACCTATGTTTTAACTGTAAAATTAGGGGGTCGTCTTATACGCCGGAAAATACGGTATTGAGGTTTTTAGAATTCTACCATTCTCCAACCATACTTAGATTTTTAAGCCTGAAAATAGTCAGATATTTAATGCAAGTGTTTTTGCTTTATTGGTGAAAGTTATAATACCTAAAATTTGTCTTCAGTGGAAAAAAAATCAGTCTGACTAACTCTAGCTCACACTTTATTAAAGTGGAGGCTGATCTTCTTCTGTTTCAAAGAGACAAAGCAAACCACCACCACCAAACAAAAGAATAGGAAAATGTGCCAAGAATCTTAGCTAATTACTTTTCTATCATCTTCGTAATTCCAAAGAGCTCAATAAGCACATGAAACTCCACTTTAAAGTATATGCTCAGGTTCAATGTACAATTTTGGCCGTTCTGAACCCTTGGGGAAAAGGTTTATGCTCAATAATGTTCAATCTTCTTGGAATGCAGGAGGAGAAAAGGCTGAAAGTGATATGTCACAACTGACTGCCATCACAGTTCAAGGGAAATGGCTTCCCTGATAGCTAAGAGAAAGGAGCTCATTTCCAACACTTAGGCTCGCTATTTAAAAATAAGCATTTTTCTTCAGCTGCAAGTTATAAAAATTAATAGCATGAGAGCACATATCCTGTAAAAATCCCATTGCTTCTTAAAGACCTGTGCCTAGCGGTCCAATTTTAGTGAAGGTAAACGGGGGAATGTTTTTTCCATTTGGCAAAGCAGCTAAAAACTTAATTCGTTCTCAATTATTGATGCCCATTTCTAACACGGCTAGTATAGAAATAAAATTCGCAGACAACTTCAAAACACCCTAACTAATGATAGTCTCAAGTCTTCTTAAATAAGCTTTAAACAGGGGTAGAAATGTGCAAATCACCATCTCACCACCCTATTTAGCAACAGAAAAGTTGAAGTATGAGCAGCAAAATGAAAGAAACAACCTACCTCTGAAAAACCATCTCCTGAAGGCAGTTACATAATGGAATGTGATGTCAATATTAAAGATGAGCTCAGATCGATTAGGCAACTATTCAATAGCTTGCATTTCAGCCATCATCAAAATTTCATGAGTTCTGGGCGAAGATATAAGTGTAATGTGCTGGGGGAAGGGGGGGGTGGAGTACTGCTGGAATATAAGAATTCTACTTAGAGATTAACCAAAGAACATATATACATAGCTCATGGACACAGACAATAGTGTGGTGAAGGCCTGGGGAAGGGAGGGGGCTGGGTTGAGGGGGACAACGGATAAGTGGGAATGAGGGACATCCATAATACTGGTAACAGTAAAACAAAAGAAGTGGCCAAATCAGGTTTGGCTCAGTGGATAGAGCGTCGGGCCTGCAGACTCAAGGGTCCCAGGTTTGATTCCAGTCAAGGGCATGTACCTTGATTGCAAGCACATCCCCTGTAGGAGGTGTGCAGGAGGCAGCTGATCAATGTTTCTCTCTCATCGATGTTTCTAGCTCTCTATCCCTCTCCCTTCCTCTCTGTAAAAAAAATCAATAAAATATATAATTAAAAAGAAGAAATGTAAAACGAGGTATCAACAGAGTTTCAGCAAGACAATGTCAAGCAATATTGCCTTTGGGGTCAATTTTGTTTTGATAGTAATTCTATTTTCATATCAATAAATCTACAAAGAACAAAAAATCAGCCTTGTCTGTTTTACATTATTTGTTTAAATTTTAAATGCACCAGCATGGTATTAGAAAATGTTCTAAGTAAAAAGCTAACAAATAAGCAAATAGGCCTTTGTTTAAAAAGAAGATAATTAAAAGATATCCAAAGATAGCTATAGGAATATTGTCCCCTTCCTTCTGCCTTTCTAAACACCTTCTAATGGTGAATATCTGAAATTTGGAAAATTATTAGCAAAAAAATTAGAGTCAATCTATGAAAAACAAAAGCCAAAAAAGAGACTTGATGAAGCAAAGTGTCAATGACATAGACTTGATGAAGCAAAGTGTCAATGATTTCAACAAAAATCTGTGTGTTTTTTCCCCTAATGTCTTAAACCTTTTATTAAGGACAATTTCAAGCTTTTGTCAAGCAAAGTGTCAATGATTTCAACAAAAATATGTGTGTTTTTTCCCCTAATGTCTTAAACCTTTTATTAAGGACAATTTCAAGCTTTTACAACATTAGAAAAGTATAAAGAACTACCATTTACACATCATCCGGCTTCAAAAATTACCAAATCCTGGTTGGTCAGTGTTGTTTGAACTATATTCTTACCCACATTTCCTCCTCCACCCCCTGGATTATTTTGAAGCAAATCCCAGGGACCTTATTATCTCATTACTAAAAAGGCATGAAATAATACAGCCTTTGCAATTAATATGCAAGTTTTCCTCCTCCACCCCCTGGATTATTTTGAAGCAAATCCCAGGGACCTTATTATCTCATTACTAAAAAGGCATGAAATAATACAGCCTTTGCAATTAATATGCAAGTTTACATTGTTTTAGATCAGTTTAATCCAGAATGTTTTGATTCATATGCAAATACAATATACAGATACAATGGCCCTTAAAACCTCAACTTAGAGTTTACATTCCTAGCAGTTTCTCTTTTTTAAGAATAATGATACCACTGTCATCTCACACATACGAAACATGTCTTGGCTTCTGATGTCCATTCAACCAACTGTCATGCCCACACTCTGTGTATAAGTAATTAAGTTATTTTCTCAGCATTTGCTACTCATAATTACCTCTTGTTTATGTTGTGCCTCTGTTACTTCATGACAATTTTACTTAAAATAAGCTAAAAGTATATTCTTATCATTTGGGTCCTTATTCTATGAACCTTTATTGTAATTCTTCTGCCTCTGTGGCTGCAGTGGCTGTTTAAACTTAATTTCATTTTAATTTTGGTAAGATATACAGAACATAAAATTTACCACCTTAGTCTTTTTGAAGTGTACAGTTCAGTAGTATTAAGTGCATTTACACTATTGTGCTAACAATCTCCAGCACTCTTTTCATCTTACAAAAGTAAAATTCTATACTCATTAAACAACTTCCCATTTCCTCCTCCCAACAGCCCTTGGCAGCCTCTATTCTAGTATTGCGTCTATGAATTTACTACTGTAGTCACCTCACTGAAGTAGAATCATACAGTATTTGTCCTTTTTGTGACTGGCTTATATCATCCTATATAATAAAAGCATAATATGCTAAGTGTCCGACTGCTCGTTTGACCAGTCACTATGATGCACACTGACCACCAGGGGGCAAATACTCCGACCAGTAGGTTAGCTTGCTGCTGGGATTCATCCAATAGGGACTAGGGGAAATGGGCCTGGACAAATCTGTGCCCTGGACAAATCATCTGTGCTCTGGACGAATCTGTGCACCAGGCCTCTAGTTTAGTATAAAGTCCTCAAGGTCCATCCATACTGTATCACATGTAGAATTTCCTTCCTTTTTTAAGGCTGAATAATACTCTAACATATGTATATATCAGACTTTGTTTATTCATTCATCCACCAATGGACACTTGGGTTTCCTCTACCTTTTGGTTAATGTAAATAATGCTACTATGAAAATAGGTATACAAATATCTATTCAAGACCCTGCTTTCAGTTCTTTTGGGTATGCATCCAGAAGCAGGATTGTTAGATCTTGTGGTAAATCAATTTTTATGTTTTGAAAAAGTGACATACTGATTTCCCTAACAGCCACATGATCTTACATTCCCAGTAACATTGCACAAAAGTATTTAAACCTAATCTTAACACCAGATTAAATTAGGTATCTAATCTGCATCCATCCTAGTAATGTAATTGGTATGTAGTGGGTGCAAGGGGTATCAATGGTGTTAAGTCAATGACATTCCCCAGCATCAGAGCTGACAACCCACTTTACATTTGATAATTGAGATGACTTGCCAATACATGAATTCTCTAGTGTGGCCAGTATAGATAAGGCAGGCTATGAGCGGCTCTCAATGATATATAGCTACTCCCTGGGAATGAGTCAGGTTGAGAAACACGAATAATTCCTCCAGTCTACTGGAATCTCCATTCTTTCTTTCTTTTCTTTCTTTCTTTCTTTTTTTTTTTTTTAATCTCCTTTCTTGTCCCTGAAACCTCTCACCCACTTCCCCAAGTGTTATCTGAGTAAGAAACCTCCCAGATAGATTGCAAGGGTGATGGATGTCTGCCTCCATCAAGACTCACGACCTTGGGTCAGTCCCTTACTAACTGAGACACAGTTTTGACAAATTGGATTAATAATATATACCCTCCCCAATGCACAAGTTGGATGTGCAGATTAAATGAGATCATGAATATGAGCACATTTTAAAAAAAAATATGAAGTTCTATTTAACTACAAAAGTGCTTCTACACAGCAGGAATTTTCCTGAAGCACTGCTGTCATTTCCAGAGCTGACCTCTCCACTGCCGTCACACAAACTGAATGCTGTTTGGATATGCGCAGTTTCCAGAGTTTGGTTTTCTTAAATCTCACTTCATTATGTCACAACAACAACAAAAGAGGCACTATTGAGAAATCAGACAGATCCTTGCCATAGAGGAATGCAACAAAGGTGATGTTTGGAAAAATTGAGAATTACCGTAGATGTAGGAGAAAAGGTCCAGAGAAATGGAAGCATGAGCCTAGTGAAGAAAGAGCTTTTTTATTCTCAAGTACAATTAACTTACTAATAATAAGAGGCATCTAGCAATGGGGGATTTCTAAAATTTATTTTTATTGATTTCAGAGAGAGAGAGAGAGAGAGAGAGAAAACACAAAACACAAAACAAAATATCAACAGTGTACCTAGCTGGTTTGGCTCAGTAGATAGAGCATTGGCCTATGAACCAAAGGGTCCCGGGTTCGATTCTGGTCAAGGGCACATACCTTGGTTACAGGCTTTTCCTCAGCCCGGGCCCTAGTTGGGGCACATGCAGGAGGCAACTAAAACCAATTGATGTGTTTCTCTCACATTGATGCTTCTCTCTGTCTTTCCCTTTATCTTCCACTCTCTAAAATGGGAAAATATCCTCAGGTAAAAATTTTTTAAAAAAAGAAAGAAACATCAATGATGATAGGGTATCACCAACGGCTTCCTCCTGCATGCCTCCCTACTAGGGATGGAGCCTGCAACCCAGGTATGTGCTCTGACCTGGAATGGAACCCAGGACCCTTCAGTCTGCAGGCTGATGCTCCATCCACTGAGTCAAACCAGCTAGGGTTCCCAGCCCAGAGTTCCACTGCTTGGAAGAGAAGTCCCCATAACTGCTAGTTATAAAAACCAGTGGGAATTGTGGCTGAGGGAGATAGAGGGCTAGGCTGGAATCCCAAAAGTTCCTCTTAAAGGGCCTGGGCATGGATTTACTCAGACTCACTCCCTCTGAGTTCTAGCACTAGGGCACCAGCTCAAAAGGCACCAGGAACATATAGGGGAAAACTGAAGCGTCTGGCATCTGGGTAGGAATTTTATCAGCATAATCACTTAGTAAGTTATATAATGTTTAATTATGGGGGTATATACCTGAAACTAAAATAATATTGTATGTCAACTATAATTAAAACATACAATTATTTTTTTTTAAATAGCTAGGGCTAACAACGGGAGATCTTATCACTAAAGGTACTCAAGCAATAAAGACTAGCATGAGGGAACGTTGAATCAGATAAACTAAGGTTCTCTCAAACTTCAACATTTTGATTTCATAAGGACTGATGGTAACGCAGTAGCAGAGGAGCTCAACTTTATCCTCTTCACAGATAATAAATACAGCAGGAAATGGTCTTAAATTGAAACCCATGGGATCTCGGGCAAAGATTAAGAAGTCATCTGAGGCAAAGACAACTGTTTAAAGTCAACCAGAATTCCAAGGGAAACTATGCCTGTGTCTTTTAAAATAAAAGAATTTATATTCATCCTCCTGGAACAATTTAAAGACTGTTCTGGTGAGAGGCAAAGTAATAAACACCTTCGAAGGGCCTTTCTTTTCAGTTCTTTTATCCTCTGTTGTCCATGAATTATAAGTGTCTATCTAAAAGTTTATTTATTTAAGTTTCCTTGCTTGGAGTTTAAAGAATCTAAGGGGGGACCCTGAGGACAAGAAAGACAAAATGAACAGCAAGCAGTCAAAATGCTGACCTTGATGAGGTTCAGGAGCTACAAAGATGTGCTTAAATTTCTCCAAGCAGAATCCCTTTACCAAGTTCATCTTGGTTCCATGAACTGTTTGAGAAACTAACTCTTTGGTAGCACTACTCATATAATATAGTCCACCTACCTTGAAAGTTTTTTGTTTTTTTTGTTTTTTTTGGTTTTTTTTGTTTTGTTTTTGTTTTTTTTGTTTTTTGTTTTGTGTGTGTGTGTGTGTGTGTGTGTGTGTGTGTGTGTGTGTATATCATGCGAAGTGTCCTCTCAGGAGTTCAACTGGGAGACCGGAAGTTCAGTTGCTCGCTATGACATGCTCTGACCACCAGGGAGAGGCGCAGAATGAAGGATGGCCTCTTCTGGCAGCCAGAAGGCCACAATCGGCCCTGATCACCAGCCAGGCCTGAACCTCATGTGTATAGCAAAGACCCAGTAAGTTGAATGAACACAGTCCAATAAATCCTTTTGGGGAAGTTAGCAAAAGGAATTTGACTTTATTAACTCAATTCATGCTCTAGAATTCCAAAGATGAAAAGAAAACAAACATTTCCTTTAGGAGCTCTGTATTTGACAATTAATTAAGCCAAAATAAGGTATAAGCCCGTATAGTCAAACCTTCCACAGAAAGGGAAGTATCCTTAGGTTTTTCGAATAAAGCTGCCTGGTCCTACATGTTTGAAAAGGAAAGGGAAAGGGAAGGTCTTTTAATAATCTAAGCAGGAAAGGAACAGAGAAACATCCTACTGTATTTCAACAAAATCAAGGATGTGTAGTTAGTCTTTCCCACATTGTAGGCTTCCAAGTACAAAAATGACCTGAAATCCTGTTACTGTTAATTTTAAAAAATAAAAACTATGCAATATTCAAAAATACTTTGCAGCCTATAATGGTCTGAGTTGCAATAAGAAAAGTGGGGAAATTTCCCAAAACTCAAAAGCAAAATCCAAAAAAAGAGGGAAAAGAAGGGTGTGGTCAAGGAAGTGGTTTAGGAGTAGAAAGAACAGGAAAGAGAAATCATTTTCTGCTACTTTCTGTCGTTTCTACCTGAGTTGTCTTTTTTGGCCTAAGATGAATATCCTTAAATGAAAGTCAAAAGACCTGGATCCATCTTGGCTGAAGGCAGCTATATTGCTGAAGGAAGAGTTGGAAGTTATAAGGGAACTTTAGTCCTCTTTCCAACCTCTCAACACTGGAGAATCCGAGGCTCAGTTCCCAACTAAATTATTTTTTTCTATCAATATTCACTTTCTGGTCATCCCATCCTGTGTTATGGATTTGATAATATCCGTGTGCAAATGACTCCCAACCCAGACTATGTCTTCCCATGAAATCCAGACACTAGGATATGTAACAGATATGTCAAACTGAACATATCCAAATTGGAAATTTGATTTCCAGCCCCCAAACCTGTTTCTTCCTCAGTGTTCACCATTTCAGAGAACAGGACCACTAATCATCTATGCAAAGTCTGTCTATCCTCCAACTCCTGAGTCAAAATTCTCAGGTTCACTCATTCATTTACTTGTGGTAGTGGGAGCCCCACAAAAGCTCTTGGACCAAGGTTTTGCCAGCAGAGGGAGCAGGCTACAGCTTGGGCAATGATGTGGGAGTGCTAGCAACTGTCAATCAGATATTCTTTCACCTCCATGAGAAACTCTGAAATTCTAAGTCATGAGAAAACATATAGGTTGCTGTTGCAGTGTGCAAAAAAACAGTAATCAGTACAACGTAACAGGAATAAAGACGGTGTGCCTGATTATTTTCAAGTACTCTGAAGTTTTTATTTCTCCTTATTCCCGCCCCCCCACCCCCCCAATACCAAACACATACCAATTCCTCTCAGGCCTGAGAGTTGTTATATATGAACAGGTTCGTCTGAATGAGCAATAGGGTAGAAAGACTTGCTACTTCCTAAGTGCTCTGCCACAGAAATAGAGGATCAATAAAACTCATGGCAAAATGGTTTAGGGTTTATCTATGGTTTTTAATATTATTTGAAAATAGGTTTTAAATGATGTAATAGTTGAAAGACACAAAGATATCATCTATATCTGCCATCTACGCAGGCAGGAAAACATTCTTGGAGCTTAATGCTTCGGGAGGATTGACTGGGATAAACATCTAGCACCAAAAGTGTGATGGTTTTGATTTCTCCATTCCCCCAACTGCTCCAGTCAGAGTGCTTGGGTCTAAATCCTAGTCCCATCATCTATTAGTTATGTGATCTTGACAAGTGTTCTCTGAAAAGCAAGTGCCAATCCCAGAGAATTGCTGGGAAGATTAAATGAGAAAAACATAGGAAAGTACACAGAGAACAAGGTCCACGTGTTAGCAACAGAGAAGCATGCAGGAAAGGAAGAGCTCTTACTAGGATGAGGAGGATGTTTAAAAACTCTAGGATTCAGGCACACGCAGAATACTAAAGAACCAATGGAGGCTGAATCTAATTATCTCTTATACTTCAAGGTAGTATAAAATTCCTAAGTGTTCCAGTGTCTTAATGTATAGCATAAATCCTAAGACATATGTATTTCCTAAGAGAAAATCAGGATAAATTTCTAGCTAACTCATCCTTAGAAACATTCATATCTCATTAATTTTTATTTCATAAAAAGCATGCATATTATTAAGTTTACATTACTGATCTCCATTATAAATCCTTATAGGCACATTTGAGTATAAATTATGAATTCAGAATAGGTAATTTGGTTATAGCAGCCACGTGGCACGTACCTACCCATCTCACACAGAGGATAGTCCTTCTGAAAGTGGCTGAAACTGCACTGTCACCATCTCTGACTCATCTTCCCGGCTACATCTGTTCCAGTCTCTCTCACGCAGGGGCCTATTTCTTCCTCAGATTGCCCCTGGAAATGCCTGGAGTTCTTCATAGAAAATCATTCAAATAATCCTGAGTCACAGAGAGGGTTTATTTTCACTCCAAGCCACCGTCAGAGTTGCCTTAATGGCCATGTGTGGTAACACTGATTTTTTTTCCAAATGTGCAAGTTAGAAAGGCTCAGGCTTCAGGCACATGTTAAATAGGGTGGCTCTCGCAGGCACTGCTGACTACACCCAACCAGAAGAGGACAGGCACAAGGCCTCAGCTCATGTCCTCACAAAAATAAGGAATTGTCAGCACAGGCCGGAGGCTCCAGAAGGCTGAGCAGGAATCCTGTGAGACAAGGAGCCAACAGCCTCCTCACCACCAACTTGGTGATAGTCAGTCTCCAGAATGACCCCCTAGGACAGTGGCCGGCAAACTCATTAGTCAACAGAGCCAAATATCAACAGTACAATTGAAATTTCTTTTGAGAGCCAAATTTTTAAAACTATATAGGTAGGTACATGGTTATTAACTTAATTAGGGTACTCCTAAGCTGGCCTTTGCTAAAAACTCAAGGGACCAAAGAGCTGCATGTGGCTCGCAAGCCACAGTCTGCTGATCACAGCCCTAGGAGATGCAGGAAGATGGGGGACGTGAGCTTTACCTGCCCCAAAGAACATTCCCCAGGATCTTTCTATCGCCCCAAACAACAGAGTAGCCTCCACTGTTATTTCCTGCCCTCTAATGTCCCCCTTTTCAATTGCTCCTGAGGAAGAGAGGGTGAAGGCCCTCCTCAGATTCCCCATCAGCAGTGACCACCAGACACCCGCAGAGAATGTCATGGGTTAGGCCCAAGTTCAAGTCCTAATCACCTCACACCTACACTGTTTTAGTTGCTTCGCAGGGCCCTCTCCTGCTCCCCTCCGACTCTCCCTGTTCCCGTTTAATCTTCCTAAAACCTTGCTTTGATCATGCTACTCACCTCTTCCAGTGTCTCCATGAAGCACAGAAAATGAGTTTAAATGCAGTTGTATGGAATGTATCCTGGTCCCAATCTCTTTTTCCAGCTCCATCCTGTACTTTTCTTCTATAAATCCTCACATCCAGCCAAATGGTTCTCCTTTGCTTACTCTACTTCCCAGACGTAACATCTGCTGCCTATCCAGTTCCTACCCAGATCTTAAAGCCCAACTCAATGCAATCTCTTCCCAGAAGAATTTATTCCCTGATCATCCTATGGAATAAGGAAGGGTTAAAAAAAAAAATCACCTCTCCATTCTCTCAGTTTCTATAGTCCATAAGTATATGTCATGAATAATATCATTCATTCATTTACTCAATAAATGCATCCAGATGAGATACTCTAAATCACATGAGCTGGCCCCCCAAAGAAGTCCACGTCTAGGGGAGGAACGGATAGGAAGGAATTACCATTTACTGAGAGTTTATTCTAAGCAGGTCACTGTGCCATCTATTTCCACATCAGCTCAGTTTATCCTCACAACTCAATGAGGTAGCTATTGTGATTGCTTGACAATAAGACCTGAGTCTCAAAGAGTTGAACAATTTGGCAAAGATTACCACATGTGATTTTTATTCTCCACTGTCCCTTTCCCATCTCAGAGTCTCTGCCCATCTCTGCCTCACTCTGTCCTGGGGATGCTCACCTCTATAATGTGTGTTACCCAGACTCCTCTGCCCTTTGACCTCCAATCAGGTTGGGTGACTGAAAAGCATCAGCTGTAGACTCACTGCGCCTGCTCTCTTCCTGCCTCATCAGGTTCTGGTTGTGGCTACACTTCTCAGCCACAGCTCCTGGGGAAGGGTTTTCCACGGCCCAGCTCCTGTTACCAGGATCTAGTTTTGGCCATGGTCTTCGGGTCAGGAGTGGTAGGCACATTCTACATGTAGCCCTGCCCACACCTCTGTAAACAGTCCTTTCATTAAAATCTCTTCAATTTAACTCTCTTAGTGTGCCAACTATTTCCTGCCAGATACACAGAGCTGGATTTGAACTCGTGTCTGTCTTACCCCACAGCCTGCCCTTTTCACTTGAATAACTGCTATGTTGGAGACTTGTACAAAGTGCCAAGGATCAAGACAAACAGCACCTCACTCTCATAGGAAGGATCCAACAAAACTTTTCTGAATAGTCTCACCAGCATAAGCCAGTCTTAAGAGGTGAATTGAAATTCGTCAGGAAAACCAAGAGTGAGGCTTGCATTCCAGGACAACGTAGACAGCAAGTTCCAAGTCCAGAGGCATCAGGAATGCACCGCACCACCTAAGGCCGTTAGGTACAGTGCTCCTGAGAGAATGATGGGCTCTCAAACTGTGATGGGAAACACATCTCCATTCTGATCCCCATGGAAAGGTTACAAGGAGCAAAGAATTGGCTGGATTCTGAGCAACAGAACCAGTGTGCCCATTCCCTACCTCCAGCGGATCCCCATCACAGACAATAAACCCAACTATTTAGCATAATACGTACGCCCTTAATGACCTGGCCCTGCCTGACCCATGCAGTCTCATCTGCCAGCACCACTGGAGCTGGTCCCTGAGGAAGCCATTCTTTTCATGCCTCTGTGCTTTTGTACATGTTCTTTCATCAGAGATTCCGGCCTCTACTTTCCACCTGATAAACTCCTTGTCTTCAGGGCTCATCTCAGATGTCTGCTGCTCGGTAAATATTCCTGGCCCTCTAAGATGCTCCCATCGTGCCTTGTGCATAACTCTACACAGCATTTTCCTAACACAGGCATGCATTGTGCTTGCTTGTTTACATGCCTGTCCATTTGCTCAGCTGTGAGCTCCTAGACCAGAGGTAAATGCCTGGGCTCTGGAGGCAGGCTGCCCAGATCCAAGCTCTAGACTTAGCTCCCTAAGAACTCAGTAAACTTAGACAAGTTATTTACCTTCTCTGGGCCTCAGTGTCATCATCCACAAAATGGGAATGACAACAACACGTACTTCCTAGGGTTGTTAAGTGAGTCACATAGAATAATTCTTATTACAAAGTAAGCCCTCAATAACTATTAGTTATTCATATATGTACTTCCCTTATTTCCTGTATAAAAACATTTGTTAAATGGATAAATTTTCATATTGCTCCACAAAGGGACTAAATTCTACTAAGCTTTTGTTGTACTAAATTATGAAAAGAACACTCACCGCTAAATGCAAGCGTGGGCAAAAGTAAGTTTATAGTAATTGTTTGTAGGGAAAACCGTACGCTAATTGATAAATAATGATACAAGAATAAACTGTGTCTCACACACTCACACTGTAAGCCTACTTTTGCAACCCCTGCGTGTACTTAATTTACAATTGGTTGAAGTTAAACAGGACCTTTTCTTGCCATTGCCCTTGGCCGGTCACTGAGTCGGACACTCTCCTGGGTTTCTCTCAATGCCCACATGTGCCTGCCACACATTTGCTTCACACAAGAGCAGTTCTGCTTTAAGGACTTACAAAGACTTATTAGGAAGTCAAATCTCGATGGCTCCCCTAGGTTGGCACGAGGAACGACAGAAACAGGCTCCCAACAGTACAGGAGCGAATGCTAAAGCAATGCAAAGTTATCGCAGTTCTGAAATTGTTTTCTAGAAGCGTTAAAGGGGCATTTTCTAAGCCAAAACCCCTCACTGTCACAGCATTGGTAAAAAGTCTATGTGCCCACTAAGAAAAAGAATCCACGCACCCAGAGCCATGGGCTGACAGGTGAGCAAGAGGTGGAGCCCAGCTTCCAGCTGAATGGCAGGTGCGGCGGCACTGTGGCTAGAGACACTGGGCATCCCGATGGAAAAAAAAAAAAGAGCAACTCAAAGGCCACACCTGCGCAGCCCAGCACCTTACAGAGTCTCTCTGGAGGCTGCAGAGGGCAGCACAGGCCTTACTGGCCGAAAACCCCTCTGGAGGGGTTCAGCTACCCCTCTGGACACCAGGTCCAATTCCACCCCCTGCTTCATCCTGACACTGGCTTTGCAGTCACCTCTACCCCTCCAAACCCTCCCTCTCCCCCCCCCACCACCACCACCACCAACTCTGACCTCTTCTACTGCACCTCAGCTGGCTGGCCCATCCTCAGGCTAGACCTGGTTCCAATGGGGCTCAGACCTCACTGGTTTTTAAACCGATGTCTGCCAGTGACTGATCCGGCCTCTGTGACAGCTCTGTGCCCCAATGCCGGCTCTGAAACCCGTGCAACCACATTCCTTCCAGGACACAGGTGAGTACACTGGGCACTTGGCACAAGAGGAGGAAAACCTAGTTATTTAACGTTACTCTGATGATTTTTCTCTTTTTTTTTTTTAGCTAAGAGGCTGACCACACCATGTGACAGTGCCGTTGGCATTCTCATAAAAGACGGTTCTGTACTCACAGGCCTTCTGGTGGCTGCGCCTTGGACGGAGTGGTAGAACTCCGGCTGGACGCGGCTGTTTTTCTTGATCCTGCGCTTCCTGGCCGAGCTGTCCTGCTCACTCTGGTGGGCAGCCTCCAGCACGGGCTTGGCTTCCTCCAGACGGGCGGCCGCAGCCGCTGCAGCTCGCCTTCGAATGTGCCGGGGGCTTGCTCTGAATCCCTGTGGCAGGAGACACAACCCAACAAATCCCGGTTTGTTCTGGGTTCGTCAGGAAATTCCACGGGGCTCCTTATAGAAAGGGCGCCCAAAGCTACCAAGCTCAGTGAGGTCACTTACATTCCCAAGGTGGGTCCGGAGAAGGAGGCTCAGCATGCCAGCGAGATGCCTCCACCAGGGTTCTCTGAGGCACCTCCGCGGGGCAGGGCCCAGAGTTGTCCCACTTTAAGAAATGTTTCAATCCCATAAACCCGGTTACCTCCCCCCCACCCCCCCCCCCCCCCACCCTCTCAACCCCTGGAAAAGTGCAGGTGAGCACATGGCTTTACTTATGCAAATAGAAATCAGACTACAGGGGAAGAGCGGTGTTTCCACTTAGACAGGAAGCAGGGCCCAGGGAATGGGACTGACTGCTATTCCAGGGTAAATACTGGACAGCAGACTCATTACAGGAGGAAGCAGGAATGCAAAGCATCGTGACAAAACACCACACAGTGGAGGCTCTAGAACTAAAGGGAGGCCAATAAGAGGAGTCGAGTGGATGGGTTCTGGGGTCAGATGAGCCTAGGTCCAAATGCTAATCTGTTCATTGTAACTGCACACGCATGAAACATGCATGAGTCTTAACTTTTCTAATCTAAGAAATGGATAGCAGTTTCCTCACAGGGTGAAGTTGTAGACGTAAAATTCTAAGCACAGCATCTGGCCAATATCAGATGCTCGATAAATTGAAACTTCTGCTTCCCTTCTAAAGTGAGGATATGGACAACTTGCTAGCGATGGAAACAAGTTCAACTGAGCCCTAAAATGCATTTGGAAATGTGCAAACGATGTTGGAAAATATCCAAAAATGAGTCTCTGTCCTATGTAGCTACAATTTACTAACAAGCAGGAAAAGAAGTCTAACGCAGAGTTCAGAAACACGCTGGAATGTGCGCTCGAGGGCTAAAGTGAGCACCTGAGGACTCACAGTGCTAGCAGATCTTGGCGAAGGAATCAACAAATGAAGCTGAGAATAGTCTGTATTTGGCTTAGTTGAGTGGGTGGCATTTGAAGGATGCATAGAATTTATATCCCAGGGAAACAACATAATAAATAAGATGCTAGATGGATGGATGGATAGAATATTTATGTAGCAATAAGAAACATTATTTGATGATACTCGTACAGGCCACACACCCAGGATGGTGGAAAAATAGAAGGGATGAGGCATTAAGACTCCAAGGAGGGCTTCTCGGAGACTGTGGGTCTTCTGAATTTTAAAAGACATGTGAAAACTTAAAGATTGCAGTCCAATGCAAAAAGAATGAAGCATAAGAACTTCAGGGGGAGAAGCAGTATGACCAAAGGCCTGAGCACAATGGTGTGGGACACGGAAAGATTCATGTGTACAAGGGATGCTCACTGAGGACCACGGGGGAAGGTCTGGAGTCGGATTATGGAGACCCTGAATACCAGGCTGAAGGGTATGAAGAAGCAGACAGAAGTAGGGAGGGGATGGCCCACAGGGTCCAAAGCAGCACAGAGGTCAACAGAAATAAATGAGGAGGAGGAAATGCAAGTGGATTTGGTCATAGTTTGGGCACTTTCTTTCTCATCCCCAAGCACATAGCCAGTCTCGATCCTTCCCCTGCGTGCAAGCTCGGATGGATCCCCTCCAACCCAAAACAGCCCGTGCTGGTGAAGTGGAGAGAGCTGGGCCAGTTGCTAACCTGTGCTCTAGAGCAGAAGTAGGACCACATGCGTAACCACCACAGGCTGCTTTTAAACATGCTGTCGCCTGGACACGCTCCACCCGCCTCCGCTCTCGCTTCTCTCTCCCCCCTCCCTTCTCTATTCTTCTTCCTTCTGAATTAGATTCGCCAGGGGTAAGGACAAGAATCTGATTTTTGGGCCAGCTCCTCAGCCAGTTTTCAGCACTTTGAAGATGGGCCCTCCTCCAGGAGCCAAAGTTTTGTCTAACCACTAGATGGCACTAACTGTCACAGCCCTTGCACTCTTTCTAGTCAGAAATGCATGCCCTAATGTAAATAAAGTATCTGATGATGTACTAGCTACTGTCATAGTAGAGTGAGTTGAGTGTGTCTTCGGTAAGAATGCAGATTCTCCTTCTCTTGTGCTCTGGAGAGCAATACCCCAGTAAATCCACATCCCTGTATCTATGCTAGAGAAATTCTTCCAAGAATGTCTAAGAAGATAACCAAGCATTACCTATAATAAAAATCAGAGTTTAAATGTCTTTCCAAAAGTTCAGTCATTTTCATTCCACATTCATTTTTTTCAAGATGTGGGCCTCTGTGATTTCTATCCTATCCAAATACATCTGTACTATGTTGAAATGACTTTTTATAAGCACTCTGGTACACTACGCAGATTTCAGCAAGACCATCTGGCGTTAAGTACTGCCTCTGTCACTTCTTCGTTGTGTGATCTTGGAGAGTTACTTAACCCTTTCCTCATCTGGAAAATGGGGTTCAAGCTAGCGCTTATTTCATAGTGACATTGAGAAAGATATCGCTTATTTCATAGTGACTTTGAGAAAGACATCACTTATATAGCATATGTGCCAAATGCTCTTCTAAGTACTCTTCTAAGTGGAGTTCTTAGAAGAGCATTTGGCACATATGCTATATAAGTGATGTCTATGATTATTACATAGATGACTTATATGAGTAAAAGATATTCTTAATGACAAAAGTGTTATCAATCATATGAAAAAGGAAAATGAGTCACAGCAGGTGTACCTTGCTGACAGACACAGGTGAAGTACCACCAAGATACAAACCACCCCTGATCATTAGGAGATATTTCATTGCCCAGAGAGTCCCAGGCACTTAAGTCCAACTATCTGGACTCGAATACCACCTCTGTCATTGCTAGGTATGTGATCTTGGCCAAGTTACTTCTCTGTGTCTCAGTTTACTCCATCTGTCAAATGCATATAATAATACCTCTCTCACATAGTTATGATGGTGTGCTTAGATGAAATAATCCACAGGCTTCCCTCACAGCCCCAGCTTCATCCTAAATGATATCCAGTCTAATTAGCATGTTATTACCGTAGGTACTCAAGAAGAGTATATAGATTTCAACAGTAGTCAATAAAGTATCACCATTATTACTACACTTCCTGGCTGTTAAAGCAGCAATTCACGAGCCAGCTGTTCAGAGCTATGACTACAAACACTATAAACAGCACGAAGTCTTCAGTGGGCAGTCACCTTTTTTATTTTTCTAAACCACTGCATAGAATTATAGGCCCTTGGTTTATTACACTTGCTTGTCCTAATTACTACAAAAAAAATAAGCCTTTTTAACAGAAGGAAATTTTAGTTTAAAACGGTAGGTGGTGCTATAACCCTTTATAGGTGTTAACTGGATTTGATGGCTGGTGCATAAAATCCATTTCTCTCTTACATGTTTGATCTTCACTGGATACCCTTTAACCAATAGGTGATGGGCACTTGCAAGTCTCTCAGCAGTGGAGTTCTGCCTCTTTTTAGGCTGCCCCATTTCATCAGCACTGTTTGAGTAATAGCTTGCAAGAAGGGCAGTCTGATACATACCATAGTTTCCGGTGTATAAGACGACCTCCTAATTTTACAGTTAAAACATAGGTTTAGGCCTATATTCGCTGTACAAGACTACCTCCCACTTCCGAGGCAACACCAGTTCTTTTTTTAATAGACCACCTCTCTGACTCTGGCCAATCTGAGCAGGCTTTTTACTAGTTTCAAAAGTCGTCTTATACGCTGGAAAATACAGTAGCTAAGTCAGGGTGCTCCACAGACCACTCTGTATCTGGCCTCTTAATAACCTGTGCATTTCATGAGAAGGCACATGGCAAGGCTGAACCAGAGTCTCTCTGCTTGGATACTGAATACGAGGGACAGAAAGACTGCAAAATCTGAAGGAGTTCATTAGTTCTGGTGGCTGCGCCAAAGACCTTCCAACCTGCCTAGTTTTGTCTTGTCTAGCCAGTCAGTCTTGATTATGAGTTCTATCATATATTTGTAAATAAGTCTCTTTGGGTTTAAGTCAGATTTTGTTGCCCACAAACAAAGAACCTTGGAGCATACTCTTTCTTTTATGTTTTCGGATGATTAGCTATTTTCTTCTGAGGCTCATTACTCAGACTTAACCAGGCTGTTTGGCTGCGTAGAGTGGCATAAAAAAAAGAGAAGATATTGATAACAGTAAATTACTAAGCCTAGTAAATAACTAAGCCCCACTCTGGTGTTAATATATAACATATAACGAAATCCATGCAAGAGTAGGCCTTCCTTCCCCTGGCTGCTGGCACCAGCTTCCCTTTAACACCTGGGACCCAGGCTTCCCTCACAGCTCCAGCTTCATGCTAAAGGATATCCAGTCTAATTAGCATGTTATGCTTTTATTACTATAGATTATTATAGATATATCCATTTCATAGACCAGCAAACAGGATTATCAGGGTTAAATATTCTACCCAAAGTCAAAACTTGCAGTTAGAAAAGCCCACACTAGAACCCAGCTCTATCTAACTCTAAGCCCCTACCACTCTGCCCTTATACTGAGACTAGAGGCCTGATGCACAAAGATTCATCCAAGAATGGGCCTTCCTTCCCCTGGCTGCCAGCAGCTCCTTCGCTCTGGCCAGAGCTGCCTTTCTGCCTTCCCACACTTCCCAGAGGCCTGGAGTGGCTGGGGTGGTGAAGAATGCCTACATCCTGCCCCACCCCACCCTCAGCTCGTTGGCACCTGTATATGCAAATAAACCTTCCATCTTTGTTGGGTTAATTTGCATATTCACTCCTGATTGGCTGGTGGGTGTCGCAAAGGTACAATCAATTAGTATGTTACTCTTTTATTAGGTAGATATTATAAGGCAGTAGTAATGCACTCAGAGCTAATCTTCTGTAGGTATTTACAGGCCTGGCACCAAGAAAGTGCTCAGGAATGTACTGACTGATAAAAATAAGAAAAAGTATATAAATAAAATAAGAGAGACATAAATGGAAAAAGTTAATACTTTCAAGTAAGAATTACTGTTTTATGAGATCAAACCATCATTCAGATTAATGATGAGGCATCTGAACAAAGAGAAATTTAAGATATCAAACCATTGAGCATTTACATATGATTGCTTTTGTGTTATTGTTATACCTGGAAAACTAAGGTTTATAAGTATATAAGATACAAATTAGCATATGCAAATATTATGAAGCTTAATAAGCTGATGTTTATAAAATATATAATAACACTGTAAAAACTATGATTCTCCCCATCCAATGCCAGAAATAAACTGTATAGTAGAAGTTCTTGAATTATGAATAAAATTCAAGACAAATGGGGAAGGCAATGAACCTGGATGGGGAAAAATTGTCCTTATTTTTACTAAACACTAATTTAGCAATGATGAATGTAGGCCATAATCCTGGTATTATTAGCAGTACCATGATTTTTGCCACCAGAAGAAATCACAGATATTTAAATATTAAATTATTGTGACCTCAGATATTTTGAAATATCATTTCTACTCAGTGTCTCTTCAAAATCACAGTAGTTAGTAAATCTGCCAAAAGATCTTGTTATTTAATCTATAATAATCAAAGGGCAATATTCTAATTAGACTGCATAGCCAAACGACCTTCCAGATGAAGCCAGGGTTGCCAGGGCTCCGAGGGCCAAGCCCCTTGTATGAATTTCGTGTATCGGACCTCTAGTACATTAACAAGAGAATATATACATTGCTCGGTCAAAAATGTTTTTAATAATTCACCATTATATTTCAGTTGAGTTGGCTTCCTTTGTAGTTCTGTTTATTATTTTATACATTTTAAAACATTCTGAGAATAAGTCTGTGAGTTTCACCAGACTGTCAAAGGGATTTATGGAATAAAATAGGTCCAGAATACAGAAAATCTTCAGAAATTTCTATAAAGCATTTATGACAAGGGACTACTAGCAGCTCACTGAAATCCAAATTTGCCTTTTTTTTTTTTTTTGGATACAAGCTCAACTACATTTCCCAGCGTCCCTCACAGGGCCATGTGACTGAGTTCCAATCAATAGAATGCGGACATAAATAACAATGCCATTCCTGGACCTAGCCCATGAACACTCTCCACAGCCACCTCTTCATGCGCCTCTCTTTTGACTAGGATGACCTTGAGAACCACCTTGGAAGTACATGTTAAAGATGTCAGTGCCTTCATCAGTCTGAGTCCCTGAGAAACTGCATGGAGGAGGCCATTTTGCCAACCTGTTCAGCTACCTGTACCTTTAAATGAGCAACAAATACATTCCCATTTTGTTATACACTGAAGTGTCTATTTGCTATACGAGTTTGCAGTACTCTAATCAATGATTACCAAACTTTATCAAGCATCAGAACCACCAGTAAGGCTGATGGAAACGCAAATTGCTGGGCCCTACCCTCAGAACTTCCAACTGAGCAAATCTTGGAAGGGAGTGAGACTGCATTCCTAAGTCCTCATATGCTGCCATCCCCTGACGACAGTCCTCATATGCTGCCATCTCTAATACCAGTTCCTGACCCTTACTGTGTGGCTAGTGAGTAATCTGGGTCATAATAACAAGTTTCTCCATTGTGCTGTGTGCAGCAGGACCCTGGAGACGAAAGCAACTTTGTCCTTTGTGGTTTTAAGAATCCTGCGTTAAAAGAATGGCCATGAAAGCCACTCTGTCAGCTAGGTAAGAATAGAATGTAGCTAGCCCAGCCCATGCTGCTCAGTGGTTGAGTGTCAACCTATGAATCAGGAGTTCTGGGTTCGAGTCCCAGTCAGGGCACATGCCCAGGTTGCAGGCTCAAGGGGATCGTGCAGGAGGCAGTTGATCAATGAGTCTCTCTCATGATTGATGTTTCTATCTTTCTCTCCTTTTCACTCGGAAACCAATAAAAGTATTTTTTAAAAGAATATAATATATCTAGAACTACCTTTCTGTTTTCAGAAAGCATATATTCCCTGACAAATATGGAATAGTGGGGCAAAGTGTTGCTTTTAAAGTCTTATTTTCTAATTATTAATCATTCTTTGGTAAAGATCACTGGTTCCTGGAGATATGATGACAGCAAAATGTCTATTTTTAATCTTTGCAAAGTCTAAGGAAGTATTAGACAAGAGTCTTTACTTTAGACAATTTCATAGGTTACTAATAATAGTGTTTCTTTTATACTGACTGATACTATATAAACTGGTTATCAGTTTACATAGAAAATCTAATTGGCAGAGAGCCTTGATGACTTTTTTTTATAAATTGCAAATTAATTACAACTTAAACGCAGTTTGATAAATAGAAATCTTTTCAATCTCTTACTGATTTCAAACATCCCCTTTGGGACGTATGCCCCTGCCTCCATCCCTGCTGCCTGGGGGAGTGTGTTTTGTACAATAACACTCCCCACCCCTACCACCACCTCCAGGTCGTGGTTACTGGGTCTTGATACTTGGTCGGAGTCTCTCACTTGAGAGTTCAGTAGAGAAATACCAAAGCCTGTGTCACTTAGCACAGAAGTTGAAACTGGAGGGCGGGGAGGATCATTTTGTTGATATATATGTGTGTGTGCATGGATGGGTGCAGAGCCTAGGATTCTTATTAAAATACATACTTTAAATGTCTAACAAACTCCCAGGGGATCTCAATGCTGCTGGCCTGTAGGCCAAACTTTGGGTAACAGGCCTGGTGGAGACTATGTGGCCCTGTATAGTCTGAGGGTAACAAGTACAGAAATCACGGCCAGCAGAGAAAAACAACTGATAAAGGAAAAGCAGCATCTAGTGGAGTAAACCTGAATCATACCTTCGGCATTTCACTGCAGGGAGGCGGGCTTAACTCCGCAGCCACCTCTCAGTTATGTGAAGCCAGACCCTATCGTGAATCTTTTTTTCTTAAAGTCCTTTAAATGACACATATATCCTTACAATGTGCCCTAAAACACAGTAGGTCTCTGATTCTGCACCACACTGAGCTTAAAGATACAAAATATCGCCTCCATGGTAGGAATGGGGAAAAGATAAAAAGAGACTTTGGGATTGAAACTACTTGCGATATTTTATCTTCTCCTTTAAGGAGGGCTTGAAGTGCTTTCTAATCATAACTGCTAGGTTAACTAAGCAAGGATCATAGGGTGCACTCAGAAAACTAACTGTATCCTCTCTCCTGGCTGTCCTTCAAACCCACAATAAGGGGTTAGCTTTCTCCCAAACCTACATAAAATTTGGGGTAGATCCCGTAATTTTCCTGGTCTCTCTCATATAATTAAAAAGCCTTCTAGCTACTGCTAGTCACCAAAACAGTACCATTCCAATGAGGTCATTTCACTCCTCGTGGCTTCCTCTTGGACAGGATTTAAAGTGCGTCCAAGTTCTTTCTCCCAAGAGATCCATGAGAAATACTCATGCATCCTTTGCCCCAACCCATTCTGGGAGAGCCAGCCACCTCTGCTCACCCAATCACTAGAGCAGCCAGTCAGATACCGTCTCTGCTCCAATGGAACTGTCAGGGTGGTGTGGCCCCATCCTTGGCACACAGACACTGAGGGCACAAGTGTCTGTGTCTCCTTAACGCTGCTCTCACTAAGGCTTAAGAAGATTTGGGGTGAGACTCAGTACACTGTTGGTAATTATCCAGTCTCTAACCCTGAGCTATCCAGTAGGATACCACTGTCCACACGTGGCTATTTGTATTTAAATGTTAATTAATTAAAATTAAACTAAAAATTCAGTTCTTCAGGCCTACTAGCCACATTCCAAGTGCTCAATTCCACATGTGACTAGTGGTTACTTACTGGATGATGCAGATAAAACATTTCCATTATCACAGGAAGTTCTATTGAACAGTATTGCTCTAACCTCTCATAATTGGATCCTCAGCCGTTATCCATACAGCATAAAATTGGTGAATGGGTGACTATAAATATCAGGGTAGGTGAACTGCTGTAACAGAGAACAACAAAATCTCAGGATCTGTACCCAATAAAAGTTTATGTCTCTCTCATGGCACAGTCACAAGTAGATCAGCAAGGAGATAGGTGCTCTGTTCCATGCAGTCATTTAGGGCTCCAAGCGCCTCCCATCCTGTGGCTCGTGAGGTCCTGTGGTTAGTGAGGTCTCTCTCCTCTGCTCATTTATGGGAAATGAGCCAGGATTGTGTGTGGATGGCTTTAATGAGCCAGGCTTGTAAATAGCATACATCACTTCTCCTTCCATTTCATTAAGTAGAAGTCAAGTACATGGCCACACCTAACTGTAAAGAAGCTAAGAGACAAAAAGGCCATGGATCCAGAAGAAAAGAACACAGATATTGAGGAGCCACAGCAAACGGGGCCACAGAGCTAGTGGCAAAACCAATTCTATAGCCACTTCCTTTGCGAGACCTGCATAGGGGTCTAGCCCTTCTCTCTGGCAATGTGCTCCTTACCAGCTACAACACTTGGCGCCCCAGACAAAACTTAGACTGAAAGAGTTTCATTTGGACATCTGATTACATGGCCAAATATCATTTGAGCCCTGTTTATTGAATACTTTTCATCGTTGTTCAGCTGGGTAACTATATCCAACTCTCTCTAACTCTTTACAGTTGCATAAATAATAATAATTTCTATGTGCCAGACACTGTGCAGGCATCATCTTATTATTTCTTGTGGTATTCCTCAGAGGTGAACACTATTTTAATACCTGTTTCACAGATTAAAAAAAAAAAAAAATAGGCACTTAGAAGTTTGGAATTGAAACTCAGGTGACCTGACCTGTCCTCTCCATCAGGGGTCAGTGAATTCTGGCCCTCAGGCCAAATCTGACCTACTACCTACTTTTGCAAAGTTTTATTGCACTACAGCCATGCCCACTCATGCACATATTGTCCGTGGCTATTTCTGTTACAAAAGCAGGGTTGAAGCGTTGCAAGGTAGCTCAGACGGCCTGCAAAGTAAAAAGTCTTTAATAGGCAGCCCTTTACAGAAACACTTTGCCAATCTCCACTCCCTAGTGTCCTGTAGGGCCTTGAGCACACTGCTTCCATCACAAACGGAAAGTAATCTTGACTCAATGTTTTGGTCTCCTAATGTGTCCTCTCCAACAACACCCTGTGCTGTGAAGGAGGAGATCAGTGTAATCTCGCTCTGGCAGCCTCGTCCACTCCATCTGTCTGTGGTTTCACAGGCAGATTAAACAACGTGTTGTGCTGTTGCATCAAACACATGTTACTACCCAAGGACACACTTGCATTATTTTTCTAACAATAATTATGCCTATTCCAGACGATTTTTTTTTTCAGATGGACTATTATTACCAAGCAAAGGGTTTGCACAAATTTCTCTGTCAACTCTACTGCTTTAGGTACTCCACATTTCATGCCATGACCCTTCCTACCGCCTGCTTTGGTTTTTAGAAATAACACCATTAGTAGAGTGACAGTGAACAGTGAGTTTTACGGGCCATGGCTGTCCAGTAAGGCAAGGCTTATTTGGTTGAAACTGGTCTATCCTTTTATTTTGTCTTAGATGGAATTCATCAAAATCATGTTTTCTACCGGAATAAACCATGACAAGAAAATAAACATTTGACTTTTAAGAGAGTCTCAGAACATTGGAACCCGTACTGCATTTGCATTAAAATCAAGTTAAAAGTAGCACAGACATCTACTACCCACAAAACTACTGTGGGCACCACCCCATCTCACCTTCGTGAGGAAGCACTCATTTCCCCAGCAGCTAGGACTAGTGGCCCTGGTTTCTGCTGAATCCTGACCACACCCACTTCCCTGGGGCCAGTGCCAGTCAGTGGGAAGGCAGGGCAAGGGCTTGCCTCAATGAGGAGCAACTCAGCTCCAGAACTTCCGTGGCATCCGAGAGAGGTCTTTGCAGTATGCATATCACAATTCACCTTCATCCTGTGCCCAATCCCCATCCCTAGAAGGGCTATTCCGAGGGCACTCCCCCAATCAATCTCCTGCACATAACCTCCCTCTCAAAGTCTACCCCCTGAGCCCCTGACCTGCAACAAACACCACATGTGACTTCCCAAAGAGTGCCATCAATAACTTCTCAGCCGAATTTAACACTCAGTGACCGGAAGGAATCAGCAATAAAGAGTTTCTACAAGACAGCAAATCCATCAGTACAAAAAAAATGTGTGTAACAGCAAAAGAACAGGCAGCCTATGCATCAAAAAGAGATAGCCACAGGGGACAGAAGCAGCAGCAGCTCGGGAACGAGTGAACTGGGGAGTAGACAACTGAAGAGGGAAGCAGATGCCCCTCCCTCAGCTAAGGAGGGCAAGTGAGGAGGCTGGGGCGGGAGAGAGGAGCAGAGAGCTGCTCCCAGGCAGCTAAGCTCAGCCCCTCTCCGCAACCAGGCACCCAGCCCAGGGCACAGACAGCCCTGCGCAGTGACAGGCTCTATAAATAGCAGAGCAAGCAGCAAATCACCGCCAGCCTTCATAATCACAGACGGAGGGAGCCTGCGGACCATGCTGTCAATGCGAGTACAGTCTGTTTGCATGCAGCCCCTTTTGGAGCTGCCCACTGGCAGACAACCTCAAGAGCGACCATGCCTACAGATAAAAAGCCACAGTTTGAAATGTAAACATGTCACAGACAACGTCCTTGTCCAGATAGAAAGATAGGTTATATAAAACAAGGAAACATGTTTTATGGGAGGCTTACCACCTCCCAATTGCAAATACTGAGGAGCCAAGTAGCACTCAAACAGTAGTAAGATTTCTGAAGTGGGCAATCGTCACACAAGGCAAAGGCCATGAACCACACCAAGCGAATGTCCCAGAGTCATAAGAACGAAGGCAGCATGGGGGTGAGGGAGAAGGTAGGATAAGGAAAAAAGAGCCACAGAAAGTGCACTGGGAGGAATGGCCAGGGAGGTGGGTGAGGCTGCGGTCCACTGAGTGTGCAGGAGAAAAATGGGGGTGAGAGCAAGATGGAAGAGAAGAGAGAAAACAAGAGGAAAATAACAAAGTGGGAGTGGGGGTGTAAAAACAACTTGTGCTAACTTGCAACAAGTCACAGCAAAGCTTTAACATGTGGTCACTAAGTCTTTTCCAAGGTTATCCTTGAGTGCCTTTTTAAAACCCATTATACAATCAGAGTCTTTAAGAGACGGGTCAATTTATCAGACAATGCATCAGAAACAACTCAAGACACAGGGGAGGGACAATGAACTAAGTAAGACCAAGAGGTCAAAATAAAGACTGAAACGCCAATGCAAACCCAACTGCTACCACTGGACAACAAAGGAAGGGAGGTGGTTAAGCTAACCTTACAACTACAGCTATATCAACAGAATCCCAATGAGCCAATCAAGCTCAAGTAACAACTTAATCGTCAGGTCCAATTTAGTCCCAGTAAGCTACTATTATATTTCTATGAGGCATTCCTAAATTGAGTCCAACCCCATCATGGGCTCAGACACACTCAGCCACACTCATTCACCTGGCAGACAGGTAGGTGAGGGGGGCAAGCAGCAAGTGGGGCTTGCTCAGAGTCATGAGTAAGTACAGGCAAGACCAATGAGTCCGCATCAAACACTCAAAGCCAGGCCCGCAGGAACATTAGGGCACGAGGAGATCAGTTCAAGCAGAGCAGGGCCAGGGCAGCCATATATGGAAGAGGCCCCCAAGAGTGTTCTAACCCTGTTGCTCGCCTCCCCACCACCACTCCTGCACCTCTCCCAGGATCTAGCAACAAAAAGATTCTTCATTTGGCATCTGTTCTGACTGGTCAGCGCCCACTTTCTACTGGTCGTTAAATGCTATTTTAACCATCACCTCTACCTACGTACAAAGTGAACAAAAGCTATTCAGGCCCGGCCGGCGTGGCTCAGTGGTTGAGTGTCAACCTATGAACTAGGAGGTCACGTGATGTTCAATTCTCAGTCAGGGCACTTGCCTGGGTTGCGGGCTTGATCTCCAGTGTGGGACATGCAGGAGACAGCTGGTCAATGATTCTCTCTCATCATTGATGTTTTGATCTCTCCCTCTCCCTTTCTCTCTGAAATCAATAAAAATGAATTTAATTTAAAAAAATTTTTAAAAAATAAATAAAAGCTATTAGGCTTTGGGGCCGGTGTCCAGGGCTGGATTTCAAGTCCCAAAGGTGAGCAACAGTACCAAAACAGAAAAGTGGGGTAGTCATTACTGAGCCACCGGGCCAGGAGTCGGAGGATGAATGCCTGCAGGGCTCACCATCTAGCCCCAGGCACGATGCCTCTGAAGCAAGCCCAAGAACACGATGGACAGAGGTTTCCAGCACAAACTGCTCTGATCAGTCTCAGGAACATCAGCAGCCCCCACTGAGGACTCACAGAGCAGGAGGGAATGACCATTCTGCCCTCAGTCTGGAGGCTGACCCGCTGCCCCTGCAGAGACTAATTGAATGTGCACTTGGTCTGCGTTCAAGACTTAAATGCTTTTCTGGCAGCACATTCCCTCTCAAAATCTGCTTACTCCGAAGATGTACTTATCAGCAAGAAGAAGAAAAAACATTTTCATGACCTACAGTATTCTGATAATTTATACTAAGTAAAGAGAGAGAGAAAAAAATAAAAAGGAGCAGAGAGAGCTGGCTGAACCAGGATCCAAACAAAGACGGAAAATTAGGGGTTTGTTTGAAATATTTGCGGCTAGTCCAGTTTGACATCTTTTATTGTGCATGCCTGCTCTTTGACATAGATCACTTGGACAGTAGCTAAATCTGCATTAGAAGTCACCTTGAACGCACTCTTTTTCCTAAGGTAATATTATTGAATAGTAGCTAAAAGCTTCAAAGATTTTGTTACCTTCTCTTGCAGTCATTTGGGCAAGAGCTATGAACTTTTTAACCTAGGTCATATGATCCTGTTAGCTTTTTCAAGTAGATTAGTTTAGTGGTGTTTATTTTAATGGGGCTTTTTTTTTTTTTTTTTTTTTTTACAGCATATACCGCAGTTAAACTTATCTAAAGTGTATTTGCGGATATGAAGGTTGAGACATGCTTCTTTTTTCTTTGAATTCTTCGTTTTTTCTACTTACATATGGCATGATGTAGATTTTCAATATGTTTTGATTTTTCTTTTCTTTAAAGATCTATTTGTTGCCCTGGCAGTATGACTCAGTTGGTTGAGTGTCATCCCATGCACCAAAAGGTTGCTTGTTCGATTCCTGATCAGGACACATACCTGGGTGGCAGGCTCGATCCCCCATAGGGGGCATGCAGGACACAGTGGATCAATATTTTGCTCTCACATTAATGTTTCTCTTTCTCTCTCCTTCTCCCTTCCTCTCTCTCTAAAAATCAATAAAATATTTTTAAATATATATATTTGTCTAAAACTTGCAGAAAAGAACAACTTAGAGATTCAAACCCACCAAAAGGAATATTCCACACTCACTCATTTAAAACCATCTAAATAAGTTAATGTCCCTGTTTGATACCTCCAAATACATCTCTCCAGAGCAACACTGTTAAGTTAGTAAATATCATCATGATTTTTTCCCCCAGTACAAGTGCTTTCTTTAAAAACTAATTTTATGAGATAGGACAAGGGAGACCATTCCATTCCATTTTATGCCAAACTTCGATTGAATCAGTTTCCATTATATTGTATTTGTGTCTGCATTTTATTCCTAGGGATTAAGGATAACTGATTTTGGCACCTTAAGAGTTGGCTAATTTCATTTTATTTTTAAAATTTTATCTTTATTGTTGAAAGTATTACAGATATGATTGGCTAGTTTTAAAAGCTTTCTTAGCATAGTGCTACAGGACTGGCAGGTCACGAAGACTGTATTAGTCAAAATAGAATTAAATAGACAGAGTGTTATTTTCTCATTAAATCCTGCAGCGATTGGCAGAGCCAGCAGTCACAAGTCCAAGTTCACCCACCCCTCACAGAAGATGAGAAAAGGAGAAAGACACCAACCTTCCCAAGATGACTGATGATGGGGGACTGGGGAAGAAGAAGGTGCAACAATGACAGGGAAACAAGAAGACAAAACTCCTCTGCTTAGATGTAGAGACCAAGAAGAAACAGAAGAGTTAAAGAATAAAAGAGATCTGCTCGGCAGGCATGTCAAGGTGGTTGCTCATTGACCTCTGACCCAGGAGGTCAGAGTTTGATTCCCTGTCAGGGAGCTTGCAGGCTCCATCCCCAGTGGGGGGCATGAAGGAGGCAGCTGATTGATGATTCTCATCATTGATGTTTCTATCCCCCTCTCTCTTCCTCTCTGAAAATATAAATAAATAAATAAATAAATAAATAAATAAATAAATAAATAAATAATTTTAAAGAATAAGAGATCTAAATGCATGGGCTGTGACCTGGCCCTGGACAGAGACTCTTACTGGAATCCAGTGTGCACTTATTTTAATGAAAAGAGGCAGCAGTGGTTCCATTCTGTATCCGTTGGAAAGGAGGAGCAACTCCCTGGGGAGGATCCTGTTTCTATCCTGCACCCACATTCCCCACAACTTCAAGGAAGACAGAAACGAGCTCTGTGGGACAGAAGTGGATAGAACGTTGGCTTGCAGACTGAAGGGTCCCAGGTTGGATTCCGGTCAAGGGCACATGCCCAGGTTGCAGGCTGGATCCCTAGTAGGGAGGGTGCAGGAGGCAGCCAATCAGTAATTATCTCTCATCATTGATGTTTCTATCTCTCTTTCTCTCCCTCTCTCTTCCTCTCTGAAATAAATTTTAAAAAATATTTAATTTTTTTTTAATTTCACTGACAAACAATTTTCCTCCCTTGGGGGTAATGCTAACCTCTTTAAAAGGACTAATTATTATTATTGATGCCATTCAGTAATAAGTACAGACATGTATGCAAATCTTCTCCAAAACTTGTCCCTGTGCAATTCAGCATGACTAAAAATAGTTGGATGCAAGGATAAGAAAAGCAGAACATAAAATTTCTACCTAGAAAGTACAGAATAAAGAATTCATTAAAGATGTGCTTTGGGCAGGTGGCATCGGGGGAGCAGCAGAATAAGGATACCAATGTTTGTATGTTCCTGAATAATTCTGGTGGCTAAGGTGGGTCCAAAGAATTTCTAAATCCTCCCTTTTTCACCCAAATGCAGATTGCCAATTAAAATTTTCCTGGTGCCTTGGGAAGGGGAAAAATTCAAGCTAAACATAATCCCAGGCTCCATTTATATTTATACTTGCCAGATGGAGGCATCATGGAAAGAGCTTTTATTTCCCTCAAACCCCTCCATTTAATCTGTGGGTTTCAGGTCATCTCATCTCCCAACAGGCCTATTTTTAGCATCCCTTATTACTCCCTTCGAGTCTCCATCTCTACGTTCATCATTTCCTGAAGCAGGACAAAATTTCCTGACGCAGGAAGGATACACACAAAGGTCTGATACAAAAGGTGAATTATTATTATAAAGCGGCCAGAGGATTTCAGGCTTTCGCAGACAGCCTTCAAAACTGCCTTTCTGACTTATTCCGATAGACACCTTCTAAGAAAGCAGATTTAGAAAGTGTGCTGCCAGAAAAGCCTCTGCGATATAAGCATAAATCAAATATAAATTAAATTCACGCTGAATGAAAACACTGTTTATTTTTATCCGGTGCAGCTGGGTTATTAAAAACCACCTTTTTTCATCTGGCACATGGTACGGAAGTTCCCTCAGAGTCCATTTACTCATTTGCTATTCCTCTTCCTTTTTCTCTACTTTTACTTGGCTTTTATTTATACAATAATTCATTTTTTTTTTAATCCTTACCCAAGGATATGTGTGTGTGTTTTTTTAATTGATTTTGAGAGAGAGAGGAGAGAAAGAAACATTGATTTGTTGCCTTCCATATGCACTCTGACTGGGATAGAACCCGAAACCTGGGTATGTGCCCTGACCAGGAATTGAACCTGCAACTCCTTGGTGTAAGAGACGATACTTTAACCAACTGAACCACCCAGACAGCACTCACCAAATATTTTTTGATGCCTCCTATGTGTGCAGCACTGTGTTAAGCATGGAGAACAAAAAATGAATACACCATGAACATTCCCTTAAGAGCAACCAGCCAGTGGTGAATGCAGACTAAAAATCAAGTAACGCAATGAAGGTAACATGAAGTATGTTCAGGAGGTGGTCAGTTCAGAGGACTGGGTGAGGGGAGAGGTACTACTGTATGAGAAAAACCAGGGCCACAACTTCAAAAGTGAGTCAAGATCGAACAGAGTTAATGGCAAGGAAAGACCTGCTGGTCAGAGAGAAGAGGAAGCATAAAGGCATCTACACTAATAAAAGAGAAAAATGATAATTGACCATACCTTCGCTATGCCCATAGCCAATCAGAGTGAGTATGCAAATTAGTCCAACAAGATGGAGGTTAGTTTGCATATGCAGACTGGAGCGGTGTGAAGCCTGCTATAAGGGGGAGAGGGGTGAAGGAGGGAGCTACTGGAGTGATGCTCCAGACAGAAGCCAGGACTTGCGTGGGAGCCTGGACTTGCCAGTTCCCAGTGGGAGCAGGGACTTGCTGGCTCTGGGTGGCTGGGACTAAAGCCAGGGGCCTATTCTCGCACCAATATCGTGCAATGGGCCTCTAGTTGGAAATAAAGAATGAGCTAGGAGACAAGAGATCAGAAACTTGAACAAGGTATTATTTCATATTTTCCTTCCCTCCCTCCAAGGTAGTTAGGTAGTGACCTGATGCTTTGATTGCTTTTTAAGAAGGCTGGAGACCCCCTAAGGTTCCTGAATGAAAAGCTTATTAAACCTGTTTAAGTCAATGTGAGGATACACATTCCTCAACCTGGTACCCTTATACCTCGCCTCAAACATAAGTATACTTGGAGAACTTTAAAAAGACAAAGATGATGCCAGACCGGCATGGCTCAGTTGCTGAGCATCAACCTATGAATGGTTGATGGTCATAGTTCAATTCCTGGTCAGGGCACATACCTAGGTTGTGGGCTTGATCCCCAGTGTGGGGTGTGCAGGGGGCAGCCGATCAATGATTCTCTCTCATCACTAATGTTTCTATCTCCCCCACTCCCTTCCTCTCTGAAATCAATAAAAAAATATTAAAAAAAAAAAGACAAAGATGATGTAAAACATAAAGTATTAGGATCCAAGATACTGTCATGACCATATGCATAATTCAACTATTAAAATGCAAATATTTCTATACAGGGTCATATTTCAAAACTGTCTCAGTTATTAGTAGGTAACCTCAGTGGGTCTGGTTTCAGAATAGGATGGGAAAGAGGAACAGGTAAGAGAGAGAATTACTTAGAGACATAAGGACAATAATTATGGGATTAAAAAGGCACAGAAGACAGTTTGGTTTGAGCCAGCCACCAAAGCTTTTTTTGACTAGCCCAGCTAATGCAATATCAAACATCAGGTTTTGTACTGATCATTCAGGATTCATTTAATGAAATAGATCTCCTATTATATAATGCCAAACCAGGACCAGTCCCATAGAATCTCACAAAGAAATGCCACCAAACCTTAATAAACAAGATAAAACAACAGCAGAAACCTGAAAAGGTTAATGTTAAATGCTATTGAAACTGTTCCAGAGCTTAAAAAAAAAAAAAGAAAGAAAGAAAAAAAGAAGAAGGAGGAGGAGTAGAAGGAGGAGGAGGAGAGAAGGAGGAGGAAAAGGAGGAGGAGGAGGAGGATAAAACAGGGGAAACACAAAAGTTTTATAAAGTAAATACAGAATTGAAATAAAAACCTGACATAGATTCCCAAAAACTTCAGACCAATTTCATGTATGTATATAAATGCAAAAATCCTAATGAAAATATCAGCAAGTAGAATCAGCAGCCCATTAAAAAAATACAACATGAAGAGGGGGAATTTATTACAAAAGTTCAAGAGGAATCCAGTATTAGAAAATCCATTATTATACTTCACTAGAGGCCCGGTGCACAACTTTCATGCACTGGGGGGGGAGGACTGAGGGGGGCGGTCCCCTCAGCCTGGCCTGCGCCTTCTCGCAGTCTGGAACCCCTCAAGGGATGTCCAACTGCCAGCTTAGGCCCGCTCCCGGCAGTCAGTCATCCCCTGAGGGGTCCTTAGTGCTGCTATTGAGGTGGGAGAGGCTCCCACCACTGTCACTGTGCTCACTAGCCTTGAGCCCAGCTTCTGGCTGAGCAGTGCTTTCCCTGTGGGAGCGTACTGACCACCAGGGGACAGCTCCTGCATTGACTGCCCCCTGGTGGTCAGTGTGAGTCATAGACTGGTCTTTCCGCTGTTCGATCAATTTGCATATTGGCCTTTTATTATATAGGATTGGCCTAACAAAAACCATACCATCATGCCCATTGACATAGAAAAAGCATTAGGAGGAAAAGTCAGAAAACAATCTTGTTTAAAAAACATTCAATAACATAGGAACAACTGAGTCATCAGACTGGTCCTTTCAGAAAAGCAGAAAGAGCGGCAGGCATGTATGCAGAGAGTATTTAACAGAGGAAATTGGTAAAAACAAGTGTTGGGAGCACTACATCAGCAGAAAGAGGACACAGGTAGCTTAGAGATCATAAATGCAGGAAGCAGCTACCACCTAAAGAGCTGGGGGAACAAAAGGGAAGCTGTTAGGTTGCAAGAATGTGGGAGCCCAAAGGAGAGGCCCTGCAAAGTTGGGGCTCAGACCTGTGCTGTTAGTTCCTCAGGAGCTTACAAGAGGGAAGTGCCTCTGAGTTGGGGCTCATACCTCTGGGTGAGATACCTCAGTGGAGCACCTCTGACAGAAACAGCAAGAGACAGGAAATGCTTCTCTCACCTCCCAGGGCCCCCCTAGGGCCCCCTTCCCAACAGGAAGCTACTGTCATAGGCATCTGAGAAATGTGGTTGGCTGACTGCCAACCCCAACACCAGAGAGTGTAGTATAGAGGAGCAAGGTGAAGTTAAGAGACCAAGGATAATTGACCAGCACAGATGGATACTTGTGAAACATAATAAAATGTATTTATCTCAACTCCAAGCCAGCTTCTGTTTATCAGGGAAACACCAGAGACATTCCCAGTAAAGTCAGGAACAGGAAGAGTATATAATAAAGAGCTAATATGCTAATTAAACCAAACAGCAGAATGACCATCCCCACAAAGCTAGGGCTGCAAGGGCCAAGCCCCTTGTAGGAATTTCATGCACTGGGCCTCTAGTTGGGCCTCTCATATATTGCTGGACGTCCTAGCCAATACCAACATACAAGTGAAATAAATAAGAAATTTAAAAGTTGGAAAGGAGGATGTACAATAATCCCAACTTGCAAATTGTTAAGTTTGTATACCTGGAAAACCCAAGTAATTCTATTGAAAAGTGCTACCAATAGTAAAATAATTAAGTTAGCAGGTTACAAGATTAAAAATAATAAAACCACTAGTTTTCATGTATAGAAACTACAGACAGACGATGTATTGGGGGGGAAAGACCCATTTTAATCACAACCAAAAAGATAAAATACTAGAAACAATTTTAACAAGAAATGTGGAAGAACTACATGAAAAGGGCTCTTGCACAAAAGAAGAGTTGAAGTAACAGAAAATCCTACAAATTATTAGATAGGACAAACCAAATCATAAAGATTCAATTCTCCTTTAACAAAATCCACACTTAACATGATTGCATTAAAAAATACTAATTTTTTTTCTCAGAGTTAAACAACCTGAATCTAATATTCATATGAAAGGACAAAAAGGATAACCAAGCAACAGAGTATCCCAATAAGAGGAGACCAAACTATATTTTAAAGCCTCAATAACAAACAAAAACAGACCATTACGGAGGGTCATATGATAATATTTATCAAAGCTGAAATATATATAAGCCCTGACCCCATACTCAGTTGGTTAGAGCATTATCTAAGCATTGGTAAAGATACACCAAGATTGCAGGTTCAATCCCTGGTCAGGGGACATACAATAAGCAACCAATGAATGCATAAATAATTGGAACAACAAATCAATTTCTCTCCTTCCCTCTCTCTCTCTCTCTCTCTCTCTCTCTCTCTCTCTCTCTCAATTCTAAAATCAATCCATAAATTTAAAAAAAAAAAAAGCCAAAACATATAAACTGTGACCCCTATATTTCCCCTTCTAGGAGTTTATCCCAAAGATAAAGTTTGCACCATGTGAAATGACTCAAGTTTTACATTTAAGCATTGTTTATAATAATGAAATATTAGAAAGTTAACTAAATGTCATTAACAGGGGAACAATTAACTAAATTATGTTCAAGCATCCAATGGAATACTATGTAGCTATAAAAAGTAGAGTGCTATCCTCAGGAAGTTCTCAACAAAACACTAAATGAATAAAATGAAGTGTGAGAGTTTATACAGAATGTTACTATCCTTTTTTATGTTACTATAAAAAAAATGAGAAAAATAAAATACTTTTATGTCCTTGAATATAGAAAAATAGATAATGAAAAGATTCACAAGAAACTAAGAACAATAATTATCTAAGATTTCCTTAAAACTGAGGGACACTAATGAGATAAAGAATTTTCATGTATATATTTTACATGTTTTATGTTTTATATGTTTTAATTTTTCATGTGACTATTGTATCTATGCAAAAATTAAACTAAAATTAAAATAAATAAGCAATAATAACAAATGCTACCAAACTAAATATTTAATCCCTACAGCAAAGAGATACCAACACTCAAAAAGTTTTTCCTATTTCCTTTCTCTGCTTCCCTGGTCTTATTACTAAAATCTTAGGTGTAAAGCCAGAAAAAAAAAATAATAATAATAACCTAATGTATCCTTTGATTCTACACACAAGACACTGAATCTCTTAGAAAAAATGCAGGTATAAGCATCCACACTAACTTCAAATAACAACAAATTTCTAATAGGCTCGGACATCACTGTGAAATAAAAGAAAGAAAAAGAGAGTTCTTTAAAGGCAGAGGCAGGTCTTATTCAACCTGATTTTATTCCATTTAAGCTTCTGAGCAAGAGAGCTCAGTAGGTTGGGTTCACTCTCCCGGCAAAACCCAGCCCTTTGGAAGTAATGGCCCAGAGTAAACTGCCCTTCGGGCCCTGCTGGTTTCCGGGCGGGTTAGGAAAACAGGTAAGGAAGTGGCAATGGTTTTCAGAGCCTCTGGCCTCATCATGAAGGTCTCAGTACCCAGGTCAAGGGCCTATGCCATACCCTGGTTTTGTGGGCCCTTGAACTTAGAATCTACTAAAGTAGTTGCAACGAAGATATTAGCTAGTTTCCAGCTGTTTGGAGGATTTAAAGCAAGGCTTAATAACATTGAAGAGGGGCAGCTTGAAGGAAAACCCAAGCATATCTTCCTTACCTTTAACAGGTGTCCCATCCCATGTGTGCAGATGTCGCATGAGACTTAGGTTTCAGGCCCAGAAACTAAACTATAAGGTGAGGAAATCCCAAGTTATAGCTCCACCTTGGCATACAATCTTCTAGAACAGAGTTCCAGAATTCTATCCGTGTTCTTTGCCTTGGCTTTTTTTCCCTATGTAATAAGACTATATAGATAGTCTTAAATTCAGGGAGCATCCATTTCACACTAAGAATTGGCTCTTTTGCCTCATCTGATGATTTTTTTATACCTTTGTCTACAGTGTATTACCTGTTTGAGACCTAATTCCCTTATGTCTATTCATGTAAATTTTAAGAGATACAAATAAGCAATAAAATATGCAAATAATTGCACACACGCTGCTGAACAAAGACAGCAACGTTACTGAAACTGGTGGCAGGCAGGCAGCGCTCCAAATATTCCTTTGTCATAATCGAATGACATAATCCAAAATCCTGGCATGGAAACCTTTTTAGAGATGGTATTAATACACTATATAAAAGGGGAGATTATATACACAGTCAGAAATCTGAACAGGCAAGCAACCCCCCGTCTATTGCGGAATTCAAATTTCAGGCACATCCTGCAGCCTCCCAGTCAGTCTTTTATGGCCTGGAATGGATTAGGTTGAAATGATTATACTCTAATTATACCTAGCTGCATGCTTCAGTGTGGAAATGGCATTCCGATTGGCATTGGGGGTAGAGTTTGAGGAAGAAAGGCAACGGGTATTTGAGAAGCGGAGGGGCATCTGGGGATTGGACAAGCCTAGACAAGAGCCTGAAGAAGGGGTCTGGGAAGCCAGAGACCAGGCATGAGAGCAGAGGGTACCTGGAGGAGCAGAAGAGTGAGAAAGGGGAGGAGGGCAAACAGCAGAACCAAACTTCAACGACTCTGTGTTTTCTCAGATATGCCCTCGTGCCTCCAATTATTTTACCCACTTAATCCCACTCATCAAATATTTACCAAACATCAAATATTCAACTAAAGTAACTACGCTTTCCATAACTCAGAAATGTAAATTCCAATATGCTTGAAAAAGGAACTCTCAGAAAATAGTCTACATTTCCTGATATCACACAAGGCCTTCAAAGACAGATGTGTACGTCCTCACCTCTGGCGCCCTCATCCAGTCCCAGAGGGGAAAATACTTGGGAGGAAGGAAGGAGGGTTGTAAGATGAAGGGAAGAAAGAGGTGATGTTCAATCCTCGTTTTGAAGTATGAGCAGGCATTTGCCACCCCTCCTCCCCTCACACACACCTACACACATACACACACAGTAAAGGAATTCCAACACTGGCAATAGCATGAAAACGAGGGGAATAGTGAACATGGAGAAGCTAGACCTTGTTGGAGTCATGCATGTATTGAAGGAAGGCTGGAGCTGAGACTGAGAAAAGGTATACCAATCCTGTAAGCAATGAGAAACTATTAAGCAAAAGGGTGGAAGATCAGATCTGATTATAGACCACCCACTCTGCCAACAGAATAATAAAGGTGAACCGGAAGCCAAAGCCAAAGAGACCAGATAACACACCATTGGAAGAGCCAGTTCCGTCAGTGTTGCTGGCTCACGAGCTTCACATTTTTAACGATTACATGCTATTCTGTTACACGCAACTCATCTTTCCAGCTATTGCCCCTATCATCTAGCCTTCAAACAGGCACATGTTTAAAATATATTTTTAAATTTATTTCAGAGAGGCAGTGAGAAGAAGAGATAGAAACATCAATGATGAGAGAGAATCATTGATCAACTGCCTCCTGCACGCCCCACAATGGAAATCGAACTGCGACCTCCTGGTTCATAGGTCAATGCTCAACCACTGAGCCACGCCGGCTCGACAAGCAGGGACACTTTTAAGAGTGAATGGAGACACTAATCAGACAGGATGCTAAAGTAGTCGGCATAAACTCAAATTCTCCCTGGCAAAGGGGACGACAAAATCTTTCCATCACTCGTGGCGTTAGCGTAATATCTATATCAGTCCAAGAAAAATGTCAACTCTGGCTTTTCCATTTAGTTTTTGGTCTTCTGTAATTACTTTTTTTGGCATGCTCTGAGTTTATAATTCTAGCATGTTGGCTGTAAATGTTTCAGTTCAAGAGTGGAGCCGTTTACTAATTTGTTAATCCCCAGCCCATGTATATATACTGGGGCATATACATGGTCTCCACTGTAAAACCCACAGATCACACCCATTTTGTGACTAGCCCGGTTTGGCTGCCCTCTGAAACGGATGATGCCTCCAGGCTGCCCTTAAGGCCCACTGTCAGTTAACGTGTACTCTGGAAACAGAAATGAATTTGAACATTAATCTTTAAAAAACCAGTTTGGCTCAGTGGATAGAGCGTCGGCTTGCGGACTGAAGGGTTCCTGGTTTTATTCCGGTCAAGGGCATCTACCTTGGTTGCAGGCACATCCCCAGTGGGGGGTTGCAAGAGGCAGCTGATTGATGATTCTCTCTCATCATTGTTTCTGGCTCTCTGACCCTCTCCCTTCCTCTCTGTAAAAAATCAATAAAATGTATTAAAAAAACAAAACAAAAAAATGTAATTAAAAACCAATATTTTCTTTAAAAATATGTTATAAAATATTACAAAGCTAAATATCCATTAAAAGAGTTTCCTTGGGAGGGTGGGGGGTTCAATAGAAGAGGGTTTTGAGGGGATAAATGGTGATGGAAGGAGACTTAACTTGCCATGGCGAACACACAACACAATACACAGATGATGTATTATAGAATTGTGCATTTATAATTTTATTAACCAATGTCACCCCAATAAATTCAACAAAAAAGAAAAATGTTTCCTCTTTCTTTGAACAGTTTAGATAAAGCTAGCAAATATACCTAAAAAGAAATTCTTTTCCAGTTTTCTGAATTATTCCCATACACTCTCCTTATCAGTTGGCAGCATCTCTCTGTTTTTTCTAAGCGGCACACATACTTCAGCTTTAATTAAAAGGCCCCGTTGCCATAGTTTCTCAGAGAACAGCTCGAGGCATGCTCGAGTCCATTATTTTCTTGAGGTTTCTAGAGAAGCTGTACATAGCAGTAGCCAGTCAGAATGTCCCAGTTTTACCTCCTACCCAGTGCACATACTAGTCAGACAAAGTGAGGTATTCTAAATATTTTAAGGAAGTCTAGGGATATTGCTTAAAATTCAGCCTTTGGTTTCCTCTGTCCTGACACATCGGTAGGCAATGTAAGCAGCAGGCTATGGCTCTTAGGCAAAGCCAGCTGCAAATGGAGGGGGAATTCAACCCAACAAATGCGCCGCACCTGTGGGAAACACCAGCCCATTTTCCCTCCTGGTAATAATGAAGAAAATGCACCGTATTTATGTTATAATCATCACATTGCTGCTTATTTTCTAATAAGTCAGAAATGTAAAAATTCCACTCTGCTTGAAAAAGGAACTCTCAGAAAATAGACTGCATCATCTTTACAGATTGCAAAAATTAAAGGGTGAAACTCCGAGAGCCTTATTTCTTAAAGCTAAAACTTGATTCCTCCTCTGGAGTCCCTACCCTGCTTTCAAGTGGCAATTACCGCTATCTCTCAGTCTTGAAAAGCAAGCTCAAAGGTTCTTCTGAGCTTTCAAGGTTAAAGAATGTAAATTAACACCGATCCCTATGAGCTTTAGAAAGGCAAATGCCAGTTCAGCTCCTTGTAACTCGGCCTCCCTTCCCTGCTCCTAGGGAGCGATGAGCATGATCTGTGCAGGTAACAGGACCAGGGCTGAAATTTCAGCTCTCGGAGCCACATGACCTAAGGCGGGTGATGATTAAATGAGATAGGACGTATGTAAAGAGAGAAAAGCTCTCAGAAAATGGCAGCTCCTATCCTTCATGCCTATAACTAGGTCATCTCCAGGGCAGGATGTGGGGCAGGATGAGCTCTCACAGTTTTCAGAGATCATCCTGCTTCCTCTGACTATCATCTTAAGAGTTCATATAAACTACTCAATTATAACTGATTTTTTCCAACGTATTATACAAATCATTTGACTTCCTCATTCTAAATCACTAAACTTCCTTCTATTCTCTCTTTTCTGCATCAGATGAAGAGTCTTAGAAGTATTTGGGAGATAGAAGGGCCATATTTCTAACTAGAAGCTTAGGGAAATTAAAGATGTCCTGTGCATGTTAAAATCATAAATGAATAAATGCATGGTGAATGAATGAAGGTTCCATTCTACCACAGCTATTAAACTATGTGTCCCTTTATCTTTCTATTCCACAGGCTTAAGTATTTTTTAAAATATCATTTATTACTTTCACTGATTCTCACAATGATCTGTGAAAAGATATTACTGGCCGAAACCGGTTTAGCTCAGGGGATAGAGCATCAGCCTGTGGACTGAAGGGTCCCAGGTTTGATTCCGGTCAAAGGCATGTACCTTGGTTGTGGGCACATCCCCAGTGGAGGGTGTGCAACAGGCAGCTGATTGATGATTCTCTCTCATCGATGTTTCTGACTCTCTATCCCTCTCTCCTCCTCTCTGTAAAAAAATCAATAAAAAATATTTTTTTAAAAAAAAAGAAAGAAAAGATATAACTGGTATTGCTATTTCTAGTTTCCCAAAAGAGAAAACAAATCTCAGGAATATTAAGTGACTGACCAGAGGTAAGCTAAGCAACAGGGTTTGACCTCGGGTCTTTTAATAGTAAGTCAGGATCCTGTCCACCACGGGGTCAGGATCCTGTCTACTGAACCATTCAGCTTCTCCCAGCGCCCTATCACTGAAGGAAGTCTGAGAAACAGCTCCCCAGGGAGGTTCTGTAGCCGATATTCCTGAGTAAGCACTTCTTCATTGGTAAAGTAAATGAACCTGGAGTACATCCTCCTGAAGGGTGCCGTCTATGCAGCAGGAAGAAGATCTGAGCTGGAAGTTCAAGTTGTAGACTGTGGATTAGGGAGGACTTTGTGAATTACTATTTCTCCAAGTATCACAGGTCATTTACAGCAGTGTTTCCCAACCTTCTCTCATGATGAGAATCACCTGGTGGAGTTGTTAAAACACAGATTCCTGAATCCCAACTAAGAAGTGCTAAACTAGAATTTTTGGGAACATATAGGTAAAATTGCATACCTAACTTAGTGCTCTGTATATAAAATCTGTCTTAGAGCACTAGTTAAGTATACAATTTTACCTATATGTTCCCAAAAATTCTAGTTTAGCACTTCTTAGTTGGGATTCAGGAATCTGTGTTTTAACAACTCCACCAGGTGATTCTCATCATGAGAGAAGGTTGGGAAACACTGATTTACAGGACTGTTATCTACATCTCACACCTAAACCATGCTGGGAACTGCCCTGCCCTGCCAAAGGCATTACCCAAGATAAATTTCACCTGGAAGGGATTTTCAGGAAAAGCTAAGAACCATATGATTTCATTCAGATGTGGGATACAAAACTGAAACTTGCAGACACCAACAAGAGTGTGGCGGTTGCCAGAGGGAAGGGAGAGAGGAGTGTGGGTGAAGGGGACCTAATATACCGTGACAGAAGATTTGACTTTGGGTGGTGGGTACACAGTCCAATACACAGATCTTGTATCGTAGAAATCTACACTAACACCTATATGATCCTATTAGCCAGTGTCACCCCAATAAATGTAATTTTAAAAAGTGATCCCCATACTATTTGGACAAGGATATCTAGTCACTTTATTGTGGGAGTTCTTAACTCTGTTAACATCTCTGACCTGAGAATCCACAGATGAGCATTAAGAGGGCAGGCACTTGAAAGTATATGCAAAATGCTATTCTTTGTTTCTCTAATATTTATAGAGATATAGATCATAGCTTTCATCGGATCCTCAGAATGCCCTCCACAGGTTAAGGTCCTGCAAGAGGACTTCAGAAGACTAGAAATTAGACCTCATTACTATTGAATTAATTTTTTTTAAGTTTCTATTTGCACTTTTGCAAATTGCTATTATACTGCATTACTTTTAAAAAGCTAGACAATGTCACCAAGTCTTTCCAAATATATTTGGGATTCCTTTGGGGCACCCTATCGTACCTTTCAATGCAAAAGGCAGCTACACCCTAGATCCGTGGTCCGCAAACTGTGGCTCATGAGCCATATGCGGCTCTTTGGCACCCTTGAGTGTGGCTCTTCCACAAAATACCACAGCCTGGGCGAGTCTATTTTGAAGAAGTGGTATTAGAAGAAGTTTAAGCTTAAAAAAATGTGGCTCTCAAAAGAAATTTCAATCGTTGTACTGCTGATATTTGGCTCTGTTGACTAATGAGTTTGCCGACCACTGCCCTAGATTCGTTTGAAATATTTGTAAATGCCTGCTGCCTCCTCCACGTAGCTCACTGCAAAGTTGGTAGTGGTAGGAATTTATTTATTTAATATCTGTTAATGCTTCTCCAGAGTTAGTTAGCTATTTAAAACTTATTAATGGGTTCCTTTTTAATGTGAGAATTCCACTCTCTTTGTAAATAGCCTCAATCATGATTAAATGTATATTTTTTTTCTGTAAAATCTGCAGGCATTTCTGTAATCTCAATCTATTTTGTTTTCAGAAACTGAAGAAAAATCTGGAGAATACTGGACAGAAAGAAAAGGAACAAAATTTTTTCAAATGAAAATGCATTGAGGTTGGGTTTCTAAAACTTCTGTATAATAATCAAATAAGTGGAATCTTCAGATTGCATGAATTATGTGTTACAATACACATGTCTACATCATCTTACTTGATGGCAAAATGCTATAAGATTTTCCAAAAAGTAATTAAGTAAAAAAAAAAAAGCAGTGGGCTTAAGGTGGGATAGACTAATTAAAAACAACATGATTCGCTGAAACCGGTCTAGCTCAGTGGATAGAGCGTCGGCCTGCGGACTGAAAGGTCCCAGGTTCGATTCCAGTCAAGGGCATGTACCTTGGTTGCAGGCACATTCCGCAGTAGGGGGTGTGCAGGAGGCAGCTGATTGATGATTCTCTCTCATCGATGTTTCTAACTCTCTATCCTTCTCTCTTCCTCTCTGTTAAAAATCAATAAAATATATTTTTAAAAAATAAAAAAAATAAATAAAAACAACATGGTTCTAGTACAATAAAGTAAAATGTCTCCCACTGAACACAATCACACAACTGAACAGAATGCGCCAGGCAGCCATTTGAGGATTCTGAGAAGTAAATGGTAGCGATGAACTTGGAGTTTTTAAAAGGCCAGAATTTGAAGTACCACCAAACCAGTGGGGAGTTTGCCATATTTACTTCCAGTGTCCCCCAGACTGAAAACAAGGCAGCAATGCACCTGAAACCCAGCGCTGGCTGTGTACTGAGGCTCAGACAGACAGAGCTCCCGGAGAAGAGCCCTTATTCTGGCTGAGGAGTGAGAAAGGGAACGCTTAAGACTTAGAGTGCAGAAATCCTCCCTTTGTTCTCGGAGTCTCCTAAACCCCAGCCTTCAAGCAATCCACAGGCAATGACATTAGAATTCCAGCGGAAGAGGAAACCTTCCTCTGATCCCAAAAGAGTGGGACAAACACCCATCACTTTATACTCCATTACTTTATAGTCTCTCTCTTTCTTCCTCCCACTCAGTCCTGAACACAAGCACAGTCACAGAAGTGTGCAACGGTACAGATTAGCAAAAACCCCAGTTTTCTAACCAGACAAACAAAAAGGCATCTCAAAGTACTACCAACCATACAGAAATTACAAGGCATAAATGGAAGTACTATTGGACCAACAAATTAGACAATTTAGATGAACAAATTTCTAGAGAGGCACAAATTACCAAACTGACTCAAGAAGAAATGGAATATCTGAATAGGAATATATAAAGAAATTGAATACTTAAATTTAAATTGATAACTAAAAATATTTTCACAAAGAAAACACCAACCTCAAATTACTTTCCTGATGAACTCTGTCAAATATTTAATAAAAATAATACTAATAATTCACAATCTCAAAGAATAAAGAAAAGCTTAAAATGGATCCTAGACCAAATTAAGAACCAAAACAATAAAATTTCTAGAAAAATTGTCATGACCTTGGGTGAAGCAATGAATTCTTAAATATTATACAAAAAAAAAAAAAAAACACAATCCATAAAGGAAAATAACCAATAACTTGGACTTAATAAATATTTAAAACTTTCACACCTAATAAGATACCATTAATTAAGTCAAAAGACAAACCACAGCATAAGCAAACTTTTGTAAATCACATGTATGGTCATGGTCTTGTATCCAGAATATATAAAAAACTCTTACAACTCAATAATAGGACACAGAACCCAACTTAAAAATGGGTAAAGATTAGCCCTGGTGTGATTTTGTCCTGCGCAGCTATTCCATCCGCCTTCTCTCCCACCTAACTGTGTGCCAACCCCCATGGAAAAGTCAGTGGACAAGGACATGAGCTCCCTCTGACCCCAGAACTAGCCTTTTGGTTTGAACTAAAGACTGACAGAAATTATCACTTACAAGCAATGTCCAGAAAGGCAACTCACTAGACACCAAAAGCAGATTAATGGTTGTAGGGCCATGGGGTAGGCACATTTCTCACAACTGCAAACAGGCATGAGAGATCATTCTAGGGTGACTGAGAATAATCTAAAACTGGAAATTATCCCTCAAAATTTTTTTGAAAAATTGTTAGGCCTAGAAATTTCAGGTGGAGATAATTTTCATATACATACAAGCCAAGGTATTGGAAAAGACTAGGGAAAACAATAGAGAAAGCTTAGAATGAGTGCTTTGTGGGGGGAGAAATGAGTGCTTTGGGGACAGTAGACATCAGCAAACTAGAAATAATTCTAAAAATGACCTATGATAGATTGCAAAAGTGACCACAAAACTAGGCAACTTCTCTCATCAGAACTCTATTTCCCCCACTCCCTGAGACTTGCTTTGTCCAAGATAATGTGTGAGCTGAGCTACTGTGAGTTCAGAGCCTAGACATCAAGAGGCCACATGCACTCCCACTCTTGCAGCTTTTGGAACCGGAGTCTGATCACATATGAACAAACTTGGGGTTGGCTTGCTGGAGAGGAGAGAACAAGTACTGGCAGAGGAAAACTGAGTCATCCAGAAGCTGGCCAGAGGCACATAACAGAGTCCCAGCTGTGTTGAGCCAAGCCTGACTCAGACCAGAAAAACTGCCATCTGAGCATAGCCCACACTGCTAATCCCCAGAACTGTAAACTAAACAGTTAATGTTTTAAGTGGTTTGTTACAAAGCAGACGCTAACTGATGCACTGAAAAGGAGCTGTTGAATAATACACAAACCACATGACTGGGTTTTAAGGAGAAGTATCCTAGGCACAAGAATATAAATGCAGTCAATGAGTTGAGCTCAGGTCTGGGAATTGTCAACATCAGTGTGGCAGAACAACTAACTGCATGAGCAAAGTGAGAATAAAAGAGAAAGCTTCTCTACATAGGTGATGGAGGGTCCATAGTGAGTAGAAAGGTAAGTGAAGTGAAGTGCAGACAGGCTGAAATCTAAGGAAGATTTAGGATTTGCAGTCCTGCTCAGGTAAGGAAGAAACTCACCAAGAGCTCATAAGGAGGTGCAGACAGGCAGGTGTGTGGTCAAAGAGAGCTATTTTGGAATTCAAGATTTGGAATTAAAGCAATTCTAAGACATATGATTGGGTTTTAGATGGACGAATGAATGGATAATTAGGGAACTATAGGTAGATATTTGTCCATTTCAACTAAGTTGTCAAATTTTAGACAGAACATTGCACAAAATATTCTTTTATCTTTTTACTGTCTGTGGCTTCTGTAATTATGTCTCTTCCATATGTCATACCAGTGATTTGTGTGTGTTTTTCTCATTCAGTCTCGCTTATTATTTATAAACTCTATTGCCCCTTTCAAAATTCCACCTTTGGCTTTGCCAATTTGTTCTATTGTATGTTGTAGTTTTTTTCTCTATTCTATCAATGTCTTTTATCTCTATTATTTCCTTCCATCTACTTTGTGTTTACTTTGCCTTATTTTATCCCCTAAAGTTGAAAATTTGCTAGATTTTAGAGCTTTCTTCTGTTCTATTATAAGCAGCTACAGCTATGTGTTTTGCTCTGAGCACTGCTTTGGCTGCATCACACAATTTTTAAATAATTGTGTTTTCATCATCATTCAGTTAAAAATATTTTCTAATTTTTCCTGTGATTTGTTTTTGATGCATGAATTATTTGGAAGCATGTTATTTCATTTCCAAATAGCTGAGAATTCCCTAAACATATTATTGTTATTGATTCCTAATTTGATTCCGTTATAAAAATCAAAAATATACTCTATATGATTTCAATCCTCTTAAATTTAAATTTATTGTGACATTTTTAAGACATATTTTTATTGATTTCAGAGAGGAAGGAAGAGGGAGAGAGAGATAGAAACACCAATGATGAGAGAGAATCATTGATCGGCTGTCTCCTGCATGGACCCTACTGGTGATTGAGCCCATAATCTGGGTGGGAATCGTATCATGACCTCTGATTCATAGATCAGCACTCAACCACTGAGCCACACCAGCCAGGCTGCTGTGACTTATTTTATGGCCAGAATATAATCTGTCTTTGTGAATGCATCATGTAAGTATAATATTCTATTAATATAACTTAGGTCAGGATAGTTGAAGGTTATTCTATTAATATCACTTAGGTCAGGATAGTTGAAGATTATTAAGATCACCTATATCTTTACTGATTTTCTGTGTGTATGTTCTAACAGTTGCTGAGAGGATGTTAAAATCATTAACTCTAATTACAAAATTGTCTATTTCTCCTTTTAATTTTGACAATGTTTAAATTTTGCATTTTGAGGCACTATTATTTGATACAGACACAGTTATGTGTTATGTCTTCCTGAACAATTAGCCCTTTCAGCATAATAGAAATCCCTCATTATCTGTTAATACTATTTACCTTGATATAATTTTATCTGACTTGAATATAGCCATGCCAGTCTTCTTAAGCTTATTGTTTGCATCATTTATGTTTTTTCATTCACTTTCAGTCTAACTGCATCTTTAAGTGCATGTTTTATAAATAGTATATAGTCAGATGTTGCTATTTATTCATTCTAATCATCTGTCTCTTAATTGTTTAGTCTATTAATATTTAATGTAGCATAAATTGAAAATAAAACTGAAATTTAAAAAATAATGCTCTCAATTAGCTTGTAATCTGTGTATTATGCAGTATTAATAATCCACAGCATGTATAGTCTATATAGTAAGTAGTTGCTCAATAAAACCTTTTTAAAAAATAATAGTCAATAACTAACCAAATGTAAAATTCATGACTGCTAAGCAAAAGAATTTTACCCACAGTGTAATAGTTCCATCTAATAATATGTCAAATTCCTGGAATATATGATGTCTACACTCAAGTCTTAGTTCAAACGACTTTGACATTTAAGACTAAATGCTGTTATAGCAATTCTAGTGTCCTCCCCCTGCAAAATTATTAACAACAAGAAAATGACTGGGCATGAGCAAGGGAACATATGTATTGAGGTTAAAATCAGAGTCTTTAAACAGTAATTATAGGACTACATTCTTTTGCCTATTCTCATCATTGACTCTTTGAATTGTCCAAATGTTACTTTCAAGTACAATAGCCTTATCTTTGTAAATTACATATTAGAAAAAAATCCACAAAGAAAAAATTTTATGAAAACTAAACAGTAAATGAAATTAACTGCTTTTATCTGATTTTATATTCATTATTTAAAATACACTGATATTTTATAGATATAATGTTTGTTTCTAATGCCTTCTTTCAACCACTTCATATAAAATGTAGAAACCTTGCAATCTATAGGGAGTTCCTTTATTTCCCTGTATTTCTTTACACTATAGCTGTCAAATGTATATATTTATCTCTCTGCATAATACATATTATAGCATGTCATAACATATCCTATATAATAAAAGGGTAATATGCAAATTGACCCTAAGGCAGAATGACCTGTCATTATGACGAGCATTGACCACCAGGGGGCAGATGCTCAATGCAGGAGCTGCTCACAGGTGGTCAGTGCACTCCCACAGGGGAAGCTCCACTTAGCCACAAGCCAGGCTGATAGCTATGAGTGCAGGGCGGTGACTAGAGCCTCTCCTGCCTCCTCAGCAGTGCTAAGGATGTCCAACCGAGGGGAGTGGACCTAAGCCATGGTCAGACATCCCCCAAGGGCTCCCAGGCTGCCAAAGGGGTGTCTGACTGCCATCTTAGGCCCGCTCCCCCAGGGGTCCCAGACTGCAAGAGGGCACAGGCCAGGCTGAAGGACCCCTCTAAGTGCACAAATTTTCATGCACCGGGCCTCTAGTTCTATAATAATACATACTATAGAATATGTATGTTATAAACCCCATAAGACAAAATAGTATTTTTTAAATATATTTTATTGATTTTTCACAGAGAGAAAGAGAGGAATAGACAGAAACATCGATGAGAGAGAATCATCGACCAGCTGCCTCTTGCACACCCCCCACTGGGGACATGCCCGCAACCAAGGTACATGTCCTTGACCGGAATCAAACCCGGGACCCTTCAGTCTGCAGGCCGACGCTCTATGCACTGAGCCAAACCGGTTTCAGCTATATGTAGTTTTTTAATTAAGAGGAATAAAATAGTATTTTCTACTTACCTTGACATTTGGCATTTCTAATGCTCTTTTACTTAAATTCATCACCACATTTCTCAAAACTAGTTAATAAAGATTACCAAAGCACATGATTTGGCCCTCACCAAGCATGAATGCATAAATTACACATTAAAATTTCCCCTGATCTTTTCTCTTAAGATCATGACAGTAACGCAATACCAATTGATACCTATGTGATTGTAAACAAAACATGAATTCAGGCACTAGAATTGGGTGACAATACTAGTGATAAGGTACATTAGTTACAAGATATTTCAGAATATACTTACAATTATTTTTTTCAGATTATAAATTAAAATGAAAACATTAAATATTAAAAATTTTGTTCAAAACTGTCATATCAAGGGATGAAAATCTCTTCAAAAATGAATAAAAATGTCAGGGAATATTTTCAACTCATTTTTTAAAAGTTCCTGAATCTGTATATTTTCTAAGTAACCATAGGATGTTAACCAAGGCATGACTGTATGTCTGAGATAAAAAATGAAAACCATCTGTTTCTTTCCCTTTAAGTAAAAGTGGGATACAGTAATATTTAGAAAGTTACAGAATCCATTGGAATTGAAAATTATGCTAACTTGTAGAAAACGTTTAATATTCATTCATTCCGGGAACATTTACTTAGCTTCACTCTGTGCCAGACACTTAGCTATAAACTAAAGATTTACACTGCCTTCAAGATATTGTACAATCCTGTAGGAAAGACAAAAAAAAAAAAAAAAAAATCCATAACCTCAATTGTGATTATGAGGACTGAGCTAAAAGTGTTCTGGAGGAGATGAGCTCTGAACTGGGTTTTAAAGGAAGAACAGGAGTTAGTCTTTTGTGCCTTCAGTTTAATTAGTGTTGTTGTTGTTGTTGTTTTTAGGGGTGAGTGGGCAGAGAAAAGGAAGAGGAATGGAAGTTTTCCCAGTAGGAAATACCATGGACAAGAACAATAATCCTAAAAGGTCATGGTCCTTTTGGAGAATTACAAGTGTGAACAGATGGTTAGGTTAGAACTATCACAAGGACATCAATATAGGGATCTCTCTGATGTTACATTAAGAAGGTTGTCCTTCATTACCTTGAAGGAAATGGGAAACCACTGAGGGGTTTTATTATTATTTTTAATCCTCACCTGAGGATATTTTTCCCATTGCTTTTCAGAGAGAAAGGGAGGGAATAAGGTAAGGGGAGAGAGAGAGAGAGAGAGAGAGAGAGAGAGAGAGAGAGAGAGAGAGAGAGAGAGAGAGAGAGGGAGAGAGAGAGAGAGAGAGAGACATAGACTGATTGCCTCCTGCATGTGCCCCAACCCAACAACCCCCCAACCTAGGTACATGCCTTTGAATTGAACTTGCAACCCTTTAGTGTGCCAGCCGACACTCTAACCACCTTGCCACACTGGCTAGGGCACCACTGAGAATTTTAAGTAGGAGAGGAATATGGATTACCCAACCATTTCTTTCTTGTCTACTTCTACTGCAGATGGAAATATGTCAAGCTTCACTCGAGTGTGAAAGATGGCTTTGTGACACAGTTCTGACCTGTCAAGTGTAAGAAGAAATCTAACTAGAAAGGTGTCTAGCAAAGCTTTCTGATGAATATTCTTCCTTGGCGGCTCTTGAATTTGGGTATGATGTCTGGAACCATGCCAGCCATCCTGCAACCAGGAGGGAAGAGCCAGGATTATCCCAAGCACACTAGCAATGACACAACAGAGCAGCTCAAGCAAAGCCAGCAGCAGATCTAGACTTCTTGTGACAAGAGAATATAAATCCCTGTGTATTAATAACCCATTTTATATTGAGATTACTTGAATCTGAATGTCTCCATGAGTGATAAAAGTTTTAATAATTAACTTATATTTTAGAATGATCCTTATGAAATTAGTGTGTATGGATTGGGGATAGGGAAACAAGGAAGATAGGCTCCAATCACAGGCCAGGTCTAGGGACCCCACCTGTGCACGAACTTAGTGTGCCGGGCCTCTAGTCAACATATAAGTAGGAAGAAGACCTGTACAGGAACAGAGAGAGGCATAGCCAGCAAAGAAGAGGAAGATGGTGAGTAAAGAAAGTATTGTCCCTCCTGGCCGATGTGGCTCTGTGGTTGAGTGTCGAACCATGAACCATGAGATCAGGGTTTAATTCCCTGTCAGAGCACATGCTCAGGTTGTGGGCTCCATCCCCTATGGATGACATTCAGGAAGCAGCTGATCAGTGATTCTCAAAATTCCTATCTCTCTCTCCCTTCTCCCTTTCTCTCTCTGAAATCAATAAAATTATTATTTTTTAAGAAAGATATATTTTATGTCGGGCCAGCATGGCTCAGTGTTTGAGCATTGATCTATGAACCAGGAGGTCATGGTTCAATTCCCAGTCAGGGCACATACCCGGGTTGCAGGCTTGATCCCCAGTGTGGGGTGTGTAGGAGACAGTCGATCAATGATTCTCTCTCATCATTGATGTTTCTATCTCTCTCTCCCTCTCCCTTCCTCTCTGAAATAGAAAAATAAACACACACAACCCTGTCTTTCAGAAAGCTTACATTTAAAAAATAAATAAAGTCACTTAGGCTCCTCCGTAATTTTTTAAATTTCTAAATCAAATATATCAGTTTTTACCATAATTGATACTGTTGCCCACTGATTACTTCTTGAAAATCTTCTTGAAATGTTTTTTTGAAAATCTTTTCTTTTAAAACATATCTTTAAAAATATACAATATATATATATGTTTTTATTGATTTCAGAGAGGAAGAGAGAGGAAGAGAGAGAAACATCAATGATGAGAAAGAATCATTGATTGGCTGCCTCCTGCACAGCCCACACTGGGGATCGAGCCCATAACCCAGGCAGATTGACCAGGGAATAGAACCGTGACCTCCCGGTTCATAGGTCGATGCTCAACCACTGAGTCATGCTGGCCGGGCTTAAGTGACTTTAAATAGCAGTAGCAGCAGAGGCTCGGTTATGAAGCTGAGGAGTGAATGAGAGGTAAGGAATAGGAGGTGACAAATAAAGAACCTTTTTCAGGAAACTTCTCGTGCCAAGAGAAGAGCTGATCGTATATAGAGAGGTTTGTATTGTGGTTTTCAAAGGGAAGCATGTATGACATTTATATATAAGGGAAAGGAGACCACAGAGAGGGCACGATGGCAGATAAAAGAGGAAGGAAGGACTAATGGAACATCATCCCCCAAGAGATGAAAAAATTTTTTCCACAAAATAAGCATAAACTATTAAAACATGCCTTAAATTGCCGAAACTGGTTTGGCTCAGTGGATAGAGCATCGGCCTGCGGACTGAAGGGTCCCAGGTTCAATTCCAGTCAAAGGCATGTATGTACCTTGGTTGCAGGCACATCCCCAGTAGGGGGTGTGCAAGAGGCAGCTGATCAGTGACTCTCACTCATCGATGTTTCTAACTGTCTATCCCTCTCTCTTCCTCTCTGTAAAAAATCAACAAAATATTTTTTTTAAAAAAGTCGTTCAGTCCAACATTTCAAAAAACAAGAAATACACATGAATTTCAAAATGATAAGAAATATATTTTTTTAAAAAGAGACAAAGGTCACTGGCTGAGAGTGGAGAAATAGGCTAGAAGATCTGAGGAGTGTGTACCGGTTAATAATGAGGATTTTGTAATCAAAGAAAACATGATAATTTCAAGAGAAACATCAAAAACGCTTTATTCAAAGTAATGTCCATCGCTAGCTACACATTTCCCCCATCTTTCAGATAATTTGTGGATACCATCCCAATAGAACTTTTCTTGTTTTGAGGCAAACCAGTCAGAGATCCAATTTTCCACTTCTTTGTATGTTTTGATGTGCTGCTCAGAAAGTGAGTGTACCATCAATCGGAACAATTGGTCATCTGAAGAAGCAAGGTCTGGTGAATATAGTGGGTAGGTTAATACTTCCCAGGCAAGATCTTTTAATGTGTCTTTAACTGGTTTTGAAGTGTGTGAGGGAGCGTCATCTTGAAGCAAAATTACTTTTCTGTGCCTTCTGGAACATTCTGGTCATTTCACGATCAAAGCGTGGTTCAAATTGATTATTTGTTGTCAGTAGCGATCAGTATTAATGGTTTCACCTGGTTTTAGAAGCTCATAATACACCACACCTTCCTGACCCCACCAAACACAGCATTGTCTTCTTTCCAAAGCTATTTGGCCTTGCAGTCGATGTTGATGGCTGACCTAGATCAACCCATGATTTTGTGCATTTGGGATTCTCAAAATAAATCAATTTTTCATTGCCAATCACAATTCAATGCAAAAAAGATTTTCTTGCGTGCTGCTGAAGCAACATTTAATTGATGACTTTCCGGTTTTCCATTTGTCTTTCGTTCAGTTGATGTGACACCCATTTTCCTTCTTTGCAAATCTTTCCCATTGCTTTTAAATGATCAGAAATTTTTTGCTGAGCAACCTTGAATCTTTCTACAAGTTGTTTTTGAGTTTGACATGCATCCTCATCCAATAATGCTTGTAATTGTTGGTCTTCAAACTTTTTTAGTTGACTTGGATGTTCTTGGTTTTTCACATAGAAATCATCACTTTTAAAGTGTTTAAACCAGCATTCACAAGTATTTTGAGATGAAGTATGTTCACCATAAGCTTCCCGAAATATACAATAACTTTCAGCAGCACTTTTCTTCAAAATAATGAACTAAAACTTCCCGCAAATGCTCTCTTTTTGGCACGAAATGCGACATTTTTAAGTGTAAAAGTATCTATGATGTTAACACCTTCAGCAAATTTGAATATGAAGTTTTGAAGCTTGTTGTCAATACAACACAATATCATACAAATCAAATTGCACATATATCAACATATGTGTAACTCCATCTATTGAAAAAAATCCGCATTACTAACCAATACACCCAGTAAATATTTAGACTAATTCTTGTGGAACAGGAATTTTCAAGGAAGAAGTTTAAATATAGACACATTTCAAATACTTTATAAAAGTGTGAAGTATTTCATAGCTGATTAAAAAAAATGGTCATGTACATAATTAAATACCTGCAAGTTTATTATACTTTACATGAGGATTTGTCATGAACACTGAGCACATGAGCAGGTTGTCACAAACCCCTGGTCATATGAGCTCTTTAGTCAAAATAAAGCCCCACAGTGAGCCATGCTCCCAGGCCCTCCACACTACAGCAGAGGCCATGACTCAGTATTTTCCTCCAAAGTGAAAAAAAGAGTGATCAGGCTAGAAAAGAAAGAAATAGGCAAATCTTGCTTCTCTTGGAAGGGCTCATCTGATGACAGGAGGGTGATATGACTTTGGGTGGTGGGCACACAGTGCTACATACAGATCTTGTAATATGGAAATCCACACCTGAGACCTATATGATCCAATTAACCAATGTCACCCCAATAAACTTAATTTTTAAAAGGGGGCTCATACCAGGTACCCTCGAATCAAATGTTATGTCAAAGGCTTTTGTCAACTGTCAAGTAGTATGCAAAAATTATTTTTTACTGTAGATGGAACCTACTTATATTTCCAGCTCTATAGTCCTTTATGCAATATCAAGAACCCTTCATGCTAATCATATTGGTGTACTCTGAGCTCTGAAAACAGGCGTGCCTTCCTAAATCTTTGCGTCTTTTCATGCCATTCTGCAGGCCTGTGGGTGTTGCTCTCATTCTCTCTGTGTCTAGCTAGATATTACCCAAACCCATGCTTCAGCTTACACCACCTCCTCTCGGAAGCCTTCTCTGATCGCCTCGGCTAGAAGCAATTATTTCATCAGAACTGTTCCAACCATTCGTGTTGCACATGTAATTTGTTACTTTGTGCTTCAGCGAATTATATTTTTATCTTTGCGTGCTTATGCTCCTAGAAGGCAGGAATCATGTTTTACAGATGCCTTTTTAGCATGATGCTTTACACATACCAGAAACATGCCCTGTTTCTTCTGGAAGGTGCTTCAGAGATCATCTTCCTGTTACTAGTAAGGGCACCAAGCATAAGTCTTGGAGACACTAAGAGACTTGACCAGTTAATTAATAGCAGGGCTGGAACTCAAAATTAGGATTTTTGATCTCAATTCCGGTATTCCTTTCATTAAGTGAATACTTGCCTTTGTCAGCCTGGTTATACTTTGTAATCCAAATCTCAAAAAAAAAGAGTCATTGTTGAATCTTATCGTCAGACATAGAGTCAAACTTTTCTGGGAAAGGTTTTGTTTCAACATTCATCTAACACATTTAATTAGTTTGGATGCATGAAAATAAGTGTGTGTGTGCTTTCCCCTTCCTTCTTTTATTTACTCCTTCCAGCATTCTGTTTTGCCACCATGCAGCTAAAGGGTAAAGTATATGGTAGTGGTGACCCTGGTGTAATAAACCTCTGCGAATAGGGTGGATTTTGTACAAATACATTGGCTGTACTTACACCCCTCGGCCTCTAATGTCCTCGTCACATTTGTGACTCATAGTTGGAAAGAGCACAGCAGTTCAGTTACCGTAACAGAAGAAACCAGTAACTCTAAAATTTCAGCACTGATACTGGGAGTGACCTAGAACTAATCATCAAGGGCACAGTCCATACCTCAGACCCTTTGTTAGCCCTGTATCTAACATCGTATGTAGTTTTTTAAAATATATTTTATTGATTTTATACAGAGAGGAAGGGAGAGAGATAGAGAGTTAGAAACATCAATGAGAGAGTCATCGATCAGCTGCCTCTTGCACACCCCCTACCGGGGATATGACCGCAACCAAGGTACATGCCCTTGACCGGAATCGAACCCGGGTCCCTTCAGTCCCCAAGCCGACGCTCTATCCATTGAGCCAAACCGGTCCCGGCACATCGTATGTAATTTTAAAAGCAAGTGTTTATTTTAAAAATAATTGAATGAAGCTAAATGAACACTCTATGTGTAGAATTCAAATGACAACTAATTTAATTAGCCCAGATTAATTTAGACCTGAAATTTAATTCTAGGAAAAGAATTTGTAAAGATAACCTAATTGTAAAAGATAACTAAATAACAAACTCTCATTTTTTCCTAATCCATTAAATTAGGTAATTTGTAATGAAAGCATAAATGTAATGAGAAGCTGTGAAATGTGGTTATCTCACTGAGCATTCTACCATGGTGTGGGACAGGGACACTGGGAATATAATGAGGCCACTAGGGTTTGTGTGGACCATCCTTTCATCTACGAGAATGTGAATAATCACTGGAAAATCCTAGCGCAGTTGACTATTTAGCTTTGTAAGAAATGTCCATTAAAAATGCACTCAACTTAGCTTCTCTCTTTCATTAAGAATTTCAGCCCTAACTGGTTTGCCTCAGTGCATGGAGAGTCAGCCTGTGGACTGAAGGATCCTGAATTCAATTCTGATCAAAGGCACATGTCTGGGTTGTGGGCTCCATCTCCAGTATGGGGTGTGCAAGAGGCAGCCAATCAATGATTCTCTCTCATCATTGATGTTTCTCTCTCTCTTTCTCCCTCTCCCTTCCTCTCTGAAATGAAAAATATATTTTAAAAAAATTTTTCAGGTATATTATTAGTTTCTTAGCTGTAAGTTGCACAGTTAAACACCACGGGCAGACCAAATGTAGCCAGGGAATTCTTATCTTACTCAGTCCTTATCTTGCTATGTGACTCTACAGGAACTGCTTCACTTGAGTTAACTCTTTTGGTTCCCTTCCCTGAATTGGGAAGTGAAGGCATTTACTCAAATCCTGATAGACATAAAACACACTCTTCTCCCTACTCCCAGGGAACAAGGCTCCCCTTATTCCACTGAGCTGATGAATAGGGATCATTTACCGCTGCTCACGCTGGATATCCTCAAAGGGCCTTATAATTGTCTTCAGTCTACTCAAGTACTCCCAAGACTCTTTCTCGTAACCTAATGGTACCTCAATTACCCATATCACTTTCTGAAATTTCCTTAGAATCAGGATAAGTCACTGCCTGATTTTCGCCACAGGACTCTAGAGTAACAGTTAACCATTGTATAAAATCACAGCACAAAACCTTTTAAAGCCTCAGGAAAAGGGCACTTCTTAGAGAATGAACGTTTGGTTTCTAGACTGAGTCCTACATCGGTGTGAATTCACTTGTCTTCATTAGCAATTTAGGACTTAATTAAATCAACTTCTTTTTCTGCATATGCAAAACCCATATTTCTGTTAATCTAATTGGCTTTTTTTTTTTTTATCTGTCAATGAAGTAGGATTATCCTGTTCAGCCCTTGCTAGATGGATTAAAATTTCACATTCTTTTATGTTAATTATTAAAATTTAGAGGATTATTAAAAAGTGAGTAAAGACAAGTTTGCAAGTAAGTGGAAAATAAAAAGGGTTGGTGGTGGTTATGGTTCCAAAACATCTTATCAGCATATTATTTTTTCTAGCTTCCAGAAGAAGAACCTGAGTTGGAAAATGTGTTTATTCTACACGCAGTGAAGAGCTCATCCACACTGTAGCACCTGTCAGAACGTCCTTCCTTTTTAAGGCTGAATAATACTCCATTGCATGGATACGCCATGTTTTGTTTACCATTTATCCATTGATGGACACTTGGATTGTATCCACCTCTTGGCGATTCAGAATGACTCTGCTATCAACATGGGTGTGAAAACATTTCTTGAGACTGTACTTAGTTTGGGAGGTGCTTGCGTACAGCTCTTTCTCTTACAGAATTCAAAGCAGTTATTTTCAAATCAGTCTCCTTGAGTTCTGAGTGAACACAGTGAATATGATGGAGTCCCTACCCAGCCCTGGCTGATGCTGGATATCTTACCTAACCTGCCCAGGAGGAGTTTCTAAGATTATCCCCCCCTTAATTTATGAGGAGGAAACTGAGGCACAGAGAGAAACTCGTCCCAGGTCACACATTAAGGAACCCACTGGAGCTCCTCAGATGAGATTGATGTGGCTTTCTTCCCTGCTGCAGAACTCCCCCAAAGCAAACCAGTGCCATGGTTTTCCTCCCTGGAGAAGTATTTCTCTATCTGGGAAGGAACATCCTAAAATTGCCTGCCCAACTAGACTCATTGCTGGGCATGTGGATAGCCCAGTGATCGGCAAACTCATGAGTCAACAGAGCCAATTATCAACAGGACAACGACTGAAATTTCTTTTGAGAGCCAAATTTTTTAAACTTAAACTATATAGGTAGGTACATTGTTATTAACTTAATTAATTAGAGTACTCCTAAGCTGGCCTTTGCTAAAAACTCAAGGGGCCAAGGAGCCGCATGTGGCTCGCGAGCAGCAGTTTGCTGGCCACTGGGATAGCAGAAGCAATATTCTCTGCTAAGTAAAGCAGTAAAGTGCTAACAGAACTTCTTTCATGTGTTCAAGGGCTTTCCCAAAGCTTTTTTCCATTTCAAAATGAGTCAGCGGATTCTAAACTAATTTTCCTCACTTGATCACTACAGAAATGTTGAGCTACTTACTGAAATGTGAATGATCTACTTACTGAGATTGGGATGAGGGACAAAAAGACACTGAATTCTTACTTAAATATGATTATGACTTGTCAGAAAATGACAAGTTTCTTTGATCATTAATTATTGTGCAGCAACTACTGCAAGAATATCCATTCTAATTTTTTAATATAAAAAAACTTCAGAGGTATTTCTCAAGGAGAAAATTCCACAGGAAATAGCATTTTGATAGAAAGGGAGAAGGGGGAAAAAATTCTCTAAGTTACCTTTTAGGGAAAATGTTTTATTTGTGGTAAACATAAAATAGTGATGAAATATGACATTCTCATGCAACACAGTCTCAGGATTTTCACTTGTAAAATAACATTCTTATAGTACTTTATCGGTGGAACTTGGTACAAAAAGGAACACAGGCAGTCTATCAACAAATTAAGCTAATTTTGCATTTGATTTTCTGAGGAGAAAAATAGTTAACCAAATCTATTTCATTATAATTAGTGACTCACATTTTTAATACAAACGCCAATTTTTTTAAAAGCCTAGAAAGATCTAATAAGAGATTCAGCAAATGGATTCTGAGCAATGTCCTGAGAATGTGCATTTTTATTTTCTGCCCAGTTATGGGAACTGGCACCCACTGAAGAATTTTTCATTCACTCAATAAATATTTCTTAAGAACCCACTCTACCAGGCAGTGAGGATACACCCCTAAACAAGAGAGATATGGTCCATGCCCTCAGGGAGCTCACAGTTTAGCAGATGAGACAAATATGAAGTTTCAACAGAATGTTCAGACTGTACTAGTATTCTTATGAAACAAGTTATGGCATTAAACAACTGGACCAGGCATTCCTAACAAAATGCAAGTTTGGGACAAATGTTTAGTTAACTGCAAGATAACTAAACAAGACAGAGTTCTATTTTATTTTTTTCTATTTGTACTTTAGTTAAAACACCTGATTGCAAATAAAATAACCCATATCAGGCCTAGCTTGTTTGGCTCAGTGGACTGAAGGGTCCCAGATTAGATTCCAGTCAAGGGCACATGTCCAGGTTGCAGGCTCCATCCCAGTTGGGGGCAAGCAGGAAGCAGCTGATCAATGATTCTCTCTCATAATCGATGTTTCTCTCTCTCCCACTCCTTTCTCTATGAAATCAATAAAAATATATTTAAAAATAAAAAGATAAATAGAAGTATTAAAAAAACCATAACAGATTATTCTTGTTCTATCATTTATTTAAATTGAACTGTATATATCTTTAAAATCAAAATCTTAAATTTTGAAGTTTGCACCCTGACCATTATTTTTGTCACATTTATCTGGGTCATTCTATTAAATTAATTAGATATTCAAGTGTTGCTTTATGACAGACACCATTTGTGTTGTTTCTCATAAACTTGAATTAATTAATTAATTAAGACTTTAAAATTTGCAGGTTTTTATTTTTACACATTTTTTAATTCAGTTTCACAAAATGTAATAATACCTAACCAGTATGGAATGCCTACTATGAGCTAAGTGGGCTTTTCCTTTTTTTTTTTTTTTTTAATACTTCAAAAAATGTTTTTATTGATTTTTAGAGAGAGAGGAAGAGAGAGAAATAAAGAGAGGGAAACATCAATGAGAGAGAGACATTGATTGGCTGCCTCCCCTACTGGGGATTGAGCCTAAAACACAGGTATGTGCCCAGACCAGGAATCAAATCGGAAACCTCTTGGCTCATGGGTCTATGCTTAACCACTGAGCCACACCAGCAGGGCTAAGTAGGGTTTCTTACATAATTACTTGTAAACCCAAAATCTTCCCCCTACAACCCTGTCAGTACTATCAGCTCTATTTTACAGATGGGGAAACTGAGATGCTGAGAAACTAAGAGAGTTTAGTTAGTTTAGTTTCACCACACTGCTAGTTAGTGAAAAGCCAGAATGCACTGTCTGATTATCTGGTTGGTTTAATTTATTCTCTTAAGTATCCTACATTGAGCAGAGTCCTCACCCTCCAGGGCTACATGCAGTAGAATTACGCATTGGGCATTAGAATGCCGTTATAATAATGCAGTTAAAGCTTTCAAACAACCAGTCCAATAAAACACCTAGGGAGCAATAAAGCATCTGATTAACTAGTGAAATGAACTGTGAAATAACTTCTCAGGCAAATGACAAGTAAATGGAGGGTGTGTAACGATGAAGTTTGCTAAGATGAATAAACCAGAACAAGCAGTGAGACCAGGAACCTCCAAGCCTGGCTGTGTGAAACTCTCGGAAAAAGAGGGGAAAATATCTCACCCTGAGGGGGGCTGACCTGGAAACGCATAAAGAAATGCTGGGTTGGGGGGAGCTGATGTTTTGTTTTGTTTCGTTTCCTTCTGTCTTCAGTGGAGCAGGTGCTGCACAAGCCCCACCCACTCTCTGCACCTTCCCACCTGCCCACGGAGGGTCAGTCCACATTTTGAGAGTCGAGGCTAGGATACAGGACCTGATAAAGCCCCATCGCTACCACCTTCACTTTGCAAAAACCATCCGATAGCCCCAATAAAGCATGGCGAGCCTTACCAGGGAACAGCAATGTAAGCCTGAAAGTCTAAAATGAAATGTATATGGACCACACTGCTCTGCACCAACTTCCTACAAGCTCCTCTCTGCTGTTGGGATACCAGCGAACAACCCCAGCTGACAGCACCCAGGGAAGCGTCCAGGGGCAAATGACAGATTGTCAGGGACGCTGAGAGCCAGCCCGAGGCTAAGTTTTGTAAGGTCTGCAGTACTTTTAAGAGGCTGTCTTTTCCCCTCACGTACAGCGGCTCCACTACACACAACATTTGCTAAAAAAAACAAACAAAAAAACTGCTCGCTGGGCACTGGTTCGGTTGGGGACAGCATCCCCCTCCAGGCAATGCCCTAACACGCATATGATTAATGTTGGTACTCTGGAAAGAGAACTTCTGACCTTGAGCGTGCGCGCTAAATAAATTACCTCAGAACGAAAGTGGTGAGATCTCAAAACAGCATCTAGGGAGAAAAGAGAAAAAAATGAGGCTTCGTTGGACTCCCTGTTCTTCACCTGCTGAATAACTGATGACTTACCTGGTTGGGGAGAAGGAGGGGGGTTGAGGGGTCGGGAAGGCCCCTTCCCGACGCCACAAATTCGGTGGGGGCACCCTGCAGGGCGGGGAGGTTGGTTACTAGGCCATCCATCTCTGGCTGATTTCAACAAGAGAAGTTTCAGGGAAAGTTCTGGGGCAGTTAGGGAGCCCGGAACTCTCCATAAGGAAAACGATGGATGGGTGAGGAGAGGCTGCCGCAACACGGGACTCCGCTCCAATGACCCTCTCAGGGGCTTGAGCAAACGGACTCTAAAGAATTTGCGTCCATGCCTCTCCTCCCAGCACTCAGCATCGCTGTGCTTCTCCCAGCCCCGGAGCCCGGAGGAAGGGGGTGAGGGCCAAACATTAAATCCATAGGCGCCCTCAGCCTGGGGAGCGGGCAGGGATGGAGCTAAGAAGGGCAGCAGCGCCAAAGCGAGCGAGCCGCGCTCCCCTTCCTCTCCCAACGGGCTGCAGCCACCCGGCGTGCGCCTCACCTCTGCTCCTGGGACGCCCCGAAAAGACCGATCTCATCGGATGCCTCCCCTTCTGGAGCTTGCGGTGCCAGCAGCAGAAGAAGACGATGGTGGCGATGGTGCCGAGCAGAAGCAACAAGAGGAAGAGGGCGCATTGGATGCTGTAGGGTCTCAGCAGGACCAGGAAAGCCGCGGCGATCATGGTGCGGGCGGGCGCGGCGGGGGCGGCGGGCGGCGGGCGGCGGCACAGGCTCCCGCGGGGCGCACGCGGGGCGGCGGGCACGGGCGAGCGCGGCTCAGCGCGTCATGCCCGGCGCACGCGGCCCCGCGCCCGGCCCAATGGCTGCGCGCCCCGCGCCCAGCGAGCGGCCCGGGGCTGCGGGGGGCGCTGGCCGTGACTCAGCACACAGGCGGCGAGCGGGCTGGGAGCGGGCGGCGGCGGCGGAGCGCCTCTCTCCTCCCTCCTCCCCAGGCGCCCCCGCCCCCGGCCATGCGCAGCCCCCGGGGAGGAGCTGCGCTGCCGCCGCGGCCACCCGGGCCCCGTGAGCATCGTCTGGCGGCCGCCGCCGGCCCGGCATCCCCGAGCCCCGCGCACGTGGGTCGGGGCGGGGACGCTGCGCCGAGCTGCGGCCGCGGGGGGCGGGGAGGGGGTGCCGGGCGGGGGCCGCCGATGACATCACGGCCGGTGCTGCGGCAGCGCGGGCGCGCGGACATGGCTGCGGCGGCGGCGGCGGTGGCGGCCGCGGGCTGCGCTCGGGCCTGAGCGCCCAGCGCCCTCCTGCGGGGCCGCCCGCCAGGCCGCGCCGTCCGGGGGTGCACTGGCCCCGGGCCCCTGTCCAGCCTCCCCTGGCCTGATTGCAGGGAGCCTGGCGTCAGGGGGCGCCCAGGAGCCAGGGGTGGGGGAAACCTCCAGGCGGTGCTACCCCCTCACCTCCCAGCTCCCCGCTCCCCGCCCCGATGGTGGGGCTTTGGAAGATGCTGCCGGGTGAGCTATTGCTTGCGGGAGGGAGGGTTCCTCGCACGCTCACGTGTGCACTCCGGGAAGGGCATTCCCTAGGGATTGGGGTCCTCCAAGAAGGGGAGGCCCACATGTCTCCAACCGCTTCTAACTGGGAGCGCTCCGCCGGTTGAACGCCCCGATCCGCAGACCTGAACCGTTCCACCACCCAAACTTGGTGCCATATCCGCAACCGAGACATGGGCACGTTAGAGCCTCTTGGGATCCTTGCGTTTACCGTAAAATCTGCCTCATGTAATGCATTTGCAAGGGAGGGTCCATGTCAGATGTAGGGAACTGGCAGATGAAGGAAGTTGGGGTTGGCTGGTAAATATCTGGAGGAGAAATTTTTTTAGGGAATGTGAGAGAAATGATGAATCTGTCACACAAAATGCACACATTGCCTCTTCATAACCCACAAAAAAGTATATTGTATCTGGTGGCTGGGAGAGATTTTCCAGGGCTCGCTGATGCAGGGCCAGCGCAGGAGGGATGGCGGGTGTGCTGCACTGCGCCTCCCTGTGGACTGGCCACCGCACCTGGCCAGACAGCCACCGCCGCTGCGGCGCGGTCTGCGGCATCTTGCAGCCTTGGCCCGGCGGCCGGTGCGGTATCCCGCGCGCCGTTTGCTGCTCCCAAGGCAGTGCTGTGTGGAGCTGGGTTTTGTTTGCTTTATTTACTTGCATAAGGAAACTGTGATGGTAATGGCAAGGTAACACGTTAGTGCATTTACGGTGATTCTAGTAACTGCTAAGGTGGACTCTTAAGGATATTTAAGAGACTGCAGGAATTGTGTCATTAAAGAAAAGTAAATTGTAAAATTCTGAAAAGCCCAGAAGGCATGGACATGCTTAGGTTTTTGCTGTTTGCTTGAGAGATCTCAATATCGCTGTTTCCTAATGATACAAAAATCAATTGTACATCTCTGCATAAAAGCTTAACCGTTGATGTTCTTTTCCATTTTAACGTATTACCATGTGTGAGCATTAAAGGAAACTCAAAAAGGCATTGCCTAATGCATTTCTTAAATGCTAGATTCATAAACATGGGAAACAATGGATGAAGGTGTTTTGTTTTTTACTTACATCTTATTTCCAAAAACAAAATGAGCCTTCGAGTTGTTGATCTGCTGCATCTCAGGTTGGGGTGGCAGGACCTTGCTCGCAGAGGCTGTGTAAGGTGGGAATGTTGAATGTCAGAGTGTAGGTTGCACAAGTCCAGAGAGGCTTTCCTAGGCACCTGGGACTCCGGCTGACAGGTAGCACTGCATCATGTGCACTTTTCTTAAAGGTTTCTGGGTACCGCAGCCCACTGCAGTGAGAGACTGCATTCCAGTCCATTGTGTAAGGGTTTTTTGAAGAGAATCCAAGAGCCTGCAATGCGTGGCACAGCAGGAAAGGAAGAATCCTTTACTGTACGGACTCACAGTGGCCTAGTGGAGTAATTTAAAACAACAAAGCTGAATTAACTTGCTGCAAACATTGGGAGTCACAACTAAGAATTTAGTCACAAACTAAGAATTTACTTTACACGTCTCAATAACTCAGAATTTATGAGTGCTCTGAAATGGCCTTAGTAGCTTGGAAACATGTCTAAGACCACAAATACAGCATACTAACCAGTTGGCTCCAGACTCTGCACTTTTACAACAAAAAGCAACTAAATAGCAATTACGGTTTTCTGAGCTATTACTTTAGCACAATTGTTATCATCCTGAGTCTTGCTGCAGCCATTTATAAATTTCACATGCACGCAAGAACATCATTTATCTCTTCTGGCAGGCAAATGCTTAACTGCCGTGCGGTAGGATTCTAGATATTTCTTTTTAGATGCATTCATTTCTGTTCTTTCCATTAGTTACCTCAAGGACCCTAATATTGTAATAAGCAAACGAAGTCATTGACACAATTTAGCATTTAGGTTCTATTGTTATTTTCTGATTTGTTTGTTGCTAATTTATCATTTCCTTCTCCCAATAATGTCATGTTATTAATTGCTTCTTCCTGTGTGTTTCTGTGATGCCTAGTGCATTGTGGAATTCAATAAATATTAAATCAACTAATCAATCCTCTTTAGAAGTTAATTTAGTAGAAATCACACCTTTTCTTTCTGCTAGGTTTTCATTTTTAAAAATTGACATTCTATTGAAGTCACAAAAATTTAAAGTTTGGGGTACAAATAGAGGAGGAAGGCTTTTGACCAAATCTTTCATCCCAAGAAATGAAAAATAAAAATGGAAAAGTATTATTTAATTTTTTGACTTTTTATGTTACTGAGTACTATCACCCAAGAGAAGACAATGAGTTGGGGAAAATAAGCGAGTTTCATACCAGGTGTGTAGAAGATGATCCATCATGAAGCTCTTCTTCCCTTTGGATTCTCAACCATTTAGAACACACACAGGGAACCAAAAGGAATTTAAAATATTAACTTTGTTGAGGGTAAAGTCAGAGTGAAAAACATTGCTTAGACCCAAGGCCAAAATGGAGCATCTTACTCCTCCCCTGACTCAGCATGCCCCACTCCCTCAGTCATAGCTAAAGAACTGTAGTTGACCCTTTAATAACACAGGTTTGAACTGTGAGGGTCCACTAATACCTGAAATTAAAAAAATAATAAATACTGAAAATATGTTTTATCTTTCTTAGGATTTTCTTAATAGTATTTCCATTTCTTTAGCTTACTTTACTGTGAGAATATAATAGTATATAATACATAAAACATACAAAATATGAGTTAATAAGCTGTTTATGTTATTGGTAAGGCTTTTGGTCAACAGTAGGCTATTGGCAATTAAGTTTGGAGGAATTTGAAGTTATACACAGATTTTTAATCGTCAGTTCCCTTAACCCCCACGTGGTTCAAGGGTCAAATGTATAGTGCTTCCCAGCACGAGAACAGGAACAGCCCTACCTGTACTCCTTACCTGAAGACCAGAGGCTGAGAAGAGCCTGACACTCTCCAATCCACAAGGCATTCTGCATGAGTGAGCAAGAGATAGGACCATTAGTACCTAGCAGGCCTTCCCCAACTTTTCCCATCAAAGAGTCATTCACCTCCCAAAGGTAAGAATAAGGGGCTTTAATAAGATGGCAGATAGATCTGCAGGACTTCCCTAGAAGTAGGAAATTGTGGCACAAATATCAAACTTACGGATCAGGAAGAAGAAAAGCTTCCACCCTAAGCTGTGTAATGACCAACTGAGAAAAGGGGTGGGGAGCAGGCACATATGAAAAGTTTTGAGCTAGGGCGGAAGAAGAGTTTTGAAGGGGACGATGACAAACGTAGTTTTAGACCCACTGAGGTGGAGGGTGTCAGAAGGAGAGCCATGTGAAATGATGCAGTTAGCTCATGTGGGTGGAGAGGTCAGAACCAGAGACAGTCAGGAGTCATCAACAGAAATTATAGTGAAGTCGTGGAAATGGATGAAATGACTAAGGAAGAGAAACTAGAAAGAAGTGGAATCAGACCTTTGGAGACTGCTGCTTCCATTTGTGGACTGGAGAAAGAGAGCAGAAGGCAAGACCATGGAGGCCAAGTTGCGGGGGGGAGGGGAGGACCTACGGTGGGGAGCTCTAATTTAGTGGCTAACTGGAACAGTGCACAAGTGGGAGGTTAAGGAGGGTGAGGACTGTGGACTGGTGACTAGGAGACCTCCGGAAACCTTCCAAAGAACTGACTCATTATAGTGGGAGAGGCTAAAACCAGACTAATGGGTAGAAGAGGAGGAGGTAGGTGAAGAGAGGACAGCCGCTGTCCACAATCTTTGGAGAAATTCCACTCTAAAAGGGATGAGTAGAAATTCAATTAAAGCCTGGATAAAGGCTAATAAAGATCGCTTTGTCAGACGGGAGTTCCTGAGCAAGTTTCTAGGGGGATGGAAACAGCAGTGGGAGAGAAACAGATGTGAAGAGAAATTGAGAGGAAAGGGGAAAAGAGGGCATTCCCGGGCATTTGTGAGTTAGCTATTTGTTTCAATAAACCATGAGTCCCCCAGACTGGTTCTTTCTCCTCTAAGGCTCCTTTGGACTCTGCAGATTTACAATTGACCCTGACGGCCAAAACCGGTTTGGCTCAGTGGATAGAGCATCGGCCTGGGGACTGAAGGGTCCCAGTTTGATTCCGGTTGGGGGCATGTACCTTGGTTGTGGGCACATCCCCAATGGGGGGTGTGCAGGAGGCAGCTGGTCGATGTTTCTCTCTCATCAATGTTTCTAACTCTCTATCCCTCTCCCGTCCTCTCTGTAAAAAAATCAATAAAATATATATATATATATTTTTTAATTAAAAAATAAAATTGACCCTGACTAGTTATAATGGATCCCTGTCCACGGTCTCCTCCCCATCTGCCCTGGCTACTGACAGACACGGGTGGGGGGCGTCTGGCCAGAGGCTGTTATAAGACCCATGAAATCATTTGGTCCTTCGACCAAAAGGAACAGGCTAATTTTTCAGTTAACCATTCTGTATGGCCCTAGAATGACATTATAAACATCCAAATGGCCCTTGGCAAAAAAAAAAAAAAAAAAAAAAAAAAGGTTCCCCACCCTGGCACTAAAAGAATGATGATTTTTGAAGGAAAGATAAGGAATACCTTGGAATATAATCCAGGTTGTCTGTAAGCTTTTATTACAAACCTATGTGGAAGTGAGTAAATTACCCAACTGATAACCACACAAGGACATTATATGGAAATATTACCTCCTCAAAAACAGAAAGTTTATGTACAAATGACTCTAGCAATAAGTTATGAGAAATAAATCGTACTGATTTGGGGCTGGTGATCTACTTGTTGCTAGGTGAAGTTTTTTACTCTCAGAATTAAGTAATATGAAAGAAATTGAGAAGAATCTGAGGAAATGTGTTATATAGCCTGTTTATTTCCAACTGGTTTTTCATGACATACATGTTATTTGTATTGAAAGGAAAAGAAACTACATTATTTGGAAGAACCTACATTACCTAATGTACCCTTGTAGGTGATTTTTTTCAACCACCAGAATCAGGAGAGGCATCATGTGGATGGATCACTATTTCTTTTTTAAACTTTGAATTTTTGAAGGAAAAACAATTTTTTGCAATAATAGCAAATATTATTTTCAGCAAATATTCCTTGGGAAGGGCCTTTTTATTCATTTTCCCATAATGAAAACCTTAAAAATAATTTAAAGACATCATTATAAGAGAAAATATTTCAAATGGAATCATCCCAAATTGTTCTTTTAGCATTTTAGAAATTTTAGAGCCTAATTTCGGATTGTTCCCCTCTGGGGTGTGGAATCCATGATAATGCTGGGGGGAGGGAATGTCGTGTGGAGATTTTCTGTGCAGTGTGTGTGTGTGTGTGTGTGTGTGTGTGTGTGTGTGAATATTGCAGACTTCTCAAAAAAAAGTCTGAGTTTGAGAGTTTAAATTGTCAATATAATTGAATTCATCTACCCCATAATGCTTTGCAGACAGTTTTGGGAAAGTAGTCATTTGTTATCCACAGAATAGAATAGAATTCATTTATATAGTTTCCACATTGAGTGTGGAATTAGTCATGCAGCAAAATACTGAGTCATTTGGCCAGAAAATTTACTCATAGTTGTCTGAGCTGCCAATGGAAAACTTGAGAGCTGTTCATAAATCAAATTATAAAGCTCTTAGAGTTATAAATCATGGAGCAGCATTGTTCATTATTATTCAGATAGTATAAAACAGTTCCACCATTTCTAAGAATGGGCAATTTACAAAGCAAGTTTGAAAGTGAACTTGTTGCCTTCTAGATCCAACATTAGAATTTCCATACCAGTTACAAACATTTCTACATTCTTAAGTGAAAAAAGAAAATAAAAGTAAGGTGGAGGATTAAAGTTGCACAGTAATTATGTTAGAATATGAGATGTATAGCCCTAGCTGATTTGGCTCAATGGACCAGAGTGTCAGCCTGCAGATCAAAGGGTTCTGGATTCCATTCTGGTCAAGAGCACATATCTTGGTTGCAGGCTCTCCCCTGGTCTGAGACCCTAATCAGCACTCATGCAGGAGCAACCAATGTGTCTCTCTCACATTGATGTTTCTCTCTCTCTTTCACTCTCCATAAAAATGAATGGAAAAAATATCCCCGGATGAAGGGTTAACAAACAAAAAAAAGAATATGAGGTCAATAAAATCTTGACAAGTAATGTTTATGAATTAAATCTAGATTGTCTTAATAAAATAACAGCAACATTTAATAGCTAAATTTCTTACAATAATTTTTAAAAAATATATTTTATTGATTTTTTACAGAGAGGAAGGGAGATGGATAGAGAGTTAGAAACATTGATGAGAAACATCGACCAGCTGCCTCCTGCACACCCCCTACTGGAGATGTGCCCAAAACCAATGTACATGCCCTTGACCGGAATCGAACCTGGAACCTTTCAGTCCACAGACCGACACTTTATCCACTGAGCCAAACCGGTTTCGGTCATTTCTTACAATAATTTTTGTAAGACTTTTGCATTAAATATTTTGTGCTAATAGATTTGTATGATAGTGCATCAGTGTGCCGATTACCTGAAAGAATAATGTTGCTAAGAGAGCAGAGTGTACCAGGAGAACAGAGAATTGCGACCAGTAACTGATGATTAGTAAAACACGTTTTAATAACACACAGTTCCAGAGGTTATTGAATTTATTCAAATGCAATAACATCCTGTGGATCTAGTAGCCCCAAAATATTTTTTGGAGTAAATCAAAGAAACAACACTAAATTGAAATATAGTAAAGTTTATATTTCAAAGAAGAAAGCCAAAAACCTAAAGCCTGTTATTGCTGGTCCTATTTCTGTTCTTAACCTGGAATTCATAGCCAGATTTCTAAGAACCTAAAATTATCTGTAAAAATGTGAGTGTTTTTTGGAAGGACAGGATCCATAGTTTTCATCAGGTTCTCAAGGGGGGGAGAGAGAGAGAGAGAGAGAGAGAGAGAGAGAGAGAGAGAGAGAGAGAGAAGGGGAGGGGAGGGGGGGAGGGAGGAGGGGAAAGGGGAGGGGAGGGGAGGGGAAGGGAGAGGGGAGGGGAGGGGAGGGGAGGGGAGGGGAGGGGAGAGGAGGGAAGGGAAGGGAAGGGAAGGGAAGGGAAGAGAGAAGAGAGAAGATAGGAGAATGAATATGAGCCATATAAATTCATACAGATACCAAGGCTTCTGCAAATATCAAATCATTTTCTCAATCCATCAACATTAGCATCACCTAGGTTTGTGGTCGGCAAACTGCTGCTTGCAAGCCACATGCAGCTCTTTAGCCCCTTGAGTGTGGCTCTTCCACAAAATACCATGGCCTGGGCAAGTCTATTTTGAAGAAGTGGTGTTAGAAGAAGTTTAAGTTTAAAAAATTTGGCTCTCAAGAGAAATTTCAGTCGCTGTACTGTTGATATTTGGCTCTGTTGACTAATGAGTTTGCCGACCACTGACCTAGGTGCTTCCTCTAAGACTAGAGAAGTGTCTTAAGCGCTGTCAGTCAAGGATAAGCAGAGGAAACCATGGACTCTTGGCCTTTATAAGTTCAGGGACATTTCCCAAATGCACGTGAGTGCTGTCCATCCTAAGACTAAGTGGATATGGTGTTTTGTGAGTTAGTCATCTTGCAACTTTAAGCAGATTTGGGGAGAGACCAGTGAGATGGGGTGATGGTTCTGACCCTGGAAGGGAAGGCTGTGCTAACTATAATAACTAGGACCACTTCCACAGACTTCTGTCACAAGCACTAATTTGATTCCAAATTGCCTTTAGGCCAGTTAAATATTCCAATTTATATCTAAATGTTTTGGATAAGCCCATTCTGGGCCATAAACACAAGTTCTAAAATTTAGTCTTGAGCTCAGAGTTTGTAAGGGTCTCCATGCTCTTACAGCTTAGACTTAGAGAGAGGTAGAAGGACTTCGTATCAAGCTCCTGGAGATAATGCTAGATGTCCCGGTAATGTAGCACCCACTCTTCCTAAATCCTGTCCCAAGCCATAGCTTAGGGGGCTTTTCAACATTCAGCCTCCTACGGAGACCTGGTAGCTGGGGCCGTCAATCAGTCAGGATAACTTCACATTTACCAAGTGCTCAGCACCATAGACCCATTGTCTCCAGCTTCCCACAAGTGCAATACTGTGAACCTTGACTCTCCCACCACCATGTTCTGAGATCACATTCTCATTGCTGTGTGAGATGTCTTATTGCTGTGATCATACTCTCTCACATCATAGGCTGGTTATTTCATCATATGACTTTCTCACTCCAGTAGACATGTCAAGTTTCCAGGGGTCCTGATCTCTCATTCTATCTAGTTTTATTTCCCGCCCACCCCCCCAAGTTCCCTTTTGACCCTCAAGGCTGTGCAGGGTTTAGTGGCACAGTATTCATGCATTTTACAGAGAGACCCCGGCCCTCTCCACTGCAGTTTATAAACACCCCACACACCTCCACATGTTTGATCTAAACTTGTATGAGGGGAATCTAGGTCTATTTACTTCAGTTAGTAATTTTAAAACTATTATAAGTTAATATGTTATTAACATACCTAACATATCAACTCACAATGGGGGACTATTCTCATTATTTCACAGATGTGGAAACAGTCACAGAAATTTAACATAGTAAGTATTGGTTCTAGGGTTGTGGATCCAGACAGTTTGATTCTAGAGCCTGTGTTGTGACCTTGACTCATCTATATATATAAAAGCCTAATATCTAAAGTGTTCCCTTGGGAGTTCAACAGACCGGGAGTTTGATTGTTCACTGTGGCATGTGATGACCACTAGGGGGCAGTATGGGATGAAGGGAAGCCCTGGTCAGCAGCTGGCAGCCAGGAAAGGGAGGCCCCAGCCAGCAGCCGCTAGGGACCTTACCCTTGCACAAATTTCATGCAGTGGGCCTCTCGTCATCTAATATATTTGGAAGAGAGTCAGACTGGAAGACTATCTTGAACTATCTACTAGTATATTCCAAGATTTTACTTTAACCAATAAGTAAATGATAGGATTTCACTAAACTTTCTATCCTTTGGTAGAAGGTCAAGTTTACCCTTCCTCTCTTCTTATGAATAGGATGTACATTTGCCTGAAATTCTGTCTCCACCTGGCTGTTTGAGCAACTTCTCTGCTCTAGGATCACTGGCTTACAGCATTGACCCAAAATGCCACTGCTGTTGAGTCCCCTGTCTTTGACACGCCTGAACCTTGAGGCTGGCTTTCACACAGTCCGTTCAGTGTATCCTCCTTGCTTTATAACAGTCTGGGTTTCAGCGGGATTAAGTCAATCCATTCCATTTTCTTGGCCTTCCTTCCTTGATTAATACTTGCATTCTCCACCCTTAAGTAAATTCCTAGTTCTGACTTGTCCTACAACTGTCCATACCCAGGCTTGGCAAGACAAGTAACAGAGAGAAGATAGTCTCTTACCCTCCCTTCCTTTTCATTAATCTATGAATTTATTGGTATAAAAATACTGTCCCTCGTAAATATATACTCATGTCTTATTCTAATGACCTATACTTAGGAGATAGAGAAATGATAAAAATGTGAAATGTAGCTGACCATTTTTTAAAATGTTGCTTCAACGTGGTGCAAAAGAATATTAGAGCAAGAAGAGAAACTTAGTGGTAGTAGGTGAGGGGGCAAACCACTTAAGATGATTTATTAAGTAAATTATCTAATGCATCTCAGCACATTAATTATGTTTAGACTTAAACTTTTGAAACAATAAAAGTACAAAATTAACAGAGACATTGGTAAATGGTAACCAGTTATTTCGTTAATACATGATATTAATATAAGGTATAATGGAGTACATATTTCAAAGAGAAATTAGCTTGTCCTTTCATGTTATAATTGTAAGATAAATTAATGTTTGAAGGTTGAATTACTCCTGGTTATTATGCATAGGGATTGATTCTTACATCAAAATTATTACATCTTGTGAATTTTTAAAATTGGCCTGAAACATTAGTGTTTTAGAATATGATTACTTAAAGCAAAAAAACATGATGATCTCATCTTGCTCTCAGCTTTTAAGATGAATAAAATGTTCCACATGAATTAAAAAATCTAAAGTGGAATGTGATTTGTATGACTTGTGGTTATTCTAAAATAGAACTTTTAATTGATTCTTACTCTCCTTTAAGCTTAACTCTGCATTCGTGTTTCTGATAAATAGGTTAAAGACATGTAAATATAAGGTGGTGAGGGAATAGTTAGTATACTACAAGAAGAAAATACAAAAATTAGTATTGCTTTCTTTGTTAAAAACCTTCATTGTTGAGAATATTACAGATTCTCCCCTTCTTCCCCCCCCCCCCCCCCCCGCCATTGACCTCTCCACCTGGTTCCTGCCCCACCCCAGGCATTCACCACCCTATTGTCTGTGTTCCTAGGTAATGTATGTATGTATGCATATCAATTTTTTGGTTAATCCCTTCCTGATCCCCCTCCCCACTTCCGTCTGAGATTCATCAGTCTGTTCCATCTGTTCATGCCTCTGGTTCTATTTTATTCATCAGTTTATTTTGTTCATTTAAATTCTTTGTTCATTTATCTTGTTTTTTAGATTCTATTGTTGATAGATATGCATTTACCAGTATTGCCATTGTTCACATTTATTTATCTTTATTTGTTCTTCTTTTTCTTAAAGAAGACCCTTTAACATTTTATAGAATACTGGCTTGGTGATGCACTCCTTTAGCTTTTCCTTGTCTGGAAAGCTCTTTATCTGACCTTCAATTCTAAATTATATCATTTCTGGGTAGAGTAATCTTGGTTGTTGGTCCTTGCTTTTCATCACTTTGAATATTTCTTGTCATTCCCTTCTGACCTGCAAAGTTTCTATTGGGAAATTAGCTGACAGTCATTGGGCACTGCTTTTCTCTTGCTGCTTTTAAGACCTTCTCTTTGTCTTTAACCTTTGGTATTTTAATTATGATGTGTCTTGTGTGGGATTCTAAGTTAATCTTGTTTGAGACTCTGTGCTTCCTGGACTTGTATGTCTATTTCTTTCACCAGGTAAGGGAAGTTTACTGTCATTATTTTTTTCAAATAGATTTTTTTTATTTCTTGCTCCCTCTCTTCTCCTTCCAGCAAACCCCCTGATGTGAATATTGGTATGTTTGAACTTGTCTCAAAAACTCATACTCTCTTCATTGTTTTGGGTTCTTTTTTTGGTCTTCTGATTGGGTGTTTTTTGGTCCAAAATCTTGATTTGATTCTCGGCATCTTCTACTCTACTATTGATCCACTGTAAATTATTCTTTATTTTTGTTAGTATATCTTTCATTTCTTACTATTCCTTTTTTATGTTTTTTGATGTTGTCACTAACTTCCTTGAAATTCTCATTCAGATCCTTGAGTAGCCGAAACCGGTTTGGCTCAGTGGATAGAGTGTCAGCCTGTGGACTGAAAGGTCCCGGGTTCGATTCCGGTCAAGGGCATGTACCTTGGTTGCGGGCACATCCCCAGTAGGGGGTGTGCAGGAGGCAGCTGATGGATGATTCTCTCTCATCGATGTTTCTAATTCTCTATCCCTCTCTCTTCCTCTCTGTAAAAAATCAATAAAATATATTTTTTTAAAAAAGATCCTTGAGTATTCCTTTAACCATTGTTTTGAACTCTGTATCTGGTAGTTTTCTTCTATTTCATTTCATGTGTTTTTTCTGGCGATTTCTCCTATTCTCATTTGTGACATGTTTGTTTTTGTGTGTTTTTTTCCTCCACATTTTGGCTGCTTCCCTGTGTTTGTTCCTATGTATTAGGTAGATCTACTATTTCTCCCAGCCTTGGTAGAATTGCCTTGTGTATTAGGTGTCCTGAGAGCCCAGTGGCTCAGCTTCCCCAAGTGTGCCCCTGTGGGAGCTGTGTGCACTGTCCTATTGTAGTTGAACCTTGATTAATGTCGGCGTCACTGGGAGGGATTGACCTCCAGGCCAATTGGTTGCAAGGATCAGCTGTGACTACAGCTGAAGAACTGCTATGCAGAAGCTGTTTCAGTGGAGCTTTGTTGCTCACTGAGTCTGCCCCTTAAGTATGTCACTTTTAGAGGTGGTAGGGCTGTAATCAGGTGCAGTTGAAGTTGACCACGGGGTACAGTGGCTCTGAGGCCTCCCAGTAAGTGCAAAGTCAGCCTCAGCCTATGCCCTTCCTGGGGCCACCTAGCATGAGCTACAAAGCAATCTACAGATGGCTTCTCCTTGTGTTGAGCCTGGATGTACCCAGGAGAGGCCAAGCTGTGAACCAGGATAGACTGCTGCTAGCGATGGGCCTGGGCTCACTTATTGAGAGGTATGGAGCATGCTGAGGCCAGGTGCTGCTTATTTGAAAGCTTTTTTTTTTTTTAGGAACGTTCAAAGCATAAGTCAAGAGAAACCAGTTGTATGAAAAAGCCACTGGAAATGGCTTGGATGAGCCTGCAAGTAGGGAGGGGCAGGGTCTCAGGGAATCACCAGGGCAGAGTGAAAAGTGTGAGCCAGATTAAAAGAGATTCAGATATGGCTCAGTCCATCAGCTCTTTGGCCGGGAGATCTCTGCAAAGGAACAATGGCCTCTGCCAGCACTTCTGTCTGGGAGAAAGCTGCCCCTTCAGCTCTTGCCCTGATTCCAGGCAATTTGGTTCTTCCTCAAATGTCCCAGGTTCCTTTCAAGCTGCTGCCCCAGTGCTGGATTTCAAAGGGAGTGAGTCTGAGTACATCTGTGTGCAGGCCCTTTAAGAGGAACCTCCATGTCACTCAGACACAATCTCTGTTGGCATTTTTAGCCAGAAGTTATGGGGACTTCTCTTCCTGGCACCGGAACCCTGGGCTGGGGCTCTGCTGTAGGGCAGGAAAACCTCCACAGCCAAGATATTCTCCTGATTTCAAACCACCACATGTGGGTGTGGGACCACCTGGTTCCATGATTCCACCCTGAATCTCTGCCCCTCCTACCAGCCTCAGTGTGCATCTTCTTTAATTCCTTAGTTGTAGGACTTCTGTTCAGCCAGATTTCAGTTGGTTCTGAATGATCGTTGTTCTGTATTTTAGTTGTAAATTTTGATTTGGTTGTAGGAGGCACCAAGTATAGTGTTTACCTATGCTGCCATTTTGGCCCACTCCAAAAATTAGTATTTCTTAGAAAAGATTTTGGAGGCTCTAGAATTATAGGAGACCTTGTCCAGAGTCCCTCTAAGTTTTGCATCTACATTCTTGTGCAAATTTTCAGACAGTTCCACACATGGCTACAGGCTTTTCATAGACAATTGATGGGAATAGGTGACATTATGGAGCAGGTAAAGCTTGTCCCCATTGTTTCCAGAGTCTAGTTTCTGTGCTATTTTCTCTCTGCCAATGGAAGTCTTCTTCCTTAATACAGCAAGAAGAAAGTCAGCTAGTCACACTGTCTAATTTCAGGTAGACATTTAGCACCTGGCTCTCTTATCAGGTCAGGAGCAACAGAGACTGAGACAGATGATGAAGCTAACATGTGTGACTGGTGTCTTTGTCTGTTGGGAATGCTGTAACAAAATACCAGAGACTGGGTAGCCTGTAAACATCAGAAAGTTATTACTCACAGATCTGGAGGTTGGAAATCCAAGATCAAGGTGTTAGGTTCTGGTAAAGGCACTCTTCCAGGCTGCAGATTGCTGATATCTAGCCATGTCTTCAAATGGTAGAAGGGAGGAAGGATCTCTCTGGAGCTTCTTTTATGAGAGCACAAATCCCATTCATGAGGTTTCTCCCATAATCCCAAAAGATCCATCACCTACATAATATCATCTTTGAAGGTTGAGATTTCAACACATGAATTGGGGTTTGGAGGGAAGGACACATTGAGTATAGGGAAACCACGAGGAATGGTGCTGTACCTCTGGGCTAATCATAGTGAAAGTGTTACTAGTCCTAGACTCAAAGCAAGAGGGAAGAGGGAGCCAGGAGAATACATCTCCTAACTCACTGTCCTCCCTCCCTCAGATGTCCTGCCTGGACACCCCATTAGCTGAACCAAGCTGGAAAATGGACAAGGGAACCCAAGCACCTCAACCTCCAGGCTTAGGAAGCAGAATAGAGATGACTGGAGAAGGGAACTGGGCGAGGGCAAAGAGGGGATCTCCAGCACACATGTCAGCAGAACCACAGTCTTAAGAAGAGCTTGTTGAGCAGGTCAAGACTTCTGTCTCTGGAGGAAGGGATGACGAGGCAGAAACTTAGGCAAGGAGAGCCCTATTAGGGACTTAGTCAAATGAAAAAAGAAAAGAAGAAAACAAAACAAAACACCTAGGTACTGGAATTGGCAGAATCTGTTGCAAAGCTGACTTGACAATTAGTTTCTAATTTCTAGCTCTAAAGAATCCTTCTTTAGCCTGCTTGTGGGTGAGCAACTTGGGAGTGGTTGTCAGGGTCCACTAGGGACCCCAGTTCCCACATCTGGAAAGTATCAATAATTATATCTATGAGAATGAAATAAGTTTGTGCAAGTTAAATGTTTAGAACAGCACCTTAGACATGGTAAGCACTCAATAAAAATCAGCTATTTTTTATTCTTAAGAAGTCAGGAAGATGAATAATTTTACAATTGTAAAAAATAAGCTTTTCCATTTCGATCATTAAAAGAAAGAGAAAACCCTCTAGCTAAAAAAAAAAAAAAAAAAAAAAAAAAAAAAAAAAAAAAAAAAAAAAAAAGTCAGCATGAGGATATCACATAGGACAGTGTAGGGAGAAAAATGAGTTTCTTTTCTAAATAATAGCTACATACATGACAATGCATGATGTCACTGCTTACTCGTTAAATTTGCTCCAGGAAAATTATATCCACAAACTCTGGCCAGATAAGAATGATTGTTTTCTTTCCTTCCCCATTATGGAAAGTTGAAAATGATTCAGATGTATAGTCCCTCTAACATACTTAGCATTTCTTAGGCTCCTGCGTAGTCTTCCATCCAATCTAACTAATGCAGTCATGGTTTGGCAGCATTGCCCAACCATCCTAAAGTACATTGATCATCTTTTTAATCAGGATATTGCTGGAACATCTTGGAAATGGAAAATGTGTTTGACGTCATTTGGACATAAAGGGAGTAAAAAGAGTGAGTCAAATTGCTCCCTAAGGACATTAGTAAAACCTAGTAACTTCTATCTAGAAGTGAAAAACAGTGAAGAGCAAGCCATCCAAGCACTTGTTTTAGAGTGCTGTGGGTGCCGCAGAAGGCACCCAATGTTAGAGTCAATCAGATCTTGATTTCTCTTCCTCTAAAATATATATATTGGGTTTTGGTGAAGGCACTCATGGAGGAGGAATATCCATATTACTATTTTTAATTATATATATGGATATTCCTCTTCCATGTCCCACCATGCTTAGTGCTGGGCTGAAACTAGTAGTCCATTTCGCAGAAAACTTAAAACAGCCCCTGAGCCGAAATCGGTTTGGCTCAATAGATAGAGCATCAGCCTGCGGACTGAAAGGTCTCAGGTTCGATTCCAGTCAAGGGCATGTACCTTGGTTGCAGGCACATCCCTAGTAAGGGGTGTGCAGGAGGCAGCTGGTCGATGTTTCTCTCTCATCAATGTTTCCAACTCTATATCTCTCTCCCTTCCTCTCTGTAAAAAATCAATAAAATATATTTTTTTTTAAGCCCCTGAATGTTTAGAATGACATTGACACTATTTTCCTGGCACTTTGGAACTCACTTAGAGGGGAATCCCCAGTTCATATTCTGTATTGCAGGTGACCTTGTATGTCAATATGGTCCAAAACTGGAATGTATAGAAAGCAACCCAAAACACTTGAAAATTATGAAAGGGGACAACAAAATAGATCACAAACGAAAGAAATGGAGGACAAAAAGCGTCTGGATATAGAGTTCAAATCTACGCTTATAAGGTTTTTCAAGAATTTCCTAGAAAAGATGGATAAGGCCTATGAGGATATGAAAAGAGATCAACTAGAATTAATAAGGAGTCAACAAGAAATGATAAGGGATCAACAAGAAATAAAGAATACATTGTCTGAAATAAAAAATATTCTACAGAGTCCTAAAAACAGAAGGGAAGATCGCAAGAATCAAGTCAAAGATTTGGAACATAAAGAGCCAGAAGACACTCCTCCACAGAAGCTAGAAGGCAAGAGAATCCAGAAAATTGAAGATAATGTAAGAAACCTCTGGGACAACTTCAAGCGAACCAACATCAGAATTATGGGGGTTCCAGAAGATGAGAGAGAGCAAGATATCGAAAACATACTGAAAGAAATAGTGACAGAAAACTTCCCCCACCTGGTGAAAGAATTTGACTTACAAGTCCAGGAAGCGCACAGAACTCCAAACAAAAGGAATCCAAAGAGGACCACACCGAGACACATCATTATTAAAATTCCAAGAGCAAAAGATAAAGAGAGAATATTAAAAGAAGCAAGAGCAAAGAAGGTAGTAACTTATAAAGGAGCACCTATACGATTGTCAGCTGACTTCTCAACAGAAACCATGCAGGCCAGAAGGGAATGGCAAGAAATATTCAAGGTGATGAATAGCAAGAACCTACAGCCAAAAATAAGCTACCCAGCAAAGCTATCATTCAGAATCGAAGGCCAGATAAAGAGCTTCACTAATAAAAAAAAGCTAAAGGAGTTCATCACCACCAAACCAGAATTATATGAATTGCTGAAGGGGGTTCTTTCAGAAGAGAAAGTAAACAAAGATAAAAATTATGAACAACAAATACGTAACTATCAACAAGTGAATCTAAAAACCAAGGAAATTAAAAAAAATCTGATGAACAATATTAACTGTTGAATATAATAGAATCAGAGGTATGGAAGGGGAGTGAACTGACGATTCTTGGGGAAAAGGGGAGAGGGGGGCGTGGGAAGAGACTGAACATAAACTGTGCACCTATGGACGAGGACAATGGGGAGAGGGGAAAGGGCAGAGGGTGGGGTGGGAACCTGGTGGAGGAGAGCAATGGTGGGGGGGAGGGGGAAGGAACATTTGTAATAATATGAAAAATAAAAACTTATTAAAAAAAAAAAAAAAGAAAGATAAAATTTAAAAAGAAGAGCCTGCCACGTGGCTGGGAGCTTGAGGCAGCCTGGAAAAAAAAAAAAAAAAAAAAAAAAAAGAAAATTATAAAAGGGTATTTAAGATTTATTGTAGTACTATACTTGCCTTTCACAGTTTTTATTTAATTCATAATAGTGTTTATATTTAAATCCAAAGGCAGATGAGATACCTGAATTACATTTTGATATTCATTTGGATTTCCTTAAGCTTGGTGACTTTTGTTTCTTAGTATCTCAGAGGTGGCTTTTGAATTTTGGAATTTCTGCATTATTTTTTTCATTGATTTATTAAAAGTAAACCTACATGCATTAAGAATTTCTATTTTTATTAACTTCATTTGCTTTCTTTAGTTACTAACTTAGTCTTTCTCTGTCTTACTTTTTAGATATTATTTTTTTACAGTTTGGATGTTAGAGCATTATTTTCAAAACATGGCTTATAGCCCATGTTTTGAAATCAATTGAATGTGCTCTGACCAGCACTTTAAAAAATGAAATAAAATCCAATAGTTATAATTGGAACCGAGAAAGTGCATCATATGTAGTAAGGGTGAGTATATTTCATGAAATTTTGTTTTAGATATTTATGTATGTACATGTGTGTTTTAAGTCAAAATGTAAAATGAATTTTTTACTATGAGCCAATTCAAAGACATTGGCTTGTGTTCTTCATCCAACAGATATTGGATGTTCTCATGGATGTGGATATGTTTAAATTCACCCATATAACTAGCCAGGGAGTTAATGAAATGCTTTCTATCAGCAAAAATTAAAGAGGGGGAGATTACTAATTTTTTACTATCAGGAATTCATAGTGTTTAATTAATAGAATATTATTAACATCCCTTCTGAATTTGCTAACAGGCAAGTAATATAAACATAGACTTATCTGTTTATGGAAGTTATAATAAACAATGGCCTGAAATCTACCCAAAAGTAGTCATTATAAAAGAGATATAATATATTCATTCAGTTTCGTCTCAAGCAAATTCTTGATGAAGAAACTTGAGGATTTTCTCTTTAACTAAATCATATCAGCAGGAGAGAATTTTAGCATTTTGTTTTTGTTAACTAATGTTTTTCCAAATTTTTCACTGTGGTAAAACACATGATATAATTTAGCCTCTTAACCATTTTTAAGCATACAGTCAGAGGCATAAAATATGTTCACATTGTTATGCAATCATCACCACAATCCGACTCTAGAACTCTTTTCATCTTGCAAAACTGAAACCCTATACCCATCAAAAAATACCTTCCCATTCCCTCTCCCCCTACCCTGGGGTTATCTTCAACCCCAGCAAACTGGGAATTGAACCACAACCGGGCATGTGCCCTGACTGGGAGTTGAACCAGTGACCTTTTGGTGTGTGGGATGATGCTCAAATAACTGAGCCACACCAGCCAAAACCACTGAACAATATTTAATAGGTCCCTGTAAGCTAATAATGTTTTTTAGTTTTAGATAGTTGAAAAAAATAATATAAGAATAGCATATCATGATATGTAAAAATTATATAAAATTCACGTTTCAGTGCCCATAAATATATTGGAACCACACCCACACTTATGTGTTCACACGGTGCCTATGGCTGTTTTCATGCTGTGCCACAGATTTGAGTAGTTGTGACAGCAACCATATGGGTCATTCTCATCACTGTGCACTGCTGCTCAGTGTCCACAAATCACAGTGATGCAGTTATAATAACTCGATAGTGTTTTAGTGTCATGCATATTATAAATAATGTGGCATATATTTTATTTTTTGTGATCAGTGCATGGCAATCATGTTAAAACAAGAAAAATAAAGAGAAAGCCAGACTTAGTGTTTTAACGCTGAGTGAAATATGGATTATTTTGTTATAAGATTAGGTGGCAAAGCATTGTGTGTATTATTCAATGACACTATAGCTCTGATAAAAGAACATGATAAATGGCAACATTATCAAAATAAGCAGTCATTGCAATATTTCCAGCTTACAGGACAGCAACTGTCATAATAGAATTTTAAAATGAAATGTCACAGCAGAATTTCTTCTCAAAAAAAAAAAAGAAGAAGAAGAAAGAAAGAAAAGAAAAGAAAATGAGTTTGCAACCAAAATTAGTTTCTGAATGGTTCATTTGTCAGCTGAGAAAGGAATACCACCTACCAATAATGAATTAATTAAATCATGTTTGATTGCAATAGCTAAAGACATGTGCCCAGAAAAAATAAACTTACTTAAGACTATTAGCCTTTCAACAAAAGCAGTTGCTCAAAGAATTGAGATCATGAGGAACAACATACTAATTCATTAAAGAAATAAGGCAAATGTCTGAGTTTTTCCATTTTTCCAGCACTGTTTGTTGCAAAGACTCTTCTCATTTAATTGCCTTAGCAACCTTGTCAACAACCAATTGACTGCTCTAGCTGGTTTGTTTGGCTCAGAGGGTAGAGCATCCGCCTGTGGACTGAAGGGTTCTGGGTTCGGTTCCAGTCAAGGGCATATGCTGGTTTATTGGCTTGATCCCCAGTAGGGGATGTGCAGGAGGCAGCAGACCGATGATTCTCTCTCATTGATGTTTCTATCTCTCCTCCCCCTTTCCCTTCCTCTCTGAAATCAATAAAAAATGTATTTTAAAAAAACAATTGACCATAGATATAAGGGTTTATTTCTGAACTCTTCATTTTATTCTAATGATTTATGTGTCTATCCTTATGTCAGTACCAAACTATCTTAATTACTACAGCTTTGTAATTGGGAAGTGCAATTTTTCCAAGTTTCTTCTTTTTCAAGATTATTTTGGCCATCATGACTCACATTTAAAAAAGAAAAAGTTAAAGGTCACCTTGGCAATTTCTAAAAATATCATATATCATTGACTAAATAGTGTCAGGAGTGAACTTCGTTCTTGTGGACTTGACCACTGTCAATTCCATGCATTTTTTTTTAATAAATAGAAATTGAATATTTTAATTTTCCTTGCTATATAACATTTTACTATCTTAACAGTAGAAATGTTTTACTGCAAATGTTTTAACTCAAGGTCAACACTGACATTTTTGTGAATGAGAATGCCCCTCAACCACCCTTATGAAACACTGAATGGCTTTGGAAATTTTGGATTTGCTGCAGACTTTATAATATTTCTTAATAAATTCATTAACAAATTACAAGACAAAACAAGTATTTAATGCAAAACTTACAAGGAGGAAAAGCCATTCTAATAACAACTAAATTGTGGCTTACAAGTAATGTTAACCTATTTTGTACACGCAGCCTGCTGCCAAAAGTTGAAACAAGAAATGAAATGTTTACCCTGACTCAGATTTGCATTGGATTTGCTTTTCAAGTTCAAATTACAGCTCCACCATTGTCTTTCAGATGTCAATACAAAGGCAGAGGAAATTTCTATATTTTTTAAATATAGGCATACCTTGTTTTGTTTTTGTTTTTTTGTTTCATTTTTTGCACTTTATAGATATTATGTTTTTTACAAACTGAGTGTTTGTGACAACCCTGCATCAAGCAAGTCTATCAGCATTTTTTTCAACATTTTTTTCACAAATATTCAACAGTTTTTTTCACAACAGATATTTTTCACAAATATCTCCAATATTTGTGAATCAGAAGTAACAGTCTAGCCTATATATTAGTCAAGTACTATTTATGTATTTGAAAACCTCACATAAGTTTTCAGCAAATCACAATATACAATTCTGGCAAGACTGACTTAAATATTATTTTATGGTTAGGGTAGAGAATAATGGATTTCTCTTAAAATAGGTAAAAGAACCATGTTTTCTAATATAATTACTTAGTGTAATTCATTTGTTCATTTCCTGTCTCTGTGTCATTTTTTAAGTAATTATATTCCAAAATTTTCATTATTATCATTATATCTGTTATGGCGATTTATGATCAATGATCTTTGATGCTACCATCATAATTGTTTGGGGCACCACAAATGTACCTGTATGAGACTGCAGATTTAATTAATAAATGTTGTGTGTTCTTACTGCTCTACCAACCAGCAAATCCCCATCTCTTTCCCTCTAATTGGGCCTGTTCTCTGGGACACAATAATATTGAAATTAGACCAGTTAATAACCCTACAATGGCCGCTCAGTGTTCAAGTGAGAGGAAGAGGTGTACGTCTCTCACTTTAAATCAAAAGCTAGAAATGCTTAAGCTTAGTGAGGAAGGCATGTCAAAAAACAAGATAGGCCAAAAAGCTAAGCCTCTTACACCAAACACTTAGCCAAGATGTAAGTGCAAAGGAGAGGTTTTTGAAGAAAATTAAAAGTGCTACTCCAGTGAACACAGAAATCATAAACAACCTTATTGCTGATATGGAGAAAGACTCAGTAACTGAGTAGAAGATCAAATCAGCCAATTAATCAAGATGTGCTTTTTTAAAAATTCCATTCCTGTTAGTAGACCTGTGTTACAAAAAACAAAAACAAAAACAAAAAAAACTTGTACTTAATTATTAGTAGTATATATTCAGTTTTATAAATAAAAACTTGGGGAGACTTGTTCTTTTTAGCTCTGTACCTACGTAATATCCTTGATTTTACCTCTTGGCCTATAAAGCCTAAAATATTTATCATCTGACCCTTTACAGAAAATGTTGATTGACCTCGCTCTGGGTAAATAGACTAATGACATTTATGAAAAGTGTAGTTTTCATCTATGGAATGCTCTTCATTGTATACCCCTGATTTAGGATTGCTTTTGGAAAACATACCTAGATTTTATAGATTGATAAATTCCTAGAACCGTCATCTAAGCTAGACTCTGTGAAATACAACAGAAGCGTGTCACAACTCAAACACTCCCCACTGTGCACGGTGACCTGCAAACCTCATTTAGAAGCCTCAGCTATTATTCTAGACTACAAAGTACCTATATGGTGTTAGAAGGAAGGTCCTATAAGCCAGTAGGATGTTCTAGACCTCTCCTTACTCTGTCTGTGCCTCTTGGTTGCTGTATCTTTGAGATTATTAATAAAGCTTAATTTTAGGTAAGGTCTCTGATATTTATGAATCAGATATAACAGTCTAGTCTATATGTTAGTCAAGTACTATTTATGTATTTGAAAAGCTCATGTAAGTTTTCAACAAATCACAATATAAAATTCTGGCAAGACAGTCTTAAATATTATTTTATGGTTGGGGTGAGAATAATGAATTTCTCTTAAAATAGGTAAAAGAGCCATATTTTCTAATATAATTACTTAGTGTAATTCAGTAAAGAGTATATGTTACCTTCTACTCCAATGTCCACATATTTCTTGAGGTCCCTTTAAGCTCAGTCCTTTCTGGTGATAAAGCTTTATTGTTTATAATAAAATACCTTTTCATGAAAACAAACCAATATATGCAAGTGATAAGGATGTTAAGATCAAATATGCATCATCTATGTATCATCTGCAGTGAAAGTTAAATTAAATCATCTCAACCCTATTTGACCTAAGAACTACATTGAAAAATGATTATCCCTTAAAATTTTTCTAAAATGTATTGTTGCCTTTAAGATATTTTTACCCCATTTTTAAAAATTGATTTCAGCGAAGAAGGAAGAGGGAGAAAGAGATAGAAACATCAATGATGAGAGAGAATCATTGATCTGCTGCCTCCTGTACACCCCCTACTGGGGATTGAGATCCCAACCCAGGCATGTGCTCTTGACCAGAATCAAACCTGGGACCCTTCAGTCCGCAAGCCGATGCTTTATCCACTGAGCCAAACAGGCTAGGGCAGTGGTCGGCAAACTCATTAGTCAATATAGCCAAATATCAACAGTATGACAATTGAAATTTCTTTTGAGAGACAAATTTTTTAAACTTAAACTTCTTCTAACGCCACTTCTTCAAAATAGACTAGCCCAGGCCGTGGTATTTTGTGGAAGCCAAAGAGCTGAATGTGGCTCGCGAGCCGTGGTTTGCCGACCACTGAGCCAGGGCATGCCCCATTCTTTATGGTATAATTCTTATACCACGTATACCAAGAAAAACTTTAGAGTTTTTAGGGGGGGGGGGGGGCGGAAACCCTCAGTAATTCATATTGATCTACCTTGGAATATTCTGGTCCTGGTGAGATCTCCACTATTGTCTTTTTCCTAAAGATGTATAACTTCAGTCCTCTGAAATAGTGTTTGCATAAATTTATAACATTTCTACTTTGTCTTATAGACGCCTCATAACTGATTGACAAGAAAAAAGACTTGTAAATATGGGGGGAAATTAACTATTTTATTTTATAAGTGACAACTCAGTGCATATCACATTATAGGAACATTGCATCATGATGATGGTGATGATGAAATTGAAAGACTTTTACACTTGATCTTAGTCTAAAGGCCGAGAAGCGATGAATTGAAAGATTTTTGAGTCAAATAGAAATGTGTACTAAATTGGTCAGTGAGAGAAAGAATGATGGGAAACATTTAGTAAAAGTAATTTGAGCGGCTGTTGCCATTATGAAACATACAGTTGTAAATATATTATGTATCTTTTTGTTTTTGTTTTTGTTTTTAAGGAAAAACATTAACTTTGGGGCTACATCTGAAATAGCATCATCTACATGGACATTCCCTCCTACAATTTCAGAAAACCTCCGGTAACTAATTGATACAATGCAGACGACCTTGCAAACGGATGAAGTTACCAAAACCCAAGCTCTTAGAAAAGGAAAGAGGAAAAGGACGGAGACAATGGACTCAGAGAATGCCAACAGTGACATGGATAAAGGACAGGTTAGTTTTCTGTTTCCTTCATATAATTTTATTATTTAGCTCCATCACAATTCCCTAATGCCTCTCATAATGTATTAGTGCTTTCCCCTGTTCTATTAATTTATTCTTCCTTTTAATTTTTTACTCAACCAGGGAATAAAATTGCATGTTCTCTTTTTAATGTTGAAAAAATTGAATTTGAAACATACTCAGAATACATTTTACCTGCTTCCATTTAAGAATGGCCAATTATGCCATTGTTCAAACTTTCCATGGTGTTCTAAGAAATTAAAGATCAGCAAACTGTCAGAAAATACATTTTTCTTTCAAAAAAAACGTTGGAGACATTGGAATACCTCTTCTGCAACATGTTCTGTTTTCTTTTTCTAATTACATTTTCTAGCCCATCTTTATCACTAGTTCGGTCAGGGTGCCTTTCCTATTTTTATTTATTCATTGATTCCTTTTTGAGCTAAATTCCTCACTCCCTTCTCTTCAATCTATCAATGTGCTTATTCTGTGTCTTTTTATTTGTTTATCTTTGTAATACAAGTATTTGTGTATGTCTCCATAACACATAGTATTTTCTGTGTGTGTGTGTGTGTGTGTATATATATATTGTGTGTGTATATATATATATATATATATATATATATATATATGCTGTACATTCTCATGATTTAAAATATTTTCAGTCTTTTTGGGGATAATGTCTAGAGACATTCAGAATGATCCAGCATTTGACATACTGTTTTAGGCTATCTCCTATAATACAACCTATAACAAAACTAGGCTGTCCTGAACCTCTTGTAATGGAAATTTATCTTTATACCATGAAAGTTGGGAAGCACCAAAATCCACAAATGAAGGAGTTTAGGTCATAAGACCAAAAGTTCTTATGAGGTTGTCTAAAATGCAAAAATATGTCAGTAATGCCCATGGTGGTTCCATGTGTGTGAAATGTATCTGTGACATGACCAAGCATACTTTTTTGATTGAGGACCAGAAAATCACTATAAAAGTGTTGGAGGCATAAGCACAGAATCAGAAAGCTAAATTTAAAAATGAAGTTTTTTTAATAATAAAAAATAAAAAGGATATATATATCATACATATATGCAATATATGTATACACACACACACACACATGATATAAATATAAGCCAGGAAGGGATGACTCAATAGCAGGGGTCAAGGTTCAATTCCCAGTCAGGGCACATGCCCAGATTGTGGGCACAATCCCCAGAGGGAGGCATGCAGGAGGCAGGTGATCATTGACTCACTGTCATCATTGATGCTTCAATCTCTCTCTCACCTTCCTCTCTGAAATCATTAATACACACACACACACACACACACACACACACATATATATATATTTCAGAGGTAAACACTAAAAAGTCTCTCTCCCTTCCCTGTCTCCCATCCATACTATTCCCACCTCCTAACCCACTACTACAGATAAACCACATTTATTGCTTTCTTGTTATCCCTTTTGTGTTTCTTTATTCAAATAAAGCAAATATTAATATAGATATTCTTAACCCTTCTTTTGCACAAAAAGTAACTTACCAGAGATGTTGCTTTGTACTTTGCTGTTTTACTTATTTTGAAGATCTTTCCACTAATATGTAAAGATCTTATTCATTTTTACAGCTCTATGTTATTCCACTGCATGCATGTACCATTCTTTATCTAACCAGTAGTCCCCTATGATGGGTTTGGCTTGCTACCAATCTTTTTTTTTTTTTTTTTTACAAATTATGCTTCACTGAACAACTTTATAGATATATCATTTGGTACATCATTTAGTAGTACATTGGTATCATAATATATACCTTGATTTGCTTCTGATTTTTCAATCAGCACTGTTTTTAACATCTATTATGCATCAGATCCACTGTGTCTAACTACTACATAACACCATATTAACTTATCCTTTCCTCCTTAATGAACACTTAGCCTTTTGCTTCTATGAACACTGACAAAATAAATATCCTCATATATGTTCTTTTAAGAAACAGTGTGAGAATTTCTCTGAACTAAATACTTAGGATAGTGATTAATGGATTGTAAGTTATAGGTTTGTGTCTAGTTCATTTGACAAGGCACCATAACATTGCTTTCCAATATGTTCACTTCGGTCTGCAGTACATGAGGGGTTCCTATACTTGTTCTTTTTTACTAACACTTTGCATTGATGTCCAACTTTCATGTTTTGGGCAAGTTGATGGGAGAAAATACCTTGTCTCAATTCTCTGGTGCAGGTTTGGAGGTCCCCTGGTTTCTTGAGGGGTAAGATAGTCACATGCTCTCGCAGGCTAGTATTGTGATTTCTTTAGCAACTTGTTTTTCTCAAAAACTTAATAGCTCTTTAAGCTTCTTATTTTACTCAGGATCCATTACAAGTAACTACAGACAGAGAGTTTATTTGGTCAAAAACAAGCCTGAAAACTCTCCTCTTATTATGGTATCTGTGCTCAGCCTCTTTTTTTCTCCAACTTTTGGCAGTTACCTGAAGACTTCATGAACCAAAAAGCTTGAATCTGATCCTTCCCATTGGGATGGATCTCAGCGCCTCGCTGAGAACTTAAGAAGTTCTTGAAAAGGCCTTGAGGTCACAGCCTTACCTTCCAGCTACTTAGATGTAGAAGTAATTGGCTTTTTCAAATCTTGCAGATTTTTTTTTTATTCTCTCCTAATGATATGTGTAATGATTTTTAAAAGAGGAAAGAAGAGAAGGAGAGAGAGGGAGAAGGAAGAGAGATCAACTCATCCATGTGAGAAAGAAACATCGATTGAGGGGCACTGACAAGGAATTGAACCTACAAACTAGATATGTGCCCTGACTGGGAATCAAATTGCAACCTTTCGATATACAGAATAACGCTCCAACCAACTGAGCCACCAGCCAGGGCTCAAACCTTACAAATTTAATATGACTGGACTGTCAGTCGGTTGAGATTGCAGGCTGCATTCTAAATGCAGATGAAAGAAAAACCTTTCATCTCTGCACTCTGGTCAGCACCAATAAGAAGCCACTGATACACACCATCATTCATTTTCCAGACTTAGTAAGCACATGGTCTCCCAGACCACAGTTTTACCAAATATGTCAACAAGGTCGGACAAAAGCCAATAGCCTTCTGCTATGTTATACCTGTGCTCTTTTTGCTCACAGCCTGACGTCACCAGGTTTGGGGTATCCTGCTTCTAGGTATCAAAATCTGGATTAGACTGTCAAACTACAGCAGGAAGGTAGGGGCAAGTTGCAGGGATAAAAGATCAACCGAAGGACTCGTATGCAGGCATATAAGTACAACCAACAGATGCAAAATACTAGGGATGGGAGGACGAGGGCAAGTGCCAGAGGGGTAGGGGAGGCCAGGGGGAAGTCAGTGGGGGGAGGGGGGAAGGAGACACATGTACTACTATTTGTAATACCTTAAACAATAAAATTAAATTAAATTAAAAATAAAATAAAATACATGTTTTTAAAAAAAAGTCTGGACCAGCTGGTGTGGCTCAGTAGTTGAGTGTCAAGCCAGGAACCACAAGGCTACCAATTTGATTCCCATGCCCAGGTTTCAGGCTCAATCCCCTGTGTGGGGTGTGCAGGAGGTGGCCAATTAATGTTTCTCTCTCATCGATGTTTCTATCTCTCTATTCCTCTCCCATCCTCTCTCTCTAAAAAAAATAATTAAAAAATTAAATTAACTTAAAATATATGTATATATATAATCATACATGTTGTAAAGGCTATAACAAAGACTCAAACAGTGGCTTGTACAAGATAGAAGATTTTTTCCTTTTCACATAACAGCAAGAGCAGTCCAGGGTTGGTATGCCAGCTCTGCAATGTTGAGGATCCCTCTAGTCTTGTGGCTCTACCTTCCTCATCACACAGCCTCTCTCTCTGGAACTAAGGTAACGACCACAGCCCCCACCATCATGGCTTTCTCTCTATCAGCACAGGAGAACACAGACAGAAGACATGCTCATTACTTTTAAGGTCATAATGCAACAATGGTACACATTACTTCAACTCAGATTTTATTGCAATACTTAGACATATAGCTGTACTTGGCTGCATGGGAGTCTGGGAGATAGAATCGTTAGCTGACAGATACTTGCCCACCTAAAAACCTATTATTGTAGGAGAATGGGAGAGCGATAACTGGAGGTAGCTCGCAGTCCCTGCCTCTGTGCATTTTTCTACTGGGTTTTTATTTTTTGTTGTTGTTGGATTTTTTTAGTCTCTTCAAGTGGTTTTCAATTCTGATCTTAATTGATTTGCATAAATATCTATTATAGAAATTGGTCTCTAGTGATTTTAGATATCACAAATATGTAGGAGCTTGCCAAAAGTGGTTCAAATAATATATTTTAATGTTTTTTAATTACAACAGGTCCTCAAATAATGTCATTTTGTTCAGCATTGTTTCATTATAACAGTGATGAGATGCCATAGGAACTTAACTCTTGTATCTATCAATTAACCTATGGTAAAATTGGTTTCATTATATGTCATTTCACTTCAAGTTGCAGAACTCATTGACAATGATAAGCGATGACTTACTGTACTCTCCAAAAAACTATGGTCTCAAAAGATATCCTTAAGTAAAAAAAAAAAAAAAAAAAAAAAAAAATTCTTCATTTCTATTTAATCAAATCCACTAGCATTTATATATTTGAGTCAGTACATTAGCTACTTGCCCATATATAATAATAGCAATTTTCATTACCATATATACATATTACACATATGTATAATATACACTGAGTGGCCAGATTATTATGATCTCTGAATGTATAATAATCTGCCCACTCACTGTATATACATATATATTAGAGGCTGGTGCATGAATTTATACATGGGTGGGGTCTGGCCAGCCTGGCCAGGGAGAGGAGACATGGGTGGTTGGCTGGCCTGCCTGCTGGTCAAACTACTGGTCGAGGTGACAGTGTATCCTATATAATAAAAGGTTGATATGCAAATTGTCCCCTCGACCAGTCTGACCAGCAGGCAGGCTGGTCAACCGCCCATGTCCCCTCCCCCTGGCCAGGCTGGCTGGACCCCACCCATGCATGAATTCTCTAATATATATATTAGAGCCCCGTGCACAAAATTTGTGCATGGGGGGGGGGGGTGGTATCCCTCAGCCTGGCCTGCACCCTCTCACAATCTGGGACATGCCTAACTGCCAGTTTAGGCCCGATCCCACAATCCAGGACCACTGGCTCCAAACCGCTCATCTGACTGCCTGTCTGATCATCCCTAAACACTTGCTTGCCTGCCTGATCACCCCTAACTGCCTCTGCCTCGGCCCCTGCCACCATGACTTTGTCCAAAAGGACAACCAGAAAGTTGTTTAGCTGTCCGGTCTAATTAGCATATTACACTTTTATTATTATAGATACACTGAGTGGCCAGATTATTATGCATTCAGAGATCATCCCTACCCCTGTCATCTGGCTTCCTTCTCTCCAAGGGGCAGGAGCAGGGGCAGGAGGAACAAAGATAACTGAACCTGATTCTCTGCCACTTTGGTTCTTAATTCCCGAGGCTCCTCTTCCTCGTGGCACCAGGCTCTTTCCTCTTCCCAGGCAGCAGGAACTTTATGTCATGCTTTCATCTCTCCTACTATAAGGCATATTAAAAAAAGAAACAAAAAAAAAAAAACTTTACACTTGAATCTTCTAGATTTGGAACTTTAGCAATTCCACTCTGTGCTCCACTTTTCCAAGTTTGGATATATATAGATGACAGCTTGGTAATTTGAGAAAATTCTTTTCTGTCGCAACGCTGTCTGGGTTTTACAACTCAAGTGCATGTATGTTCAGAGTGTTATCTTGCTACTGACCTTAAGGACTATTTTAAAACTAAAAGGTAAACACGAACGCTTTTTTCCTAGGTCAGTGGTCGGCAAACCGTGGCTCACGAGCCACATGCGGCTCTTTGGCCCCTTGAGTGTGGCTCTTCCACAAAATACCACGGCCTGGGCGAGTCTATTTTGAAGAAGTGGCGTTAGAAGAAGTTTAAGTTTAAAAAATTTGGCTCTCAGAAGAAATTTCATTCGTTGTACTGTTGATATTCGGCTCTGTTGACTAATGAGTTTGCCGACCCCTGACCTAGGGAAATCTTATCCCTCCTTTCTGTGATGCAGTAAAGCCCAACATTGTCCTATGACAACAGCGAGGCCGTGAATAAGAAGGAGGGGAGGAATGGAGGACGGGAATGAGTTACACAGGTGTGAAAGGTAGTCTTGTGGACTCTGCTCTGTTACACTATTTTTCTACTTTGTATTTCTCCCTGACAGTAGGTAGAACGTCAGAATCCTGATTCCTGATTTTCAAGAGGCACGTGCATGGGACTTTGATATTCTTCTGAGTGCCCCTGGATAGTGGAAGACAAAGCTGAGGCGAGATCATTAGTGAGAGCCCAGCTCCTCTCTTGGACGGGAAGTGCCTGAGAGAACAGGCACCCGTAGGTCCCCTCAGCATACAGAACCTGCGATAAACCATTAATTAAGGTCACTTTGAAGCTTCTTTTCTTGTGCCTGCCTTGTGTTTCAGAGAGACCCATTCTCGGGAAATGCCTTTCTGCCCGGCGAGAGCTCCAGTGAGGATGACGAGCCTTTAGAAGAATTGTCGAAGGAGGAATTGTGCACGAAAATAAAAAGCCTGAAACAGAAATTGACAAACACCCGGAAAGAGAACAGCCGACTTCGACAGTCTTTGGTCATGCTTCAAGGTAAACGCTGAGGAAACTGACATCTTTAGAGGAAAGGGAAGGTACATTATGAGTGGAAAGTGTTGCACATCAGCTGTCAAGAATAAAAAAGAACATCAAGACCTTAGAGAAAAATAACAAAAGCCACATTTTAAGAAAATCTATGATTGCATAATTTGATATGGGAGCACCCTTATTGAAGCTGCTAGTTTATTATTTAGAAAGTTTTAAATTATTCCTACAAAATGCTTAATATTGTGTTCATTTAACAATGTTCAATGGACACTTATTGAGTACTTAATATATATGCCACTCACTGGTAGGCCGGGAGAGAAAAGATTAGTAAAACAAAACAAATATGTTAAGGTGTTCATGATATACTTGTCTCAGTCACCTTTGCTAAGGAAAACACTAGAAAATGGGGTCTGTTCTAACCCACTATAGAACAACTAGAATTAAAGAGTTCATGTATTAAATGTTAGTCTTGGTGTTGGGAGGAGTGGTTTGAGAAAATAATCACATTCATGGAAGACTTATAAAGGAGAAAGATCAGCATAAGCTCATTAAAAACCAGTTGGCATAATGCCTTTTGGTAGTATCTTCTGTTGTGTTTATGTGTTTATTTTTCAAAAAGTGTGCCTTCCATTTGTAGTTAAGCACCACGCACTACTTTATACAGCTGAGTATATGGCAGTTACTTCCTACATTGGGCAGCATTCTGTTGTAAACAGTAAACACACAGAACATTTTGAAATAAAGCCCTCTGGCTGCCGTGTGCAGAATGAGTACAAGTGACAGAAGAAAGAAAATGAGGATGAACTTGAAAGGTACTGCAGTCATCCAGACTAACATGATGGCAGCCTAGCCTAGGGTGACAGTTCTACAATATTTTTCGAGTCAGAAATAGTGAGACAGATGGAATATGGTGGTGAGCGAGGTTGACAGAGTAATGGCGTATTTGCTTTCCTCGGAGTATTTATTAAACTGAAGGCTTTATAGTTTTAAGTAGAAACAGCCACATGTGAATGGAAATATAATTTTTATAATAAGCCATTATCTCTTTATTTTTTTCAACTTGAAATGTTGTATTTTTATAACAGATGGTTTTCTCTGGTGAGGTTTTTGTGATTTAAAACAAACAAACAAAAACAAAAACAGGTAACTCTTATGTTTATATAATCTGTTCCAGAACTTAGAGTAAGATGAAAAGCTTTATAAAATTAAAAAGCCTGAAACAAAAACTGACAAACACCTGGAAAACTAGTATGCATTGCTGGCTATAAGTATTGATTTTGGAGTTAAAGACCTGGTTTTAAATATCAACTCTGCTTATTAGCTATAAAACTTTGACCATGTCACTTTACATACCCTCAGCACCAGTTTCAATTTTCTCAATGGGGGTAATTTATCATTTTCCTGTTGTTATGAGGATTAAATGAGATAAAGGGAAGAAATCACCAGTGGTACATACTAGGTGCTCAATAATGGTAGTTATTATTATTGTCTTGCTTTTATTGACACAAGGACTTGACCTAAAAGCACCACCCAAAAAATTATAGTCCAATTTTTGTTATAAATATAGGCGAGAAAATTTAAATTAAAGAGTAGCAAATCAGTTTCAACAGTCTGTGAACAGAATCACTTGCTATGACCAGTTTCTTCTCTCTCTCACACGCCCGGTTGCCATTTCATTTTCTCCTCACCTGCCAACTCCCCACATCTCCTCCCTTATTCTCAGTCTCACTTGATGACTTCATTTCCTACTTCATTGAGAAATTGCAGGATATGAAGACTGTCATCTCTCTACACCTGGACTTGTGTGCTCCACTTTTTCTCCTGTCACTCATGAATGACTTATTCTGTTGTCTAGCCACAGGCAGTATCTCCATCTGTGCATCAAATCCCATCCTCTTTCACCTAATCAAGGATATAGCTACAGAAATTCTCCCTCTCCTATGTGATCAAGTTTTTCTCTAATGAATCATTCTGATTGGTATTAGGCACATTTTTATTTCTCCCAATAAAAGTAAAATAGAAAATATTTGGTGAAATCAAGAATTAGTTCAGAAAGTAGAATTTCCAAAGACAAGAGGTCCTAAAAGAGAGAAAAAGAAAAGAGGGAGAAGTTATTTTTAAAATCAATATTATAAATTTCTAGAACTGAAGGACATACCTTTATCAATCAAAGATACCACAAAAGGAAAAAAGGCTTGTCCAAGGCATATCATTGTAAAATGACAGAACACCAGAAATAAAGAAAAGATTATAAAGTTTTCTGAAAGAACAAGCATGTAACATACTACCAATTGGGAACAAGAAAGCCATTGGACTCACCAGCAACACTGGAAGCCCTAAGATAATTAAGCAATGCCTTCAAAATTCTGGAGAAAACTTATTTAAATCTAAACTTTTATACCCAGTGACATTATCAACCAAGTGTGAAAGTGAAATAATATTTTAAACTTATAACCTGTCAATAATGTACTTCCCATGCTTTCTTTTAGAAAAGCTAATGGAGGATGTGGTCCTACAAAATGGGTGTGAAATAAGCCAATCTGAGAACGACAAATATCACATGATCTCACTTATTTTTGGAATCTAATGAGCAAAATGAATTGATCAAAAAAATAAGTCCTGAAGCATGGAGGCATGGAAGAGACTAGGGTAGAGGGGAAGAGAAGAGATAAACTGAAAAACACATATACTTACATGATAGCCCGTGAACATGGACAATAGGGTAATGGAGACCTGAGGGGTTGGGGAGAGGCTGGGAAAAAGAGGGTGGGAGGATGTGTGGAATGGGAGATATCTGTAATATGATCAACAATAAAAATGGGATGGGAGTGAATAGAGAAAGACATGGTGACCAGAAAACAGCTGTTCTAATTCATGAGAATGACCAGAGAAGCTACAGAATGAAGGGAAGTTCGGGGTGACAAGTAGCCAGCAGGAGCCAGTCCAGATTGTGGGGAGGTTTGGAAGGTTCCTGGAGAGAGATCTCCAAGAAAAAATTGAAATTGATAGGTGACATAATGTATCAAAACATACTGAAAGGAGATTTTACACCTCTGGTAGGGGGTTTAGAGATACATGAGAGAGGCAGTTAAAAAAAAAAAAAAAAAAAAAAGCAAAATTTTAAAAACTGAGATTATCGTTAACTCTGGGGAGGGGGTGGGAATCATGTTTTAAAGGAAAGGAATTGTCGCCGGGACCGGTTTGGCTCAGTGAATAGAGCGTCGGCCTGCGGACTGAAAGGTCCCGGGTTCGATTCTGGTCAAGGGCATGTGACTTGGTTGCGGGCACATCCCCAGTGGGGGGATGTGCAAGAGGCAGCTGGTCGATGTTTCTCTCTCATTGACGTTTCTAACTCTCTGTCCCTCTCAATTCCTCTCTGTGTAAAATCAATAAAATATATTTAAAAAAATAAATAAATAAAAATAAAGGAAAGGAATTATGAATAGTATTTGTCACTAAAATAATGTAAGCACAATAATTATTAAACTAGCAATTGTGCAACCACTATACTGGGATGATGGAAAAGGTGAAGATTGTACATATGTTTTCATGTGAGTACTGTGTGTGTGTGTGCTATATTACATAGCTGAATGTCAATAAATAATTATATTAATCTGAAAAAATCAATAAATAGCTGTATATGTATATTGTTAAGACTATGAAGATAGCTATCAGAAAAAAAGTAACAGTTGAATAGGGGAGCTAGTGGCCTCTAGGAATGGTAATCAGGGTATTTACGATAGGGCAGAGGACTACTGTTTTTTTCATTATAAGCCTTATTTTATTTAGAAAATAATAAATGCCTAGTACATAATAGGTGCCCCAAATCCAGTAGCTATCATTTTTTTTTAAAATCAGTAATTTCCTTCCTGTTGCTGCTTCTATGCCCTTCCTTGTTTTGTTGTCTTAAGTATATTTTTCTGTGGTTAATAAATTATTGCTTTATTTTCTAAATAATAATAATAATAGACCTCAAAAATCATATTTTTAAGAAGATATAATAATTTAGGAAACATATTCAACTTCCAGACTTAATTGGAAAAAAACGGAAACACGCTACAATGTTGTGTATATAGTATGGTCCTAATTGTGTAAAAGAAAATAAATGAACACCTGTCATAATGGCCAACATCAACAAATCAACAAACGACAAGTGTTGGCGAGGTTGTGGAGAAAAAGGAACCCTCGTGCACTGCTGGTGGGAATGCAGACTGGTGCAACCACTGTGGAGAACAGTGAGGAATTTCCTCAAAAAACTGAAAATGGAACTCCCATTTGATCCAGTAATCCCACTCCTAGGAATATATCCCAAGAAACTAGAAACACCAATCAGAAAGGATATATGCACCCCTGTGTTCATAGCAGCACAATCTACAATAGCTAGAATTTGGAAACAGCCTAGGTGCCCATCAGCAAATGAATGGATCCAAAAACTATGGTACATCTACACAATGGAATACTATGCTGCCATAAAAAGAAGGAATTCTCATCATTTGCAGCAACCTGGGTGGAATTGGAGAACATCATGCTGAGTCAATGAAAGAGAAACACCACATGACCTCACTCATTTATGGATAATAAAGAACATTATAAACTGATGAACCAAAAGATAGATATAGAGACAGTAAAACAACAAGCAGACTGTCAAATTACAGCGGGGAGGGCAGGGAGATCTGGGGGAGATAAGAGATCAACCGAAGGACTTGTATACATGCATATAAGTACAACCAATGGACACAAAACTCTGGGGAGGGAGGGTATGTATGGGGGGGGATGGTAAGATATGTAGACAGATAATAATTTAATAGAAAAAGAAAAACAAAAATAAATGAATATATAGAGAGATACACAGAAATGACAAAGATATATTTCAATGAGCAGGTACAAATTTCATTATTAGAAAACACAATAAATATTCTTGAAACCTCACTTTATGGCAAATTCCCTTTTTCTCTTTACATTCTATCTTTGGCCTTCTTGCAGTTCCTCAAGTCAAAATGTGTGGTTCCTATGCCTCTGATGACCTTCTCATTCCCTCTAACTACTTAATTCCTGCTCAGCCTTCAGCTCTCAGATCAATCATGACCTCCCCATCGAAGCTTTCCTTTCCCAGGTTGGGTCAACCACATTAAGCTTCCCCTTCGTGGCACTCAGTCTAAAAATAAAAGGCCAAAGGGAGAGGCAACAGCATTCTTTTTAGATCCAAAAAAAAGTAGCTTATTCAGGAAGAATCCAGGCAGAACCCCAAATAGTATTTGAATTAGGAGTTGAAGGCAAGTGGTATTTATGGGAAAGAGAAGAAGAAGAATTTATCAGTAGAAGGAAGGAGTTTCCATAGATAGAGATAAGCTACCATAGTGATGCTAATTCGAAGGATATTTTTCATTTTTCATTCTAGTAGTCATAATATCTGCTCTCTTAAATTTTCAAACAGTTGTTTGAGATATTGCTGCTTTGGGTCCAGTCCAAAGGGTATTTTGACCAGTTTTAACATTCCAGAAGTTTGAGGAGTGAGATGTGCAAAGACAATTCCTAAGTTGGAGTATTCCAACTCCATCTTAGAGTGGCTCAATTTATATTACTTTTTTACACACTTAACGACTGTCATTTTTTTCATTTCTTGGCATGTACCTTGACTTAGCCAAACTGCAAGTTGAAGGGCATGGTCCTCTAGACTGCCAAGTCTGCCTAAGACTTTTGATACCAACTGCAAACTCGGGGGTTTTCCAAAAACACCCTCAGATTCAATAGTTTGCTAGAGAAACTCACAACTCGCTGACCCCTGTTACATTAATGACTTCATTTACTACAGTGAAAAAATACAAATTAGAACCAGCCACAGTTAGAAAAGACACACAGGGCAGAGTCCGGGCAGTTTCCAGATGTGAAGCTTCTGTTGTCCTCAGGATGCATTGCCTTCCTGGCATTGATGTGTTATAATTTGCATGAAGCATTGTCCATCTAGAAAGCTCACCTGAGCTTTAGTGTCCAAAGTTTTTATTAAGGGTTTGTTACATAGGCATGACTGAGTGGTTGATTGATCACCTATGTGATTGAACGTTCTGGCTTTCTGGCTATGGCTAGCTTCTACCCTAAGACTATTGAGTATGGTCATTCCTACCCTAAGAAACCCTTTTATCATAAACTATAAAGTATGGTCTGAGGGGCTCACCATGAATAACAAAGACATTTCTATAGAGAAATTTCTATAGAGAAGCATTTAGAGGTTACCTTCCAGGAACCAATGGGGAAGGATGGGAATAGGGAAGGGAGGAGCTGCAGAATAGACCTTCTGTTGAGCAGGCCAAATTCTTACTACACAGAAGAGTCATGAAAATAATGTCCTCCACCCTCTCTCAGTTGCAAAAAACTAGAATCACATCTGGTTGTGCTTTCAGTTTCATCCCTAGCACCTAACGTAGTGGTTGGGAAATGTTGAGCGTTTGCTTCATCAGTTGACTCTTGAACAATGCAGGCATTAGAGGTGCTGACCCCATTCATGCAATTGAAAATTCATGTATAACTTTGACTCTCCAAAAACTTAACTCCTCCCCCTTTTAAAAAAAATTAATTTATTGTGGTGACATTGGTTAATATGATCATATAGGTTTCAGGTGTGGGTTTCTATGTTACAAGATCTGTATATTACACTGCGTGCCCACCACCCAAAGTCAAATCTTCTCCTGCCAACATGTATTAGGACCCCTTCACTTCCCACCCCCTTCCCTCCGGCAACCACCACACTGCTATTTGTGGTCACCAGTTTAAATTTTATATCCCACATATGAGTGAAATCAATGGGTCTTAGCTTTTTCTGACTGACTTATTTTTCTTAGCTTAATATTCTCAAGGTCCATCCATGTTGTTGCAAAAACTTAACTTCTAATAGCCTACTGTTGACTAGAAGCCTTACTGATAACATAAACAGTTGATTAACACATATTTTGTGTATGTGCTATATGCATTCATGAATACCTAATTTTCTCTTCATTTTTTTAGGCTATGGAGTTCATCTGTGAGTTTTTTTCAAGTTGTTACAAATCTCTAAAAATTTTCATATATATATATATGTGTGTGTGTGTGTGTGTGTGTGTGTGTATATATATATATATATATATATATATATATATATATGAGAGAGAGAGAGAGAGAGAGAGAGAGAGAGAGAGAGAAGGAGGAATACTTAGTCTTGTGTTTCATGACCAGAGATTGAGGCCACAACTTTGGCATATCTGGACCACACTTTAACCAACTAAGCTGCCTGGCCAGGACTTCCAATATATTTACTGGGGGGGAAGGGGGAGATCGCATATGAATGGAGCTGTGCAGTTCAAACTCATATTCAAGGATGAACTCTAGCTTATAGCATGAAATTGGAGGAGTCTGAATTTGAATCTTGGTTCTTCTTCTCACTACTTGGGTTGACCCTGGATGGGTTATGTAACTTCTCATTGCCTACTTGTCCTCATCCGTAAATTAGGGATAATGATGATACCTGTTTCATGGAGTTGCAATAAAGATTAAATGAATGAACATGAGCAAATTTCCCAGCATAAGGCCTGTCACAGAGTAAAAGCTAGATCAGTGTTTAATATTATTAAATGCTCAATGAGTAATTTCTGATTGAAAAGTGTCTGGCAAAGGAGAGGTGATTAGTAAGTATTAATTGAAAGTATATAAAATAATATTTTCTTCTTTAGTAAATTTTCCTATTAATATAGTACCAGATGTATTAATTTGGACATGTCATCAATATGCCTGATTTTCAGTTCTCAAATCTTATGTTGTTCTAAAGATTATAGCTCAGTAATATGTTTAAGAAATGTACAAAAAAAACTTTTCCCTCTATTGATCCTTAACTATAAAGTGAGGAGTTGAATTAGATAGGGCTCAAGGTGGCTTCCAACTCCAACAAAATGTTATTTGTCCTTAGGAAACAAATTAAATATAACAACAGAGAAGACCATTTAACATGGAGACATGAAACGTTTGAATGTGTAAGTTTCTACTGAAAAAAGAACAAAGGACATTCAGTTAATTACCAGAATTCATCTTTGATGATTTGAATTGTGACAATGAATTTTTATTAGTTTGATGGAATTTGACTCCATGGCAAACCACACACAGAGGTCATGGAAAATTTATTTTAATCTGTGAGAAATTGTTTATCTTATCTTGTCACTTAAGCTGGTTTAATGTGAGTATCTGGAAGGCGATTGATAATAAAATCAGTCATGTCTCCAAACACATTAAATACTTTCAAATAATGCTATTAGTAATTAGAAAAAAAGAATCAACGTGTAAAAACATTCATTTTAGTTCCAATGTGATGTATAAACATTTAAATACTGTCACCAAATATTTATAAATTAATTTTTTATTACTGAGCAATTATTAAATTATTTAATAATAAATATGTCCCAACCACTTTTCTTTTCTTTTTTTTTTTTAAACATATTTTTTATTGATTTTTTACAGAGAGGAAGGGAGAGAGATAGAGAGCTAGAAACGTCAATGAGAGAGAAACATCGACCAGCTGCCTCTTGCACACCCCCTACCAGGGATGTGCCCGCAACCAATGTACATGCCCTTGACTGGAATCAAACCGAGGACCTTTCAGTCCACAGACCGACTCTCTACCACTGAGCCAAACCAGTTTCTGCCCAACCACTTTTCTTACCATGTTTGTTTTCCAAAGGTAGCAAATGTTAACAAGTTGTTCTACATACAATAAGAAATGTATATATGTCCTGTTTCTAAAAAACAATTTTTAAGTGTTAACTTTTTCTTGCCATTTTAGTGTTACCACAAGCAGTGACCCAGTTTGAAGAGTTGGTTGGTATGGCGGAGGCCGTGCTTAAGGGCCGAGGAACCATGTTTACATCTTCATCCACCCTCTGGAGGGCAACGAACAACTCCTCACCAGATTCATTTGCCTCCATGTGCAGTAATTCTAGTTCAAATTCTAATTCCAGTTCACCAGTTTCCTTGAGAGCTGAAGAAGAGCATCACACTGATGAGAAGCAGGTCAGTTGGAATACCCACCCTATCTTTCTCTGGGACACAATTAAATACAAAAATTAAAATAAGAGCGCCTCTAGGAATATATCCTAAGGATCCCCCCAAAAAAAAAACAATCAGAAAGAATATATGCACCCCCATGTTCACAGCAGTGCTGTTTACAATAGTTAAGATCTGGAAACAGCCCAAGTGCCCACCCATAAATGAGTGGATAAAAAAAGCTCTGGTACATCTACACAATGGAACACCATGCAGCTGTCTAAAAGAAATATTTCGTACTTGTTGAGACAGCATGAAGGGATCTGGAGAGTATTATAATAAGCAAAATAAGCCATTCAGAGAAAGACAAGTATCACATGGCCTCACTCATATGTGAAATATAATGAATAAAATAAACTGATGAAAAAATAGATCCAGAGACATAAAAGCAAGGATCAAACTGATGAATCCCAAAGGGAAGAGTCAAGGGGAATGAAGAGATTAACCAAAGAATGTATTGCATATGTGCATAATCCAGAGACTCACAATAGTGCAGTGAAGGCCTTGTGGGGAGGAAGAACAAGAGGGGGTCAATAGGGAAAAAGGGGACATCTGTAATACTTTCAACAATAAAGATCTTAAAAAAAAAAAAAAAGAACACAAAGTGACCATTGTTTTATAAGATACTTTTAAGTAACTTTAGATCACAACCATAACATTCCTATTACAGAAAACAGTAAATCGAATACTTATGAAACAAATATCTAGTTTATTTCTAAAACTAAAGTCAAATTGTAGGCAGTGATGATGTTTTAAAACTAGATAATTCTTAATCCAATAACAGAAGGATAACTGTACATTAAGGACTATGAAATTGTATCATTGGGAAGAGGTAAATTTCATCCTCTGCATGCTGTCTGGACACAGTTTTTTTTTTTTTTGCTACTTCCTCAATTTCTCTTAATAAAAATACAGAAGCTAAAAAAGACAGGAGTTTTGTTTGAATCAGGTATTATTGTTGGAAAAACAATATTCAATTCTAAAAATCTGCCATTCAGAATATTTGAATCTTAGTGTATTTGTTTCCTTTCGCTGTATAACAGGTTACCACAGGATTAGTAATTTAAGAACACAAATTAACTATCAGAGTTCTGCAGGTCAGAAGTGCGGTAACATCATGCTATGGGCAGGGGACTCCTTTCCGGAGGCTCTATGGAAGGACCTGTTTGGGTTGTAGAATTCAGCTTCTGTGGTTGTAGAACTGAGTTCCAATTTTCTTACTGACCATAAACTGAAGGCCATTCCTGCTGCTAGAGGCAACCACCTTTCTTGTTTTGTAGCCTCTTCCACCATCCCCAAAGCCTGCATGGCAAGCTAAGTCCCTCTCACTCTTCAATTCTCCTCCATCATGTCCTGTTTCCTGGCCCTTTCTTCTGCCCCCCTCTTCTGCATTGGAGGTCTCCTGTAGTTAGGTCAGGGCCCGCCTGGATAACCCAGGCTAGTCTTCCCATCTCAAGATACTTAATTTTAATCACACCTACAAAGTTGTTTTCCCACTCACAGTTTCCAGGCCATTATTCTGCCCCCACACTTAGTTAAGCATTGAAAAGGGGACTAATTCTTAAAGCACCAAATCCAGATTCCATAACAAGAATATGTATATACTCTGTATGTCCTCACAAATTTTGGGAATTTTCTCAAAGGCAGCATTTAACTCTAACCCCTGAAATGTAAAGTATATACTAAAAGTATAATGCATCTCCTTAAAGAACATGGATTTTGTTTTCTGGTATGCCTTAATTAATAATCTACTCCTCCAGATTTTACTTCCTTTTTTCCTCTTACAATTTCATTCTTTTTTTTTTCCTTTCAGTTCAAGATTGAAAAATGGCAGATTGCTCGTTGTAACAAGAGCAAACCTCAGAAATTTATTAATGACTTAATGCAAGTACTGTACACAAATGAATACATGGCCACACACAGCCTGACCGGTGCAAAATCCTCTACTTCAAGGGAGAAAACTGTAAAGCCAGCTATGAATCAGAACGAAGTTCAAGAAATCATAGGTGATAAAATGATTGCATTATACTGTCATGATTTTAAAATTATTTTAGCTTTCTGGGTTGTTATTCTTTTATGATATTTTTCTTCAAATTTACTTTTCTGTGAAAGAAAAATCTGAGGACAGTCTAAACCCTAGTAAATATGGGACATTTTATAGAAAAACTTTACTTTAAAAGTAGACATTAAACTAAAAACTAAAATGAAAAGTTTGGAATTAGACAATTCATAAATTTATAGCTTTAGAAAAGTAAATTTTCAAAATCCTTTCAATCAAAATTTCATTGACAGTTTATATCTTATTTTCTCTTTATCTTAGTTCTAGCCTTATCTTTTATTCTAGCAAGGCAGAGGCTAATTTGACATTACTTATGGTTTTCAAGTGAATGATTCTCCTTAAATATAATAATCTAGATTGTCAAATAATTTTTGAAATATCTAACAAATTTAGGGAATTGCTGAACCCCAGCTCTCTATATTTTAATAGTATGTAATTTCTTATTTGGAAAAGGGTCAGACTCGACTGTTAGAACTGATGTTGGGATGGATACAATTAAATCCCTAGCATTTTGGAGCAGGGAGAGATTTCAGAGCAAGCAGTAAGGTTAAAGTTGAGTGGTACCATAGAAAGACAAAGAACTTTCGTTATCTCTTGCTTTTTTTGTAAAGCCTACTTATCTATTCATCATTTAAAGAACTCATGGGTGACTGGACTACTTTTGCAAAATGAAGACAAAATTGTAATGTGCTTCTTGTTTTATCTCAGTTCATATCCTAACATGCAAAGGCCTCCTAAAGTATTTTTGTGTGTTGCTGTTGTTTTTTTGTTTTGTTTTTTACAGGAGTCACAAAACAGTTATTCCCCAACACTGATGATGTCTCAATCAGAAGAATGATAGGGCAAAAGCTGAACAACTGTACTAAGAAGCCAAATTTAAGCAAAAATATGAACTCACAAGATATTAAGTAGGTCCTTGTGGTAAGTATTTTCAACCTTCACCATCCTTCTCATGTGGCAAGAAGATGCAATACTTTTATCCCTGAAAAAGCATTTTCTGAACGCTCTACTCAAGAATACCAGTGGCCGGTGAAATGCTGGTGTGCCTGGGGCTGAAGGAGGGGACAGGGAAGGGAATTTAAATCTGGGAAATGATGGCTTCAGTGACACAGATTTTCCCTTTCTAAAAACCCCCAGATATTTTGATACCTTTTCAGATGCCCAAGTGCACCCAGAAATCTCCAAGAAGAGCATACAGTGTGTAGTGTTTCCCAAATGTGTTTTACTGAGGAACTTTTTTTCCCTTCACAGAACACATGTTAAGTTGTGGGTAGGGGTAGGAAGGAGCCCCAGGAGGAGTACATGACAATTTAGGAAGTGTTTCTCTAGAACACACGAGATACATATCTTTTGGGGGAAATCTGTGGTAGTCAGTGGGACTGAACTCACAGCTCTAAACCAGTGATTGTACAAACTCCTGGCTGGAAGTATTCAGGGGTTTCCTTCACCACCACCCATTCTGCTTCTCATTGTCTTTAAATCAGTTGTGATAGCCAGCTTGTTGGATGAGGATTTGTATCAAGATGTTTGTATTATGCTAAGGAAAAGAATTGTTTCTTTACAGCGAGTTTTAAGGAGACGCACTTTAGAGTCAGGCCCAGCCCTAGGCAAATCCTGGAATGGAATTTTGTATTTGCTTTCGCAGCCCCAAGTCCTGGCTGTTTCACTGGTGCTCACCCTTCCTCTCCATTATTTTGATGGAAAATATGTGAAAATATGCATTATTGTGTTATTTGTGTTTTTAAAAAATATATTTTAATTGATTTCAGAGAGGAAGGGAGAGAGAGATATATATATATAGAAACATCAATGATGAGAAAGGATCATTGATCTGCTGCCTCCTGCATGCCTCCTACTGGGCATGTGCCCTTGACCATAATCAAACCTGGGACCTTTCATTCCGTAGGCTGATGCTCTCTCCACTGAGCCAAACCAGCTAGGGCAATGTTGTTAATGTTCTAATTGCTAAATAGAGCCATAGGGTAAACACAGGAGGGCAGGCTTTTTGTCCATGTGACTTCTGCTTTGCCTGTTCTCAGTCTAACTCTATCACTTCTGAGGCTATTATTTGTCTTTTTCTTCTGACTGTATTTTATTATATATTTTTAATATATTTTATTGATTTTCTTACAGAGAGGAAGGGAGAGAGATAGAGAGCTAGAAACATCGATGAGAGAGAAACATCGACCAGCTGCCTCTTGCATACCCCCTACTGGGGATGTGCCCGCAACCAATGTACATGCCCTTGACTGGAATCGAACCTGGGACCTTTCAGTCCGCAGACCGATGCTCTACCACTGAGCCAAACTGGTTTTGGCTCTTCTGACTGTGTTTTAAATGAGAAGTGGAACTGTGTGGATTGCAGTAATTCAACCGACTGACTCTCCATCCATTGCTGACCACCACCCCATCCTCCTTGAGGGTCCTTTACTATTTTGCTATCCAAGTAAGGCTACTGATAAGGGCCAACAATAGTCTCTCTTCCTTAAAGACAAACAAACAAAATTATTTATAACAACTGCAGGATTCTTTCCCTTGGCTCATATATACAGGTAGACTGACTTGAAGATTTATAAAACATAAGGACATTTTATCCCTAGTGATTAAAAATTTAAGTAGGCTGTGAATTTCATATTTTCTCAGTTAGTAGATAGTATTTCAATGAGCCCTCAGAACTTCTCGTTTTAACACGGGCTACCTTATTAACGTGTATAATGGCCAAGTTCTCTCTCTAAATGCCATGTTACCACACACACGAGTCATAGAGCTTTTTTTTTGTAGCACATCATCACATTTCAGGGCTCTCCAAAGCATTTTAATATTCTAACTTCTGCCTTTTTAATATCTCAGACTGCCAAGGGTAAGTACAAAACTCATCTTTGACAAGATCAGTCAGCAGAGTGTTGAAGAAATTTAGTCAAAAGGTTTTTATATCAGTTTTGCTTGTGTTTGCCAGGAGTAGTGTTATCAAATCACCCGGCTATGGCCTCAATTAACATTTTAAAAAGGAACAAATCTCTTGCTACGAACTCAATATATTCTTGTGCCTTCTGAGCCTTAGTCTTGCTTGGTTGTCAAGTTGCTTGGAATGGAAATAGATATATTTTGAATCAGAAATAGATATTAACAAGGTGTCAGAAGTAATTATGCTCTGAATGGGAAAGGTTTTTTTTTTAATTGGCAAGTATCTTTTATTTGAAATATAGTCAAATCAAAATTATTTCAAAAAGGGCTGAGAAATTGTGTGGGGAAGGGCAGCGTATTTAGCCAATACTTAATGCATTAGTTAGGTTTAGCACCATCTAGTGGTCATTTAACTAACAGGAACCCCAAAGCTGACTACACTTAGGTAAACCACTGTCCCTTAAAAAGTATTAATATTCTTTGGAAAAATGATTTCCTTGCATTACTATTAACAGGGAGTATTCTTCAAAGTCACATAGACTTATATGAACTCCTGTTCGTTCAAGAAGCCTAGCAACCCCCACCGATGCGTCCTGTGGCTGACTGTGCCCTCCACACAGTACTGAGCTCAAGGTTGCCATTGGTGGCTTGGATTTGAAAGGGCAGCCATTTCCCAGCTAACACTTAGTTCTTTGAGGATTAACACTAAATTACATCTGTCCCCCTTTATCGTCTATTCTCTCACATTCCTGTGACAGCTGTTAGTGCAAAGTGAGAGGCAACAGCATTTTTTGAGATCTAAAACAATAGCTCTTAGGAAAGCACTGATTGGGGCAGAAAGCCAAATAGTGTTCCAATTAGGAGGGAAGGCAAGGGGTGTTTATGAGAAAGGGAAGGGGGAACAATTACAATAATAGGAGGAAGGATTTCTATTGTGCAAAGAGGCTAGCACAGTGATGCTAATTCTAAAAAATGTTTTCAATTTTTAGTCTGGTCATCATAATACCTGCTTTCTTATTACTTTTGCAAATAATTGTCTGGGATACAATGCTGCTTTGGGTTATTTTGCCCAGTTTTAACATCTCAACCTTCCCCCCCCCCCCCCCCCCGCCCCCCATGCACAAATTTTCATGCACCAGGCCTCTAGTATATTATAAATTAAAGATGACCTAACACAGCAGTGTTGAAATGGGATTGAAGGGATTTTGTCCCCTGCCCCTCCAACTGTGGGATATTTAAAAATGTCTGTAGATATTTTTGGTTGACTCACTGGGTGATACTACTGACATCTAGTGGACAGAAGCCAGGGATGCTGCTAAACATCCAACAATGGGACATCAAAGAATTACCCAGCCCAAAATACCAACTGTAACAAGATTGAAAAATCCTAGTCTAAAATGTTTTCCTTATTTTAGAGATAATGAAACTAAAGCCTAAAAAGGTTAAGTGAATTGACAAGGCTATTAGAGAGCCAACACTAGCATAAAGTTTTTTGTATTTCTGTTTTGGGGAGGATGGGGAGAGAAGTGGGAACTTTTAAAAACATACACAACACTTTACTAAAATCCAGGGGGCAAATAAATCATAGAAACCATATACAATATAAAAAATGGCCATGTTTGCAAAGCTGCGACCTTGATAAACGACTGGCCATAGACACAGCATGGAGCTTATCAGTCCCAAATGCCCTCATCTGCGCAGGAGGGACCGGTTCAGTGGAGGTTCAATTGGGTTAGACCTGGTTTCCTGACCCCGAAGAGCTGGCCGGATAACCCGGTGTGGCTCAGGCCCAGGCAAGCACAAAATGCCCTTCTCAAACCATGAAGGGCTCTGTGTTTTATTTAGTACCAAAGGTTGCTTTGTACTCCTATCCCTGAAGTATCCTGGGTTCTGGAATTTGTAAGATTCTTCTCATTCTTTCTGCTGCTGACGGCCAAAGTCAGACTGTGGTAGCAGCAAAATGGCTCCTCCTGATGTGTGGAGAGAAGAAGCAGCTCTCTCCCTGAGAGCACTGGCTGAGCAGCCGACCACAACCCTCATGGTAGAGGACCTGGCAGGTGGAGGTGCTACCCTGTAGCAGATGCAATGCGGGTCAAGGAGCAAGTCAGAGAAGAGAAAGAACATCCGGGAGAGGCTCTCCCTGGGGAGGCACCACCCACAGTCAGTCCTGGATCAGGAACCAGCAAGGTGAGGTAAGGCCTTTTTTGCCTGGCGTCCGCTGAGCAGAGCCTGGACATGCCGGAGGAGAGCTTGCCATTCCTCTGTTCTGCCCAATGGTGTGCACTGGCTGGGTGGTCTGCTTTTTGGCCCAGCAGCCCGTGTGTGACGTTAGTGCTCAGGGCTGCTGGTACTTGGTTTTCTGCCAAACCAACAGCAAGATTCTCATATTGCTGGAGCCTCCAAGGGCCAGAAGGAGCAAGTCCTAGAGCTGAAGGCTTCCAAACCCAGGGCGGCCTTCTTGAAGCCACACAGACTCCAGAAATGCTTGCTTTTCCTTAGTTGCTCTTGGAAGGTGGTCCAAGACCCCTCTGCATTGGCAGCATATTGGATGTAGAGTGCCACGTGGGGGCAGAAACCCTCCAGCCCCTGTGCCCTGTAGCCCTCTTCAAGGCAGGAAAGCAGCTCTTGGTTGGCACATAAATGAGCCTGGCCTTCCGGTGGCCATGGGTGCCCTTTGCTCTCAGAATCCCCATGAAGTAGGTGGCCACAAGCCCCAGCTGCTCCTGGTACCGCTGCCAGGTCTCTAGGGGCTCCCGGGCAGTGCAGGGGCACATGTGCTGCCAGTGGGCACGCTGCTCTCGCACCAGTCACGGAGCTCTCGCAGCAGACTCTCCATACTTGGCTAAAGGTGGTTCTTTGCATTTCTTATGTATTCGCCATGCAATTCTTTGACCCGATTCAGAGCATCCCCAGAGAAACAGAACCCAATAGGTTGTTGATAAAGATACATTTATTTTAAGGAATTGGCATGCACGGTTATGGGAACTGGGAAGTCTGGAATCTGCAGGGCAGTCTGGAAACCCAGATTAGAGTTGATGCTGTGGTATTGAGTCCAAAGATAGTCTAGCGACAGAATTGCTCCTTCCTTAGAGGACCTTAGGTTTTTGTTTTGTTTTTCTTAAAGCCTTCAACTGATTGGATGAGACCACCCACATTATGAAGGGTATTCTGCTTTACTGAAAATTTACTGATTTAAATGTTAATCTCATTTAAACACACACACACACACACACACACACACACACACACACACACAATCTTCGCAGTAAAATCTAGACTGGTATTTGACCAAACTGTGCCACAGCCTAACCAAGAAATTAAATTAAGTGTGTTTGGACCAGAAAGTCTGGGATTGAAGCCTGCTCCGCCTCTTTTTTTTTTTTTTTTTTAATATATTTTATTGATTTTTACAGAGAGGAAGGGAGAGAGACAGAGAGCTAGAAACATCGATGAGAGAGAAACATCGACCAGCTGCCTCTTGCACACCCCCTACTGGGGATGTGCCCACAACCAACATACATGCCCCTGACCGAAATCGAACCCGGGATCTTTCAGTCCGCAGACCGATGCTCTACCACTGAGCCAAACCGGCTTAGGCCTGCTCTGCCTCTTAATAAATGTACAGCTTTTGGAAAGCCACTAGATGTCTCTGAACTTACCTACCTCAAGGATGGATCCAGAATTTGTGGAATCTTAGAGATTTTGGACACAAAAATTATGAGTGCACCATCAGTTATAACTGCATATATTAATTTCAAATAAATAAATCATGAACACTACTTAGTGGTTAAAAGTTAAACATCTCACCTGGCTGGTATAGCTCAGTTGGTTGAACATCATCCCATGCACCAAGAGATCGGTGGTTTGATTCCCAGTCAGAGCACATGCCCAGGTTGTGGGCTCAATCCCCAGCGGAGGCAGCCAATCAGTGTTTCAAGTTTCTTTGATATCTGAGCTATAAAATTTCAGGGCACTTCTAGTTTTCTATGGAGTGCTCTTAAATACCCTTTGAATCGATCACATTCAGAGCTTTCCAAGAAGACAATGCAAAAAGGAATGCCAGCAATAACATAACTAACTATACATGGAAGAGACTGCAAAGCAAAAATATATTCTCCAGTCAACCTTTAACAAAATCTCAGGAATGGCCACTGACACTCCATGGTTTCAATTACAGGACAAAATATGAATGAGGGACAGTTGAAAGGAACAGAGACCATGGTCTTAACTAATTAAGGTTGAAATATCTAATTTTGGCAAATTTATCAAAAACATATAAACATGTGAGGCTATAACTATGGCTCCTTTTTTGGAAGATACTCATGCAAGTAAGCATTATTAGCTTCGTAGTAATTCCGCCTCTGACCTAGCTCATTTGGTTTTCTTGAGTTTTGAAAGAGATAAAGCAGATTTGGAAAACTGCTTAATATTTACATAATCAGTAAATGTTACTAAAAAGTTGTTTTTACAACTAAGTGATATTTTAGCAATAAAAAATAATAAATGTTAGTGAAGAATGACAGAATTTTTGATACTTTTTTTAAAGGTGTTTGATGGATATGTGGGGATGGTTCATTTTATTTTATGTGCTTGGAATTTTACCTAATAAGTTTCTTAAAAGCCATTTGAAATTAAAATATATGTTAAATATTTCAACTGTTATCTATGTTGGAATTCCTCTGATTAAGTCATAAAAGAATTTCTAAGTCACCTCAGTAGTAATAGTTCTAATTAAAAATTATCACTTTAGCCAAAACTGGTTTGGCTCGGTGGATAGAGCTTCGGCCTGTAGACTCTAGGTTCAATTCCCGGTCAAGGGCATGTACCTTGGTTGCAGGCACATCCCCAGTAGGGGGTATATAAGAGGCAGTTGATCGATGATTCTCTCTCATCGATGTTTCTAACTCTCTATCCCTCTCTCTTCCTCTCTGTAAAAAATCAATAAAATATATATTAAAAAAATATCACTTTAGCCCAGCGACATGGCTCAGTGGTTGAACATCGACCTATGAATCAGGTCATAGTTCACTTCCCTCTATCAGGGCAGATGCCTGGGTTGTGGGCTCAATCCCCAGTAGGGGGCGAGCAGGAGGCAGCCAATCAGTGATTCTCTCTCATCATTGATGTTTCTATCTCTCTCCCTCTCCCTTCTTCTCTGAAATCATTAAAAATATATTTTTTAAAATAATTTAATGGAGATATCTGCAATATTATCAACAATAAAATTATTTATGTTCAACAATAAATATTTAAAATATATATATTTATTAAAAATTTAAGTCGAAATTTGTAATAGACACAAACATTTAAAAAAAAAAAAAACTCATACCACTGTTAAAATACTGTAAGTATTCTAAAATAGATTTGCTCTGTTTTTTGATATGTGCCCTTTATAGGTACTATAGATATCTGAAATAAAGCACCTCCAGTTTTGAATATAATGTTGGATTTTGTTGGACAATCTGCAACCTCCCTGGTGAGCAAAGAGTGACAGCTAATCAGGGACAGGATATGAGACTTCCGTAACATCGATGGACTCTGATGGACTCTGATGGAGCAACAAGCTTGCTGAAAAAGCTGCATGTAGAATCCACCCTAAATATCCACGATGCATCAAACTAGAGAATTTCTAGCAGTTAAATAAGCATGCATTATGGTTTCTTGCATTTTTCTGTCCCAAAATGTTTCTCTGTACAGCTAGCTTAACAGGATAGTCAGAACTTTTATCATAACAAAAACGTCAACCTTTAAAATTTGTCAATACCATCATCAATCGCTGTACATTTATTATTACCAGTGACTCTCCATGTTAGTTTCTGGATCTTTAGCATGAGTACATGTGTGGAAAAGTACAGGGAAATGATCCGTGTTCACAAATAGGAGAGCAGCACAGTCAGCCTAAATTCTGATAAGTCTATCGAACCGAGTCATAGTGTTTGAGCAATAAAATTACAAGATAATTCTGTTACTTAAAATATATAGGATAGAAATTTTTAAAAACGAGAGCAGCAAGATCTTTTATTTTAATATGAAACTGTCTCATTGTATTCCTAAAAAGGAAATAAACCCAGAAATTTGTAATTGTTAAACAATGCATCGACTTTCAGAAAAATATTTTATGTTTGTTTACATGCCTCTAACTTTTTATTGCCCAGAACTATAAATACAGATATGCAATATAAAACACCAATGTCATCTAAAACAGCCTATGTAAGGTACAATATCCTATGTATTTGGTTATAGTGCATTGCTTAGTTTTAACTGGTTTGTTTTCATACCATCAGGAAAAAAATAATTAAACAAAGTCATATGGGGTTGATAACCACACAAAAATAAAAATACCATTTTGTAAATGATTGAAAGATAGGTCGTTAGGTGACAGCTCTGCACCGCTATGCCATGCTTCTCTGGTGCACGAGGTTATGCATAAACTTGTGAAAAACAATGCATATAATAGACAGTTCGGTACTGAAGACCCAGGGAACATTCCATAAACGTTGCTTGATAACTATGTGGTTGTACAAAATTCCTAAGGAAATAACTTATGTCAACATTTGCTACTTTTATTTAAAAATAAACAAATCCCATTGAAAACATAAAAAGTACTTGCTTGTTTCTTATCAATGTATAAAGCCCAGGGAGGAGGGGAATCCCTTGCTAGGTTGATGGCTTCTTTACCCACACATTGAGGCACTACCATTACAGTTGGGCTGTGTGGCTCTAGCTGGTTTGTCCTCTAAAGAGCCCTGATGCCCGGCCCGTGTGGCTCAGTGGTTGAGCGTCGACCTATGAACCAGGAGGTCACGGTTTGATTCCTGGTCAGGGCACATGGCTGGATTTCGGGCTGGATCCCCAGTGTGGGGTGTGCAGGAGGTAGCCAATCAGTGATTCTCTCTCTCTCTCTCACTCATCTCTCTCTCTCTCTCTCTCTCTCTCTCTCTCTCTCTCTCTCTCTCTCTCTTTCTCTCTCTCCATCTCTGAAATTTAAAAAAATATATTTTTAAAAATAAAATAAAAAATAAAGAGACTGCTGCTATGCAGATTAAACAGAATATCCATAGTAAATATTCATTCTGTGTAGGGTATTTATACAATGTCCTTATATTGTCTATGTTATTTCCTTAAAAAATATTTTGTAACATAAGTTTTGCCTACTAAGTGTAAATAAATTTTCCTTTGCAAAACATAACTATATTATTCAACTGAAATGTCAATGGTCCTTCTTTAAAGGAATCTGAGATATATTGATATTTTTATAGATAATAGAAGATTTGCGTGGTTTTTAATTCAGCTTCATATATTGGTTTTAAATTAATTAAAATTAAGAAAACTAATGAAACTGGATAGAGTGACCAGAAAACAACTGATATTCATATATGTGTAAGGTACATACTATGTACTGACATATATAAGAATTTAAAACATGATTAAAGTAGAACCTTTAAAAAGTAGAGAAAGGGAGGTTTATTCAATAAATGGCACAGACAATTGGTGAATGAAAATTAAGTTATATTTCTACTTCAAACCATATTTCATAAAGAGTTCCAGATTAATAAAAATTAAAAATGGGACTAAGATGCGAAAATACAGGCCTGGCTGGGTGGCTTAACTGGTTGGAGCATCGTCCTGAACACCAAAAGGTGGCGGGTTTAATTCCCAGTCAAGGCACATACCGAAGCTGCAGGTTAGATCCCTGGTTGGGCACCTACAGAGGCAACTAATCAACGTTTCTCTCTCACATCAATCTCTCTCTCTCTGTGTGTCAATAAAAAACATGTTTTTTAAAAATAAGCAAAACACCTAAATAGACATTTTTCTAAAGACATACGAATGGCCAACAGTTATATGAAAAGTTGCTCAACATCTTTAATCATCAGGGATCTGCAAATCAAAACCACAATGAGCTTTGCCTCACACTTGATGACTATTAAAAAAAAAAATTCCAAAAATGACCAGTGTTGACCAGAATGTGGAGATAAGGGAACCCTCTGCACTGCATATGGGAATGTAAACTGGTACAGCCATTACAGAAAACCATATGGGAAGTTCCTCAAAAAATTCGGTGTATATATGTGAAGGAAATGAATCAGTTTCTAAAAAAAAAACAAAAAAAAAACATTCATATTCCTAGGTTCACTGCATCATTATTCATAATAACCAAGACATAGAAATAACCTAAGTGTTTGTTGACAGATGACTCTTTCTGAAAATCAATAGAAAAATACCTTCAGGTAAGGATTAACAACAATAACAACAAAAAAATAGTATCTTCTAAGAGATGACATACAGGTGAAGGAGAAGGAACAGCTAATGATGAAGAAGGATGTTGTAAACAAGAAGGATTGTAGGGCCGAAACTGGTTTGGCTCAGTGGTACAGCATTGGTCTGCGGACTGAAAGGTCCCAGGTTCGATTCCGGTCAGGGGCATGTACATTGGTTGCAGGCACATGCCCGGTAGGGAGTGTGCAAGAGGCAGCTGGTCAATGTTTCTCTCTCATCGACGTTTCTAGCTCTCTATCTCTCTCCCTTTCTCTCTGTAAAAAATCAATAAAATATATATATATTTTTTTTTTAAAAAAAAAAGAAGGGTTGTAGGGACTCAACATGAAGGCAGATAGTTTGAATGTATCACTAATCTCTGAGGCCATGATGTCACAGCATAATGAAACAAAAAATGTGGTGGTCCAAGTTGGTTGCTGAAAGGGGCAGCAGGAAAGGGGCCTAAAGTGGGTTTCGCTGAAGCTTCTTTGTCTGGTGGTAGATATGTGTTCTGTTGGCTTCTGATTGACTCTTTAAAGAATCCTGCACAATATCCAATCATTTTAAAAGCTTAAGGACCTGATTGAGGACTGCCACTACAAGATGACATCACTATTCCTACCTACAGCAGGTCTAGTTACCACCCCCATCGCCCCTCCTTAGCAACTCCTGCCACCTGGGACTGGTTCTAGGACCTTTTGTTTATCTTGTGATTCAGTCAGCAGACTGCATTCTGCCCTTGTCTGTAGCACTCCACTCAAAGCCCATGCCTTCCCACCCCCCTTTCCTGGACCTATCCCTGATTACCTAGCCCTCCTATTCTATCTCCTCAATAGTACAATTGATGTTCATAATGAAGATCCCTTCGGGACAGCTGTCAAGCATTCATATATATTTATGTTGCCTTCCGCGCACACCAGGACCAGGGCTGGGGGTGGAGCCTGGACCCCACTCCAGATATATTGAATCAGAATTTGAAGGCAATGCCTAGGAATCTGTATTTGGCACAAATACAAGGGCAAACGAGTCTTTCAGCATACTTTGTAATTGCTTTAGGAAACGTACGGGGAAGTTATACATACTGGTAGATTTTCACCAAAAACTTAAATCATTACGAAGTTTACGTTTAAAGAGATAATTTAGGTAGCTAAAATCACTTCTATTCCAAACCATTCTGATTTCTGTGATGAGTTGAGGTTTGTTGTTGAAGGTGCATACTTTTTAAAAACAAATGCCAGTATAATGTGTGTGTGTTTTAGTCATTCTACCAGTATGTTCAGAGTAAACGTTGTAAATCACTTGTTCTTTAGATAAAAATTTTTTTCTCCCTAAACATTGTGTTGTTAATGTTGTTTGTTGTTCCCCTAGGGATTGTATAGAAATTCTTTTTACAAGGCCATTTCCTTGACATTCTTCCCCATTCCTATAGTACCTGAGGGTTTGTGTGCTGGACTTGGCCTCCTCTGTGGTGAGGAGTAAATGGTGTAGCTTTGGATAGTGAAGAGCCACATGTCTGTTTTTGTACTGAAAAACATTTAAAGAGAGGATTTTTAGGTCCTGAGGAAACATAATTCCTTTTATATTGACAGAAATGAATGGGACACTATGATCTTGACGGTGTTTTATGTAACTATAGTTAGGAGTGACACATGTGTTTTCATCTGTGTGCTTTGAGAAACAGAGAAGGAATCTACAAAATTAAGGTTGGAAAAATAGTTATATGTTTGGTTAATACTCTGAGGACTAAAAAATTATATTGTAAATTCGGAGTTAATAGTATCAGCTTGTATTTGGCTGAGTTCAAAAGCCTTTATTTAAATTTTATTTTAAATATGGCAGTCTTTTGTGCTCTTGCATCCAGAGATTTGTATATCCAGCTTTGTATATTTAATTTTGTTTCCAAATAAAAGGTCAAAGATTTGAGCTGGGAGCAAGGTGATAGGAGGTTGTCTTGGTTCAAATACTCTTGCCTTTGTTGCAGAATTTTCTGATTTTTCTTGAATAGATATTTTATTTGTTGTTTGTCCTTAGTACCATTTCTATATGTTTTAAATATTTTTAATGCAATTTTAACCAGTTTCACTTAGGAGTAGGTCCTCTTGCTATTATAACAGAAGTACTCTGTACTATTTTAAAAAATAAAAAAATACATTTTTATTGATTTCAGAGAGGAAGGGAGAGGAGAGAGAGATAGAAACATCAATGATGAGAGAGAATCATTGATCGGCTGCCTCCTGCATGCCCCACACTGGGGCTAGATCCTGCAACCTAGGCATATGCCCTTGACCAGAATTGAACCTGGGAACTTTCAGTCTGCAGGCCAATTCTCTAACCACTGAGCCAAACTAGCTAGGACCTCTGTATTACTTTTTTACAACTGCATGTGTGTGTAAAATTACCCCAAAAGAAAACGAAAACAATGAGAACATACATATATAGCATGGCAAAACTACATCTAAGATAAGTATTATAAGTTTCCTGGTAAAGTAGACCCACAAGAAAAGCTGTTGGAACCCCTGATATTGTAATCAAACAACCAATGGGTGTGGGCCGTGTTAACAAAAAACACCATTGAAACCTGTAAAGAATTTTAGTGAGTTTATTTGAGCCAAACTGTCGACATATGCTGGGAAGCAGAACCTCAATGGATTGAGATAATGCTCTGAAGAATGGCGGGTTACATTTCTATTTATACATTGCAATCAATGGAGGAACATAGGTGGGTTACATAAAATTCACTGGTGATGGATTAAGGTTAGGTGACCAGATTTTAACATTGGTAAAGCAGGACACCATTGACCGTGGCTGGGGGGGGGGGGCGGTCCTTGATTAAAAATTTGGTCTATATGGAACAACAAAGATTTTTATAGAACGCAAAAATAGTATTGTAATATATTTTTTTAAAATTTCAACATAAGTACAATTTACAAATATAATGAATAAAAAATTATGTATAGTATTTTATTCTTTAGCATATTTCTCATTTGAGTGATTTTTTTTTAGTAGATTGCTGTCATTGTTTAAAAGGTCATGAAATTTTTCACAAGGATTTGTTAAATTACATTTCACACATAAAATGGCTTTCAAAGTCTCAACACTTAATTGTGATTTTGCTGATGTCCACACTTTATTTACCGTAGAAAAAACGAGTTCAGTCGCAGCATTGGTTCCTGGTAAGGACAGCGCTTATTCCACAATTCTAACAACTGGTCAACAATGCGAACTTTGATAAGCAGTTCTCGATAATCAGTTCTCAACAATTATTTGTTATTATTAAAGTTTAACGTTATGAAATTAATAAAAATAATATAAAACTTATATCCTGGCTAAGTAGCCACATGGCTGCTGAAAACCGTATATTCCCTTCCCGTTCTCCTGCCGTTCCCTAGCTTGTCATGCATTCTTTCCAAAAATTGGGACTTTTTTAAAACACCACGCAACGCGGGACAAATTGTTAAAAATCGGGACTGCCCCGCCAAAAGCGGGACGTCTGGTCACCTTACTATATATATGTGCGTGTGTGTGTGTATAGTTTAATCCTTACCCAAGGATATTTTTCCATTGCTTTTAGAGTGGAAGGGAGGAGGGGAGAGAGAGAAAAACATCGATGTGAGAGAGACACATGGATTGGTTGCTTCCCACAGGCGCCTGCAACCGAGGTACATGACTTTCTCCAGGAATCCAACTGGGCGACCCTCACTTAGGTTCTTAGGCCGAAGCTCTCACCACACCGGCCAGGGCACGAACACGAACACCTTTTAAAAGTACATTTTAAAAGCGTGGTCTGGGGCTTCGTGACCAGGTTAGCTAGGCCTCAGCTTCCTGTCCTATTGAGCTCTGGGCTCTCTAGCTTTGCCCGTTTCCTTCAAGCTAACCTGGAGACTGGAGCACTAGTCCTCAAGTTTCTTCCCAGGTTGTATGATATTACATGCTGGGGAGCCAGCCCTTGAAGGATGAACAAATACATCAGATTCTTTTCCTGATCTCAGGCTTCTGCTAAAGCTCCACTTGCCTTTTGCAAAAAAAAAAAAAGAGAAACACTCAGAAATTAGTCCCCATCCCCACCTTTCAGCGGCCTTCCCTTCCACAACCATACAAACAAAACCCAACTGGAAGCCTCCTTTCCCATCTGAACCCGCTACAACCAAGCCCACCCACCGCTCGCTGGAACTGCTGTGACGTCACCGCGGGGAGGCGCATGCGCCGTGCCTCCTTGAGACCCCTTTTTCCGCTCTTTTCCAACGAAGCTCCTTGTCCTCGGGTGCGACGAGAGAACTACAACTCCCAGCGTCCCGTGCGGTGCGGCGGACGGAAGGTCGGGATCGTGGTAAAGAGGCTCGTCGGGAGGATAGCGGGCCCGGGGGCTGGCCGCTCCTCCTTCGGAAGCGGTTTTGCACCTCTTTCTGCCCCGCGGCGTCGGCGGCGTCGGCGCTCACGCAGGGGCGGGTCACGGCGGCGCCGAGCGGGGCTGGGCGGGAAGGGAGGTCGCGGTGGCGGTGTCGGCGGCAGGGACAACAGCCACAGCGGCGGCCACGGGGGCAGCAGCAGCGGTGGTGCTGTCAGTGAGGCCGTCGGAGAAATGGGAGACCCCGGGCCGGAGGTGAGTGGGTGGCGGGGGTGGGGGGGGGGGGAGGAAGGAAGGAGGGACCGCGAAGGGTTTTGTGTTTTGTTGGCCGAGGCCTGGTGCGGGGCGATGCCCTCGGCGCCTCGGCCGAGCCGGCGTTCGGGGTGTTGCAGGTCTGAGCCAGGAACCAGCGGCAACAATGGCCGCCCCGGCCCCCGGCCGGGCCCCGAGCTCCTTGTTGTGGCTGCTGCTCCGCCGACGGGCCTGCTCCTCCGCGGGGAGCCTGCAGCCCTCGCTCCGGAGGCGGAGGGGCCTCCGGAGGGGCCCGCGGCTGGCTTTTCCGCCCTCGGGCCCCTGCCACTCCACGTATGCAGGAGGCACGATCCGACTCCATGGAGTTCTGTGCTTAGTCGGGGTTTTGCGTGGAATTGTGCCCTTTAAGTTTCTTTGGAAGCTCTTCCTTTTTCGTTCCTTTTTGGGGAAATCTCTTCCCGCTCGTCCACGGCTGTATAGATAAGCGTGTTTTGGCTTATTTTTGTAGATAATAGGATCTGTCCCTCCAGCTGGGCCTGGGGCATCTGAGTCCACAACGGATGAAAACGAAGATGACATTCAGTTTGTGAGTGTAAGTAGCAACATTTCTGGGTTTTTCAGAGTCAAAAGGCTGCGTGGTAAGCGGTTATGTGACTACACCTCACCTGCTCATGCATCAAACAACAAATGTGTGTGCATGTCTGATGGGTACTAGACAGCGTGGAGCAGAGGGTTAGGAAACGGACCCAAGAGTTCTCTGCGCAGCCACGGTGGCCATCACAAAGACTGTGGGCCAGAGGACGTGTTGTGCCTTTAATCACTCTTCTCCGGCCTTCGAGGAGGGCCATTTTATACTCTGGCGAGGCAAAGCTCTGGTCTCTTAAGACTGTATTGAAATGGGTCCGGAGGATCTTCCAAGAGGAGACACACAGGTGAGGGAGAAGGGGCAGGATGTAGAAAACAAGGAGGGTTGTAAGAACTCAACACCCGAGCTTCGTAACATGGAGGCAGCTAGCTTGTAGGTGTCACAAATCTCTGAGGTCATGATATTACAGCACAGTACGGTTCATCATAATGCAGGTACCTGCATCACCAGGAACTTACTGTATTTTCTGAGTTTATTCCCTTTGAGACAGTTATGTGTGTACATTCCTGGGCCTCCCTCTGGACCTACTGAGTCAGAATTTGAAGGTGGGGTCTAGGAATCTTCATTTTGGAGAAATGCAAGGATAGACAAATCTCTGAACCACACTTTAAAGCATTGGTTTAGGGCAGTGGTCGGCAAACTCATTAGTCAACAGTCAGATATCAACAGTACAACGATTTAAATTTCTTTTGAGAGCCAAATTTTTTAGACTTAAACTTCTTCTAATGCCACTTCTTCAAAACAGACTCGCCCAGACTGTGGTGTTTTGTGGAAGAGCCACACTCAAGGGGCCAAAGAGCCGCAGGTGGAGCCGCAGTTTTGCCGACCACTGGTTTAGGGAAAAAGTGGGTCTGATGTATTTTGGGATGATTTTCACCCAAAACTGTTAACATATGACAAGGGCTCTGCTTAGAGAATACCTCTACTCTAAAGGACCCTTTGAATACGGTAGTTGAGGTTTGTTATTAAAGGTGTATAATTTTTCTTTAACAGAGTATATGACATGTATTTGTGTTTGGGACAACTTTGTAAAACTGGTTATTAAATAATATTCTATAGTATCACAATATTAGGGCCATTGTGAGGGTCAATTGTTGTGTTTTAATGGGTTTGTTTAGGAGTCTTTCACAAGAGCATTTGTGACTTTTTCTCCCGTGCTAGCGTATATGGTACTCTTTCATTTTACACTTTTAGTTTCTTTTTAAACTAAACTCATGGGAGGTTAGAAGAATTGTATCCTGCCCGCAGTCACTGTGACTGGAGTATGCTTGGAAACAATTCCCTGGCTCCTTAGGACAAATATTTCAGGTTCTTCCCGAGTATTGATGTATTTGTGAATGGAGAGTACTTATCTTGATATTTTGTGCAAATATAAGAATGGCACAATTCTTTATGAACTACAGCTTACTTTGAAAGTCACAGATGGAATCTATTAAAATAAGATTTTAAAAATGTTTTTTGTGGTACTCTGGGATGAAGAATTGTATTGTAGCCTGTGACTAATATAAGCTTGTATTCAGCTGAATTTAACTCGTTTTATTTTAAATGTAGAGAATCTGTCATATCTTTCATCAGAATAAAAAAAATACACAATCAGTTTTGTGTATCCAGCTTGACACAACTTGTATTTATTCCTGTTTTCAATTATAGATTCAAAGGTTTGAAAGTTCTAAATGGACAGATGAATTGTATGTATCAAGTACAATTATAATACTAGTAGAAACTTATTCAACATTTCCTCTGCCTTTGTAGTGATAGCACTAAATGACAATGATACCTGAATTCTATTTTAAAATTCATTTAGAAACAGACTTTTCTACTTCTTTCTGTGACCCAATCTTATCCTCTAGGTCAGTGTTTCCCAAAGTGTGGTACGTGTCCCCCCAGGGGTACGGGAAGAGTTGGGTGGAGGTACGCGTAGCACCGGAGTTGGGTGGGGATATGCATTGCACTGTGCTTAGCTGCGCCTAATTCTTCGTTCTCATGAGTACGAGGGGTACTTAGCGTTATGAAAATTATGGTAGGGGTATACATATGTCAAAAGTTTGGAAAACACTGCTAATGCTTATCCAATTAAAGAATAAACAGTTCCCTGGTTAACTTAAGATTAATTCAGATACAGAAAAGAGCATTATGATGTAATTTCTTGATTTATTCTGGTTTGGATTTCTTAGTTTGCTGTTAATTAATTTAATTTTATAATCTTTGATCCACATGATGGCACATTATTCTTTCTGTGGTTTGCAAAAATAGAATCTGAAACTAAACAGTATGCAGAAGGAAAGGAAAAATATAGATAGATGTAGAGGCCCAAAATGACTCCTTTCATTTATATTTTATTGAAATTAACATTAAATTCAATTCATAAGTGTACTGTTTGACTTCTGCAAAGCCAGTACACCTGTGTAAACAGTGCTCAAATCAAGAAACAGAATGTTACCCTAACAAAAACTTTTCATTTAGGTCTTTTTTCTCTCATTTTCTGTTTAGTTTAGTGGCATGACTCTTTTTTCAGCCATCTTTATGTCTTTTTTTGAAACTGGATATTTTAATTTACTCACAGAAAACTATTTAGCCTAGGAACCCATGACATGCTTTTTCACAGTGCTACTCTAGATACAAAGGTTTAAAAACTGCTGAGGCAACCTATCATAAACTTGAAAGCAGCACATCAGCCTTGGCTGGTTTTGCTCCATGGTTAGAGCATCAGCCCTGGCTCTGAATGGTCATGGGTTTGATTTTTGGTCAAGGGCTTGTACCTCCATTGCCAGTTTGATCTCCAGCCCCAGTTGAGGTATGGTGTGTGGGAGGCAACCAATCAACTTCGGTGTTTCTCTCTCTCTCTCTCTCTCTCCCCCTCCCTCCCTCCTCTGTTTCCCTCACTTCCCCCTCCATCCCTTCTACTCTAAAAATCGATGGTAAGGATTTTTAAAATATCCTCAGGTAAGGATTTAAAAAAAAAGAAGAATAGCACATGAGATTTATGTTTCAGCCAAGATTATTGGCTTAATGTGGAATCGTTGAACCTGTGGAAATAGTGGAAGATACTGAGGTACCCTATCTAATAAAAGAATATGCAAATTAACCATCACTCCCCTACACCAGTGTTTTTCAACCTTTTTTGGGCAAAGGCACACTTGTTTCATGAAAAAAATCACGAGGCAAACCACCATTAGAAAATGTTAAAAAATTTAACTCTGTGCCTACATTGACTATATATAAAGTAATTCTCTTGAATAGGAATCAAATAAACACAAAGAAAGTATTTTATAATTACTTTATTATGAAATATTAAGTAAACAAAATAGTGAAAAATTATAAAATTCTTGTCTTGTCTGTACCTACGGCACACCAGGCAACAACAGCGGTTGAAAAACGCTGCCCTACACCCACAAGCCTCGCCCACCAGCCAATCAGGAGCGAGTTTGCAAATTAACCCAACCAAGATGGCTGCAGCCATGGAGAGAACAGGAGGGAGGCTTGGGTTTCTCTGGTGATGGAGGAAGCCAAGCTTTCTGCATGTTCTGACTGGTCCAGGCCTTAGCTTAATGCTACAAAGTTTGAATTATAGAAGATAAATAAATCCCAACAAAAATGGCAGCAACCATGGACCTGGAGAGAGCAGGAGGTTAGGGTTTCCCCTGGCAATGGAGGAAGCCAGGCTTACTGTAAGTAGAAGTAAGCCAAAGTCCTGGCCTACTTTGGCCTCCACTTAAGTCTACAAAGTTTTAATTATAGAAGATAAATAAATCCCAGGTACCAGGACCTCCACTTGGGTTGCTGGGGGGCGTGGCTGGCCTGCAAACTACCACAGGCCCCTTGCCCAGGCTGCCCCACACCCCAAGGGAACCCCTACCCTGATCCAGGACACCCTTCATGGCATACCAGCTGGCCCCCACCCATGCACCAGGCCTCTATCCCATCTAATAAAAGTAATTTGCAGATTGACCACTCCAACACACAAGATGGCTGCCCCCATTAGGTCAAAGATCCTGCCCCCATGTGGACACAAGATGGCCAGCAGGGGAAGGCAGTTGGGAGGGACCAGGCGTGCAAGGGAGGGCACTTGTGGGCAATCAGGCCAGCAGGGGAAGGTGGTTGGGAGGGACCAGGCCTCAAGGAAGGGTGGTTGGGGGTGATCAAGCCTGCAGGGGAGGGGAGAGCAGGGGTGACCAGGCCAGCAGAGGAGGGAAGTTGGGAGCAAACAGGCTGACAAAGGAGCAGTTAGGCATCAATCAGGCTGGCAGGGGAGTGGTTAGGGGGTGATTAGTCTGGCAGGCAGAAGTGGTTAGGGGCAATCAGGAAAACGGAGTTGGACATCCCTCGAGGGGTCCCACAGAGAGGGTGCAGGCTAGGCTGAGGGACACCTCCCACTCCGTGCACAAGTTTTGTGCACCAGGCCTCTAGTAATTTCATAAATAACTTGAGCACATAGTTCAAATGGTATTTCACCAGCAGTAGAATGGGTCATGGGCAAAAAAAAAAAGAAAAGATATTTTTTGTCTGGGTGTTTAAAGGGTTATAATTAGCTTAATAAATAATGTTGGAGCTCATAATATGCAAAGCCATGAATTAAGTACCTTGGAGCTACACGTATTAATTGGAAATACATTTTACCCAAAATATCAGTATTTTAGTGTGGGACATGAAGTAGGAGATGAGAACTATGTAAATAATTATAGTAGAAAGTTTTTTTATTAAAAAATGCATGGTGCTATCACCAGAAAAAAAAGTCCATCAGTTTATTACTTTGCTATATGTAGTATTTGTATGTGTTTTAAAAGGTTCTTTGAGAAGGAATAAGGAAAGGCATCAAAATTAGAAAAGCAGTATTTTGTGTAGTTGTGGAAGATAAGAATTTTTTCCCTCCAAGTGTTAGAGGAAAGGATGGGCTAGATAGTATAGATCGCGAATTGTGGACTACATTTGAACTTAACATAGGCATTTAGGAACCATTTGAAATTTTTGAAATTGGCAGGACTGAAGAAGTAAATTATGCTCCTAACTTACCTATATGAAAAAAAAAAAAATCAAATGAATTATTTAGAGTTTCAGATAAGATTTTTGCATCTGTGGTTAAATCCATATTTGTTTTAGAGTGAGGTAAGTTTTTTTTGTGTGTGTATATCTTAGTGTATTGACAACACTTTCCAGTTAGTCGGCAATTGGTGTTTTGGATTTGTATGAGAATCAATTTTCTAATAACAGAACTTAAACTTTCCTTTATTAAAAATTTTTGTTTTTAAACTTAGATTATTAAGTCAATTGTGTTCATAATCTGTTTTGCTTGTACCTGTGCTTCTGCTCCTGAATTGTGTGGCCTTGGAAGTAGAATCCTTTGATTTGGTTTTGGTAAGAGAAGATGAGAATGACAGTTTACTAGTTGATGTATGGAGCATCCTATCTAATAAAAGTAATATATAAATTAACATCACTCTGCTAAACCCACAAGTCACGCCCACAAGCCAATCAGGATCACATATGCAAATAAACCTAACCAAGATGGCTACGGCCACAGAGAGCAGGAGGAGGCTTGGGTTTCCCTGGCAATGGAGGAAGCCTGCCGTTGCCAGCCTAGACCTCCACTCAAGGCTACAAAGTTTCAATGATAGAAAATACATAAATCCAAACAGAAATGGCAGCAGCTGGAAAGACCAGGAGGCTAGAGTTGCCCCCGGTGATGGAGGAAGCCAAGCTTTCCACACACCCTGGCCAATCCAGGCTTCTGCTTAAGGCTACAAAGTTTCAATTATAGAAAAGACATAAACCCCAACAGAAATGGCTGCTGCCACTGAGCGAGCAAGAGGCTTGGCTCTGCTCCAGGCTACAAAGTTTCAATTGTAGAAGATAAATAAATCCCAGGTACCAGGACCTCCACTTGGGTCACCAAGGGGCATGGCTGGCCTGCAAACCACAGGACACTTACCCAGGCTGCCCCACGCCCCAAGGGAACCCCCCACCTGATCCAGGACACCCTCAGGCAAACCAGCTGGCCCCCAGCCATGCACCAGGCCTCTATCCTATCTAGTAAAGAAATAATATGCAGATTGACCATCACTCCCAACACATAAGATGGCTGTTCCCATGTGATCAAAGATTCTGCCCCCATGTAGACACAAGATGGCTAGCAGGGGAGGGCAGTTGGGGGTGATCAAGCCTGCAGAGAAGGGAAGTTGGGGGCGACCAGGCCTGCAGGGGAGGGCAGTTAGGGGTGACCAGGCCTGCATAGGAGGGTAGTTAGGGGCAAACAGGCTGGCAGGGAGCAGTTAGGTATCAATCATGCTGGCAGGGGAGTGGTTAAGGGGTAATCAGACTGGCAGACAGAAGTGGTAGGGGCAGTCAGGAAGGCAGGCGAGCAGTTGGGAGCCAGCAGTTCTGGATTGTGAGAGGGATGTCCCAGATTGGAGAGGGTGCAGGCTGGGCTGAGGGACACCCCCCCTCCTGCACTAATTTCATGCACCAGGCCTCTAGTATTCAAATAAAATACCTTGTAAATGGAGGACCGCATGCATGTATACTTAAGGATATAAGCAGTCATTATAAATATTAGAAAGTATTTTCTCTTGGTCTTTGTGCTTTAAACATTACTTCTTTGGAGGAGTTTATTTTTTGGTCAGTGTTATGAGTTATTCAGAGTTGGGGATAATAGCAGGTAGTCCTTTTTCTCTTATTGAAAAGTATCTTATCTCAGAAACTTAAGTAATAAGCATGGATTTAAAAAATATTATGTATCAACCTAGCCAGTTTGGCTCAGTGGATAGAGGGTCAGCCTTCGGACTGAAGGGTTCCAGGTTCGATTCTGGTCAAGGGCACATGGCCCGGGTTGGGAGGGGGGGGTAGGGGACAGCCAATCAATGATTCTCATCATATTTCTATCTCTCCGTCTCTTTTTCTCTCTGAAATCAATAAAAATATATATTAAAAGTAAAATAAAACACACCCCTATTTAAAAAAATTATGTATATTTTGAATTACTTCAGAGTTGCATTGGGCACACAGCCAGTTACGTGTTTAGAGAACCAGGTATATACCTCACTTAGTTTTCTCTTTTGTTAAATTGGATAATAGTAATTCAATATTTCACCTTGTCAAGTAATTATGAGGACTCGGTAAAATCATATGCATGAAAAATTTAGCACAATCCCTATACAGGGCAGGATGACAAATGTTACTGATTAGTAGAAAAATAAATGGGGAACTAAAATATTTTGATTTTCTTATTATGGTGGAAGTTTTTCTATATCCACTGTGGAAATTAGAGTATTTGTTTATAAAGTAATCTTTTCCTTTGGGGTACTTCTCTTATTTTTCCATTCAGCCTCTTTGTCTTTTTGGAGGTCTCGGACACTTGTTGTCTTTCTACCATTCTATCACTTACAACTCCATAATTATTTGTTAGTAATGAATAGGTGTCCTAACTGACTCCTGCTTTTTCTCACTTCTGGATTACCTGTTCTGATTTCTTTTTATTCTTCTTAATTAGTGTGAATTATATGAAGTTGCCATTGCTTAGCTGTGCATAACAGTCCAATGATTCACTCCAGTAGTAAATTTCTGCTAGTTTTCTCTTGTCTGTTTTCATTTCTGCCTCTTCTAGTATTTTTTGACTTATATTTTAATCCTGTTTGTGATCGTTTTTCGTTACTCTGTTTTTTCTGCCCATTCTTCTTTTTGCTTTGTGCCTGTTACTTTCTTTAATCTCCCTCATTTCTTTACCTACTATCTGTGGAAATTCTGTCCCTACCTCAGTTTTTCTGGTAACCTGAGGACTTTCTTGGTGTGCTATTTCTGTGGGCATGTAATAAAAATTTTTAATGCAAATTTCTTGAATAGTGCAAACTCAGATAATTATATGATCAGTAGAAGCTATTTTTATCTCATCTACTTTCTTCTTAGATTGTTTGATTTTGATATCTTTATACCAGTGGTAGGTTTTAGTTTTAAAGTAGGTGATGTACCTCTGTTGACAATACATTGGAGAATATCTGTCCCTCTTTTCCTCCCTTTTAAACTTCCATTTTTATAGCTTAGCAAAAATCCCAATTACTTTGTTACATGATACCTGCTCAAAAGTTTTGCTCTCTAGATAACTACCTACCTGCAAGGATAGTAATTTTCTGCTTGCAGAGAAGTTGTAGGCCTAGAAGAGAAACAAACTATCTTTTAGACTGGATGCAGATCTTAAACTAGATCTTAGCTTCTGTCTCCAGACTCTAGAATCTTTTTTCATTAGTTTTTCCATCGAATTAATCACTTTGGCTTGCCAACAGTCAACTTGCTCCTAAGAAATCTTTCCTTCAGCCATATTCTCCGCCTATGTTCCTTCTTCTTGTTATCAACATATTAGATTTTTTTTAAATTTAAATTATCCATTGTTTAAAGTATTACATAAGTCTCCCTTTTCCCCCATTGACCTTTCTCCAGCCACTCCCATCCCCCTAGATTTTTTCTTTTTTTTTTTAAGAATACTCTCTATTCGTGTCCTTTACTGCCTTATTTTCTGCTTAATATTTAGAGAATGGCTCTATGCTCACTACTTTCTTGACAGTTGCTCTCTCAAAATCTTGTTGCCAAATCCAGTGACTTTTTTTGGTGTTTTGGGTCACAGTTAGCATTGATAACTTTTCATTGAGGTTCACTTTAGCTTCTTTGAATTTATGCATTCCTGATTCTTTTACAGTCTCTGATTACTAATATAGCTCTTCTTCCTGAATCCTAAAATTCTAGCATTTCCTCAAGCGTCTCCTTGAATTCTTCTTTGTCCTCTTTGCTTTTTTTCTTTGGCTACAAATAGTTTCAATTTAAAGCTACAGTTAATAGACTTTTAGGGGAGCCATTCCCCAGTCTCTATTCTCAGTTATTTCATACATCCAGATTACAGGCCTGCATTTCCACCTCTCTGCCAATACCTCTGTGTACCGTTGGCATATCACATCATTACGTGCAAAAGTATATCAGCATTGTGTTTCTGTATTCCAAATCTATATTAATGGCATTAGTATCCTTCTAGTTACCCAAGCTTGAAACCGAGGATCACTTTTTTATTTCTCGTTGTTGGGATTTTGTTTGCCAATCTTTGTGCTCCCCACCCTTCCCTCTCCATTATGCCCATATATTCTCTTCTATATGGACCACCACACTATTCTTGCTGTCACCACTACTTTAGTTCTGCATTTTTATGTATCTGAACTGGTTAATTATTCTGCCTTTCCCACTCTTTATACTTCTTTATGTGATTTATCTTGATGCACAAGTCTCCTATGTTACTCCCATGTTAGTTTTTATTCTCTTTTGCCTATAGGATAAAATCAAGGCTTTTAAGTCTAGCATTCAAGGCCAAGTATGGATGAAAAGAAAAGATGGAGAAGAATTAGGTTTAATGTTTGACTTTATAGAAGTGGGAGATAAAGCTGAGCTTTTGGTCAAGGAACTCTGTGATTTTGAGTGTGGATATCTAACAAACCATTGATACCCATCACATTTGAAAAGTACTGGCTCATAATATCTGTGTTCTTATAGCCTGTTTCTGTATTGATTGACATAGTCCCAATACTCTTACTGGGGTTTAGGCTCCTCCTCCTAGGCTTCATCATCATTTCTATTTCTTGTCGTCATTTTTATTTTATTTTATATGTTTTATTGATTTTCACAGAGAAGATGGGAGAGGGATAGAGAGTTGAAACCTCAATGAGAGAGATACATTAGTCAGCTGCCTCCTGCATACCCCCCTACTGGGGATGTGCCCGCAACCAAGGTACATGCCCATGGAATCAAACCTGGGATCTTTGAGTCCGCAGGCCGATGCTCTATCCACTGAACCAAACCAGTTAGGGTTCGTCCTCATTTCTTATTCATGTACACACTTTGAATATTTTTGTCTGCATTCTGATTATTTTCTGCCAGCCGTAAGGAATTCAGAGAAATTCTTGCCAATCCCAACAAACATTGTTTAAAATGCTAGTTTAGTTTGAATAACTCTTTATGACTTGTTAATTTGCTTAATTCTTTCCTAGGAAGGACCATTAAGACCTGTTCTTGAATATATTGATTTGGTCAGCAGTGATGATGATGAGCCTAGCACCTCTCATAGTGATGTAAGTACATCATATTTGATTTGTATTTCTTTACTTCTGTCATTTACTAAGCATTCTCTAAAGAGAGTTATCAGATCAATGATGGTTGTGTTTATTACTTTAGAGGATGGCCTATTTCTGTTAGGGTGGGCCATATAGGTAGTCCAAGGAGTCCTTTGCCCAGAATATCTCCTACTTTTAGTTTTGTTTCTTCCCTTTCACTGAGGGTGTGAAAGGATGACACGAAACAGGCGAGTTCTAAGCCTTGATGATAATATCTGATAAAAGGGAAATGGAATAAAAACTGTAAGCTTTTTGGCTCCTTGTGTCCTTCTCCTTTCCTATTTTTCTTCAGGTGCCCTATAGAACTGGATCCTTTTCATCCAGAACCATGTAGACACAGAAAATTTGTTTTATCTTGGAAGAAAGGATATGTGAAGATCCTTTAGGAAATGGCATGTAGAAAGGGTTATAGGTGATATATTACTTTAGATATCATATCTTTTAACCTCTTCTAATGCCCCATATTTGGAGTTTTCTCTCTTACTTGTGATTTTTTTGTTGTTTTGTTTGGGTTTAACCCTTTAATACTTTCCTTTGAGAGCCAAAGTAGCTGAGCCCTTTGTAACACTCTTGTTCTACATTTGTTGTAGCCCAAATTGCTATTAATGGGCTATTTTCTTGGTGGATTACAGAACTCCTTGGTCTTGTTCAAGGTGGCCAGAAGCTTCTGCTCTGTAATAAAAAAGGATTGAGACTTGGACTTGGAATAAAAATATCTAGGTTTTAGTCTCAGCTTTACTTCCTATTAAGTCTATGATTTTGGATAAATTAAATAGCTTTTTAACTTAGTTTCTTTATCAAATAAAAATAATACCTACCTCACAGGGTTGTTGTGAGGATGAAATGAAGTAACAAAAATAAATTTCAGCTCTTTGAAAAAACTACAAATCATAAAGTAGGACTATGCAATTGGAAAGTTTTGTTATTTGTGCAGAGTGAATGGGAGAATTTTTAAAGGGGCTTAAAAGTGGTTTTACAATGGAGGACTTTTGTAAAAAAAAAAAAAAAAAAAAACACAAAAAACTTTTTTTTTCCTCAGTGGGACTTACCCCAAGTGTTCTCAGCAGTTATTAGCTCCTTCTTATTGTCTTAAATATATCATATGGGATTTTTTTTTTTTTTTAATTGTTATCACCAATGGTCTTACCACCTCTTATCCTAGCATGGGACCAAGCAGTTGGCAAGGATGGCACCACTTGAACTGGGCTTGTTTATATTCTCTTTTTTTTCAGGGACAGAGTGCCAGATTAATGCCAGTAGTTGGTATGGGTCTTTGGGAACGTGAAGCTTGTGGAATTGATTCTTGTCATCCCTTGCTGACCAATAGTGGATTGCATCATTCATTATTTAATTATAGTAATTTTTAAAAATTGAATTCTACTTACTGGACATGCATCTCTGCACTTGAAAGTTAACATATTAAAAGCATTTTTTTTTCTTCCTTGGTTTTCTTGTTCATGTGGATAACCCAGAGAATGCCTGAGTCTAAGGTGCCATCCTCTGAGAATCATCGCCCAGAAATGTGCTCTAGCTGCAATGTTCCTCTTCCCATTGGAGACAACAGCTCCTCTGGGAGTTGTACCAGCAGTCCACAGAGGATAGTTTCTCAACCTTCTTCTGTTGAGAACCCATTGGAGAACCAAAAAAATGATCAAAATAATTCAGATTTTAAGATCTCTGAGACAGATACACTTAAACCATCACAAAATTATCAGAATCTGCCTTCATCTCCTCTTCTGGTCCCCCAAGAATCTTTGGCCTCTTCACAGGTCAAGGAGGATTTACCACCAGAGTCTTCAGTTTCACAGCATGGACAGGACGCAATCCTCTATCTCCAGACACAAGTGGCTGAGATGTCCCGCGTGATACGTGATCTGCAGTCCAGGAGTTGTTTCAGATTTCATCATTCTAGGCCAAGTGAGAACTCCTCAGTTCCTTGGGACATCACCTCCAAGGAAGAGAACCTATCTACAGTTGAAGAAGAAGTAGATTGCAAATCCCCCTCAGCTGATGACAAAGGACAGCCCACGGATCCCAGTCAGACCAGTTTCACAGGTCTTTTGAAGAGAATGGAACAGAGAGGTGTTATAAAGAGAGTAACTTTACAATCTGAAGCAGAGTCATGTGACGGGAAACCTGATTATGTGACTTCTAAAAAACGTCTGGTTCCTCCGCTGCATCCTCTTCTGAGAATTGCCACCACCGAGGTTTTTAAAGACCCTGCTGATTGCCATCCTTCTTCTTTCATGGGACACAGGGTATATCCTGTGGCCAAGGATACCTCTCCTTTTCAACCAAATCCTCCAGCTGAGGGTCCCATTGTAGAAGCATTAGAGCATAGCAAAAGAGGAAGCACAACATCTCTTCTAGATTCTACCTCAAAGGAAATGGAGGTCATGGGTTGTAGATTTTACCATGCTGCTTCCATTGCAGCCCGAGCTGCTAGCTACATGGCCTATATGACTCAATATCAGCGTAAACTCTGGGAAGACATGGAGGATCTGGTCCATGACCCAGAGTTTGATCGCGGAAAAGCAAGATGTATAATATCTGATGGTATGGATGCAGGCCTTTGGCAGCTTTGTACTACTAGGGACATAATGGACTCTGTAGTCAGAGTTATGGCAATGGCAGTAGACTACAGAAGGCAAGCCTGGCTCCGACTTACATCTCTCACTAAGAAAACCCAGGAGAAAATCTCACACTTGCCCTTTGATGGCACTTCCCTCTTTGGACAAGATGTGAATGCTGTTGTTGCAGAAGAAAACAGTATGAAAGAAAATGACTATAAAGACCACAACAAATATTATAATCAACATCGATACTTTTATAGTCATGATCAGAAAGCACATTATCACAGTAGAGGGTACTCCAAAGGGGATTGGTACAAATCCCGAAACCACCCCTATAGATACAGAAAAAAAGGAGAATCTCCAGAACGCCATGGGTACAAGAATTAATAGCCATCCAACATCCTAAGTATTTCACTTGCTCTTCCTGACTTAAACAGATCTACATGTAGGAGGTCACCTCAAAAACTGAATGCATGTATGGAATTGCTTTAGCTTACATTGAAATTCTAGACTGTTGGAATGAATTATATAATAAAATTATGCTTATTGACCAAGTAAGCAGTGGAGACTTTTCATCTAAGTAGGGTTGGACAAAGATTTACCCATTATTTCTGATTCAAAGTAAGTACAGAGGAAGGTGCTCAGGAATCGGAATCCTCTTGTGATCAAAGCAAACTATAAAGATTTATTCCTCAGGAAAATCTTGCTGGTAAATTGAGGACCAGCAGATTTATGGCCTGGAAATAACCCACTACTTACCAGATCTCTGTTTAACACAGAGGCAAGTCCTTCATTTTTAGTTTAACAGTGCTTCCTTGTTCAGGCTTTGCTTGTCAGATCTTTACAGAATGACAAATCTTTTTATATCAGGATGAACTCACTGAGTGCATACAACTCAAGCTCTGTGAGACTTCAAAATCAACCATGAAGCTGTATATCAAGAACTGGAATTTAAGTCCAATTTTGCCAAATCTAGTTTGCTTCCAGTGGGATGACTAAATGTTACAGGCCTACAGTGGGCACCAGCTGGAAAAAGACTTTTCTACCTATACTTTCTAGAAAAATTTCACAGTTAACTATCTTCATCAAGACTGATTGCTATCATACCATTATCACTCCAAGTTACATATGAGAGCATTCTTAGTTGTTGTCACTTATAAGCATCTGACCTATTAAACTTGTATCAATCACTAAGCTGTGAGACCCAGTAATGGTGTTCTCTCAGGATAATCTGGACCTTTCACCAAGATGACCTTCTTAAACCCACCTTCTAAACAGTTAAATTTTTTGAACTTGATAATTCATCACACTTTAAATACAAAACAAGATATGTATATTAGTGACGGGAAATAAAAGATGTTACACCATCCAGGCATGCAAATCTGAACTCTAAAAAGAGCAAGAATTCCAAACATGCCTGACAATCCTGTTCTCTTACTGTAATAAAGAGGAATGCCATCAATTGATGCTATTGAGAAATCCATAAGTTTTAGACTAAATGTTGATATAGTAAAGAGAATGTCTCACATAGTTCTGTTTCTGGATATCTATCTAAATGATATATCCTTTAATGATTTCTTAAAAACCTGAAATCAAGACTTCAGTGACATGTTCTTTGTTTATTGTTTCCTTAACCCAGTCAGACTTTTACCATGAGAAACGACCGTGGTTTAATTAATAGTTCACTCTCCTGGAACTAGCAGCAGATACCTCAAATACATGTCTCACAGTATCTTTTCAATCTCAAGGGAGTGGCTGTACTGTATACCAACCCTTAGATCCTTGTCTTCGCAGCATGACTTCAGAAATGGAGAAAATTGTCAAGTTTGAAGGGTCTGAATACATGACCCATTATTACTTGCTTTGCAGCCAAAATAGTTTTTTTTTTTAATTGACAGACTTATAACTTTGTAACTTGTTTGTCAAATATCTACATCTTTTTATCTGCTTGATTGAAATATTTTGGTTCTACTGTTAGTGGGATATAATACCGTTTTAGTCAGGATTCATGTGTTTTCAGTTTCTTGCCATAGTTCTTGTTCAATGGTAATTGACGGTTTTCCTAGAGCCCCACTTTTTAAATAATTTATTAGAATCTCATTCTTTCTCTCCATCATAACCATATTCAGCACCATATTTGTGCTATAAGGTTGAAGAGGCAAAAAATTCCTACTTGAAAGAAGTTATTTACTTAGATACTTCGAGTGTATTGTTTTAGTCCTATTTGTAGTTTAAGTCTAAACTACAGTCTTGAGATCATCATCTTGAAAGTTTGGTCATATCTATGGTTCATATTTACCTTTATATTTCTGAATTTCCGCAAAGTTTTACTTCTACTACTTTAGATTCATTCCAGTGCTGTAGAAACTGTCTTTCAAATTGAACTCTAGAAGAGCATTAATTAACTGCCTATAAAGAAACAGGGGCCTAAGAAATCATACAAAGATTTTAATAATACATGATATCTACTACCCCAATAAAGTAGTCTTATGTGCCATCAACATGGGACTACAGTTTCTTCTGTGAAAGGACTAGTCACTGGTGAGAGAGGCAGACCTTGGAACTGTTCTGTATGTCTGCACATAGGTGTTCCAAATTAGCTAAGACTACTTCAGACTGCTCCCACTTTTCCTTTCCTTCCCTTCCCTGAATTAAATTCTTGGCCACAAGCTTGATTTTTGAGGTATTATTTTCCAGAAACCAAGCCAAACTAAATGATGCTTTAAGTATGATTTTCTGAAATTGTGTTGGCACTTCTGCTTAATATGCTCCTCCTTTGTAATTTTTTATTGTGGTTAAAAAAAGACAACCTAAAATTTACAACCTTATCCTTTTTTAAGTATAGTTCAGTAGTAGTGTTAGCTATATGTACATTGTTGTGTGTAGCTCCTCCTTTTTTAAATATTTCTAAAACAGCATTGCTATTCTCTTTCTCCTGTTATGTTGCTCAGTAATAAAGCTGAAAACATTGCTTTATCACCCTCTAATTGCTATGTCCAAGTCTCTCCAGGAGATTTTCCTACAAGTAAAAAGGTATTTAGAAATTATTGAATTTGGTAATAAAGTAGGTAACTTCTAAAGGGATTTGACAGTTGAGTGGGGATAGGGACAAAATGCTGTAGAGTTAGGACAGTTTGTAGTTATAGATTAGCTTCTTGACTACAGAAGAAACATTCTTAACCTGTTCGATTTTTTGTTATTTTAAACTTTCCCTGACATACTTGAATGATGATGGTGTTATGAAACAAAAAATGAGGATTTGGTCTAGTGAGACAACCCCAGTAGCATATAGAACTCATAATTAGATAAGTTTTCATATGTGCCTGTGATGTGCAGAGCCTCTGACAAAATTCTCCATTAGGCTAACCTCTTACGTTTAAACACTTTTGGTTTTCTGGGAGGCCTTGGAATAATTGTAAGTTGTTAATTTGGTATTTTCAAAAGGGATGTATCTAATGATCCTTTTTCTTCAAAATGTTATTTCTTGACTAGACATAAAATATATGTGGACACAATATGATTTCTTGTAGTTACTGTGTATGGAGAAATACTGTTTCCATTAATTGTTATATGAAGTGCCTTTTAAAATTTCACACATGTTTAAAAGTTAACATTTTGATGTCTTGCATATGTTGCTGGTGATAAGTGAATTTTGTACAGTGATTTTTTAATCTTGTAGTTTATTCATTTGTATAATTAATTGCACTATCTAAATGTACTCTCCTTCTGAATGTTTTTTGTTTATTTTATAGCACTGTTTATCCATTTCAGAAGGTTGTAGAGTATATCCCTCCTTTATTTAAATAACTTCACAATAGTACATTTTAGTTAATAGTGATTGGCTCAGTTTTTGGGCATTAAGGCAGCTTTGATTTCTGTCTGTAGATTGTAGGCTTTCTGATTGAGTCATTTGCCTCCTATCTAGCCATGCTAACACAACTTACATTTGACATTAGGAAAAAGTAAATTTGCTGACACTTTATCTTTCTATTTTTTCTTAAGACTGTGTGACAGCTTCCTTATCATTTATAATTGCAATTTAAACTTTTTAAAATTGTGTGGCAACTTCTTTATCATTATAATTTCATTATTTACTTAGTCCTCAAAATTGCATTTAAGGGGAGCATAAACTCTTTCAGCCTACTTGGATACTATTTAGTATATCACATTAGTACTGTACTGAGTGATCTGATGAGTAATGTCTTTGAGGTCCCAATACATACAGGATAAATTCTCAATTACCAAATACAAGGAGGTTGGAATAGGCACAGTCCAGAATCCCTTCTAGTTATAAAATTGGATACAGTGTTGAATGACATGAACAGCATTAAATGCCACATTCAGTATTCTTGAGGATATAATTGATTGGGATTCTAATAAAGGGCCAAAATTATGGATTAGATCTTTGTAGAAAGAGTTTTAAAGATTGCAATAACTGAAAACTTTTTTAAAAAATGTGAGGCATATTTTGCCTGTGACTTGCACTATTTAGGTTTCCTCATATTTTGAAATTTATAATTTTTTACCTAATGCTAACCACAAGTCCAATTGTCATATCTGTATGCATCGGCCAAATCCATTCTATATAGTTTTTCATGAGTGGATACACTTAACAAAAATATACACGTGGAAGTTATCAGTAAGCTGATGATCACTGCATTGAATGAAAATATTTTAGTTATTTTTTTCAGATAGAACAAGTTTTATAAGCCATTAAAATGTCCTTAAAGGAGTTTCCCTTCCTGACTGAATGAGAATATTGTTTTATTAAATCTTTTTTCTCTTGATTAGTGGAATGGTATTTTTGTACTATTTTGTCTTTTCATTTGCTTGATTTTATATAATGAGAACTTTTTTATAGTAGTGTTTGATACCATTGAAGTATCTTATTACTGGAAATTATGTTTGCTTCTAGTTGGCTATCACTGGAAGCAATCACCGTCCAACCGTGACCTTTTGATGGTAGCATATCAGCTAGTTCATTCTTTGTATTGCTCTTTTCTTCTTTATGCGACACCTCTCAATCTCTTTGATGTAGGTTATATTTTTCATTCTACCCATAGAACTAGCCAAGATTTAAGAGATTTTCTAGTTTTCTCTTATAATGTCTTAAAAAAAGGTAGCGAGTCCAGTCTCTTAAACTACTCCCTCTCTATTGAACCTTCATTGGCTTTTAATGCTTTCTTGTTTAATGGTAGTATTATTTTCTCATTTCTATATATTCTTCACACAAATGTATTACTACAAATAGTTTATGGTCAATTGCATCTTTTCTCTGTATAAAGATTTTAGTCCCTTCATGAATTTATAGTATAGTTCTGAGATATGTACTCTATCTTAAAGTTAGCCAGTTTTCTCTAGGTCTTAAGGGCTTTACTGATTTTGTTGAGGTAACTGTCCATTTCAAATGGTCTATTAGACTTTCTGATGCCTTGCTAAGAATTCAACAAGAGTTCTCAGGTTGTCTGTACTTTTAGGACTTAGGAGCTCTCTCAAGTTGTATTGAGTTTTCAAATATTCCTGAAAATATTTCTTGGTAGAGGTGAAGTAAGTGCTTTATATCTTGTAATAATTTTTAAAGTTTTTCCTCTGACCTTAAATATTTCAAGGGTTGTTATGAGTTTTGTTAGTTGTCCCTTTATAAGACTAACTTTGAGATGCTGTTTCTCCTCCCCCCAGGAGCTATCATATGCTTTCTGTTGTTGTTTTCCCCCCTGGCCCATAAGAGTTGTTCTATCACAGCATTCAATTTTAAGGGCTACAATTAGACCTCTTGTTAACTCCCATTTTTATTTATGATGACTATGTTTCACAATATTTTCATTTATAATGTAATGTGCTAAAATATCTAGTTGGTTTGCGGTCAGCTTTATCTGCACTTATTTTAATTAGTGGTGCAACAATGATGTAAACGTGGGGGGAAAACAATTTTTGTCACAAGTTTTAAATTTTCAGTTCTATTTTTAAACATTTATTTACATTAAGCTTCCTGCTGTTAGGTGTGCAGACCATTCCTTTCTGTATTGGGTGGAATATAGTTAATTTGTAATAGTCTAATTTAGAATCTGAGCACAGAGTTGCATGCATGTTGGTCTTTGTTTAATAGCTTGTAACAGCACCTATTTTCTTTTACTTTTGGCAAAAATATATTTTGATAGATCTTGGAAGCACCTTGATAGCCTTGAGTCTAATTGTCATCTGCCTGAGAAGGAAATAGAGGAGAGAAATTTCACTTATAGAACTTATATTTACTAGAATGCTAGTTGCAAGGCACTTGAGGCAGACATTCACCCTTATTTTGCAGATGAGGAAATGAAATTTACCAATAAGCCACTTGCTCAAGCAGCAGAATTGAGCTTTGAATTCTATTCCTTCATAGTCTCAAGTCAATTGTACTAGGCTGCCTCCCTGTGTATTTCAAGGTCCCACTCAGATCTTACCTCTCTGATTAGCTAATTTGAGAAATACTAATCTTTGTCTTCCATGATACACACTAATCTTTGATATATAGTAGTAGTGTTTGTGATTGTCTATACTCTCAACCCTTAGTATTTGATGCCTTATATTAACTAATTCCTGGTTATTTCGCTTGTCAGATAAAAGACCCTAACATCTTAGTTTTCCCATTGAAGCTTTACTGTACTAGACTATGATTATTCTTGATGCATAGTCATTGGCTTCTCTTTCATATGTTGCTTATTTGCGTCGTATTTATTTTCAGCACTGATTGTTTAAGTGGGGTGGGGAAAGTCTGGCCCTGGGGCCATATAAGGCTATGAAATCATTTGGTCTGGCTCTGCCAAGGCATTAGGGGTGAATTAATTAAATGTTTGGCCAAATAAAGCAGGCTAATTTTTAAGTTGGTAATTTTGTATGGCCCAAGACTGATGTTATAAATATCCAAATGGCCCGTGGCAGAAAAAGGTTCTCCACCCCTGGTTTAAGTAATGGTTCTTACTGCTTTTTTTTTCTTTGTTCTATCTTTTTTGTTACACCCATTTTGTTTGAGATATGCACTTAAACATTTTTTTACTGGTAACTTGAGGATATTGGCTTATTGAAAGGAAGGTAGAATGATGCAAAGCACATGGTATTTGAATGTCAAACACCTTGACCTGAGTATTGACAAGGCACTTATTTTCTGAGCCTCTGTTTTTCTACTTCAAGTGAGGTAATGCCTAGAAGTACTTTGAAAACTCGAAAGCCCACTATAGATTTTCTTCAGTAGTTCTGCTATTTCTGTCCATATTGGTAGATTTCTTGTAACTGTGGGATGGTATTGGATATAAATACAGATGTATTTAATAGCATGTAATAGTTTTGTGTCATCAGATTATGTTCCTCTTGTTTTCAGTTTTTTAAGGTTGGATTCAACTATATTGCAAGCCCAGTAATGTACTGTCATTGAAAGACATTTAAAGTAAAATAGTTTCTTTTCTCAAGGGCAAGCTAAGAAATGTTCATAATAAACAATAAGAAAAATTAAAGAGAATGTAGAATGAAGAGCTAGGATATGTAGGTATGTGTATACAATTTTTGATGGATGGTATTTTGTCATTTTGTGTCAGTGTTGAAAACAATAATCTTTTTATTTGTTAAACATCTCTTTCAGTAATTGCCATGTGCAGGCAGGGAGTCTGTCAGGGATGCTGGGAGTTAATACATTGTGGACCAGTAATTTTATTGCTAGCTTTAATCAGTGGCCAGATAAGTTTCTATTGAACGAGTACAAAAAATGTTTTACATAAATTTTAAAGGCACGCTTTAAAATTAAATACCCATTGCATTTTGGAGTTATTTATTACATGTGCTTACAAGCTAATATCTTTTTAAAGTATGTTTGGCCACGAGCCTTAGAAGAGGAAAACATGAGAATTCTTGTGATCTCTCTGCAATGTGTTAAGAAATGTTATATTAAGAGAAAGGAATACCAACACAGTGTAATTATCCTGTTTAGAGGAATGCCTGTGATGAAGTTGGGACAAAAGAGAGATTCATCTGGAGGGTTAAGGAAGCTTTTCTTATCAAATTCTTGAGCTGAAGTTTGGAACATAATCAGCAATGGTTGATTGGACTAGTGGAGAATAGGAGCAAGGCAATCGGGTGAAGGGATCAGTGTATGAGGGCATGTGAACGTTGTGTTTCTGGTTTCAGAATTGTAAGAAATGGCCCTTAAGAGGCCAGAATTGGAGGGGATTAAGCTGAAGGAAGAGGATACATTTCATTACCCATGAAAACATTGGTTCCTATCTATTCAGAGTACACTGTTTGTGTAGCCTTTACTTGTAGAAAGTAAAGTCTGTCCAGAGGTTGGTTTGTATTGTAGTCCACTGTAGACATCTGGAGCAATTATTTTTCTTCCTGAGCTGAGCCAAAGGAGAGCTCTCAATCAGTGCACCCCTAGCCCTAGGGAGATAGTTCAAGCATTGAAATAGAATTGAGATATTGATAGAGAATAGCTTTGAAGATGAACAGGATAATGTCCCTGAAGTGGAATATGACATCCCATTATGGGTGTATAGTTGCATACTTTAGGATTGTCTATTGGCAGTGTATCCTCGGAGTAGCTAAATGTGGGTAATTTCCCTGTATGTTGGCTTACAGATCATTTGTGGGTGGAATTGTGGAAAATGAAGAAACTTCTAAAACAGTTGCTTCATTGTAGTTATGAGGTGTTGTATTGAAGGAAGGCCCTGTGAACTTCCTGCAAGTGGTATCTCCAGCAGCACACAAAGCACATTTTGTCAACTTCCTGTTGGTTTTTTCTCTGTTTGATTTTCTTGCTGCTGTTGTCACTTTCATCTATTCTCTCTGCATAATTCATCTTTTTTTTTTTTTTTTTTTTCCTGTGCCAGAGGTAGAGCAGTGGCACTCAGGATTAAAATGATGTAATTCTGCTTTGTTTTGCTTTGCTTTATATTCAGATGTATTTTTTAATTCCTTTAAGTTCCAAAGTTACATTTATTTATTTATTTTTGTCCTATACTGAAGGAAAATCAAAATCATCCTTCCTAGGAGGGATTTTTATACATATAGATATTGTCAGTTTACCCAATAAGACAATACAGGAAGAATCTTATTTAACAGGCTCAATGGTACTAGCCTTCTTAACTTACTAAATTACTTTACAGAATGGGGAATAGCTGTATGTTTTAAAATTTGTTCATATAAAATAGATGAAAAAAAATAAAGTAGATGTTCTGTGTACTTTGTATTTGTAAACAATAACCATTTGGAGTAGGATGGAGATTGCTTTGTACAAAAGGCTTGTTTCCTGGTTCCAAAGCTTTGCTGTTGGAGATGGTAAATAAATATTGTACTGCTTTGCTGTGTTTATTTCTTCTGCTTTATCTGTATTGAATATAAAATTCTTGAGGAAAATTGTTGCTTTTCAAAATGTTTTTTGGGATGTGACTTGAGTTCCTGAGTTGGGCAGAAGAAACTTCTGGTAAACAGCACTTCTAGGGGTGCAAACTTCAGACCAAACTATGGACCAAAGCTTTAGGATGGGCAATTTAACTTTGTATGAAGTAATGCAATTTCAGGAATTCTGTTCAAGTGCGCGAGTCAGATGGATAATACAATTTGCAAAGTTAGTTTATGCCACTTTTGCAGTTAGTTGGTTGCTCCATTGAGCTTTTTAAAAATTGGGATCCCTTACGTAGAATATAAAGATGGAGAGAATAGGTATCCTCCAATTGGTGTTCCTCTGACTAATCAGTGCCAGCTGACACTCAAGATACCCTATATAATAAAAGGCTAATATGCAAATCTATCAAACAGCGAAACGAGTGGTCACCATGATGTGCACTGACCAGCAAGGGGCAGACACTCAATGCAGGAGCTGCCCCCTGGTGGTCAATGCACTCCCATGGGGGAGCGCTGTTCAGCCAGAAGCTGGGCTCACAGCGGGCAAGCTCAGCAGTGGTGGAGGGAGCTTCTCCCACCTCTGCAGCAGCGCTAAGGATGTCTGACTGACAGCTTAGGCCCACTTTCTGGTAAGCCATCAGTCGGACATCTCCCAAGGGTTCCTGGACTGCAAGAGGGCTCAGGCCGGGCTGAGGGACTCCCCAGAGTGCACAGTTTTCATGCACTGAGCCTCTAATAACAACATAAATAAACCTTTGCCTTGTTTTATCTATATTCCCTCTCCCTCTCTTCACCACCCTCCTTCCTCCTACAAGTTTCATCTTTTTTTATTCCTGACTTTTTTAGTAGCCAAAAAGTGCCTTGGTGAGTTAGGGAACTGGGTTGTTACATCACTTCTCTGGATAATCACTATTTTTACAAAGTGTTTTCTCGTAGAGAATATCACCTAGTATGGTACATAGAATAGAATTATTCTATTTCACAGAGTGGTCCAGTGACTGTATTCATATTTTTCATTAAAAAATACTTAATTTTTTTTAATCATTTTTGTTAGTTACTTAAGAACTAAAGTATTTTTTGAGATAAGTAATCTTAAAATATAAATCATTTGCCTATCATAAAAAAGCCACAAAATTATCTACTGCGCCATAGCTGGTTTGGCTCAGTAGATAGAGCATTGGCCTGTGGACTAAAGGGTCCGGGTTCGATTCGGGTCAAGGGCACATGTCTGGGTTGTGGGCTCAGTCCTCAGTAGGGGATGTGCAGGCGGAAGCTAACCAATGATTCACTCTCATCATTGATGTTTGTATCTCCCTTTCCCTTCCTCTCTGAAATCAATAAAAATGTATTAAAAAATGATCCACTGCCACAAGCTGTTATAAAATAATAATTTCTCCTGTATAAGACCCACTTTTCTACTGATTTTTTTAGAGATTGCTTTACAAAAGCAGAATTGCTACTTTAAAATAGAAGAAAAAAATCCTCTATTTGATTTGATCTTGGGTAAATATTTCTAGAAAACCGATTTAGCTAGTTATGGCAATAACAAATGACTTAGAGACTCAATTTTTGGGTGAGTTGATGAGTGGAAAGTAAAGTGAAAGATCTGCCTGTATTTAATATTTGAGAAAGTTTGGATGCAGAAATTCTTACCAAAATATTATCAAACTAAATTCTACAGTAGATTGAAAGGATCATACAACAATCAAATTAATTTATTTTGGGGATGTAAGGATAGGTCAACATTTGCAAATCAATCCACCTGAACATCACAGTGACAAAATGAAGGATAAAATCATATACAGAAAATAGTTTTTGACAAAATTCAACATAAATGTATTGTAAAAACCCTAAACGAAGTGGGTATAGAGAGAATGTACCTCAGCATAGAAAGCTAATTTCCTCTGAGATTAGGAACAAGACAAGGATGCCACTTTTATTCAACACTAGAGGCCTGATGCATGAGATTCATGAAAAGGGCTCAGCCCTCGCAGCCCCAGCTTCATCGGGAAGGTCGTCTGGACAATCATCCTGCTGTTCAGTCTAATTAGCATATTAGCTCTTTATTATATATGATAGTGTTGGAAGTCTTAGCCAAGGCAATTAGACCAGCAAAGAAAAGGCATCCAACTGGAGATAGGAAAGGAAGAAGTAAAACTCACAATTTGCAGATGATATAATACTATAGAGATGGTCCCTGATTTAAGATGATTTGACTTATATACCTTTAGGATGGTGTGAAAGTGATACACATTCAGTAAAAACTGGCTGGGCCAAGCTATGTTCTGTAGGTTAAGTGTATTAAGTGCATCTTATCCACTTAAGATGAGTTGATTGGGACATAACCCCATTATAAGTCAGTGAACTTCTATATATTGAAAATGCTAGAGAGTCCAGCAAAAAAAAAACAGGACTAATAAATGAACATTAAGGTTGCAGTATAAAAAGTTAATATGCAGAACTATCAGAAGAAGAAATTAAGAAAATTCTATTTATAATTGCATCAAAAAGAATAAAATACCGAGGTATATATTTAACCAGAGAGATGAAAGATCTCTACACTGAAAAGTATAAGACATCGGTGAAAGAGATTAAAGAAGGCACAAATAAATGAACAGATAATTTCGTGCACATGTATGGGAAGAATTAATATTAAAATGTCCATAGTATTCAGTGCATACACACATTCAATGCAATTTTTATCAAAATTCAAACAGCATTTTTCACATAACTAGAACAAATCTAAAATTTGTATGGAACCACAAAATACCTCGAATAGCCAAAGCAATCTTGAAAAAGAACAATGTTAGAGATAGCACACTTTCTGATTTCAAACTGTATTACAAAGCTATAATAATAAAAACAGTATGGTTTTGGCATAAAAACAGATACATAGATCAATGGAACCAAATAGCCCAGAAATAAATCCACACATATATGGTCAATTTATGACTAAAAACAATTTCTTCAATAAGTGGTAGTAGGAAAACTGGACAGCAACATGCAAAAGAAATGAAACTAGACCACTATCTTACACCATGCACAAAAATTAACTCAAAAATGTTTGATTACAGACTTGAATGTAAGACACCATAAAACTACTATAAGGAAACAGGTCCCTTGATATCAGTCTTGGCATTTACTTTCTGATCTGACTCCAAAAGCAAAAATAAACAAGTGGGACTATATTAAACTAAATTGTTGCACAGCAAAGGAAACCATCAAAATGAAAAAGCAGTTTACTGAGTTGCAGAGGATATTTGCAAATTATATATTCAATAAGGGGTTAATATCCAAAATGTATAAATAACTAGCAAAACCACCAATTCAATTAAAAATGGACAAAGGATATGAACACTTTTCAAAGAAGGCTTACAGATGAACAACAGCCACACTAAAAAATGTTCAACATCACTAATTATCAGGGAAATGCAAATCACAACCACAATGAGCTATTGCCTCACTTCTGTTAGAATGATTATCAAAATGACAAGAAATAAGTGTTAAAGAAGATGTATGTACAGGAAGGGGAACACTCGTACACTGTGGGAATGTAAATCGATGCAACTACTATGGAAAACAATATGGAGATTTCTCAAAAAATTAAAAATAGCACTACCATATGACCTAGCTATTCTACTTAAAGAAAGGTAGATGCACTCATATGTTCACTGTTGCATTGTTTATAGTAGCCAAGGTATAGAAACAACTTGAGTGTCTATTGATGGATGAGTTGATAAAGAAAATGTGATACGTACACACACACAATGAAATAAAACTCAGTGAAGTAAGTTAGACAAATACTGTCTGATTAGTATGTGCAATCTTAAAAAAATGAAAATAAAACTTAAAGATATAGAGAACAGGTTGGTGGTTATCAGAGGGTAATGGGTTGGGGGTTAGAGGATGGATAAAATGAGTGAAGGGGCTTCAATTGTATGGTGATATTTGGTAAGACTTATTTTGGTGATTATTTTGTAGTGTATACAGAAATCGAATTATGCCATATACTAGCTACCCTATTTCCCTGAAAATAAGACAGTGTCATATTAATTTTTGCACCCAAAGATGCACTAGGTCTTATTTTCAGGGGATGTCTTATTTTTCCATGAAGAAGAATAAGGTACACATTTATTGTTAAAAGAAAATAAGGGAAATTTATTACCTGTATATGGTACGGTAGTACGGTAGTTGTCAACACAAACCAGACAAACTGTGAATCCTATAGTATCAAGAATTTACTCATTTATTCAATGACAATCCTGCCATCATCTTCTGGAACATCATCATAACAATCCAATTCCTGAATTTCCTGGTGAATTTCTTGTGACTCCATTTCTTTCAGAATCAGTGGACCAAATCTCTCATATTTAGCCTGGGGGGGCTTTATTTTCGGGGGGATGCCTTATATTTCACTCAGAAGGAAACCTGTAAGTAGGTCTTATTTTCGGGGAAACACGATAATATAGTGTTATATACCAATTTTACCTCAAAAATTAGTATAAAAATAAGAAAAATATTTGAGAAAATTATTCAAGAGACCTTCTTTGAAAAGTTTTATAAAACAGTTTATAGCCAGTTTTTTCAGCATTCAATATCAGTTTATAATACCAAAGTGGGGGGTTAGCAAGCATGTGGTACTTCGCTTTCTATTCTATAATACATTTCAGGATTGAGAGTGAATATTTCATGAAATAAGCATTTGTAGATAAATATTAAAAGACCACTCATAAAATCATTTCAGTATGCATTCATCAAGACTAGACAAATGGACAGAAATTCAGGTTCTAATAAAATGTCTTTGTGACGTAGCTTCCTTTTGAATAAATCTATTAAACTTTGAGAAATTACATTTGTGATTGGAAAAGCTAATGATTTTGCTTTCTATATTTAAAATCCAAACCAGAAAAGCAGTAGATCAGGTCTAAGTTGAATAAAAAAAAATATATATATATTTTATTGATTTTTTTTTTTTTTTTTTACAGAGAAGAAGGGAGAGGGATAGAGAGTTAGAAACATCAATCAGCTGCCTTCTGCACACTCCTTACTGGAGCATGTGCCCGCAAGCAAGGTACATGCTCTGGACCGGAATCGAACCTGGGACCCTTGAGTCCACAGGCCAACACTCTATCCACTGAGGCAAACTGATTAGAACTAAGTTGAATAATATTTTTAAGTTTTAACTTTTAATTTGACTGTATTTACTTTTTAATATTTTAAATACATTTTAAAATACAAATCCATACATGTGCTTTGGATTTTTTAAAAGCATGTATGTAATTTGCCGAAACCGGTTTGGCTCAGTGGTAGAGCATCGGTCTGCGGACTGAAAGGTCCCAGGTTCAATTCCGGTTAGGGGCATGTACATTAGTTGCGGGCACATCCCCGGTAGGGAGTGTGCAAGAGGCAGCTGGTCAATGTTTCTCTCTCATCGACGTTTCTAGATCTCTATCTCTCTCCCTTCCTCTCTGTAAAAAATCAATAAAATATATTTTTTTAAAATAATAAAAATAAAAGCATATATGTAATTAAAGAAAAATATACATTTACAAATGTGTTTTAATTAGCAAAATGCTTTTTGCTTTAAAATAGTAATGGTGTTTGACATCAGAATTGTGTAAAAATATTTACCCAGAAGCCATTAAGCCTGTTGAACTGAAAATGACTTGCCCTAATTCTTGCTTGATATCTATTTCTGTTATGTTTGTAAAATAATATCACCTAATTATTGCATTACTAGAGACAAAAATCTAGAGAAAAAAATACAATCTACTAATAGATTATGATCCTTATAAATACAAAATTTTCACCTGTCTTTATGAAGGGTATATGTTAAATGTAGTTTTATAAGGCATAAATTAGTGATTTAAACCAAATCCATTACATTTTCAAACAAGAGATTGAGATTCTCAACAGTTTTTGTCCTTATATAGTCTTGTTCATTAATAAGTGAAAATTTATTAATTTTTATTAATTTACATATGCTAATTGTAGAAATATTAGAAAATAGAATTAAAAAAAGAGAAAACTCTCCAGACAAAAATAACTATTAACGTTTTTATTTATACTTGCTAGATTTTACTATATATTTTAAGGAATCATTTTTACTTTTTTTTTTAAATAGGTTTTTATTGATTTCAGAGAGAGGAAGGGAAGGTGATAGAAACATTAATGATGAGAGAAAATCATTGATCAGCTGCCTTCTGCACGTCCTCGATTGGGGATCGAGCTGGAAACCAATCCATGTGCCCTGACTAGAGGTCGAATCATAGCCTCCTGGTTAGAGAGTTTACACTCAGCCACTGAGCCACAATAGCTGAACTCTAATAGAAAGGAAAAAAAAAATTAAGATTTTATTTGTTTATTAAAAAAAAATTAGGTTCACAGCAAAATTTAGACATGCATAGCTTCCCCTATTATCAACATCCCCCAATGCAGTGGTACATTTGTTATAATTGGCGAACCTACATTGACCCATCATCACCCAAAGTCATTAGAGTTCACTCTTGTTGTAAATCTGTGGCTTTGGACAAATGTATAATGATAGGTATCCACCTTTATAGTATTACACAGAATACTTTTACTGCCCTAAAATTTCTTTGTACTTAGCTAATTTACTCCTCTCTCCCTTCCCACAAAGCCCCTGGCAACTATAGATCTTTTTTACTGTCACTATAGTTTTGCCTTGTCCAGAATTCCATATAGTTACAATCATGGCTTTTTAGATTGGCTTGTTTCCTTTAGTGATATGTGTTTCTGTTTCCTTCATGTCTTTTCATGCCTTGATAGCTTGTTTCTTTTCAGCAAGAATAATATTTCATCACCTGGATATAACACAATTTATTCATTCACCTACTAAAGGATATCTTGGTTGTGTTCAAGTTTTGGCAATTATTCATAAAGCTGCTAATTATACTACGGTAGTACCAAGTTACTTCACCCCTAACTATTGCTTATTTTATTTGCACCTTTTTCTTAGGAAGATCATATCATCTGTGAACGGAGGGATTTATTTCTTCCTTGATTAGTGGTTTAGTATCTGACATTGACTTGGGAAAATTCTCAGTTATTATTGTTTCACATGTATTCTATCCCTTTCTTCTACCATTATTCCCATTATGCATATATTATATCTTTTGGAATAGTTTTTGGATATTCTATTTCGTTTTTTAGTCTTTTTTCTCTTTGTTTTTCAGTTTTGCAAGTTTCTGTTGACATATCCTTAAGTGCAGAGTGTGCAGTAGAAGTCTATCAAAGTATTCTTCATTTCAATTAGAGTACTTCTTAAAATTTCTCCAGATTTCTCTTTTCTTCTTTCTTAGGATTTCCATATCACTTACATTACACATCTGTTCTTGCATGTTGCCAGTTTTCCATTAGAGCCCTTAGCATATTAATCAAAGTTATTTTAAATTCCTGATTTGATTATTCCAGCATCCCTGCCATGTCTGCCATTCTGTGCTTGCTCTGACTCTTAAGAATTTTTTGCCTTTTAATTTTTTCTCAAATGGTGGACATGATGTACTAAGTAAAAGAAACTGGTAATTAAGCCTTTAGTAATGTAGTGGTAAGGTATGGGAGAAGTAGTGGCATTCTTTAATCCTGTGATTAGGACTTTGTCTTGGTGAGCCTGTGTCCTGGGACTGAACTTCAGCAGTGCTTCTGTGTCCCTCCCCTCAGTGGGGCAAGCTAGTTAGAGGGGCCTGGATTTGGTTTTTCCTTTCTCCTATTTGGAAAGCTGAAGGGAGTTGAGGTTGGGTATTTCCTGATAAAACTAACAGGTTAGACTCTGGTAAAAGTTTCTCTTTAGCACAGACCTTGTTAAGAAGAGAATGATCAGGCATATTCCTCCCAGCTATTGGAAGCATGAGGGAATTTTTGTCCAGTCTTCACTGTGAGAACCCGGTAGAACTCCTGGAGGTAAATTCACAAAAGTGTGAGGGTTCCCCATGACTGGATCCCCTGTGATTCTTTGTATCTATCCCCTCCAAGCCCCCTTCCCCCCTCAGTACTGTCACCTCACTTTGATGGATCTAAGAGATGTTGACTTGATCAGTTTGTTCAGCTTTTTGCTCATTGTTAGGATGGAATGGCAACTTCTAAGCTCCTTACATGTTGGACTAGGAACTGGAAGTTAGATCTACTTTTTTAAATCAATAGTTTCTCTTAAGTAAATACTGTCCTGGCATTGCTGAAAAACTAGAGCTAAGAATCTTTGTACTTTTTGACTGTAAATTAATGGCTTGATGGCGTTATCTTATACGCTCAGCACAAAGCGATGCCAAACTTTTCAATATCCAGATGATTATAAAGTAAATAAAGATGATAAATGTCCTACCAGCTAGTTTATTTAACTTTGAAAATTCAGGTGCTGGTGGATGATTGGCTGACCTACAAAATAACACATGAAATATAAAATATACAAGACAGTTTCTTAGAAATTTGATAGTGGTAAAGGTAAGTAGTTCTTCAGTGGAACAACTCTTATAATCGAATATATGTTATCCCAAAGCTAAATTGGTTAAAAGGAATGAAAATTGTTTTTTAATTATAGGGTAATGTTAAGCATAAGGACCATATTGACCATCAGAAGGATAAAGTTGCCTTAACTCTGGCTCGTCTAGCCCGCCATGTTGAAGTGGAGAAACAGCAGAAAGAAGAGAAGAATAGAGCATTCAAGGTATGTGGCTATTTTAATTGGTGTTTTACAAAATTATAGAATTGTTTATAATAAATTTGTAAAGAGAAATTTGTAATAAATGAATAATTGAATCCATGTTCAGCATGGGTTCTAGACATCAATTTAGTAGAAATTCATAATAGCTATTTACATCTCTGTTTTTAGTTTGATGGATTCTGATCATATATGTATATAGGGGGGAAAGGCTTACTTTAGTGGATTTTATTTTGGGGAATTAAAAATCATTTGATTACTTAAAGCAAATGAGCAATTAAAGGGTTTCTAGTTTTTCACAAGAGTGAAAATTGTTTACCAGGTTTGTATGTATAAACTGTTGAAAGGTTATTTTCTACTAAAAAGAGCCAGTCCACTTTCTCAGATTTCAGCCTGTCCTTTCAGATTAAATCAATTACTAAAAGAAAGAAATTTGAATCAGGGTTGTAGAAGAGCTGCTATGTGGAAAATGAAGCCTAATTTAGAATCTCGTGGGATATATTTTCCTTGACTTGCTTTAGAAAGATCCAAATGAAATTATTTATAAAACTCCCTCAATATTGATAAATGTCTATTAGGAATAGAATGTTGATGTGTTGGGTAAAAAAATAAGCTTCACAGTAGGATTTTAAAAATGGAAATCGAAATCAGGGCTCTTCCAACATCTATTTGGATTTTAGCAAGTCACTTCCCTTTTATTGACTTAGGGCTTCAATCTGTAAAGGGATAGAGTTGGAGATGATCTCCCTGGTTGGGATAAGTTCTATGATTTTATAATCTTAACATCTGTTTTTATTCTTTCATTACTTATTGGTTATTATAATGGAATGTATATATTTCTATAGCTTGTGTTTTAGTATATCCTAATTTGATATAGAATAATCTTTAAGTTTAGAACTAGGTTTATTTGGAGATATTAACTTTATTATGTAATACCAATTAAATTCGAGCATAGTCTTCTAATTGTATATTTAAAATACTTAAGGGATAGTGATATTTAAAAAATAGAATTATTTCTTTTCTGGCAGAAACATGATTCAACTTTAAGGAAGATTCTTTCCCAAAACTACAATATGTTAAATGTGTTGCGTATGAGTCCTGGGGAAAAATCTCTTTGAGAGAGAAATTATTTGCAAGCTGTCCTCCCATTCTGCAGATTTCCTGAGTGATGCTAGCTTCTTTTCCTAGGCAATGTTAATAGACACATCCTATATAATAAAAGGGTAATATGCAAATTGTCTCCTCTACTGGGAGTTCAACTGGAGTTTGACCAGGGAGCAGGGCTGGCCCTCCAACTGTCTGGGGCCCCTCCTCCCAGCTGGCCTGGCCAAATCTGCCCAATTGGGGCAGACTGTCCGGAGTCCACTCCTGCATGATCCTGTATCTGGCCTCTAATAGATAATAAAACTTTCAGATGAGTTCAGAATCTTATAGTCACTATGACAACCAATGGTTTCCTCAAGGAAAGTTTTAACCTCCATCTATGTAAATGTTCATTTGTTATATTAAAGGCTTTACCTTAGCAATGAAGAAAGTTTTTTGAAATTTTTGTTTAACCAACTGTAAAGAATAAATTTATGTTTTCTAAGAGAAGCTGATCATTACAGATGTTTTAGCTTGTTGTTTGCTATCCATATATGATTTTCTTTTGTGGTTGTTCCTATTTGGTTCTCTTTATGGATAAGTTGTTTTTTTAAACTAGATGACTGAAAACAAAAACAAACTACCCAGAAAGGAAGATAATGAAACTGAAATAAAAATAATTCTTGCCCAGCTGGGTGTGGCTCGTGGTTGAGCATCAACCCAGGAACCAGGTGTTCACTGGTTCAATTCCCTGTCAAGGCACATGCCTGGGTTGCAGACTCAGTCCCCAGTCGGGGGTGTGCAGGAGGCAGCCAATCGATGATCCTCTCTCATTATTGATGTTTCCATCTCTCTCTTTCTCTCCCTTCCTCTCTGAAATCAATTAAAAAAATTTTTTTAAATTCTTGAGAAAATCTAGTGGTTGATAAATAACTCAGACTAAAAATAGATAATATTTGTGAATGGTGTTTCACTATTAAAGTGGATTGTCCGTCTTCGTGATATTAAAGGAAAGAAAAAGAAAATTCATTAAAATCTTTGTTGGATAAATCACTTTCAGAAATAATGTGCTGTGCTGACTAGATAACCAGCCACCAGCTTAGCTTATTGGTATTTCAGGAGTTAAGATGACATGCAAGAGTGATGTAACCCTAAAGTTTGTGGAAGTAACTTTGTGATATAGAAAAAAAGGGTGGTACATTTGGAGGTGATTTCAGCCAGCAATTTTTTTTTAGCATTTACTTAGGCCACAGAGTTAAAATTCTGTTGTGAAAAATGGCAAAAAAAAAAATTTTTTTTTAAACTATAAAATAAATTATTGGCATTGTTTAAAATAAGTAGGTTACTAGCTGGCATGCAGTAATATTTAACACCAACATGGTAATTTAATTTAAGAGTTTTTATTGTGATAGATTTTTGTAAGGAATGTCAATATATCATGTTTAATTTTGTAAATAAGAAAAAAAATCTTTATAGCCCCCTGGAAGTTTGCCAAATTGCTTTTTTTGGATAGACTATCTTGGTTTCCCATAGTGTGTTATTCAGACCACTTTGAAAAAAAAAAAAAAGTGATTTGCTAAATTGGGATACTGCATAATCTGTGGATGAAAAATCACAGGCACATTATAGAACCTTAAGGCTTTGGAAGTCCTGCAGTAAAGGATCCTTTTAAACTTGATATTAAAACCAATGTTTTTATACTTACTTAGATGATACAGAGGATTTTTAAATATATATAACACATATTAACATCTTTGAGAATATGACTTCTATGGCTGTATTTGAATAATATTGTAAGATTTTTTTTCAGATGAAAATTTTGAATCTCCCTGTCCTTCTACTTACTCTTTCTGATAGAAGATCCTGTTATTGCTAACTAGGCCATTCATTATTCTGACCTATGTCTTGAAAATCTAATGTTCATGAATTTGTCATTTCTTGTTAAGAATATAAGCTTTTTGAGACACAGTACTGTTTAAGTGTGTAGATCGTACAATCTGATTACAAGAGTTTAAATCCTGGAATTGTTATTTATCCTTGGGCAATTTATTTGACCTTGGTTTACTTCAGTTTCCCATTATAAAATGGAACAATAGCCCTGGCTGGTTCAGTGGATAGAGTGTTGGCCTGTGGACTGAAGGGTCCCAGGTTCAATTCTGGACAAGTTGCTGGTTCTGTCCCCAGTGGGGGGTGTGCAGGAGGCAGCCAGTTAATGATTCTCTCTCATCATTGATGTTTCTCATCTCTCTCCCCTCTCCCTTTTTCTCAAAAATCAATAAAAAATATATTAAAAAATCAAATCAAATGGGAACAATATACCTATTACGGAGTTATTGTGAGGATTAAATCTAAAATGCTTTTACAACAGTTCCTCAAATGGTAGGTGATTAATAAGTGTTGTTAGATACAGCATGATTAGAAAATATGCAAGTAGATTTATAGGTAATATAAGTAGAAAGATTTAGAGACTCTTAATAGTCTGAAGTATATAATTTAGTGGTTTACACTGGCCTGCAGTCTGTTTTGTAAATAATTTTTTATTGGAAAATAGCCATGCCCATTTGTTTACATATAATCTATGGCTGCTTTCATGCTACAATAGAGAATGTATGGGCTACAAAGCCTAAAATATTTGCTATCTGTCCCTTTATGGGAAAAGTTTGCCTACCCTTGATCTAGATGGCAATAAATGCTTTATATTGGCACATATTAAGTGTGTGCTTAATATGTAAGTAGTACTATTCACTGAACAAATATTTAATAGGCTTCTCTTCACTCCATACTCTACATAGATAGAGTGTCAGCCTGCGGACTGAAGGGTCCCAGGTTCGATTCCGGTCAAGGGCATGTACCTTGGTTGTGGGCACATCCCCAGTGTGGGGTGTGCAGGAGGCAGCTGATCGATGTTTCTGGCTTTCTATCTCTCTCCCTTCCTCTCTGTAAAAAATTAATAAAATATATATTTTTTAAAAAGTAGCTTTACAGTTGTGAATACGAGAAACAGTTTGTATTTTTATTAATTATTATATTATTTTCTATATGAGTAACTATAAACCTATTTTGCCCCACCAGTATAAGAAAAATCAGAGAAAAAAAGTACAAAAGTTTAAAAATGCAACTAATAGTTCTTATCTCCATTCCGAGATCTAGCCTTTGAATTTAATATATTTTCAGTCTTTCCCCCCTCAGCAGATAAAGTTATACGTATCTTGAAATTAATCTTTGTTTATATTGGGCCTTATTTGTTTTATACTACTTGGTGCCTTGTTTGATACTAAAAGTATGTTTCTAGGGACCGGTTTGGCTCAGTGGATAGAGTGTAGGTCTGCGGACTGAAAGGTCCCGGGTCCGATTCCGGTCAAGGGCATGTACCTTGGTTGCGGGCACATCCCCAGTAGGGGGTGTGCAAGAGGCAGCTGATCGATGATTCTCTCTCATCAATGTTTCTAACTCTCTATCCTTCTCTCTTTCTCTCTGTGAAAAATCAATAAAATATATTAAAAATAAATAAATAAATAAAAGTATGTTTCTACTTCACTTAAAAAGTGGTTAGTCTTTCTATTGACTTGAATGAAATGTACTTACCTTAATTTACTTAACCAGTGCCCTATTTTGGAGATGTAGGTTGTAGTGAACTTTGTGTAGATGTAGATAACATTAAATCAACGTGTTAGAGCGTAAACCTTTGTTTTGGGACCTAGTTGTGAAGTTCCAAGGATAAAGAGTAATCATAATCAGTACTTACTAGTCATTGATATGTCAAAATCTTTTCTCAAGGAAACCAGATTAGTAATCATAGTTGGTTGATTTTTTTTTTTTCTTAATATCCTTAGGAAAAAATTGATTTTCAGCATGCTCATGGCTTGCAAGAATTGGAATTTATTCGAGGACATTCTGATACAGAAGCAGCAAGACTCTGTGTGGACCAGTGGCTAAAAATGCCAGGTATTCTTTAGAGATGAGTGGAACATGAAGGTTATCTAGCTTCCCTACAGTTTTAAGATATTATGTTCATTTATTTGGTTGCTAATGAATATATAAAGTATTGTCATTTAATTTTAGTGAATCTTAACGGCCTACTTTACCAGTTACCCTCCTACTTTGGCAAAAGTATATTTTGAGTGTAAGTAGTATAAGTCATCCTTGAGCTTATTAGATATTGCTCATTTAATCATTTATAATTTCATAGTTATTACATGAAATAGTACATGTGTATATGGGAGCTTGTGTAACAGGTTACTTGAGGTCAGGAAAAGCTTCTCTGAGGAAATGGTATTTAAGCTGAGATTTAAAGGATGAGTGTGTACTTATTTGTCAGTGCAGCCTATGTAAATATTCTGTAAGTGTCCACGTGGGAGTCTCATCTAAAGTATTGGGTAGCCTCTTCTTCACTAACTCTTTGCAGACCTGACATTCCTGGAATCTCACTATAAAACATTTTCCCTTACTAGATAATTCGTGGAATTTTATAAGCTAATAGGACTTTGCCACCATGGCAACTTTTCTAGTATGTCTGGTAGACATATTAGACATAAAGGCTTGGGATATCCACAGAAACCTTAATTGTGGATTTAATTCAGCAGGAGTTTTAATTGCAAAAAGTCATTAAAATATCTAATATCTATTTAGAAATGCATGCAGTGCTCAACTTTGAACCTGAATATCTTGTTCTAAAATTAGTTTTTAGAGGGCTTTCTAAAAATAGTCAAACTACCACTTATAAAATAATTAAGAGTAATTTGTAGATATTTTGACACTTGGCCACTCCCTGAAACTATATTTCCTTATTGCCACCTAATCTGTTTGATCTTGGCAAATTCCAATTTCATCCTATCCTCATTTTTAAATACCTTTTCCTCTTTTTTTTCTTCTTACTTGCCTGTGGGATTAGCCCCACAGGAAATACTCAACACTAGAGGTTGCTAGGTTTATTTATTCTACATAAGTTTGGTTTCTTAGCGTTCTTTGTTCCCACAGTGCTTTATTCATTTCTCATATAGTTTTTACCCTGTGCTCTGAGGGAATGGAGACCAATGCATTTAATCGTATTTTGTGTCAGTGCCTAAAAAGAATGCTCAATAAATATTAGTTGAATGTTATACCAAAGGAGGCTACATAAATGTTTGCACATGAACACAGAAAACAAGCCTAGAACTTAGGTTCCAAATGCAACTTCATTCATTTCCATAAAAGAATTGCTTGGTATTCCAGATCTATTTTAGCAAAAGAGACTTAGAAATTATAGTAACTGGTTTTGCTTTTTGAAGTGTTCTTTTAAGGTTATGTTTATTTTAAAAATATTTTTTTGAGCCTGACTGGCATGGCTCAGTGGTTGAGCATCAACCTATGAACCAGAAGGTCATAGTTCGATTCCCGGTCAGGGCCTATGCCTGTGTAGCAGGCTTGATCCCCAGTGAGGGGTGTGAAGGAGGCAGCTGATCAGTGATTCTCTCTCATTATTGATGTCTCTATTTCTCCCTCTCCCTCTTCCTCTCTGAAATCAATAAAATATATATATATATACATATATATATTTTAAATCTTTTTTGATAAGCATTCATTTCTCAGTAGTTGTTAATGATTAGCTCTTTGGTTTCACCTTAACTGCATCAGAATCACCTGGGAGCTTTTAAACACATGCCTGGGCCTCACCCCAGGGATAGAGCATCTGTAGTTTTGAGAGGATTCCTAGATGATTTTGATATGCTTCATCACATCTAAGATCTCTTCTAAAAATCATTTATCTCATATGAATCTAACACTTTCAAGTCCTGTCTAGAATGGTTTGGGGCCAGTAATATGCCCCTTTAGGCCCAACCCAGATTGTCAGAATATTTTAATTCATTGTAAATTGAATGCATGAGCATCTGTTTGTTTATTTACCTGAGCAGGCCAAGTGGGAACAAATGAGTCAGTTAGCTGTGTGTTTTTATATATTTTTAGGTCACATCTGGTTCATTGGTGGCTGATAAGCTTGAACCTTGAGTTTAGGTCTTTGATTATGCTCTTTTCATGTGATTGTTTCATCTTTTTTGCTTGGTCCTGGCAACACTGTAAAACTGAAATTTGGGAACTATTGCTAGAATAGCTGCTTTAGTGTTGGGCTGTATTTGGTATGGGTATTTATCTTTCCCAGATGGGCTTGAGAGAATGTTGGGATCTTTGAAGAGTGTATAGCTGAGGAAAACAGAGATGAGAATTGTATCCTTTAATTTTAAAAAAGTGAGATTCTACTTCTCAGTAACATTAAGGGACTCATTCAACCTATTCCAAAGTACCCAACTATTATAATTCAGTTTATTAGAAGTAATTTAAGTACTTTATAATTACTCTAACTTTAGAAATCTATCTTTTATAGACCTTTACAGTTAGGCCTGTTTGCATACATTTCAATACTTAATAACTTAAAAACTGCACTCTATATTATTTAAGGAAAAGAGCTGTTTAAATTTCTTTGTACTTTGCCTTTCCATGGGTAAAGTTTATTTTCTTTCAGTTGATTGTTTTCTCTATTAGCCAGAGCCTCTGTTTGGCCAAATAAAACAAAGGTCATAATGTGGATGGACAATAAATAAAAATTGTCCTAATTCTGACTGCATTAAAAATTTAAAGATAAAAAGGTATATTGTCATTTTCTGCCTCTTTAAGATTAAAATATGATTAATGCTGTGCTGTTGTTTGTTGGCTGAACACATAAGTGTTTTGTCAGCTTTTAGTAGTGGTTTCCCCTCCCCCCCCAAAAGGACTAAAAGAGCTGAAAGGCAGTTGAAACCTTAGGCGTATATAACTATTTGGAGATCTTAAAACTAGATGATGTTAAAGGAATAAAACTAGTTAAATGCTTAAGGGCTTTGTAGAAACTGTCATAAATACCCACCCTGGCTGGTGTGGCTCAGTTGGTTGGAGTGTTGACCCATATACCAAATGGTTGCAGGTTTGATTCCCAGTCAAAGCACATACCCAACCAGGTTTTGGGTTCCATCCCCCATCAAATGCATGCAGAAGGCAGCCAACTGATGCTTTTCTCTCACACATCATTTCTCCTCTTTCTTTCTCTTTTTGTCTCTTTTCCCCCCTTCCTCTCTCTCAAATCGATTTTTAAAATAGTATTTAAAAAATACCTAGTTTTCTGTTGTATGAAATATTTAAGACATCTAATTCAAAGAGTCTACAAGAAATAATAAAAGAGAAACAATAAACTATCTTCATATTATAATCCTCCTGGCAGTTTTACAATTCTTTATTTATACAACATAATTTCAAATTTTCCATTGTATATCATTTTTGGGAGTTTCATGGGAACAAAATTTGGCCAGAGATATTAGTCTCAAAGATTGTTTGATTATAAGACCAAGATTATAAAGAAAGAAAAAGAATGGATCAGAGTAAGAGGGAATTAAGAGAAGGTAATGATGGGCTAACTATTTTCTAATTGGCTTTGAAAGGAGAAAAAGGGAAAAGACAAAAAAGGATAAATTGGGCGGTGGGTCGGGGAACAAAGGAGCCGGGCGCTGCCGCCGCCGCCGCAGCCCTGGGGACCGGCCACCCACCTCCGGGCCCGGGGCCATGGCCGCCGACGGCACGGCCGAGGCGCTGCAGATCCAGTTCGGCCTCATCAACTGCGGCAACAAGTACCTGACGGCCGAGGCGTTCGGCTTCAAGGTGAACGCATCGGCCAGCAGCCTGAAGAAGCAGCAGATCTGGACGCTGGAGCAGCCGCTCGACGAGGCGGGCAGCGCGGCCGTGTGCCTGCGCAGCCACCTGGGCCGCCACCTGGCGGCAGACAAGGACGGCAACGTGAGCTGCGAGCGCGAGGCGCCGGGCGCTGGGCGCTGCAGTCCGAGGCGCACGAGGACCGCCTGTCGTGCCTCGCGCAGAGCGTGTCGCCGGCAGAGAAGTGGAGCGTGCACATGGCCATGCACCCGCGGGCCACGCTCTACAGCCTGGCGCACAAGCGCTACGCACACCTCCGCGCGCGGCCGGATCGCCGTGGACCGCAACGTTCCGTGGGGCGTCCACTCGCTCTCACGCTGGCCTTCCAGGACCAGCGCTATCGCCTGCAGACGGCCGACCCCCGCCTTCTGCTCCACGACGGCCGCCTGGTGGCGCGCCCCGAGCCCGCCACGGCCTCCACGCTCGAGTTCCGCTCGGGGAAGGTGGCCTTCCGCGACTGCGAGGGCCGCCACCTGGCGCCGTCGGGGCCCAGCGGCACGCTCAAGGCGGGCGAGGACGAGCTCTTGGCGCTGGAGCAGAGCTGCGCCCAGGTGGTGCTGCGGGCGGCCAACGAGCGGGACGTGTCCACGCGGCAGGACATGGACCTGTCGGCCAATCAGATCGAAGAGACTGACCAGGAGACCTTCCAGAAAGTGCGCCTTCCGCATGCACACGGCCAAGTACTGGCCGCTGGCGGCCCCCGGGGCCGTGCAGTCCACCGCCTCCGCCAAGAGTGCCAGCTGCTACTCTGACATCGAGGGGCGCGACCGGTGGATCACACTGCACGTGGCCAACGGCAAGTTCGTGACGGCCAAGGAGAACGGGCAGCTGGCCGCCTCCGTGGACACCGTAGGGGACACCGAGCTCTTCCTCATGAAGCTGATCAACCGGCCCATCATCGTGTTCCGCGGGGAGCACGGCTTCACCGGCTGCTGCAAGGTCACGGGCACCCTGGACGCCAGCCGCTCCAACTACGGCGTCTTCCAGCTCGAGTTCAACAACGGCGCCTACAACATCGAAGACTCCACAGGCAAGCACTGGACGCTGGGCAGCAACTCCTTGGTCACCAGTAGCAGCGACAGCCCCGTGGACTTCTTCTTTGAGTTCTACGACTACAACAAGGTGGCCATCAACGTGGGTGGCCGCTACCTGAAGGGGGACCACGCCGGCGTCCTGAAGGCCTGTGCGGAGACCATCGACCCCTCCACGCGGTGGAAGTACTAGGCCGCCCCCTGCATCCCTGTCCCCCGTCCCCCTCCCTGGCTAATTCCCCTCCAGGCGGCACCTTGCCTTTCCTACTGGAACCCGGAGAAAACGGCGTCCCCCCTGTGCCCTGCATGGCCTCTCCCGGGGGTGGGCGCTGTGGCCTGGCCCTTAGCGGGCCCGGGGACCCTCCGCCCTCTCTCTGCTGTGGGCGAGGCTGGCACCTCTTCTGACCTCAGACGACTCTGAGCCTTATTTCCCCAAAGTGGCTGAGGAGCATGGGGGCTCGAACCCTGGGTGTGGCGGGTGTTTAACTGGAATCTCCTGCCCCGCCCCCAGCCCAGGTTCCCCCCAACTTCCCAGCAGCCAGGCCCTTGGCCCAAGGTCTTCGGTGGCCCCTCGGGAGGAGCGCCTGCGGGACCAGGGCTGAAGCTGGTGCAGGGCTCTGTCCCCTCCGCACGGAGCAGGCCCGCCCTGCGCCCCTGTGCTCCGGGCCCCGCTCCTGTCTCTCCCTGGCTAACTGGAAGCAGAAAATGACCAAATCAGTATTTTGGTTTTTTTTAATGAAATGTCATTGTTGGAGGTGGCGCAGGCAAGCCTCGGGCAGCATCTCCGGGCCTCGGTGCCTTGCTCCCTGGTGGTCGGGCAGGGAGGGCTCCTCCCCAAACCCAGAACCTGCCCCCACGCCCAGGGGCGCTCACCAGCCCCGCCCCCTGCCCGCCCACAGAGCCTCCAGCCAGCGGATTGGTGCTCCTTGTCTGACTGGCTTCTGGGTCTCAGGTGGGACGAAGCCGGTGTCACCCTCCAGTGAGAAGACACCCAGCCTTGACCCTTGGCTCCCTGCCAGCCCCCGACCCCCCTGTCCGCCATGCATCTCACTCTAGGTGTCTTGGTCTTTTATTTTTTATAAGTGTTTTTTGTATAACTAAATGCCCATGATAGTAGCTTCAGACTGGAAAGAGCAAAATAAAATAACGCAAAACCAAAAAGAAGAAAAAAGAAAAAAAGGATAAATTGGAAGAAGAGAGATAACAAGTAAATCCCTGCTTTGTGTTCTAGAAATGTTATTACTGAAACCTGTGTAACTTGATGTCCAGGATGGAGCTTATTGACCAATAGCAGGATTCCTCAGAAAGTATCACTTATTCTCCTTTCCTCCTTATCTTCTCCACTTCTCTTGCCCTCTCAGTTACATTGTTCAAGATAATTTTTATAGAACCCAGATCCTCTGTAATATAGCTATACCTTATAATGTGTTTTAGATAGTTAAAAGAGAAAATAAGAGTTACAAGAAAAGATCTTTGCAAACATATAAATGAAAAGAAGGGAGGTAAAGGTTCTGTAGAGCAACTGATTTTCTAATGCATTTGATCTTTGATATTTTTTGGGTATTGAATTTAAGGAAACAAGATTTTTTTTTTTTTTTTCCTTTAAGAGAGGGCTAGTTGGAGATGTTAACTGCTTTTCTTTTCCCAAATAACTATTTACTTTTAGGTTATATCTTTTATAAGACAGCTTATAAATATTTCATTAATGATGCATGTGGTTGATTTTTCATTGTTTTGTCATAATTTTGATTACCAGTTTAAAGGACAAATATCTGAAATAGAGACTTAAGAATTTATATCCAATGATGCAGGACTCAAAGCAGGAACAATTAATTCTGGAACAAAAAGCTCATTCCGAAGAGGAGGCCAAATGCAGGTGTCTGGGAAAGCAATTTCATGTCCCATAATGCACTGTAACAAGGAATTTGATAATGGGCATCTTCTCTTAGGACATTTGAAAAGGTAAATGTGATATTCAGAATAGTGGACACTGAAGGTCAAGTGAGTTAAAAAGTGAAAATGATTTCATAAAATGAAAGCATGATGTGCCTCTGCCATTATAATTATAGCTTTATATTTCAAATTCAATTTGTTTTGTGTTGTTAAGATGTAATTATTTACAATTACATCCATTAGGTATCCTAGAAGGTGTGGTGAAGTTAGATTCATCTAGTGATATTTTATCTTTAAAGGCATTTGGCCTTTAAATATGTATTTGTTCCTAAAATTCTCATAAAATTTTGAATAGATTTTTTGCACTGCTGTGCAATTGGATCAGTGTTAGAGAAATCCAGCCCATAAATGCAAATTTCAAAAGACATAAAGTACTTAAGAGATATTTAGTCTACTAGTAGCTAATATGGCATTGCAAAAATAAATGCTAAAGGCAAATAAAATGTGGCCAAATTAATGATAAATATTTTGCTTATGAAACCCATCTTACTAACTTACTGCACTTTTGAATACTAGAGCATGAGAAAGTAAATATCAAGGAAGACAGTATTAGAGTCATTAAACATTCTTATCTTCACAATCCCCTTCTAATAGTTTAAAGATGTCTCACCCTACTTATGCCTTGCCTTACCAAGACAGATTTCTAGAAGGAGCTTCAGTGCTCTGCGAATAAATGGGTAGCATACTGTATCTGAACTACTTTAAAAAGTCTTCAAGGCAGTTTAAAATGACACAAATTTTCAATATGGTTAAATGAACATTAAAAGGATTAAAAGCCATTTTTAGGAATCGGGGGTATGTCAGAAATCTTGACTTGAGATTATTATTCCAGTGGTTCATTTAAATTATTTGTGAGTACTTTCATGAAATTTTAAGCTAACTGTAGGTCACTGTCTGAAAGGATTGCATGCCTTAATGGGAACCACTTGAAATTTTCTGAATATGAAGAACATAATTTAATATTTTAGTAGGAAAGTGTAAATTCTGAATATGTGTATGTGTGTTTATTTGCTTAACAAATGAACTAAATAGTGCTGTGCCTAGAATGTGGGCTTTTCTAATGTTACCTCTCTTTTGCCAAGTAGGTTTGATCACTCACCGTGTGATCCAACAATTACACTACATGGACCTTCCATCAATTCCTTTGTTTGTGTAGTATGTTATAAAAATTTTGTTACTCAACAACAATATAAGGAACACCTTTCTTCTAAGGTAAGAGCATGTCCTAAGTTAAGAGTAGACATTATTTTTCTTCTTGCTCTTAAGCTTGCAATCCCTAATGATACACATAAGGATCAAAATTCTGATTGTTTATGAAGAGCAAAATGATTTGGAACATTAAACTATTGTTGGCAGGCAAACTTGATAGGTGAAAACCAGCAGTCCTAAAGATTACCTACTTTTTATGGAGTTGCTTTATGAAATTAATGTACCTTGTTTAAGATGCTCTGTGAGTTAATCACATGATGAGAACTAGACCCTTCTTAAGTCCACTGCTTTTCACTGCATTTTGAACTGTTGGAGCTATGTAGTGTCTAACAATTCTTTTATTAATGTTAGTATTACGAAATAGATCTAGTACTTAAAAGGTTGTGCTATGTAACTCTTATTGATATAGCTCAAGGGACATATATAAATACTTGTAATATAGAACTCTGTAATAAGTATACCATGTTTGATATTAGATATAGCTCTCAACAAATATTCATTATTGCTTATTCTTTGGAGTGTGTCACGAAGACCTTTCCTTTAAACTAATCTGCAGTTGCCTATCTTGAATCACCCAGAAGAGGTCGCTAGAAGATCATATACCACTGATTTCTAGTTTGTAAGGCTCGCATTCTTCAGTGAGAGTGGAATTATTTATAGTTTGCATTACTTGTCTTGCTTCCTCCCCCTTTTCCTTTCATCTCTAATTTCTTCCATCTAGACTAGTGCTTATCAAACTTTAATGTGCACACAAATCACCTGGGAATCAAAATTTAATGCACATATGAATCACTTGTTACAAAATGAAAATTATGACTCAGTGGATCTGAGGTGGGGCCTCAGATTCAGGATTTCTAATAAGCTGCTAGATGATGCCAGTGCTGCTGGGTCACGCTTTGAGTACTAAGTCTAGTGTTTCTTGAACATTAAAGTCATCCAATGGGTCTGGTACCAGATAGCTTCCTGCCTTTCTCCCGTTTGGTGGTGGTAGTGGTAGTGGTGGTAGATGTACTGTAAGCTTCAGTGTGCCTCAAGGTCACTTGCAGATCAATAGGTACTACCATTCTGTTCCTAGGGCCATTCTGTCATTATTTTTTCCGTTTGCTAACCTATTCTTCCCAGCCCTAGGAAACCAGTAAAATTACTTTCTGCCTTTTTGGTTTTATCTTTTCTGGACATTTCATATACATGGAATAATAGAATATATACCCTTTTTGTGACAAGATTCTTTCACTTACCATAATGTTTTGAAGGCTTATCTGTGTTGTAGAAAATATTAGTACTTTATTCCTAATTTTTAAAAAAATATATATATATCTTTTTTATTTCAGAAAGAAAGGGAGAGGGAGAGAGAGATAGAAACATCAATGGCGAGAGAGAGAATCATTGATTGGCTGCCTCCCACATGCCCCCCACCGGGGATCGAGACCACAACCCGGGCATGTGCACTGGGACCCTTCAGTCCATTGTATGGATATATGCCACATTTTGTTTATCAATTCATCTCATTGATAAACACTTGGTTTGTTTTCACTTTGGCTATTGTGAATAATGCTACTCTTAACAAGCGTGCAAGTCTTTGTGTGGATATATGTATTCACTTCTCAGAGGTGAAATTAGGTCATGTGATAAGTATGTTTAATTTTTTGAAGAACTGCCAATTGTTATATAATCATTATACCATGTCATCTTCCCAATAGCAATGAATATAGTTCTAGTTTCTTCTTATTTTTACTAATTTTAGAGAGCAAGAGAAACATCAGTTTGTTTTTTCACTTATTTATGCACTCATTTGTTACTTCTTATATGTGCCCTGACCAGGGGTCAAACCCACAACTTTGGTATATCAGGACCATGTTCTAACTAACTGAGCTACCTGGCTAGGGTCTAATTTCTTTACTTATTATCTGTCTTTTAAAATGGCTATTTTAGTGGATATGAAGTAGTATTTTATTGTTGTCCTAATCTTTTATATATATACAAAATTTTATGATGTATGTTATTTTAATGTAACCAGAAATATAATAGTAAAAATAAATTTAGCACTTTAACTTACCAGACATTCTGTTTCCCTTTCCTTCCTCTAGTTTGTAGATGGTATTTGCAAATATGCTACATTTATATAACAGTTATATTACAGTAAAATTTTATGTAGAACCATTTTTGTTCTATTGAACAAACCACTTAAATGAGCATTATATTGAATACATTTATAACTCAGAATTGAACTAAAAATTTTTTTTTTTTAGTTTAGAGGTCTTCATTAGGGATCATTTGTATAAATTGATGGTTAATAAATGCTTGTAGTGCTCTTAACTTTTAGAACCTTCTAATGAAATACAAAATATCTTCCCAGTGTAATCTTTTGTGTGGCACTTGCCAAATTCAAATGAGATGGAGAATAGTGGAAAGAGCATAGATTTTGTTACCAAAAATTTAAAGCTGTATTTGAATGGTAGTTTTGTCTCTTCTATGGTAATTTTGTTGACTTAATCTAAATGTCAATTTTCTTATTTATAAATGAATAAATTAATATTTCATGGGATTATTATAAGAATTAAATGGGGAAGCACACTTTGAATCCTAATATGGTGCTCGCTTGACATGTACTTAATATAAATGTAAATTTACGGTTCCTCCTCTTGTTGCATCTCATAAGACTACACAAACTACTTTGATATTCCTAATGTAAATTTAAGGTAATAAATTTAATAAGACACAACTTTTAAGGCTGTTAGGGATAAAGGAGGCTTTTACTAAGTTTGGAAACTGAGATGCTAAAAAAGACATGCCTGTTTTACTATATCATAATTTTAAAGTGAGCATACACAGAATTCATTAGCAAATGTTTGAAAATATTTGCAAAATAGAGGACTGGACAAAGAGTTTTGATAATTAAGTTGACCAAAAGGAGAGAAAACAAAACCATGAAATATAAAGATAAAGAATATAAATAAGAATTCTACAGAATGTGGAATATCCACAGAATTGTATGAATAAATGCTCAAACTCCCTAGTAGATTGGAAATACAATTAAAGTAACAATGAGTATCACCTCTGTCAGATTGCAAAAGTAATATCTATTGCTGCCAGGCTAGGAGATACATGAATTGGTAAAGCCATTTTGAAAAGCAAGCATACAACATCTTTTAATATTCAAAGAATATACCTTTTAACCCAATAGGACCACTGATAATGAGAGAGAGCACCTATAATAAGTATATGTACTCAAGGATGTTTACAATATTATTGTTAATAGTGGCAAAAAATAAGGCCTCAGAATGAATACTTGACTAAATCAGTAGATTCACAGATGGAGTAGTTGACAACTATTAAGAAAAATGAATTAAAGTTATAACAGCTGCATTTTAGGACTTTCCATTAGATATTTGAAATAAGAAAACTAAGAGAGAGAAGAGTAAGTTGGAAATATTTGATGAAACAATATCAATCCCCCTTGTATGTTTGTATATATAAAATTTTAAGCATGAAGCTGTTTATGGATAAATACATATTTGTAAACAAAGGTTATATTGTAGATTGAACAAAGTAAAACTTTAGAAAAAGTGTATATCACGTGAAAACATTTTTGCAGTTATATAATGTTGCATATGGGTATGTACAAAAGGAAAAATACATAGACAGCAAATACAGTTGTATATTTATTGTTATAGATTATTATAATTGTTTTCAAGGAAAAAAAATTAAAAATTTTATATTTGGGACCTCATTCATGAGAAAAGCTCCATTGTTCACTCAGGGAAGAACTTTTCATGTTAAAAACTGTTAGAGAATATTCCAGATAATAAATATTTTGAAAGTTAATTTTAAGAATTTGAATATTGGTTGATTTTAATTGTCTATAATTCAGCTTTTCCTTATGTTTTAGGAAGCTGCAAATGATGGACATAAAAACAACCTTCTTCCTCAGATTATTCAGTGTTTTGCATGTCCAAATTGCTTCCTTCTTTTTAGCGGCAAGGATGAGTGTATGAAACACATGACTGGAAAGAATCATTTCCATCAGCGTTTTAAACTGGGCGGTATGTTCTCTGAAAATTATTAAACCACTTTAATTTTTGCTAAGTTTCCATAATTGTGAGATAATTTTTAAGGTTTCTTATCCTCATGCTAGTATGCAAACTGTAAAAGTGAAACATTTTTAATTCTTTTTTTAAGAAAAGACTCTCAATATTTACCCCTACCTAAGAATAACATTTACTTTGAGAAATGAAAAGAAGCTTGGGAAGAAAACGTTTATTCAGAATAATGTTTTTACATATATGATATCTGGGAATTTGAGTGTTTTTTCACATCTTTTGTACTTAAGGCTAGAAAATGAATTTAGATTTTTATTACATAAATATCTTTTACTTACTCCAACTGATATTGAGGAAGACAAAAGGGAGGAAAAGTTGGGTTACTATACTCAAATCTTTGCACATTATAATTTTTTTTTCCAGATGACAAGAAAATAGCACATCCAATATCATTTCCATCTTTTGCAAAGAAACTTTTGATCTCTCTGTGCAAAGATGTTCCGTTTCAAGTTAAGTGTGTGGCCTGCCACCAGACACTGCGTTCCCATATGGAGCTCACTGCCCATTTCAGGTTCGTAAGGGAATCCTGCCCAATAAGCTCTTCACCAGTGGGATTCAACAAATATGCTCTATTCCATGTTTCTCTCCTTTTAAAACAAGAATGTGCATTTGCCTAGAAATTAACCAAATTAGCATAAGAGAGAATTAGAGTTATGGAAGAAGTGGATATATTGATATTGCTATGAATATAAAACAAGGTAATAGTTCTAAGTCGATGTGTAGTTTTTCTCTTTGTGTTCTGCGAATATTATATACAGGAAAGGAGAGGGTTAAAATAGAACTATGGCTTTAAGTCAACCAGAATGGAATGTATCATATCCATATGAAAGATTAAATTTCATGAAAGGCCAAATTCAACTTAATCAAAAAGATTTCAGTATGATTTTTTGTTTTTACAAAGGAAATTATCAAACATTATACAAAAGGAGAATAGTGTAATGACCCCTATATACCTTTTACCCAGCTTCAGTAGTTATGAATACATGGCAGTGTGTTTTATTTATATTATGTATTTAGTTTTAATAGAAACTACTAAACATTTTAGTGTGTATTTCTAGCAGCAAGATAGGAGAATTCCAGTTATTCTATATGCACACCAAGATTTGGTGTTGCCAGTCTTTTTCATTTTAGCTGTTCTTTTGAGTGTCTCATTGTGGTTTTTAATCTACATTTTCCTGATGAACAATGGTGTTAGGCACTTTTTCATGTACTTAGGACCATTCATTTATCTTGTGAAATATCTGTTCGTCCTTTGCCTATTTTAAAAATTAGATTGTTTGCCTTTAAATGTGAGTTGGGATTCTTTATATATTCTTGATACAAATCTTTTGTCAGGTATATGTACTGTGAATGCATTCTGTCCCAGTCTGGTGCATATTCCTATTGTTAATTGTGCTTTTTGATGAGAAGTTTTTAATCTCATTAAGTATAATTTATAGATTTTTTTTCTTTTATAGTTATACTTTCTCTATCCTGAGAAACCTTTGTTTATTTTTATTTCAGGAATATATTTTTTGTTTACTTCATTTTTTTTAAAAAGTTAAGCTTTTTAAAAGCTTTTACATTTATTTCTATAATCTATCTTTGAACAGATTTTGTTGATCTTTAAAACAACCAGCATTTGATTTCACTGATGATTGATTCTCTGTTGTTTTTTCCCCATTTGTTGATTTCTGGTCTTTAACTTTGGATTTAATTTGTTTATCTTTTTCTAACTTTTTTTTATACCCAAAATATATATATTGTTTGGTTTTCTACTCTTCTAATGTTTATTTTTATGTTTATTGAGTATCAATGTTTATTGAGTATCAATCACAGGAAAGCTAGTCCAGGAGGGGGGAAACAGCATGTGTAAAGGCCCTGTAATGGGTGAGGGGGTTACAGTTTCAACAGAATAAGGAAAACAAATCCATTGTGATTGAAACACAGTGGGTAAGGAAAAGACAGGCCCAAGAGGAGGGTGGAGAAACAGCAGGGAGAGCCAGAGGAGTAGGACTGTGAGAACCTGTCCAGTTGGATCTTAGCCTTTACACTGGGAAAGCCTTGAGAATGTTTTAGGTCAGTATGTGACCTGATACCTACTTTTTTTTTTTTTTTTAGAATAAACATCTTTATTACATGAGCTAAGATAGGAGGGCAGATGATTTATTTGCTTTTCCGGGGCTTTGATTTTCCTCAAACAGAACTCCAGCTCCTTGCCCTGGAGCACCTAGCCATCTGCTCGGCCACACTAGCCTGGTCTTGAAGTGATGCATGCAAGAAGCTTGCCCCGCTGAAACTGCTCCTCGAGAAGACTGCTGATTTTGGCATTCTTTTTCCTTTCATCATATTTCTTCCGAATTTTCTTTGATCCTTTTTTTGTTCAAAATCTCTTCCTCTTCAGGAGTCAGCTTGGCCCCCTGCTTGCAGCTCAGGGGCGGTGTGTAGTGGGACGTAGTGGGACTCGTACCACTGTCGGTACGGTGTGCTGTCAATGAGAGCGATGCAGTTCTTTACTAGGATCTTGGGGGGACCAGTTCGTTGTTGGATGCAGTGTAGACATCAATAATCCTTGTTTTGCGCGTACAGCACTCCGAGCCCCAGAGAAGTCGCCCACGTCCAGCCTCGAGGGTAGGTACTTCTTGCTGACTCCGGGCACTCAGACTGTGTGTATGCGGAGGAGTACAATCTTAGTTTTGTTTCTCTTCTTGTGGTGGGGCTTTCTCTTGCCCCTGGTCTTGCGGCGCTTGTGTCAGTTGTCCCAAGTGACCAAGTGACACCCACGGCTCGGTGCTGGCTTTTTGTCAAAAGCCACATGCGCAGGAATAAATTCCGGAGGTGCAGCCTGCTTAGGTTCACCATAAGTTAGAGGTAGTACCTTATTTGCCAACGCATCCAGGTCAGCCTGGGACAGCTGGTTGACCTGGAGCCGGTCCCCGCCTATTCCAACGTTGGACGACGAGCCATTGCAAAGCCATGCGAGTAGTTGAGTGTCTGGCTTCTTTGGAAGTCTGTTTTCGTGGGGTCCGCACAGGATGTGCCCTGGAGAAAGGCTCCGAGTTAGACATCATCGCATCCACTATGCCGCCGGCGCTTTGGGAAGTTTTTGTTGTACCTGGTTGCCCGGGCGACGTGTATTTGATTCTGTTCTTAGTTTTTTTAAAGTTTGTCTGATTTTTTAAAAATCTTTTGATTCTAGTTTTACACTTTTGTATATAGGATAGAAACAGACAAAATGTAGGTAATACTCAGGTACATTGAGTTGATAGAATCCTATCTAATCCCATCTAATAAGGAGGGAATATGCTAATTGACTGCCACACTCTCAAAGATAGTGATGCGCACAGCCACAAAATGGTGGCACCTAGTCCCCTCAGCACTGCTGGGGCAGCAGGTGCGTAGCAAGGCCTTGCCATGTACCTGCCTCCAGAGCCCCCCAGTCCCCTTAGCTCCCCAGCCGCCCAGGGCCGCTGGAGACTCAGTTAACCAGGGCTGGGGAGGCTTGCGTTGCTGGCAGTGGCAGTAGCAGAGGTGTGATGGGGTATCGCCTTCCCCTGATTGCTGGGTCCCTTCCCCAACTGTGAGAGGGGTCAGGCCAGGCTGAGGGACCACCCTCCCTCCAGTGCATGAATTTTCATTCACCAGGCCTCTAGTATTATATAACCTGCATCTTTACTGAGAAATATCTTTTAGTGCTTATGTATATGTTGTTTATTTTATAATTCTTACAATAAAAGCAGAGATACTGCATTTAGAAAATAGTTTTTCTTATCCACTCTTATTTTTTAAAATCTTTTATTGAATTTATTGCAGTGACATTGGTTAATAAAATTATAAAGGTGTCAGTATAGAATTCTATAATACATTATCTGTATATTGTATTATTGTTCACAACTCCAAGTGAAGTCTCCTTCCATCCACATTTATCCTGTCTTCGATCTCCCCTACCCCCTTCCCTCTAGCAGTCACCATACTGTTGTTTGTGTCTATGAGTTTTGTTTTGTTTTGTTTTGCTTAATCTCTTCACCTTTTCTTACCCACTTTAGAGTTCGTTGTCGGAATGCTGGTCCTGTAGCTGTAGCTGAGAAGAGCATTGCCCAGATTGCAGAGAAATTCATATTAAGAGGTTATTGTCCAAATTGCAACCAAGCCTTTGTGACTGAAACCAGTACCCGAAATCATAAGCAAAATTTAGGACACAAAGTCCGAATCATTAACTCAATGGAAGAATCAGTCTTACTTTATAGCTACATCAGTGAAGGGAAAAAATCTTCTGACTTGAATCTATTGCTAGATCAATCGAAATGTTCATCACTTAAAAGAACTATGTCTTTCCAAAAATCTAACTCACAAGATTGCAGTAACATTCCAAAAAAGAAGATGAACTTAGAAGATAAAAGCCATGAAGGTACGGTTTGTGTCCAGAAAGGAAAGTCAGTTGTTAAAACCTGGTTTTGTGAATGCCATCAACAATTCCCAAGTGAAGATTTAGTAGAAAAGCATGTTTTCTCAGCCAATACAATGTGTTTTAAGTGTGTGGTCTGTGGAAAGGTATGTGAAGATTCAGGTGTGATCCGTTTACATATGAGTCGGATACATGGAGGGGCACATTTAAATAACTTTCTTTTCTGGTGTCGAACGTGCAAAAAGGAGTTAACAAGGAAAGAAACCATCATGGCGCACGTGACTGAATTTCATAGTGGTCACAGATATTTTTATGAGACAAATGAGATAGAAAATGAAACTTTGCCATCATCCTCTACAACATTGGGGAGTAATTTGACTGTTAAGAATCCTTCTTCAACTATTGCTATTGTTGATCACTCCCCACCAAACAGTCCTCCAAGGGGTAAATGGCAATGCCGAATCTGTGAAGATATGTTTGATTCCCAAGAATGTGTAAAACAGCATTGCATGTCTTTAGCAAGTCACCAGTTTCATAGATACAGCTGTGCCCATTGCAAAAAGACTTTTCACAAGATAGAAACACTTTACCGACATTGCCAAGATGCACACGACAATGAGATAAAGATTAACTACTACTGTGGGCTTTGTGATCTCACCTTTAATGTGGAAGAAGCATTTTTGAGTCATTATAAGGAGAACCACAGCATAGATTATGTGTTTGTGCCTGAAAAAACTGAAATTTCAATTAAAACAGAGAATGATTTCCCTGTGCCAGAGAACGGTAATCTGTTAACCTGTGGTTGTCGTGAGAGTTACATCTGTAAAGTCAACAGAAGGGAAGATTATAGTAGATGTCTCCAAACGATGCTGGATAAAGGTAAATTGTGGTTTCGCTGCAGTTTGTGTTCAGCAACAGCACAGAATGCAGCCGACATGAACACTCACATCCATCAAGTGCACAGCGAAGCAAAGAGGGTGGAGGAGGAGCAGCAGTATGTAATCAAGTGTGGCACCTGCACCAAAGCGTTTTATGATCCTGAGAGTGCTCAGCAGCACTTCCATACAAAACATTGCTTCTTAACGAAAGCCAGTGTGGTGCATTTTGGATTTGAAAAAACCAGCCCGTACAAGTTTGCTGCCAATGCCTTACGTACAGAGAGAAAACTGAAACAGGCAGTAAGCTATCCAAAAAATTCAGACATGGAGAAAGGAGCTGAGAACGACCTAGGCTGTCAGAATATAGGTATGCTTTACCATTCTAATGTCTGTGCAGATTTCTGTATTAATGTAGAAACGTGTATTGTAGCCATCATTTTTGTGAAAACTAGTAATGATTCACTTTTGAAGCAACAACCATGATTGGATGATACATTAGTTAATTGCTGTGACATATACTTTGTAGGGATTTATATTCCTACTACTACACCCAGCCAGCCATTTTCTAAACTTAAGGGGACCAAGAGTGTATGTTAGCTTTAAGTAGTATGTACTTTAGATAACATTTTTTCTTTTACAAAAGGCATGGGGATTTGAGAAATGAAGGAAATTTACAGTGTTTCAGAAAGTAAGATTTTAAAGTTATCCTGGACATATTATTTTGATTTTAATTCAAATGATGATAAATCAAGTAGAATTTTTTTCTTTCTATTTTTGGCCTTATTCTATAAGTACAAGAAATCTTTAGGGACACTTTAGAATTTATATATTTTTGTTATGATTTGTTTTTAATCAAAGCTTTTACTTATAGTTAAAATAGTAATTGGAAGTAGAGTTATAAGTGGTAGCAAAAACCAGGGAGAGAAATGAGGTGCGAATTCCTTATTTGTACTTACTCTAGACTTTCCTTCTCCTATATGGTAAGATTAAGTAAGCAATGTTTTTATTTTTTTAGAAATATAATTTGTTTTGTTTAGAGTATAATTGCAAGTCTATATCCTTAAAAAAAATGTATTGAATTTGTTGGGTTGACATTGGTTAATAAAATTATATAGTTTTTCAGGTATATAATTGTATAATACATCATATATATAGTTCATTATGTGTTCCACCACTCCAAGTCTTTTTCCATCACCATCTATCCCCCCTTTACCCTCTTCTACCTCCTCCTACCTCCCTTTCCCTCTGATAATCATCATACTATTGTCTGTATCTATGAACTGTTGTAAACTGTTGTTGTTTTTTTCTTTGCTTAATTCCTTCACCATAACTGTTAACTCTTGATAAGTTTTACCACGTGGAGTGGAGACAATGAGGATATGTGAAAAATTTGTCTAATAAAGTATTCTTATGAAATAGTGAATTTTTACAGGTTTTCTCTCATGTTGATCTCAGCATCACCTTTAATCATGGCATATTTTATATAAGAAATCATTAACTGACTTACTACATACCTAAAATTGCTTCAAACAGTAAACCTGTGGTCACCTCATTCTATGTTTTCTTTTGCTTTTCTATTGTTCTTCTGGTTATTTTTTGGAAATTTGGATTGGTTATGTTTAATAGAAGATGATAGTAGTATCTAAATCTATACTAATTAGAATTTTAAGAAAAGATATAAGATGATGGGTGGCTTGGAAATGGGAGGGAATACAGTAGTATATTTGAGAGAGTCTCTTTTAGGTGGAGCAGAAGCTATTTATTTTATAAATAATTTAATATTTTAAGGTTTGCATTGCTACCACTAGAGACTTAAAGGCATTGTCAAGGTAGAAAAGTATGAAAGAAGGGAAAGGGAGGGAGAATGAGAGTTGGAGAGTGGTAGAGGATGGAAGAATCTGAGAGAATCAAGAAAGATGTGCTTGTAGTGAAGTACTGAAATGTAACCAATGCCTATTGTACACCACTTTATGGGCAGGTTGTAGGTTATCTCGTTTCTGTTCTATATAGTGTTTAATCACAAGCCAGAGAGCTACTAATAAATCAGTCTATATTAGGAAAAGAATGAAATTATCCAATTTAAATGTACTGTGTCATGTTTGAACTTTACAAAAAGGTTTAGATGAGAATAACATGCAAGATTAATATTTTGCATATCCTCTGAGAAATTAAAATGTTTTTAGCTAATTCTTACTGAATCCATATTAATGTTTTTTTCTTAGATGAAGTTGTTGAGCTTCCAGATTTGGATTACCTGCGAACCATGACTCATATAGTATTTGTAGATTTTGATAACTGGTCCAACTTTTTTGGTCATCTACCAGGGCATCTTAACCAAGGAACATTTATTTGGGGCTTTCAAGGTATGGTTAATAAGGAAAACACGTGAGGCAGTCCCCCGTTTGTTTTCTTCTTAGAATGTTTTCACTTTAAAGGATTCCTCTTGAACCTTTCTGAATAGAACATAGAAATATATTGCAATATTGTCAATTTATATGATAGTTACTCTGCTAGAATATTTTTTTTTTTTACATTTCTATATGGTAAATGTTAACTCTTTAGTGACCCAAAGTTTGTCGATCTTCAGATACAGCTTGAAAAGTCTTTATTTAATACCTTCAATGTGCCAGAAACTATACTTGGTGCTAATTCATGCTTACTGATTTTAAAATATAAAGAAGTAGGCTGAGAAGTTTATTTTTTCTAAAATATAAAACTAATAAGTAACAGAGTTAGCTTTTGAACTTGCGCCTTGTGGCAACTGTGCTACTATTCAAAAATGTGCAACTTTATCTAAATCTTTTTACAAACCATGACCAAACCTTGGAGAAAGACTTACTTGATTTACAGAAGTTTATTTTTTTTAATTATTTTTTAAAATATATTTTATTGATTTTGTACAGAGAGGAAGGGAGATAGAGAGTTAGAAACATCGATGAGAGAGAATCGTCGATCAGCTGCCTCTTGCACACCCCCTACTGGGGATATGCCCGCAACCAAGGTACATGCCCTTGACCGGAATTGAACCCGGGACCTTTCAGTCCCCAAGCCAACGCTCTATCCATTGAGCCAAGCCGGTTTCGGCGATTTACAGAAGTTTAGTATAATGAGCATCTGATATACTTCATGTTTGATAGGAAGCCACATATAAAGAGAATTGGAATTTAAGAGAAACATAGTGACCTAGATAAGTTAGCCAGTACAACCTGTTAGTAAATCCAGCTTTGCTGATTGCCCATCATGTCTCTCCACTGGACAGCCTTGGCATATTTGTGAAAAACCACCAGGGCTTACATTCATATGGAATGATACCATTCAAAGAATTTTCACACATTACTTTTGATTCTCCTTAATATCCCTGTGAGTTTTCAGATGAATAGGCAGATTCAGGGAAGTTGATCTACGTTCCCAAGATTGTAAAGCAACAAGATGGTGATTCCTGCACTAGAACTGAGTTCTTCTGCATTCTAATCTGGTACTTTTATCTGGAACTCTTTATTTTTCCTAGTGTGTTTTCTTGATAAAATTTTCAGTTGTATCTAGTGTCTGGTTCTTCTTCTCCCATTTGACTATCATTTATGCCTTTTTTAAAAATAATAGGAGGAAACACCAATTGGAAGCCTCCACTCAACTGTAAGATCTATAATTACCTGAATAGGATTGGATGCTTCTTCCTTCATCCTCGTTGTAGTAAAAGAAAAGATGCTGCTGATTTTGCCATATGTATGCATGTGAGTCATTGTTTTATTCCAGATTGAATGTAAATCTAGGACCTATTTGGATCCCCCCCCCCCCACTTTAATCATAACGAGACTGTAGTTCATGTTTCAGTGTTATATTTTTGTATTAAACCTTCTATATCAGGTTCTACTTATGACTACTATAAGGGCAGAGACTAGAGCTTAATTATTTATTGCTTTTTCTCTAACTTCTATCAGACTCTTAGGTACCATAGTAAACTCTCAACTATTTATGAATAAATGATCAAGAGAGGACACTGCATTTGAAGTATACTAAAACAGTTTCACGTTTTAACATCTCTGAAATTGGGAGGCACCTTAACAGTCACTGTTGGCTAGGAAGGATTTGCATTTGTTTCTGCTTTGCAAGTCACCCAGAGAAACAACCAGCCTGAGACCCAGTTTAAATTCTCTGCTTAAGATTTACATGTCACATTTATAACATGAATTTACTAGTACTCTGAAAATTTGTTGAATGATGCTTATGTTTTAAACCATAAGAGATTTCTTTTTCCACCCATTCAGTGCCAATATTGAGTGTGCTAGTTACATTGCTTACCTTTTCTCTGTGGTTGATTTATAGCATTTCAGCTTTATGATAGGGGCCTCCTATTGGACTCCTTTTGGCTCCTCCCTGTTTCCATCCCTTCCTTCCTCCCACATAAAATAGCTTATCTTTTAGTTGATGGTATTTTATATTTCATTAAATGTGGTGTATTTCATTTATGAAGAAGATCTTTACTTTGGTGGGAACTGGGAAACAGTCTATATCCTTCCTAGGTGTGTTTCATTCTGAAATAGATGTAACTTGATTTGAAACTCAAATGCTGATTTTTATCAACATCTGCTATTTGTTCCAACTTAGGCTGGCCGTCTAGATGAACAACTACCCAAGCAAATTCCTTTCACCATCCTCTCAGGAGATCAAGGTTTTCTGGAGCTAGAGAATCAATTTAAGAAGACTCAGAGGCCAGCACATATACTGAACCCTCACCACTTAGAGGGTGATATGATGTGTGCCTTGTTAAATAGCATATCTGATACCACCAAAGGTATGCCGCTGCAGTCACAGTGTAAACCACCCAAGAGGAGGAGACTTCACTGCTGAGAGAAATAATAAACTGCTGTCCACTAGCAAACTGTTGCCTGCTCACTAAACCTTCATGCTCTCATACTTCTATTTGTTTTCTCCTTACCTCACTTCCATTCTTAAGTTTATTAGACTAGAATGAATTCATAATCTTCTGAAACATTTTCGATATAATAGAGAAAGTCTATGTTCATGTATATAACATATTCATGATATGAAATAATGTTTGTATAATTTTACAAAACTAAGAATCTAGACTTTCTTAGTTTCTGAATTTCCAAATTTATTTCTGAAATTCCAAATTTATCTTTATTATTTCAGAAAACAAAGCTCTTAAAAGGTGAATCCAGAAGGCAATAAATAATAATATGTCAATATCCCTCCATCCCAAGAAAAAGACCATATAAGAATTTGACAGTGACAAAATGAAGCTCTGAAAGATCGTTTTTTAGGTGTTTTATATATATATATATATATATATATATATATATATATATATATATATATATATATATATATAATTTTATTGACTTCGAGAGGACAGGAGAGGAAGAGAGAGAGAGAGAAACATCAATGATGAGAGAGAATCATTGATTGGCTACCTTCTGCATGCCCCACCCTAGGAATTGAACTGTGACCTCTAGGTTCATAGTCAATGCTCAACCTCTTGCAGAGCCATGCTGGCCAGGCTCTTCAGTTCCTTGGAAGGGCTAGTTACTCCCCATCCTAGTCCTGGAACTTACGTTCTCTTATCTATCTTTCTGAAATTGTTCAAAGAAAGAGAGTACTGTTGTCCAGTTTCACCAGTATTTAAGAAAGACTGTAATTCTAGAGGTTAAGAAGGGATTTTCTTTTTTTCAGAATTTCTGAAGTAAATGTGGTTAGAAGAGAATAACTGCAGTTATGCTCTACATTTTGCATTTATGAATAAGAATCGAAGGTATCGATGAATGACCTCCATGAAAAACTAACTACTTTTGGCATTTTTATTGCATGCCTTTAAATTTTTCAACTTTGCTCACCTTCTAGCTATTTTTTTCATTCAACTTACTTGGAGCCCCATTTTGATTGAAAACCCATTATGAATAATTTTGCTGGATCACTTATTACAGTGAATTAATTCACTTCCACAAACTTAGGAATCATTCATTAATCGAGATCAACTATACACTTTAAAGGAAAATTAACTCTTTTTTACATATTTATGTCATGTCTTAGTATTGACTTTTATCTCTCTGTTCTGTAATTTTTAGTTTTACCTATTTTAAGCTTTTTTTGTTTGTTTGTTCTTGTATTTTTGCTTGTTTGCTTTTTCCAAATGTCTTCTTTTGCCATCCTCTTTCCTTAACATTTATTTAATATCCTGTAAAATCCTTAAATTTTTACCTTTACTACCATACGCCAACCTCTTTTTTCTTCTCTTTTGCTAATGCTTTTGGGAGTGTTTGTTCTGCAATTTAGAATGTGAAGCCTTTACAGATTTGCCTTTATTTCAACTTTGGAATAAGAACTGCATATGAGTAGGTCTGCATGGGTGTATTAGGGTTGGAAGTAAGATATAGGTTGTTATATGTTGATTTTTCCCTTCCGAATGCCTCTCTTATGTTCTAGGTTTTTGGGTTTTGTAATCATTTGTTCACAATCAGTGCTCTTCTGAACTTACTGCTCTTTGGGAGCACATGTATACTTTTTTCTGAATTTTTGTGAAATGCAGAGATCGTGCAGTGCATAAAGAATGGCATGGGCTTTGGTTCTAATGCTAACTTTGCTGCTTCCTAGCTGTGTGATTTCAGGCAAGTTACTCAACTTTTTATGAGACTCACTTTTCATATCGATATGGTTGTAGAAATTAGTGATATGTATAAAATGCTATAGGTACTATAAATAGCAGCTATTTTTATTAATACTATAAAAAGAAAATATGATTCCTAGCCAATAGACTTTTTTTCATTTTTTCCAACTTTTTTATTATAGTAAAATGTACAAAACATAAGCTTTATCATCTTAATCATACTTAATCTTTTGAGTTTACTAGTATACCCAGGAATGGAATAGCTGGATTATATGCAAATTCTATTTTTAATTTTTTGAGAAACTACCTTACTGATTTTCACAGGGACAATACCATTTTATTTACATTCTCACCAACAGTTCACCAGGATCCCAATTTTTCTACACATTTGCCAGCACTTATTTTCTGCTCCTTTAAAAGTTTTTTTTATTCAGAGAAGAAAGGAGCGGGAGAGAGAGTAGAAACATCGATGATGAGAGAGAATCATTGATTGGCTGCCTCCTGCATGCCCCCTTCTGAGGATCAAGCCCGCAACCTGCACACGTACCCTTGACCAGAATCGAACCTTGGGACCCTTCAATCTGCAGACCGACCTTCTATCCACTGAGCCAAACTAGCCAGGGCTATTTTCTGCTTTTTGTTATCCTAATGGGTATACAGTGGTATCTCACCTTAGTTTTGAGTTGTATTTCCTTTATGATTAGTGATGTTGAACATCTTTTCATGTGTCGTGGCCACTACATTTTAAAAGTCATGAAAATTATTAAGTGGCCAAAGAAATCTAAGTCCTTAAATCATATTTTATGTAGATATAAATTTAAAGATGCTTTTGTAATTTTAAAATTAAAAAAAAGTTACGCTGAATTGTAGTATTCAGTTACCTGATTAAAGACACATTTTTTTTTCCTTCCTGAACAAATTAAAGACATCAAATTGCCTGATAGTGAACTTATGCAATAGTATCTTCCCTCCCAATCCCATCTGTGGGGATGCTTTCTAAGACTTCCAGTGGATGCCTGGAACTGCAGACAATACCAAACCCAATATATACTATGTGTGTGTGGTTTTTTTTTTAATAAATAAGTAACTTTTCACTTAAAGGGAGCACTTTATGGCTCCTCTTTGGCATATCAGAATTGCCAGCATTGCCATTCTCAAGCTTTGGGGCCATTATTAACTAAAATAAGGGTTACTTGAACACAAGTCCTGTGAGATACTGTGACATTAGCCACTACAGCTATTAAGTGACTAACAGCATACATATACAGTTGAACTTTGCACAATGCAGGGGTTAGGGGTACTGACCTCTTACACAGTCAAAAATCTGCGTATAACTGCAGTCAGTCCTCTATATATAGATTCCCTACCACAGGGTAGACCCTTGAAGGTCAATTAAAAACATCCATATATAATTGGACCTATGCATTTCAAACCAGTATTGCTCAAGGGTCAACTACAGTGTAGACACCGGGCAAGGGATGATTAATGACCTGGGTGGAGTGGAACTCGATGGCATGAGATTTCATCATGGTACTCAGAGCAGTGCACAATTTAACCTATTATTGTTTATTTTTGGAATATTTGATTTAATATTTTTGGACCATTTTGGACCACACGTAACTGAAACCCCGAAAGTAAAACGTGGATAAGGAGGACCTAAGGTAGTAATAAACTCAAAGAACAATCACTTTCTTGGATAACTTTATCACATCTCCTAAAAAATGGCTTTTTGAATAGTAGAGTAATAGTTTCTGTTAAGTAGTGTGGTCTTTATATGGATTGGGATTTAGAAAATCTCTCCCTGCTCACAAATATGGTAACTTTCATTGTGCCTTTAGGGTAAGAATGCCAGGATAGCTTCTTTTATCTAGTTTCTTAGCACAGTGTTCCCACGTTCAGATTTGACAGCCAGTCTCTTAACACAGTGTGGTTTTCTGGGCAGAGACAGTGAACCTTTTTGAGAATCTGACCAAAGCCTCTTTCCATAGAAGTGAACATGTATATACAATATCACATACAGTTTCAGGGGATTTGTGGTCTCAAGGTTTCTGGTTACCAACAAACCAACCAACCTACACAACTCTTATTTTATTTATTTTAATATATTTTTATTGACTTTTTTTTTTTTTTTTACAGAGAGGAGGAAGAGGGAGAGAGAGTCAGAAACATCAGTGTGAGAGAAATATCAATCAGCTGCCTCCTGCACACCCTCTACTGGGGATGTGCCAGCAACCAAGGTACATGCCCTTGACCAGAATTGAACCTGGGACCCTTGAGTCTGCAGGCCAAATCTCTATTCACTGAGCCAAACTGGCTAGGGCTACAACTCTTATTTGGGAATGTGACAAAAGTTCATACTATACGTAACATACAATGGAATTTCTCACATGTTTATTATTTTATAAGCAATCTGGCAGATTTTTTTTAAATCAGCATACTATAGATAAATGATATCAGTTTGAACCTCTTATTCTTCTCTAATGTTTCAGACATTGTTCATTATTAGGACCAGAAAGAGATTTTATATAAATAGGAAGAATCTGTTAAATAGTGTCATGAGAATCAGTGATCATAATGATATTTAATACTTTGAGAATATAATCTGCCAATTTTTCAGTTAATTGAAATTTTTTTCAGGAGGTACTTATCTCAGTAAAAATAGAGATTTTTGGAGTTGTTGGTTTCATATACAGATGTCTAGTTATTTGGCCATAAATATTAAAGCTGCTTTCCTGCCTGTTACCTTCCTACCAAGCAAAAGAGTGACAATAATTCTCTAGGGTAAGAATGCCAGGATAGCTTCTTTTATCTAGTTACTATTCTTTAGGGTAAGGAGCTATCCTGGCATTCTTACCCTAAAGAATTATTGTCACACTTTTGTTTGGTAGGAAGGTAACAGGCAGGAAAGCAGCTTTACTATTGGTACATTTTTAGTTCTCTGACTTGGTTAGTTAAGCTAAATCAGTTCCTCTTTGTAGCAAAGTGAGCCTTTATACTAATTTTGATATTTAAATACATCATGCTTTTTAACCTGTAAATTCTGTCTCCTCCTAAGCATCAGAGTTTCAGCATCAACATTTTTATTACAGCTGTGATATATAAAAATATTTATATCTTTTTAGAGGCATTTTAAAATATTAATCTGTCTTAACACCGTTGGCCCCCTTACCCTTCATCAATTTTATTTTATACTTCACTTTTTTAAAAATTTGCCAAAATACATGGATCCTTTACAGTAATCCTAATTAGAGGAGCAAGGTATAGGCTCTTTTAGACCTTTTACATTTCCCCCCACAAATATATGTTAATTAAATTACGCCTCATGTTTCAAAGGAGCAAATATAACTTGTCACATAAATGTTATTTCAGAGAAGAGAAAGGAAACTAATTTTTATTGAGAACCTATTATGTGCCAGCCATCAGGCTAGCTGCCTTTTATATTTGTAGTGTCTGAAGATGTTTAAAGAACTTCTTCCACATGATGTTTAATCTTCTTTGCAACATTATGAGTTAGGATGTGTTAAGTTACCCCATTTTATAGATGAGGAAGCAGAGGTCCAGAAAGGTTAAAAATAAGCTACATGTGGCCACATGTGTTTTCCCCCCATCAATATCACCAATACAAATACCTGATTTTATGGTATAGAGAGACTCCAGTGTGAATTATTGTCTCTCAACATATCCTGGAAGAATGAAGATAATGAGAGTCTTTCTGCTTCAGTCTGACAACATTTGCAGAATCAACTTGGTAAAGACATAAAATATGAGGGTTTTTTTTGTTTTTGTTTTTGTTTTTGTTTTTTAAATAACATTCAGAAAGATGTGGGGTTTTGTTTTGTTTTCAGAAGATGAAAAGACTTGGTTTTGGATCCTGATACTTTAAAAAGTAAGCTGATTATATGTCAATCATAGCCAAGAGAAGTGATCAGCATTATAAGATCCTTAGGATCTTTTGTTCATAATTTAATAAGCCCCATTTTCTTTTCTTGTGACTGTAGAAATGCAATCTCAATGTGATGAGCGCATGCTGAGTTATAGAAGCCATGCAAGCACCACTTTCATTTACCTTGTATGATGTTGCTTCCCAGCTTGTAATATTCTCCTAAGATGAAATGACTATGCTTATTGTTCTTGCTACACTAACCATACATATTTTAAGAGTTTTTTGTTTGGCTTTATTTTCCCAAGTGTTAGATTATTACACCTACCTTAGACAAATTCTTTGAATTTCTGAATTACCATTTTTCACTGTTTCATTGCTTATATAAAATTTTTTATGGGCTTTTAATGATCTGTTTATATAAAAAACTTGACCATATCTTGTAGCTTAATGGAAGAACATTAACTTGATTAATGTTAGATTTTCTTTTTAAAGACATTGTTTCATATATTTAATAGTTTATCATTCTTATGTAAATTAAACATCCTCTTTGCAATTTTATGCAAAGTATTACCTTATCTAGAATATTTTTTTTCTGAGGTAATGCAAAAATGAATTTGAGGCTGTTTGTTATATTGGTGAATTCAAGTTGAGAACACAGTTTATTATGGTTTAAGAAAATTCTTGTTGAATCTGAATACTCTCCTTGGACTTTTTGTTTTATGGGCCTAGGACATTGTTGTATCTACTTTCTTTGGGAAAGAATGGGGTTAAGTATTAAGCATAGTTGGTATGTATAGAATTGTATCAATTACATAGACTTTAAAAGCCTTATTAAAAATTGAATATAGAAGTTCACTCATGCGGTGAAAGTATAGATGATTGAAGTAGTATCAAGCTCTATGGAATAGGCATTATATAAAACAGTGGTTGAATTTCATTCTAAAAGTCTACCTTCCTGTTGCTTCCTCAGCCTGTTAATGAAATTCTATGTTGTTGCTTTGGACACCATCTCTAAAATCTATATGATGTAATTCTATTCAAAGTTCTGGGAACAGGATGAAATTCTCTACTACTGGTAAAGCTGATTGAGGAAAGGAAATCGTTTTTAATTTTTGCAAACTAGTATCGAGCTAACCCTAGTATCACGCATTCAGAATGTCAGCAAAGCATTCAGAATGTCAGAATACCACCATGACCAGGGCTATTTAAAGATACATTCAGTGGTGTGTTAACTATTCAAAAGAGACACAGTTTAAAAACAAATTTTGCACAGCCCTACATTTGAATTTAAAAAAATGAATGAATATCTAGAGGGGGATTAAATGCTTTATAGACAAGAGAAATAAACACAGACTAGAACTAACTGATTCATCTTCCTCCTCCTCATTTTCTTCATTTTCCTTCTTTTTCTTGCTTTTTTCATTCAGGTTTTCCTTTAGCTCTGAATGCAGCAATATTCTTTCTATGTTTCAGCTTACCATCTTTGTTTTCCTCAGGCTACTTGTCACCTGCAGCAGGTTACCTCACACCTCTCCCAGCTTCTCCTTTTGTTTTGGGGTAATAAAACAAGAGAAAGGCCAAAGGAGGCCTCTTAGGTGCTTTGGGATCTTTGAATTTCTTTTTGGTTTCCCTTTTAGGAGGGAATATGATTTTTCATTTCTCCTTTATAATGGGCCTGTCCACCTTTTGCCATGTCTTCAAATTTTCCTTTCTCTTTAGCAGACAGGTCCTCCACCTCTCTGAGCACTTCTTAGAGAACTCTGAGAAGTTGATGGAAGCATCTGGGTGCTACTGCTTGTGCTCCTCTAGGCAGATTTGCACAAAGAAAGCAGATGACATTTTGCCTCTCAGTTTCCTAGGAGCCCCTTTACCCATGTCTAGTTACTTTTCTTCCGTGAGCACAGTCTCTCAGTGCCCGTCCTGCTCACACTTGACCCAGCGCTGTCTGTGGAGCTCACGTCCTGCAATGTCTGCAGTGATGAATTGTTGAGACCAGCTAAGACAGTCTGCTTTTGACTGGTATTGACTTTGAATTGTAATAACAGAAAGCTTGAATATTTTATCTTTGTACCTAGTGTTTTAAACTTAATTTGTTATTCTTCAAACTGTAATGTTCTTTCCCCCATAAAATATTGCTTGAAATATTTGAATTATCAGATGCATATAACAGAATGTAGAAAAAGCAATAGTATTTTTGCTGGAATGGCAAAGGATAACTTGTAATGAGTTTTTGCAGCAAAGGAATATAAGGGATATGCCGTGATTTTTATTTATAAACAATTATAAATCTTTAACTTTTAAATGTATATTTTGTTTTTAAATATTCCAGAGAAGCAAATATGCCCTTTTGACTTGTATTTAGGTATTTAAACTCTATGATTCCATCATTCTGAGCTATATACAGGGTAGGGCAAAAGTTGGTTTACAGTTGTTCATATGGAAAATAATAATAATAATACAAGAATAAATTGTTTTGCATACTCACAACTATAAATTTACTTCTCTCTCTCTCTCTCTCTCTCTCTCTCTCTCTCTCTCTCCTGTGTGTGTGTGTGTGTGTGTGTGTGTCTGTGTGTGTGTGTGTGTGAATGTAGTTAAAGTAAAAAGCCAAATATTAGGTCATTGATACACAATGATTCAAATTTGAAGTGACTTTGGCAATATCTTGTCAGTCATGTCATCTTCATAAAGCCTTAGCTCTCATTATAAAAGCATATAAGACATGAGTTGAATAAGTTTGTCCCATGCAGAGGCTTTGTTAATTATCTGGTCTCTATAGAGATGAATACATATGATTTTCAAAATATAGGAGAATTTTATATGGCACCAAGGTTATAAGATGATTCCATGCAAGTGAAACTTTGGAGTATACTAGCATCTTATAATTTAGTTTTTTTAAAACCGGAATTTCCTATTCAATAGTTATATTAAAAGAATTTTTCAAATAATTCTTTGACTATAGAACTAAAATTGAATTGCCTATTTCATTAGTCTTATTTTATTCTTGATTTATGTAATGTAATTTGATAATCATTTAAAAAAATTAACAACAACAAAAACAAACCTAAAAGGAAATTGGTATTCTAATGGATGGTAATTAGTAAGCTTGGATATGGGAGAAGTCATTGATAAATATTTGAGAATACATAAATTATGGCACAGTAACTTCTTCAGAAATTCATTTGCATTTATTGATTCTGCCTTATAGAATGTGACAGTGATGACAACCTGGGTATAAAAAGTACTCCAATGGAAGAAGATTTTAGATCCACAGAAGGTAACCTAATGGAATAATTAATCCTTTCCCTACTGGAGTGTATCTTGTCTGTATTTTTCCCCCTTCTCACCTGTTCATTTCCCCCTACTCCTTCTCACCCCTTAGTTGAAAAATAGTTATCTCCTCATTCAAAAGATAGTTTGCATTTTCTCATGTAAGTTGATTTAGGCATAATACTAATTTAGTAGGCAAGAACAAGATCAGCCAATTATGGCTCTTGGACCAATGCCAGTTCACTACCTAGTCTGTAAATAGTTTTATTAGAACACACTCCTGTTAAATATTGACTGTGTTGTGGCTATTACATTGCAAGAGCAAGGTTGAGTAGTTGTGACAAATAGTATAGACTATCCCCCACCCTTGCCCTAGCCTAAAATAATTATCTTCTGACCCTTTGCAGAAAAAGTTTTCTAACCCTGGGCTTAGAGAAAATGTTTATTTCCTAATTTTTACTTTGAGTAGATTAAAAGTTTTATTAAAAGCTTTGCAGTAGAACTATGAAAGCAAATTCTTCTGTCTAAATATTAATGGGCTGTTTCTATAATTCATGGGCTGTGTCTAAATATTAATGGACTACAATTAAAAGTTTTCCCTCTTTTGCCGAAGCCGGTTTGGCTCAGTGGTAGAGCGTCGGTCTGCGGACTGAAAGGTCCCGGGTTCGATTCCGGTCAGGGGCATGTACATCGTTTGCGGGCATATCCCCGGTAGGGGGTGTGCAAGAGGCAGCTGGTTGATGTTTCTCTCTCATCAACGTTTCTAGCTCTCTATCTCTCTCCCTTCCTCTCTGTAAAAAATCAATAAAATATATTAAAAAAAAAAAAAAAAAAGTTTTCCCTCTTTTCAAATGAAAATCTACACATTTTCTTTCATAGGTTAAAGAGAACTTTACAACAAATAATTTACTGACTGTACCACTATTTGGCTATGCCTTATGCTCATTTTTTTACTTTGGCTTTTTCATCATATACTGATTTTAGATAATCATGGAAAGAAATGAAACAACGAATTTTTGAAAATATTTTAAGCTTCACTCATACCTTACATTGGTGTCTTTGACATAAAGGACAGCAGTAGGAGTGAGAATGTGGAGATTTGAACGTACGGAGGGAAATATAACTAAACAACATACATAGTGGCCTGATTTGTTTTCTATATATTTGCTTGATCTCTCATATAATTAGTTTGACTGAGATCATACTAGAGCTTTGTACTATTAGGAATTTGGGAATCTGAATCTGGCAGTGGAATTGATTCATCCATTTAATGAAGTAGAAAATGAATCTCTCTCTTATAGCCAGAATTACTGGTTAAACAAAGTAAATCTACAGCCTAATTGGAAGCAAGCTTTTTGACAAGTTATCTCCATCATGGTTTTTGAAGGACTAGATTAGTGCATAGCAGCCACATAATGATGAGTTAAACAAATGAAAGAACTTTTATGATTTTTAAATAAAAAACTGCTAGCTAAGTTGCTTATCAAGGACATCACAAGATAAACACCATTGAGCATTTACGTAGTTAAGACTTTGCAACCTTTGCCGCACACAACCAGTCCCATAGAAAATGCCAGACAAAATTTTAACTTTTAAATAACCTCATCTGGGAAGCCTTCAGAGTTTTGTGGGCTCCTAGCTAGTCCAGAAAACTCTGAGATGTATAACAACTGAATATGTGTCAGAATTTCTAGCATTATCTATGTAATGTATTATATGGTTTAGAGATTTGTAGAGGTGTTACATTTTTGTGATTCCTTAGTTTGGAAAATGGATTATCATTAAAGGATGAAAGAGAAGGTAAGAAGGTACTTTATATTTTTAAGTAGTTGCCTAAAAAAAATTGAAAGGGTGTTGTGTGTGTTGTCTTTTATTTCCTTTTGCTATATATATTTTATCACATATAATTATTATATATACTAGAGGCCCAGTGCACAAAATTAGTGCATCGGGGATGGTCCCCTCAGCCTAACCTGCACCCTATACAATCCAGGACATCCCTCTCATGATCCTGGACTTCTGGCTCCTAATCGCTCACTTGTCTGCCTGCCTGGTCACCCCTAACTGCCCCCCGCTGCCAGCCAAATTGCCCCTTATTGCCCCCTCCCTGCCGGCCTTGTCGCTCCTAACTGGCCACCCCTCCTCCGCCAAACTGGTCACGCCTAACTGCCCCCTCTGCCAGCCTGATCACCCCCAGCTGACCCCCCACCAGCCTAGTCACCCCTCACTGCCACCCCCTGCCGGCCTAATCACCCCCAACTGCCCCCCCTCTGCCTGCCTGGTAGCCCTGAACTACCCTCCCATCCCCCAATCGGCCTGGTCATCCCCAACTGCCCCCCCCCCCTGCTGGCATGGTTGCTCCAAACAATCCTCCTGCTGGCCTGGTCGCCCAGTCCCAACTGCCCCCTCTTCTAGTCTGGTCACCCCTCATGGCCACCCTGCTGGCCTGGCGCCTCATGCAGCCTGCTCTTCAATTGTTTGGTTGTCTCTCACTAATCCCCCTGCCGACCTGGTCACCCCATACAGCCTGCTTACTCAGTCTTTTGGTCATCCCTTGGGTCAGCCCTCGGTCACTGGGCAGCTGACATATGAGGCTTGCCTGCACCTCGGGTTGGCCCTGGGCAGCTGGGGCCTGAGGGGACTGGGTGCTGCCAACTTGTGGCTGTGGTTGCTGCCATCTTTGAGGGTGTGGCAGTCAGCATATTCCCTCCTTATTGGCTGTGGGTGCCACCATCTTTTTGAGGGTGTGGTGGTCAATTAACATATTTCCTCTTTTTTAGATAGGATTATATATTACAACATATATAATAAAAGTGAGAAGCATACAGTGTTCCATGTAAGTTAAGGAATCTGATCTCTGCACTCTCCTCTAATACCCTTACTTTCCCTTTTCCTTTTCACCAAACAGGAATTAGCTCAAATGTTAACTTTTAGGTTGAATTATTGTATATATAATTATCATTTGTGTAAGCAATTTTGTATGGTCAATGCCTCTCCTAGATTTTCCATCTTTAGAGAGGGCTAATTCCTACTTCCTCTAGGGCCTAGGCTCTCTCTGTACCATACCAAGTGACTTTAAAAAAATTTTTGTCTGACCATAGCCAGCATGGCTCAGTTAATTAGAGCATCTCCCCATATACCAAAAGGTTGCAGGTTCAATCCCCGGTTGGCACACATATAGAAGGCAACCAGTAGATGTTCTCTCTCACATTGATGTTTCTCTCCCTTCCCGTCTCTCTAAAAGTAATGAGCGTGTCTGTCTCTCTCATCTTCATTGAACTATGAGCTCCTCAAGGGGTAGAATCATGTTTTATTTATCTTTATTTCAACAGCATCTAACACAGTGTTTGGCACTAAATGCTTGGTTATTGAATGAGTAACCAATGCCATGTGTCAAGTTATTCTAGTAAAATAGGTATGTCAGTATTCCTTTTTTTATTTTGTGTGTGTGGTTTTTTGTTTTTTTAAATCCTCACCCAAGGATATTTTTCCATTGATTTTCAGAGAGAATGGAAGAGAAAAAGACAGAGAGAAATATTGATGTGAGAAAAACACATCAATTGGTTGTTTCTTGCATGCACCCCGGCCAGGGCCCGGGTTGGGAAGAAGCCTGAAACCTAGGTACATACCCTTGACTGGAATCAAATCTGGGACGCTTTGGTCTAACCACTGAATCAAACCAGCTAGGTCAGAATTCCTTTTTTAAAAATAAGGAAACTCACACTCAGTGAAGTTAAGTGACTTGCCCAATATTTCATAATTTATAAGTGGCAGGGCTGAGTTTTAACCAAACAGCCCAAATAAAAAAATCTGCACTCTTCACCACACTATTTCCTATCTGGTATACAAAAAGAGTTATATAGGATCTTTATAATTGGCTTGGGTAGTCAGAGACTGATAATGGTCTATTGAGAAAACAAAAGATACGACAAGTCGTGGCAGGGGGCAGATGGGAATAGGGGAGCCACCTTTCCCCAAGATAAAAAGCCACATGCCAATTTATCCTGACTTCTACCACCGTTTGGCAGGCATTTATTTTAGTGTTGTGTTAGGAAGGGAAGGAGAGACTTGAGAAGTTATTTTAACTTTTTTTTTTAGTTTTGCTATCAGGTCTGGACTAGAGCATCACTTCGCTTTCATGGTACAGGTTAACAAAATCACCTAAATTCTTCCCAACCAAGTGGCCTCAGTCTTAATTTCCCTTATTCAATTACTGAAAGATTAGTCTTGGCAGCTCTATCATGCTTTAAGTTTGTTATAAGTTTACTTATAATAAATAGACAAATGTAATACTCAGATTTTGTTTCATTTTGTGTCAGTTTTGTAGAATTGTTTTTCAAGAAATTTACCCATATTACCTAAATTGTCAAATGTACAAATGTAAAGTTGTTCATAACATTCTATATTACATATTTTTATTTCTGTAGGGCATTTTATATGAATATTTATGTGATATTCCAATGATATGCAGATTAGATGTTCCAGCTGGTTTTATTTTTCTTCAGCCTAAAGAACTTCCTTTCATTTTACGTGATGCAGTTTTGCTTGTAATGAATATTCAGATTTCATTTGTATGAAAACATCTTTATTTTAATTTAATTTTGAAGGACATTTTCTCTGGCTTTAGGATTCAGGTTGACTAATACTTTTCCCTTGAGCACTTTAAAGATGTCATTCCATTGTTTTCTGCCATTCATTTTTTTTTTATGATAAATCACCCTAATTTGCATTATTATTCCTCTATATGTAGTGTGTCTTTTTTTTTTCTTTTTCCCTTTTGCAGCTTTCAATATTTCCTCTTTGTCCTGGGATTTTAGCAGTTTTTAATAGTGTTCCTAGATAAAGTTGTCTATCCCACTTGGGGTTTTCTTAGTGCCTTGTATCTGTAAGTTTATAGGATCCCCTGGTTTTAGAAATTTCCAGTTATCATTTCTTTACAATTTTGCCTCGCTTTCTGTCTCCTTTTCTTTTGGAACTCCAATTACACATGTATTAGCTTAAATACACATTTATTCATTTTATTCCAATCTTTTTTCTTTTCTTCATTTTCAGTAATTTCAGCCTTCCCATTTTATTGACCCTTTTTTCTGCTGCATCTAATATTAAACCCACCTACTGAATTTTCCATTTCAAACATTGTATTTCTCAGTTCTGAAAGTTCTGTGTTTTTTCTCAGAGTTTTCATTACTCTATTGAGATTTCCTATCCATTTATCCTTAAGTTCGTGAAAATAAAACTTTGCTAATATCCTTTTCTGCTAATCCCAACATCTTAATTATCTTGGATATTAGTTCTATTTTCTGTGTTCATCATATTAGACAACAAGGTATAGTCTGTATATTTTTATGTTTGGATGTCTTCAATTAACATTGTTTTATAGATTCATCCAGATATTAGCATGTAGTTTTGGTTTGTTCATTTCCAATACCTGTATATTCTATTTTATGCATATATCACAATTTATTTATTACTTACAGTCATTTGGTTTGAACTTTTCAGATATTATAAGTAATACTTAAATGAACATTCTTGTACATGTCTCTTGGTGTACATATGTCCACATTTCTGGTTATATACTAGTATACCTAGAGGTTGCTTATGCGCAACTTTGGTAGGTAATACCAAATAGTTTTTCTAAAGTAATTGTTCTAATTTCTTTTCTTATAGTAGTGTATATGAATTCTCATTGATCTAAGGTTTCACTAATCATTGAAATAAGTTAGTCTTTTTAATTTTAGTTAGTGATGGGTATGTACTGTTATTTCTTTGTGGTTTTAATATTTTTTTTTTTCTGCTAAGTAATATTTCACGACCATTTTGAAACAATGTTTTGTCAATGCCTCTTCAAAAATTTTGACAGTTTTCTTTTAGGTTATCTTTTGGTTGTTTTTTCTGGGTTAAAAATCTTTCAGTTCTGCCCAAACTGGTTTGGCTCAGTGGATAGAGCGTCAGCCTGCGGACTGAAAGGTCCCGGGTTCGATTCCGGTCAAGGGCATCTACCTTAGTTGCGGGCACATCCCCAGTAGGAGGTGTGCAAGAGGCAGCTGATCGATGATTCTCTCTCATCGATGTTTCTAACTCTCTATCCCTCTCTCTTCCTCTCTGTAAAAAATCAATAAAATATATTTTTAAAAACAAACAAAAAAAATCAGTTCTTTCTGTGTACACAAGTTTCATATATTGCATATATTTTCTCCCACTCTATAGTTTGCCTTTTTACTCATTTAATGGTGTCTTTTGATGAATAAAAGTAATTTTAATACATTCCAAATTACTATTCTTTTCCATTATGTTTTTGACACACCACCATTTATTAAATTAAAATGACCATCTTTTCCCACCATTCTGTAGTACCATCTTTATTATAAATCAAGTTTCCATATATTTATGGAAACTGTTTCTAAGATGTCTATGCTGTTCCTTTCCTTTAGTCTACTCATTTATTCTTGCGCTAGTGCCACTTAATTACTGTAACTTTGTTACTCTTAATTACTGTAACTTCATAATGAGTTTTCATATCTTTATAAATCTTGTCATTTTAATTCTCCTTTGCTAAGAGTCTCTTGGCTTTCCTTTGTACTTCTTCCTCTCAGTTCATCTGAGGGCAACTCACTGACCTAGAACCTAGGTTTAGCTTAAACACACTATATACCAGCTTATAGTATTTTATTTTATTTTGTTATTATTTTTTAAATATATTTTTATTGATTTTTTTACAGAGAAGAAGGGAAAGGGATAGAAAGCTAGAAACATCGATGAGAGAGAAACATCCATCAGCTGCCTCCTGCACACCCCTTTCTGGGGATGTGCCCGCAACCAAGGTACATGCCCTTGATCGGAATCGAACCTGGGACCTCAGTGGATGCTCTATTCACTGAGCCAAACTGGTTTTGGCCCAGCTTATAGTATTTTAAACTACAGACAACATAACACCAGTGTCCCAGCTTAGGAAGGTACGTATAGCTGCATCCTAAAGGGATCACTGGTCCTATGAACCAAATAGTCTTTGAGAGGCAATCTACTGGATGGAATGAGATAAATCTGGTGTGAGAGGCTAGGGAAGACTAAAAAATTGGCACCTAATTCCACCCTTCTGGGCATTATTAGCATCATACTCAAGGAGGAAATGGAGAGACCTATGAACCCCCAAATGTCTCTTGTTCACTACTATATTTCTATGCCTGATATCCAGTGGGTATTTAGTAATATTTGTTAAATGAATGCATATGTGTATTCATATAAAAGGCTAATATGCAAAATTGTCCACTCTGGAGTTCTGGGAGACCGGGAGTTCAATTGCTTGCTATGATGTGTGCTGACCACCAGGAGGCAGCACGGAATAACGAAAAGCCCTGGCTGGCAGCCAGAAGGCCCTGATAGGCCCTGATCACCAGCTAGGCCTAGCGACCCTACCCATGTATGAGTTTTGTGTATCAGGCTTCTAGTATAATATAGGCTTCTCAGAAGACATTCTATATATATATTGTCATGATTGAGATTTTACCATTTCATGGTTTTGCCTATTTCTATTTTGTCATATATGATTACATCAAGTCTTTTTGGAAATAAGTGCATGGATTTTTTTAATGTTGAATTTAGTGGCTACCTATCAGTGATTCTAGAAATTTGTTAACTATCTACATTCCTAAATGGAAAAAGCTTGCAAGTTCCTTAGCACATTAAGTTCATATATGTTATAACTCAGTTTGAGATTATATCCAGGTTCTCATTTTCTGAAATATTCAAATTTTATAGAGAAACTTCCAAGTTGTTATAAGTTTCTCCATTTTGATTTTCATTTACATCTTTAAAAGACAGATGTAGTTGATGGGACTTAAATAAAGTACATCTTTACTAGTTGCTTGCCCTAAATATTAAAATTCTCTGTTTTTTAATGCAGATGTAGAATTAGAAGAAGCTATTAGAAGAAGCCTTGAGGAAATGTAACTAAAGATATTACCACAGAGCATCAAGTAGCCTTGAAGATACTCAGGATAATGAATTCTTGATTTTGTTTTCTAAAGAAGGCCAGCAATCTACTAACTAGTACAGAAGTATTTGGAACACTGCTTTTTTTTGCTTTCTCATGGTCAAAAGTTTATATTTGCTTTGTATTTTTGTGCTCTTTTTAAAAAATGTAGAGGAATAAAATACATGTTAATACAAATATATAAACCATGTATTCTATTAGAGGTATGACAGTTTCCCAGTTAACTTGGAATTCCTATATTTAGGTTAAAAGAATTGAAAAATAGAAAAGCTCTTGACTGTTTATATGTTTCCCAAATAGCATTATTTCTTTACTTGTACATTATTACATTTTTTACATTATTTCTTTACAGGTGATTCTAGGTTGTTTTTTGTTTGTTGGTTTTTTAGGATTGGAAATGAAAATAAATAAAGCTGCCATAGATTAGTTTTTCTGTAAATTCTACTTCTCATGTGGCACTAATCTATGTATATAATTACCTTTGATTTCTCTGTTTATGATTATTAGAAGACAGTAATAGAAACTAATTGTGGAAATAGTTTAAAAGTGTTACCAGCACTGTTCTTTGTGGATTTCACTTAAAGGTGTAATTCCTGCTTTAATTAGAGCAGCACATTGCTGGAATAAAAAGAGCGCCCTTCTTTGAAATAATTAAAAAAAAAAAACCTTTTCTATTCCTTTTACCTGCTTAGACTTTCATGTGACTTGTATTACCTACTGTTTAAAGGGAATGTTGTCAAAATACTTGCATAGAATTAAACTTATTTTTAATAATATTAGTCTTTTTTATATATTTGTGTAAACATAATCTTAAAAAAATAATGTTCCAGGTCTACTCAGGAATAATCTTCCTTAACCCTTTAAAATTTTTATTTCATATGTAAGTACCTTCATTTTGTTATTCATTAAATTGTTTTTCAGTTTCTTATATTTGGTATTGCATATTTAATTTTTAAATGTTGAGGCCCCCATTGTGAATAATTAAAATATTACATTATTAGACTAAGAAGGACTGTCATACTGTCTTTATGTACATGCTTCATGTCATTTGACCAGAAATGTTATTCCAAAATTTTTGAGTAGCAATTGCTTACCAAATGGAAAATGTTCTATAATTTTTTTAAAGAAAAAAAATCATTGTTAGAATTTTGTTCTTTTCTGCAGTTACATATTTTAGTGTGAAATCACATTGCTATATATTTTTTTAATTACAGCAGTCTTTTTTACAGTATAATCTTTTCAACCCACATTGGGAATCAATTTGTGTTTTTATTTTTTGAGATATCAGGTCTAGACTAGCCGACATGGCTTAGTGTTTGGGCATAGACCCATTAACCAGGAGGTTACCAGTTCAATTCCCAATCAGGACACATGCCTGGGTTGTGGGCTCGATCTCCAGTATGGGGTGTACAGGAGGCAGCTGATTAATGATTCTCTCTCATCATTGATGTTTTTTCCTCTCTCTCTTCTTCTCCCTTCCTCTCTGAAATAAGTAAAAATATATTTAAAAAAATATATATCAGGTCTATTCTATATATATATATATATATATATATATATATATATATATATATATATATATATATAATTTTTTTTTTTAAGTAGACATCATAGCTTGAGAATTTACCAGTCATTTTTCCAAAAAACTACATTGTGCTTTTAATGTGTATGTTAAAGTGGTCAAGTAAGGCCTTAGGAGGTAGTCCCTGAGCCAGACCTTAGACACCTAGAGGAGCTTGCACGGTAGTGAGAAGCATAAAGGACATTCCAGAAAGGAGTATGGCTAAACAGCCGTGGGGAAGAGGAAGAAACAACGGCTCTGTGCCAGAGCTGTCACCCCCAGGTGTGAGGCACACTGATGCTCTATTAGGCAGCTTTTCATCATGACCCTTAAAGAGGTAATTGAATTGTTTAATGTTTTAGTTGTGACTGATTGTCTTTCTACCTGTTAAGCAATTTAAAATAATTTTTTTTAAAAAATTATTATTTGAATTTAGCTACAAAGTGGGGTTAGATTTAATCAGTAGATAACATCGCAGAAAATTATGGGTAAACTAAATTACCAAAGTAAACGTTTCTAACATTGACAAAGATGCTTATCTTTTTGTTTTATTCATTCTTTTACCCACAGAATATTTATTATCTGCCATGTCCAGCGACTGATTGTTCTAAGCACTTGAGATTTATCAGTGAGTAAACCAAAGCCCACTCTGTGGAGCACACATTGGAGGAGAGGAGGTTGGATAGAGTGTTAGATGATAAGCGAATATATCCAATGGCGATAAGTTAATGAAGGAATATAGGAAAGGGAAAGATAGTGTGGGGGTGGGAGGTTTATTTTTAGTGGGTTGGCCTGGAAGGATCCTGACCATATTAACTTGAGCAAAGACCTGAAGAAGTTGACAGAGTGAGCCATGGAAATATGTCTGAGGAAGAGAGTGCCAGATGGAGGGTGGAAAGGTCTAAAAGTCAGCTTGATGTATCCATGGAAAAGCAGGCAGGCTATTATGAGCTAGGAGAGCAATAGAGGAAGTACCTGAAGCCTTTTTGAAAGATCTTGGTTTTTGACTCAAATGAGAAGCCATTGAAGGTTTCGGAGAATAAGTTGTGTGATCTGCCTTATTTAGAAGGGTTAATGAAGGTAATGCATTGAGAATGTACTTGAGAGGCAAGAGTAGAAGGAGGGCATGCATATAAGCATAACCAATGGATGCAAGACACTGGGGAGTAAGGGTATGTATGGGAGTGGGATGGGGGAACAATGGGGGGATATGGACCCATGTAATGCCTTAATAAAAAAATTTAATTAAAAAAAAAGAGTAGGAGGTACTGTCTGGAGGAAGACCAGACTGGAGGTACTGCTGCAGTATCATCCAGGTAAGAATTGGTGGTGGCTGGGACCAGAGTGGTGGCAGTGAAATCAGGGAGATGAATTTGCATACATTCTGAAGGTAGAGCTGCGGGGATTTACTTAAGGATTGGATCTGGTATATGAGAAAAAAGAGAGCCTAATATGATCCTAAAGTTACTGGATAGACTTTTAAACAATATTTTTCAAGGTCAAGTGATCCCATACACCAAGAGTTCATTAGTGTTTATATTGAAGTCTTAGGGAATTGGGTTCCAGTTTTAAGGGCCTCATCTCTGTTCAAGTATTTAAATGGCTTTGACTTCAGATTAAAGATTGTGATTCAACTTTAACCTATTATTTTCATTCTATGCATTCTGTACATTCTCATCCTTGCAATATGAAGCATCCTAATATAAAAAACAAACAAACAAAAAAAAAAACCGAGGGTCTGTAACATCCACAACGACTGGAGGCTCAACCAACCAGAAGTCAGTGCTGAGTTGCCATGTTAGGGGTGAGATCAGGCCAGCAGGGGAGGGCCGTTAGGGGCTTCCAGGCTGGTAAGGGAGGGCACTTGGGGGCAAGATCAGGCTGGCAAGGGAGGGCTATTAGGAGTAATCAGGCAGAGGCAGTAATGGGTGATCAGGCTGGCAGGCAGGTGAGCGGTTAGGAGCCAGCGGTTCCAGATTGCTAGAGGTGGGATCAGGCCCAAACCAAGGCTGGACATTTCCAAGGGGTAAGTGACTGGAGAGGGTGCAGGCTGAGGGAACCCACCCCCCGGCTTCCGCACCATGCACAAATCTTGTGCACCAGGCCACTAGTAGAGCTATAATAGGAGCAAATCACAAGTTTTAAAGTAGGTAAAAAATGAAAAAGTAGAGGGGAAGGGAGAGAGAAATATCCATTGGTTGCCTTCCACATGTGCCTGGCTGAGGTACAGGATCTGAACCAGAATCCAAACCAGGCCCTTTAGTCCCAACCAGCTAGAGCAAAATTAGATCTTTGTACTCCCAGCCCAATTCCACTTTTACAAATTTACGTAAATTGGGTGTGAAATGGCTTTAATGGATACTAGTTAGTTCACTCAAAATCCCAACTAGAATAATTTTTTAAAAATATATTTTATTGAATTTTTACAGAGAGGAAGAGGGACAGAGAGTTAGAAACATCGATGAGAGAGAATCATCAATCAGTTGCCTCTTGCACACTCCCTATTGGGGATGTGCCCGCAACCAAGGTACATGCCCTTTCCTGAATCAAACCTGGGACCTTTCAGTCCTCAGGCCAACGCTCTATCCACTGAGCCAAATCAGTTTTGGCTTTTTAATAGGGGAAAAAAGCTCATTAAAAACCTCTTCTTTAGAAAGGGTTTGAAATGAAGTCAATTGACCTTGCGAAAGTTGGGTCTATTTTTATTTTTTTCCTTATTCCTCTTTCCTTTTCAGTCTCAGGACAACGGTAGCCGGGCAGGCAGGCCAGTCCTGGCTGCCTGGGAGCTGTGGTTAAGTGCTTCTTCCCCAAGGGGACCTTCTCTCCTTGCATCCGTGGACTTCAGCGTTTTTGTTTTTTGCTGTGAGTTGTGGGGGCTGGGAGAAACTGAGCGAAGCCATCTCTGAGCGATACACCCACAGGCTATCCTTAGGTCCTTTCGCGGGTGGGCGATTGGAACCTCGGGCTGCAGGGAGGGTTGGGCCGGGGGCGGGGTGCTGAGTGTGTCTCCGCAGCGGCCCGGGGGCTGCAGGGTCCGCAGAGCAGGAGGGGTCGCGGCGGGGCCTCCCCTCAGCGTCTGCCCCTCCCGGGGGTGGCCTGGCTGCCCGGCCTCGTCCCTCAGGCCCCCGGAGGCCCGCCCCAGCCGGCGCCGAGCCCCCGGCGGGCGGCGCGCCTGCCCTTGTTTGGCCACGCGGCGGCGGCGGCGGCATTGGCGGCGGCGCCCTCCCACCCCCGCCCCCCGCGGCGTCAGGGGAGGCGGGGCCCGGGGACGGCACCGCCGCAGCCGCCGCGCTCGCCACTCGCCGCCGCCGGAGAGGCCGGTGACCTCCTGGCCGCCCGCCCGCCCGCCCGGAGCTCCGATGGCTCAGGCCAAGATCAACGCCAAGGCCAACGAGGGCCGCTTCTGCCGCTCCTCCTCCATGGCCGACCGCTCCAGCCGCCTGCTGGAGAGCCTGGACCAGCTGGAGCTCAGGTGCCGGGGCGCGGGGCGGGGCGGGGGGCGGCCGCAGCCCGGGCCGGCACGCGGTGCAGGTGTGCTGGGGGGCGAGGGGTCCCCGCTCCGCGCCCGAGAGGGAGCGCCCCGCCGGCCGCCACGTGCGCCCGCGGAGGGAGCGGAGCAGCCGGGGTCGGTGGGGTGACGTCATTGGCGCCCAGGGCCGGTGGGACGCCGGACCCCGAACTTCTGGAACCTTCTGATCGCCGGTGTGCGGCCTTCCAACTTAGTCAGGACCGGTTAGGCGTTTTTAGGAGACGCGGCAGATGAGCGGTCCTTGGTGGGGATGGTCGGTTTCTTTGCTTCCAAACACATGAGAGAAAAAAAAAAAAAAGAAGCCGGGAGCTCCCCCGGAGCAGGGACTGGCCCGGAGGAGACGACTGAGGGGCAGCCCGGTGCCGGTGGGATTGAGGCTGCAGCGCCCAGTTTCCCCGCAGTCCGGTCCTCAGTCCTCCGCACTCACTCATTTACTGTGCGCCTTCTCCCAGCCAAGGCGCCGCGCTGACACCTCCTTCAAAGTGCCGGCCGCTGGCCTGAAAGGATAAAAGTGTTTGCCTCTTAGCTGATGGGCGATGTTATTCGCTGATCATTGTAGGGGTGGGCTGGCATACAATTCCTAAGTAAGTCATAGCACATCTTTGGGAATGTTCACTTCCTCTAACGGTGTGTGGAACCCTCCCTGTGCTTCCTGGCCGCCGGGCACGGTGGAGCTCGGCGGAAGTCCCATCGAGGCACCACAGCCTCCTGGAGCTGCCCAGAGGTTTCCCAGAGTTTCCCCGGGTTCCGGGCGGGCGGGTGGAGGAGTGTGTGAGCCAACCGTGTGGAGAAGCATTCCGTGCGGTCTGTGTCTCCCCGAGCTCATTCACCAAAACAGGAGGAGGGATCCGTGTCCCGGGTCAGTGCGTTCATAGCCACAGTTTGTCTCGGCGGCGGGACTGCCCCCAGAAAGGAGGCAGAACAGGAGGAATCCTCCCCCGCCGGGACTTCATGGATGGCAACAGTCAGAGGAACCAGGGCCAAAACCACTGTCTGAATTCTGCTGCGAATGAGAAAGAGAGAGCAGGAGAGGAATGCTTCTGCATCACTTTCAACATTTTTACATCAACCCCCAGGGGTGGAGCAAACCTAGAGATCAGGGGCCTCAGCCACTTAATGTTCCTCTGGAAAATACTTTTTTTATGTAGCAGCATAACAAGGAACAAGAAACCCACATCTTCCCAGGTCTTTTTTTTTTTTTTTTTTTTTTTTTAATTGATTTCAGAGAGGGAGAGAGAAAGAGAAACATCAATGATGAGAGAGAGTCACTGATCGGCTGCCTCCTGCACACCCCACATTGGGATGGAGACCACAACCCGGGCATGTGTCCTGACTGGGAATGGAACCCCCACCTCCTGGTTCATAGGGCGACGCTCAACCGCTGAGCCACACCAGCCGGGTTCCCAGGTCTTTAGAACTCTGAGGGTGTGTTCTCAACCATTTTTGGGGTTTCTCTTTCCTAATCAGAAAGGACTTTTCCTTAAAGTAATGAGGTCATTGCCCCGCCTTCAAGCTGAATCATTGTCCTCAAACTTGAATTAATGCCTCATGTGTGGTACGTAGGTACAAAAAAGGCCGGTTCTCAGTTGGATGCAGCATTGACCTGTCTGTACACTACTAGGTGGTGGGTTTGATTCCCAGTCAGGGCACATGCCCAGGTTGGAGGCTCGATCCCCGGTCTGGGCGTTCAGGGACAGCTAACTCATCTGATATTTCTCTCTTACTTTGATGTTTCGCTTTCTCCCTAACTCTATTTTAGTAATAATACTTTTTTTAAGTCAAGTACTCATCTCTAAAAGAAAGCCTCTGGATTTGAGTTTAATATATTTTAATACTGATTAATATAACATGAATTCCGATTACTGTATACAAGTGATTAAACTATAACTTTTTTAAAGAAATATTCCAAAGGATATGTTTTGTTTGTTTTTTTAATTGATTTTGAGACAGAGAGAGAGAGAGAGACACATTGATCAGTTGCCTCTAGTATGTGCGCCCAGACCAGGGATTAAACCTGAAACTTTGGCATTGCCCTGACTGGTAATCGAACCTGAAACCTTTTGGTGTATGGGCTAAACTATAACTTTTTAAATTAACCCTTGAAAATATTTATTAATATGTGTTGAATTGTTCATTGTGAGCTTAGACTTTTGTAAGTTTTGTTTCTTTAAAAAATAAGTAATATTAACATTAATGGTAACTAAGGAAGTTTTTTAGAAAATGAGTAAAAATAGAGAAAAATGCAAATGCATGGACAAAGTCACAGCACTACACTGTTAAAAACTAGAAGAATTATGTCTACAAGGTGAATTTTTAAAAGAAAACATGATATTCAGATGTAATTTGTTTCTAACATTTTACTGGGACACTAGCTCGTCTTTTCCAACTTCTTCTAAGAAGGTGATTCCTTTATCTCCTGGTTTCATTACCTATTTTATTTTATTTATTATTTTTAAATTTTATTTTATTGTTTAAAATATTACAAATAAGTACATATATCTCCTTTCATTACCTATTTTAAATGGTGTATGGTTTTTGCATTCATCAGTGGCTCAGAACACCTTAAGTTATCGTAATTATAAATAATACATGCTAATATTTATTCATTTAATGAGCACTGACTATATGCCTCTCTGGAAGGTATTACCTCCATTCTCCAGTTGGGAAATTGAAACTTAAGAAGTTCAGTCTTGTCCTAGGTCACATAGCTAGAACCCAGGAAGACTAGCAATAGAGCTTAATACTTCATTACTAGTTTTCTTAAATATGTCGTATTTTAAAATGTGGGAATAGTGTAAGGATGAATATATGATTTTACTAAAAGAAGTGAAAATTCCATTAAAACATAATTAAATTAGTGTTTAATTCAGTAAATATTGAACACCCGCTCTGTGCCAGGTGTTGTGTGGCTCCTAGTCGTCTCTGGATGGTGGTGAAGATGGGCCGGGGGCTGTGGAGAATGGCACAGGGCCTGAGGACAGGGTGGGAGATTGGCTGTTCACACATTTCCCCAAACTGATCGGACTGCGGCTCCTTCTCCCTCTTATCAGCCATTTGCAGTGGCTTCCATGGAGGGTTGGGTGAATGACAGGGGTGATATGGATCATTTGTTTGCCAGAAAGTTTCTAGTTGCTTAAAAGTTTCTTAGGGTGTGGCAGTGTCCAAGGAATCATCAAACAAGACAGCACCATAGTTAATGTACAACAGCCTATAATTTACAGGAGCACTTTTCATAAACATTGAGATTTGACTCTTAAAAGCCCCTTGGCTAGGAAGGCAGATGTTATCTCTCCTGGGAATGAGGGAAAGGAATCCAGAGGGACTGACAGCGGAGTGAGGAGCTGCTGCTCACAGTAGCTGCTCACACTGAGCACCAGTCCCTCTCTTACACCAAAGTGTCTCAGTAGTGAATGTAATTTAATATTTTGGTTATGATCAGGAAAAGCCTTCAAAATTTTAGATTGCCTAAAATATGAGTGATCATTGTAGTATTCTTTTGATATAAGAGTATTGAATAAAAGACACATGATTTTTTTAAAAAAAAATTATTGTTTAAAGTATTACATATGTCTCTACACCCCCCTCCCCCCACATTAATTTCTTCGAAGAGACACATGATTTTAAGAATTTAGAAATTCTTTCAAATAAATCTATGATAGGAGCGCTTGCCATTTTCACTCCTCTTTATGAAAACACAAATTCTTGTTACTTGTAAGTCCGAGTTCACAGTGTTCACCAGCACCCATCCTGGGCCCATTGCACATAGGCACTCATGTCTGTATTTTTTTAGTTGATGTTGTCAGTCACTGTGAAAACTTGTTTACCTGCTTTACTTGATTCAGTCACATCCACCATCGCATTATCCCCGTTTCATAGATGAGGAAAACTGAAGCGAGGAGAGTTTCAGTAACTACTCAAGGTTCGGACAGCTGGACTAGAAGGCCCTTGCCATGCCCACTGTGTCCTGTATTAGCTGACGGGAGCAGCCAGCGAGGTGACATTGCAGTCTCCCAGCTTTGTGTGTGATACCCAGGCTGCAGAGACCTGCGGGTGTCAGAGACAAGAGGACTAGCTGAGGAGGAGTGCCCTTCAGTTCTGTCCTTGGGCGAATATGCTGACCGCAATTTATTTTGGTAAAAGCCTGCTTAGTTGTGATCTCATGCAGAGTGTTTTCCAGAAGCACAGCCCAGGCCGGCCTTGGTGTGAGGATGGGTTCTTTCCCAATTTGGACTTGTAGCTGCTTCCACGATCTGTTAATAAAAACAGAACTGCCCTCTCTGCCAAGAAGAGTGCTGTCAAACGATGTGTTAAAAAAAAAAACAGCCATGAAGGATAATGTGAGATAGTCCAACAGTTGTCTACCCAGAGTTCCAGAAGAAAATAGTGGAATGGAGGACAGAGAATATTCAAAGATACAATGGCTTACAATTTTCTAGAACTCTAATGGAAAAGTAGATTATAAGAGTTGTATTTAAGGTACCAGTAGCTGATAAACAGTACAAATATTACTTAAACAAGCTAAGTGGAAATCTGGGTAAAGCTTTTTAAAAGAAAAATTTAAAAATCCAACGAAGTCCATACATTAGAAAGATGTGCAGTAGTGCATAGGGAGGCACTGATCAACACCTCCTCAATGGGGGCTGGGGGGGGCAAATGGGGGGAAGTTAAGGAAACAGTTCCTGTGCAAAGGATTGGGTTTTGAAAAAATGTCACCAGTGGACAAGGGTCAAGGATAAAGAATGTTGCAGAAGAGAAAATAGCAAATGAAAGGTCAAGGATGCCAAAAACAAACAAAACTTTGGTTCTGAAGAGTGACATTTTACCTTTGCTATGATATGAAAAAGGCAAATGTGAAAATATATGTAAGAAGTTCTGTAAAAGATGAAATCTGTTTTTCACAGGAAAAATGCCCTGTTCATTTCTAGTCTTGTGTGTGTGTGTGTGGGGGGGAAACCCAAAATAAATTGCGGTCAGCATCTAATTTCCTTTAATGACAAAATACTTCTTCATATGACAGGTTATGTTTTTCTAGAGTGTCTCCTTTTAAACCATTTCTTGTTAACAACACCGTGAACTTCCTGTTGTAACTTGCTGTTGTAAATGAAGTGTCCTTTTTTAGGAAAACTTTCAATTCTTTATCATCTCCCATTTGAGTGCAAACACGAGTGTTAAAAAATTAATCTCTTCTTTAGCATCTTCACATTTACCAGTCACATGGTTCATTTCAATACTGGAGTCGTGGTTTATGTTTTTAGCACAAATATTTCATATCAGTGCCAACTCAAACTCTTTCAGATGTACTGGGCCCTAGGCTACCTGAGAGTTTGCAAATGTAAAATGTGTAAGTACATCCTGAATGGTGCTAGAAGGCCTGATACTGCATTATTCCTATTTCTTAGATTATTAAATTTCATTGTTTCCCAGGCCATATCAGGTAGTAAGATTCTTACCAGCTCTTTGCTTTTACTGGCTTTTATAAATGCAAAGTCCAACATATATTTAGTATCTTGATGAGTAAAGGGACCCTGTGACACTTTTCTGCTTGTGAGTGCTATTTTGGGGTGTAACAGGTGGGTGACTGTGGGGAAAAGGCATATGTGTGGTGGGGGTGAGGGGGGGGGAATCCTTATATGGAATGGACACGTGCTAAAACATTGGTGAGCTTTTTCCTTCTGGACCCACTTAAAACAGCAGTCAGGATTAGATATGTATTTAATAGTGATCTTGGGTTTCTGAGACCATCTGGACACTGGGGATAGATCCGTCACTGTTTATTTTGGAAAAGTTGGCAACTTATATAATTGCAGGGTAATATATAGCAAGAAAGTGCCCTGGAAACAATGCACTCTAAATATACAGGATTCCTTTTTCTTGCTCTCATGATTCCACATAACTGGGTGTGTTCATTTATGTGTAGTAATAAGTATGGGGGTATATATTCTTGGGGAAAGTAGTACTTCTATAGTCTGCTCATGGCTCTGTACCAAAAACCTGCAGAGGCATTCCCTTTAAATTTGGGAAAAGGCAAAGATGCTCTCTCTTATGACTGCTTACAGTACCAGAGGACTGTAGTCAGTATTATATAAAGAAAAATAGGAGCTAATAGCTTTGGCGGAGTAGCTCAGTTGGTTAGAGCGCCATCCTGATATGCCGAGGTTGTGGGTTCCATTCTCAGGGCACCTACAAAATCAACCAGTGAGTGCATGGATAGGTGGACATCAAATCAGTGTTTCTCTCTCCCTCTCTAAAATAAAAAAGAAAAAGAAAAATAGCTAATAGCATTGAAAAGGAAAAGATAGCCGAAACCGGTTTGACTCAGTGGATAGAGTATCGGCCTGCGGACTGAAAGGTCCCAGGTTCGATTTCGGTCAAGGGCATATACCTGGGTTGTGGGCACATCCCCAGTAGGGGGTGTGCAGGAGGCAGCTGGTCAATGTTTTTCTCGCTCATCGATGTTTCTAGCTCTCTGTCCCTCTCCCTTTCTTTCTGTAAAAAAAAATCAATAAAATATATTTTTTTTAAAAAGAAAAGGAAGCCGAAACCGGTTTGGCTCAGTGGAGAGAGCGTCAGCCTGCGGACTGAGGGGTCCCGGGTTCGATTCCGGTCATGGGCATGTACATTGGTTGCGGGCACATCCCCAGTGGTGGGTGTGCAGGAGGCAGCTGGTCGATGTTTCGCTCTCATCGATGTTTCTAGCTTTCTATCCCTCTCCCTTCCTCTCTGTAAAAAAATCAATAATATATATATATATTTAAAAAAAGAAAAAAAGAAAAGGAAGCCGAAACCTGTTTGGCTCAATGGATAGAGCGTCGGCTTGGGGACTGAAAGGTCCCGGGTTTGATTCCCGTCAAAGTCACATACCTTGGTTGCGGGCATGTCCCCAGTAGGGGGTGTGCAAGAGGCAGCTGATCGATGACTCTCTCATCGATGTTTCTAACTCTCTATCTCTCTCCCTTCCTCTCTGTACAAAATCAATAAAATATATTATTAAAAAAAAAAAAGAAAAGGAAGAGATAAAAACTATCATTTTTTTATCATCAATCTAGAACAAGCATGCCAAACTTGCAGCCCACCAGCCACAAGTTTGACATGCTTGACCTAGATCTAGAAGAACCAACAAAATCAAAAGATAAACCATTAAAATTAAGTATAAGTCATGATTGCCAATTAAAAGATGAAACTAGAAAAACAGCATTTCTCTAACCAGAAATAGCCAGCTAGAAGATATCATCAAAAATATGTTATTCACAGTAGCAACAATATCCACAAACTATCTAGAACACTGAAGAGTCCACAAGACTACCATTAAGAATACTTCATTACAAGACGAAATCACCACCTACAATGTGCAGTTCTGGGTAGTGGTTCCTGACATTAAAAAAAATAATAGAAGAATAATAAAGAATACTTCAAAACTCTAATAAAGCAAATAGAAGAGGATCTGAATAAATAGAGATGTATCATGTTTTAGCATGGAATGACAACACAGTATTAGAAAGATGTCAAATTTTTGAAAAACCCAATCCACTTACTCTGGAGTTTACATGAAGGAATAAAAGTCTAAATAGATAAGTTTTCTTTGCAAATATTAAGGCATATTATAAAACTGGTGCTATTTTTTAAAATTTTTTATTGATTTTTAAACAGAGGGAGGGAAGAGAAAGATGAGATGAGAGCAAAACATCCATTGGCTGTCTCCTCCTGCACGCCCCCTACCGGGGATTGAGCTGCAGCACAGGCATGTTCCCTGACCAAGAACCAATTGAGCCACACTGGCTGGGCAGGTACTGTTTTTTAAAGTGGGTATTTGTGTAAAAACAGCCAAATGGGATAGAGATTTCAGATGTAGACCATCTACAAGTCACTGGGGGAAAGATAGATTTTTGGTGGATCATGTTGGAGAAAATGTTCCACTATTGGGAGAAAAATAAAACAATATCCTTACCTAAAAACTACATACAAAGATGGGTTCTACATGGGTTAATATGTAAATAGGAGCCCCGGCCAGTGGCTCAGTTGGAGCATCATCTGATTCACCAAAAGAAAACGTGGGTTCCATTCCCGCTTGGGGCGCATATAGGAGGCAGCTGCTCAATGTCTCCCTCTCCCTCGCCTTTTTCTTCTCCTTCCCTCCTTAGCTCCTTTCCCTCCCTCACTCCTCTCTTTCTCTTTCTCTCTCTGTCCCTCCTCCTTTCTTCTCTTCCTCTTTCCTCTTTTCTTCTATCTCTAAAAATCAATAAACTTCTCAAGGGAGGATTTAAAAATAAAAGACATAAATAGGAAAAAAATAAAATGATAAAGTTAATAGAAGGAAATGTAGGCCAACATCATATGACCTAGGGATGGGGAAGACCCTGAAATAAAATTTCAAAAGCATAAATCATAAGGCAAAACAACCAGGAAAAGATGAACTTGATCATTTCAAAATAAGGATCTCTGTTCAGTGAAGGATATCCCAGCATTCATATATGATAGGATAGGAGAAGACGGTTGCATTGTCTGTAACCAACAAGGGATTCATATTCTGAGTACGCAAACCAACAAGAGGACAGCAACCCCTGTTAAAGAAAAGGAAACAGGCAAAGGCTATGAGTAAGCTAACAAGGATACAAAGAGATGTCTAAAATTATTAATGAAATAAATGCAAATTAAAAATTGAGATATCACTACACTTACTGTCAATAAATAGTTAGAAAATTGGAAAATGCTGAGTCCTGGTGGGGTTGTGGGGATCTAGGGACGCCTGTGCTTTGCTGAGCAGTCCTCATACTGCGTCAAATGAAGGCACACACACCCTGTGTCTCAGCGGTTCCGCCCTCACCCAGGTCCTGAAGGGGCATGCATTCACTGAAGTGTTACTTGTGATGGATAGCTGAGGAACAAGGAGAAGGTCTCCACTGGGAGAGGTAAAACCAGGTGGATATACATGTGGAGAATTGGGCAACAATGAGAAGTTACTGATTAGATGGTTCTTAATAAAATAATGCTGAGAGTGAGATATCAATTGAAAACATGAATATACAAATACATATTTTTGCAAGAACAGACAGATAGCCACTAAATAGAGCAGGGAGGAAAATGGGAGTGTGGTAAGTGGGTTTAAAAAGAATATAAAAATGAAAAGATAAAAAAATAAAAAGGAATAAAGACTTCTTGAAAAGTGTTCCTAATGATCTTTACACTTGAATTGAATGACAGAAGGGTGAGGACCACTAATCGTCTGTGTAGTAACTGCTCTGTTTCCCTGTTTATAGGGTGGAAGCTTTAAGAGAAGCTGCAACTGCCATTGAGCAAGAGAGAGAAATCCTCCTGGAAATGATCCACAGTATCCAGAACAGCCAGGACATGAGGCAGATCAGCGATGGTGAGAGCGGATTCCATAGGCGGGGCTCGTCTTTTACAGCCCTCCACGGGGGCTGTGAAAGGCATGGGTCAGTTTTTGGTTGACTTGAGCACACCCAATTTCAGCACTTAATGTGAGCAGCAGGCAGCAGCTGCAGCTGTCGGTTTATTACAAGAGATCATTCTTCCACTGTACACTCCAGCCCAGGCCAAGGCTGGAAGTAATGGAAAAAGGCCTCCAGCTCCTTTGGCAGAAAAGCTGGCTCCAAGCAATAAGGCCAAGTATAGAACTTCAGTTCTATTGAAGTTACTGAAGTGTAGATTTAAAAGCCGAGAGAGCCTGGCCGGAGTGGCTCAGTGATTTTAATGGTGACTTATGAACCAGGAGGTCACAGTTCGATTCCTGATCAGGGCATAGGGTTTCGGGCTTGATCCTCAGTATGGGTCTTGCTAGGAGGCAGCTAATCAATGATTCTCATCATTGATGTTTCTCTCTCTCCCTCTTCCTTCCTTTTTATTGATTTCAATAAAAAAATATTTTTAAAAGCATGGGGAAAAGGTGAGAGGGGAAAGGAAGAAAATAAACTGCAAGCCAAATAAAACCCTATTAATGTAAAAAACGTGCCATCATATGAAAAGCATGACTGCCCCTGGAGGAACAGGTCAGCTGTGATTGGTGTTCACTGGTGATGGCCTTCCGAATGTGGTGCTTCTTCACAGAACAAGCCAGTGGGCCAGGCAGCTGGTGCAGTAAGTGAGTGAGCAGTCTACCTCCAGAGTCCACAGTGAGGTCAGATCTAGTTTGTCTCTTCACCATCCTGGCCAAAGATCAATGAGTTAGGAATTACAGAACTTCCCTCCAAAGATCAGTTAATTAGGGATTGCTGACTGTTGACAGAGCCCCTTTCCCCATCATTGCCTGTGGGTGCTGGCCAAGACATAGACCAGTGGCCATCTTACATTTGTCTTGAGGGGGTGAAGTTGAGGCCTAATTTTCAGCCAGTTTTTCTCCACTTTCATGGCTTTTTTCTCAGCCCAAATTGGGGCATTGTATTCTGATAAACGTGCAGACTATGCCACCGCAAAATATGCCGCTTTGGCACAAGGATATTTTGAGCTGATTATTTTTGAGAAACTGCAGACACAGGAGAAGCTCTGGAAACGGAGTAGTTACCCTTTTGTAGGAGAAGTTTACATTTTTAAAGCAACTTTCCACACGTAAGGGTGTCTCCCTCTCTGTGTCAGGGCGGGGACTGTGAATCACAAGGACTTTTATCAATGGAGAAGGTGCCCACTGTAATTAAATCTTCCTCTTTCAGTGCTTTTCCTGGTCACCTTCCATAACTGGCTTCCTTCCCTTGCCAACACCTTTGTCTTCAGCTGAAGGTGGTGGTTAAGGTGGTGGCTTAGTCATCTCGGAGTTATTCAGTTTTCATGTACTATATGTGACTTATACATGTTAATAAACATTTGTGTTTTTGTCCTTGTTAATCTTTCTTTTATTCTCGGACAAGAACTCAGATAGAGAGACAATTATTTTTCCAACCCTACATGCACATCCTTTGGCGAGATACAGGACGTCTGCTCTCTGCAGCCTTAACCAGCACAAAACCTGGTTATGCTGACTGTTCACGCTGTGCTAAGACCTGATCTCCATCCCAGCTACAAATGCATACCTGCTCAGACTTGGCAAACATGACCGCTTTAGAAGTCATCTGGTATTCCATGTATACAGGAAAGTTATTTCAGGGAAAAGTATTCTTTTTTTTTTTTTTTTTTTTTTTTAAGTGATTTCAGAGGAGGAGAGAGGGAGAGAAAGAGAAGAAACATTAATGATGAGGGAGAATCACCGATCGGCTGCCTCCTGCACGCCCCACCCTGGGGATCAAAGTACAACCTAGGCATATACCCTGACCGGGAATCAAACCGTGACCTGCAGATTCATAGATCAATGCTAACCACGGAGCATCGCTGGCTGTGCCAGGGAAAGGTATTCTTCAACCTCTCTCTAAACCAATGCACTTCATCATCAGTTAATCTTATATGCTATAGTTTTAAGATTAACCCTTAGGAAATTCATAGCAGACGTGATCACAGAAAATAGATTTAGCCACAAATAAATGTGTTAGTGTTCTTGACATTGTTGGGGTAGGAAGAAAATTTTCTTTAGCTTTTTAGATCCTTTTGGCTGGTATAATAATTAAATCAACATGAGACAGATTGACAATGGAAAAGTAACTTCATTACATTCGTTCATATGGGAACCTCACATACATGAGAGTCAGAGACACCTCCCCATACATGAGAGGTGTTGAGACAGAAAGGTAAAGTGAGGTATACTCGACACTGAGCTAAGGTAAGAGATAGGGTGTCTGGGGCTGCAGAGGGGAGAGGGAGATTTGCAGGACAACAAAAGAGATGTTCATTTAAGAGAAGTTTGCCCTGCCCTATGGATAGGTCATAAAAATTATCTCCAGCAAGAATTCTTACTATGAGCAAACCCCCTAATTTAAATTCTTTAAGGGAGAGGTAAGAGTTTCTCATGAACCCTCAGCGTCTCGATCGCCTTCAGCTCAAAATAATCCATATGCCAATGTAGCCCATCGTGGAGAAGCCTGTTCTGAACCCCTTCAACTGAGATGAGTTTATGACTCACAGCGACTGGTATTTCAAACTTTTTCTGTTTAGGAGAAAGAGAAGAATTAAATCTGACCGCAAACCGTCTGATGGGACGAACCCTCACTGTGGAAGTTTCCGTGGAAACCATTAGAAACCCTCAGCAGCAGGAATCCCTAAAGCACGCCACCAGGATTATCGATGAAGTGGTCAGTAAGTTTCTGAATGATTTGGGAAATGCCAAGAGTCACTTGATGTCGCTGTACGGTGCGTGTTCGTCTGAGGTGCCGCCTGGGCCAATTGATCAGAAGTTTCAATCCATAGTCATTGGCTGTGCCCTTGAGGATCAGAAGAAAATTAAGAGACGCTTGGAGACTCTGCTTAGAAATATTGAAAGCTCCGACAAGGCCATCAAGCTGCTAGAGCATTCTAAAGGACCGGGCTCCGTAGCTCTGCAACAGAATGCTGACAGCAGATTCAATTAGTTTCCAAACCGGAGAGCAATGACGTGAGAAGGATGACATGCTATCTTAAGTGATAACTAGTTCTTTGTTAGGCATAACCACTCATTTGATAAAGATGAAAATATTCCGGTGTCAATCAGTTTTATGAATAACAATTAAAAGTAGAAATATTTTAATTATCTTCCTGTAAGTTTTTAGATTGAATTGTCTTCTAGGAACTAGCACCCAACATAAATATATATGTATTTTTTACTGTTCTGTGGATCAGTGCTTCGTATGTGGGGGGAGTACATGCTCAGCTTTGGGTAAAAATCACTGTTCTTACTTTGGCTTTGTCTGGTGTGGAGACACAGGGGCATGTGGGGCATTTGGTTGACTAGAAAGCTTTATCAGCAGCACATGTGCATTTCCTGTTAGCCATGCAGTGTGATTACAGGGATAAAAGGAATCACACAGTAAGAACCTTTCCCTGCATTCTCTCATTCAGTAGTGTTTTTAGACATGCATGTCAAATTATTCTGAACTTAAAAGATTTACACATCTCATAATAGGAATACATTTCTTGATATTCATGAAAATATGGCAAATGAGAAAATTCACATCTGATTTTACCACTGTGAACAATTATATATTCACTTCATCTTTTCCACATGGATCATTTCTCTAAAATGTTAATTACTATGTAAATACAATGTTGTAACTTGCTTTTAGAAATAATTAAATGCTGCTGTAAAGTCCACTTAAATTGTCAGCTTAAAAACCCTGACTTACCCAGTCCCCTTACTAGACACTTGTTTACAGTTTGTTGCCATTACTACATAGAGCTTTTCCATTCTTCTTGTTTTTTCGTTTGTTTTTATCAATTTTAGCAGTGAGTGAAAGGTTATATACATTTCATGGCCTGACATAATTTCAGTTGTTTTTCTTTGTCTAAGAGTTATCAATTTATACTGTCTTCAATAATTAAATTGTAGCTATTTCACTGAGCTTTCCAGCATTAAGCATTTTTTTTCTAACATTAGATATGAAACATCTTTAGTTTACATTTTTTTACTAACAAAGTTGACTAGTATATTATTTTTATCTGTAACAAATGAAGCAACTATAGAATACTTTTATTTATTACTAGTGTTATTGACATACAAAGCCCTCAACTTTCCCAAATGCTACTGCAAAACATATATTTCAAACTCAATTTTTATTTATTTTTTTAAATATATTTTTATTGATTTTTTTTACAGAGAGGAAGGGAGAGAGAGAGAGAGCTAGAAACGTCGATGAGAGAAACACCGACCAGCTGCCTCTTGCACACCCCCTACCGGGGATGTGCCTGCAACCAATGTACATGCCCCTGACCTGAATCGAACCTGGGACCTTTCAGTCCGCAGTCGGACGCTCTACCACTGAGCCAAACCGGTTTCGGCTCAAACTCAATTTTTATTGGAGCATAAGTATTCTTTCACATTGGGAAAAAAGTTAAGATCCAGATATTTATGTCAGTGTATATTTATATATCAATTAAAACAATTCTGAGCTTTGTTTTCTGGACAAAAATGCCCAATTAGTCTCTCCATAAAAAGCAATTACAATCTAAGGATATTCATGGCTGTGTTGATTGCCAGCCCCAAGTCCTCATTTAAATCTTTCCATTTCATGGGGAACATTCATTCTCATTGATAATGGTGGCAGACTCTTGATTTGCTAACAGATTCTAATTAGCTGTTATAGGTTCACTGTCAGATAAAGATTTTCTTTTTGTGCCATCTGTTTATCAGCTTTTTGAAAATTAAGAAACAGACGATCAAGTTTTCCTCAAGTTCTCACGGACTGTCAGCATCTGTACATCCCTTCTATTTGGGGAAGTAAGTACTCCCCCTTTCCACTGACTCCTTGTCACCCGGGACTGGGCCACAAACCGCCAGCGCAGTTTCTGTCTCATTCCTTACAATGAAGTTTATTGGAGGCTGTTCCTTGTCACAGACTCAGAGCTGTGATCTGCCGTCTCCAAGCTGTGTCCGTCCTTGGTCTGCTGGCCTCCAGCCTGAGCCATGTTCAAAGGGCAGTGCCCTCAGTTGATTCTTATTTATTTTTAAGAATGGAAGTGTGACTTATTTTCAAATGATGAAACTCCGAAGTGTCACAACTCTACCTTTATTTAAACTGTCGTCTTTTATGTAGGTAGATTTGGACTATAAGGGAATTCCTACTATGTTTTGTCTGTTGATATATTCCCTAACGGCTGTGATTGGGATCGGCTGTAATTTCTAGAATGTAATGTACAATTTCAGGGCAGCCCTTTGCTATCCCTCATGAGCACTGCTTCCCAGGAGTGTTCCCAAGCCCACCCTAGCTCCTAGGTGTGAGCCCGCAGGACCTGCAGAGGAGCTGACAAGGGCAGTCAGTGCTGCCCAGTTAGAAATCTGGCAGGTATAGAATTGACCCTCCTGATATTTTAATGTATGGATCCCTGATATTGACAAAAATCCCTGGATGTGAACTGTTGGCCTCCAGCTGTGTTCCCCTCCCAGAACCAGTATTGCATCCCCCATGGTTTGCCGCTGTTGACTAATGAGTTTGCCGACCGCAGACCACTGGCGGTCCATGAGGTCCATAAGGTTGGCGACCGCTGCTCTAGGTACCTGTATTCTGTATGGCGGGTCCTCCTTTTAATTTAATGAAACATTAGCCAATGAGACTTTCTGAGAGGGACACAGTGCAGGCAGGCAGGGCCTTTTAGTCTAGTACCCTGACTCAGAACTCACCCTAACCAAGGGATCAACCCTGTTTGATATTTTAAAACTGGAAAGCATGAAAGAATTTAGCAACCATTGAAAGAAGCAGAGTAAAGATCTGGCTCACCAAATTATATGCAATAATTTTTAACTAGGAAACATCCGTGCATCTGTCCCTTTCACATAGCTGTGATAAACACTCATATTTTTGGAGTGCATCCACATGATAATGGTATTTTTGAAAGATGGATTTTACAATTATTCAAAAACAAAAATGGAAAGTCAGAGCTGAATAGGCAAGACAAGGACAGCAGTGAGCTTGAACTTTTTGTGTGTCTAACTCATACAACAAGCAAGCCAAATGAAATGCACCTTCCTCTTAGGGACACAACCACATTCTTAAGTTTTCAACATGAAACTAAGGGTAGACAGCTTGAATTGGACCTCACACATCTTTCAATTACCCACCTCAAACCACTAAATAGTGTAGCAAATATGCTTCTTTTGCATGTAGTGGGCATTCAGATCACTTTGGCAGTCACGTTTGGTGAGAAGCCAATTTCAGTGTCTAGTCCAACTTTAATATGCCATATTCCAGGGTGACCAGAACAGGTTAAATTAGGCACAGATTCTGCAGGAAATTTGACAGAAGGAATCAGAAAAGACTGAAAAACCTGGGCTTGGACTTAGGGTTCGGATCCAGGGAATATTATGTCCCAAATGTAACCGTCAGACCTTAGGTCTGAAGACAATACAAGACCTGAGACAACAACGCAGAAGCCATAAGCTTTGCTGCTGGGAGACGTGGCACAGGCCTCCCACTCCTCTCTTACCGCAGAGGGCCCCAGGCACATCCCTGCCCTCCCCAGCTGTAAAGTGGGGTGAGAATGCGCCTGTTAGGAACTTCAAGAGATACAGCATGCAAGGTGCCTAGCATAGTGGCTAACAGAAAGCACTTGTTATATAAATTAGAACTATATTTTGTACCACAGAACAAAGTAAATATATTTTTTGGCTTGGGGGAGGGGCTGGTGAGAGATGCTTAAAGCACAGGAAAATAACTTTTTTTTTAAAATATATTTTATTGATTTTGTACAGAGAGGAAGGGAGAGAGATAGTTAGAAACATCGATGAGAGAGTCATCGATCAGCTGCCTCTTGCACACCCCCTACTGGGGATATGCCCACAACCAAGGTACATGCCCTTGACCAGAATCGAACCCGGGACCCTTCAGTCCCCAAGCCGACGCTCAATCCATTGAGCCAAACCGGTTTTGGCAGGAAAATAACTTTTCTTTAAACAGACTGATACTGATAGAAATAGAAAAAAAACCTTAAGTTTCAAAGGAAAAATTGCTTTGAAACTAAGTTTCAAAAAACCACAGTGCTACTCAATTGCATTAAATATCTACTATCAATAAAATGAGTATGCTAAATATTGGCAGAGTATTTGAAATATGAAATATTCTTAAGTTGTTTTGCTTTTTAAAGAAGTCATACCTTTTGTATTTGGTTCCACACTGGTGATACATATCACACAAAATTCAAGCGTTGAAATGCATTTATTTTTTTAATTATTGGAATTAATCTTTCATGAAATTTTTATTAAGTAGTATATTTTAAATTAAGCTCATATGCATAATTGCAACCCAATAGCAATACAAACAAGTGATTTTTCATTCAGATTTACAAATTTAGTAGTAACAAAATATAGAAGGGGTTGAGATTTCCTTTTAATCCAAAGTTTTTATTTTTAAGACCATCTACCAGCATCTAACTATAGATATTTAGAAGAGAGAAGAAAAGGTATACGAATAAAAGTTATTACAGCTAATCCATCCAGTTACCTGGGAATTAGGTAACTGGGTATTTTAGAGTCCACCGTGGTTTTAAATGGTTTCTGTTAGCAAACAAATTCACTAGTAAGATAAGCTTACATGTTTTAGGTTGAAAACTTAAAGCGTGAGAACAGAACACATGATATTGGTGATCGTAACTAATAGTTAAAACTGAATAAATAAATAAAAACAAACTGAATAAATCTACCTGTTCATTAGATTGTGCAGTGTGGGAAATTTTTATAGTTCACTTTGTCTTCAGAGAAACAGATTATTTAGTAATGGGAGCACTTCAGCAAATTACCAGTTAACTATTTCAGAGGTTTTGAAAGGATGCTCTCAATATTTTACATTAAAATAGTTCACTATAAGTTGGGACATTAGGTCCTGAAGCCAACTACTCCTTCTGAGATCTTCAGAATGGACTCCAATCCCTGAGTCACAGGCTCAGTGGGTGCACTGATGAGCGTTCTTTCTGCACTGAGTTGCCAACTTCTGAAACAACCACGTAACTTCCCTCCACAGGGAGAAAAGGTGTTCACTCTCTTTTTTGTAGTGTCACTTGTACTTTATTTTTAAAAAGTATATGTGGGTTATCAACTTTGGGCAGGTGAAAAGAAAACCATTTAGCCTGGTTTTATTTAACTATACTGCCTTATATGTGCTATTCTGTGTGCTACTTAATTCAATAGGCAACTGAAGGAGGGAAAAGAAACCTCAGGAACTTTAAAATGTGGCAGTTGCTACAGAGCTATATGTCTGAATGCTAAAAATTAGCCATTATGTAAAAATTACATTAGAGCACAAATGTACAACCTCCTAGAGGCTTACACAAGTTTTCTTCAGCAACCATGGTTCGTTAGAAACTAAGAGTTAAGTTATTTAAAAGAATTAAAGGTCTTCAAGGGGAGGGGGGAATTAATGTTAATTTAAGTTTTAGAATTAATTAAATTGAGAACTTATAATGATTATGGTTAAATTTAGAATACAGAAGTGCAAATTAAAAACTCAAATGTGCAACTAAGATTTCTCTTCGGTTCTTGAAAAAAAGAAAGACAAAACTAAGTACATAAAATTATATTACAAATATCAGGGGAACTGCAACCATCAGAGATTACACTTTTTATATGGAACAGTAACAACACACATTTAATTAACATGAAATACAACTACAACATATTACATAATGTGATTTTTCTGTACTAAAAACCGTAAGACTATTTGATGCAAAATATATTTTGTGCAAAAATTAGAGACTATATTTCAAGAGAGCAGAAAAGAAAAGGTGAATCACTAGCAGGTATCCATTGATAGGAGCTGAGTTTTTCCCAACACCTATCCCACTGCCAGCAAGGGGAGTGATGACAACTGGTGACATAAAAATAAACATTTTATATTACTTTGAAATATGTAATGCCAGATTATTTCAGTATTCCGAAAAGCGAACATCCACACTTGACCACTTAACGACATGCCTCAGAAAATTCTGTTAGGTTCTCAACATTAATCTAGATGGAGGATGAGAGTGGCAAAGATGGAAGACTTAAGGGGGAAAAAAAAAGGAAACGAGAAATATATAGAAACATTATGCATTTACAAATAATGAAAAAGAACTTGATCGCACATTTTTCAAGAAGTTATTTGTACACATTTTGAAATCCTATAAAAACAAGGTATATTGCAAACAGTTAAAAAACAAAACCATTGATAAATGATAATTAGTTTTAACAGAGTTCATGCAATTATCTTAGCTGGAAAACTACTATCCCAAGTCACAAGTTTATGTTCTGCCACATGACTACATATTAAAATCCTTTCTTAAAAGAAATTATATTTGTTCCTGAAAGAGGTCTTGAGAAAGTGCTGTACAAATCAAAGGTTATAGAAATTTTTAAGCGATAATCTTAAAATACCATACAAAAAGGTGTAAACAAAAAGATGCTTTACAGTTGCAGAGCATTATAAAATCCATAGTGTGGATTACGACAAAAGATCACTTCTTGTGCATTTTTAAAAACTGTTAGCATAATCCTAAAAGTTCAAGATTGCGTTTTTAGTCAGCAGCAAAGGCCCTTGGAAGCACCAGTGTGCTTCCGGCCTAAGGAGTAGCCGCACACGTGCTGTGTCTGCTCCAGGACTTGGCCAGCACAAGCTCGCCACACTAAGAGGGACACTTGAAAAAGGTTTGCAACAAGTCTCACCTGAGAGATGACCTAGCACTAAAACATTTAAACTCTTTTATCTACCCCGTCAAGAGAGGAAAACTGCTTTTAAAAGATATTATAAACAATATAAATTCTGATAGTAAAGCACTGTAAAAATTAGATATGATATTTTTGGCACAAAACACTTTTTAAATCTCAGCTCTTTTGCAAAATATATGTCTGAAATTTCTTACTTGAAAATAAAAACTTTTAACATATACACAATGTGTAAATGATTCTATGAATGAATGAGTTAGATTCTGTTTCATTAAACACTGCACATACCTTCAATTTACTTCAATACCAAGTACCTGCATGCATACCTCCATACCCGAAATGGTACAGATATTGCATAGTAACATTGCCCAAGTACACACTAATGCAGTCTCACCAAATTTAGGGTTTATCTTTCATTATTTTTTGTAAGTACTTGGGTTCAATACTATTTCTCAGAAAAGGTTGATGACTAATTTCAGAAAAAGAATGCTATCTTTTCTTAACCCATAACATTACAATCTGTACCATATATTTAGGCATTTCATTTATATTTTCCAGCATTTAAAATTCAGCAAAACCTGTTTTTGACATTTCTTATACCATTCTTTCCAAAACAGGAGAAGCTTCATCTAATGTAAAAAAAATTAAAATGAGTTCACAGGGCAGTAATTTTTCCTCCAAAGATTTCACTCCATTCTGAAAAGCACTGAAGATCAACATTTAAGTCTGTCAACTTTCAGAACCATTAGGTGCAAAATCTGCTAAAACCTTGTAACATACCATGTGAGCTGGATGTAGTTCTCACTGAATTGCACAATTTTTTTCCTGCCTACATTTTAGGGTATGCTACAGCTGCTAAAAGGATTTCTGCTCTTCTTGGTCCTCTGTTTGTTGGGTCTAAGATTGATGACATCTCCACCATTAAGGGTACTTGAACTCTGACCCGAGTGACTTCCACCAGATGTGTTGAAGACACCTGTATTAAATTGAAGGAGGACACAGAGGTTGACACTGACATGTCTCACTGCAGCCAGCTTCTTAGCGAATCAGTAATATTTCCAACATTAAGCCTTTCTTTTCATTTTATTTATTTTTAATAGAAATACATATGGTTCAAATTTCAAAGGGTACAAAAGGGTTCACAATGAAGGCTCCCTCCCACCACCCCAGTTTTATTCTCCTTAAGGCAAGCATGTTTTATCAATTTTCCTATGTATCCTTCCAAAGATATTTTATGCGTATGAAGGCAAAAATACACATATATATTCTTTTTTCCTCCCAATGTTACTCAAATGGTGACATATTCTACACATTATTCTGCACCTTTTCACTATTTTTGAAATATGGAATCAGAGAATAATTACAATAATTTCACTTACTAACTTTATATTAGATAACTTCTTTAATACCTGATTTATAATTAACAGTATTTGTGATATTTTATGTTGATCAAAACATTACATATGTAAAAGCTGGTAGTAATATAAGATTTTCCTATCGAGGCTAAACTAACAAAGTGGTCTACAGATAATTAAAGTAATGAGTTGATAAAAAAAAGATAATTTTTTTTTTAAAGTTTATTATAGTTTCTATTTTGAACTGGGCTGGTCTTTCTGAACTATTTATCATCCTTGAAACACAGAACTACTGACCAGAGACACTATCAACACAAAGGTGACTGCAACAATTCCTGCCCACAAGATGTTTACAATCTTTAAAAAAGAAGTTTACAATCTAAAAGGTGAGTTAGTATCCAAAGAACAGTGCTATGTATAAGACATTATATGTTAAGTGCCATAAAAGAGACACAAGATCCCATAAATGGTTCAAAGGCAGGACAAGTGACATCTAATTGATTAGGAATGAGAAATTATAGGAAGCAGGTGGAACTGGACACCTGGCAATGTTCTGGACTTAGATCTCTGTTCACTTCAAGGAAAAGCATGAAGCTAACTATTGTACATAGCTGATTGAGGTTTCTAGATAGTCTATAAAGAATAAGTAGTTCTTTAACAGCCCTAGCTGGTTTGGCTCAGTGGATAGAGCGTCGGCCTGCGGTTTGATTCCGGTCTTGAACACGTACCTTGGTTGTAGGCTCCTGGCTCTGTCTGGGGGCATGTTGGAGGCAACCAATTTATGTGTCTCTCTCACATTGGTGTTTCTGTCTCTCCCTCCCCTTCCACTCTAAAAGTCAATGGATAAAATATCTTCAGGTGAGGATTAAAAAAACAAACAGTTCTTTGACAGAGACGGGAAAGGGAGGTTATTTTTGATAGAAGAATCAAAATAAGCAAAAGTGAAAAGACAGCCCTGGGCATGTTCAAGAAAGAGCAAGACCTCTGGTGGAACTGGTAAAAGGGGTACATGGTACATACATAAGTGGGGCATGAAGTCTCACAGGAAGGATGGACAAAACTGTCTTTAAATATTTGGATGAAGCGAGCTGTATTTAATGTGTTACATAATGAGAATCAATATACCTTTAATAAGAGACCTGATACTACTAAATTTAATAATCATTGATCTAGCACATTTTAATTACATTCTTAAACAACTGAGCACACTGTATGAAAAAATAGTAAATAAAAATAATTAATGGGAAATAAATTTACCAGGTAAACATGAGTCTAAAATGTCCGGGTACTTACCAATTTTGTTACTACTTGAATGCCTTACTTCTGGATCCTCAGCTACTTGTTGTTTGAGTTTTTGAAGGTACTTTTCAGCCAAATATTTAAAAACTAGAATAAAAATGAACAAAAAGCCTACCAAGTTAGTATACTATAACTTACGCAGATAAAATATGTTTTTGTACATACTATACTATAATATTTACATGCACTAAACCGATTTAAAATTAAATTAGAAATATACTCAACTTGTAAATTTATTTCAGCAATACCTATGTACAATGAATGAAAATACTAATAAACAGATAGTGGCATTTTATTAGTAAAGAAATAAAATAGTATTTGTAATCATTGGCTCTTTAGTTTCCAGTACTTGTAGAGTAGTGATTAATATTCAGCAACACTAAATGATTTAGTCTTGAAAAAATGTCTCATTTCTTTAGGTGATAAAAATAACTACCCAGAAAGACACCTAGGCAACAATCCAGTTGCTATCTAATACAGTAAGTAGCAATTCTGGAATGAGAAAAATAATCCTCTTTCTCTAATATTACTTTCTTAAATTATGAAATATTAAGGCTATTGTAACTACCTAATGGAATAGCCACTATTGTGGAGCTCTAAAACAATTCAGTAATTTTAAGAGGTATGCATACATGAATATACACTCACACATATATATTTTTTAAGATAAAAAAACAAAACACCCAGCAGAGTTTTGTTGTAGAGTACCAAGTATTCCAAAACATCAGTGAATAATTAAAAACTAACTCAAAGAAGCAGCATGCTTTAATTTTTTTTCTTAATAATAGGTGACAAGAAAATTCTACTCATCATAAATGTTTTCTAAACAACACAATAGAAAAGTAAGAAGAGTAAAACAGATTTCCTGTTAAGTTTTTAAAACGGCAGTTTACCTTCATTCACATTTAGGTCTTCTTTCACCGATGTTCTGTAGAACCTTAGCTTTAGCTTTTTTGCCAGTGCTTCAGCTTCCTCGCTATATCAAAAGGGGAGAAAGTGCTTATAAAGATACTTCCTGATAGCTTGTTTTTAAAAAAAAATCACTTTTATTACATTTATTGATACGCTTGGGGGAGGGCGTTGTCAGATGTTCCACACCAGTTAAAGCTGTGTTCTCAGCTTGAACAGGGTTTTATGTTTTCACTACTCCTGGGGGATAAACACCAACCATGATACTGTAACTGTAAACACACACTTTTCCATAAAGTCACTACGCTCTGGCCTTAAAATAGCAAAATATCGCTTTTCTTTATATAATACTTTAATTTTCTCTTCTGTTTTTAAAAACATTCGAATTTAATTATACTCTGAAAATCACACAGTGCAACATTTATTTTACTCTGGCTATGAAATTACTTTGCTGCCAAAGTCAACAGTAGAGTAAAGCTGTCTCTACAAGAGTGGACTCCTAACTTTAGTTTTCCTATGACTCCTGATGGTGGACTCCTGGTTTTATTGACTACAGTAGTTAAGCTCTAAAATGGTTCCGTGATTCCATCCCATCCCCCCATCCTCCTGGTCTTCATAACCTTGTGTAGTCTCCTCCTACACTGTCATCTATGACAGTGTGTGGTTGGCAAACTGCGGCTTGCGAGCCACATGCGGCTCTTTGGTCCCTTGAGTATGGCTCTTCCACAAAATACCATGTGCAGGTGCACACGTACAGGGCGATTGAAACTTCATGGCCCGTGTGCAGAATCCGATTTTTGGCTCTCAAAAGAAATTTCAATCGTACTGTTGATATTTGGCTCTGTTGACTAATGAGTTTGCCGACCACTGGTCTATGGGATCAATAACATACAGAAGTGATACTATGTGACTTCTGAAGTGAGGTCTTAAGAGGCTTCTGCTTTCCTCTCTCGTGGCTTGCCAGCTGTGGGAAGCCAGCTGCTTTGTTGTCAAGCAGCCCTAGAGAGAGAGAGATCCACATGGCAAGGAGCTAAGCCCCCTGCCAATGGCCAGCTGCGTGAACCTTCCTGGAAACAGACCCTCCAGCCCGTCAAGCCTTTGTGTGACTATAGGCCTCGCCAATATCTTGCCTCAACCTCATGGAAAACTCTGAACCAGAACAGCCCTCAAACTATCCAAATTCCTGACCTACAGAAACTGAAATAATAAATGGTAGTTGTTGTAGCCACTAAGTTAGACTAATCTGTTTTATAGCAGCAGATAACTTAAATAAGAACACATAAGCAAAACTTTAATAATACAGTAAGCAAATACTTATAGAAAAAAATTAGCTGGATGTTAAATTCCATTCACAAATTTGAGCATAATAGTTTTGAAAATACAAAAAATATGAAACTCATCAACATAGGCTATCTATCTACTTACTCTTTATTAAAGCATCTTTCATATGTTTAATGTTTTTAAATGTTTTAACAATTATCACTATAACTACATTTGACTTAAAATTAAGAACTGGATTTGTAGTGCAAAGATCTAAATTAGAATTGTAAAAGGAGCTTTAAAATTTAATCCTTTATTTTTCTCTACTTCTGATTCAGTAAGAACTTTTTTTTAAAGCAAACCAATCACATAGAACAGCTCACAGAAATTTTAAATATAAGGCATTCTTTATATAAACATCCCTAAATTTTGTAAGTCTCTGCAAAAGTTAAAATAGGTTTCCTTTATAGAATTATCACCACCCCTTCAAAAATAGCCATCTTACTTCTTTATACAAGAATCATCCAAGAGATCAATCTTGTTTTGTACAAGTACAGTTGGTATATCTCCAACTTCAGCTACTACTTTCTCTCTCCAACTGGAAATTGCTTCGAAAGATTCCCTGTCTGTGGTAGAAAATACAAGCACACAAGCCTGGGCTCCTGTAAGGTCACAAAATAAACATGTTATTTATATTAATTTAACAATCCTGTGCAGAGTTGCAGAGTGAGGGCAACTTTTACCTAAAAACTGGTGTTTTTTTTTTATGTAAATAACTGGCAAACTCATCTTTTAGCACTCTGCTTATTTTTTAAAATATAAACTCTATCTTCTAATTCAAAGAACCATTTTTTACCAAGAACAGTAGTTCTCAAACTTGTACAAGTGTCAAAGTTCCCTCAAAATTATAAACTTTTTTTGGGGGGGGAACATCATGAAATATTAATATATTTAATTACATTATAAGAGCTAGAGAGAATGTTAAAACTAAGCATGAATAATGGGCTGTTGCCAAGTTCTTCCTGTTAATACTTGTCATTTGCTTCTTAATTTCTTTCAGCATAGATTTAAGAAAAATTTATATGAAAAGAATCATAATTCTATTTACTTTTCTAAAAATCTGTTATTATCTCATGTTAGTAGCAGAATAGCAATGATGCTAACAAATACCATTTACAAACCAAGGTCAAGGAAAAAATATATACAATAGAAAGGGAAAAGGTTTAATTTAGTTTTTTACCCTGTTTAACTGTATAATTCCCATACTGTACCCATTGGCAATATTTTATCTTTCAACTATGACATTAAGTTGGTTACATCTAAAATTAAATATAAGCAGCAACCTTCTGGAAGCTCTCTCTACTGTTATTTTTGGTGGGGAGCCCTCCATGTCCTCACTGGATGCTGGTGGAAGTGGGCTTCTTGTGATGTCACAAGAAAAGGAATTTTCGAGACTGGTATGGGAGAATGAGTGGCATTTATTTGTGTGGAATTAAATCCCTGAGTTTCCAAGGTTCTCTCCCACTCCACCCTGTCCCAACATGGAAGAAGTCCAGCTGTGTCCTTAGCAGAGCTAGGATTAAAACTGCTGCCCAAAGTTTCTGTTTCATATTTGCACAGTCCGCTCCAGCATCAGGCTAGCTTAGCTTGTGTTCCCAGCTGCAGTCCATCAGTCCATTAAGTGTGGGGTCCACATAGCCATGGGCCGTGCAGCTTCTAGGAACACAGGCGAATGCAAGGAAGCAGGAGCAAAGTCAGAGGAACAAAGGAGGAATCAGAGTGCAAGAATTCCTTTGTCTGGGGATTTTAAAATTCTAATATTTTGTGCACTTAGCAGTGGCCCCACCCCCTCTAGCTAATTATCTGTTTCCAGGTTAAACTGGCAGGCACCTTCCCTACATAACCCTGACTACTACATGCATCTATCTCCCCTTTGTTGACCCCTTCCCCAAGTGATTTGCAGGGAATGGGCTGGTGGTTCCCTGGGGAGTATGAAGTTGCAGCTTCATGGTGAAGCCGCCCAGATGGCATGCTTATTGATGTCTGGCCTCCCTTTTGCTCCTTTCCTATAATAAGGATATTTTTCCATTGATTTTTAGAGAGAGACTAAGTGAGGGGAGAGACAGAGAGAGAGAAACATCAATGTAAGAGAGTCACATCAATTGGTTGCTTCCTGAACACACCCCAAAAAGGGTCACAGATAGAGCTTGCAACTGAGGTACATACCCTTGACCAGAATAAAAACTGGGACCCTTCAGTCCACGGGCCAATACTCTTAACCACTGAGCCAAACCAGCTGGACTCCTTTCTAATTATTAATAACCAGCTAATGACAATGTTATCCTTTCTATTTCTTCCTTTGATAACAGTTCTGTATTGGTACCAGGTTATCTTTAGGAAAGCTAATGTTTTAATTTCTCTGTTATAGTCATTTGGACATCTTAAAACTTTGATATTTAAAAGCAGCATGTGTTTTCTATACATATATTTTAAAAAGACCTTAATTTTCCTACTATTCAATCTCCCTTCTATACTACCTTCCCTAAGAATCACACTTGAAAAAGTTACTTCATTATCCTAAATATCAGTAAACCATCCACAAAGAAATAACTTCTCATAGTTAACAAACCACACATCAGGAAATGGAGCTCTAAATAAACTTTTGGTATCAGGTCATATTCCCCAAGAAACATAATATGTAGAGAATAATTCTACCCTAAAGTAACTGGAAGACCCTACAAGACTTGTTCTGAGTATAGCTGAAGACCAGCAACATCAGCGTCACCTGGGAGGGTGTAGCAATCTCAGGGCCACCCACTGAGCTACTGAATTAGAGTCTGCATTGTAACAAGCTCCCTGGGGAATTCATTTGCACACTAAAACATAAGAAACTCTGTTCTAGAGAACACAGTGTAAAATCTGACAATGGCGAAGACCAATCAGAAACACAATTAAAAAGATATTATTCTAGATTTATATACCACTATATAGATATTACTCTAGATTTAAAGTGCTTGTCCCTTATTCTCTTGGACACTCTATATAATCTAAAGCAGAAAAAGCAGCATCTTTTTCTTAGAACCAATCACAGAAGAAAGTGTAATGAAAATTATTTTATGTTGTATGCAACTTTGTGTGCAGTATGGTTTCTACTGCCTAGGCTAGACTTAACTTGTATGCATATAAGCATAACCAATGGACACAGACAGTAGGGGCTGGGCGGTGGGGTAGGGGGAGGCGGGGAGAGGACAATGGGAGGAAAAAGCGACATATGTAATACAACAATAATTTTTTTTTAAAAAAAGCTTAAAAGGAATAATTTGGGGTCCCAAAAGGCTTCCTAATATGATCTGTGTCTATGCTAACCTACTAGAATTTACAAGGAGGTCATGTTTCAACATGTCTCACTATACAATAAAGCCAGCATTCCAAGAATATAAAAATGCCTGAGAGGAATGGTTTTTGGTATAATAGGTCTTTTAAATGAATTATAAATTTTTCTTTTTAAAAAATAAAATTTACAAATTTTTTATGCATCTTTAATAATACATTTCTAGGACATAAATCAGTAAGTCGATTTCATAAAGCATAATGTTTCACAACTAAATCCATATTTTACTTAATTCATGCTTCCTATCTAGCCCTTTCCTTCTCTTCCTAGTCTTTATTTCTATTTAATTACATCATCATCTGAATCTGTACTACTAGCAGATATTACCTCTCTTCCTAACACCCATCCCCCAATGTCCACTAGCCAGGGTTTAGGATAGGTTAACAGTAGCCTCTGCTCTGGGAGCTGAGGCCCTACATGCACCAAGCCAATTAGGGTAATTCCATTCCTGACTACTTACTGTAATCTGGTCAAGAGTGTCTAATCAGATAAAAGCTCAGGACTTTTAATCACCTGGTGTGGGAAGCAACCCTCTCTCCCCAAGGATGTGAAAACCAAGTGCTTCCACTGCCGACCAGAGAGAAAAGCAGCATAAGGAGGAACTAATAAAGTCAGCTACGTTTTAAGAAAAGCTTTTAACAAACATTTACTTATATGCTTGGGATTACTTTAATTTAAAATGTGAAATATAGGAAAATCCAAGCTGTTTAAAGCCTTTTAGTTCAAATGAAACAAACTGTAAAGAAATTTAAGTACCCATTGTAAATTACAATGTAAGGACTAGTTATGGGCTCTTTTTTGTTTCTGGCCCACAATGTTTTCTGTAGATACAGTAAAGAAAAGTCATATGATTTCTTGACACCTAACAGTACCAAACAAGAAGTAAACAGCAAACTGGATGGACCAAATTTTAAAAGTTAAAAGATAATTTTAATCACAGTCTTACGGGGAAAAAAAACAGAGAAAGCATTAATACTTAAGTACAGTGCAAATGAAAATATTTTTAACTACCTGGTCTTTTGTAAAAATTTATTTTTATTTGATTTCAGAGAAGGGAGAGAGATAGAAACCTCGTTGATGAGAATCATTGGTTGGCTGCCTCCTGTGTGCCCTCTACTGGGGATCAACACTGCAACCCAAACCACGACCTCCCAGTTCATTGGTCAATACTCAAGCACTGAGCCATGCTAGCCAGGCTAACTGGTCATTTTTAATCAGGGACCCAATTGATCTACTTAACTGTATGGTTCCAACATTTTCTCCTTTTTATTTATACACAAAGCAAATCATTTTTTACATTTGACCAATTTTGCCTTTTTTAAGCTAAAGGTTCATAATAATAAATATATTCTCTAAAAGTAACATACTGATTAAAAAGTAATACTACCATATCAACTCATCAAAAGTTTAAAAACAAATAGCCCAACCTATTTTTCTTCCTCACAAAAAGAACATATATTTCAGGGCAAGACTTTATAGAGAAATAAACTAGGTAAGTAAAAAGAAAATAATAACAATCTCATGCATTCCTCCTACCTGTTGATGTTGCCACCTAGGTTTTCGGTTTATTTTTTCCTGTGTTGTGTGGGAGAGGCAATTGTGGTATAATAACCCCACTAAAAAAGTACAAATAACCTTTACTGAAGAATAAACTGTAGTTAGGACCCAACAGTGTCAATGCTCATGAAATTCATAATTTGATCTATTTTAAGAGCTTTGGTAGTAAGAGCATAATTTCACCTCACACCATGATACAGGTGCTCAAGATCCAAATTGGCATCCACAGGAGAGCGATAAGCCAAGCCTCTATAGATGGGAAGACTTAAGGACACAGTAAAAAGAGTGAGCAGTAAGGAGTGGTGACCTTATTAGGATGACACCTGAGAGGAATACCTCCCTTATTTCTCAAGGACCCAAAATGTTTTCTTAGAGTGGGCAGTGGAAGTCAAATTTCCTTGGTAACAATTTAGAAAGCCAACTTTTTGGTTGCTTATATGTTAGTGTAATTATGTTTTTATTAGACCCCAGTTACATTATAATAAATCACATTTTCAAAAGTGGAAAGAACCAATATATATATTCAAAAGCATCAATAGACTATAATGTTATATGGTACTAGATTAAGCTTTCAGTTACTTTGTTCTCATCACAATCACCACTGGCAGTGAGTTGGAGGAACACTAAAAATGCTGTTTTAAATTCCATAAAAAAAGGACAAAAATTTATAGAAAAATGTAATGGAAACCTAGAAATCTAAGCTCTTTTGAGGAATTTTACCCTACATTTTAGATCTTAAATCCTATAGTTGTAGTTCTTTCCTTTCACATGTATTGCACACTTCTTTTAACTCCTACAGCCTTGAAAAGGCTTTACCGATGAAATTTCATGTAATAACAAAATGTCATCTCATTTACAGGGGCTTTACTTTTTTATATAATGGTTTCCACTCTCTGACTATCTAGTCACTTCCTTGGGGTCAGAGATAGGCGTTTACCAGTTGCTGACTATGTCTGGGCATGCCTGTATAAGTCATGTAATTCTAAAGGCAGAGACCAGCACCCTATAGTACAAATACTATTTACCACTCATCAAGATCCTTTGAAGAAAAACGATCTAGCATTTTTAAAAATTGCTTTGAAATTAGTTTTAGTATTCTTAAAGAGAACCCTTTCTATGAAAAGAAAGAAAAAAGTAAATTTCTGTTTAGCCAAAAGAACATGCCCAAACAAAACCCCCCACAATTTACCTCGATAGTAGGCCTTTGTTATTGCATCGAATTCCTCTTGACCTGCCGTATCCCATAACATTAATCTGACATCTTCGTCATTAACTCTGAAATAAGAGATAGACTTCAAATGTAAAGAAAATGTCTTTAGTAATATAGCTTTGTGTATATTTTTATTTTTCAAATTTGGAAGTATTAAAACCAAGTTATTTTCACTCTGAAAAAGTCTGAGTAGTTTTAAATGCAGATACAATTACCAAGCGAAAGTAAAGGTGAAAGACATCCCCGCAAAGTTTTAGCTTTACACAATTTGAATTTACCTGGCATGTTTTCCCCTTTGACAACAGTCACAGTTAGTGGCCTCAGCTGAGCAGTATTGGGAAAGAGGAATTCCCTCAGGTCAGTGCTTGCTCTCCTCTGGTACACAAGTGACAGAATTAGAAAGGAAAACTGCAACTTACCTGCTTGGTTGCCCTTAACTCAAAAATTTACTCTATTTTATCATACAGTCCATTGTCTTGCTCACATTCTGTTAAGTCACAGCAAACACTGAATTAGCAAATACCAAACTACTGCTCTTAGGGGAAATACAGGGTTAAGTTCCTGTGAGCCCCTGATTACATTTTCATCAGCTGATCAATACATAACCTTGTTTTGTGTGGTTTTGTTTGAAGACATCTTACTTCATATATGTTGTTAATTCATTAACATTGAACCCACAGCCTACAGCACTATAACTTATGCCTGAAGGAGACTTATCTAACACACACGTTATCTCTGTAAGGCACATCACACACACAGCCTTCTTGCATTTAGGATCACTAGACAGCATTTCAGTACTATGTTTGGGGGCCATCTCAAACAGTGAAATCACCAACAAAAATGTGGCACAAAAACAGAACACTAAAACGACACTTGTTTACAGTATGAGAGATTAAATAAAAAGAAAGACGGCCGCCGTGTTCCACCTAGGCTGGGAATGTGTGTATAGAGTAACTCAAGTTTTTGCTGCTTTGTGCATGTCCACGAATGACCACAAAGCACTGGGAGCATTGATTCTGGGGTTACAGATAAATTTCAGCAAGTGGGTAAATTTGCAAATGCAGTCCACAAATAATGAGAATCGACTATATACTACTTAAAATATTCATTTGGTTCAAATAACAAGTACAAAAACACAAGCATCAATCTTCTTAAAATATCTAAAGGAAGCAAATACAAAAATATTTTAAATTTCTCTTTTTAAAAATATTTTTATTGATTTCAGAGAGAGAGAGAACATCAACTTTGAGAGAGAATCATCGATCAACTGCCTCCTGCATCCCCCGCTTCCCCTGTGGGGATCGAGGCTGTAACCTGGGCATGTGCCCTGACCAGGAACCAAATAGTGACCCCCTGATTCATAGGTCAATGCTCAAACACTGACCCACACCAGCCAGGCACAAAAATAGTTTTACAAACAGGGTAACAGAATACAAATTAGAAATCCAACAATCCTTAAAACAATGAACACAATTATCTTGGGTGCTAATGTCTGGGCTAGTTAAGTCAGATTTGTTTAATGTTACTTATTTCCGTAATACATTTTAGTTTGTCTCTTACAATTTAAGATACCTTATAAAGTACTCAAGACTAATGACAAAAATGTTACTTTAATGTGATTAGAATCAAACAGGATTTCTTGAAGAGTTCCTTTTCACAGAAGTATTTAATCCTCCCAAATCTGCTTTCTCTTATTTCTTTAGAGTAAAAACAATTATTAACTCTCTAACTTCTATATAGTCTTGCCCAGTTTTAAAAAGAGAAGAGACATTCTAAACAAAAGGATCCCATAATATAAGAAATGAGAAGTATTCTGACAGACAAGTAACTTTCAAATGAAATAGAGCATGGAATCTCACTGGAGTCACGAATCAGTTTGTGTTTAAGAAGTGCTTAAAGTGCCACCAATAAATACAGAACAGATATAAGATAAGATGAAAGGGGAGACCAAGAGGAATGGGAAAAGAACATAAGAGAGGAAGGGAAAAGATGAAAGTGGGGAAATACAGAAAAATAAAGATATGTTCAGCATGAGTAACTGAAAACCACAATCAACTGTTTCATGAGCCCCTGCCTCTCGATGCCTCACCTTGGACTGTACTGTAATTAGTTATTATTATTCTGGCAAAAGTCTTGGACAAAGTTCACAAATCAAAAATTAGAAGATAAAATGGCCAAATACATACTGGATTTGTCGCTCCAAAAAATCAACTCCAATGGTTTTCTTGTAATCTTTTGTAAAAATGCCTTTGCAATATCTCTGAATCATACTTGATTTTCCAACTGCTCCATTCCCGACAACCACCATCTTGATGGCCACTTCCATATCTTCCTCCAACATTTTTGGTGTTGAAAAGGTTTCTGTACCAACTTTAATTCCAGGTGATCAGATCTTATTTTTCAAATCTGCAGTTTAAAATGAAAATAAAGTTATTTTTTTCATGACATAAAAACTGAACAATATAAAATAAATTATACTTGTTTTATCAAAAAATAATTATATCAAATTGCAAGAATTTGTTTCCACGATGAAGGCCCCCTCCCCACTGTTTAGCTAATGTAAATTCTTTAAAAGGAGGGGCCATAGTGTCATTCATTTTTGAATCTTTATCAACAAACCTCTAAACAATCTGTGGGCCAAGAAGAAGCTCAAGAAAAAAATTTAAAAGTAATTGAAATTAATAAAAATGAAGACATGTCAAAATTTATGGGACATAACTAATATGCAAAGGGAAAATTTATAGCAGTGAATGCTTATTTTAGGAAAAATCTCAAATCAATAATCTAAGTTCCCACTTCAAGAAAGTACAAAAAGGAAGAGCAAATAAACCCAAAGTTAGTAAAAGGATAGAAATGAGTAAGATTGAAAACAGAAAAATAGATAAAATTAATGAAACAGAAAGCTGGATTTTTAAAAAGATCAATAAAATTGACAAACAGAAAAAAGAAACCACAAATTACCAAAATCAGTAATAAAATAGGGATATCAATCATTATAGACTCCGCAGACTCAAAAGGATAATACACCAAACAACTCTACATAAATTTGAAACTCTACATAAATTTGAAAACTTCAGATTCCCTGAAAAGTATAAACTACCACTACTCACCCACCATGAAATAGATAATCTGAATGGCCCCATAACTTTTAAGGAAATGGAATTTGTAACTTAAAAGTCAAAAAGAAATCTCCAGGCCAGGGGTCTTCAAACTACGGCCCGCGGGCCACATGCGGCCCGCAGAGGAGTCTGATCCGGCCCGCTAGGTTTTTTGGGCAGTGAGCGCAGCCGAGGTGTTACAGTAGGAATTAGTAGTTCATATAGTCCGGCCCTCCAGCTCTCTGAGGGACCGTGATCTGGCCCCCACTTTAAAAAGTTTGAGGACCCCTGCTCCAGGCTAAGGTTACTTCATCGAAGACTTCTACCAAACTTTTAAAGAATTAACACCAGAGGGTTCAATACTCAAAAATCAATCAATATAGCCCACGATATTAATGGAGTAAAGAAGAAAAAACACATCACCATATCAAGTAATGCAAAGGAAATATTGGACAAAATTCAGCAGCCATTTCTGAGAGAAAAAAATTACAGCAAACTAGTAGAAACAGAAAGGACTTCTTCAACCTGATAAAGGACATCTATTAAAACAGCATAAAGCTAACATCAAAATTAATTCTGAAAGACTGATCATTTTCCCCTTTATGGGAAATGTCCACTCTCACTTCTCCTATTCATCATACATGAAGTTCTAGCCAGGGTAATAGGCAAAAAAAACACCTTAACAGCCGGGACAGGTTTAGCTCAATGGATAGAGCGTCAGCTTGGGGACTGAAGGGACCCGGGTTCGATTCTGGTCAAGGGCATGTACCTTGGTTGCGGGCATATCCCCAGTAGGGGGTGTGCAAGAGGCAACTGATCGATGACTCTCTCTCATCGATGTTTCTAACTCTCTATCTCTCTCCCTTCCTCTCTGTACAAAATCAATAAAATATATTTAAAAAAAAAAAAAAAAAAACACCTTACAGATTAGGGAAAAAAGAAAAGCTGTCTCTATTCACAGATGACATGAGTATCTATGTAGAAAACTCCAAGGAATTAAAAAACAACAACAACAATCCTGCAGCTAACAAGTGAGTTCAGTAAGGATGCACAATAAAGAGCAGCACACAACACTCATGTATTTCTATACTCTAACAATGTACAATTTGAAACCACAAAATTTTAGATGGCATTTATAAGAATTCCAAATATATTAAATACTTTAGAACAAATCTAAAAACGTGCAGGATCTGTATGCTGAAAACTACAAAATGCTAATGCAGGGGTCCTCAAACTTTTTAAAGTGGGGGCCAGATCACGGTCCCTCAGAGAGCTGGAGGGCCGGACTATATGAACTACTAATTCCTACTGTAACACCTCGGCTGCGCTCACTGCCCAAAAAACCTGGCGGGCCGGATCAGACTCCTCTGCGGGCCGCATGTGGCCCGCGGGCCGTAGTTTGAAGACCCCTGCTCTAGAACAACTACTCCTAACCACTCAGCTGCCTGCCTGCCTGCCTGCTGGCCCCTAACCCCTCTGCCTGTCGGCCTGATCGCCTCTACCTTGCCCCCCTGCCGGCCTGATTGCCCCTAACTGCCTCTGTCTCAGCCCCCACCACCATGGCTTTGTCTGGAAGGAAGTTGTACTTCTGAAAGATAGCAGGTTTACCTGGTCTAATTAGCATATTACCCTTTTATTAGTATAGATAGGTTATATAGAACAGGATTGCTTAAATGGGGGGTAGGGGAGCTTTTTTCATTAGGAGATGCTCTTGGCAGACAAAAACACATAATCCCTATATCTGGACTGATAGCCAGCCATAAGCACTGTACTGCGAAACCGGTCATTAAAAAATTGAATCACTTTTTTATACCTTACACCAAACAGCGATTGCCCTTAAAACCCCTCCTCAGCCCCCACCTTAGGTTCTGCCTTCACAGTTCACCCAGAGTAGGTTCTGACTGGTCGGTTTCTATGCCAGTCAGCAGGGTCTGATCACCCTGCTTCTCTCTCTGGACCTTGCTGGCAGCCATCATCAATGCTGATCAGCCCTGCTGCTCTCTCTTTCCCCGAGAGGTCAGCAGTTCAGTCTGCTTGCCTGCTGCATGTGCTGCCTTCAGTCATTTTGGATGTTACGACCCTGGCTCTTTATATATATAGATTCTAGGAAAGAATAGTGCAGAAGGTCCCAGACTTACATGGTTTGACTTAAAATTTTCAACTTTACAATGGTGTGAAAATGATAGGAATTCAGTAGAAGCCACACTTCAAATTTTGCATTTTGTCCTTTTCTCAGGCTAGTGACATATAGTATGATTATACTCTTGTGATGCTGGATTGTATCATCAAGAGTGGGAGGGGACATGAGGAATGGGGGAGGAGGGTGTGTGGCAGCTTCCACTCAGCCAGGAAATAAGGAGGGTAAACAACCGATACCCTGCAGCAGTGTTTCCCCAAGTGTGGTACACATACCCCCAGGGTAAGCGTTGCACCAGAGTTTGATGAGGATATGCACTGCACAGTGCTTAACTGCGCCTAATTCTACGTTCTCATGAGTACGAGGGGTACTCAGCGTTACGAAAATTATAGAAGGGGTACACATATGCCAAAGGTTTGGGAAACACTGCCCTACAGCATAGTATGTATTAAATGCATTTCAAATTATTTTCAACTTATAGTGGGTTTATCAGGTCCTAACCCCACTGTAAATTGAGGAGTATCTGTAATTGATGAGTTAGGGAAAGGATATCAGCGTTTTGGGGGGGAGGTGGTAGAACTGTCCTACATCCTGATTGCCATGGTGGTTACATGAATCTCATTTAAAAAAATAATAAAATTTGAAGGAAGAAAAGTTATATCAGAGTTTAACACCGTTTTGTGATTGGCAGCCACTACTTTATAGTCTTAAAGCACTATATCAAAACAATTAAGTTCTTAGAAAATAAGCACAATTCTGAGTACAATTCAAAAGCTTGACAGTAACGCTCCACATACTTTTTACCGCAAATTTAATTTTAAAGTTTTTTTTTTGTTTGTTTGTTTCTTGGCAACTAATGCAGTCTTCTGTATTAGACAGGGAAAGGATGCGTTAACTCACTGATCAAAAGAGGTGTGGTTGGTTTTGTTTTGTGTGCTTTTTTCTTCGTCACAGCCTGCACTTAAATACAGCTGTGATCACATTTTAAAAATACAGAAACACGTCTTGGGTTCCATGAAAATTGCCTCGATGCTAGGAGTTACAGAAAACCTAGAGAAACAAACGGCCCTCTTCAGAGCCCCCGCTACTAGACAGTGAAGTTTGCAGCCGCGGGTTCCCCTGCCTGCGGGGAGCGGCGGAGTAAAGCCGATCGGTGACACCCGGAGCCAATGAGAGTGTGCAGCCCGGCTCATTCATACCCCGGCTGTCTGGGCGAGGGTGGGGCCCCCGAGGCGGGAGAGGGGTCTGAGAGCCAGGGCGGAGCTCTGGACCCCGCCTGCTCCCCATCGAACCCAACCGGGGCCCCGATCGCCCCTCCGCTGGGGTCCCGCCCCGCCCGGGGGCCGGGGGAGAGCCAGTCGCCGGGAGCCCCGCCAGGATGGAGGCGCAGCGCCTCGCCCCGCTCCACCCCGCTCTCCCGCCCCAGGGGCGATCCCAGGCACCCACACCCAGGAAGCCCGGACGGCGGGGCGCCGCCGCCCCCCTCCTCCGGCCGCACCGGGGACCCCGCGCCCGGAGGCGGGGAGGCGGGCCCGGGCGGCCTGGGCCGGGGGATGGGAGCCGGGCCTGGAGCCTCCTGACCCCCCAAACCAAACCCCCCTCCAGCCCCTGGAGAGAGGCACATCCCGGGACGCCGGGGAGAGCCGGATCCTGCCTGCCCCGGCGGGGCCCGGAGGGGACCTCCGCCCTCGGAGAAGGCGAGGGAGTCCGCGCCGCCGCCCCGGAGGGCGAGCCGCTACTCACCGTCCCCGGCGGCCGCAGCCCCGCAGCCCGCCCGGCGCGCCCGGCTCCTCCTGGTCGCGGCGCAACCGCTGCCGCCGCCGCCGCCGCCGCCTCCTCCTCCCAGCGCGCCCGCTCCCCCGGCGGGGCCGCCCGGCCGCCTCGCGCCCTCTCTCGCTCTCTTAAGAAGGACTAGGATTTTTTTTTAAACGAACTTTACGGGCGATGAGGGCTGAGAACGAGCGGCTCCGCGGCAGCTCCGCCGGGCACGGCCGGGCGCGGGAGCCTCCACTCCCCACATCGGCGGACCCGCCGCGCTGCGGAGCATGCGCCGGGCTCGCGCCGCGCCGGGCTCGGTGTGCGCATGCTCCGCGGGGACCGCTCCGCCCGGGCGCCGGCCGGTGGCGGGACCCGCGCCCCCCGCGCCCCCCGGAGCCCGCTGGGCGGTGGGCGGGCCGGGGCCCGGGAGCGCGGGTCCTGGCGGAGAGGACCCGGCCGGCCGAGAGGGCCCTCCTGAGGTTCGCCCGCGCGGCGCCCACACTCCCCGGACCCAGGACGTGCCGGGGACCCACACCTGGTTCCCTGGAGCGGACCGCATCCCGGGGGCAGTGTAAGCAGAAATGTGGAACAAAGTCGAAAACGCACTCCCAGCCCGCACCTCGTGGCTGGACAAAGTAGAAGTCTGAAACGGTTAATGATTCAGAGAACCAAGCCAAAGACTAAAAGGTTTCCCCAAAAGCCAGCCTAAACTTTGCTTCAGTTGTTTTTGTATTTCAAAATAGAATAGAGAGCCATTCTGAATAGCGTCATGAAATCTCTCTCTTTTTTAAAAATATATTTTATTGGTTTTTTATAGAGAGGAAGAGAGAGAAGGATAGAGGGCTAGAAACATCGATGAGAGAGAAACATCGATCAGCTGCCTCTTGCACACCTCTCACTGGGGATGTGCCCGCAACCAAGGTACATGCCCTTGACCGGAATCGAACCTGGGACCTTTCAGTCCGCAGGTCGATGCTCTATCCACTGAGCCGAACCGGTTTCGGCAACGTCATGAAATCTCTTGATGTCTCGCCACCCTGCCCACCTGGGACATGAATCCATTCCTTTGTCCACCTATCCACACTATATACGCTCTCCTTAGCCACTTAGTAGCCCTCTTGGTTATTGAATTGAATGTCCCAGTACTTGTGTTCAAGTAACACTTATTTTATTCCATAATGGCCCCAAAGCGCAAAAGATGTTGGTTATTCATATATACCAAAGAAAAGTGAAAGGTGATGTACAGTATCATAAGATACCTTGAGAATGCTCATTCACATAACAGTATTTTTAAAAAAATATTTTATTGATTTTTTTTTTACAGAGAGGAAGGGGGAGGGATAGACAGTCAGAAACATCGATGAGAGAGAAACATCGATCAGCTAGCTGCCTCCTGCACAGTTCCCACTGGTCATTCCACCGTTTGGTCGATTTGCATATTATCCCTTTATATTGATAATATAGAATTTGCTCTTCATGGAATAGTTTTGATGTTCTGAGAGATCTCTCTGAAAGGTCTGGCCTGTTTGTGCAACTCTGATTTTTACGGACTTCTCTGATGGCACATAAGAGTGCACCTGTGCCCTGGCCAGAGTGGCTCGGTTGGTTGAGCTGTGAACTGAAAGGTTGCTTCTGGGGCATGTTCAGGAGGCAACCAATTGATGTTTCTCTCTCACATCAATGTTTCTCTCTCTCTCTCTCTCTCTCTCTCTCTCTCTCTCTCTCTCTCTCTCTCTCTCTCTCTCTCTCTCTCTCTCTCCTCTCCCTCTCTCCTTCCTCCCCCCTGCCCCCCACCTCTCTAAGCATGTCCTCAGGTGAGGATTAAAAAAGGAGAGAAGAGTGCATCGTGTGACATTTTTTCTTGTACATCTATTGGAACATTGGTCACTCCAAAGATCTAGCATTTAATGCCTTTTCAAAAGCATATTCACAATCACCATTTTGTCAGCCACTCCTTAATTTAAATTCCTCTCAGTGCTCTCATAAAATAAGTGGGGGAATATCTGATTAACCCTATTTTTAGATGCAAATGAAGTAAATAAAGGTCACATGCTCTGCAGGTAAATTAGATACAAGAATCCAATTCTCTTGATGGCCAATTATAAATCTAACTTCATATGGTTATCCATTACCTGCACTTGCAATTATTAAGCCACATACAGTGATGGGAAAATATTTTACTTATGCTAGCAATCTAATACTCGATGCCCTCAACAGAATTTTTTTTTCCACACACAGTCCTTTGAACATTAATCAGTGATTGAGGTTTCATGCCTGAAGCATGTTATTTATTTACTTATTTAAGCAAACATTTAAGATTAAATTATTTGATATTTATTGCTTGAGAGAAATTAAAGACTTAAATAAATAGAGATATATATTATCTACATGATCATAACACTCAATATTATTTGTTATCAGTTTTCTCCAAAAGATCTATAGATTCAACGTAATTCCAATAAAAATCCCAGAAGTATTTTTTTGTTGAAAATTTCAAGCTGATTTAAAAATTGTGCAAAAGCCCAAGATAGCCAAAACAATTTTGAAAAAGAACAAAGTTGAAGAACCAAAACTCTCTAATTATAAACTTTTAATAAAGGTACAATAAACAAGACACACAGATCACTGAAACAGAATTCAGAAATAGACCCACATAAATATGGCCAATTGATTTTTCAACAAAGACTCCAAAACAATTCAGTGGAGAAAGGGAAAAAAATCTCTTGGAATAACTGGATATCTAAATAAAAAAATATATGTATCAGGCCTAACTTTCATAATATGAGTTATAATTTAACAATTATTTGGGACTACTTCTCAGAAGGGTTGTGGCTTAACCTAGGACATTTGCACATTCTTTATGGAAACTGATCAAAATGACCAATAGAATGAAAAATTAAGGAACAACCCAAGTAGTAAATAATCTCCAAAGATGGTCCCCAAATAATTCTGCCCCTCCCTGTACATGCATGCAGCTCCTTCTCTCAGGACAGGGATCTGTGCCTTTTCTTCTTGAATCTGATCTGGGCCTGTCACTGCTTTGTCCAGGTGGCTGCAGAGAGGTCATATTCTGGGTCTCTGAGCACAGGCATTCCTCCTCCTGAATCACAGTGGCCATGCTCTGAGGAAACTGATGCAGTCAAATGGAAAGGCCCATTAAAACCCTCCAGCAAACAGCACCACTGAGCTCCCACGTGACTGACAGCACCAAGCTAGAGCCGTCTTGGAAGTGGATCTCTGCCTCTGAAAACCCCCCCCCCCCCCCCCCAACCCTCAGCCTTAATTAAATCAACCTGGCTAGTGTCATGGGGGAGCAGAGATGAATTGCCCCTTTCAAATGCAAACAAATCACAAGCAAACAAATTATCACTGTTTTAAGTTAGTAAGTATTGGGGTTGTGTATTATACAGCAATGGATAATTAAAACAACTTGCATTAGTACTGGGATAGGAAGAAAACTGCCCTATCCATGCCACATATTTCAAGGAGTTTCTGTCAGGTGGTATATATGTGGGACCAGATCAAAGGCAGTCATGTAGGCTTTGTTCATAATTATTTACCTGAGGAAAAAGTGCTGGGCTTTGGAGAATGAGTAGAGGAAATTCTGGTAGAAATTCAGGATTTGGGTTGGGATAGTATAAACATTAGAGATTAATTTGGGGCAAATTTTCATCTTTGTCATGTTGAGTCTTTCTATTCAGAAACATTATAACATCACTTTATTTACTCCAATCTTTGCAGTGTGTGTGTGTGTGTGTGTGTGTGTAAATTTTCTGAAAATTGTTTTTCTGTTTGTTCATTTTAACAGAGTATCTGTGTGGGTCCAGTATTGGAATTTGAGATGACTTGTGTTGGAGATTATTGGGTCCTTGGGCAATTCTTTTGGTCCCAAAGAAAAAGAGGTAAGAGTTTATATTTTCTGTGGCAATTTTGCAAGATTTAGAATGTTGATAGCTTGTTTGAGGTAGGGAAGAAGCTATCTCAGAGAAATCCACTGATATGCCAGTTTGGTTGTTTCTCAAGGCTTGTTCCTTGGCAGGAACGTGCCCCTGTCCCATGTTCCTTCCTACACTCACCCTGGCAACAACCAGCAATCCTGGTTTTACAAGTTGCCTTCCAGCCACAGTCCCTTTCGGCGGTGGAGCCGGAAGAACTTGTCAGTGGGTTTGGGGGCTGAGCTAGTGAGCTTGGAAAGCAGATAGAATGCAGGTGCGCGATCAGGTGTCTTCAGGACAGTTTCCATTCCCAGTATGGTCTGACTCTGGTGTCCAGCAAGTTTTTCCTGGTCTTTTATTCTCCTGCAGTGGGAAGCTTACAAATGGCTAAGTATCATATTGCCCTATAGTCCTAACACTTAATATCTTTGAAAAACATGTTGAGAGAAGATTTACAGTTCTAAAAGAGAGTGTAGGGTAAATTAATGTAAGATACATAGAGAACTAAAGTGACAAAACAAATTCCAGGAAAACAAAAAGTTGTACAAGAGAGGAAATATAATCATACTACATGGCTCAGCAATAAAAAATATCTTATGGTCATATCAACATAAATGATATGTACTGTGTTTCCCCGAAAATAAGACATCCTCCCTCCCAAAATAAAACCTAGCGCATGGAAAGATAAGACATCCCCTGAAAATAAGACCTAGCGCAACTTTGGGAGAAAAAATTAATATAAGACACTGTCTTATTTCGGGGAAACAGGGTAAATACTGACTATTGATCTAATCAAAAGCTGAGACAATAATACATTATGGGAAGGAGGAGATATGTGAGGGATCTGTGGGTGTGGTATAGGTGTTGGGGGAGGACAGTAAGTATGAAACAGAACCATATTTTCGTCTTCCATAATAGAACGTTGATAGATATATAAAATTGAAAAAATTTTTTAGAATAGCAGTATTAAGAATAGAAATATGGCTCTAAATACTAAAAGAAACATTAAAAAAGGATTGAAATTAGTCCCTTTGCGAATATCCCACATCCCACGTGGTTCAGGGTTCAGGTTCGAGCTTTGGAGGAGGCTGCGCACAAATGAAAGAGACAAGAAATACTAACTTGGACTTTGGGGGCCAGGCGGAATCCCAAGAAAGGACTCCAATTTGCTCTGGCCTTGCCATCCCTTTTATTCAGGTTTGGGATACACTCATAGCCCGTAGGCAGGCAATTCCAGTAATAGCTCCGTGATAGCCTATCAACAAGGATTTACATGAGACTAAAAGGTGGAAGTTGCTTCAGCTCCTTTGTCTCAAAGCAACAGTGGGTGTAGGGCTCTGACCCTTGCCAGAGCCTCAAGTCTGATCAGCCTTCCGGACTCCTTGTCCACCCCTTTCTGCTAGTGAGGCAATGGGTGGCTTTCTGCATCCCTTGGAAATAAGATTTGGGAGGGAAGCACATGAAACTCTTGGATTACTGTTTTTCATCAACTTTGTGGAACTACTTAATTTTTTAAACTATGAATATATAAACTGATTAAAAATAAAATTACATAAAATTTATTTGTAAATCATAAAATAATGGATAAAGACTATATTATTGATAGTATTGACAATAAACTATTTTTTTTAGTTGCTCTGGTACAATGTTTATGTTAGATCAGTGGATGGCAAACTCATTAGTCAACAGAGCCAAATATCAACAGTACAACAATTGAAATTTCTTTTGAGAGCCAAAATTTTTAAACTTAAACTATACAGGTAGGTACATTGTTATTAACTTAATTAGGGTACTCCTAAGCTGGCCTTTGCTAAAAACTCAAGGGGCCAAAGAGCTGCATGTGACTTTCAAGCCGTAGTTTGCCAACCACTGTGCTAGATAAATGAGAGCTTACAAATTAATGTCCAGAACACTGGCATATAGCAAATTCTCAATAAATAATAATTTTCTTCTAAATACAAGTACCTAAAACTTTCTTCATGTCAAAACAAATAGAAAAAAGTGAGACGTTTTGATTTTTTGTACTACCAACCAATATTGTTCTATTATAAACAAGGCTATTTTTTAAAATAATAATTTAATATTAGAAAAAGTTATAGTTCTGTAGCTACAATATGGAAATCAAATAGCTTACAATTGATTTAAAATGTTTCCTGTTTCCCCAAACCAATATGATGGTTACCAAATCAAAAGGAAAAATATGCTAGTTAATCATAGCATAAGCTTTTTGCCTAATATGGTATGAGCAGTTTTAACATTCTTACTGTATGACATCTTAGGGTTTGTATTTTGTTAACTCTCAGAGGAAGATTAGTAACGTATCATGTGCTTTTTTTTTTTTTTTTAACCACGTTGCTACCCGACTTTATTTAGAGCTCTGAAAAGCCTATGCTCCTTACATTATAATTAAGTAGTGATGTAATCTGCTCTGGATTTGTGTCTGAAATAATCACAGGCAATTTCACAGTGAGGTTTGCCTTGAATTTTTGTTTTATGAATAGATTCTCCTGGAAAATAAAAAAAAAACTTTCTAGAAATTCTGTTTGAAATGTCTTCTGTGAATTTCACAGATATTCTCAAACAGTATAGTATTATTTGTTCCAAAACCCATGTTCCCCAATTTGGTATCAACTATCAATACCATTTACCAAAGCTAGCCATCTCTCATATATGAGCTCTCAGAAGGTTCCTTATGTTCAGTCTGCTCCCATCTGCAATCTACAATTCTGCAGTTCATCATTTTACATTTTTATACTTTCTGTATGTCAATTACACATCCTTTTAAAATGCAAATGGTGAAAAAATCCAAATGGTGATTGGCCATTCACTACCTAATATTTTCCGCTTAATAACTAGGATCAAGAAAAGAAAGCTGTAGTGGGGAGAAGAGAAAGGTTAGGAGTGTGTGTGTGTGTGTGTGTGTGTGTGTGTGTGTGTGTGTAAGTTATGGTGGTTGGCTACGGAGAGCTTGAGCACAGAATGGGATGCTGTGCGCATGAGAAAGTGGGAAGAAGGGTGTGGAAAGAAATGGTGCTGGTCCCTGAGACAAAGTTTAAGAGGAAGGGAGGGAGGAAGGAAAGGAGGGAGAAAGAAAGAGAATTGTATTCTTTAGAATAGGGTAACTGCCTCATTAGAACAAAGAGTTATCTAATCAGCAGCAAAAGCTAGGGTACCAGCTTTGGGTACCTTAGGGTCTCTGCTGTATCTGTACTGCAGATGCCCACAGCCTACACAGCTCACACCTGCAGAATGCCTGGGAAACACTTTGATGGATGGGAGCAATTTTCAGTAACATAGGGAATGATGCTGCTTTGTACAACACTGTTCCCTTTATCTTGCAACACAAAGTCAAGTTCTATTTGCCCAATGACATGGCATTTCATGGCAGTGTGCTTTTCTAGCCAGGAGGGTGGTACTAAGGCATGATCTTTGAACAGCATGGCAGGATTCTTAGGAAAAATGACACACTATATAGATGGACATTTATCTCGTTTATTTAGAAAAGGCCATAGGCTTTTTGTCTTGTTTTATTTTGTAGACAACAATCATTGATAAACTGGTCAAAGGAGCCACATTTTTAATAAGAGAAGGAGGAAAAAGATAAAGAATTAATTCAATTAATATTGATTAAAAGTAATATAATTAATAAACCACTAAAATCCACATTTTTGGCATTTCCCGCCCCCCCCCCCCCCCCACTATGAATGGCCCACCCATTGAGTAAACATTTAACTGACAAGGAGTGTTTCTTAAAGTTTTTGTGTTGGTTAATGGTTCAAAACTTACATATCTCCTTTTATAGGATAGAAACAGTTTCATTGAAGTTATTTGAAATACCAGACACATTTGAAATAACATCCTGTAGAGGGTGGAGGTAATACAGATACTCTGATAATAACAATAAAAAAAAAAGAATGGAAAATTAATATGTAGCACATATAAATTGAAAAGTACATTTGCATAAAGACTCATTTTCCAGTTTTATGATTTACATGATTTATTCTTTTATTCGGTCATTTCCTTACTTGTCTCACAAAGACTTAGAAGTAGTCCTGAAATAAATATTAAAATATAAATAATTTTAAAATCTGTATTAGCTAAAATGTAAATAGGAGTAAGCCAAGATCTTGAAAAAACATACAGAATTCAGAAATGAAGACAGAAGAGATAAAAGAAGTTATATTAGCTAAGCTAAATAAATGTTTGGAAATTGAATTCATTTTTCTTGACTATTAGGTTTTCTCGAAGCTATTGAAAACCATAGCCATAAAGTTTGTAGAGTGTGGGGCAAGTCCCTCAGCAGACTTATATAAGTGCTTTGTACTTTGTAGACATTTAATAAATTCCTGTTGAACTGAGAACATTTTCCAAGCTTTACACCTTTAGTAGTTAGAACATGAGACCAATCAATTATTAAGTCTTTATTATAACATATTTTTGTTGTATTTGTTTTTATTTTTCTAATTTTAAATGTAGTATACATCATTGTATATAATTATGTACTTAGATATTAAAAATTTAAATCTCACATACCATCAAATCTAAAGGGAAATAACAGTAAAGTATATTTTTCTTCATTAAGTTTCTCTTCCCCATCACCTACTCTTCTTTGTGAGGGAGGAGGAAGGAGATGATGACATATAATAAAGGTACTTAAGTAGGGATCAGAAAACCTGCATCCAGTCAGGGCTCTGCTACTAGCTGCACCAGTCCACGGGAGGTAAATAGATTTCATCTTTAAGCCAGATCTCTGACCATAGAAGCTGCCTGGAGTGCTCCTTGGTCCTTGGTCACATCTGGATTCAGCAGAAAAACATGCCATAATGGGGACATGATTTTGCTAGTGGCCACCCTGGAGTCTGTTATTAAATTTATCAGTGATATGGGTTGAACTGTGGTAGGCAATTAGACACACATGAGCTGAGCAAGGACGATGGACCAGGTACAGAAGGTCAGCAGGGCAGAAAGCCCTGGGTGGCTAGCAATGTGCAAAACTGGGCGAACAAGGACTCTGATCCCAGGGTGACCTTTCCTCCCCTAGCATATGGTTGGCCATGCAGTTCAGACCCTCCCCTGACCTTTTCCCCTTGGCATGTTGCTAGTCATGCAGGTTAAACCCCCTTAGAGGAGGAACAGAAAAGGGGTCCAGAAAATAGCCCTTAAATATGAAGTACCCAGGACAATGAGGTTCTGATGGAATCAAATATATCTAGGCCACAGTGTGTTTCTGCTCTAGGCCCAGAAAAGCATCAAAACCAGACAAGAGACACTGTGGCTGCCTCAGGACCAGCTGTGTTGATTAATGACCCCTTGCCCTGGCACTGACCAGTCAATGGAGACCATGACCCTGTAACTACACACCTGGATAGCTGATGAATAATCTATTGGGATAATCCCCTGCAACTGACAGATAAATTACCCTTAAGACAGAGAACCCAGTACCCAGCTCTCTCTGGAGCACACTGGCGCCTTTCCTCACTCTCTTCCGCTAGAAGTATTTTCCTTGTCTCTGTTGCTCCTAAGTTTGCCTCTGTAACTTGTTCTCTGTGCCCATGCAGCTCAGCTGGCTCACTTCTTCCATCACTCAGTTCTTCCAGCTCTGTGACTTCCTAAATAAACTTTTGCTTGTATTTGCATCTTAGTTCTGAATTCTTTCTTAGCCAGAACTCGGGGGGACTAAGGTTGCTGAACCGAGGTCCATTTGCTGATAATATTTCGGTGCCATTTTCACCTCCAACAGAATTACATTATTTATATAGTGTCCTTTCAACTCTAATATATTATTTTTAGGTAAAGAAAAATCATAGTTAAAGTTCTCAGGAGTATTTTAAAATACAGGTTTCATTGTTACTTAGGTATGGCAAGGCCGACAGATCAGGGGATGACTGCCATGAAAATGGAAATTTATTATGCTCACAGATCCCGAGAGGAAAGGACACACCCCATCGTGAGGATCACACAGGGAAGCATGGGTAAGTCAGAGGCAGAGGGAGTAGGGGGAAATGTTGGCAAAAGCCTTGACAGTGGTTTCTGCAAAAAGAAATAGGTTTAGGATTATCTAATTCCGATAATTCCAGTGGGGACTGGAGCACAGGAGCTGTCCCTTAGTGGTCAGGTAGCCAGCTCTAGGGGGATTAGGGCAGGGGAACAGCTGCCCTGAGTGTGGGAGCAGTGAGGAGGTGGCTGGGGGTGTGGGCTCTGGATTGGTTGGTTTGCAGTCCCTCTGGAGTCATCAAGGTCCCAATTTCAAAGCATGAAGATACAGAAAATAAAAAGACATGGTTAACACCGTGCACTTCTTAGAATATCAGTTCTTTTTTTGCATTTCATTTAGGTCAATGCAGTATCTCCTACTGCTATGAATCCCTTTGATTATGGGGAGAAAATGTAAGCAACAAGTGATAATCTGTTCTTTTCCAAATGGGAGAGTGCTCAGACATCTGAAAGAGATATCCCCTTAAACACTCTTGTATTGTTTTGGTTGTAATAACAGCAGTTTGGATGTAGTTGTCCACTGTTAACAAGTTCATGATCTGTTATTGAATATTTTCAGAATATTATTCGGTTTATTGTTGAGACTGCCAAATCCAACCAATCAGTTTATGATTGCCCATCTGATGGCTAGGCATCACGATAATCTTACCTAAAGAGAAAGACAGTACCATAGATTATTATATCTTGCTAGAGGCCCAGTGCATGATATTCATGCACTTGTGGAGGCGGGCAGGGGATTGTCCCTCAGCCCGGCCTGCCCCCTCTTGCAGTCCTGGAGCCCTTGGGAAATGTCTGACTGACGGGCCTCTGCCACCACTGCTGCACTCGCCAGCTGTGAGACCGGCTTCTGGATGAGCGGTGTCCCCCTGTGGGAGCACACTGACCACCAGGAGGCAGCTCCTACAAAACCAGCTCTCTGACATCCCACAAGGGGTCCCAGATTGCGAGAGGGCATAGGCTAGGCTGAAGGACCCCACTGATGCATGATTGGGACCAAGGAAGAATCTGAGAGGTTGGCTAGCCAGGGAGGGATTATGGGAGGGCTCCAGGGTGTGTCTTGTCCGTCTCACACAGTCCTAATCGCCTGGACCCCAGCAGCAAGCTAACCTACCAGTTGGAGCGTCTTCCCCCTGGTGGTCAGTGCATGTAATGGTAACTGGTTGATCGGTCAACTGTCTGCCCACTGGTGGTCAGTGCACATCATAGCGAGTGGTTGAGCAGCCTTAGCATATCATGAGCATATTATACTTTGATTGGTTGAACAGACAACTGGATGATTGGACACTTGGCATATTAGGCTTTTATTATTGTATATGGGATTGCTAGCTCTTTTATGACTTTTTTAAAAAAAGATTCTTTGCAGAGAAAACTTCATCATTGTTTAACATGGCACTTCCCTTCTTTTTTCTTTTTTTTAATCCTCACTTGAGGATATTTTTAAAAAATATATATTTTATTGATTTTACAGAGAGGAAGGGAGAGGATAGAGAATTGGAAACATTGATAAGAGAGAAACAACGATCAGCTGCCTCCTACACACCCCCTACCAGGGATGTGCCTGCAACCAAGGTACATGCCCTTGACCAGAATCAAACCTGGGACCTTTCAGTCTGCAGGCTGACGCTCTATCCACTGAGCCAAACCGGTTTCGGCAGGATATCTTTTTTATTGATTTTAGAAAAAGAGGAAAAGAGAGAGGGAGAGAAACATTGATGTGAGAGAGAAACATTGATCATACGTGTCCTGGAGAGCTTAAGTAAGTGTATCAGACTAATATGATTACTTTAATTAAGCACTGCGATTTTTAGGATCCAACAAAAGAAAAGGAAAAAGAACAATTATTGACCCCTTTTGAATGTTAAGGTAGATAATTAGTTTCAAATTTGTAGTAGCAAAAAATAATTACACTGAATAATTGTTCCTCAGGATTTATATTACAGTACTTGATTATAAATGGTAGGGCATGAATATTCCTGAAATACAGAACACACTGGAAGAGAACATTGAATTTTTTATTTAAAATTACAATTTTTAAATTATTGAGAAAGATGAAACGATTGTTTATAGTGTCACCTTAGTCATAAAAAATATGAATCTAGCCATGGTTTTGTGTCAGAGTACTATTATTTTAGTGGTTGCTCACCTACTGTATCACAGCTATATCTATTTATGTTTTATCTATCTCAACACTATCAAAAAATCTAATTTTCATATGTAAATGATTTTTTTGTTTTCTCTTAGTCTAAAATGTCTTTTAATAACTAATTAAAATGTTAATTTGTGTGACAAAAAGCTTGTTCTGTACGCTATTTGTTCTGTACGCTATTTATGGGTGAAAGGATATTATAGGCTTTCTTGGTATGTGTTTTAAAAGCATCAAATCTTTTGGTTCCTGTATATCTTCTTATATTTTCAAGTGGAAGACAATAGGAAGTTACTTGATTTCCTTTATCCCAGAGGCCAATAGAAAATGGCTTTGAAACCTGAAATAATGCTAATCTACCTAAGCTGGTTTCTGGGTTTCCTAAGATGTTCATGAGATATAGCTGAAGAAATGCTTCACTTGAAAAGAAAACCAAATTGGCTCAGTCCTCTTTTGGTCCAAATGCTATCAACAGCTTCCCCCCTCCAATCTCTGTTCATCCATCTGACACCTTGTTTTGGTGATGGGAGTGGTGCCATACCACCTCAGAAATAGGGAGCACAGTTACCCCTAATGTATTGTTACTATGATTTACTCAATCTGTTTAATAAACCCATACCTGTGCCCAGGTAGATGGGAAATGGTGAGAGGAGAGGCAGCCCTTGCCAAAACCACCAGGCTGGAACAGGGAGCTCACTATTGCCAAGAGTGTGAGGCAGATGCATTCTGATGTACCATTCCTGCTGATTCTCTCACCTGCTAGCTTCTCCATCTGCCTTTATAGTCCTCATGTGCTCTTTCCTGCCCAGTTGATATCCCTGGACATGATTTTTTGATTGCCTAGACCTGGGATATCAATCTTCTCTCCCATTTTGTTGGAAAACTAGCCTTATCCCTTTCAAGCTAGACTTCCTTCATTGCCATTACACCCATGGGGTGACAATGATTGAGTTGTATAAAATAATTCAGCACTCCTCTGGTATGGAAGGATTGTTATGAGTTTTAGGGGTTGTCAAATTTCAAGGCTCTGTTTCACACCCCACATATTGCAAAGTGCTTAATAATTATCCACAAATGAGTAAGCTTTGAAAGAAGATAAAAATCATTATGAAGTAAATGACAGTTATAAGTGAGGCTTATTCAGAGAAACATTATTTTTAGTATATTTTGAACACCAGATAAATGTCAAAGAAGCCAATAAAAAAATAGTAAAATCTGCTGAAATTCACATTAATAGCTGCTGCAAGACAAAATGGAATTGTTCTTCACACGGTTGGTCTGTATGAGAAAGTGTTTCACAGGGCTACCAAAATTCTATCTTAGGATGTTGTTTTGGATACTAACAAATTTCAATGTTTTTTGGTGGATTCTTTAGGGTTTTCTATATATAATATGTCATTTGTAAATAGTGACAGTTTTCCTTTTTTCTTTCCAATTTGGATGTCTTTTATTTGTATTTCTTGTTTTGTTGCTGTGTCTAGGACTTCCAGTACTATTATAATAATAGTGGGAAGAGTGGGCATCCTTGTTTTGTTCCTGATTTTAGATGAAAAGCTTTCAGCTTTTTACCATTGAGTATGTTAGCCAAGGTTTTGTCATATACAGCCATTAGCAAGTTCAAGTAAGTTCCTTCTATACCCACTTTGCTGAGAGTTTTGGCCATTTTTTTTTTTTTTAACCATAAGTGGATATTGAATTTTGTCAAATTTTCTGCATCTGTTGAGATGGTCATATGATTTTTATCCTTGGTATTGTTGAGGTGTTGAATTATATAAATTGTTTTGTGGATATTGACCACCTTTACATCCTTGGCATAAATCCCACTTGATCATGCTGTATATCCTTTTAAAAAAATATTTTTTTAAATTGATTTCAGAGAGAAAGGGAGAAGAAGAGAGATAGAAACATCAATGAGAGAGAATCATTGATCAGCTGCTTCCTGCATGCTCCCTACTGGAGACCAAGTGCACAACCCAGGCATGTGTCCTCACCAGGAATTGAACCGTGACCTCCTGGCTCATAGGTCTACACTGAGCCACTCCTGCTGGGTGGGATGGGCTATCCTTTTAATGTATTGTTGAACTCAGTCTGCTAGTATTTTGCTGATAATTTTTACATCTATGTTCATTAGAGATATTGATATGTAATTCTCTTTTGTTTATGTTGTCATTGTCTGATTTTGGTATCAGGGTAATGCTGGTCTTGTACTGTATAATGAGTTTGGAAGCATTCTTTCCAATTTTTTGGAATAGTTTGAGAAGGGTATGTATTAATTTTTCTATAAATGTTGGGTAGAATTCACCTGTGAAGCCACCTGGGCCTGGGCTTTTGTTTGTTGGGAGTTTTTATTTTTATTTTTTTATTACTGCTTTAGTTTCATTGCTAGTAATCAGTCTGTTCAAATTCTCATTTTCTTCCTGGTCTAGCTTTGGAAGGTTATATATTTCTAGAAATGTATCCATTTGTTGGCATATAATTGTTTATAGCATTCTTTAATGATACTTTGTACTTCTATGGTATTGGTTGTGATCATTCCTCTTTCATTTCTGATTTCATTTATTTGGGCTCTCCTCTTATTTCTCTTGATGAACCTTGCCACTGATTTGTCAATTTAATTTATCCTTTCACAGAATCAGCTCCTAGCTTCATTGATAATTTCTATTGTTTTTCAAGTCTTTATTTTGTTTATTTCCACTATGATCTTTATTATTTCTTTCCTTCTACTTACTTTGGGTTTTGTTTGTTCTTCCTTTTCTGTTTCCTTCACGTGTAAAATTAGATTGTTTATTTGGAATTTTTCTTACTTCTTGAGGTAGGCCTATATACAATAGCTATGAACTTATCTCTTATAACTTCTTTTACTGCATGCCATAAATGTTTTTAAAGCTGTGTTTTCATTTGTCTCAAGGTAGTTTTTTATTTATTCATTGATCCATTGAGTGTTTATTATAAAGTTGTTTAATTTCTGTTTGTGTGTATTTTCCAGTTTTCTTCCAGTATTATCTAGTTTCATGTCATTTTGGTAAAAATATATGGTAACTATATCTACTTGAATTTATTGAGGATTGATTTTTGGCCTATCCTGGAAATGTTCCATGTGCATCTGAGAAAAATGTGTAGCCTGTTTGGATGAAATGTTCTAAAAATATCTATTAAAACAGTTTGGTCTAATGTGGCATTTTAGGCCAGTATGAGATTATTTTGAAATACTTACAGAATAGTAAGGTTAAAGAAAAAGCAAGACACTAGTTGAAATAGCATCTAATTCAATCTATCCTTGGGAATTTTGAGTTTAACCAAAAAAAAGAATTGAACTCATTTCAGGGGCCAATGGTCAGAATGAGACCAGGTGGGGAATTAAGGTACATATGTAAAATGCATTACATAAATCATGCATATCATGTGGCATATAAAATCATATAATATAAATGTCACATGGCTTAAGAAATTATCCAAGTGTTACATGCCTCTTTGAATTGTAACTGCAGAGAGTTGGTCAGGAAAGAGTAGTCCCCAGACAGTCAGCGAATTAACACTGGAAACAGATGGTAGGAGCAGTTTGAAGCTGAGCCAAGCTCTTTAGATTCCAAAGCAATCTTTAAACTCATTTTGCTATCCATGGAGAGAGATACATCATACCTATTAACTTACCTAATTGTCCTTAGCTAGCAATATGAGGTTCAGCCTTGTACTCTTTTAACTTTCATTTGATAGGCATTTGAAATGGAATATAATATTTAAAAGGTGTCTTCCAGTGGGTTAATGATTTCTGTTCAATATCTTTAAACTATTACTTCAAAATAACAAAATTCATTGAATAGCACTTATATCAATTTGCTCAGCATGTTGGTCTCTGTAGAACTGATGGCTTCCACTCCCTCCTCTCTTTTTTGAAGCCACGTTAATATGCTGGGTAACAGACTCAAGCTTTGAACAATGATGAAAGGATATTATAAAACATGTGAATCTAAAAGGCTAGAATATGACCCCACTAATTAAAAAAAAATTGTCCTCCAAATACCGTATTTTTCGGACCATAAGACGCACTTTTTTCCCCTCAGAAGTGGGGGGGAAAAGTCCCTGCGTCTTATGGTCCAAATATAGCCTACACATATACTGTAAAAAAAAAAAGTTTTTTTTTACTTGCCCGGCTCTGTGTGGTCTCTGTGTGCTTGCCCGGCTCTAAAATGGTTCTAAATGCTGCTGCTTACTTTACAGGGTTGATTACATGTGTTTATGACTGTGATGTTGGGTTTTAATGCACATAAAATATTTTAGGACACTATTTGTTTCAGAATCTTTTTTTCTTCATTTCCCTTCTCTAAAAACTGGTGCGTCTTATGGTCCAGTGCGTCTTATGGTCCGAAAAATACGGTATGTCATGCCTGTTTCAATGAACATTTTGTAAGGAGTGAAATGTAGAAAATCTAAAGTAGCATTTCCTTTTCTTCCTCTGCTCCTACAAGAGCATGTCCCACCCCACTACAGATTTGCTGAGCAATTCTTTTTCTTTTGTTCATTAAATGTTAATTGCTGTTTAAATTGTCCTATTTATAAACAATATGGGGTTTCTTGGCCTCATGATACAAAGCAACATTAAACTGTAGTCTAGCAGTGTAGGCAAGATCACAGGAGCCAGAAAAAGGCCAGGCCTTTACAGTAGCCAACACTTTTTAGTTGAAAATATCATTTTACACACATAGAACACTTATAAAATGTACTTGCTTGTAAACACAGTAAAATCCTGTCATTTACAATTCTATAAAGCTCTAAGTAGATAAAAAATAGGAAAAAAATTCTAATGGATATCAATAAGGCATTTTAAAACTGCAAACAGCTTTCTTTATTCAGTGTCAAAGCTAACCCCCTCACCCCTTCCCTCAAAGCTTTTTTTCTCACTTCTCACCCACACTCTCTCCTTCTTTACTGCTGTTTTATTTCTACTGGGGGTGATTTATTGACATCAGCGAGGCCGCGGTGGGTGTCCCAGTTTTATGTTCAGCAGCAGGAGGGTGTCAAGAAAATTCTGGTTCCCTTTTGACTTCACTACCTTCTGACTGCAAATCGCTTGACCTTTCTGAATCTCAAATGCTGCCTCTGAAAAATAAGGATAACAATTGTGGCAACTACACAGGCTGACGCGAGGATGAACGCATGCAAAGGGTTCAACACAGAGCCTGGCACAGTTGCTGTCAGGTTGATAAACAGCAGCTATTATCATCGCCAATGCCGTGTCCTCCTCTGCTCTCCACCTGAGAGAACTGCCTCAGGAGGAGCAGGCTGCCCTCCGCCATGGCTGCTGGTTCCTGCCCGGTGGGTGCGTGGCCCCAGGGGTTGCAGAGGGAGGGTCCAGCGGGCATGCAGGAATGACACTGGGCCAGTGGTGTAAGGTGGCACCAAGCCGGGCAGGGTTGGCAGAGGCAGGCGCTGTGCTGTGGGACCCAGGAACCAAGTGCAGAGTTGGCGGCTGGCGCGGGCTGGTGCGGGTGGGGCCGTGGGCTCACCAAGGCAGGAGGGTCCCACTCGCAGCCCTGGCTGTCTCGGCTACCGCCTTGGAAAGACATCCGGAAGGATGTCTGGAAGGTCGTTAGGCTGTCTGGTCTAATTATTATGGTCGATACCATATTGCCCTTTTATTATTACAGATAGGTCAGCTGTGAAAGAAAGAAACCCTTTCCAGCTGGCTAACTTGTTGAAAAGCTAGGCTCTCTTAATGATTAGGAGTCAGAATAGCACAAGTCTGCTTGGTCAGAGTAGCGTCAGGTTTGCCAAGATGAGATACATGTTACTAGTGAGAGATAAGGAATGCTCAGGTTAATGTGCTGGCTGAAGGCTCGGAGCTGACAGGTTGGGCAGAGACTAGAGCTGGCACAATAAGTGTGAGAACTGAAGTGAATGGGAAGGCTTTAAATGGAATATTGGTTATTGACAGGTGGAGTGTGGCTCTTTTATGGGCCTGATGCTCCTGAAACTATTACCTCCTGCCTGGAGTATTTATTGGTCTTTCTGGTAGCTAAAAGGAAGACTAGTAGCTAAAGTCTATCTATTTGGTTTCAGTGCAAGTTCCACTGTGGCAGATGGTTCACCTGGTGGTTTGGGGTGTAAATTCTAAGAGATAATGAATGAAACTAATATTTGTTGATTGACCTGATGTGCCGGATACTGTGCCAGACAGTTCATATTCCTGACTGATTTGTTTTTATTCCTTAAGTTTAATTGTTTGATTCTACAAATACTGCTATTCTACAATATGTAAAGACTGACCCAGACAGTGTGTATCATTTCTCCAATGTTTCAGATTAGAAATCTAGAAATTCATTCATCAAGCATTTATTAGATTTTTAGTAGTATTGGTACTATGTTGGCCATTGGATATAAAAGAGTGAAATAAAAGAGACATGGTCACTGTCCTTATGTTATTTATAATCTCTAGGCAGACAGATTGACTTTAAATAAACACACACGCGCGCACGCACACACACATACACACACAGGCACACACTATATATTTGTGTGTGTAAATATTCTTTATAGTAAAAGGGTAATATGCAAATTGACCCTAACAGCAGAATGACCGGTCACTATGATGCACACTGACTATCAGGGGGCAGATGCTCAATGCAGGAGCTGACCCCTGGTGGTCAGTGAGCGCAGGGGGGGTTTCATTCATCCAGAAGCCGGCTCATGGCTGGCCAGCGCAGCGGGGGGACCCTCTCCTGCCTCGGTGGCAGCACTAAGGATGTCCGACTAATGGCTTAGGTTCGCTCCCGGCGGGGAGCAACTTAAGCCATTAATTGGATCTCTCCCAAAGGCTCCCGTGCTGCCAGAGGGATGTCTCACTGCCAGCTTAGGCCCAGTTCCCCCAGGAAGCAGGCCTCAGCTATCAGTTGGACATCTCCCGAGGGGTCCCAGATGCACCGGGCCTCTAGAATACTATATTATATACATATATAGGTATGTACACATTATATATGTAATTACAAAATAAACAGTAATTTATAGTAAATAATATGAAAGGAAAAATTCAGGAGCATATGAAAGACAATAATGAGGAGGGAGACATAATTTAGATTGAAGAGTCAGGAAACAAAGTGACATTTGAACAAAAACCTGAGATCAGCCAGGAGAGAGTTAGCCACCTGAAGAGAAAGGATTAAAAAAAAAAAATTCTAGGCAGAAGGGAGGGCATGTGTGAATATGCTGAGGTGGGAAGCAATTCTGGCTGTTGAAGGTTCTAAAAGGCCACTGAAATCTAGTGGGCAGGTGGAGAGTGGTACAAGAGGAGGTAGTATTTGACTCTTTCTTCCCCATCACACCCAATTAGTGTTTTCACATGTAGGTGTGGCACAGTGAGGACAGCAGACCAGGAGACCCCTGCTATGGAAAAGATAGATTATAAAAAGAGGAGGGCACACCATGCTGAATGGGGTCAAGGTAGGGAATCACAGGGTTGGTCAGGAGGCAGCAGGAGTGAGGAGGGAACATGGGCAAGAGTCTTTATTGTGGTTTTCAAGGGGAGAAATGAATGAGGCAGAGGGAACAGGCTTAGGTTTTGCTAGTTTGAGTAATTTCAGCAGGCCTGGGGCATAAGGGCTGCCTCTAGTTGTCATTATCCACTTGCCCTTTGGTGATTAGGGTGAGTGGATAATGGGTCAGTGTGAGAGCCCCATGAGAGCCCTATAAAGGAGTAGTTGTAATGTGGGATCTAGATTGGTTAGTTTGAATATAAAGTCATGCCCACAGGCTAGCCTTTACTGTCACAGGGAATAAAAAGGCCTGATTAATACAATCAGTTATTATTGATTTCTCTCTAGTTATGTTCCTCTCTGCCGTATTTTATTTTCTGTTTCTTCCCTAATCCCACATTTAGGCACCTATTATGTAGATGCTAAGTTTTTGATTGAGATTTTTAACTGATCTATTGGCTTCCATTTTCTCTTTTCATTTGATCATCTTGCAGGTCACCTACAGAAAAGTGTTGTTGTTTGTTAAGTCTCTCATTAAGAAATCTATGAGTTTGAAGGGATATTTAGAGGTGATATAGTCTAACTCCGTGGCCAGCAAACTGCAGCTCACGAGCCACATGAGGCTCTTTGACCCCTTGAGTGTGGCTCTTCCACAAAATACCATTGCCTGGGCAAGTCTATTTTGAAGAAGTGGCTTTAGAAGAAGTTTAAGTTTTAAAAATTTGGATCTCAAAAGAAATTTCAATCGTTGTACTGTTGATATTTGGCTCTGTTGACTAATGAGTTTGCCGACCACTGGCCTAACTTTATATATAATTTTTATTGATTTCAGAGAGGAAGGGAGAGGATAGATAGATAGATATAGATATAGATATAGATATAGATATAGATATAGATATAGATATAGATATAGATAGCATTTTTATTGATTTCAGAGAGGAAGGGAGAGATAGAAACATCAATGATGAGACAGAATCATTGATCGGCTGCCCCCTGCACACCTTCTACTGGGGATCGAGCCTACAACCTGGGCATGTGCTCTTGACCAAAACTGAACCCGGGACCCTTCAGTGCATAGGCCAGTGATCTATCCACTGAACCATACCAGCTAGGGCCTAACTTACTATCTTAGTCAGATAGGTGAACCACTGTTTTCAGTGTTCCCCAAACCACAGTGGTGTAATACAATACAGGGTTGTTTCTTGCCAGGTCACAGTTTCATGCAGTTTATCAGGAGAGTGATTTCTGCTTCCTGCAGTCATTTACTGGTTTAGGTCACTCCATTTAGTAGGTCAGCCATCCCTGGACCAATCCCAGATATCTAAAAAAGAGAATCTGAGTGTCTAATTTGGACTAGATACTGTCTTTATTCAATCAGTGGGGGCCATTGAGGGGACAGTTAAGTACTTCAGAGGGCTACAGTGGTCATTTTTGTGGATTGGAACCATTTACACAGAAGGGGAAGTGAACTGGGCAGATATCATCAAATTAAGTGTTATTGGGAATCCATTTTTACTTCATATGATAGATCTTTACATATTTGAAGAAAATCATCCTCTTCTTTCCCACCAGCTCCATTTATTTCTTATCAGAGTAAACGTTCTAGAGCCTGTACAATCTAGGATATTTACACTAGCTCATCAACTTCCCTCCTAAAACTTTAATTATGACTTCCTTCAAACTTTACTTACTCTTGGAAGAGGTATTTAATTAACTCCAGTTCTTATTAATTATTCTTTGATTTTCAATTCCTACATGGTTTGATTCACCCAATTAAGCAACCCTTAACCTTGCTTGTATAGTTTCATAACATTAATCATTAACTTTTAAAATTCCTTGTCTTGCCTTACACCCTTCACAAAAACTAACTCAAACTGTATCTTATATCTGAATGTAAAAATGCAAAACTATAAAACTTTTAGAAGGTAACATAGGAGAAAACCTAGGTAAGCCTAGGTATAATGATGCTTTTATATAAATATATTTTTTATTAATTTCAGCGAGGAGGAGAGAGGGAAAGAGAGTTAGAAACATCAATGATAAGAGAGAATCATTGATTGACTGCCTCCTACATGCCTCACACTGGTGATCAAGTTGGCAACCTAGGCAGGTTCCCTGACAGGGAACTGAACTATGACCTCCTGCTTCATAGGTCAACACTAAACCACTGAGCCATGCTGGCCAGGCTAGTGATGCATTTTTAGATATAATACCAAAGATACAATCCATGAAAGAAATAAATGACAAATTGGACAACTACTGAGAGAAAATACCTGCAAAAGACACATCTGATAAAACACTGTTATACAAAGTATACAAAGAACTCAAAACTCAATAATAAGAAAAACATCTCAATTAAAAATTGGTCCAATTGCCCGGCCAGTGTGGCTCAGTGGTTGAGCATCGACCCATTAACCAAGAGATCACTGGTTTGATTCAATAAAAACATACTTAAAAGAAAATTGGTCCAGTGACCTGAACAGGCACCTCATCAGTGCAGATTTACACATGGAAAATAAGCATATGAAAAGATGTTCTATATCATATGCACCAGAGAAATGCAAATTAAAACAACAAGATACTAATGCCCAACTATTAGAATGGCCAAAATACAAAATACTGACAATACCAAATGCTGGTCAGGATGTGGAACAACAGAAGCTCTTATACATTGCTGGTAGGAATGCAAAATGGTACAACCACTTTGGAAGATAGCTCGGTGATATCTCACAAAACTAAATATATCCTTACCATATAATCCACCAGTCTCTCTCATTGGTATTTACTCCCCTCAAATTGAAAACTTTTGTCCACACACAAAAAAAATGAACTTGGACGCACATGGATATATATAAAAGCTTTATCTATAACTACCAAAGCTTGGAAGCAAAATAGATGTCCTTCAATAAGTGAATGGGTAAGTAAACAGTGATACGCAATGGAAATATTATTCAACACTAAAAAGAAATGAGCTGTCAAATCATGAAAATACATGGATGAGCCTTAAATGTATACTTTACTAAGTGAAAGAAGCCAATCTGAAAATGCTACATTCTATATGATTCCAACTATAGGAAATTCTGGAAAAGGCACAACAATGGGGAAAATAAAAGTCAATAGTTGCCAGGGGTGAGAGTGGGGAGAGATGAATAGGCAGAGCATAAAGAATTTTTAGTACAGCATTTTAATAATAGATGCATGCCATAATACTTTAGTCAAAATCCATAGGATATACAACAAACTGCACACTTTGGGTAACTATCAATATAGGCTCATCCTTGGTAAAAAATGTACCCTTCTGTTGAGTGATGTTGAAAATGGGGGAGGCCATGCCTGTGAGGTAGCAGGGAATATATGGGAAAACTATACATACGCTCAAAACCTCTGAAACCTAATTCCTCTGAAAAATAAATCTTAAACAAATTCCATGCCTTGGTCCATTAAGGATGAAGACCATCTCTTCTCCCTTCGGATTCATTAAAACATAGTGGTGACTAATTCCTTCCTGAATCCTATTTCTTGGGAATATTTTTATATTTATAGAAGGCAATAAAAACTCAGTTATCACTTAAATCTGTATTGTGCATTGTCTTTTAATTGGTAAGGGATGGTGTCATTGATTCATAAGAAATGGAAACTCCCAGTTACTATTTGTTGAAGTTCGCCATGTACTGGGAGTTCTGCTATGCACTTTTATGTGCATTATCATTTAATCGTCAAAACAAGCCAAAGAACACACACACAAATCTTCACAAGCCCACGAACCTATTATTATTTCCAAGATCACACAGCTAAGAACTAGCTTATCTAATTCTGGAACCCAAGTCTGTCTAAGTTTCCAAGCTCTTCTTGCCTCAACCCAAACTCTATACAGACACACATTAATAAATTGGCTAAACTGGCATTCCCATCGCAGCTCTCTACTGTCTCAGTCCTCACCCCTTTCATTACGGATGCCTCATCTCATTTTCTTGCCTGGCCCACTCTGGGTTACATTGATCAGAAAGGAGATCTATTTTATTGAAGGAAAGAAATGTGTTTGGTTTAGGAGTTATTAGAAATAAGATATGCTATGCCAGTAAATTCATGGGGGCATTGGAAATAAGAGACAAGACAAAGAGGTTGAGGTTTCGCAGTGTTTACATTCCTGTGACTCAAGAGTGCTGAGAACCAAGAGCAAAGCTGAAGTTTCGCCAGGAGGATCAGTTGTCTGGGTTTCAGGAGCCCCTCCTCAATTTCCTGAGAAAAACAGCATACAAATGAAGTAAACAGTAGTGAGAGTGAAGAAACCTGTGTAATTAGGGCTGAAGTCACCTATAATATATAGTTAGCTTCATTTGGAGAATGATCTTAGTGGTGGTTTGGGAGAGGTTTGCATCACAGCAAGGAGGAGACCATGAGTACAGACTTGTGTATGGCCCTAGCTAGTTTGACTCGGTGGATAGAACATCAGCCTGTGGACTAAAGGGGACCGGGTTCAATTTCAGTCAAGAGCACATTTCCGGCTGGAGGGCTCTATCCCCAGTGGGGGTCAAGCAGGAGGCAGCCGGCAGCCAATCAATGATTCTCTCTCATCATTGATGTTTCTATCTTTCCCTCTCCCTTCCTCTCTGAAATCAATAAAAATATATTTTTAAAAAACATGGTGTATAAATCAAAGTTTATACTACCTCTGTGAGCCTAAGTGCTTCTTAGGTTCTGTGGGTTTAATATGCTACTGGACTGATTTGGTTAGTCTGAGAATAAATTGAAAACCTGTTCCATCTGATACTGGAGTTGTGCAAATGGATGCTCCATCGTCAGCACTGGGAGACCATAGAGCTTGTCCTCCTGCTGATTTTTAGAATTGAAAATGGATTAATAGGTATTAATTATATAGTTACTAATAGTATAATTAAGGTAATATTAAAATAGTGATATAATTATTAACCTAGGTATCTCCCTGTATACACCTATCACTAGTTTCTATCAAGGATGACTGAGCCCACACAATGGCTTAGGATAGGCTGGAAGAGAGTCAACATCCAGAGTGGTCTCTGGAACCCTAGTTCCATTGTAAATACTCTCTTCTATCCCCCAGCCTTTCTCCATAACGCTTTTTCCAGATCTTGGTTCTGATGAAATCTAAATATCAAAGTAGACTAACAAAAATTGGTTATTATGGCAAATGGGTGGGTGCTCACTTGTTCTGTTTTTTCCATGGCAACTTCTGAAAAAGTGGCTCTCAAGCTAGCAAGAATCTGCATCAAAACACTGATTTCTGAGTCCTTCACTCAGTTTCTGATTCAGTAGATCTAGAGTGGAGCCTAGAATTTACATTTCTAATAAGTTCCTCGTGATGATAATATCATCGGTCTGGGAACCACAGAAAGCAGTAGTGTCCCATGAAAATTACAAACATAATATACAATAGAAACCCTTGAATTTGTAAAGGTGGGGAAGACTACATCCAGTTAAGATGATCAGAAAATGTGTCAAGTTTATTATGGGTGACACAGATATGAATAAAATACTACTAGTTCTAATGCTCTTACGTATAGGAATGCTGGAATTTATGTTCATTTCACTGACAGTACCTCACACCTTTAAAAAAGAATTAACAAGTTGTGTCTTTTCTAATGTGTTTCTTTATTCATTATGCAGTGCAAAGTGCTGTAAGAGTGCTCACATAAGTACATTTAAAAGTGTATTTTGAAGAGATTTATCACTTTATATATGTGTAGACTCTCACACACATTTATTTGTTCTAAAAGCATAGAAAAATCTGGGGAGGATGAATACTGTCTTACTTTCTCCATTGGCATGTTGTTTTCATTTGTGATGAGGTGAATGTCCCTTTCTGTGATCTAAACTTTTGCAGTAAAAATTAAAATAGTATTTTGGGAAGAAGGATATTAATTTGTTTTTGGCAAGAAGAGGTGGAAATAATAATACTTTTTATGTTTCCTAGAACCTACCATATGTTAGGCAGTACTCTGCAGGGCTGTATTATGCATTATCTTCATTTTCCAAGTGGGATTCAAACAAATTATTGCATTTTATCAGTTCTAAGATCAAATTAAAAAAAACATTTTGAATCTTTGAAATTTAAATGAATCTTATAATTGATGGTGTCTTAGATTTGATGAAAAAACATAAAATGTGCTATTATTCCTGCAAATTAAAAGGCAATTAATTAGACGGGGGCTGGCGCCCTGGAGCCAATCTCCTACAGACCCTCCCTAGCTGGCTGCACCTAGGGCGGCACCGGCATCTGCAGAGTGAGGGGATCCCTCCATCAGGTGAGGTTCCTCTGTCTGGCCTGTGGGGATCAGGCTAAAACTGGCAGCCTGACATCTCCTGAGGGATCCCAGATTGTAAGGGCGGTTCTCAGGTGATGCACCCAAAAATTGGGCTCCCTCCTCTATGGTTCTGGGGTGCATCACTGCAGCTTGGCAGCTCCTGTGTTGAGCGTCCGCCCCCTGGTGGTCATTGTGTGTCATAGTTTCCGGTTGGATGGTCAGTGGGTCAGCTGGTCGTGTAGTCTTTTATATATATAGATTACATATAATATTCTCATTCATGGTTGATTAGGTCTAAATCCTGTACTTTCCCCCCAGTAAATTGCTTTACCTTATGTTACAAAAACAGACTTTTTGTTCCTTCTCCAAATTTCCTCTCTCCCTCTTACACACACACACACACACACACACACATATTCTCTCTCTTCCTCTCTCATTCTCTCTCACATGGTCTTAAATTCCAGTACAAACTACAAATAACCTAATCATACGATGCTCTGCCTTATGTCAAGTCTTATACTTATTTTGAGTTGGCAAACTTCATCTAACTGTGTTAGTCTTCTCTCTCCTGCTAAATTACTCCATCTATTTTGCTCAATACCCTTTTATTCACAACCCTTCAGAATCAGGTGCTTTGACAGTGGGGAAGAAACTGAGCTTCTTTTTTCAACATTTGGTTAATTGGACACATTAATTCTGACTGAAACAATAAAGGTATTTTAATTTTTATTGAGCAGCTTAGCTCTCCTGGGCCAATACTTTGTTTTTGTTTTTGTTTTTAATATATTTTATTGATTTTTCTTACAGAGAGGAAGGGATAGGGATAGAGAACTAGAAATGTTGATGAGAGAGAAACATCTATCAGCTGCCTCTTGCACACCCCCACCGGGGATGTGCCCGCAACCAATGCACATGCCCTTGACCAGAATTGAACCTGGGACCCTTTCGCAGGCCGACGCTCTACTGCTGAGCCAAACCGGTTTCAGCTGGGCCAATACTTATCAAATGGAGCACTCCACCTCAAATACTTAGCATAAGTTTCACTTGAAGAAGTAGGGCATTTAACAATGTAGATTAAAATCCTTGAAAAAAGTATTTGTTGCCGAAAACCGGTTTAGCTCAATGGATAGAGCGTCGGCTTGGGGACTGAAAGCGTCCCAGGTTCGATTCCGGTTAAGGGCATGTACCTTGGTTGCGGGCATATCCCCAGTAGGGAGTGTGCAAGAGGCAGCTGATCAATGACTCTCTCTCATCGATGTTTCTAACTCTCTATCTCTCTCCCTTCCTCTCTGTACAAAATCAATCAAATATATTTTTAAAAAAAGTATTTGTTATATTAAAAAGATTATGGGATAGGATGAGATATTCATTTGTATTTTTAAGGTAAAGTTTTATGAAGTTTGGAGCTGGTGGTAGACCACTGATGGCAATTTGTGGTTGAAACCACAGACTTTGGAGCAAGACTTTGAATCCTAGCTCCATTTTTCTCTGTGTTTCTTGGGCAAGTGGCTTAATCTCTTAGCGTCTAGTTTCTCAGTGTCCTCATTTATAAAATTGAAATTATAATATCATCTGCCTTATAGGGTTATGAACATAAATTACAAGTATAAATTAAATGTTGGAACAGTGGCTGGTACATGGTGAGCTCTCATGAATGTTACCTATTTTCATTTTGATTTATACTTCCTGATGTCCCAGGGGCAAATTTTTTTTTTGGTTCTCCTTTTATGTTAAGGTATCTTGGCATAAAGTTTGAGAAGCCCTTCCCCAGGATTCTCTCCAATGTGCTGTACTTGCTTCTCTCTGTTGATTTTTTGTAATGTTTCAGGAATGTATTGTTTTCTTTCTTTCTCCCCCCCCCCCCACCCCAAGCTGTTTTAGGAATTTGGAAAGTGAAGGGGAATGACCCTCGGTTTCATTCATATTTAAAATAAAATAACCTAATAATTGGAAGCCATGGTGAAGATTTCAGAGATAGGGGAGTGAAAATTTCCAAAGTCTCAACTCCCTTTGGGATCAATATTTGGACACACTGGTCATAAAATATGAAGTCTGTAATTGAAACTTTCTCTTGTAAGACTTGGGATATGTGTAGTCGCAGATGGTTATGGCTCATTAGGGAATAAATTTTCTGACGCAAATGAGGTTTAAAAAAAAAAGCGTAGTGTCTCTTTATTTGGTTAACATTATTTCTGCAGTTTGTTTTCCTTGTCAGCTTTAAAAGGAATTGAAAAAAAAGCAAAGCACCCTGTCACACTGCCAAAACTTGGCAGAAGAATTTCAGTGAGGAAAGAGTTTCCACCTTCAGCAATGTTTGAAGTAGCTGCACAGTGGGGGCCCACAGGCTATTTTTGATGCATCAAAATATCATGTCATGTAAAGTGTAGAAGGCTCGGGTGCCTGAAAGCCAAAGGAAAAGACCAGTGTAGAATGGGAGGCACCCGTCCCCTGTTCTTTCTTGCCTCTTCCATCTGATATTATCTTTGGCTCAGTGGTCCAGGAATCAGAGAATCAGAGGCCAGATCCTTCATTTACCATTGACATTCCTGGGCCCTGCTTTGCCATTGCCACCACCTAGGACAGGAACACCTAAGAAATTGGAGAGCAGCCAAAGCCGGTTTGGCTCAGTGGTAGAGCGTAGGTCTGCGGACTGAAAGGTCTCTGGTTCGATTTCCGTCAAGGGCATGTACATTGGTTGCAGGCACATCCCCAGTAGGGGGTGTGCAAGAGGCAGCTGGTCGATGTTTCTCTCTCATTGACGTTTCTATCTCTCTATCTCTCTCCCTTCCTTCCTCTCTTGATATATTAGGCTAAATCAATAAAATATATTTAAAAAAGAAATTGGAGATCAGTGGGAGCCACTCTTCCTTTGCTACCCTCCTTTACTTACCAATATTTTCTAGGCTTGCGGTTTTTGCAACTAGAAATAAATATCTTCTTCTAAGTTCATAATTTTTGCAACTGGAAATGAAAGCATACAAATATTGACCATAACTCATAGTAAATGAGTGCCTGTGAGTTGTCATGTTCAATACTAAACTCATACCATTTTAGAGCAGACATCATTCTATAGCAAGGGTGAACTTGAGGCTTAGAAAAAAAAGTTGGGTAAATTATTCAAGGTCACAAGTAAGTCATTGTTATTAGTCAGGTTTAAAACAAAAACAAAAACAAAAACAGGACTAATAGGAAATATATATTTATTATGAAGAATTGGATCAGACATGTATGGAGGCTGAGAAGTCCCATAAGAAGATTATATCCTTTGTCTGCAAACTGAAGAACCAAGAAAGTCAGTGGTGTAATTTAGTCGAAGTCCAATGGCCTGTGAACCAGAGAAGCTGATATAAGTCCCAGGCCAAGGTCATGAGATGCCCCAAGTCAAGTAGTGAGGCAGGAAATAAGAGGGATGACTTCCTTCTTCTTCTTCTGGCTTTTGTTTTATTCTGGCCCACCCATACCGGGGAGAGCAATTTACTGTGTCCGCTGATTCAAATACTGATCTTATCAGGAAACACCCTCACAGACACACCCAGAGTAATGTTTAATCTGGGTATCCTGAAGTCAGTCCAATTGACACATAAAGTTAACCATCACTAGCCAGAGGTACCGGATGTTGGAAAAGATTTGACCATTGCATCGAGCCTAATATATCAAGTTGATATCAATGAATAACTAATCACGTCATACAAAGGGCACATTTATTGCTAACGTGTCTGTGGGTCATCTTGAGGGCGGGCGAATCTAGACTGGCTGATGTAGGCTAGGTGGCTAGCCGGGATAGCTCTGCTCTATGTGCCTCTCATGTTCTGCCTGAGATCAGCAGGTTAGCCTGGACACGAATAAGATGGAAACTGGGAACGCACAAGGTTTCTTAAGGCCTGTGCTTGGAATTGGCATACTCACTTCTACCCCATTCCATTGATCAAGGCAAGTCACAAGACCAAGCCCAATGTCAAGTAGCAAAGAGATATATTCCCTTCTATGGGTTGTAGTGGATGCTGTGCTGCACCTCCTCATCCCCTTTCAGAACCAAGCCACTTATTCCCTCAGCTGCCAGGAAGGTTTGTTGAAGATGGCTCACCAGATATCTCTACCTCTGACTCTCATCCTCCTACTTCAATCCTCAATTCAGGTTCCCCATCCCCACTGTCTACCAGGAACTGCCTTCATATGTGAGGGCATAAAGACTGAACCCCTTGCCTCAATTCAAAACATCTCTGAAGGGCTCTCCCAACTCCAGGGCTTCCCATTGGGTTGGCTGAAGCCTCAGTCCCATTTTTCTCTCTGTCTATTCTTGCTTCCCTCACTCTGTTAAAGTGCTGTTCCTATGAGCACTCCTCAATAATTATCAACTGCAAATCTAACCTTCCTCCTGGGAGGAATTCCAAAGACAATGGCCAAGGGCATGGATAGAGTATAAGATAGAATCATATCCAATCTATAATAATAAAAGCATAATATGCTAATTAAACTGGACAGCTGAATGTCGTTCTGGACATCCTTCTGGACAAAGCCGTGGCAACTGTGAGGGCCGAGAGCAGGCAGCCATGGCTGCTGGCAGTGGCAGCAGTGGCAGGGTGATGGTGGTGCCTTCCCCTGATTGGCCTGGTCCCCTCCCACAGAGGGAGGCCAGACTGCGGCTTAGGCCTGCTCCAGGCAAGCCATCAGTAGGCCATCCCCTGAGGGCTCCCAGACTGTGAGAGGGGACAGGCCAGGCTGAGGAACCCCCTCTCCAGTGCACAAATTTTCATGCACCAGGCTTCTATTAATATAATATTACCATACCTTTGCAGTTAACAACTAGGCTAAACTGCATGCCAACTTAAAAAAAAAAAAAAAAGAAGTATGAATTAGAACACTGATTCTGTCTGAAATGCCCTAATATGTATTTAAATCATTGATATTGGACCTCAAAATACATTTGAAATGAAACTCAGTTTGTAAAGGCAGGTAGTCCTGAAGAGTTGTGGGCAAATGGAAACTTTGTAAATTGAATTACATTACAAGTGTTGGTAGGAATTTGCTATTCTAAAATGGAAAATGCAGTGAATTATTTTGTGGATAATCACTTTAATAACATTGATTTTTCTGTGTCAGGTTTTATATATCAGCACTTTATTTCATTTTTATAAAGCCATTTCAGATTTTTATAATTCCGTGTGTGAAATTATAGCATGTTATCACAAATTTAATTTTGGGCTCTGATTCTTAGTGGATTTCCTTTGCATTAATTTTAAACTGATATGAACCTTAGCTGATTCAAGGGACTCTGGAGAGATCTGGGGGCAGGATTGTTGGAAATGGGTACTATGGAAATAATGAGTAAAGCGGATGAACAGCTCAGGAGAAGAAACTTTGGGCCAAGTAGTGCTTCTACAGTAAACAAGCAGGAAATACCTATTCAGGGACAGGTATTGAGTAAACAGCTACAAATCAGTAGGAAAATCAAGCGTTGCAATGGAATATTGCCTACACACACTTTGTAATCTGCAGGGGTGAGAAGGACAAGCTGGGCCAGAAAGCATGTCAGAACACTGTTGGCTGGGGAACTGGAGGCCCCATATCAAGAAGCAACAAGCTCCCAAGAGTGATAGATCCACCAAACATTTATTCAGTACTTTTGGTATGCAAGTCATGTTTACATTCATTGTCCTCCTACTTTCCGGGGAAGGTTGTGACTCTCTGATATGTTCAAAATATTCTTGATAGTTTAAACAGAGAATTTCGTTCAAGGATTGGTTACACAGGAGATGACAGAGCTAAGAAGCCTAACGTGGACTGTGTGAAATCCTTGAGATTAAGAGCAGGAAGGTGCTACCACTGCCTAAAGCTTAGAAGACAAAGAGATCCAGGCTCGACCAAGCAGAAGCTGGGGTGATAGCAGTCCATGCCTCGAGGGTAGGTTCATAGAAGAGACAGTCACTGCCACAGAGAAGGCCTGAAGCACAAAGTCAGGGGGAGAAATTCCCTGGCTTCTCCTTTTCTTGCCTCTGAATGGTGGTTTTTAGTTGGGTTAAATGGGAAAATCTGTGTCATCATCCGCCTGTTATCACAGAACAAAATCTCACATTCTTTTTGTGTGTGTGGTTTTTGTTGTTGTTAATCCTCCCGAGGATATTGTTTCCCCCATTGATTTTTAGAGAGCGGAAGGACGGAGGGAGAGACAAAGAGAGAAAAATAATGTGAGAGAGACACACTGATCAGTTACCTTTCACATGCTCCCCTACCTGGGAGGGGCTAGAGCCTGCAACAGAGGTATGTGCCCTTGACTAGAATTAAACCTGAGACCCGTCAGGCTCTACCCATTGACCCAAACTGGCTAGGGCTCACATTATTTTCATATTTCAATTTTTATGGCATGAATTTCCATCATACTTGACTTCAAGAGATTAACTCCCTTCAAAGTATTTCCACTTATTTCTAGACATCCTCAAAGAAGTTCCCTTGCCAGCTTGTTTCTTTTGCAGTTGCTGTGGGCTTCTGCTCTGTTATTTTTTTCTGCCCTAGCTCCCTCATGTCTAGCATCTGCTTGGAAGGCCACTTGCTGAGGTTTCGCCAAGGCTGAAGTTTATCCAGGGTCACTGTCCATCGGGATAAAGTAGCCCACGCCAAGGGTGTTGACTCTTAATGCTCCCAGAGAGCCCAGCCCTTGGGATGCCTCCATGTGGCTTGTTTCTGTGGTGAGGAGGGGAGAACGGCCTGCTCTGGCTCTAAGCTGTCTCAGACCCAAATATGCAGAGCCTCTCAGAGTCGCTCTAACTAGTTCCTCACCTGTTGTCACATAAAAACAAAACAACTCACAGAGGTTCTGGAACTGGCTTCCATCCTCTCCGCTACAGGGATATCTGGGCCAGGGCTTGGAATGGGAACAGATGCTTTGCCACAACTCTCTCCCAAACCCCACACCCTCCTGCTTCTTCCATTTTCCACACTGAAGCTTCTGTAAACATCAATCATGTGGGTTGGGACAGGGAGAGTCAGGTAGGGAGGAGAGGTCTAGATGTCCTTGGTCTGTGAATCATTCCTGGAACAATACTTGGAATATGGTATGTTCTCAATGAATGGTAATTATCATATAAATAAGAACCCCCATTTCCTACCATTCAGATGCCACAAGTCCTTCCAGTTTCAGTTTAGATGTCAGTTCTTACAAGAACCCTGGCTGTAATCGCTTCAGAATGAAGTGGCCTCTCCCTCTGTGTGCGTTTCCTGGGGCTGCAGTGCAAAGTGCCAAACACTGGGCTGCTCAGAACAACAGAACTGTGTTCTCCCACGGCGCTGAGGGCTGCAGGCCTGAAATGAGTGTGTTGGCGCAGCCATCTTCTATCTGCTCTAGGGGACATTGCTTCTTTGCCTCCTCCTGGCTTCTGTGGTTCTCCGCAAACTTGTTCCTTGGTTTGTAGCTGCATCACCCACGCTGTCTTTGTGGTTGCATGGATGTCTTCTCCTTGTTTGTCTTCATCTTCACAGGATGTTCTCTTCTCTTATAAGGACAACAGTCAGACCCACCATTATTAGGGCCCACATCAAGGACCTCATTTTAACGTAATTATGTTTGCAAACACCCTATTTCCAAATAATGACACATTTTGAGGTATTAGGGTTTCGGACTTCAAAATAGCTTTTTGAAGGACATAATTCAACTCCTAGTACCCTCCAATATTCTGAAATCTAATAGCAGCAATCTTATTACTCTTTAGACATCTATCATATTCTAGCTTCATTTTTAGTAATTTATCTTTTCTTTCCCTTTACAACACTGAACGCTCCTAGGGCAGAATCTGTTTTTGTGCCCTGACAATACCTGCCTGGCCATAATAGGTTTGATAGTTAATAAATGCCTGGGCTCTTTTCCTGACTCACAACCAATCCCTTAGATTGGAGTAGACTGCCACCTTGCTTGGTATGTGTATTTCTGAGTTTCTTGTGTTTTTGGCCTTTTGGTTGATTTTTTTTTTTTTTTTCTGGAAAGAATATAGATTAGGAGGATGGTCTTGGCTAGCTGAAATAGCTGGTTTCAGCCTGTCTAGGTGGTTAAATATTTATGTTTTCTGGGAATGAACAGCAGACTTTACTCTACCAGGGGAAATAATCTTATTTGTCTCCAGTCTCTTTTTCTTTCTTTTTTTTTTTTCTTTTACATTTTCAGCATCCTTAGTTACAGTTGCTATGGAAGTACAGTAGAGTTTCCTACACTGCTGGGTGGGGTGGTGTCTGGAGTCCTCTTCAGGGTAGATTTATGATGATGCCCGAGCCATGGGTTTCATTTGCTAGTTTTATAGCTTAGTAATTGCTTGTCATCAGGGAAGTGATATACATTTATCTTGGTCCCCTGATTTATCACACTGATTTTTTTTTTTTTCCTTCTTCATTGGTTCTGGAGTACTCGTCCTCTTCTTAAATACTCAACCTATGATATCACAGGATATAATGGCAGGGCCAGCCCCATCTTCTTGTCACTGAATCAGTGAATGGATGCAGTCTCTGCATATCAATGTGGTGAGGGACTATGGAGGCTTGTCAAAGCACTTGAAATCTTTTAAGGATGTACAGTTTCAGAATTGAGTCTGAGTAACAGGAGGAGAGAAAACAGTGCTGTCTGGAGACTTGGATTTTGGTAACTTCTATAAAAGGGAAATAGTAATAGTAATAGTAATACATGTCCCACCCACATAATAGGATTGTTATAAAGGCCACATGATTAATGTATGTGAAAGCAATTTATAAGTTATACAGTGTTATAAATGCTCTCAAATGTCATTGTGAATCACAACTAGAATGTTTTAAAAAATGTATTTTTATTGATTTCAGAGAGGGAGGGAGAGGAAGAGAGAGATAGAAACATTAATGATGATAGAGAATCATCGATCAGCTGCCTCCTGCACACCCCCTCCTGGTGATCAAGCCCACAACCTGCACAAGTGCCCTTGACTGGAATCAAACTCTGGATCCTTGAGTCCACAGGCTGATGCTTTATCCACTGAGCCAAACCAGCTAGGGCTCAACTAGAATTTTAATAGTCTTAGCTCCCGTGAAACAATGAAATATCATCTCACACCTGTCAGAATGGCTATCATCAATAAATCAACGAACAACAAGTGATAGCGAGAATGCGGAAAAAATGGAACCCTCATGAAATATTGGTGGGAATGCAAATTGGTGTGGCCACTGTAGAAGACAGTATGGAATTACCTTAAAAATAAAAAATGGAACTATCTTATGACCCAGTGATTCCACTTCTAGAAATACATCTGAGGAAACCTGAAACACTAATTCAAAAGAATATATGCACCCCTCTGTTCATTGCAGCGTTATTTACAATAGCCAAGATTTGGAAGTGGCCCAAGTGTCCATTAGTAGATGAATAAATAAAGAAAACTCTGATACATTTACACAATGGAATATTACTTGGTCAAAAAAAAAAAAAGGAAGAAAATCTTAACTTTTTTGTCAGCATGAATGAACCTGGAGAATATTATGCTAAAGAAATAAACCAGGCAGAGAAAGACAAGTACCATATGATTTCACTTATATTTGCAATTCAATGAACAAAAGAACCCCTTAACAAACAAAATAGAAACAGACTCATAAATGACAGAGAGCCGACTGACAGCTGTCAGAGGGGAGGGGCATTAAGGGGTTGGATAAAAAAAGGTAAAGTGATTAAGCAAAAAAAAAAAACCAAAAAAAAATCTCATAGATACAAACAACACTATGGTGATTATCAGAGGGAAAGGGGAGTGGGGACAGGTAGAAGAGGGTAAAGGGGAGGCATAAACGATGATCACAAGATACTTGACTTGGGGTGGTGAACACACAATACAATATACAGATGATATATTATAAAATCATACATCAGAATCCTATAATTTTACCAAGCAGTGCCACACCATTAGTTCAATTAAAAAACCCAAACACACACACACACACACACACACACACCTCTGATGAAGCCTGAGTTGGCCTCTTTACTAAACAATCTGAACATATGCTCAGGTCATTTTGCAATATTTTCAAGGTCATCAGGATCTATGTGTTAACTTCTATTCTACTGTCTTCTTTTCAGAAGGGAAGGGATAATTCGTCCTTAATTATCAGGTTGAAAAGGAGGAAAAATATTGATTTTTTTTGGATATCTTTTTCAAGTTATTTAATATCAAGTCTCTCTGATGCATCTATACTTGTTTGGCATATTGGCATGTGCTATTGTAATTTTGCTCCTTTGCATAGTTGTATTTTTTTTTTTTTTTGTATGTACTTTGGTTTAGGATAGACACTCAGCCACCTACTAGAACACATTTAGGCATGCAGACTTTGACAATTCTAGGGAGAAGTTCTGAATACACATAGCGATTTGCTTCATGCATCCTAGTTTTTAAAAATCTGTTAATTTATTCTGGAGATGCTCTAAAAATTGATGTCATTACAATTAAACAATTCTTAATAAAGTATATTCTGCCTGACAACTCTAGATACATTTATTATACAGCTTTTCTTAAAACATTTCTCTCTTTTTTATTGAATATATTGGGGTGACATTGGTTATGGAAGTATTTTCAGTTTGCCCATTTGGAGCACATTTTGCGTGCTGAGTTCAGTTGGTTTCTAGAACTGACTCATTTCCCAAATACAAGTATAATCTGCCCCCGCTGCCTCCGTTGACTGTCTTCTGCCAGCATGTTGTCCAACTCTTCTTTAAAGTGTTGTCAGAACACGGTCCACTCTCACTAACAGGAAATGGGCTTCTTGTCCACTCCAACAAAAGTAGAAAGAAGTCAGATAATTAGATTTTTAAATTTTCTACTCCCAGGACTTTTATTATGAGACACTTAAATAAGTGAGCTACCCAGAAATGAAAGAAAAGCTGCAATTTGCAGAATTTGAGTAGAAGCAGCAGAATTTCCATTTCACTTTAAATATCAAGCAACTATCTTGTGAGTCAGTATAAATACATCAAGACACCAAGGCTTCGTGAAAAGTAAGAGTAGTTTCATGTGGGTGGACAAGTAATTAGGCAACTCAGCATGAAAACTGGGCCGTATGCTCAGGCCTATTTCTCTGTATTTAGATTTTTGATGCAAATTCTATCTCTGTCTCTAGAAAATAAAACCAGAAGACCCTCAAAGCCAATGAAGAATTTATTTTACTAAAGTGCCAATAATGCCAGCTCTAAAAAAGCCCAGAATTTTCAGTTCTATCTAATCCAATAATCATCTTGACAATTTTTGCAACCATAGTTGTTTATGGAACTGACAGTGACCATTTGTTTATGATAAAGTCCAGCGTTAGTTAAACATGCAATATATAGTGCACATTTGATTTAACCACGTGGATGGTTTACCCCAAAAATGTCCTTCATAAATTGCTGAGGAAAGAAATAATTGGTTGCTGTTGAATTATCTGGTTACCTGCCTCGATCTTCTGCTTCACTATGGGTGTTTATACAGACTTCATTAGAATAACATTGTGCAGGGTAAAAATAGTTTATCCTGCCACAGTTTTCTCCATTTGCCAGTTTCAAACTTTCTCTTTCATTTTTGATTGGTACCACTTTGGAACTATCTCTTTATGATTCAACTTCTGCATTTGTGGAGAAGATAACACCTCTAAAATAATATAAGATTGTTGCCCTAGCCGGTTTGGCTCAGTGGCTAGAGCATCGGCCTGTGGAGTGAGGGGTCCCGAGTTCGATTCCGGCCAGGGGCATGTACCTTGGTTGCTGGCACATCCCCAGTAGGGGGTGTGCAGAGTCGATGTTTCTGACTCTCTGTTCCTCTCTCTTTCTCTCTGTAAAAATCAATAAGATATATTTAAAAAAATAAAATAATATAAGGTTGTTGCAATGATTAGTGGAATAGTACTAAAAAATTTCACACAGGGCCTGGCATATAGTAAGTGCTCAATAAATCTTACCTGTCTTGCCCTAGCTGGTTTGACTCAGTGGATAGAGAGTTGGCCTGCAGAGCAGACTGAGGGGTTCCAGGGTTGATTCTAGTCAGGGGCACATACGTAGGTTGTACACTTGATTATTGGGAGCATGCAAGAGGCGGCCAATCAATGATTCTTTCTCCTCATTGATGTTTCTCTCTCTTCCTCTCCTTTCCTCTCTGAAATCAATGAAAACATACTTAAAATAAATCTTACCTGTCTTTACTTTTACTATTAAAGATATGAACTTGGAAGTCAATAAACATTTGTAGTTAATTTTTTAGTTATGAAAGACAATGTCTTGATAAAAGTCTGCAAATGCTCTTATAATGGATATAGTACTTCTACATGCAAAGTGAAATGTAGAATTTAAACAATTACGCTCACTTAATTATTCTAGATTTTCTTTATCTTTCTGAGTTATATATTCAGGTAAAAGCAGTGTCACTAGTTGGAAAGCACAGGGAGGCAAATAAAATCACTGAGTAAACGGAACTGCTTGTGAGGGGCAGCACATTATCTCATTTAATTCTTGAAAGAATCATGTGAATTGGAATCATTACTTTTCCTCTCAACCCACAACTAAACTATTTTACAGATGATAAAATGAATATTTCAGAGGTTTTGCAATTCACCCAAGGTTGAAAAGCTAGTTACTGCCAAGTTCAAAGATAAGGACTTGAATTTGTTTGATGTTGGAGCCCATTCTCCTTCCTTCATTCCAGACTAAATTATTCTCTCTCCCAGGAAGTGTTCAAGCAGAGATTGGTTGCCTACTTGGAAATTAGGAGGAATTCCTATAACACGGTACAGAACCAGATGACTTTCAAGCTTTTTGCTGTTAATAATTTAATAGTACTTGGAAATAAGTATCTTAGGATAGACCCTCAATTTTAATTTGTTTATTTCTCAAATTAGGAATTTAAGTTCTTGTTAATTTTAATAGCCATTACAAGTTTTTAATTTTTATTTATTTATTTTAAATGTGTTTCAAAGAAGAAGGAAGGAGAGAGGGAGAGAGGAATAGAAACATCAATGATGAGAGAGAATCATTGATTGACTGCCTCCTGCATGCCCTCCACTGGGGATCCAGCCTAAAACCCAGGCATGTTACCTTCTGGTCGATGCTCAATCACTGAGCCACATCAGTTGGATCACTTTCTGTTTTTTTTTTTTTAATTTTTTATATTTTTATTGATTTCAGAGAGGTAGGGAGAGAGAGATAGAAACATCAATGATGAGAGAGAATCATTGATTGGCTGCCTCCTGCCCTATCCCCTCACCCCCAACTGGGAATGGAGCCCACAACCTGGGTATGTGCCCTTGACTGGAATCGAAGCTGGGACCCTTCAGTCCACGGGCTGATGCTCTATCCACTGAGCCAAACTGGCTAGGGCCCATTAAATGTTTTTAAATCAACTTCGATTTTATTTGATACTAATACAAACTGTTTTGTTAATTGTTTAAAGCATTATTATAGCATCTTTCTTTAATTATATTGGAATATGCTGCTTGAATCAATAATAGTTTAGGGAACCAGAGGTTATTAAAAAAGTGAAGTAAGAAAAGGTTGTAAATTAATAAAGGCTAGAAATGGAAAGATAAATGAAGTCCAGACATAGAAAATAAAGGACATATTATGTTTAACTGTGTCCAGAAAAGATGTGAGAGATGCACAAAATGAAGCCTGTTATAAAGAGGGGTTGCTGAGCTATAGGAGTTGAGTGTATGGGAGCAGAAGCACAATCCTTTCATTTTTATGTATGTATGTATGTATGTATGTATGTATGCATGTATGCATGTATGCATGTATTCATTTATTTTTGTTAATCCTCACATGAGGATATTCTTTCCATTGCTTTTCAGGGAAAGTGGAAGGGAGGGAAGGATGGAAAGAGAGAGAGAGAAATATCGATGTCAGAGAGACACACACACACATCAATTGGTTGTCTCCTGCATATGCCCCTATTGGGGGGTGGGGATTGAACCCACAACACAGGTACATGCAGTTGACTCAGAATGGAACCTGCGACCCTACGGTGTGTGGGCCCATGCTGTAACCACTTAGCAACACCAGCCAGGACAGAAGCATAGTTCTTTTAGTGTGCCCATCATTGTTTGGGCTCTCAAAGAATAATGGCTTTTGTATCTGGCTTTACATTTGAAGTCAGATGGATTTAGAAGAACCCTGTGATCTTTACTGAAGTATTGGGGGTGGGTAAAAGGTTCTATGAATTTCTATGAATTATGTAAGTTGTTACTTCTGTCTCCAGCGGTAGGGAAGGGAGGCATTTGGCCAGTCACATTCCTTCTTAGTCTCAGGAAACCACTTTGTTACTCTTTCCTTCAAGTCAGGAATGTAGTCAGAATGCCCACTAGGTGGTGCTGAAATAATTGTATAGAATTCCATGACCTCTAGTAGGATATAAGGATAGGAACTGTTAGAACTGAAAGGCATTCTGCCTAGGATTTCAGCCTCAAGGCATGAAGATTTCATACATCTAGAGGACTATCAATGCTTTTTTAAAGATACAGTGTGATATCAAAATGTTTGCCCCCCAAAAATGAAAAAAAAAATGCTACCTCAGAATCAAGGTTAATATTATTGGTAGGAACATGGATTTCATTCAATAGAGATTGAATGAAAGCTTTAAGGAGAAATCTAACTAATTAGATTTGGATGCATTTATGATTATTTCAATTTATATTATTGTATCTTATGGCTACCATATACTGTTAAAAAGTTGTTTTTCCCCACATCTATATCTCATCCTTAAATGTCATCTCCAAAGTATAAAAGATGTGGATCAATACTTATGTAAAGAGCAGTGATTTTTTGGGGGAAAAAGAAATAAAAGGCAAGCAGAATCAAATATTAATTGCTGAGGCAAAAAACCCCAAGACTTTATTTTAGTTAAAAGTAGATGCTGTGCCGAAACCGGTTTGGCTCAGTGGATAGAGCGTCGGCTTGTGGACTGAAAGGTCCCGGGTTCGATTCCGGTCGAGGGCATGTACCTTGGTTGCGGGCACATCCCGAGTAGGGGGTGTGCAAGAGGCAGCTGATCGATGTTTCTCTCTCATCGATGTTTCTAACTCTCTATCCCTCTCTCTTCCTCTCTGTAAAAAATCAATAATAATAATAAAAAAAAAAAGCAGATGCTGTTACTACCGAATGGTTTTAGATTACCTAAGGCACAATTTCAAAATATTTTTCCCCCTTCCGTACCCTGTCCTGGGTCAACCCAAAAATTTGCTTTCTCCAATCCTGCACTTGAACTGCCAAGATGCTAAAGAAATATCCCATAACAGGGCAGTTTGGTGCTATTACAAAGTCAAGGTTTTGTACAGAGGGCTGGTTTTGTAAAGAAAAGATGGCAGTCGAAACCGGTTTGGCTCAGTGGTAGAGCGTCAGTTTGCAGACTGAAAGGTCCCAGGTTCGATTCCGGTCAAGGGCATGTACATTGGTTGCGGGCACATTCCCGGTAGGGGGTATGCAAGAGGCAGCTAGTCAATGTTTCTCTCTCGTCGACGTTTCTAACTCTCTCTCCTTCTCCCTTCCTCTCTGTAAAAAATCAATAAAATATATTAAAAAAAGAAAGAAAGAAAGAAAGAAAAGATGGCAACTTGAATGAATGCATTCCTCCTCACTGCCCTTGTCAAACCAACACAGTACCCTCTCTGAGGCTGGGGCTCTGAGGGGCTTGGAGGGTGCTGGCTCTGTCTGAGTCCTCATGAAACAGCCAACTGGACTTTCTGTCCAGGGGCCAACTGGAACCCACCTTTATTCCAACCTAAAGGATAACAGAAATGTCCATAGCAATAGAGTTTGTTATAGCAGAAAATGAAAACCACCTACCCATCAATTAGTAGCAATATAAAGTAATCAGCTGTGATATATGTGTACAATGAATATTATACAGCACTGACAAAGAAGGAGCTATGGTTCCATGTTGCCACATGAAAATAAGCACACACTGTGCTTATATATAGTGGCTACTTTTAGGAAAAGCTACAGGAGCCTCAACTATAACTGTAGTAGCTTAATTTATGAACTGAATGGTGGGTTGAGATGTGATCATTGAGGTATAATTTATATTTTTGGCATGTCCCAAATAATTAAAAGGAGAATGGGGGAGAAGAAGGAGGAGAGAAGAGGATCAGGACAAAAGGAAGGGAGAAGAGGAGAGGAAAGGAAGAGGGAGAAGACCAATTCAGAATGACCTGGAATGGGAACCAGCAGGCCACTGAGTTCTGGGAGGTGTGTGGTTTTAGGCAAGAAGTCAGCATCCTGGAGACTCAGCATAAAAAAAGGGGATGAATCTGAGGTCAGAGTATATGACTACTAGGAACATCAGATGAAGCAGCAAGGATAGGAAGGCACCCTTTCAAATGGAGCAGATTCATTCATTCAGAATCTCTTTGGTAACTATATGTGCTCTGCACTGTTCCAGCGTACAGCAGTGGACAAAACAGCCAAAGATCGGCCTTAAGGAGCTGACGTGTCTGATGGGTAAATTCTTTCTGTGTCCAACCTATTTGTGTGTGAACTTTTCAGCTAGGCACCTGGGGAGGGAGAGAGATTGATTCATTCTATACATACACACTGAACACTTTCTAGATGGCCAACTATACTGGATGCTAGATATATGGGATGAATCCTTGCCTTTGAAGAGTTCATAATCCATGGAGAAAAGCCACACATGTGCTTGGGGAATGCACAAGGTACTTTTGGAACCCAGAGGAAGTGACAGAGCATGTTGGGGGTCTGATTTTGCTTGGAAATAGAGTGGTTGATCCCTGAGGACCATGATGGGAATTCAGAGTCAGTGTCAGTTCATGAGCATGGATTACAGCTTCTGCAGGTCTGCTATCCCAAATCACCGTCTTTTACCTTTGTGTCTGCTCTCCGCACACCAACCTGTCATTGTTAGAAATTCATTCATTGCCTCAATACATATGCATTATTTTGAATACTATGCCATTGTACTGAAAGTTTATAAATGAACTAGAGGCCCAGTGCACAAAATCCATGAGGGGCGGGGGGGCGATGTTGTTCAGCCCAGCCTGCACCCTCTCCAATTTGGGACCCCTTGAGGGATATTAGACTCACAATTCAGTACTGCTGGCTCCAAACTACTCACCTGCCTGCCTGCCTGATTGCCCCTAACTGCTTCTGCCCGCCAGCCTGATCACCCCCTAACCACTCCCCTGCCAGCCTGATTGACACCTAACTGTTCCCCTGCCGGCCTGATTACCCCTAACTGCCCTCCCCTGCCAGCCTGGTCACCCCCAACTTCCCTTCCCTGCAGGCCTGGTTGCCCCTAACTGTCCCTTCCTACAAGCCTTGTCACCCCCAACTTCCCTCCTCTGCTAGCCTGGACCCTCCTAACTGCCCTCTCCTGCTGCCCATCTTGTGGCAGTCATCTTGTTTCCATATGGGGGTGGCCATCTTGTGTATTGGTGTGATGGTCAATTTGCATATTACCTCTTTATTAGATAAGATTCTTCATAATCTAATTTGGAACTGTAATGTTTTGACAAGAGCTATGCCCCAAAATGTCTTGTTGGCAAAAACACATAAAATGCCATGACATTCTGAGAGGCACAATTTAATATAAAATATGGACTTAATGTGTGTATGTTATTTTCTTCTTCTTTGAGTCTTCTAACGTTTGAAGAGTGCCACAGAGGAAAGAGGAGCTGTGGATGTGGGCATGGCTTCAGGAGAGGACCCATGAAGGAGGTGGGAAAGGGCGCCCAGCAGTTGGGGAGGGAATAAGGGGCCTGGTTATGAATCAAGGAACACACTACGGTAGGAGGCCTCTTCCATCAACATTGCTCTGGAACTCTAAAATATTCCCCTCTCCATGTGATAATTGTATTGATACAATGAATGAAGTTAAAAAAAAAAAGAGAGAGAGAGAGACTGTGTATTCACTCCATTATTACTTTTTGTGCTTACTACCTGCCAACTATGCACCAGGCTCTGTGAAAGGCACTGGGGCCCGGCCTGAAGCATCCATTAAAGACCGTGGGTTGTGACTGCTTAGAGGGTTTGTTCTGCTCCCAAAAGGAGGGACATTATGGCCTGTGAAACCCTAAACCCAATGCATTGAAGGCATGGTACTTGCGGTTTGGCTTCCAACATGGTTTAAAATCCTGTCTCCAAGTCCAGTCTGAAGGACTTGAGCTTGTAAAGGTTTTATGTGACGGAAACTACACATTAGAGCTGGAAAATCTGACTGCCTACTTTGCTGGTTTCCTTTTATTTAAAACACTTTTTAAAAAAAATGTTAACTTCTGGAAACTGCATTTGCTAGGTCTGGGAGGAAAAGGAAACCCCTGATTCACCCCTTTTCAGTTCCCAAGTTGGGTAGCTTGCTGTTAAGCTATAGAGAAATAGCAGGGGGGAAAAATTGGGCAGCATTTTGAACACAAAACCTTTTGTGGGTCAGTAACTGCTATGCCCTTGAGAGACTTCCAGGAATTCAAGACCTCTGGGTCAGTCTCCCCCAGGCAGGAGAGAGTCACCCCCTTTTTGGAGAACTGTATGACTAGATTGAGGCAGGTTTCTCTTTGTATATAGAGACTGAGGGGAAGGTGAGATGGGTGGGCTGGAGGGGGGATAATGAATATATTGAATAAAATTAGTGTCCTTCAGAAAAATGTTTGTGCTCTAGTAGGTGCCAGCACTGCTATGCTCCAAAGTGGGAAATAACACAGAGCTCTGTCTTCAAGGAGCACCCAGAAAAGTGGGTGAGGCAGATCAATGGGCTGTAAATGCTAAACTCAGCCCAAGCATGGTACTGTGGTGGGATGGGTTGAGTGGATGACAAGGAAGGCCTGGACTGAACCCCGAGGGAGCAGTCGTTAACCAGTAGAAGACTGGGGGACCAGGACTTTCCAACTGAGGACATTCTACATGCCCGAGGCAGGTGGGAGGCCTGGAAGTGCTTCAGGATGATAAGGGAAGAAGGCAAGAGATGAGGAGATGAGGGTGGAGAGGGAGATCCTCTTCCACCACGAGGCTCCCCTTGGACACGCTAAGAAACCTGGACAGCCTCCTCAACACGCCACAGGGACACGGAGGGATCATTAAGGCCGAGAGCATTTAGAAAGAGGTTATTTTATTTCGTTTCTTTAATCTTTATTTTCTTCATGTGTACATTTTTAAAGTACACATTGAAGAAAATTTGGAGGCTTTATAGGAAGGTGTAAAGAGAAAATGGAAAATCAATTTTTATTCTATCACACAGAGACCATTGCTAATGTTTTGGCATTTTTGGTATATAACTGTACAAACTTGTGAGCAGTTTATATATAAAACTGTATATTTTTCATTAACACTATTTCCTGGATATTTTCTTATTTTGTATTCTTTTTTTATTGATAAATTTCTAATTTTGAAATCATTTGAGACTTATAGAAGAGTTCCAAAGAGAGTGCAGGAGTTCCCACAAGCCCTTCACCCAGCTTTCCCTAAGATTCACATTTTACCTTCTATCTCTGTCAGAATGCACCTACCTCTGTTCTATTTTCACTGAGCTTTCTAAAGTGACTACTAGAGAAACTGGACAACTGGCCATAGTACTGTGAGTCAGTGGACATTCTCAGCCTGAAACGGAATTGTGCTTGAACAAGGAGCTTGTGGAGTCACAGTGCCTTAAGCTGGAGGAGTGGGAGTTCTGGCAGAATTCTGGGTAGGGAGGGGTTCCTGGGTAGGTGGGGTCTTCAGGACCCTACAGCTTCGCCTGCCTGTGGGAGCAGCTGTGAGCCCTACTTCCGATGATTTCTGACTCAGTAAGATACTGATAAGTGATCTGCAGATGTTTCCTTTTATACTTAAAAAAGTAATAAAACTGAGTTTCTACACTGTTATCTCGACTACTTTAAACCCTGAGTCTGATCCAACATTCACTTGCATTGCTCAAGCCAGTGCTGATTTATGATCTCTGTTAAATCACTTGGTCTTTACAGATTATCCAAGGAAAACATCAAATGCAGGCAAAGGTCACCACTAATGATAGAAAAAACTCTTCCTAAGCCTTAGACCTATACCCGCTGCTTGTTTCTTTTCAGCATTGTTCTTTCTTTCTTTCTTTCTTTCTTTCTTTCTTTCTTTCTTTCTTTCTTTCTTTCTTTCTTTCTTTTCTTTCTTTTCTTTTTTTTCTTTCTTTTCTTTTCTTTCTCCCAGGTTCGATTCTGGTCAAGGGCACATACCCAGGTTTCAGGCTCAATCCCCAGTAGGGGGCATTCAGGAGGCAGCGAAACAATGATTCTCTCTCATCATTGATGTTTCTTTCTTCCTTCCTCTCTGAAATCAATATAAATATATATTTTTAAATCCTCTTTACTCATTTGTCTCCTTTTAGAGCCATTTTCATACTATGCCATTCACGTGCATAAATTGTGTTTATTGCTTATTATAGTGTACATTTCTTGAGAGTAATGCTGTATTTTTATTTTTATGTACTGCACTAGATCTTAGCACAGTGCCTTGCTATAATTACATGCTAAATAAATCTTTTAAAATTTAAATTTATTAATTCTTTACACTTTTCCCTTGTAGAAATCATGAAGTCTCTCAGCTTCAAATAATATCTTTTAGTGTGTAAATTTTGTTGGGTATCTCAAAATGCTTCCTAAATGGTTCTACTTCAATAACTTAATTTCATTGCAAATTCCAGAAAGCTAATATTGAAGTAATTCTTCTTCTCAGTATCTTGTTATGATGGGCTGAATTGTGTGTGTCTCTCTCCCCACCCCCCTCCTCCAATTCTAATGTTGAAGTCCCTAAGTACCCCAAGAATGTGATTATATTTGGAGACAGGGTCTTTCAAAGAGATAATTTAAGTTAAAATGAGGTTACATGGATGGGCCCTAATTTACTATGACTGTTCTAATAATAAGAGGAGATTAGGACACAGGCCTGGAGGGAAGATGATGTGAAGACAGAGAGAAAACATCAATAAACCAAGGAGAGAGGCCTCAGAAGAAACCAACTCAGCCGACACCTTGGTCTTGGGCTTCCAGCCTCCAGAACGGTGAGGAAACAAAAGCCAACCAGTCTGTGGTACTTGGTTATGGTATTCCAAGCAAACATATATATATATATATATATATATATATATATATATATATATATATATATATATATTTTTTTTTTTTTTACCTGAATTACAAACTGGCTTTTCCAGCCCACCTCCACATTTTTGTCATTTACTAACATTCTCTCAGGCAAAAATATTTGGAGGTCTTTCCCCCCAATATTCATAACTCCTTTTATCATCACAAAATGTTTTTGTGATGTTAGAAATAAAGAAAAAAAGTACTCTAGTGCACCTCAATTTTTATTCTTTTTTTATAGCCTCAACACAATTCTCTTTCTACACTGATCTCAGCATGTGATTTCTCTATTATGATACTCTCACATATGAACTCTGAGTGTAGCATATGCTGAATGATTGATAATCCTAGCACTTCTGTCCCCATATTGTTGCATCTTGTGGGAGTGACCTTTTTTCCTCTTCCCTAAGGCCTAGTGATTTGTGGATCTGGACATATAACTACATACCTCTTCTCTGACCTATATTTCTGACTTTGGCATGTCTCAATCTCCTAACCTGTCTCTCTGCTCTGTTCCTACATCAGCTATAGTTTAAAATATTAAATTAACATTGAGCAACCCCTGCAATCAAAGAGGTACTTCTCCATGCATTATAGTAAGCCACATATACAGGTAGCAGGTACTGAAGATTAACATAGGGTTATGTTAGAGTTTTTGATTTAGTCTCAGTCTATACTTGCTTTGGGACTTTGGGAGAACTTTATAACTTTTTTCAGCCTCAATTCTAAAATGAAGATAATATTTAATTTCACCTGTGTATTATAAAGAAAAGTAGATTACTAAGTGTCTGAAAGATTTGTAAGGTCTTAAGAAAGCAGTATTTGGTGTTATTTGTTGTTGTTGGCCTTCTTGACATTTGCCAGAGTGCCTTTTATTGCCACTGGTCCTGTATCACTAAGTGCCCGTTAACTTTCTTGAAAGACCAGCTCATGGTAAAAACTATAAAAATACTAGAGGCATCCACAGGCAGCAAAATCTCAGACATATGCCAAAAGAACTTCTTCACTGATACCGTCCTTAGGGCAATGGAAGCTAAAGAGAAAATAGACAAATGGGACTACATAAAAATAAAAAGCTTTTTTTTACAGCAAAAGAAACCATCAACAAAACAACAAGAAAGCCCACTGTGTGGGAGAACATATTTGCAAATGTTACCACTGATAAAGGTTTAATCTCCAACATCTACAGACAGCTTATACAACTAAATAAAAGGAAGATGAATGATCCAATTAAAAAATGGGCAATGGACCTAAATAGAATATTTTCAAAAGAAGACAGAAGGAAGGTCAAGAGGTACATGAAAACATGCTTAAAGTCACTAATTATCTGAGAGATGCAAATCAAAACAACAATGCGGTACCATCTCACACCTGTCAGAATGGCCAACATCAACAAATAAACAAACGACAAGTGTTGGCAAGGTTGTGGAGAAAAAGGAACCCTTCGAGCACTGCTGGTGGGAATGCAGACTGGTGCAACCACTGTGGAGAACAGTGTGGAGTTTCCTCAAAAAACTGAAAATGGAACTCCCATTTGACCCAGTAATCCCACTCCTAGGATTATATCCCAAAAAACTAGAAACACCAATCAGAAAGGATATATGCACCCCTATGTTCGTAGCAGCATAATCTACAATAGCTAGGATTTGTAAACAGCCTAGGTGCCTGTCAGCAGATGATTGGATCAAAAAACTATGGTACGTCTACACAATGGAATACTATGCTGCCACAAATAAGAAGGAATTCTCATCATTTGCAGCAACCTGGATAGAATTGGAGAACATCATGCTGAGTGAAATAAGCCAGTCAATGAAAGAGAAATACCATATGACCTCACTCATTTATGGATAATAAAAAACATTATAAACTGATGAACCAAAAGATAGATATAGAGACAGTAAAGCAACAAGCAGACTGTCAAATTACAGTGGGGAGGGTAGGGAGATCTGGGGGAGATAATAGATCAACTGAAGGACTTGTATACTTGCATATAAGTACAACCAATGGACACAAAACTTTGGGGAGGGAGGGTATGTATGGGAGGAGGGGCAATGGTAAGATATGTACACAGATAATAATTTAATAATAATAATAATAATAATGATAATAATAATTAAAAAGACCAGCTCATGGGTCATATATTATTTCTGAGTCCTACAGCACCTAGTTGCTGTTTAATAAATCTAATTCCTAAAATCACAGTAGTTAAAATTATTTATAAGTAGGGTGATTATTCAACCTACTTTGTATGTGATGTTTCTGGTTTACTCTTGTTACTCAGCATAATTACTATAGCACACCCTCTCCCAAAAGTCTGTTTATTTGGACAATAAAATATATATGGTCACTCACAAGAGAGTGACAGAATCATAATAGTTTGTTTCATGAAAATATAAGGGGTACAGGGCAAACTTTCTCTGAAGGAAATAGAGCCTGAAGATAAAGAGAGTTGAATCTAAAAATAAAAGTTCTACTGGGAGACTATTTCAGCTAATAGACATTCTAAAGCCTGTGGGTAAATTTATTTTTCTTAAACGTCTGGATGTCAGATAAGATAAACCAGCTGTACTTCATGGCAATACTGCCAAGTTTAGTCTTTGAGTTTAACTTTTGGCAGATACACTTGGATGCCATGCAGCTCAAAAAGCTATTAATCATATTGTTTAAATGTGTGTTGTCAAAAGTTGAAGATGTAGTTTATGTTCTGATTTTTTAAAATATATTTTATTGATTTTTTTACAGAGAAGAAGGGAGAGGGATAGAGAGCTAGAAATATCGATGAGAGAGAAACATTGACCAGCTGCCTCCTGCACATCCCCCACTGGAGATGTGCCCGCAACCAATGTACATGCCCTTGACCGGAATCGAACCTGAGACCTTTCAGTCCACAGACCGACACTCTACCACTGAGCCAAACTGGTTTCAGCTATGTTCTGATTTTAATAGTGTATGTTTTTAATTACCCAAGGAATATATGTATATAATTTTGTCATGCCTAGTTAAAATGATAATACCTTATAGAGAGTAAAAATGTCTCTCCCCCAATCACCTCTCATCCACTGAATCTCACTTTTCCATATGTAAACCAATTTTAATAAAAAAACAACACAACATAAAAATTGAGTATAAATAAATTATAAATATTAAAATATTTTATAGATGCAACAAATTAGCAATTTTATTAAGTTAGTCCAACCTTTCAGAATGAGAATTTGGCAAAAACATTAAAATGTCTAACATATTCTTTGACTCAGCAATTTCAGTTAAAAAAAATAATCAAAGAAAGATGTATTCACAAGGATATTCATTGCAATGTAGTTTGTAATAGTGAAAGTCTAGACATGACTTAATGTGTTATTAATAGAAAATTGATTAAATATATTACAGTACAGTCATGCAGTAGAGTAATATGGAGTCATTAAAGATGACAATATTAGTGCTACATTTATTGATAAGAGGGAGAGAGGTCCATAATATGTCACTAAATGAACAAAAGCAGACTCAAACAGTTTTATGGTCTAATCACATTCATATACATTTATATATGCAGATAATATGCATATATAAAATAAACTTTTACTATATATATATATATATATATATATCTGATAAAAAATACATGAAGGGAGATACAAAAAAATTAAAATAGTCATTTCTAAATGATAGAATCTTAGAATTTTTTACTTTGTCACATTTTCTATATCAATTTAATTTTTTTATAATAAAGATATATTACTTTTATAATCAGAAAAAAAGCTTTTTTTAAAAAAAAAATTGGTAGAATTCCAGTTTCCGAACATTATTTATAAGCCATCCATTTAAGAGTTGTTTGCTTCTTTCCCCCCAGCTGGTGTGAGGAAATGCTGCCAACAATTTTAGTGCCAATAATTATATCTACATATCAAACACATCTGCATTCTGAAACAAGATTTTCTTATCAGTAAGAACAGGACTTTATATTAATAGCAGTTTAGATGTGGAATATCTGATCTAGTACTTAGATGTTTAATCAATAGTAAATCACTATTTTACTTTGAACCTAGTTAGTCTACATTAATTCTATAGAAAAAGAGTCCTAAATGTTTCTTCTGCCAAAGGAAATATTTGGCATGAAAAAAGCCTGGTTACATGTTTGGTTGATAGCATATTATAGTTTAATGAAATAGAATTATAATCTTTAGTTTTGTTCTTAACGAACTGACTGATTTTGGGGAAATGAAAAGAAAGAAAAGGAGGGGATAAAAGAAAATACAAATTTTCCAGGAACTTAAAAGAAGGACTTGTTTCTCTCCTTGTTTTAAATCTCTTCTGCGTGGCAAATTTAATTGCCAAACCCTGATGCTCACTGAACAGGTCCATAAGCACCTTAACTCCTCATTTACAAAAGTGAAGGCTCACCTTTTCCCCACACATATGACATATATCCTTGTTTCCTCAACTTACCTAAAAGCAAAAACATCACTAACACCCAGGTTCAAACAACACGGGGACTGGATGAAAGGAATGGAGGAGCGGGCACATCATCTTTCCCTGGAAGGGCATACTCCTGTCAGAATTGCACTCCTTGAATTTGATCATGAGGAAACATGGGTCACGTACACAAGAACTAGCTAGCTAGTACTCTCCAAAAGTATCAAGGATGTGAAGGACAAAAAACAAACAAACAAACAAAAAAACCACAACTGTTCAATATAAAGGAGACTAAAGAAACATGACAACTAAATGTGACTTTGGATGAGAAAAAAAGACATCAGTGGGGCAAGGTTGTCAGAGTCAGCTGAGGAAGGTTGACAGGTAATTTTTGGTGCTATTTTGTACATTTTTATAAGCCTAAATGACTTCAAAGTGAAAAGTTAAAAATTTAAACACCAGCTTAAAAAAAAAAATCCATTTGCAAGCTGGCACTCTGGGCTGACAGAATATCGAGAGCAGAGAGATGAAGAGTGGAAGCGCATAACTGCTGGGGATGCTGGGCTCATGCAGTGCACCTGGGGAGGTGACCTGAAAAGCAGGGCGAGAGTCACATGTGAGGGGGGTCAGATGTCACCATGGAGAGCAGAATTTTAACAGCTACCAAATCGGGCCTTTGTGCAAACCACTAGATTCCCCTTCATTCTCCTCCCCCTCCAAATTATGAAAAGCATTTGCTCCCTTTAAACAGTAAAAGTAGTCCTTTTATTGTTATTTTCATTAGTGTGAGAATACTGTCAAATTGCCCAAACTTGTGTATTGCTCCAGAAGTTAAAAATCATGTACAGAAAATGCATTTCAGAATAGTAAACAACCACAATACCAAAAATAGCCTAGCTGGTGTGGCTCAGGGGTTGAGCATTGATCAACCTATGAACCAGGGAGGTCAGGGTTCGATTCCTGGTTTGGGCACATGTCCAGGTGTGAGTTCGACCCTTAGTAGGGGGCGTGCAGGAGGCAGCTGATCAATGATTCTCTGTCATCAGTGATGTTTCTATCTTTCTCTTCCTCTCCCTTCTTTTCTGAAATCAATTCAAAACAAAACAAAACAGAAAACATACACACCAAAATCTGAATCACTCTGATTCTGCATTCTCCTCTGCCTCCCCTATTCGGTTCTTCCATGTCATTTCCATCTTCACACTGTTTCTTATAGTAGGATTGGAATCATCCTTTTGTATTTACGAGTCCTGTGATTGTAGGCATTTATTTCTGTGCCTGAGTTTTTGTGTGTGCAGGTGTTTATTTAGGGAGGAGAGTGTGTAGGATTCCAATGAAATAATGCACATGAAAGTTCTTTATAAACTGTAAGGTACTGTAAAAATGCTAGGTTTTATTCAGGACGATATATGCATTATCTTCAAAAGTTCCCAAATTTTATGAAACTTAAAAAAATTGATTAACTGACAGAATTTCCCATTTTAAAAAATTTTATTGACTTTTTTACAGAGAGGAAGGGAGATGGATAGAGAATTTGAAACATCAATGAGAGAGAAACACCCATCAACTGCCTCCTGCACGCTCCCTACTGGGGATTACGCCTGCAACCAAGGTACATGTCCTTAACAGGAATTGAACCCAGGACCCTTCAGTCCACAGGCCAATGCTCCATCCATTGAGCCTAACCGGTTTCGGCAAGACCCCCTTTCTTCTGAGCTTTGTTGTCCTTCCCACCTCTCCTTTTAAATACTGCAGCCAGAGCTGAAACTCGTGCTTGGCCCCGAGTTTAGATCATTGTCAGGCCTGGTGGTCTTAAGAATGGAAGAAACAGACCTGGAAGTGTCATACCTGATAATTTGAAATAATTAGTCTTAAGAATAAAGTGGAGAAAGTTTGCCAGACTGAATCTGATTTCCTCCACATGTGCACTAACATAAAAGGATATAAAGATGTTAGTTGATTATTGATTATTTGTGTCGAAATCAAGGATGAGTTAAGGCCGAATCTTAAGGCAACTCTGGTTCTATTTTCCTTTGCTTTCTCCATGGCACCCACAATAGAAAGATACTTCAGCCAAACCGGTTTGGCTCAGTGGATAGAGCGTCGGCCTGCGGACTGAAAGGTCCCAGGTTCAATTCCAGTCAAGGGCATGTACCTTGGTTGCGGGCACATCCCCAGTAGGAGGTGTGCAAGAGGCAGCTGATTGATGATTCTCTCTCATCGATGTTTCTAACTCTCTATCCCTCTCTCTTCCTCTCTGTAAAAAAATCAATAAAATAGATTAAAAAAAAAAAAAAAAAGAAAAGAAAGGAAGATACTTCAGAAGACATTCCTAGCGACTGGCTGGGCGGTCAAAAGCTGAGATAAATGTTCAGTCTCTACCCTTGTGGGGGCGAGGGGTGCACCACAAAATTCTCACTTCCAAATTCAAACTAATTTTACTTCCAAATTGAAACCACCAACTATGATGCATTGCCTCAAATGGACCTTTTATGATAATATAAAATTATTTAGGGGGAAACTTGCTTTAAATATAAATCTCTGCCAAATAGCTTAGTTATTATTTAGTTTTTTGAGCAGAGTCACATTTGAAAAGATATGAATGTAGAGTATGTTCATTCAAGGTTATTTAACTCTTGAGTTTTTAAGTATCCCATTTAAGTACATACTTGAATCATTAGCAAACATTTCTGGCATTAAAATTTTCCTCCAGCACTTTGCCATATGTTTCATTGAGTTCAAGGTGGCTATTGAATTTTAAATATACATTAAAAATTATGTTTCCAACAGAGATATGAAAATTGTTGCTTAGTTATCCACAATATGGCTTAGATATAAATATATCAAATGTCTTATCTCTGTCTCTCAGATATACACTACTAAAGCACATTTTTTCTCCTTAATATTTTGCAATTCCATTAGAGTTAACAGATGTTCTAAACCATTTGGAAGAGAAAACAACATTGCTTGTCACCCATAAAATAAACGCTCTATCCCTAAGCCACTGCATTCTGGAAATGACTTAGTCATAAAAGTCCATGATCTCTAATTCAAATAAAATAATTATTGCAACAGAAAGCAATAATTGGTTTTTAAATTTCTAAAATCTAAATTGATTTTAAATTTGTAAATTTGTCAAAAACCATATTAAGTTTCTGTAGGTAGTGTTTATTCTGAGAAGCATTATAAATAAAAAGGTTTACTGTTTATTTATGATTAGATTAGTACTTCCCAAACTTGAGTAATGTAAAGAAGCCCTTAAGAAAATTATCAAGGATATCTGGAGTTGGTGTGTATAATTTTGATGTCATTGCTATTATGATAGTTTTTATATGTGTAAAGTTAAGATACCCACATAAAACCTAAATACATTTACATGTTAAATACAAAATAGTAAAATCAATACAATTCCAGTTAACAGTATACATTTAATTTTCGTGGTGATGTTTTGCTAAAATTAAAGAGCATGCGTTGAGGTTAATTATAGAAAGATTTAGTCACTTTGTTACTTGATATTTTTTTAAAAATATGTTTTTATTGATTTTCTTTTTTAGAGTGAGAGGAAGGAGGGAGAAAGAAAAACACTGATCCGAGAAATATCAACCACGTGCCTCCTGCATGCCCCCTACTAGCGATTGGGCATGTGCTCTGACCTGGAATGAAGCAGGTGATCTGTTGGTGCAATGGAGAATGCTCAACCAACTGAGCCTCACATGCCAGGGTGACCTGATGTTTTTTATTTGGCAGTAGTAACTCATTATCTGAATCATTGTCCTTACCATGCTGCTTATTTAGTATTTTATTAAAAAAATAAATTTGTTTTTAACCACTACACTTGATTGGAAGGCCAATCAATTTAATTGTCCCCTGCAAAATGCTAACAGAAAAATTTACACTGCTTGTACACTCTTACCAAGTGGTATACACAAAGGCAGAATCAGAGCAACATTTCTACTTGCAGTGCCAACTGAATCCTGGCTAAATGGGCTCAGTAATTTCGTTGGAATCAGTAAATGTCTTTTGAATTATAATTCTGGTGAAAATCCATGTGCTCTACCACAAATATTTACTCCAATTACAGTGAAATCTTTTTTAAAAATTTTAATAATGTGCTTTATTTAACATGTCCAAATTTTTATCATTTCAACACATAATATCAAACATGTTAATGTGATATTTTATTCTATTTTTCTTAATTGGTTTAGGTATTATATATGTGTCCTTATCCCTCCACTGCCCCCTCCACTCATACCCTCACCTCCCTGGTGTCTGTGTCCATTGGTTAGGCTATATTCATGCATAAAAGTCCTTTGGTTGATCTCTTCCACTTACCTGAACCCTCCCCTACCTTCCCTCTGAGGTTTGATGGTCTGACGCTTCTCTTTCTGAATCTGTTTTTATTCATCAGTTTATGCTGTTCATTATATTCTACAAATGAGTGAGATCATGTGATATTTATCTTTCTTTGACTGGATTATTTCACTTAGCATAATGCTCTCCAGTTCCATCCACGCTGTTGCAAATGGTAAGAATTCCTTATTTTTTACAGCAGCGTAGTATTCCAATGTGTAGATATACCACAGTTTTCTAATCCATTCATCTGCTGATGGGCACTTAGGCTGTTTCCAAATCTTAGCTATGGTAAATTGTGCTGCTATGAACACAAGCATGGATATATTCTTTCTGATTGGTGTTTCTAGTTTCTTGGGATAGAAGTGGGATCACTGGATTAAATAGGAGTTCCATTTTTATTTTTTTTGAGGAAACTCATACTGTTCTCCAGAGTGGCTGTACCAGTCTGCATTCCCACCAGCAGTGCACGAGAGTTCCTTTTTCTCTACATCCTCGCCAACACTTGTTGTTTGTTGATTTGTTGATGATAGCAATTCTGACAGATGTGAGATGGTATCACATTGTCATTTTGATATGCATCTCTCAGATGATTAGTGACTTTGAGCATGTTTTCATATGTCTCTTAGCCTTCTTTATGTCCTCTTTCAAAAAGTATCTACTTAGGTCCATTGCCCATTTTTTGATTGGGTTGTTTATCTTTCTTTTGTTAAGTTGCATGAGCTCCTTGTAAATGTTGGAGATTAAATCCTTATCAGAGATAACATTGGCAAATTACTGTGAAATCTTTGTTCAATGAACTGAAGTATCATTTATTGTATTTGGCTTTAATGAATCCTTTACATGTTAAAGTTCACCTTTTTAATAGTGCTTTATTTTTCTACACTGGTTTGTTTTCACAGTAGCAAATCAAACTTCAACTTATTAATGTCTTAAGAAACTAATGACTTATTCATGAGACTAGAATGTCTTGCAATTGCAAATTATGACTGCAAGATAGAAGATAGTTTTGTATTTATAAAAGTTTTTTTTTAAGAATAAATATTTTTTAAAATATATTTTTATCGATTTTTTTTTACAGGGAGGAAGAGAGAGGGATAGAGAGTTAGAAACATCGATGAGAGAGTCATCTATCAGCTGTCTCTTGCACGCCCCCTACCGGGGATGTGCCCGCAACCAAGGTACATGCCTTTGACCGGAATTGAACCTGGGACCTTTTAGTCCACAGGCCGATGCTCTACCACTGAGCCAAACTGGTTTCGGCTGTATTTAAAAAAGTTTTAAAAATCCAAATTAATAAGACTGGTGAGGCAAGGTGCTGATTGAAATTTTGGCCTTAGAATGTGCTAATAATCTAAGGGCAGCTAGACATGTTTACCAATACATGGCTGTGCACTCATCTGAAATCACAGTGTGGCCAGCCATGTATTGGTTACATGCAATGGCTTCACTGAAGTCATATAGCACTATTTGGAACTCGCATAGTGTCCCAGATGATACTTGATATGTTTTTTATTAAACTTTTAAAGCTTACTATAAAAATGGATGGACAAAATGGAAATTATAGTTGAATGAAGAGACCCTAGAGATTCAATTGGTTTGAGAAATCCTGGGTTAGATCATATAAATAAAATTGCTTTGAAAACTATAATGTGTTCCACAAATGCCAATACCATTATTATTAGGAAACAAAAATAATTGGAAAAGTCTGGAGTTAATATAAAAAAGATTGGATTAGCTCTGCATAGCAGACAGAAAATTCCCAGTGAAGATCCTTAAGAGGGATTCTGGGAAAACAGCTGCTCCTATCCATCCACTGGAAAGAGCACATAAACAACCTAATTCCTTCATAAATGACCTCGAGGGAGACTGACCTGGGTCCTAAAGTTGCCTGTGTGGCCTGGGTATCTGTGTGGGTTGGGTGAGGAGGAGGATTGAATGGGGAGGGAATGGAGCCTGTCCCACTGAAAGAGCTTGTAGCATTTGATTTGGGGGCTTGTGGCCTAGCCTCCTGGAGCAGAGAGGTGTGGACAGAGAGCAGTAAGTGAGAAGCCCATTTAGAGTGAAGACCCAAGTACATAGGATACTGCTTCTCAGGCATGACCCTGACATATTTAACCTCACAGGAAAAAAATCACGTCCTTCTAGATGGATGAATCTTTTACCACATGACTGTGTGGCTGATGGATGTGCTTTGCTGTTCAAAGAGGAGAAAATGCAGATAAGGCGATTCCCTGTGTGTTAGGAAGTTCTCTTTTCTCTCTGCACTTAGGCTAACCCTGAACATCGGTCCTGAAGTGTTTAGAGTAGTCAGAGTAAGGTAGATTTATTATTATTACTTTTTATTTCCATTTTCTGAAATGTTAAAGTCATTTTCTAGCGAAGAATGCGAAGTTCTGGACATGATTATCGGTCAGGTTGGAACCGCATCTTGGCATCGTAACAGGATCATATTTACACCTACTTCAGTTTCTAAAAATCAGCCAACTGGAAGGAAATATTTTGATTAGGAATTTGAGTGGGCAAGCCAGAATCTAAAGTGGAAACACATCTTCTGTGAAAGATTACATCATGAAGCACATGAAAGCCCATCTGGAATTGGGTGTAAATACGGAAGGGTTCAGTTTAGTTCAGCAGACAGCTATGGCGTGTCTGCCCTGCGCCGGGAGCCGTGGTGGAGGCAGGAGAGTGAAAATGAATGAGATCGTCACCTTGGTCTCAAGGAACGCATGATCTAAAAACCAGCCTCGTGTTAAAAATTCAAATACTCAGAGTAGTTCAGGCACAAAAAACAATGGAAATAGCCAGGATCTAATTGAATTCGTGCAAAATAACCAGTTCACTTTAGTTCTCATTTGTCATGTTGTACAGACAGTACATTGAAAAATGTCATTAATTATAGAGCATAAAATAAAATTACATTTGAGGCTAATTCCTTGATTACTTAGATTCTTTTCTCATGCTCCTTTTCTTCAGTTAAATTCCTTGTAGCACCAATAAGGTGATTCTAGGATCTAGCACAGTGGATCCAGTCAGTTTAAGTTTAAATAGGGAAAGAATCAGGGACATTCTACTAAATTGTTAGGCACCAAATTGGGTTGTGTGCTTACCTAAATTAGGTATTTCTTATAATTTTTGAATGTTCTGAGCTGGCAAGAACAATTAGTACTATAAGAAAAATAAATCCTGCCAAAAGTTAATTTAACACATAGCCACGAAATGCCTAAAATTGTGGTGTAAAGAGTAATTGTTCATAAATGATAAGTAGTGCTCATAGATATCAGTAGGTATTTAAAATTATTTCCACATGGCTAAACCAAGATTAGCTTTTTTTCCCCTGTGCCTTTTATTAGTCTCCCATATACTGGGTGGGCAAAGTAGGTTTACAGTTGTGAGTAACATTCTTTTGAGTTAATAAAACTATTGTAATAATCATAATCTGCATGTCTTCTTTTTCAGATAAATAATTATAAGCCTGCTTTTGCCCAACCCATATATATATCACCAAGAACAAACAGCTTTAATGGATAATACGTTCACTGTGATATTAATTTCCCTATCCTTCCCTAGTCCTCACCCCACCCTCCCAAATGGATAAACTCAAAGCAGAAGAATTGAATCAAACTTTATGTAGTTCCTATCCTATGTATCTTCCTGGGCCCACCCAGATTCAGGATTCTGTGCTCAGTTCCACACTACCCCGCCGCAGGTGAGAGGGCCAGACTGGTGCATCCAAGAACACCATCTCCTCCCAGATGTATGCAGGGTGCCGGGAAGCTCCAGGCTGGACAAGCTGCATCGGGGCTCAGGCGATCCTCCTACCTGGTCATCGCAGCGAGGGATGAAATGCACTGGCTTTGGGGGTGAGAATTTAGGCTTGGGTGGCAACTCCCACAAAAAGGACCTCTGGATCTTGGCACCTGAACACGTCAGAGATAGGGGAGACAGACAAGGAAGAGGACTTGTGCTGTCAGGGTGAGCGCCTGGTCCAGGACCAAGGATGGAAGAGGCAGGGGACCTCAAGTGTTTATTTGTCTGCCAGAAACCTCCACACTGACCCGTCCTCAGTCCATGCTCTGAAAGAAATCTCAGTCCCCATTACTACATCAGATCTGTTTGTGTCTTACAGAGAAAGGAGAGTGCAGAAGGGTTTTGGGAGGCTAGGAAGTGGAGATGAGATGTGGGGATGAGGGAGGAGGAAGCTAGGGTGAAAATCATTTCACAACTCCCCAGTGTGGAGGATGGCTAATTGTGCTTTCCTTTTTTTTTTTTTTTGATGTCCCTGCTATGTTTATTCTTTTCCTTTTAAAATGTCCCCTATACATTCTGCACTATTTAAAGAAGAATAAAAGGATCATTCCCGTACTCACCATTGAGCCACGCACTAGAGCGATACCAGAACCTTCAAAGCTCCATGTGCCCCATCTGTGCATCATCTTCCCACCTCAGCATTAACCACTCTCTTGAGTTTTTAAAATAATTTTCTACCTGTAGTATGCATCCCTGAACAATATATTATTTCATAATTTTTTAAAGCTTTTATATAGATGCTAAGTGTACCCATCAGGGCCCAACAAGAGAGCAGATGGCACACTCAATATAGGTTGATTCAAAGATATATATATTTTTTTCCAGAAACTGTTTGTGAGGGTGTGGAAGTTGGGAACTATAAGGAATATAGTTAAGTCAACTAGGATTTCACCGAGGTAGCCATGTTACTCTGTTGAGACCCGAGGGTAGAAGGAAAGGAGCTATTACCAGACCTAGAGAGAGGAGTCCTTCCGAGTCAGCCACCTGGAGAGGAGCAATGACAGGTTGAGGACACAGGCAGCCTTGCAGGGAGGCAGCCAAGGTAATAAATCCACTGGCCTCCCTTCCTTCCCTCCTTCCCATTGGCTGTTGGGGCTCCTAAGTGACTTTAGAAGTTCCGGAAACAGCAGGTGCAGGAAGACATATACATGGTTCATACAAGCCAGGAGCAGAGGGCAGGGGTGAGGACGAGCATGTAGGGTGAGGGGTGGAATGGAATATACCCAGCACACTGGTGTATTCTTCAGTGCCTGATTTTTCAGTTAACATTACATTTTTGAGATTCATCCATGTTGACATGTTTACCTTAATTGTAATTCATTCGTTCGCACTGTTGTTTTTTTTTCATATTGCACTATGTGAATTGACTGGAATCTACTTATTTTCCTGATGATGGGTAGTTTCCAGTGTTTTACTGGAAACTGTGATGTTGTTATGGACATTCTTGTTAATGTTTTTAATGCTTATGCAAAAGAATTTCTTTAGAGAATTTACTCAGAGTAGAATTACTGCACTTTGACAAAGGGTCAAATTTACCAGGAGATGTCAAATTGTTTTCAAAAGTAGATGCATCAATTAATACTTCTACCTGTAGGCTATGCGTTCCCATCAACGTTTGATATTTTTAGACTTTGAATTTTTTGTCCATAGAGTGGGTGTACATTACTGTGATTCTAATTTGCATTTCCCCAGTTACTAATGTGGCTGAACATACTTTTGTATGTTTCTTGGTCATTATGTTTTCTTTGTTATGAAATATCTATTTAGGTTCCCCCACCCCTTTTCTATTGTGTTTTTATCTTTTTCTCCTATTTAATAAATAGGAACTGAGTGGCCAGTTTATTATAATCCTTGAACACATAATAATCTGGCCACTCCGTGTGTGTGTGTGTGTGTGTGTGTGTGTGTGTGTGTATTAGAGGCCTGGTGCATGAATACGTGCATGGGTGGGGTCTGGCCAGCCTGGCAAGGGGGAGGAGACATGGGCGGTTGGCTGGCCTGCCTCCTGGTCCAGTAGACAATTTGCATATTAGACTTTTTTTTTTTTTAATATAGAATATACACTGAGTGGCCAGATTATTATGCATTCAGAGATCATAGTAATCTGGCCACTCAGTGTTCTGACACTAAAACTGTGTTAATTATAGATGACAACTTTCTTTTCCCAATTTGTGGCTCATTAAAAATGTATCTTATGTGCTTTTTAAGAAAAATTGATGTATATTACACAAAACTTATTTTAATCATTTAGAGTGCACAGTTCATTGAGTGGCATTAAGCATATTCACACTGTTGTGCAACTACCACCGTCTCCATGTCCAGAACTGCTTGTGCTTTTTCTTAACGTCTTATTTAAGAAATTCTTTGGTATACCAAGACCATCTGTATATTTATTCTAAATTCTTAAAGTTTTGCCATTCTTATGTAAGTCAATAAATCATCTGGAATTGATATTTGCTTATAGCAGAAGGTAGGAAATACATTTCCCCCATATAGAAAGCCATTTGTCCCAGCACCATTTAGAAACGTCCATTTCCCCCGCCATTGATTTGTGCAGTGGATTTGTCATATACCAGGCTTCTTCATAGGTGTGGGCCCGTTTCTGGGTTCTCTATTCTGTTCCATTGGTTGATTTGTCCATTCTTATGCCAATATTGCATTGTCTTAAATACTAAGGAATTATGATAAACCACTCATCTGCCTGAAATGCTATTCTCCTAAAGATCCACATTACTAAGTCACTAATTTTCTTCTGGTCTTGCCTTCATGATCATATTTTTAGCCAGCCTTTCCTGGCCATCCTTCCTAAAATTTCAATGTCTCTTCCAAAAACTTTATATCCTCCTTCTCTACTTTATTTTTTTTCTGTTTAGAAATTATTATTTAACATAGAATATATATATATATTTCTCTTATTTATTATCTCTTTCCCACTAGAATATAAGGTTTATGAGGTCAAGAACCAAAAACTTGGGGCTATTTCATCATTCTTGTATCCTCACCACAGAAAACATTGCCTGGCACTTAGTAGGTACTCAATTAGTATTTCTGGCATAAATCACATAATGTTGGTATATTAAAAGATAACTCTACATCCCTGCCCTTCCCTTTAAGAATATGCTTTTTCTCTAGTTCTCTTGCTTCTTGATGCTAGATTGATAAAAGCAACCTGAAGCAAAGGGAGAAAGAACGACATTTTCATTAAGGTTTGTTCCTCAGCCACGTCCCAGAGATGGGCAGTGAAATGAAAGGTGGAGGGACCAGAGGTTGGCTCACTATACCTTTGTCTCTATGGGTCCGCTATCCTGCTGGAAATGCCCCCGTCTTGCTTTCCATGGTGAGCCGAGCTGGCAGGATCTAGAGCTTATAGCGTCCTCAGTGGGTAGCAAAATGCAACACACCTTTGGTTTTTAGGGTGACACACTCTGCACAAGGGGGGAGAATGAACACCTACTTTGATTTGGCAACTAAAATCTCAGCTGTAAGTATGACCCACCACAGGACAGAGCTCCTGGAACTGTGGAGTCATCTAAAGGTGAATGCTCTGTGTGACACTCTGTCTGCAGCTGGGGAATGCCCAGGGCTGGCACTGAGCAATAATGATTCATGGAAATTCCATCTGAGAAGGTACTCTGTGCTTTATTACAGGATAAACTGGGGAGCCAAGTCATGCTGGAAGGAATGTGGATGAAGTTTTCCGATGAGGACTTGAAGTTTTATAGGTTGGAGTCACATTTGATTCAAACCATCTGTTGAAATGTCAAGCTGAGCCCAGCACTTTCCTCATACATCTCTCATATTTTATGTCAGTTCAGTATAACAGATATTCATTGAGGGCCCACGGAGTGCCAGATGCTGGGATTACAAAGATGAACAACTCAGTGGTTCCTATTTTTGAGATGCTTACCGTGGTCTAATGGAAGTCAAAGTTATAGTTCCCAAGTATTTTCTAACCTCAGTTGTGAGGTCAGGGTTTGTAATTTATGTGCATCTCAGTTGCCAGGGCTGAGCATTGTGTCAATCCACTTTTGCTGATGAAATACAATAAAGAGCTTGTGTGACTTACCAAATATGGCTACCGAAACGCGTAACATTGTGCATTATTGGTGCTGTGATTGGTAGATTTGTATTGTAATTGCCTCTGGATGCAGAAAACCTTCTTCACAGGAGGGAATGACCCAAAGTGGCATTAAGAAACAATAAACATGATGGAATAGCCTACTGACAGATTCTATTTTATTCTCTGAGATTTAAAATAGATTTTTTAAATGCTGAAAAACAGCCATTATGGCACATGTTCAGTAAGATATTGGTTATGTTAAACATGAGCATTTTTCCCCACTTCTCTCTAAACTGTTCATAAAATATCAATACTTCATTTTTTTAAAAAAAAGATTTATTTTTATTTCAGAGAGGAAGGGAAAGGGAGAGAGAGAGGTAGAAACATCAGTGATGAGAGAGAGAGAGTCATTGATCAGCTGCCTCCTGCATGCCCCACACTGGGGATTGAGCCTGCTACCCCGGCATGCGCCCTGACCAGGAATTGAACTGTGATGTTCATAGGTTGACACTCAACTACTGAGCCACACGGGCAAGGGTGAGTACTTCATTTTTTTAATTTGGAAGATATTTTGTGTGGTAGGCACTTTAGGGATCAAGAAGACAAACAAAAGGATCTGTGCAAAAAGAGCTTAAAAGGTGGTAGTGCTACTCTTAACTTGGTGTGTATATGCTCACAAACCTTTTGAAATAGTGTACAAACTTGGTGGGTAGGTGCACTTTTCTGAGGAGTGTGTACTTCAGATCATCCGGTGGTTCATGTTCCTAAAAATTAAGAACCAATGAAGTAGAGAAATATAATTAAAGGAAGAATTTACTATATGGGAATTTCAGAGAACACGGGGATTTAAACGAGAAGCAACCCAGGTGGCATAAGCCAAATCTCAATGGGATGAAGGCAGTATTTGACTACTGAAGGCAGATTGGGAAGGCATTGAGCTCTTGAAGTGGACAGATTCCTGCAGAGAGAGACCAAGGTAGGGAAGTGCAAGGCATTCTTTGGGGAAGTCTGGTAGTTAAGCTGGAGGACATGTGTAGGCAATACAGTGACCAAATCTTGGGACCATGCAGCAGGAAGGCTTCAAATATTTGTTGAATGATTAAATATAACTTAAAAAATATCATCTAATGTTTATCCATTTTATTCTACTGCCAGAGTCTTAGTTGCCACTAACGTAAGCATTTTTATGTTTGTGGTAGACTATTTTTAAAAAATATATTTTTATTGATTTCAGAGAGGAAGAGAGAAGAAGAGAGAGCTAGAAATATTAATGATGAGAGAATCATGGATTGGCTGCCTTCTGCATGCTCCCAACTGAGGATTTAACTCAAATCCCCCTTCCTCCCGTCTTTCTTCCCCAACTCCCCTCTGACTGGGAACCCAACTGTGACTTCCTGGTTCGTGGGTGATGCTTAATCACTGAGCCACACCTTGCACGCCCCCTACTGGGAATCTAGCCGCAACGCAGGCATGTGCCTTTCACCTGAATTAAACCCAGGACCCTCCTGTCCGCAGGAGAAGGCTCTATCCACTGAGCAAACCAACTAGTAAGTTTCTTTTTAGATGCACAATTTTACACTTTTAGAGTCAAGTCTTTAGATTTTTTCCTTTGTACTTTATTATATTTAGTTTCCTTTCTTACCCAGAGGTTAAATAAATATTCATGTATATATTATTATGGTCTGTGCTCCATTTTTTTTCAAGCAGGTCTCATGCTTTCAGGTATCTTCTTTAGACCAGGTGATGTAAATTATGTGTCTAATACAGGGCGGGAGGAATTAAAGTGAGGTGCAGCTATCTGTAGGGGGTGTGGTGGTTAGCGCCGCGAGTTGGAGACAATCTCCATGACTTTGAATTTGTTTGTCGCTTATTATGTGATTTGAAGTAACTTAACTTCATTTTAGCTTTCCTCATCTGTAAGATGAGTTAATAATAGAACCTACCTCATATGGTTATGAGAATACAGTGAGTTAGCATGTAAGTCACTTAGAACATGTCAGGGCCAGCCACAATTTGGTCCATGCTGGGTAGGTCCTTTGAAGCTTGATACTGTTTCATTATACTTTGCATTTCTGAAAACTTGAAGGTTTCAAGCATCCTTCACCTCTAACGACTAAGCTTTCTTTTGTTAGTGAGACACGCCCCCAAGAGGACACAGTGTGCTTTATTTCCAGCTCTTGAAAACCCTGACACTGCGGGAGCTCTGACCCGCCCCTTCCAATAGTCCTCAGTCCCAAATTCGCTTTCTCCCCAGCACATTCCACTTCTTCCACCGGCTTCTTCCCTCCGAGCCCGCTTTCCTCCAGTTTCTGTAGACCCCGGAGCGACGCCTGTGTGCGCACTTTTATTCATTCTAATCTCAGACATCTTCCTGCTCGCTCTCCAGGCGCGAGGCCTTGGGGCGGAGCTGGGGTGCAGGGGCGGGGGGTGCGGGTAGTGAACTAAAGGTAGGATCTACCGTGCTGGGGCTTGCCTTCTAACAGAAAACACACACACACACACACACACACACACACACACACACACACACACACAACAAAACGCATTGTACATAGATGGGCAAACGAATAATGATCTTTTAGCTACTGTTTTCTCACCCGTAAAATGGAGTATTACCACTTACTTGAAAGATCAAACAAGAGAAATCAGAGCTTCTGGGGGCCGGGAGGGGGGGAGGGAAGAGGGGGGCACTTTGTCAAGTATGTGATTGTCTAACCACGGCACTGTACACCTGAAACTAGTGCAAATCAATATCGAATGTAAACTGTAATCGACAAATGAAATGTAAAGTTCTTAAAAAAAATAAAGCCGAACTAGAGCTCCTCATAGTGATCCAGGTGCAGTAAATGAACCCGGTAAAGCCCTCTTCTTCCATCTTCCCCGATCGCAGGTGGGGAGCGCCAGCCTTGCGGGTGAGGGCGCCCCGTGTTCACCTCCGGGAATCCCGGTTGCGTCCCCGGGGCTCCCGGGACCCCCCTCTTGGGCCCGCGGACACCTGTGCCACCAGCCTCCCCGCACCCCAGTGCCGACCGCCCGGAGCCACCCACTCCCCGCCACCGGCCCGCGTCCAGGGGCGCGCCCTCAGCCCGCACCGGGCGGAGCTGCGGAGGCGGGGCGTTCGGGGGCGGGACTTTCCGTCACTTCCGCTTCCTGTGAAGTGAAATCTCCCGCCACCCGGGAAACCCGCCTGCCGGCGTTGGTGTTTCTTCGCTTTCGGTGTGGCTGCAGGTAAGAGCGGCTCCCGTGGATTTCGGACGGACGGACGGTCGGACGGCCATCCTGGCGTGGAGACTTGCAAGTGGAGACCGCAGGGAGCGCACTTGGCGGGGGATGGGGCGGAGGGTCTGACCTGGCTCGGGGGTCCGTTATTTGGGGCTGACACTCAGGTGTCAGTGAGTTACAGGGGCAGCTTGGCCGGAGGAGGAGGAGGAGGGTCAGTGGGGTGGGCAGGATTTTTATAAGGAACGTGTGGATGCTCCCTGAAAGGAGTTCTGAAAGGCTGGATTCAAACACAGCTCCGTTTCCCGGGGTCGTTAAGATAGGTGAGTAATTGGATCCGGCCCGGGAAGTTGCTTATTGGTGAGAACCTCCCGCGCTCTCCAAGGAGTTGGGGATGGCAGTCCCTAATGAAACATCATCTAAGCTCCGGGCTGCGGAGACCAGGTGCACAGACTCCCAGGGGGCAGCAGCGCCACCTGGCTCCCCTGATGCTGGAAGTTAGGGTCACCACCTGCATCTTCCCTCCCTGGCAGCCCCGTCCCGCAGCCCCAGCCACAATTACAAGATGGTTACAGGTGTATTGCAGAAAATCTGGAAAATACTGAAAGACATCGCCCAGGGATAACCACCGTTAACGTTTACGAACAGTGTGCTTTGTTATAGTTAGTTTCCTTTCTTATCCAGAGGTCAAATAAACATTCATGTATATATTATTATGGTCTGTGTTCCTTAGTTTTTTCATTTTTTCTTTTCCGGGCAGGTCTCATGCTTTCAGGTATCTTCTTTAGAACAGGTGATGTAAATTATGTGTCTAATACAGGGAGGAATTAAAGTGGGTACAGCTGTCGGTAGGGTGTATGGTGGTTAGCGCCTTGAACTTCAGTGTTGTTTTTTTTCTGTGTGTGTAGACTTATTATTTTTGTTTATGTTTTTGGTTGGTTGTTTTCAACACCACTTTCCACCATTTCAACCTTTTTAGGTGCTTCCTTGTAAGGTAACGAGGAGATGGAATTTTCCAAGAGGAGGAAACTGAACTTGGCAGGCGATCAGAAGAACGCTTGCTACCCTCACAGCCTTCAGTTCTACCTGCAGCCACCTACTGAAAACATATCTTTGACAGAGTTTGAAAACTTGGCTATCGATAGAGTTAAATGTGAGTGATATTTGAATTAGAACTGACATATTCTTGAGGATCTCTATACTTTGTGAGAATGACATATTTCCTTTATTAAGCAGTTATTTAACCAATATTTATTGAGGGTTTGCTATTCATTTATTTATTGGACAGTTCCTATTTATTGAGTCCACTCTATCCAGGTGGTAGGGATTTTGAGATGAATATTGTAATTCTCATCTTTGATGAAATTGTATTCTAGTACATGGAAGCAGATATCCAAAATAATCATAGTTTAGTATGTTAAGGGCTCTAGTGGTGGCTGAAGCTAATGGAGATGGGGAGAGCAGGAAGGGGGGTTTGGGGGAAGATTATTAATTGCTTTGGTATGCCATAAAAAGAGGTGCCCAAGGGCCGTGTGTTTATGTTTAGGAGTCATTTGAGAAGTTTTTACTTCTTGAATAAAAAAAAAAAAAACAACACCTCTTTTTGTATTGATGGAAGAAGAATTCATCCGAAGAAGGATTGACAAGGGGCTGTAGGAACTTTTAAACAGGATGTAGCATCTATTTAGAGAGTGTTTGGATGATCTGAGGGCCCTGCTTCTTCACTATTGTGTCTTCTCTGCTTAAATAGAAAGGAAGGGCTATCTTTTTTTATTTTATTTTATTTTATTTTTATTTTTTATTTTTTAAATATATTTTATTGATTTTGTACAGAGAGGAAGGGAGAGAGATAGAGAGTTGGAAATTTGATGGGAGAGAAACATCAATCAGCTGCCTCCTGCACACCTCCTACTGGGGATATGCCTGCAACCAAGTTACATGCCCTTGACTGGAATCAAACCTGATACCTTTCAGTCCACAGGCCGACACTTATCCACTGAGCCAAACCAGTTAGGGCAGGGCTATCTTTCTGATGAGTATATGCTGAGAAAATAGAAGCAGACCACCTAACAGGCAGTTCCACATGAGGGATGCAAACAAGGGGTGCTTAGTCTTTTCTCCATACGGATACCCTTTTCCATTCCTCAACCTCAGTGGTTCAGTATAGCAGTGGTTAACAATTCCTCTCTTCCCCCTGGTTGAGACCTGGCTATGCTGTGGGACCTTGATCTTTTCTATACATGAATGGAAGTTAGCTTCTTACAAACATACTAGAGGCCCAGTGCATGAAATTTGTGCACAGGTAAGAGTTCCTAGGCCTCGCCAGCGATCAGGGCCCATCTGTGGGGTGACTGGTAGGGCGATTAGGGGCTCCTGCAGGCACATGCGTTGGCTGGCCTGGGGCCTATGGGCTGGGGGCAGCTCTTGTCTTGAGTGTCTGCCCTCTGGTGGTCAGTGTATGTCATAGCAACCAGTCATTCCACTGGTCATTCTGTCGTTCATTCGATTTTCATATTAGGCTTTTATTATATAGGATACAATTTATATTATGTACTTGCAGAAAACTTATAACTTGTCATCTTTTATAAATAAGTAATTATTCAATTAACATTCATAGATTTTATGTCTTGAATTTAATTTTTAAAAATTATTTTGCATTTATATATTTTTCTTTTATTAATTTTCCCCCCCCCAGTGCTAAAAGCAGTTGAAAATCTTGGTGTGAGCTATGTGAAAGGACATGAGCAATACCAGAGCAAGATGGAAGCTGAGATTCGAAAGGTCAAGTTTTCTTACAGAGTAAGTAAAAGGGGGAACAAATGCTCATTTAGTTCTATATATTCATGTACTGAGTCTCAGTTGTGGAAAAGGTCTTGTATTAGGCACAAGGCCTTCATAAGGACTAATATAGCATAGACTCTGCCTGAAGATACCTATGGTCTCCTGGGGGTGATTGACATGTAGTCAGACCATTGTAATACAGCAGGTTTTCCTCAACTTTGGTACCGCTGATGTTTTGGGAATGCTAATTCCTTGTTTCAGGGACTGTCCTGTGCATTGTAGGATGCCAGGTATCATTCCTGTTTTCTACCCACTAGATGTTTCCGAACAGTCATATGTACCCTGTGCATGTAGAGTCCTATGGGTGCTCCATTGTAGGTAACTAACTGCTTTTCTCTTGCTGCTTTTAAGATTCTCTCTTTGTCTTTAAGCCTTGGCATTTTAATTATGATGTGTCTTGGTGTGGACCTTTTTGGATTCCTCTTGTCTGGGACTCTCTGTACTTCCTGGACTTGTGAGTCTAATTCTTTTACCAGGTGGGGGAAGTTTTCTGATATTATTTCTTCAAGTATGTTTTCAGTATTTTGCTTTCTCTCTTCTCCTTCTAGCACCCCCATGATGTGAATGTTGGTACATTTGAAGTTGTTCCAGAGGCTCCTTACACACTATCTTCATATTTTTTTGGATTCTTTTTTCTTTTTGCTTTTCTAATTGGGTGTTTTTTGCTTCCCCATATTCCAAATTGGTATCCTCTACTTGGCTGTTGATTTCCTGTAAATTATTCTTTATTTCAGTTAGTATATTCTTAATTTCTGACTACTCCTTTTTCATGTCTTTGATGTTCTAATTTCCTTGAAATTCTCACTAAGTACCTTGAAGCTCTCACTAAGTACTTTGACCACCTTTATATCCATTATTTTGAACTTGGTATCTAATAGTTTGCTTGCTTCCATTTCATTTAATTCTTTTTCTGGAAAGTTCCTCTGTTCCTTCATTTATGACATGTTTCCCTAACTCCACATTTCACAGCTTCCCTGTGCTATGTCTCCTGGAATTGGTAGAGTGGCCTTGTGTAGTAAGTGTCCTGTAGGGCCCAGTGCTCAGCCTCCACAGTCACCTAAGCTGGACTCTCTAGGTTCACCCCTGTGTGGATTGTGTGCACTGTCCTATTGTATCTCGGGGTGAACTCCCAGGCCAATTTATTCTGAGGATCAGCTGTGACATAGCAGAAGAGCTGAAACAGCTTTTCTTTTTAAATATATTTTATTGATATTTTACAGAGAGGAAAGGAAAGAGATAGCTAGAAACGTCGATGAGAGAGAAACATCGACCAGCTGCCTCTTGCACACCCCCTACATGTGACCGCAACCAACGTACATGCCCTTGACCAGAATCGAACCCGGGACCTATCAGTCCGCAGACCGACGCTCTACCACTGAGCCAAACCGGTTTCGGCTGAAACAGCTTTTCTAAGAAATGAGAACAGAGATGGCTATGTGTTAGATCCCAGCTCTGCTACTTAAAAGTTTTGTGAACTTGGACAAGTTATATAACTTCCCTGTGCCTCATTTTCCTTGTCTTTGTAATGGGGATACATAGCAGAGTATACCTTATCGGGGTTTTTAACGGATTAAATGGGTTAATAGATGAAAAATGCTTAAAGTAGTGCCTGGTACCTCGTAAGTGCACAAGACATATTTGCTCTTACTATTTTGGACTTGGATAAAGTTTCCTTAGTGTTGGAAAAGGTCCAGCTGGGATTAGAAGCTGTAAATTTTCAATATTCTAAATTCCCAGAATTGAATATCTTTTCTTCAGAGGTTTTAACATTTTCAATAGACTACAGAGTAGAGCTGTAGATTAATTTAGAATCTAGATTTTGCCACAGTGTTGAAAAGCAAGAAGTTGAGGGTTGATACAAGAAGTTGTTGAAGTGGTGAGTACCCTAGGTATAGGATGGATAGCAAAGAAGGTTAGGGTAAGAAAATAACAGGGCTCAAATCCAGGAGATTTTTCTGAGAGGAGTTCGGTTCTTAGTGTCACCTGATTGCTAACTTACGAAAAATGATCATTATCCTGGAAAGCATATTATGGAATTTGTGTTTATGAAACTTTTACTTTACATTAGCTTATGCTGATTCAGTATTTCTTTACACCTTTTACTATCCTAATACATTCATTTTATTCATGTCCTATTATTTTTAAGGAAAATTTAGAAGATGAATATGAAGCACGAAGAAAAGATCACATTTCTCACTTTATTTTGCGCCTTGCTTATTGCCAGTCGTGAGTGCACATTTATATTCTCACTGTCAAATTTGATGTCTTGGGTTATACATTGGTACATGGAAAGTTAACATGTATTGTACTGAACAGAGGAAAACTCGGAACAACAATAGAAACCAGAGGTTCATGAGTTAAACATTGTTGCAGCAGATTGTTGGAAACAAGTTGTTTACTATGCAATATCCCCCCAAAAAATTCTACTGAAAAATTTTACCAGTTGAAACACTTTTTACCTTTATGAAGAGACTCTTCATTTGGGATTTAAAATTGAGGGAAATTTTATTAGAGATTTTTATTGCCACTGTCCCCTCTCCCCCCCGAAAAAAACTGGTAATATTTATAAGAAATAATGAATCAAATACACACTTGAATTCAGTGCAGGTTTTTAGAAGTTGAGATGTATGGACCAGGGCCCATTAGATTAAGATATTTTCCTCTGTTAGTTGGTTTCTTATATAAGTCAGTAGTGCCACCCAGAGGGAAAGGAGTTAGTTGCCTTTTAAACTTGGTGGTGTTTTTCTCTTGTATTAATTCTGGCATACAAGAACATTAAAAGGACATCTTACAAGTTTATTTTCCTTTTCTTTTTACTAATAGGCTTATCAAATGAGAACATTAAGTTATTTACTATCCCAAGATAGTAACTAGAAATTATTGACCAGTTTTGGTCCTAGAGATTTTCTTTGGTGAAAAAGTATATGTAGTTTATGCAACGTATGCAGTAAGTGAATTGCTACAGTGTGAAGACCACTTTGGTAAAAAAAACTAAATCATATTGTACATGCATCAGCATCATTGTCTAACAACAGTAATGCTAATTATGGATCTTTCTTGCAAAGTAATATACAGTAATTGTGTGTTGGCTTTTGAAAAATTGAAGTATACTGTGCATATTAAATTTTGTGAAATTATAAACAAAAAAGCTGAAAGTAAAGGTTGCATTGTGAAATTTATCTGATCAGAATCTATTCAGAGGTAAATTACCTTTATAAAATTTGGGTTTATTTGGCATGGATGAAATCATCTTAGAAGTAATAGTCTATATTCTAATGCACATGTGTCAAACACAAGGCCCGCGGGCCAAATCCGGCCGGCCAGGCCTTGCAATGTGGCCCGCACCGCACTGTCATCACTGCACTCCGCTGTCAGTTTATGACATTGTCAGTTTATGACTGTTCAGTAAACCATTCGGCCCGCGATTTAGGCTGGATTTTAGATTTTGGCCCCTTCTCTGATTGAGTTCGACACCCCTATTCTAATGTAATTGATATTTTGTGGTTACATTAGATGCAGTGAACTATTTTCTTTTATAATATTGATAATAATGCAGTTAAGCTTAAAGTATTCTATGTTTAATTATCTTAATTTTATGTTCATTACACCTCTTTCCCCACATTCAGCCCATCCCTGGAAGATTGCGGGGTGTGTTATTCATACACGTAGAGCACTTTTAACTTCTGTCTATTGGCATCGTGGTCATGTTTGAATATTGTTTCATATAAACTTCTTGGATTTAAAAATCGGTGGACTTTAAAAATAATCATTTCACTTATAATTTATACTTGTAATTTTCCTATCTACATTTTAGCGAAGATCTTAGACGCTGGTTTATTCAACAAGAAATGGATCTCCTTCGATTTCGATTCAGTATTTTACCCAAGGACAAAATTCAAGATTTTTTAAAGGATAGTCATTTGCATTTTGAGGCTGTGAGTATATTTTTGTAGTCATTTCCAATTGTTTGCACCACTCATCCCTCCTAAGTGCTAGTAGTCATCCCACCTTAAGTGCTAGTATTGACGTGTGGCGTGTGTTCTCTTTATGTTTTCTCCCTAAGTACCTGACTGAGAGAACAGCTCTTGGCTCGGCATGATGGTGAACCTTTTCCTTTCAGTGACTGGAAGAAAAGGGGCTCCTTAGTACCAGAGCCTCACATTTAGTTGCTTTATTAAATATGTGATTAATGAAAGCACAAAAATGTTTAATTTATAAAAGTTCATCTTCAACTAGAGTCTTTTAGGCCAAAAATTTAAAGCTAACATATTAAAGAAAACAGAGAAGTGGTAGTACTTATATCCAATAAGGAAGTTTAGAGGGGTAATAATTATTTTAAAAGTCAGTTACTAGTAAAATCTTTGAGTAGATTTAAATAATAATTTTGCAGACAAATCTGAATGATTTATATATAGTAATCCTATATAATAAAAGGGTAATATGCAAATAGACTGAACAGCAGAACAGCCAAATGACCAATTAAAGCATAATATGCTAATGATATGGTAAGGCTGCTCAACCACTCACTATGATGTTCACTGGCCATCAGGGGGCAGATGCTCCAACTGGTAGATTAGCTTGCTGCTGGGGTCCAGCCTATCGGAACTGAGCGAGATGGGCCAGACATGCCCTGGAGCCCTCCTGCATCCCTCCCCAGCCCGATTGTACTGGTGGGATCCCTCAGTCTGGACTACACCCTTTCGCAGTCCAGGCTGAGGGACCTCCTCTCCCCGAGTGCACAAACCGGGCCTCTAGTTATATAAGAAAGAAGTGTCTGCTGATGGGAATGCAGACTGGTGCAGCCACTGTAGAGAACAGTATAGAGTTTCTGCAAAAAACTAAAAATGGAAATCTCATTTGACCCAGTGATCTCATTGTTAGGAACATATCCCAAGAAACTAAAAATATCGGAAAGGATATATCCACCCTTATGTTTATAGCAGCACAATTTAGCATAACTAAGATTTGGAAACGCTTAAGTGCCCATCAGCAGATGAGTGTATTAAAAAACTGTGGCACATCTACACAATGGAATACTAAGCTGTTGTAAAAAAGACATGGATGGACCCGGAGAGCATTATGCTAAGCGAAATAAGTCAGAAAAAGATAAATATCATATGATTTCACTCATATGTGGAGTATAATGAACATAAACTGATGAACAAAAACAAATCCAGAAACAGAGAAACATCGATCAGACCATCAAACATCAGTGGGAAGGTAGGGAAGGGTGGAGGTAAGGGGGAGAGATCAACCAAAGGACTTATATGCATGCATATATGCCTAACCAATGGACACAGACACCAGGGGGGTGAGGACATGAGTGGGGAGTGGGGGAGCAATGGGAGGATAAGGACACATGTAATACCTTAATCAATAAAGAAAGAATAAAAAAAGAGTGGGGAAAAAGAATTAAGTATAGGCATTCCAGGGGGTTGGGGAATGGGTGAAAAAGGTGAAGGGGACTAAGAAGTACAAATTGCTAGTTATAGAATAAGTCACAGGGATGTAATGTATAGCACAGGGCATACAGCCAATAATACCGTAATAACTATGTGTGGTGTCAGATGGTTACTGGAATTATCATGGTGACCACTTCATAAGGTATGTAAATGTATAATCACCATGTTGTATACCTGAAACTAATACAATGTTATAAGTCAACTTTAATTAAAATAAATTTAAAAAGCAGAAAAATAAAAAGAAAGAAGTGTCTGGGACATATTTAGCAGGGATATCCATTGTGGGTGGAAATAGAATATATGTCCTGTAGGTGGCTCTGTACTCCAATAATTCTGCTTTGGAAGACTTTGAACAATCAGGTGATAGTAGGACTAGTTGAGACTCAGGTGAGAATGGGTGACTTGAAGCCAAAAGTAAAAAAATAGAAGTTGGAGTAGATAAAAGACATTGTCCTATCTGAGAAGTGGAAGATGTAAGACTCAGTGTGGGTTATTGAGTCGGAAAAAAAGAGATTGCACGAAGGGCAGTAAACAAATATTTGGTAGATATTTAGTGTCCATTATGTGCTTAGGAGGCACTTCCCACAGTTTATCTCACTTTTCGTAAGAGCCCCACGAGGCTTCTAAATTACATCTACCCAGGCCCAGAAAAGTGTCAAGCCCAGGACCACCTCCCCCAAGCCCCATGCATTTTCTACTCTGTATTTTTCTCCTTTCATTGTCTGTCTCTCATTTCTTTATTTAGTTTATCTGTTTTAGTCTTTCATCTTGAATGTATGATGATCCTTTACTGTTTGTTTTTGTTTAAGATTGAGATGCTGAAAAGTAGGTTGGACGAGTGGGCTTTATTGTACACAGGCAAGTGCATGGGACACTGATTTACCGGTGGTGAATATCTGACATGCCAGCATCACTGCTCTTGTGCGTTGGGCCCATTGTTAAGTGAAATAAGGGATCCTTGAGCACAAGCACTGCGATACCATAACAGTTGATCTGATAACCAAGACGGCTACTAAGCGACTAATGGGCAGGGAGTGCATGCAACATGGATACATGGACAAAGGGGTAATTCACCTCCTGGGTGGGATGGAGCAGGATGGTATGACATTTCATCATGCTACTCAGAATGGCACACAATTGAAAACTTACGAATTGTTTATTTCTGGAATTTTCCATTTAATATATTTGGACAGTAATTGACCACGGCTAACTAAAATCTGTGGAAAGCAAAACTGGAAAAGGGGGACTACTGTACTTGTATCTAGTGTGTTGGTTGTGACAATGGTTTTTCATATTACTCTAGGGTTAGCCTGCATGCTATGGTTTTCTCTTCCTTCCTTTCTTTTTTTCTTTCTTTTGTGTTTCATTCTGCAGGCCATTTGAGATGCATGATAATAAACTTATATTAAAGTGTAGGAAATACGGATAAAATTCAGAAAATCACGAGAGAATATCCACATTCAACGTCACCAGGGTGGGGGGTGTCCTATACAGTTTCTAAAAGGAACACTAGTTTTGCTTCTTGTGTGACTGTTTTGGTTTTTCTGGTTCAGAGATTCTCAGTGGGGGGATAGGATACAGGTAGTCGTCCTCAGGGGTTTATCAGAACTAGAAGTGTGCAGAGTATGAAAAACATCATGCCATTTGTTTTTGCAGTAAACACAGAGTGTTAAACTTGATCAACTGTTTGTAGCTGGTGGGGATTCATGGAAGTTAGAGAGAGAGAAATCATTGCAGGGGGCCTGGCATGAAAATCATTCCTGTGATAGATTCAATCACTTTCCTGGGAGAAACCTTTTCTTTCCTTTTTTTAAAAAAATATATCTTTTATTGTTGAGAGTATTACAGATATCTCCAATTTTCTCCCTCTTTTCCTTCTCTGGGAGAAACCTTTTCCCTCTTCCTCTGGCGCTCTCTCTTCCTTGGCGTCTGGTGATTAAGGAGCTTGAATTCAGGTGCTGTCGATGGGCTTGCCCCTTGGCCCTGTAGCTCTTCCCACTTCCCAGCTTTCACCTTTTCATTAATAGGAACATGCACATTTTCTTCACTTCGATTAAAATATTAGGATTGCACTTGAAAATTAATGTGCTACAACAGGTGTCAGTGATGTTTTTAGATTCAGGACCCATATTTTAGACTCAGGACAAAACAAGGGTTAGGGAAAAGTTATTGGCATTTGTCCCATAAGCTGGTCTCTGATGTGCATGGGCCCTGCTGCCTAAGTCTAGACAGAAGGACACAGTGGGGAGTGGAGGGCCATGGGGCCATCCTGGTCTCCATGTCCCGGAAGCTGGATTACTGGCACACACATATTAGAGTGTACCTGGAATTCAAGTGTGTGTGTGTGCGCGCGTGCACGTGAGTGCGCATTTCGCTATCATTTCAGTTTCATTAAAACTGCAATGACTTTTATGTTGCAGTTTTACTTCTGTAAAATAAATGCTTTTACTTTAGGAGGAAATGCACTGGTATAACTAAATTGCATTGTGTTTGCTTTGATGGAGAAATATGTTCAGGAAAAGGGAGAATTAATTCTTTGTATAGTTCCTTTTCCTCTTAAATTTTGTTTTTGTTTAGCTTGCCATGGCTGATGTAATTTTGTTTTATAAAAACATGGAGGAGGTGAATGGGGCCAGTTATTGGATCTGGGGGCTCTTGTGTTCTATTTTGGGCTCTGGCAGTTCTCTGAAACTTTGCCTATTTTAGTCTATATGTGGGTTTCCAGTGGATACTAGAATTTGAATCTTTATGACATACAACAGAAACCCTTAATATGAAGTATTCAAAAAGGAAAAACTGGTAGTTTTTGGTTTGGGACTTAGGTGTAAATAGCTTGCATTTTAAATCTGAAATTTCTAGGAAGGTTTAGATGTGCATAAATGTTGCTCTCTGTGGGGACCATTCTGGAGCTCTCCTTGCTGAGTTGATTGACTTGCCCTTGTGTCACATGACAGGCGGATGGGTAAGGTTAAACAGATCCCATTAGCGCGTCTTCAGTTGACCAGTTAGGGAAAGGTCAGGCTTTGGCAGCTGTCAGCCTCACAGACTAAAGGTTTCTGTGCTGTTGCAGTTCACAGTCTTGACAGCAGCTTATAATTTACCTCAATGTTTTCAAACCTTATCAGGACAGTCAAAAATGTTTGTTTGTTTGTTTTAATGAATTTGAAGTACCGGTGGAGCTAATGGCAGGATGTTTTCGTTAGAATAGTACAGAATGGCAGGGACAATGAAGGGGAGCATCCTAAAAGATGTGGAGAGGATTCTGTGTGTGGAAGATGAAAACTCTGCTGCATATTAAAGAGAAGTAGTGCCGTTTAATTGACAAATAAGTTCAGGATCTAAGGGTTTTGAGTGAAGGCAAGTGCGGCTGGTAGGCTGGTAACCTTTTATCGCCCTGCTCAGTGAAAACAAGTCCATGTGAAACCCTGAATTACTTATTTTAGCTTAGTTTAAAATAGTTTTCCTTATCCTGAACCTGACATTTAAAATTTGTTTCTTGTCCCTTGTAGTTTGAAATCTTAATTTCTTCTGTCTTAGAAATTATTTCATGTCATTTTTGGCTGATAACTTCTTTTCAGTGCACATGAATTAGATTGTCTTTTGTAATTGAAAATGTCAGTTATATGAATTTATTAGGAACCTTTGGATGCCTTTTTCTAGTTAACATTGGAACATTGATTTTACATTGATTTTAATAGTTTTATGTGTGTAGACTTTTAAAATAGTTTTTGATGTTTACTGGTGTCATTATTTCTTAGATATTTGTAAGTTGACCTTAAGCTAGCAATGCCTTTCTGATAATTTTGGCTCTTAATGTATAGGTTTGGGCAAAAGTAAGTTTATAGGTGTTTGTATGGAAAAGAAAACAATCCTGTATAACAAAAGGGTAATATGCAAATAGACTGAATGGCTGAACAATTGAACAACCAATAAAAGTGTAATATGCTAATGATATGCTAAAGCTGCTCAACCACTCTCTGACGTGCACTGACCACCAGGGGGTGATGCTCCAACCGGTAGGTTAGCTTGCTGCTGGGGTCCAGCAGATCAGGACTGAGTCAGATGGACTGGACAGGCCTTGGAGCCCTCCTGATGTCCTTCCCTGGGGTCCCTCAGCCTAGCCTGTGCCTTCCTGCAATCTGGGACCCCTCAGGAGATGTCGGAGAGCTGGTTTCAGCTCAATCCCGCAGGCCACTCCCCTTGGGAGGGCACCAGTTGCAGGGCTCATGGCTGGTGAGTGTTGCTGTGACAGCACAAGCCTGCTATTAGATGATTCTCTCTTTTCCTCTCCTTTCCTATCTCTGAAATGAATTAAAAAATATATTTTCTTCTGTTTTGCAAGGTAATCCTTAAGATGAGTACAGTAACATGGAATAGTTATCTTATCTTTTCTCAGGGCTAAATATTGGGTAAATATATATATATGTGTGTGTGTAATATATATATATATATATATATATACATATACATATACATATACATGTATATGTGTGTGTGTGTGTGTGTGTATATATATATATATATATATATATATATATATATATAAAATATGAAACTAGATGCATGAAATTCATACTTGGGGGTGTGTGACCCTCAGCCCAGCCTGCACCTTCTCTAATCTGGGATCCCTCTCATAATCCAGGACTGCTGACTCCCAACTGCTCACCTGCCTGCCTTCCTGATTGCCCCTTACCACTTCTGCCTGCCAGTCTGATCATCCCTAACCACTCCCATGCCAGCCTGATTGATGCCAAACTGCTCCCCTGCAGGCCTGGTGACTCCTAACTGCCCTCCCCTGCAGGCCTGGTCCCCCCCAACTGCTCTCCCCTGCAGGCCTGGGTCCCCCCCAACTGCCCTTCCCTGTAGGCCCAGTCGCCCCCAACTTCTCTCCTCTGCTGGCCTGGTCACTCCTAACTGCCATCCTCTGCAGGCTTGGTCGGTCATCCCCAACTGCCTTCCCTTGCAGTCCTGGTCCCTCCCAAATGCCCTCCCCTGCTCTCCATCTTTGACCACATGGGGGCAGCTATCTTGTGTGTTGGAGTGATGGCCAATCTGCATATTGCTTTTATTAGATAGGATGAGCTTTTTCTATTGAGTTGAATTTGCGGGATTATGCTAGTTAGCAAATTTCAATTTGTTTTGTATTTTATATAGGGAAATTTATGACTTAAACAGAGTTCTTTATGTGTTTCTGTTACAATTACATAACTTTAACTTCTTTCCAAATTAGAAGGCATTAACATGGGGGTTCCTTTCTATAAGCAGACTCCACAAACACTATAATACTTTCATTCTCACAGTGTTTTTTCAAATGAAATAATTATGGAAGCCAACCTTGTATTATTTTATATGTGTTTTTTGGGTGGGTATAGTATTATATTTAGAGAATGAGGAAAAATTTCACTGAATTTTCTAGTTAATTGAGGCCTAACCATTTATGCATATAGTTGTAAAAATACACCATGGCAGATGGTCTTTACTGGCAATATTTTAGAAGTTCACAGACTTTGGATTTTCCTTATCAAGCTACACAATTAGATTCTGCTCATTATAAGATTGTTTAAACCTAGCTAAATGTGAAACTTCAAGCTGAATTACCCTTGAAGGCTAAAATTAACATATGCAGAATTTTTTGAAATAACTTGTAAAGTCATTTCTCTCTTTTAAAGTTTTCATACAGCTTTTGAATATAGAATTCCTTGTATTCTCATTGTTGATGACTCCAGGGCTATGACTTTGCCCTTGGAAAAAATGTATGACTGAATTAGCTGAAGTTTCCCACAGATACAGCTATTGCCTAATTGTGTTATAATATCACACATGTTACTGTTTAGATCCTAAAATGGTGAAATTAATTTTACTAAATAGCATTGTTAGCATTCTCCTATTCTCTGTAGTTAAACATTTACATTGTAAAGTGGGATGTTTTCTGAAGGTGTTCCAAAAAAAGATACTGAGTTTTTTAATGTATACATTATTTTTTCACTCTGTAATCTTCCTAACCTTTCCTGTTTGCCTCAAGTTCCCTGAAAATGTAATCCTTTTTAGCTGAAGCCATATCACGGACTAGTTTAGAGCCTAGGACAGACTAGGATTTATGAATGAGAATGAGAACCAGGGATATGGAGGGCTAATGGAGTTGTAAAGAAAATCATTTTGTGTTCTCAGTATTGAGTAGCTAAATCTGATTTACCAAAGGCAGGAAGAAGTAGTTGCAATAACAACAGTTAGGCAATTAGCCTAGGCCCTGTCAGTATATCTATCCTGCTACTGCCCACTTCTCTGAAGGCATACAGACAGAGCAATTAAAATTCTTGTTCTGAACTTCCCTCTATTTATTCTCTACCTGCTACTGGTTGCTGATCTCTTTGACTCTCAGAGTCCTGGTGCCATACTTAAACCATTGAGTCCTGCCAACTATCCGGGTTTTTTCCCCCTGTTATCTCTGGTTAAAGTGTGCTCTCCCAGTTCCAGTGTCCCATGATGCTTTTGGGCAAGAGAATCCTTCTGTCATCTGTATTGGAGCCTAATAGCCAGATATTTCCTAGCTCTTTTTAGTTGATCCAGGGAGTAAGGCCTCTGCATGAATGTTAGAAAATCTAGAGGACTGTGTTGGAACTTGCTTGGGGTTCTCATTCACCAAGGAAGGAATGCTTGTTGAATACTCATTGAGTGGTGGACCTATTAAGGTTTTGGTCTGCCTCCTGATGTAAGGAGACAGAGGAGAGAAGTTAGTCTCTAGTAGCTAGCATTTCTTTTCTATTTGCTGAGTATCACACACTTAGCCAAATGCTTCACATGGACTATATAATAATCCTCACAACAGCTCCATGAGAGACTGAAGCTCAGGGTGGATAAGTAACCTCCGCAGAGTTAAGTGATAGAACCGGAGCCCCAAAGTCAGACCTCTAGGCTTTTTGAAATCTGCAAGTCACAGAGCATGTTAACTAAATATATGAGCAAGTTTCTTTCCCAGCTAGACCTTATCTAGTGCTGCAATGAAGTGGAATCGATGCTGACATTTAAGGTGACAGGGCCCATCAAGAGGAATATGCAAACACAGGTGTGAAATTAGAGGTTTACATTAATGTAGGAAATTAAAGCATTAAGTGTAATTTTACTAAGATGTTTTATTTTAGCAGACAGTTCTTGGCAGAAATAGAAACCAAATATATTAAATATACCCTAAGTCGTTTTCCCAATGTAATATGTGTTATTCCTCTAGGGAAAACATTCTATTCACACAGCTTCATGGTTGAGGGGCTCATTGTCTAGTTCATGGCTTTTCTCCATCCTTTGCTGCTTTTCTTCTCTGGTACCTGTTTTGTTTTAAATTTTTTTACACTGTACATTTTAGTTCATGTCCAACAATAACTCATATAATGTTCATGATGGGTGTAAACCAAAATCAAAGAGAAGACTTATGCTTGAGATAGGAACAATTTAATTTAACAGGTCGGGAAAGAAAAGTTATGGAGGTTTATTGGCTGTTTCAGACTGGGCCTTTCAGTGTTTCTGGGAATGGGTACAGAATCTGACTACTTGGCCATGCCACTGAATGCACTATGCCTGATCATTTATTATTTTGTTTTAAATTACTTTGCTTTTACTTTTCTTTCATATTTTATTTATGTACTTAACCCCTTTAAAAAACATAGTGTTTACCTCACTAATTCTAAAGTGGCTATCATCCTAGGCACAAGTTATATCTAGATATCTTCCTATTATTTATTTATTTTTGGTAAAAAAACAACCTTCTTAAGTTAAACCCTCAGTGTCACATGCTCCCAGTACCCACACCAACTTGTGAGCCTAGCAGATGAAGGAAACAGCCAAAAGTGGCATCACAATAGTACTTCTTCGTGGTCCTTACCAAACAGGGTTGAAAGCTCTTCATGACTTATGAATGCAGTTTCCCAATATCCCAGTGGAACAGTGAAGGCAGACTTCTGAGATGCGGAGAATGAAGACTGGCTGTCTGCTCACAGACCCTTTGGTGGGCCTGTGGCAGGACATTCGGTTCTTTCTGCTCCTCTTGGGCTGCCTTCATAGAACATGGAACAGAGCGAAGGGGCCTTTCCCCTAGATTGTGCTGCCCTTACAGTGAGGATCACTTTTGCATAGAAATAATTCCTAGAAAGTACATATTTATGATTGTGACTTCAAATAGGCAGTCTTGAGGAATGTTAATCACCAAAAGAATTCTACTTTTTTTCAGTTTGTTTATATTTTAGTTCATAACGATGTTGACGATGTGTAAATAATGCCAGAGAGGAATTCCAAGCATTGTCAACCATTGAGAGAACTTGGCCTTTTGGCTTCCGGACCCCTGAGATGTATTTAACTTGTCAGCCTCCAGGTCCTGCAGGTGAAACCTGAGGGGTGCTTTGGGATGGGAGGGGTGGCTTAGGGTGATGTCTTTCTCCTGCTTCTCTGTGGAGCTAAGTGGCTGCTGGAGTTCTGGAGTTGGTGGTAGGCCTTTTCTTTCTTTTCTCTCTTAGCAACAGCAGCTGCTCTTTCTTCATGCAGCGTGGTCTTTCTCTTCATTTCTGGCTTGAACACAGGCAGAGTTCCATCTAATTTTTCTTAATCATCACATAACTCCAACCCCTCTGGAGGCCTACTGGTGCCATATATTCTGTTCATTTAACATTATTTTAATGTTTCCCTTTTTTATTTCAAGGACACACACATGTACTGATTCTCACATTAACCTTGGTTTACTTGTCCATTTTTATGGCAAGGAAGTTTGGCATTAAATTATTGGGAAGAGTGGAGATGAGGCTAGCAAGTTAGGGTCAGGGCAGAAGGGAGTTGTTGAAGGTTTTTGAGGCATGGACTGACATGCCTGTCATAATTTAGTGTGATGAAGATAACTGCAGTGTCTGAGTGGATAAGGAGGTGGAGAGTTGATACCACTTCACCTGTCTTCTAGTGAACCTGCTTACTAAGTGTACATGAGGCAGAGTCTGTTACAGGCTTAATGAGATTAATTAATTAGCACTAAGACCCTCAGGGTAAACATAATTACTCTCAATTGTGGTTGTTTCACAAATCTACAAATGTGAGGAAATGGCATGGAATTATACACACGTCCCATCATTAGTCTTGGTTTAGATATGTACTATAGTTATGTAACTATAGTTATGTACGATGCAACCATTGAGGGACACTGGGTAAAGGGTACTTGGGACCTTCTCTACTAGTTTTTCAATTTCTTGTGAGTCAATAACTATTTCATAATTAAAAGCTAAAAAAAAAAAAAAAAAGGGATTGCCAAGTAATAGAAAGTGGAGGCTATATAGCAGAGTTCTGTTAGGATATTGCCAGTTTCTGTGTTAATGTCACGTTTGGGGAGTTTGTTGAGTGAAAGACTGACCAGATGAAGGGACTGAATGAGGGTCTGAACTCTAGCAGTGGCTGTGGCAGTGGAAAGAAGTGGGCAGAGTTGGTAGATAGTACGGAAGTAGCCTGAGGATTTGATGGCTAATGGAATGTGAACTGAGGGTGACTCCAAGCTATTTGGCGCATAGAGTACAAGAATATGTGATGTTAGTGACAGTAGGGAATATAGGAATAGGAGTATGTTTTGGTATATCTGGTTGTGAAAATATTGCTTGTGAGTCCTGGTGGGCCAATGGAGATATGCAGTGGATAATTCAAAATGTTTGTGTTGAAGAGGTCATCGTTGAAATTATGCAATCAAATACCATATAACAGTATTATTTGAAATTGTGGGAAAGAAGATTCCAAAGGGAGCGAGCATGAGTGGGAAGACCTGGGATAATAAATTTTATAGGGGATTTCTTATGGCCCCCCTGCAAGTTACCTAATCTCTCACTGCCTCATAAAGTTGAGAATATCATAGTATATCCTTTTTAGGATTGTTGTGAAGCTGAGTGAAGTTTTCTGTGTAAATTACATAGTGCTTGGCATGTCATAAATACTACTAAAGGTTAGCTATCTTATTATTTATTAAGCACTTTGGTTATGCATCTAAAAACAGAACTGAATTATACTTCTAACTTTAGAAATTGTGTTGAATGTTTAAAATTAAACAAATGACCTTATTAGCAGTGATATTTTTATTTCTCAAATTAGGACGTTCAGGTTTTTGAATGTCTGGTCAGTTGTAATCCTGGAACTAATTTTTGTGATAATTTATTTAATTCACTGGAAGGTGTTTTAAGAGGAAGCTCACATTGTTCTTGACTGTTAATTCCTCTACAACGCAAACTTGGCTACAGTGGTTTCACCGGTACTTTTCTCATCTGTTTCCTGATTATATAGTTCCTTCACCTATTGGGACTCAGTGATAAACTCGTGGTAGAATATAGAGAGTTGGGTAAGTGAGGGGTGATGCTGGTAAAACTGAACCTAGTACTTGGCAGACTCCTCGATGAAGAACCCAGATGCAGGTGGCCTCTTTTCTTCTCTCTGGCAGGATTGTTTGCCCTGACAGCATCACGTGGGGGAGCCAGAGTACTGTACTTCAGCTCCAACAGTCCATCCGTGGAGGAGGGAAAATAGTGAGATGAATGGATGGTCATGCTCTGCAGTTGTTTATATATAGTTCCCCCCCCCCCCCTTTCTGCTTTAAGAGTAAATGGCTAAAGGGCTTTATTAAATAGAACATGAATAAGACTAAATGTTAGGTGCTTATCAACCGAGAGTTCAACCTTTTTATATTTGCATTTCAGTTGTCCTGCTGATGTTGTAAGGGTGAAGAGGAATTAGTATTTTCAGTTGGATGAATGTCATGTCATTTCAGAGCTGTCGTTGATCCAAGTTAGGCTGCTGATTCCCTGTCTGATTGAGACCCGCTCTGAAATGCCTGGAAAAGCAGCCTTCGGGATGCAGGCCTGAGTTTTCCAGTCAGTGAGCTGACTAATATTTTTCTGAGTGTTGTAGATGCAAAACACCGTAAATTTTATTAAAAATATTGCCACTCGAGTGAGTCCTTGAAGACACAGTTTGGTACTGTGTGTTGATTAGTGTGCACCAGAGCTATTGTTTGTTTCTCTAGTTACAGGTTGTCCTGGGTGCAGTCAGAGCTGCATACAGATAGAGCGGAATTTGCATTTGGCAAGAAGAGCTCCTTCATTTCAATCTGCCTCGGTTTTCATTGAGTTTGTTGCATTCCCTTTAAAATGGATTAGAATTCATTTTAGCATCCCTTCTTAAACCTTGGCATGATTTTTTTCTCTTCTTTTTATTTACGACTTCCTCTGACACACACGCATAAAAAAGAGCTATATTTTGGGTAGAATTTATGGCAGGATAAAGATGCGATTTATTTGAAGTTTTGAGTAGATTGCTGTCTGTAGTCATGAGAATAATCTACCTTTGAATTTTGCTGCCTCTATTTTTTTTTTAATAAGAGGATTAATTCTAGAACACAGGGGCTATTGCCAAGACCATGTCTTCCTCAGAAGCTGGGGTTCAGGGTATGTTAAAGGGGAAAGACTGCATGCCTCCTCCACCATCCCTTAAGCTCTTGCAATTTATTATACTTGATTTTGCACATTAAATCTTAGAGTTGCTTACTTTTGTTAGCTGATGGGTGTTTTGGGTAATTTAAAAAAGAATATCCTTTTTTTTTTTTTTTTAAAGAAATGTCAGCATCAGTGTGAAAATGTAGTTCCTGTAGATAAAAGAATTGTCTTATCTGGGTTTGTTGTGATGGCAGCTTTGCTACTTTATTGTCTTCTGATTTCTTTTTGTCCAACAAAGAAAATTGACAGGTTACTTACCTTTTTATGAGTGCTTTTCTTTAAAACTGTATGATTGAGCACCTGAAATTAACCTTGGCTTCTGCAGTATTGAATGACAAAAGCTGTAAGTCTCCCTCCCTCCTTCTCTCCTTTCCTCCCTTTCTTCTTTCTCTCCCTCTATCCCTCCATTCCCCATTCCTTCCATCCTTCATAAAAAATGTCACTTGAATCCAGTTTGGGTAAAGACCTCTGAGAGAGTTAATAGAGAAAACTGATATAAAATATTTCTCTTCTCTTCTGAGTATTACCATAATTTGCCTAAATGACAGAATTAGCTTAAATGTTGTGAAGTACTAGGTTTTAGCATACTAAACTGAACTTGATTTGTATTTCTTTATTTTTCTGTATATATGGTAAAATTAGATAATTAATAAAGATGTAAAGGAATATCTAACTGATAAATTCACCCCATTTCACCTTCTTAAACTTAAGAAGCATAATTTACCTAAATTATGCAAAATGCTAATTAAAGGGTTTAATTTGCTAATCATCTCAGTTTGATTAGAAGCAGATGCTGATTATCTGCACAAGTCTAAATGGACCTTTCAGAGATGGCTTTCATTATTTAAAATCAACTTGTCAAACTAATTAAGACATAAACTTAAGGAATAACACATATCAGTAGTTATGTATAGACTTCCATTGCAGCACAGGGGAGCACAATTCACAAAGCTGTACACCAAAGACAGGGTGTAAACAGTGTCATGCATTTTAGTTTTTCCAAAGTTTATGAGAAGTTTATGACTTTTTTACTGAGTTCATGAGACTCTAGTTGTACCTTTGTTGGTCCTTCGGGTCTCTGATTGTTTTTCCTGGCTCCTTTTTCCTTCTGCTGTGAATCAGACAGCACAAGGGAGCTGAGACACGTGCATTCAAAACAGGCTCAGCAACAGGCAGGTGTATTAGAGATAGATATACCAGATTCTCCTCAAAGGTAACAGATCTTGCACTTAACAGGTTGAGATGTGTCAAGAAACAGTCAATAGGTATGAGTCAGTATTAATGCCTAGAAGCAGGGGAAGCATCTTAGTTCAGTAACTGAGCAAGAATTTTGATCCATGTTCCCAGCCCTTGTATTCTTCTGGGCTTGGCTTTTTCTCAGGGAGAGTGAAGATAGAAAACTATTTAGCCAAGTGTCTGTAGCTGGTTTAGGGGTAAGACGAGGGAAATCAGAAATTGTATGTCCCCTAAATCAAAGTCAGATATAAATGCTTGGGGTCTTGGGTTGGAGACCTAGGATGTTAGGACAGGCGATCTGAGGTGGAGCCATATGAAGCCTGCTTTGATCCAGGCTAGTGTAGGTGAGGTAGCTGCTTTTTCCTTGGGGGCAACCTATGGGTCATATGCTCTGAGGTGAAGAGCACAGGCTCTGTCTGGTGCCATACCCTCTAGGGGTATGGACAGCCACGTACTAGTTTTTTTCTCTGGTTTCCTTACCTGCAAAACTGAAAATATAATTATATTACCTCGTAAGGTTGGGGGGCTTTAATGAGTTAATATATTTAAGGTACTTAGGACAGTGCTAGGCAGATAGCAAGCATTCAATAAATGTTAACATTATTATTATTTTTTTGCCATTTTAGCTTTTTCATGAGATTTGCAAAAGGTGGTATATATAGAGAATTTGGATTCTTTCCCCAATATCCCTTTGAGTCATTTAAAAATGATTGCTACAAATACATGTACAATAAAAATTATAAGAACTTCTGTTGTATAAGATAAGCTAATAGAATTTTAAGTACTAGAGTTTTATTAAAATAAATAAACACAGATTTTAGTCCAAATCTTGCATTTTATGTAGTGTGAGGGAATTAGGGACAGTATAGATAAGTGCTAGACTAACAAGTGTACTATTCCTGATTATGAGCATGCTTTACATTTTAATTCAAAGGGTAAAAGGAGGCGCGGCCAGTGTTGCTCAGTGGTTGAGCCATCAACCTATGAACCAGGAAGTCACGGATAGATTCTGAGTCAGGGCACGTACCTGGGTTGTGGGCTGGATCCTTGGTGTGGAGCATGCAGGAGGTAGCTGATCAATGATGTTTCTATCTCTTTCTCCCTTTCCTTCCTCTCTGAAATCAATAAAAACAAACAAACAAACAAGCAAAAAACAAAGGATAAAAGAAGTTACTTTGCAATTCAGTTATTTGTAGCTTCCTGAAGATTAAAAACAAATTACTGTGTACTAGGATGAAGGGAAATAGAGTGTTTTGGGTTTTGTAACTACTTTGATCAATAGAATATGGTGGAGGGGACCCTGTACCAATTTCTGGATGCAACCTTAAGAAACTGACAACTTCCACTTCCATATCTGGCACACTTACTCTGGGAGTCCTGAGATGCCATGTAAGAAGTCTAACTAACTTGCTGCTTACTCAGTGGATAGAGCGTTAGCCTGCGGACTGAAGGGTTCTGGGTTCGATTCTGATCAAGGCCACATGCTCAGGTTGCAGACTTGATCCCCAGTAGAGGGTGTGCAGGGGGCAGCCGATCTATGATTCTCTCCATCATTGATACAATATTTCTATCTCTCTATCCCTCTTCCTTACTCTCTGAAATCAATAAAAATATATTTAAAAAACACCCCACAAAAAACAAACAACAACAACACTACTTGCTCTTTATGTTTAGAGCTGGAGAGATGTGTTCTGAAACCTGGCACAGACCAGCAATTGCAGACTGGCAGCTGTGTCTCAGCATTTCCCAGCAGCCCCAGCTGAGCCCAGCCTTTCAGCCATCCAGCGAGGTGCCAGGTGCCTTGTGAGTGAAGTCACCTTAGACTCCTCATAGCAGTGAGTTTAGTACCTCTAGTGACCATGAGGACCAGATAGGCTGCCAAATACATCCTTTCTGAATTTCTGACCAACAGAATTGGGGAATACTTTAATAAAATGGCTGCTGTTTTAAGCTGCTATGTTTTGTTATTCAGTAATAAATAATCAGCATCCATAGCTAAGCCAGAGCTTTTGGCTTCTTCAATTTGAGCTGGGAACACTATAAAACAGTGTACCCCAAATGCTCTCAAACACCCTACCATGATTTGAAAAGAGTTTATGGAATATAAAGAAACCTATATAAGTAAAAAACTATGATTAATAGTATGGAAAATGAAATTCTGATAAGTAGGTGAATAGAGAAGTTAACTCTGAGGGGGCTCAGATGACTCAGAAGGGAAAGAAATAGGGAAATGGTTGATACATGTTTTCTATCATTCATACATGTGATTGGTGAAGCTGCTTAAAAAGAGCAGGTTGAAAAGTTCACGGTTTTTTGATTTTGAAGAAGAGAGGCTTACCACATGTCTGAGATCTGCCATGTGTCTTCTTTACTTCCAAAGACACCTTTTTATGTTTCAGGACCCTGGAAGTGAGGTATTAAGGTGTAAAGCAGTTGTTGTTACACAGTGCTCCTACCCCCTCAGAGTTTGCAAAAATTTAAAGTAGCCTGAATTAGTGAGTTTATTTCATAGCATAGATTGTGAATAGTCCTATTGTTTACTAAATTCAATTCAAGTACAAGATGGTGCACTAAGAGAGATGTTCAAGGCACTGTATAGTTGCTACGAGGGATTTAAAAGCACTTTCTTAAATAGAAAGAACTATAAATAAATGAATAAAAGCGATCATAAGTTGAGTCTAGATGCTATACCATGTAGGCTCCTTGAATTTCTGTGTGCCCTTTTGAAATGGTTGTTGACTTTTACTTTTTTATTTTCAACATTTAATGCTTTGTATTGTCTCTTGCTTTGTGAAGTTTGGGCTTAGGAAAGGGGGAGATTTTAATTCATATGGAAAATCTATTGAAATTACTTCTTATTGAAAGACTGAAAATATATTTAAAAAGCCATTTCGTAAGTCCAAGCAAACAGGGCAGTTGAAGCCTAATAAAACCCTTTGTGTTGTCAGAAAACACAGTTTATTGCTATCACAACACTTTGCTTAAAGAACAGGAGAATCATGGATGGATGCAAACACACAGACAGCTGTTTGCATTTGCTGCTCAGCTTTCTGGGTTCCTTAAGCTGTATCACATTTGGATTGTAATGATCTTGCCGGAGGCAGAAAGAAAGTCAACAAGATGCAGCATAAAATTTAAGTTTCCTAAGGCTGCTTGTAATTATTTCTACAAAACAGAAATAATAGTTTTGCCTTTTTCCCCCCTCCATAACTTAAAACTACAGCAAGGAGAATATAGATAAGGAACCAACTGACAGATATCTTGAGTAAGAGATCAATGTCAAGGTCATTACAGAAAACAATATGAAGGATGTAGAATAATGAACTCAACATTTTCTCTTTTTTCAAATTTGAGGGCAGAGAATTCAAACGGCCACACTGAGGTATGGTAGGAGTTCAGGCTTTGGAAGGAAAAGCTACTGTGTCCCACTGTGGGTGAGATACATAATTACAATATTACAAGAATATGATGGCTTTCACAGGAGGTTCATATTAATGTTATAGGTCCCTCCAGGCCTAAATGAGCTCTCACCTCACATCTCTGATGGAGAGCAGTGGGAGGAGGGCTGTGAGTTGATGGGGCATGGAAGAGTGGCCTCTGTGCTGCTTCCTGTTGTACTCTAATCCTTGGGAACTGGATGTCCCTGAACAAAGCTAACCCTTCTGAGTGGCATCATGGCATCTTCCTGTATGTGAACTTGTACCGTAAGTGCCAGTGAAGCACTTGGACAGTTTTAGGACAGTAATTAGGGATAGAACAGTAGGTTGAATAGGGGTATTACCAAGGGGAGGAAGCTATTGATGGACTTTGAAGAAAGAGAAATGGGTGAATAGCATCTTTTTATCCTTGATGTATGTTTAAGATAAGTCCTTAGTGCGCTGGCCTAGTAGCTCAGTTGGTTATAGTGTCATCCTAATACGCCATTGTTTCTGGTTTGATTCCCAGTCAAGGCCCATACAAGAATCAGCCAATGAATGCATAACTAAATGGGACAGCCAGCCTAAGTGGCTCAATGATTGAGTGTCGACCTATGAACTAGATGTTCCTGGTTCGATTCCAGGTCAGGGCACATGCCTGGGTTGCAGGCTCAATCCCCAGTAGAGGGCATGCAGGAGGCAGCGGATCAAGGTTCTCTCTCATCATTGATGTTTCTATCTCTCTCTCCCTCTTCCTTCCTCTCCGAAATCAATAAAAATATATTTAAAAATAAATAAGTGGAACAAGTTGATGTTTGTTTTTTTTCTCAGATCAACTTAAAAGAAAAAGTTAAGTCCTTAGCTACCAGAATTCTGCTTCTGAGCCCGTCCTACATGGAAGTTCTATATTCACCTTGTCTTTGATGTTACTTTATAGCTAATGTTTAAGACATGTTTTATGTGTCTTCAGCATTTTGCTGTGTGTCATGGAGGATTTGCATTAATATGCTTCTGCTAGTTTGGGAGAACAGGAAGAGACTGTTTTCATAAAACAGAGAACAAGTAAAATAATTGCATGCCAGAATGTTTGATATAGCCAATAAGAGCTAAGTAAAAGAGGGTATTGCTAGGGGCTGGATTAATCTAGGAAGGCTTCATTGAGCTAACAGTATTATTGGAGCTGAATTGGAAAAGAAGAGAAGGTAGAAGGTAGCAGAGAGAGGTTTTGTGCCAGCTTCAACCTCAAGTATCTGACTAAGTTTTTGAGGAACTAAAAATGTTGTATTGGGTCAACAAATAGGACACCTTTATCAAAGCCATAAAGCTGCATTCTATTATTTCCAGTTATAAATATACAGGGGGGCCCTTGGCCTGGCCAGTGATCAGGGCTGTGGGGCCGGCCAGAGGGACCGAGGGAGGTTGGCTGGCCAGGGGAGGTTGGCTGTGAGAGTGCACTGACCACCAGGGGGCAGGTCCTGTATTGAGCATCTCCCCCCCCTGGTAGTCAATGTGTGTCATAGCAACCAGTTGCAACAGTTGTTTATATATACTGCTATATATATAGATGTATTAGAGCATCTCTTGGAATAAACACTTCTTACCCTTCACTCCAGGCACAAAAAATAGCTATTATTCTATTATCTGCTTGAATTTGAAATATATGATGAAAATATAAATTAAAAAACAGCTGACATTAAAACTTGATATCCAAATATTTGGTTTTTCTCATGGCCTATAAGAAAAAATGAAACATATTAATTTCTTTTTCTGACCTTATTCTTTCCTACTTTTTCATTTCCTTCTCCATTTGCTTGAATAAACTATTGGCCTGAATACTAGTAGACTGTAAGCAAATTTTTTCCTTTCCTCCCCGCTAAGTGAAGCCTTATTTTTGTAATATACTACTACTGTTAGCTGCTTAACTTGGGAAGCTTTCGTCTTCATCAGCTATTTTGTGAAGCAGAGCTTGGCTGCCTCTCTTCTAATGATCTTGAAAATGTCCAAAATGACACATAGTTTAAAAACTTAGAACTAAGTAAAGTTGCACAGTTTTCTACTGGGCTACGTTGTAAAGTGGGAAGGGCAAATTACTCTTTGTTTTTTTTGGAAGACATTTGCCAGTTGGAACATTGAGAAAGATGGAGTTTGGAGGCCTTTAAATGGTGCACCGAAAGGTTATTGCGGAAGCTAACATAAGGGAGATGTCATAAAGTAGAAAATTTGATGCTCAGTAATAGGAAGCCTTGTGAAGAAATAGGCATCCTGCCAATTAACAGGGTGCTTGAAATAAATAGTCTGGAATTAAAGAAACAGTTGCAAATTTCAAATGCTTGATTCACTGAGTTCGTAGGCCGGGAGAGGGGAACAGATTTCAGACTACTTTAGTTGTAAAGCATACTTACTATTCCTTCAAGTTTGCTTCAACATATTTCCTGGTTATAGTTTAATTATGTGAAATTAGAGAGATTGTTAATCTAATATTTTAGGTTAAGCCATTGAAATAAAATTCCAAATATATTTTGATGAAAATGAATTATGATCATAAGAGTTCAGTCTTAAACTATTGACTGTCCCAGCAGTCAGTAAATATTTCCCAAACTGGGTACAGTGTGGCTCTGAGTGAGCAGGAGAGAGATCTAGTGAAGCCTATATAGTCCTTGATGCCTGACCCTCTGATCTTATCTAGTGAGGAACCACGACACAATTATGTAAATAACTAATGCATAAGAAAACGTGATTGTATGTATAAAGGAGATGTGCAGGAAAACAGTAAATGTTCATCTTTCCATAATGTCCAGCTGTTCTCATGTTGCATTAGTTTGAAGTAATGTACTGGTTTTAGGCTTTATTACTATACTTCTTTTATTTGGATAAAAATGCTTTTATCCGAACAAAAACAAGAAAGTAGATTGCATCTTTATTGAAAGGTGTTTTTGCTCGATGTAGAATTCTAGGTTGGCAGTTACTTTTAGCACATTGAAGATACATGATTCTACTGTCTTCTGGCTTCCACTTTACTATTGAGAAGTCAGCTGATAGTCTAACTGTAGCTCCCTGGGGCGTAAGATAGCCACGCTGCTGGTTGTCTGCTTTCAGGGTACTCTGACTTTTTTAAACATTCTCAGATTGTCTAGGAGTGCAATTCTTCTAATTTATTTTTGCAAGGCTGTAACTAGTCTTTTTGAATCTGTAGACTGGTATCTTATACTAATTCTGAAAAAATTCTCAGCCATTATTGATTTTAAACTTCCCTCTCCTGTTCTTTCTCCTCTCTGTCTGGAATTCTAATAAAAAGTATTTTAGACCTTATTCACATCTTATTCTCATATATGCATTTTCCTTTTTTTCTTTCTCTGCTGAATGATAGATTTCTCCTGAATTATTTCCCAGTTTGTTTGTTTGTTTGTTTGTTTATTTATTTATTTATTTATTTATTGTGTTTTATCTATTCTGTCATTGGGTTTTACATTTTGGCTAGTATAGCTTCTAGAAGTTCCATTTATCGATAGTTCTTTTAAAGATCTGCTATGCTACTTTGTATGGATTCTTGTTCCTAGCTCATATTTTAAAATTTGTTGTTCTGTTACTTTTCATCTGTGTCTAGTAATTCTAAGATGTAAAATCTGTGTTGTCTGTTTCTGCTATTATTCTTTTTCTCATTCATGCTGCCTGTTTCCTTGTGTGTCTGGTTATCTTTGACTATTGTCCTAGCACGGTTTTTTAAGGGGTTCCCAGGGTAAGTGTGCTCTCCTCTGAGAGGTATCGTGTTGCCTCTGCCAAACTTCTGGGGGCATTATCGATCAGGGACTCTTTTCAAACCATTTTTAGGATCTTGACTCTCTGGCACACAGTGGATGTGTGGCTGGGGTGGACACAGCTTCTCAGAGACTTTGTTTTCTCTGTCTTTTTACTTTCCTGCTTTGTCTGGTGCCAAGAGAACCTGCTCTTCATTCTCATGTGATTGGGGGAGAGGTGGTTGGTCAACTAGTTCATTCTTCCCCTGGGGAACTGATCCTTTGGGCCCCCAATTTAATGCAGGGAGCGTCTTCTTAAGAATCCCATGTTTGGCAGGTGTGTGTCTTGTCTTTTGCCACCTTGTCCCTTGAGGATGAACATCTGAAGTATTGCCATGGCATTGGCTGATGTGCTTAGGGAAAAAGTGACTTTGGTTCTCCTGGGCTTAGGTTTTCCTCAAAATTTGGGCTGGCAGTTCCCCTAGTCTTGTCATTTTTTTAGTGCTCTCAAATCCTCTATAATAAAGAGCTAATATGCTAGCTAATTAAACCAGATGGTGAAACAACATTCTGGAAGGACCAGGGGGCAGGGGGCAGGGGCCGCAAGGCAGCTGGGACTGCAGGGCCAAGGCAGCCAGTGCTGCAAGGGCCGAGCCCTTTGCACAAATTTGGAGCATCAGGCCTCTAGTATCCTATATACTAATAGCTAATATGCTAATTAGGCCAGATGGTGGAACGGCCTTCTGGAACGACCAGTGGGCAGGGCTGTGAGGCCATGAGGGCCAAGCCCCTTGCACGAATTTTGTGCACCAGGCCTCGTGTGTGTGTGTGTGTGTGTGTGTGTGTGTGTGTGTATTTGTTTGTTTTTTACAATTTATCCATTGGGTTTCATTATTTTCTGTGGGAAGTAGATCTGAATAATGTAAGAAATCAGAAACTGCCCAGTGCTGGAACCTAAGAGCCAGAATCTACTGCTGGGCTGTTGGAAATGCTATTGTAAATCTTGGCCCCCTCCACGCAGCATATGCTCTGCAGCCTCTGTAAAGGCTGGGCTGCAGACAGGATGGGTCTTAGGGTAATATTACTTTGCTTGACTGTTCATGTGCTTGTCTGGAGGAACTGTGTCAGGGAAAACCATTTTTATTAGAGGTACTGCTGTTCTTACATCCACTCAGGCATGAGCCTGTCATCTGTAACTTCTTGGTGTTAACTTTCCATCTTTCTTAATTGGTTATCTTTTTCTTCCATTTCTGTCACAGTATTCTAGGATTATTTTGCTTCAGCTTGTTGGTCTACTGTCATAAAGATTGATTGAGAGCAAGAATGAGAGACATAGAAATAATTGAACAAAAGACTCATTGAGGTTTTTGGTATACGTTGTTCAGTTCTGACGGAGGAGAGAGGTAGAAGGAAGAGAAGGGAGAGGGAGACATTGGTTAATTGGAAGTGAGTTACTTCCATTGTCATTGCCTCACTTGGCTTCCCAGGTTTCCCTGTCTCTGGGGTGGCATCAGGCTATTGTCAGTAAATCTTCATGTTGAATGCTCTAAATGCTGCCCAGTACCTATGCCTCAGCAGCAGTCACTGCCATAGCAGTGCCATCGGTGACTTTCAGCTCAGTTTATCACAGTAGCTTGAGCATGGCTGAGCTGGGCCCTGAAATTAGGTTCCTTGAAGGATCACCTGCCACCTCTTGTCCACTATAACGAGTGTGCTTCCCCTCATTCTGCTCATCTGTGACTTAGAAGCCAGGCCAAGCCCAGGCGTGGTGGGCGTTCAGGCTCTCAGCTTTGCTCAGTAGCTTGCTGGCCACCAGGCTTTTCTCTCTTGTGAGTGGAGTCAACTTGTCTTCTTTTGTAAGCTTTTTGCTGTGGTTAAATATTATAGTTAATTTGTGGATTAGCATCTTAACTGTTGTTTGAATTACCTGCCGGGCTGTGCCTGGCTAATAGAAAGTGCTGCAGAAGTGTTTGTTGAGTGGGGTGGGCTCGAGTGGAATGTGTATTTGATGTGGCTGGTCAGATTGTAATGTAGTATCTAACTGCATGTATCTGATCCTGTCATGGCCAGCTGGGGAATGGCTGCTGTTTTGATTTATTCAGGAGACTTTTAAGAAGAACTCTTGTGTAAATTAACCATTTAAAAAAAAAAAAAAGAGAGATTTGTTTTCTTGTAGACGAGAAGAAATGTGCTTGATTGTAAGTAATTAATCTTTCATTTTAGTGTAATTTTTAATATATTTCAAATGTGCCTGTACTGTTTAAAAAAACAGTAATAAAGTAATCAGATGATTGCTTTTACATTGATCAGCTTGGCGTAGTTACTGAGACATCAACATACTAATTAGAATGTCAGGATATTAAATTACTCTTCGTTTTCTAACTTTTAATGTTGTGGATGATAATAAATGATAAAAGAATCTATAACTGAGTTAACATACTATCCTGTCAGTTTTGGGTAATTAACAGTTATACAGTGGTAATTATTCACCCCCCCCCTCTTTTTTTTTTTTTTTTTAAATTTCCTGTCTATCTTTCCTAAATATTTACCAATTATTAACAATTTAATGGAAATATTTTTTCCGCCCTGACCAGTGTGGCTATATGGTTAGAGCTTTGGCCTGTGCACTGTGGGTCTTGGGTTTGATTCCCAGTCAAGGGCATGTACCTGAGTTGCAGGTTTATTCCAAGCCCCATTTAGGGTACATGTGTGAGGCAGGCAATTGATGTGTCTCTCTCATATCAATGTTCCCCTCCTCCCCCATTCCCTTCTTTCTTCGCTCCCTTCCTCTCTTCCTTCCTCACCCCCTCCTGTCCACTCCATCTAAAAGCAATAGAAAAAATATCCTGCAGTGAGATTAAGTAAAATAACAAAAATAAATGAAATATTTTTTCCTGTATATGGCTTTTTTGTACATTTAAATGAAGAAAGTGTGTTGTAAGCATTGAATTGTAAATAGAAAATTATTCTCAACTAACTTTTATTTTAGGTTGATTGTGTTCTGGGTATTAGTTATTATGTAGCAACTAGCCTAAAACTAAAACAATGATTCTAAAGCCTAATATCAAAAATTAAAGCCAAATTCTAACCCTAACATTTTCAAACAATAATAATTTTATTTCTAGATGCCCGATGCATGAAATTCGTGCATGGGTCGGGTCCCTAGGCCTGGCCAGCTATCAGGGCCCATCAGTGGGGCAATTGGGGGAGGGGCCCGCTGGCACCAACCTTGGCCAGCCTGGCACCCCCCTGCTTGCCGGCCTCACCCTTTGCTGCTGCCGCTGGTCACCTCCCTCAGCAGGACGATTGGGGGGGGGGGGGCATGCTGGCCCCTGCCTTGGCTGGCCTGGGGCCTGCGAGCTGGGGGCAGCTCCTGCATTGAGTGTTTGCCCCCTGGTGGTGAGTGCTTGTCATAGCGACCAGTGGTTCTGCTGTTTGGTCAATTTGCATATTAGGCTTTTATTATATAGGATCTCACAATTTTGAGTGTTGGGATTCAAACTGGGCTTAATGGGGCACTTCTGCTCTATGTGGTGGTCATGCGGTTATTTGGTTGGCTAGCAGTCTGGCCTAGGATATACAAGACAGCTCTACTCCCATGCTGGTGCCAAGGTGAGGATTGTAGAAGGCTGGACTCTGCTGGGATCCTCTCCATGTGATTCCACAAACTAGGGGGTTGAACTTCTTCTTTGGAGTGACCCAGGACTTCACAAGAACAAGGCAGAAGCCTATGCCTGGGACTGGTATGGCATCACTCTTGCCATGTTGGTCTAAGTAGTCATAGGCCAGCCCAGATCAAGGGAGGGCATATAGACCTCAGCGCTCAGTGGGAAGAGTGCCAAAGAATTGCAGCCTTTAATCTCCACAGGGGGAGTAATGATTAGGTCACAGTGTATTCGGGAAACAAGGTGCCCGTTATAGAGCACAATGCTTACTACTGATATAAAACCTGTATTTATTAGAACTAGTAAGGTAATAATATTAAAAATCATGATATTTGCTCTCATTTTTGGGGTCTTCCACAAATTAAAATTTTTTGTTTTGTTTTATTTTATAGATTTGAGAGAGAGAGACATCAATTTGTTGTTCCACTTACTTATGCTTTAATAGTCTAATTCTTTTATGTGCCCTGACTGGGGATGGACCCTGAAACCTTGGGACCATGGTCTAACCAACTGAGCTATCCAGCCACAGCCTTCCTCTACAACCTGTTTATTCTATTTTGTTTAAAAAATTTTCCCTCCACAAATTTTTAATTTCATTATAAAAGAAATTATTCTTAATGGTTTCATTGTTTATTGGGTGTTTTAAACAGTCTTTTCATTAATTATTTGTTTTAATTGCAGTTTTAATATTGCTGGAATTGTTAACATGCATTTTTACCTGCTAGTACAAATATTTTTCATTTTAAGAAAAACTGATACTAATAAACCATTTATTTACATTTATTGATGCATGTCCCTTTCCACAAAGGATTCGAGGTGACTTATAACAAGACACACATGACAAATCTATATAAAAGTAAAACACAAATAGCATAATGAGGACCAAGAAAAACGTCAAATAAATGGCATCACCGTCTGCCTAGTGACTAAAGCACCAATCCTAGAAGTCTTTTTTCCCCAGAACTCCTTCATTTGCAATCAATCTGTCTGTGTCACCTCCCAAATCTACCCCAGATCTGTCCCTTTGTGTTCTTTCCAACAGTGCTTCTATTATCAGGCCACTATCATCTTTTTCCTGAACTACTAAGATAGCCCCTTAAGCATAAGCAGTAAATCAGATCTGAGCTTTGCTCTGCCAAAAGCCTTTGTTTAATGCACAGATCTTAGTTTAAAAGTATCTCACCCAGGGCTGGGGCTCCATCTACTTCTGTAACCACTTCTTACACCACCCCTTGCTTGCCACTGCCCTCCATCCACCTTCTCTCTGTTCCTTCCAGATCTTTAGGAAAAAGGACCTGCTACCTCTGCTTGGGATGCTCTTGCCATGGGTTTGCAGAGCTGGCTCCTTTTCCTGCAAGTTTTCATTTAAAATGTAACTTCTTCCGAGAGGTTTAATTGATCACAGAACTGAAAGTATAAATCTGCTGTCCATCTAATAGCACTTCTTGTTTTATTTTCAGTCTAGCTTGCTGATAGTTTGTTATTTATTGTCTGTCTCACCCCATTAAAATGTAAGCTTCATGAGAACAAGTTTTGTTTTTGTTTATAGTTGTACTAGAGGCCCAGTGCACAAAATTTGTGCATGGGTAGGGGCCTTCCTTCATTACACATCACCCACTAGTGATCAGCACAAGTCATAGCCAGTGATCGAACTCCCAGTTGATTGAATTCCTGACGGGACACTTTGCGTATTAGGTAATATATATATATATATATATATATATATATATATATATATATATATTCCATCTGCTGGAAGTAGTGCTTTGTACATAGTAGGTCCTCAGTGCTTTAGAAAGAATAAGTGAATTCTACATAAAAGATTGCATATTAGAATTAATGGTGGTATTTTCAGGACATGACAAGTATATTTTAGAAAAGGTAATTCTTTCCTTGGGATTCATGTGACACTGGTGACGTGTGTCAGAATCACTAACGGACTTTAAAAAACTGTACAGCTGATCTTTGACCCGTAGGGCTAGGTGGCACCAAGAACCTGTAATTCTGAAAAGCTCCTATGCAAATCCAAGGCACATTCTTGCTTAAGGGCCAAGGTGCGAGAAAGAAAGCGAGCTGTGTGCATTCGAGTAGAAAACATCACAATATTTATAAACATGATTGAATATCATTGATTGGAAGTTTATAGAATAACTCTCTGGGAAGCCTTATTTATATCTTTACTCTAGAAGCCAGTGTAATAGTTTAAGGTTCCAAAGTAGTATACCCATAATTTGGGAATATGGGAAATAAATAAATAACACAACATATATTTTTAACCTCATTTCAAAACATTTTGGGGAAGGTTTATTTTGCATACATAATGTACAGTAATACATGTGTGTAATTTATAAACAAGTATGCATATACTGGAAGTATGTGCTCAGCATAATGGATAAAAATGTTGATCCAAAGAGGCTGGAGATGACTCTGCCGGTAAGGGTAGCTTACCAGTATCTCCTGTGGGCCATCTCCAGCCCTGCTCTATGTCGTATTGGCGCTGGCTCACCTCAGCTGATTGAGCAGCCTTTATCTGGAACTTCACCAGGTGCGGTGGCAGAGGGTGGAGAGACGCAGGTAAATCATGTGCTCATTAGGCTCTGCTTGGGGGTGACACACATCACTTCTGCTTAGATTTCACTGGCCATTGTATGACCCTCCCTCAGAGAGGGACTCTGCATGGGGCGAATAGCAGTGTGGTCTACACAGTCAGTCTCCACCTGTGAGTTTCCTGTGTGGGACGCTGCCTCTCGGGCGCCGCTATTGACCTCGTTCAGGATGCCTGGCAGAGGGAGACTGCTCTCTCAGTTCCTGGTTTAATGAAGAATGTAAGAAAGAAAGGAAGGAAGGAAGAAAAGAAAGAAAGAAAGGAAGAAAGGAAGAAAGGAAGAAAAGAAAGAAAGACTTCCACACAGCCCAAATCCTTAATTCTATGAGTAAGGTAGCATGTAGAGTAATAGGATTATAAAATATAGTGAAGCATCCATCTTATATAAAAATTGCTGTTTGAAATTTTAACCCTGCTATTTTGGCTTAAATAATAAAAAATAATAAGAAGACTATTCCCTTTCCAGAGAGGCCATAAACCTTCCCCGGACGAAGTTATCAGTGTTGGTGCCAGGTTAGGGCTTTGGTTGAGATCTCAAAGCCCCAGCACATAGGGCTCTTTAAGAACTTGCAAAGGGGACTGGCAAGCCCAATATTTGGGAGAGTTATAGAATAACTCTCTGGAAGGGTAAAAAGATATAAATAGGGAAACTTCCTCCATGGTTTTTGGCCCAGAATTTGAGAGACATTTCTCTTTGGGCCTGCGCATAATAATAATAATAATAATAATAAAAAATGTAATTCCATCTCTCTAAGCATTGCTTGGTTCTTCTCCGGTTTTTCTGTAACAATAGAAATAAAACTTTACCCATACTTTTAAAGCTTATTGTGGTTTGTGTTTGACAAAAATATTATGCCATTATACTCTGCCATTCGAAGCAGTACTGACCATTGAATGGATGGATATAGAATAGATCCTAAGGATTGAAGTGAGGGGATTTGTGAATAGTGCTGTAGAGAGAATTTCAAAGCTCAAATGCTCAGGGTCTTTGCTGGTTGAAAAATTGATCAGAGTGAAGGTTGAACATCTCCAGCACAGTAATGTAAACCACTCAGAGATGTGATTCCATATGATTCCAGATAGAGCAGTTTGTTTATACACCTCTGTTTAGGAAGATGTTTATTTTGTGAAGCATGATATACAGCAGGTCCTCGAATAACTTTGTTTCATTCAATATCAATTAGTGATAATGCTGTTGATATGCTGTGGGAACTTAACTCTAGTTTATATCAATTAGTCTGTGGTAACATTGGTTTCATTATCAGTTGTTTTGCTAAAGTCTCAGAGCCTTCTACGATGGTGAGGACTTACTGTACTTTGATTGTAAAAGATGTTGCAGTGATAACCTAGCTTATTTTATTAGTTTTGAACATCCCACTAAAGACCAGTTTTATGTTAGTTTTACTAATCAAAGTAATAGTTTTAACTAATAAAAGTTTATTGAAACCAGTTTAGATACAGGAAACATTTCACTTTATTCCTGGGAAAAAGCTAGGAAAACAGAAAGTAGTAAAAATGTACATTGCTGATAGTAATAATAAATATTTACCATTAATTAAGGGCATGCTATATGTTATTTCTGTTCTAGAAATTTCTGTATTTTATTTAATTTAAAAGCTACATGAAGTAGGTATTTTTTTCTTTATTTTACTGTAGAAAGAGGTAGGAAGAGGTTAATTAACTTGTTCAATTATTTGAATTTAGGTTTCTGCAATTATAAAAACTATATACTTTCCACTCTGTTGCTCTGCTTTTATAATTGTTCTATAGTAAGTGTTTTTATTTTCATACATGAGATTCTTTGTTAGTAGAAGCAGGAAGCCATTTAATTTTGTCTTGCTCTTTTAGAGGATATTTTTGAGGCATGCATTGGGTAACCTCATTAAGGGATTCTGAGAAAATGAAATATGCTTATATTTTCCTAGTAGTTTTTAGCCAGAAAGCAGAAGAGAATACTGAGGATTATTTAAAAATTTTGAAATAATGAAGTCAATAGCAGTTTATACTAATTAGTAAAGTTTCATATAATCATCCTACATTTTTTCAGTGAGAATTCTTTGAAATTTAAATTTTGGTTATAACTAGCTAAATAGATAAGTGACAATTTAGAATATGTGTGACAAGTCAATGAACTTTATTGATTTAAAAAAATTTTTTTAGAAGGAGAAACATCAATTTGTTTTTCTGCCTTTTATGCATCATTGGTTGCTTTTTGTGTGCGCCCTGACTGGAGATCAAATCTTGGTGTATCCGGTCAGTGCTCTGGCAGGGCCAAGGATGAATTACCTTTTTTTTTTTTTTTTTTTTTAGAATAAACACCTTTATTACATGTGCTAAGATAGGAGGAAAAAGGATTTATTTGCTTTTCCGGACCTTGATTTCTTCAGATAGAACTCCAGCTCCTTGCCCTTGAGCACATTGGCCTGGTCGTGGCCAGTTTGGCCTGGTCTTGAAGCAGTTCATGCAAAGGAGCTTGCCCTGCTGACTGCTCCTTAAAAAGACTTAATTTTGCATACTTTTTCCTTTCACATTTCTTCTGAGTTTTCTTTGATTGTTTTTTGTTTAAAATCTCTTCCTCCTCCGGAGTTGTTTGGCCCCCTTCTTGCAGCCCAGGGGCAGTGCTTGGTGGGACTGGTACCTCTGTGGGTACAGTATGCAGTCACTGAGCATGGTGTAGTTCTCTACTGGGGTCTTGGTGTGGACCAGTTCATTGCTGGGTGCGCTGGAGACAACATTAATAATCCTTGTTTTTGTGTACATTACTCTGAGCCCCGGAGAAATTGCCCACACCCAGCCTCTAAGCTCGATACTTCTTGTCTCTCCACACACGACTGTGTGTATGCGACGGGGTCCAATCTTAGTGCTGGCAGCTAGACGTCTCAGCTCATATTTTCACTTCTTGTGGTAGGGCTTTCTCTTGCTCCCTTGTGGCACTTGTGCCAGTTGTCTCAAGAGATTCCCATAGTTCAGCACCGGATGGAAAGAGCATATGAACTTTCTAACACACCAAGGAAATACTGAATATTACTGAAAGGCTAGAATACAGGATATGACATAAATTTTATTATAGATAGCATGCATGTGATTTGGAATGCATGTGGTTACTTTGGTTAATGGTTTAGAAACATGTTGAACTCCTTAGAATTTTATGTTATTTCTAATCTAAGAAGACTAGATAACTTTCTTTTTGCCCCCCTCCAGGGGGCATGGTGGGGGACGGACGAAGTACATTTCAGTGAAAGAAAATGTTATTACATTCTTTAATAAGCTACCCTAGTTTTTATTCAAGGTCTTAAGATTATCTTTATTTGAGTCTTGACTGAATTTCTAAGGCAGAAGACTATTTGACAGGTCAAGTCTCTTGTAACTAATGTAATCTGTTGTGTGACAGTGGATCTGATTTGTGCTTCCTTTCCTGCCCTGACATTTACTTGATAAGCAGGTAATTGCTTGTAAACACCTATGGTATTGCTAATACAAGTATTTTAATTGAGTTTAGGGAAAGGAGAGTATTATCCTAGAAGTATTGTTATTATATATTGCCTTGTAATTTGTTTGGTTAGAACCCCAAATATTATTAGGACAAGCATCTGTATGTTCAAAGTTACCTATTTCTTTATTGCTGTAGTAAGTGATTATAACAGGGCCATGGTTGGTTAACACAGTTGGTCTCAATTAAAGTTTTTCAGATTCAGTTAAAACTGGGCAAAAAGTGTACAAGCAATTATGATTACCCTTATTAATGGTAGAGAGAATATTAAGATTTTATCTAATTTCAAATAAATGTCCATTGAACACATTTGAAATATATTGTAATATTTAAATTGGAAATTTACTTAAAAATAATGAAAAGACCATCATAAAGACAGGAAGATTTCTTTTTCTCCTTTTACCATTTCTCCCAATCAGTTTGTTTCTTTATCAGTGCTGTTTCAGAATTACAGCGTGGCTCTAAAAATAGTCTAAGACATAGCTACCTTCTCTCAGATATTATCAGCAGTGTGTGTCTTGTTAGCTATTTCAGTTTTGAAGGAATTCTCTTATGGAATGCAAAATAAAAGATAGTCAAATAGAGAAGTTACAGTCAGCAGGTATACGTAAACAAAGCAAACACTAAAGCATAATAATCTGGTGTGAGCTCTTAAATAATTGCTATTGTTAACCATAATTTAAACACTGGAGTGTTGATTATATATAATATGTACTCTACATTCTTTCAAATAAATCTTTTTACCTATAAGATTTCTCATGATACCTAGTTATATTACATTTTTAGTTTCTGTATTTTAATTCTGTTCATTACCAAAAAGAGATTGAGGTGAAAATTTTCAATTGATGACTTTTTCTTGCATTGATTTTGATGTTACATGTTTGTTCAACTTTTTTTGTTTTTTTATTGGAGACTGCATGGCCTTGTGGGTTGGAAATCCAGTTTGGCTTCTATTTCTACCAATTAACCATAAAATAAGATACTATCTACCTTGTAGGGTTGATGGTAGAATTAATTGAGATGGTATAAGTAAAATGGTTAGCATATTAACTAGCAGATGGCATGCAAGGGGCTCAACTTTCATTGACTTTTGAACAATCTACAGATTGACACATCTAAACTACCTCCTCTATACTGTCTTTCAACTTGCACATAATCAGCAAGCAAAAGTTTTGAGCCATCACACAGTGGTGAGATACTTGTCAGTCAGCAGTGACTCTGTTTCCATTTATTACTATCATTGTCTTTATGGTATTGTTTGTGCAATTAAGTATTTTGTAGGGTTTTTCCTAATTTATTCATTTATTTATTTAAAATATTTTTTTTTTTGATTTCAGAGAAGGGAGGGAGGGAGGGAGGGAAAGAGAGAGAGAGAGAGAGAGAGAGAGAGAGAGAGAGAGAGAGAGAAACACCATTGATGAGAGAGAATCATTGATCGGCTGCCTCCTGCATGCCCCCTCCTGGGGATTGAGCCCACAACCCAGGCATGTGCCCTTGATCAGAATCGAACTTGGAACCCTTCAGTCTGCAGGCTGATGCTCTAGCCATTGAGCCAGACTGGCTAGGGCTGAATGTACCCTTTAGAAATGGGTCAAGGAAGGGCAGAGATGGAGTAATGGTGGGTTGAATGGCCAGTGCTTTGGGCCTAGCCTTACTTCAACCAGAGTATTTTTTTTTTCCCTAATTTCTGCAATGTAATATCATTCCAGGCAAGATATCCTTTGAAGAAAGATTTTTGTTCCTAAAAACACATTTGTAAGTCAGTTTCCTATTGTATTTTTACCTTCTATGGAAAAAGCAGAGAAAAAAATGCTTAACTAATACCAGTAGTAAGAAGCCTAAGTCCTTGACTGAATAGATTTAGATAAATGTGGAAGTCACTAGGCATGGCAAAAGTGGAGATTCTGTGTGTTTCCTTAATACTTTCGGACTTAAGCTATCTTTAATTTTGGACTTAGCAGTATTTTTAATTTTGAAGTAAATGAACAAATTAAAAGGATATGTAAGAAAGCAGTGATGCCCCTTTATTATAATAGCTAGAACATGAAATATCTAAGGGATAAATTTAATAAAATATGTGCAAGTATAAAGAAGAAATTATCCATAATCCCTTTTCCCAGAGTTAGTTATATCTTTGTGTAGACTATTTCCATGCACAAGCTTATACAGAAACATGCTTGGATCTCTTAAAAGATTTATTTTACTTCGCCTTTACCTAACTGTTTGAATTTACTTTCACCTAGCAGTATTTCACAGATATCCTTCTATGACAGGAATCGTAAATTTCCATAATTTAAAAAGAATTTTACTGACTGCATATTTTGTTGTAACACAATTCATCTGCTTTCTTTTCTCTTTTTCTTTTTACTTTTTTTTTTAACCTTTTAAACACTAAGAAGCATAAACATATCCAGAAAAGTACATAAAACAAAAATAAGTGTAATATATTATTATAAAGTGAACATTAGTCTGTCATTCAGATGAGGGATAAAGCGTTGCTATTACCCTTGAAATGCCTTCTTGTGTCCCTTTCAGCCAGTCTTTTTCTCTCTCTCTTAAAAGAAACCGCTAGTCTGACTTTATGGTACCTCCTCATTACCTTTTACCTTTTAGTTGATCATCTGACTATTCATCCCTAAACTATGTAATTTTCCATATTAGACAAATCTTTCTCTAAATGGAATACTCAGGTATATTTTATTTTGCCCACGAATTATTTTGCTTAATATATATTTCAGGTTATGCACATTCTGTGAAGTTGTATTATTTTTGTTGCAGTGCCATATTCTACACTGAATATGCCACACATTTATTCATTTTGCCTTTGATGATGAGTTTCCAGTTTTGGACTATTATAAAGTGTTGCTTTATGGTTATACAAATAATGCTGGTTCATGTTTACTTATTTGTATGTTGTCCTGTGGCTTTGGTCTGAGAACTGGAACATTCCTGGTACTAGAAAACTTACAAATGCTGATTCTTGGGATCCACCACATACTGAAGAATCAGGAACTCTAGTGGTGGTGCCCAGTAATTTGGATTTTAACAAGCCTTGCAGGAGATTCTTGTGAGTGGTACAGTTTGAAATTCATTACTTAGGGCAAAAGGCTGATGCCTGTTTTTCACATGGCCTGTGAACTAAGACTGGTTTTTACATTTTAATTTAATTTTATTTATGTTATTAAATGTGTTATTTTGTTTATTTCCCCCCCTTATATTTTTTAATAGTTAAAAAAATTAAAGGAAGAATAAAATTTCTTGGCACAGGAAAATTATTTAAATGTAAACTTCAGAGTTTATAAATACAGTCTTATTGTTTCACAGCTGTGCCCATTTATTTACATAGGCTGTTTTCTTGCTAACAGGAAAGAAAGCTGTACTTGTGACAGAGACTTTATGGCTCGCAAAGCTTAACATATTAACTATTTGGCCTTGTTTAGAAAAAGTTTGCTTATCTCTGCTTTGATGTGTATACTTGGGAGGAGTAAAATTGCCAGGTTATGGGGTGTATTTACCTTCAACTCCTGAGATAATACCAAATTTTCTAAAGTAGTTCTACCAATTTATACTTCTGGTAGAAGGTTATGAGAGTTCCCATTGCTCTCCATTATTTTTTAAAAATACGTTTTTATTGATTTCAGAGGGAAAGAGAGAAACATTAGTGATGAGAGAGAATCTTTGATCCGTTGCCTCCTGCATGCCCCCTACTTGGGGATCAAGTCTGCAACCAGGACATGTGCCTTGACCAGGAGTGGAACCTCGACCTCCTGATCATAGGTTGACACTCAAACACTGAGCCATGTCAGCCGGAAGCATTGCTCTTTATTCTTGCCTGTATTTTCCAACTTAACTTTATTGTCCCAGTAGGAGTATAGTAGTATCTTCATTGTGTTATTTTGCCTCCAAAATTATGAAAAACTTCAAACATATGGAAAACTTGCAAGAATCTTATAATGAATATCCATATTCCTTACCTAGATTTTACAATTTACAGTTTATTATACTTGTTTTTATCACCTCTTATCCATTCCTCTGTCTACCCACCAATCCATTTCAAAATAAGTTTCAGAAATCATAACCCTTCCCACCAAATACTATAACCTGCATATCATTAACTAGAGTTCAGTGTTGGTTAAGAGTTTTCTTTTTTATTTAAGTAACATGTACATACAATGAAATGCACAAACCTTAAGAACGCCTAATTCATGAATTCTAACAAATGCATAAACTTGTGCAATTTAAACTTATCAAAAGACACAGAGCATTAATATTTGAAGGTTTCCTCATGCTGCATTTTAATGAATCTGTCTTGGTAACCACTGATCAAATCTTTTCCTACCATATTAGTTCTGCCTGTTCTAAAACTTCATATAAATGGGATCATGTAAGTCTTTCTGTGGTCATATACTTTCATTTTTCTTGGATAAGTGCCTAGGAGTGAGATTGCTGGGTCATAGGGCAGATATTTTCAGTCTTACAAGCAACTGCCAGATCTTTTCTCCAAGTGGTTTGTACCATGTATATTCCCAACAATGAGAGTTCTAATTCTTCACCCTCACCAACATTTCCCCCCATTTTAATGTTAACCATTCTAATGAGTGTGTAGCAATATGTCATTGATGTTTTCACTGTGGTTTTAGTTTGTACTTACCTAATGATTAAGGAGATTGAGCATCTTTTCATGTATTTATTGACTCAGTGAGTTTTATTATTTTGTAAAGTTGTCTCGTCATGTGTTTTGCTTATTTTCTTAGGTTGACTGTCTTTTTCTTATTTTTGTCTTATCTGTCCGTGGCTCTGCATATTTATGCACATTTTAGAACCAACTTGTACATCTTCTTACACACAGACAACACATAAAAGCTATTGTGGTTTTGTCTGAGACTGTATTGAATCTATAGATCATTTTGAGAATCAGTACTTTTATAATAAGTCTGTAATTTAGGTTTCCCTCAGTAAGGTTACAGTTTCTTTGTGGAGGCCTTCCTCATCTTTTGTTAGGTTGATCCCTAGATATTTAATAGTTTAAGTTCGGTTGTAATTGGTATCTTTTAAAAAATTCTATTATTGAACTTGACTGCTTGGTTGGTTGATTGGTTTTTTATATGTGATCTTATATCCAGAAACCTAGATTAATTAGGGTCCAGAGGTATAAGAATTTATCTGTAGATTCTTCCAACTTTTCTAAAGATATTAATAATATAATCTGTGAATGCTGACAGTCCTTATACTGTCTTTCCTATCTGGTTCCCTTTAATGAGTCTTGTTCCCTGAGTGCTTCATCTTTGACCTTGTACTGGCGATGTTATTTGGAAAGTTATTTGGAGGGCTACATTGAGGCCTAGGAGGATTATATCTTTCTTCAAATAGGTTTCATTTGTTTCTTTCATGGGTATCGGGGTATTGATAGTCCAGGATAACTTTAATTAAATCCATAATCTGAGGTCCTTGGCCCACTCAATAATTGGAAACTGGATGTAGATGCATAATCTGTAGACTAATACAGATTCTGGTTTACCCCCTCTTACATCCTTTAGAGTCCTAGAGAGTAGGGGATAGTTTATCCACTGTAGGCAGAGTGTCGTTGAAGCTGCTTTCCCGGCATCAGTAACTGTAACAATAGACTTTAAATTATAGGCTTTGACTTTTGGCCTGGCAATTCCTAGGTAACTTACCTATAATGCAGATGGAGTGATCTAAATCAACTACTCCACAGGAACCGAAACTCCGTGTTTCTTTATGATTCCATTGAGTTTCTAATTCCTGTTCCTGAGAGTTTTTTTTTTTTTAATTTTTATTTCTGAAAGTTCTTTGTTTTCTTTCATTTTCTTCATTCCTTCCTAAATAACTTATAGTTTCCCATTCATCAGCTGTCATCACCCTTGTTTTTTATTTCTTTATACACCTCCATGCTAGGAGTCTATCATTATTATTGTTATTATTATTTTTCTCATTAAGTGATGTTTTATGATGTGCCTTGTTATAGAAAATGCAATTGCATTTTAAAATGTATTTGTAGGAATTCTTTGAAGTATGATTTGAGTTTACTTCTGCCAGGTGGCTGGGCATTTGAGTCAGGGTCCACTTTAAAACAAGTCCAAGGCTTGGGTTATTTTGAATGACTCATGGTATTTGATCAGGAGGATCTCAATGAAGTGAAATTAGATACTGTACTTCTTATGGGCATGACTGTATATAAGTCTTCTGTATTATAAAGAAGATACTTTAAGAAATTTTATCAGTTTCTTTGATTTTTGTGAGAGGTTGATCTGGATAATATAGTCTGCTTTACTGAACCATTAAAGTCTACTGCAATTTATTTAACCAAATAACTTTTGTTGGACATTTAGGTTTTCTTCTTATTACAAATAACATTGTGGTGAAGAAAAATTGTTCCTAGAAGTAAAACTGTTAGGGTATGCGTGTTTTAATGCTTTTTGAAATGTTTTGCCCTTTGGAAAGGTTGTCCCAGCACTGTGTATCCTAAGTTTGCCTAACTTGGGCCATTTTAATAGGTAGAAAACAATATGACATTATTGTTTGAATTTACTTTTATTATTTTCACCTACATGAATGGTAGCTGTATTAGACTTTTGGATTACTAGTACTTTCTACTTTCAAAGGTTTTATTGAGAGTTACTCAGATGTCAAATATTACAAATATTTCCCTCAGTTTGTAATTTATATTTTATTTTAATTTATAGATTTTTTATCTTTCTGTATAGGAATTTATAATTTTTATCTAGTTAGATCTATCAGCCTTTTCTTTTTAAAGCCATAATTAGTCTGAGATAATAGATTTATAATTGTGTCTAGCAAAACTAGTATTTTAAGTTCATAGTTGTTTGTGTCTAGAAAATTGAGAAATAGTTAAATTGCTTATAACTACAAATAAGTATTTTAATAAGAAACATAGTTCTTGAATCAGATAATGCTCATTTTAAGTCTATATTAAACTGAGTTTTTTTTTTTTTATATATTTTATTGATTTTTTTACAGAGAGGAAGAGAGAGAGATAGAGAGCTAGAAACGTCGATGAGAGAGAAACATCGACCAGCTGCCTCTTGCACACCCCCTACCGGGGATATGCCCGCAACCAAGGTACATGCCCTTGACCGGAATCGAACCCGGGACCCTTCAGTCCGCAGACCGATGCTCTACCACTGAGCCAAACCGGTTTCAGCTGAGTTTTTATTATAATTCCTTTGCTTTTATATTGTAATACTTTATATATTTTTTGCTGTTGTTCTTTTGGTATATGTTGATAGAATTGGCAGAGTAGAAATTTGAAAGTGTATTGAATTTAAAATTTTAAAAGTATTTGGCTTCATTAATGCTAATACTGATTTAGTGACTATATTAGGAATGATTTGAAATATCAGGGTTTACAGATTTTATAAAAAATAGAATATTCACTGCTCTAGTGAAGGAAAGTATTATTTTGAAACTGAGTGAAGACTTTTACTTCCTTAAACAATATGAAATATGTTTTCTTTTAGATAAGTAAGAATGAGAAGACTTTTCCAGAAAATGATATTAAGGCTTCATCATTCAGTCCAAATGAGACTGGCTTGGACTTGGAGTCAGTTTATAAGGTATGTAAACTTTGAACTACTTTCTAGGTTTTGTTAAATACATCACATGGAGCTTTCTATATATGTTTAATTAACACATGTGTATAGCCTGTTGTCACAACAGCCTCTCCTGCTCCTGCTTGTATTTCTTCTTCACCCCACTAAGAGTGTGCCAGCATTCTGTGTCGGGATGTCCTTCTACACAGACAATCCCCTAACCCTGCCTGGGCTCTGACCCTGCATTGACTGCATTCTCTAACAGGAATTCTGTCCTCACAATGCTTAGGCTTTTGTGCTGCATGCTGGGCTGCCCCCTGCAAGGACACTCCCATCACCCCTCCCTCTGGATCCCTGCTCTGCATGGAAGGCTTTTTTGCCATTGAAGGGCTCTGACACCTTCTTGGATCATCTCCCCATGTGAACTTGTTCTCCTGTGGAAAGACCTTCTTAAACCCATCCAACAGGTTCCAGCATTTAGCATGGGCTACCTCTGCTGCTCTCTGTCCCTTAGCCCAGATACCTGCTTTGCTTGAATCCATTAAATGGTTTTTGGACTAAATAGTTCCAGAGGGGAGAGCTGAAATTCATTTAAAAATTTGATAGTTGCAACCCCCCAGGTTCCTTTGAAAAGAATGTACTCGACATTATTGGTGAGTGCCAGTGGCTTACAATCCTGCCTCCACATTAGCTCTCCATTCTCACTTCCCTGTTCCTACCAGTTAGGCCATCATTCACTCAGCCTTCCAAATGTAGAGTTTGGGAATCAACATTTATCCTTCCCACATCCCACATTTCCCATTACTCTGCCTTCATATAATCTTTCACTTTTGCTTAAACATTTTCATCTCCATTGTGACCACCCTGATAAGCTAGAATCATGGAATATGAGAGCTAAGGAACCCCTAAGAGTCATTTAGATGATTCCTTCCTGCCCTATCCTGGTTTTAATTATTCTATATTTTTATAAAATGTGTAAACCCCGATATTTCAAATAATTTCTAATATAATTACTAGATCAATATTGTCATTAATGAAGTCAAATTTGTTTAAAAATTTAAATTCAGTATACTTTCAAATTTCTACCTATAAACCTTTACCTCTAAGGTTTAGAAGTAGTAATTAAATGTTCCAAAACCGTAAGTCTAGTGAGTAACAGAGCTTGGATTAAAACACATTTCCAAACTTTTGTCTCATTTCCTTGCCTGAGTTATTGTAATAAAGCCTCTTACCTCCTCCTCTGATGTGTCCTGTGTGAGTTACCTGTTTGGTGCAATGTCACACATGTACTGCCCCAGAGAGCTGTTTGACTTTCCATCTGTGTCTGACTTATTTTCTCAACTAAGTGACCTACTTCAGGACAAGGACTGTGTCGTGGTAAAAACTATTTGTTAAAAAAAGCACATGTTCTACTATTTTGTGATGTCATTGAGTATATTGAAGAATGGGCATATAGATTTAACTCTAACCTAAAACTTGGGCAAATAGACAATTTGGGGATCATTTCCTTAACCTAATTTTTTCTCTCATTTTTGAAAAGAGAAAAATGATTGGATAATAAGGATGATTTTCACAGTTCAATAACATATTTCTGATATCTTAAACATTTAGTATAGTTCATAAGACTTTATAAATGTATAGTAGTATTGTTTTTTTTTTTTTAAAACATTTACTTGGCAACTACTTATTTTAATAGCAAAACCGAATGCTTATTATTATTTTTATTTCTTATTGTTGAGATTAGCATTTGCAATATATTTCTCAAAAGAAAGAAGGAAACATAGATGAAGAAATTTGTATTGCTTCATTTGTTAGTAATTTTCAGCACTGAACATATTGTATACACATTAGGATCTACTTGATGCAGAATAAAATGTGGAGTATATCATATGAAAGGAATACAATGTGCTTTGAGGGCTTGAGTTGGTAGTTTGAACTCCTGGGGACTATAATTTGTAAATTCACTAGTTAAGTAAAAAGAAAGCATTTTAACTTGACAATATTTTTTAAGACATCTACTCTGAAATAAACACATTTTTGGATTGCCACTTCTTTCTTGTGCTAATTGTTTACTTGTAAGGAGTGTAAATTGATCTTTCTTTTCTTCTGATCTGTGGGGATTGATGAATTTGTCAGAGGAAGAATTTTATTTAGACTTGGTACATATGAAGACTTGGGAGGATTTCAAAATGACAGGTGCTGCTTTTTCTCCCTGTTTCACTCTGAATTCAGATCCCTTTTGCTGACGCTCTGGATTTGTTCCGAGGAAGGAAAGTCTATTTGCAAGATGGCTTTGCTTATGTGCCACCTAGGGACATTGTGGCAATCATTCTGAATGAATTTAGAACCAAGCTGTCCAAGGCTTTGGCAGTAAGTACTTTTCTTTTTTAGTATATTTCCATATTCGCTTTATTTCCACATATTCACTTTTTAATTTATAAAGTAGATCCTCAGGTCTCGAACTTAATTCCTTCTGGAAGGTTATTTGGGAAGTGATTTGTTAAAAAATGAAATCATTTTTCCCCTATTAAAATAATGAAAATTAAATTAATATAATTGAATTGAATTAATCCATTCCAGATCCCAAATGATTCCCTGTTTAGACCTTTCTCATATAAGTACATGTCTAATGTGCTGTTTAATTTGTAAATAAACACTTCTTTTCTTACCTTTATGGAACACCCCCTACTAGCTTTAAAGGAATCTCTTTTAGCACTTATTTCCAGGGCTGCCTTCCTGGAGGTCAGAATGCAGCATCTTCACTTTTCCCCATATTGCTTCCATCCGATTGATTACTTTTCATTTATCCAAGTCAACAACAATTTTTCTGCCTCTTCAATTGCTTGTGATTGTTGTTTTGTGAACACTTTCACACCCTTAGCTACAGCAGCACTTTTGATGGCCTCTTTATGTTTTAAAATTGTGCTAATCGTCGATTTGGCTAGCAATAAAAGCAAAAGAAACCCGAAAACACAAAAACATTTGGAGCACAATTTTGTGACACGTTAACAATAGGAGGTTCAGTGGTAAACTGACTCATATTAAGCATTCTGTCCTTGGTGTGTGGCCTGAGAGATGTTTTTTTTGTCATGTTGAGGCATTAGCATGAAAGGATTATTGGTCAAGAAATGAAGTTTTGTTTGACAACCTAGACATTTTTTTCTGTGAACAACTTGCTTGAGAACTGAATTGTTTGAGATGGGAGATGTTTGAGAACTAAGGTTTGACCGTATAGCCTTGGTCATTTTGATCTTTACTTTTTAAGAAATAAATTAATTTTTATAATGATATTCAAATTGCTTATGATGTTGTACTGGTAATTCTAGAACTGTTAGGTTTTTATTCATTTCTACCCATAGTTAGTTTTCTTATGTTTTCTTTCTCTTGGTAATACTAATGGAGAGCTGGTTAATTTTGTAAGTGTGTTTTTCAAGGTCCTGTCTCTGCTTCAAGATGGATTTTATATAAGGCCCTTCACATTAGAGTGGCCTTTGGTGGATGTAACCCTTAGATTTTTGTTCTAAATTGGTATTTTGGGTCAGGAGAGGGCAATGTATGATAGAAGAAAGTCTTTATATTAAAAAGTAAAAACAGTGATATGATAGTGCTGCAATAAAGAGCCTACTGCTGGGTGAGATTGGTGCTAGCTGTGTTGAATATATAACATGATCAATGCTTTTTCAGAGATTTGTTAAAACTGTTAGACTTAAGTATAACATCTTAAAAATACACTCAAAAATTGTATTATTTTCTAGTGTAAATAATTTTTATTACTGGCTCTCCTGGTTAACTAACATGTATAATTCAGCTATATCAGCATTTGTGAAGACTAAAATGTTAACTCTGCTTTTATGAAAGAAGGCACTTTATTTAAATACATAACATTATGGGTGTTAGATCTAGTCTGGCTTTTTTTTTTTTTTTTTTTTTTTAAATATATTTTATTGATTTTGTACAGAGAGGAAGGGAGAGAGATAGAAAGCTAGAAACATCGATGAGAAAGAGTCATCGATCAGCTGCCTCTTGCACACCCCCTACTGGGGACATGCCCGCAACCAAGGTACATGCCCTTGACCGGAATCGAACCTGGGTCCTTTCAATCCCCAAGCCGACGCTCTATCCATTGAGCCAAACCGGTCTTGGCATAGTCTGGCTTTTGAATACGCTCTAGGACTTCACATTTGATAAACCCTTTCTCACCTTGCTGACCTGTGGAACTCAGCAGTGGCCCTCTCCAGGCTTCCAGGTTGTGTGAGGTGCGTCTTTGTGCTCACACAGTACTCAGCTCATTACCAGCTATGATGACATGATTCCAGTTATGTGTTTCCTCAACTAAAATATGAGCTTTTTGAGAGTAAGGGCTCTGTCTTAATTAACATTTTCCATCTACCCCATAGGGGCAGTGCTCAGTAACATTTTGTTGAACTGGTAGGTGCTGAATAATATTAATTTTTATTTGTCCACGGTTTATTGTTTATGCATTTGACCCTCACCATGAGTCTCTGAGATAGAGATTACAATCTGTATTATATAGATTAGGAAAATGCAGTTCCTAGCGGCTATTTAGCCAAGGTTATTGCTGGAGCCATTTCTGAATATCAGGTCTTCTAATAATTGTAATTCCTAGGCTCTTTTGATGGTAACTGTTCCTTTGTTAGACTTTGTATTATCAGGGAACTTACTCTGAGACGATATTGGAAGGTAAATTTTACTAGTGTCCAGTTACAAGAGCAGGCAAAAAAGGTGAATTTGGAGCTGAGATGCAATATATTGATAACCAGTTATGGAAAAAAAATGAGGGAAAGACATATTTTTTGCTTCACAAGCAATTTTAGAAGCTTTGGCCAATTCTATCAGTTAATGGTTTATTTTTCAATAACTTTTTATTTGTTCACCCACGTATTGTTTTGGGTACTAGGGACACAGTATTTAACAAGATAAAGGAAAATTTTCTTTTTTATAAAGTTTATATTCTAGTGGGAAATAGACAATTACTAAAGTAATAAACAATAACAATATTGAATACCAACGTCAACCGAGGGAAGTGCATTCCAGGATAGGAAAGTCACCAACGCAAAGGCCCCGAGGGGAAAAAAGGGGCATGTGAAATACTTTCAACGATAAACATTAAACAAGCAAACACACAAAAAAACACACAGAGGCCCCGAGGAGGGACTATTAGTATTTTTGCAGAGTTAAAAAGGCCAGTGTAGCTGAAGGGTAGTGAGCTAGCAGAGAGTGGAACCAGGTGAGACTACAGGGCTGGATGGAGGACTTTGAATAAACTAGGGTTTGGTTTTTAGCTCAGTGTAGTCGAAAATCAATAAGGGAGTGATGAGATCTGGCTTATATTTTAAATAGATTACTGCAGCTGCTACTTGAAAACCCCTGTGGAGGGTAAAGAAAGGATGGAGGCAAGATTAGTTTGGAAGTTTATCACATTAACCTAGATGGTGGCTTGAAACAGGTTGGTTCAGAAGGTAACAAGTGAGAGAAGTCAGTGGTTATCAGCTTTGTTTTTGAAGCATTGTTGACATGACAGACTGGGTGTGAGAGAAAAGGAGGAATCTTTTAAAGTTTGCCAGGCGCTGATCTAAATGTTTTCCACAAATCAACACATTTAATCTTTCTAGTAACCCCATCTGGTGGTACCATTATTACCCTCCGAGGCTTGTAATATCTTTGCACAGGATATCCTGAGCAGCAGACAGGACTTGAATCCCTGCAGCCTGGCTTCTGAGTCTGTATTCAGAACACTCTATTACACCCCCTAGATTTTGGCCTGAATAACTGATTAGGGAGGGATGCCTCTTCCCAAGATGCTAAAGACTGAGAGAAAGAGGCACAGAAAATGAAGCCAAGAGTTCTGTCTTGACCATTATAAGTGGGAGGTGCTTATTAGTCATCAAAATAGAGATATCAGGTACGAAGCCAGTTTTTTTTTTTTTTTTTTTTTAAATATATTTTATTGATTTTGTACAGAGAGGAAGGGAGAGAGATACAGAGTTAGAAACATCGATGAGAGAGAGTCATCGATCAGCTGCCTCTTGCACACCCCCTACTGGGGATATGCCCGCAACCAAGGTACATGCCCTTGACCGGAATCGAACCAGGGACCCTTCAGTCCCCAATCCGACGCTCTATCCATTGAGCCAAACCGGTTTCAGCCGAAGCCAGGTTTTGAAGTTTGGATTTTTGGGCAGGAGAATGTGAAGCCCTGAGGCTGAGGTGGCACAGGGAGGCTGTGGGTATCAGTGGAGAAGAGAGGAGGGCCCACAGCTGAGCTGGAACTTTCCATGGGTCTGCTCTGCCATTCAGCAGTGGAACCACTTTCTTTAAAAACAAAAAAACAAAAACAAAAACAGACAGCTTCTGAAAATGTAGCTGAATTTCTTTAAAGCAGATTCTCTTTTTCTCATGTAGTGTGACTGATTTCACTTTCTGATTGTGAGACTCAGTCTTAAAAGGCTCTAGTGAAACATTAAAAAACAGTCTTTCAGAAAATATATCTGTACATTTTAATTTAGATGTAGAAAGAAGTACTTTGAGAAGTTCCCAAGGAAATAATTTGCAGGCAAGTAAGCAGCTCTTGGAGTTACAGAGAAAAGTAAGGATTTTTTTTTTAAAGGATTTTTTTTTTACATTTTCGGAATCCTCGTTGAGTCTATGGCTCACCAAGTGTTTGTTGCTGTGGAAAAATGTTCTTTGTAGGCACTTGATCAAGTAATTTTTATTTATAAAGAACTCAGAATCCTCTTAATTCTTTTATCCTCTTTTTAAATGCAGTCTTCAGCTTAATTCCTTAAACTGTGGTTAAATATAATTATTTTTCTTGAATGGTTACTTACTGTGGAATCCTAGGAATTTTATTTGTCTTATTTGTGTATTTCTTTGGGTTTTCTAATATGCCGTTTCTAATATTGCTTCTTGATTATTTAATGCTATTTTTAAGTGGTTGCAATGAACTACAATAGTTAATGCTGCAGCCAGTCCATCAATGTGCAAATTGTGGCTACTCCACCTTCACCCCCACTTTTGCTACCAGACTCTACCTTGTTTATTTTGTTTTGGCTTATTTTTAATTTTAAACATTTGAACTTCTTTTTTTAGATTTTCACCTTGTTTATTTTCCCATTGTACCAATCTGTAGGGAACAAAACATTGCAGTTGAAAGCATGAACCTATCAGAAAGAAATAGTTTATTTTTTTGGGGGTGGGAAATAAACATGCTGTTTCTACTTGGAGACATGCTAGTTGACTGAGGATACCAAGCTGAACTTGGTCATTGCTCTGTTTGTGAGTCATTGGTTTGTTAAGCCCTTTAATAATGTGCAGTTTACCATTCAATAAATTAAAAAGAAAACAACACTAGGTTTAATGCACAGTGCCTATGGGAAATGGAAAGTTTATGACACAGGATTCTGACCCTCAAGAATCCCCTTGTCTAGTAGGGAGAGCTTAAGACCCAGTGACCAGGTAGATAGAAAATGGGTGTGTCCTGAGAGTTGTATCACCTGAGCTAAGGAAATTAGTGAGAGTTGACATTGACTTCAAATTATTTGGCTTCAACAAGCCAAATGAGATGAACAGTTTGCAGAGAGCAATAGAGCTAACTGGTTAGGTGCCAGAAAGCATGGACTGTTGGAGATGTGTTAGCAACAGAGATGTGAGAACAAGCTGTTTGGGAGAGGAAATGATTTTGGTATTGGGTCTTGGAGTTTACTGGTTTAGTAGGACATCCTGGTAAGTTTGGGTTGAAATTTAGAAGAGTGTTTAGAGATTAAGAGATAGATTGGGGAGTCATCTACATCCGTGAATGGCAAACTGTGGCTCGCGAGCCATATGGGGCTCTTTGGTCCCTTGAGTGTGGCTCTTCCACAAAATACCATGGCCTGGGTGAGTCTCTTTTGAAGAAGTGGTGTTAGAAGAAGTTTAAGTTTAAAAAATTTGGCTCTCAAAAGAAATTTAAATGTTGTACTGTTGATATTTGGCTCTGTTGACTAATGAGTTTGCAGACCACTGACCAGATTGTGAAATTTGAAGCCTAACTAGTAGATGCAATTTCAAAGGAATAAAGAATATAAAGAGAAGGAGACCAAACTGAATATTTCAGCGTTAGATGAGGGGATCAGGCAGATGCAATGAGTTGGATACAACAAACAAACAAGTTATTATAAGTGAGTCTTAGTATCTTTCTCCATATGTATTTTATTTTATAAAATGGAGCTTTTGGCACCATTCACAGAATAGGATCAAATAAAAGTGCTTTTCTTGTTTTAGTGAAATATTCTAGGTTTTTGATAAAAGAAGTTTCATTCATTGAAAAAAAATCAGTAATGTATATGAAATTCTGTAGTGCTATATATTTTTTAGGTGTTCATTTGAAGGGGCTAGTTTATGTGAATAATATTTTAAGTTTTAATTTTTTAAATTTCTTTCTGCAGTGCTTAGTGTGGTTCTGTATTCTGTGTTTATGGAAATTTTGGCGGCAAGAATTTTAGTGATTCACTTATTTCAAGTTCCTTGCTTTCTAGTTGCCAGCAAATGTGAGCACATAGAGAGTTTTAGAGCAGGAAAGGATGTTAGAGCTGTGTTAATCATTTGTGTGTTGCCTTGCCCTATTTTTTGGCAACTAGAAACTCAGTGGATATGCTTGCTTTATTATGTATGACAGTGCTTATTAGCTTTATTTTATAAGGGGCTTACAATAGCACCAGGTAGGCCCCTTCATTGGTCCTACTTAGTGGTAGGACCTGATTCCTGCATAACTCCTTAAGTTCAAGGCCCTTTTTATATAGTAGTTGGTTACCTCTCCCCAGGCCCACATACCTCTGTTCCTCTACTGCTTTCTCTGATTCACTTTCCCTATAGCAGTGTTTCCATCATGTTTTATGTTATTTTTTTTTTTAAATTTAACTTTATTGTTGAAAGTCTTACAGATGTCTCCCCGCCCCCCCTCCCCCCTTATTGAACCCTTCTAGCCCACCCCTGCCCCAGGCCTTCACCACACCATTGTCTGTGTCCATGGGTTATGCATATACATTCTTTGGTTGATCTCTTTCCACTCCACCCTCCCTGTGCACTTCGACACTCCCACCCCCCACCCTTTTCCTCTGAGATTCATCAGTCTGTTCCATGTTTCTGTGTCTCTGGATCTATTTTGTCCATCAGTTTATTATGTTTTAAATGTTGGGTTCCCCAGGGTAGGGATTGTGCCATATCCAGTTCCATTAGTTCTGATGCCTAGCACAGTGCCCTGTGAGGAGTAGATGCTTAGAATCTGATGAATTACCTTGTGAGAGCAGCATGCTTGTATTCTCCATATTTGTTGAGAAAACTAAAGTTCAATGGGATTGCACTTCACTGTACTATTTATAAAGAAGTGAGGTACCCGATAATGTGTGCTGTGCTGTACCTGCAGAATATTCCTGAAATCTCAATTGTAAATGTTTATCGTCTCAAAATACTCCCAAAGAATTTCAGTTGGCTGCAGCAGTTAAAATTATTAATCTTTGGACAGTTTTTCTCTGGGGTTTGTAAGAAACTATGATGCAGCATAAACCAGGTTTAAACTCTGGCTACTTTGAAAATAGCAGCTTCATTCTTCATGGTTGAACTAACTCTCCAGAGGAATTCTTAAGTTACTACTTTTATGGTCACATTTGTGTCCCCTGCACACCCCTCCCCATTCACAGGAAAGATAAGATTCACCCATATAAACACGCCCAGTCCTCAGATCACTTACCAGATTTAAGCACTATAATTACCTGTTTCAAATCCTCAGCCTAGATGGTTAGATAATACCTAGTATCTTTACACATTACTTATAGTATTTTTCATTGAGATGCACTGCTTTCATTGACACCAGAGTGCACTGAAACACAGATTTTGATTCCAATTCCTTACTTGTGATGAGAAAATATCAGGAGATTCAGTTGCTAGGAAACACCTGAATACTGAAGAAGTTTTTTTGTTTGTTTTTTTTTTTTTTTTTTTTGTACATTCAATTCTTTGACAGTTTCACTGTCATAGAGCAAAAATGTATTCAGTCACTACAAAGAAAGGTGCATCACCTGTTTATTTCCCAATTAAAAATTTTTGCACAGGGGGATCTAGGATTATGGAAAATGTTATAGGATTGATTAAGTGTTGAGAGTGTAATTTTTAATAGTGAACAGACATTGAAAAGTAATGATGATGTATACGCCTTTGGATTTTTTTTTTTTAAAGTTTCTGATTCATCATTAATGAGAAAAAGAGGAGAACAAGACATGCAAGTGCACACAACACACACACACACACACACACACACACACAGAGGAAATTAAACCAAAGTAAAATACTTTATGAATTAAACCAACTTTGTCTCATAGGATTGGCCACATCCAGTATTAAGTCACCCATGTCTGCTCTTTTACCTATGACACCTAGTAATTACGTGCCAGAGAAAGGATGAATGCTAAAAGGAAGTGCTTGGTTATAATCATATATAGTTTTCCTTTATAACTGATTTTCATTTGGAAAAAGATGTTTATCCAAGTTCATTCCAGTAACTGTTTTTGTGTATTTATCATGTGCCGGACAAAAACACGGGCACAAGTGTATGATTAAGTTTTCAGGGTGCGCATAATGTTTGAGGGGGCAGGAAGCCGGGAGAGATGATGATGACCATCACACAGTGTGGCCAATGAAAGAAAAATATACACTGAGTACGGAGGTAGCATAGAAAAGAGAGTGATGGACGTAGTGGGGGGTCACAGAGAGAGCCTCAAAGATGTCAGCTCCAATCTGGGTTTTGCATGACTCTGTCTTTGATGTGAATAATCCCTTGACCTTGTCTTTTTTGGGGTGAGGGTGAGGAATGGGACCACTGTGATTTACCTTCATTTGTAAGTTCCCTCTGCGTTTCTTCCTTGTCCACACCCTTGGCTGATAACAAGCCCTGACGTTTCTTTCTCCTCCTGCCTGCTCCATTCAGACAGGTGAGTACTGCTCCTAGACCGGATGCTAATTCCATACCTTCCAATTTCACTGCTTGTCTATTTAATTGCGCATATATACTTGAGGAACTTGTCAGGGAGTGCAGGATCCACCCTCTGATTTACATGCATTGTGATGTCTGGAGTCTCGGAAATAAAACTCTGTTAAGTAAGGCTTTAATGTCTTTATCCAGTGACACAGTGAGAACCCTGTGAACTCAAGTAGGCAGCATATGTACTGAAATTGGAGTGGTGCAGATACTTGTTCCTGAAATGTTCTAGGAGAGCAATGTGCAAGTTCAAACCAAAATAAAAATAACAAGTGAACATTGTTCCAGAGTTGAGATAATAGTTGATACTAGAAATAATCAAGGACTCATAGACTTGAGAAAAACAAAACGAACAGGTTTGATTTCCCCTGAAATTTCAGAAAGGCACTAAGGTTAGAAGTAAATGTTTTATGAGGCTCCTGCTGTTTGTATGAAATTCTTTTTACTCTTTATAATTTTATTCTTTCAGGGTACATTTAAAAACATGGTAGTCGGCGAGTTTGTGTTTTCATGCCTGCATTTTTAATCAGAAGCCTATCATAGAGTTATGAGCCTCTAGTTATATAGAAAGCACTTATGCTCTGGTTTTAAAAATGTTATGGTTGTCCTTGGTGAAACTATAATTTTGTCCATGTACAAATTATATTTGTTGAGTTGCAAAACATTTAGGTGAACAGTGTCAATGAGTTTAGTAAATTGAGGTGTGAATGGGGTAATGGTCTAGAAAATAGAGAACTGAAATGGGAAGAAAATATAGAAGGCATATTTTTTCCTCATAAATTTGAAAACAGAATAGTAAGCAGGATTGGCAACTAGACTTTATCTTTTACAACCATGCTATCAAAAATTCCAGTTATCACATTGATTATTAAAGCTAAAATAATGGAGAGAAGGTGAACTAATGTTAAATCTTTGAGGGAAAAAACAACAACAAACTTTATAGCTTTGGATGTTGGCAGGGCAGCTATAATCCTAAAGAGAGAGAATAACAATTTGCATTTATAGTCTTTTCTCTCAAGTAGCTTAAATCTTTGTTAAGTACATTTTCATTAATCCTTTGGACTACTTTTGAGTTTTGTTGAAAATGTTAAGAAGGCAATCATTTCTTCTTCTTGAGATGGCTGGAAAAAAAAAATGACATTCTGAAAGTCATAGAAATTACATTTTTACCTTGATGGTTGCAATGCTTTGGTCTTAGCATTCTCAGTTCTTAACACTTTGATGAAGAAATTTTTCCTTCAGCAAATATATATCAATTGCATACTGTGGGATAGGCCTAAGGCAGCGTGTACACACACACACACACACACACACACACACACACACACACACACTCCCACACTCCCACACTCCCACACTCTTTCAATTTGAAACTGTATATTTTCTCCTTCAGTTTCATGTGGTGCTGCATCATTCTTCATAAGTGAAGAAGCTCTGAGCTTGACCAATATTAACTAAAGAATTGGCATGCTGGGTGATGGCAGTTGTGGTAGTGGTGATGGGGGTAGGTTTCTAGTCTTTTATGAAGCACTTAATGTAAGCCAGCCACTATGACATTTGTATATTCAATGCCAATTTGATCCTGTCTGTAACATTATGAGGTGGTTAGTAATATGATTTTTGCAGATGAGGAAACTGAGGCTTTGAAAGGTTAAGTAGCTTATCTAAGATCACAGTACTAGTTGCTGAGCCAGAATTCTTGTCCAGTATGGAATCCATGGTTTCTCTGCCCGTGGTCTTTACTGATATCTGCTTCTTTATGGGAAGTGGTATATAATAAATAGGATCCCTTTTTCCTTTTTTGGGGATCAGTGTTAATGAGCACAAATGTGTTAATCAATCCCTTACTCTATTGCTGTGGTAGAATTGGAGATTTTATCAATTAAAATACCTTAAACAAGTAGTTGAAGATGTTTAACTAAAGTAGGGGTTATTTTTCTGACCCATCCTGCGATAGGCGTTTGCTCACCATACTGCAGTGGCTTGGTAACGCCCGGGCATCTCTAAAATCCTCTTATACGTCTCTCCGAATTATGCCTCTGGATTGCACCAGCTGCTTAGCTTCAGTTTCCATGCCTTCGTTAGCCAGATCAGCTGCCTCTGCTCCTCTTCATCAGGGGAGCAGATGTTTTCTCAGAATTGTTATTCCTTATTCCTCTTTCCTAGCAAGATGCTGTGTATTTCTCTTTGGCCGGAACTTGCGTCTCATCAGCTTTGGGAGAGCAAATATTTCATGTCTTCAGCCACTTTTGGTGGAGGCAGGCAAGGGATTAGGTGATTGAGGAGCCAACTTGTGGGTTTGCATCAAGATTGATGAGCTCTCCTGAATGTAGGTGAGACGAAGTGCACTTACATGCAGATGGATTGGAAGAGGACTTTCTCAGTGTGCACCTAGTGGCATGTGCTCTTTTCCATGGTGGATGGCAGTACTAGGAGGTGACAGTATTGCTGAGGAGTTAATGGAACATACCTTCGATTCCCAGTCAGTGCACATTCCTGAGTCATGGGTTCAATCCTGGTCAGGGAGCGTATGGAAGGAGGCTGATTGATGTTTCTCTCTCTCTCTCTCACTCTCCCTGCCTCTCTCTCTAAGCATGTTCTCATGTGAAGATTAATAAACAGACAAAGAAGCAAATAAATAAATAAAATGGTTATGAACCTTTTAAGGTTTCATATTATAGTGTCAAAGTATTCAATTATGCTCTTGGTTCATTGTTTCATAATGTTTCTAGAATACTTCAACACATTTTAGACTTAATTCATAATTCAGTATGTTTTGGACAGTAATTCATGATTCACTGTATAAACACACACTCATATTTACATACTCTCCAGTTCTATTTTTTAAATTTTTTCTTGCATGATTTGGCTAGTTTGTCACAATATTATGGTAAGAAAGATTAGCAACTTCTGGGAAGATACGTTTGGGAAATAATAGGAAGTGTAATTTTAAAGTTGCTTAGTCCAAATGGACAAGCTTTATCTTCAGTTTAGTTTTAGTTTTTATATAATAACTAGAGGCCTGGTGCGTGGATTTGTTCACCTGTGAGGTCCTGAGGCCTGGCCTGTGGGAATCGGGCTGAAACTGGCTCTCTGATTTCCCCTACAGGTCCTGGATTGTGAGAGGGTGGTTCTCAGGTGATGCACCCTGGAATCTGGCTCCCTCCTCTCTGGTTCCAGGTGTTTCACCCGAGAACCACAGCTGCCAAATCATCAAGAGAAAGGAGCACGGCAACTCCTGTGTTGAGCATCTGCCCCTGGTGGTCATTGAGTGTCATAGCTACCGGTTGGTTGCTTAGGCTTTTATATATATAGATGTATTTCTTCACTAAACAAATATCCAAATGTTGACTATGTTTTACTTCTGATAGAGAACACTATGAATTAGTAGAAGTTCTTATACCCTTGTTGCTTCTACTGAAGCTTTATTTTATTTATTTTTAATCTTAAGAGACTTAAAAAAAAAATTGAGCTTGCTCAGTGGGAAAGCAAGGGAGGGTGGGAGAGGTAAGAGATTAACCAAAGGACTGTATGCATGCATATACTGCCGTGTTTCCCCGAAAATAAGACATCCTCTGAAAATAAGACCTAGCGCATGGAAAGATAGGACATCCCCTGAAAATAAGACCTAGCGCAACTTTGGGAGAAAAAAATTAATATAAGACACTGTCTTATTTTCGGGGAAATAGGGTAGTAAGCATAACCCATGGACACAGACAGTAGTGGGGTGAGGACATGTGCTGGGGGGATGGGAGTGGCTGGGGAGAGGTCACTGGGGGAAAAAGAAGACATATGTAATGCTTTAAACAAAGAATTTAAATAAAAAATTTAACAAAAAATACATTTAAAAAATTGAGCTAGATTTAAAATGTACCATTATATTAGTTTTTGGTGTATACCATAATAAGTCAATATTTGTATATACTGTGAAATGATCACTACAATCATCATACAAAGTTTCAAAAATATTTTTTCTTGTGATGAGAACGTTTAAGACTTACTCTTAGCAACTTCCAAATATACAGTCTAATACGTCACATCCCCATGACTCATTTATTTTATAACTGGAAGTGTGTACCTCTTTTCCCCTTTCACCCATCTCGCCCTCCCCCACCACCCTCTTCTCTGACAACTACCAGTCTATTCTCTGTATCTGTGAGTTTTGTTTTGTTTTTCAGAGTCCACATTTGTGAAGTCATATGGTATTTATTTTTCTATGTCTGACTTATTTCACTGAGCATAATATCCTCAAGGTCCTGTGAGCTTGAGCTTTGTTAATAAAAAGCTGTTCTGCTTTTATATGCATTGCAGGCTTTTCTCTCTAGGTCATTCTCTGGAAATTGTTAAAAACTATTCCCAGAGATATATATATATATTTGTGTGTGTGTGTGTGTGTGTGTGTGTGTGTGTGTGCGCGCGCGCGCGCGCGCGCGCGCGTTTCCCTAAAGGAACAATGTCAGTTATCTTTGCTCTCATTAATCTGTTCACTTTAACTGTGCTTAGTATTTCTCTTTATGAGCACCCTTGGCATCTGAGTCATTGAGACTGACATTTTGTTAAGAAATGCTTCACAATAGGGCCTTTTATTCAGCAGCTGGGCCCCAATCCTTCTAAAAATCCCTTAGTCCTACTTTCACAATCTTAAGGATCAGATGCACTTTTCCCATGACTATTAAGCAGAAGCTATTAAGCAGAATAGAAACTATTTGAAGCAAGAGTATAGTTTTTTTCCCCCCCTCACTTTTTAAAGTTTGCAGCATATTCTTGGAAGATAAGTTTAATGAAGATTAGAATTACATATAGCCCCATTATACTTTGATTAGTAATATATACAGGTTATTTTTAAATGTTTATGAGATCTATTTTTTCTTTTTAACAATTGCTTATTTTTTATGATATTGGGACTATGCTTTTTATTAGTATTAGGTTTGAATTTTTAAACTAGCTTTATTGAGGTATAAATTCATACATAAAATTCACCAATTTTAAAGTGTATTGTTGGATGGTTTTTGACAAGTGTCTGTGGCTGTGTAACCATCACCACAATCAAGAGATGCAACATTTCTATCAATCCCCAAAATCTCCTTGTGCCTTTTAGCAGTTAATCCATTCTTCCCACCCCTAGAACACTCATTTGTATTCTGTCGAGATAATTTTGTCATTTTAGAATTTTATATAAATTGACTCATACCGTATTTATTCTTCTATGTTTAGCTTTTTAAAAATCTGCATGACATTTTCAGTGTTCCTCTATGTCATTTCATTTATTGGTAGTTTCTTGTTATATTTTTAGTGTGTAGTAGTCCATTGTGTGAATGCAACAGAATTTATCCAACCTCTACTTGATAACCACTTAAATAGTTTCTAGTTTTTGGCTACTGTGAATATGACTACTGTGAACCTTTGGGTAAATACCTATGGGGCTGCTGGGTCGTATGGCAAGTATGTGTAAAGCATGCTTAATTTTATGTGAAACTTCGAAACTTTTTAAAAAAGTGGCTGGGCCCTTTTATATTCCCACCAGTGGTGTATGAGTTACAGTTACTCTACAACTTTGCCGGAAGTTGGCATAGGCAGAGTTTTACTGATTTTTATTTTTTTTAAAATTGAGGTAAAACTGACATAGAACATATTAGCTCCAGGTGTATAACATAAAGATTCAGTATTTGTATACATTGTAAAAGAATCACCAAAACAAGTCTTGTAAATATCCTTTGCCACACATAGTTACAAGTTTTGTGTGTGTGATGAGAACTTTTAAGATTTACTCTTTTAGAGTTTTAAATTTTAACAATTTTTGTCAAAAAAGATTTTTTATGACAATCGAGATGCTTTGTACTTCCTGGGAGGCCCCAGAGTCTGTGCACCCATTGGACAGCATCAGACCATATCAGATTACCATTCTACACATCCACGAGGGACATGCTCAAGGGACAGACTCAGTGATCACCAAAGCCCCACTGAAGTGTACGTCCTGCTCCATGAGGGTGTCTCCTGCATAGCAGCTCTTTCACTGTAGTTGAAGCTGGTCCTCACAGTCAGTTGGCCTGGAGGTCAACTCCTCCCAGTGGCACCAACAACCACAATCAAGGCTCAACTATTATACAACAAGAGCGTGCTCACAGCCCACACAGGGGTGCATCTAGAATGCCCAACTCAGGTGACTGGGGAGGTTGAGCCACTGGGCCCTATAGGACACCTGCTACACAAGGCCACTCTACCAATTCCAAGAGACATAGCAGCTCTACCTAACAGATAGAAACATAGGGACATAACCAAAATGCAGAGACAGAAACATGTCACAAATGAAAGAACAGAAGAGATCTCCAGAAAAAAACCTAAATGAAATGGAAGCAGTTATGATAATGAGCCACTCAAAAATAGTAATTTTAAAGAAGTGAAAGAAAATAGCAGTGAAATTAAAACTGTGAAACAATAGGCAGAACATTTTCTCTTTATTGTAAACTAGAGTCCCGTTGCATGAAATTCATTCATGGGGGGTGGGGAGGGGTGTGTGTTCCTCAGCCCAGCCTGCACCCTCTCCAATCTGGGATCCCTCGAGGTAGGAATGGGCCTACAAAGGCAGTCGGACATCCCTCTCACAATCCAGGACTGCTGGCTCTCAATTGTTCACCTGCCTGCCTGCCTGATCATCCCTTAACCACTCCCCTGCCAGCCTGATTGATGCCAAACAGCTCCCCTGCCAGCCTGATTGCCCCTAAATGCCCTCCCCTGCAGGCCTAGTCACCCCTAACTGCCCTCCCCTGCAGGCTTGATTACCCCCAACTGCCCTCCCTTGCAAGCCTGGTTCCTCCCAACTGCCCTCCCCTGCTGGCCTGATTGCCCACAGTTGCCCTTCCTTGTAGGCCTGGTTCCTTCCAACTGCTCTCCCCTGCTGGCCATCTTGTGGTGGCCATCTTATGTCCACATGGGGGCAGCCATCTTGTGTGTTGGAGTGATGGTCAATTTCCATATTACTCTAGGATTAGTTAGACAGTACAATTTAAGGACATGGTTGACTGATAAAAACTTAGAAGGAAAAATGGAGTGGTATATGTTTGAATTGAAGTATGTTTTGATAGATGTGAATTTTTAAATAGAAACTTAGTGTATATCTTTTTTATAATAGGCAAATTCATTTATAACTTGTTTCCTCAAAATATCTGAGGCAGTTTAAAATAAAACAGATTGATTGAAATAGTAAGAAAGAAAGGAAGAAAGAAAGATGAAAATTAGGACTATTGAACAAGTTATAATTCTCAAGTGTTAACATGGGTGCTGTGTTTGTGCGTCATGTTAAGTTATCTGCCTCCTGGGAATGCAGGCAAATAGGAAACTAATAATTTACATAGAAGGGAGGGGCTAGATGTTTCTGAAATCTAAGACTTAAGGATTGTGCTGTGCCAGTTAAGTAAAAATTTTTACTGATGAAAGATATATGAATTAATATAAAATACAATAAATTATCAAAATGCTCAAATCTTCCACTATATTCGAAACTTTTGTTAAACTCTATAGTAGACATGATACGTACTATTATTTCTATATCTTGGTATTTATGCATCTGGCCCATCTATGATGTTCATTGAGAAGCTACCATCCACTCAGCATGTTGTCAGGACTTTGAAGGGATAGAGATGCATTTAATGTAGTGCCTATATCATCATTGCTTAAGTTCTGGACATGAAGGCAAATGAACAGCAGGAAACATTTAGAAAATAATTACACATAAGGTCAAAGGTATTTGTAAAGACATTGATGTGTGAACTGTGCGAATTAACTTGATCAGGTTCTAGAAGCATCTGGTTAAGTGGGAAATAAGTTGTGGACAAGGAAGACGTGTATAGATTTTATGCTGTGATAAAGGTGAAGTACAGCTGGTGTTCATCTTTTGAATCACAGTCTAAATAACATCAGAATGGAGAATAAGAGGCCCCTTTTCATATCCTCTGTAAAGGATGATCACAAATGATAGATCACAAATGAATTTCATTTGAAGAACATGAATATTTTTATGACATGTGAGAAACATAGATTGAAAAGAATAAATGGTTCTTTTTCACCTTTAAATTCTCGATGCTTACCATGCTAGTTTGCATATTATAAAAGATTAATAAACTAATATTTTTCTTTTACCTGTTCCAATTGGTGTTTTCTGCTACCTTGTCTTCCAAATTGCTAATTTGATCCTCTGCTTCATCTAATCTGTTATTCCTTCTAGCATATTCTTCATTTCAATTATTCTTCATTTTTGACTTTTTTATGGTATCTATGTTCTTTTCTTTATCTTGACTATTTCTTTGTTGAAATTCTCACTGAGTTCATATGTTCTTTCTCTTCATTGCACATTCTTATAACCAGTGTTTTGAATTCTGTATCTGGTAGATTGCTTGTGTCCATTTTACTTAGTTCTTTTCCTGGAATTTTCTTCTTTTCCTGGAATTTTCTCCTGGGATTAATAAATGTTTATTGAATGAATGACTAAAAAGAGAAAAATGGGAGAAAGATGTTCTATAATAATTTATAAGAGAAATAAAAAATAAAAGTGAAACCTTTTTAAAGAGAGTTAAAGAAAGTATTGGGTAATGAGAGTTGCTTATTTTTCTAATATAGTTATGGTGACAACTTGTCAGTATTATTTTTGTAAAAATCTAGTTTATGTTTTGTATTTCAGTGAAACAATACTCATAGGAAGTTGTATATACTTACAAAATAGTCTCACATATGAAGATGTTGTCACCTACCTGGTAATGAAACCACAGATTTTGATTAATGAATATAGTAGCTGGTGAAGCATTATTTCTTAATTATCAAAGTTTTTTGATTACTTTGTTTATTACTAGTCTGCATACTAGACAATAAAATATTTTATTATTTCTGGTACCCAGCATGGTATCCAACACAGTATTTAGGGAATGTGTCAACTACTGTTTCTTAAGTGCTTTCTACATAGGAGATGTGGAATAGAAGTACAGTAAGGCAGGATTTTTGATATGAGTGGCTTCTATACTCTTCAAGTTGACATGAACAAATAAACAGAGGACACTTAGTATGGCAATAGAAACATTACTCAAGGGCTGTGCCATTTGAGTAAGGAGAAGGAAGAGATCTCTGACTTGTTAAAGACTATGAAGGCAATACTGATTAATCTTTAGAACAAAGACAGAAGTTCATAAATTTATCAAATCACTTTCTAAAGAAAGAAAAGGAACTATGCATTTCTTTTCTTTTGACAAATATGCGTGCAGCCATCTAGATCCTTGCTAATCTGTTAGAGCACAAAGATTATAAATCATTATTTTAACAGGAATATATCCTCATTGCAAATTATGAATATTTATAGCTAGAAGATTGCTACAAGGCAACTCTGAGGGAAATCATAGTGTAAAATTAATGCTAAAAAAATGCTTCACCAATCAAAAGAAAATAGGAGGTATTTATAAATAAGAAGGCTTAAAAATGACCATATACAAGTGCCATAATAATACGACTGAATGGAGAAAATTACTAAGCAGAAGACTACATTTTATGTTAGACTAATGTAGGGGAAATTTTAGGGAGACAACTGAAGTAGCAAAAGTGTCTATTAGTCAAAAGGGTTTTTTAGAAAAGTCTAGGGCTAAATTAAAAAGTTAATGAATGAATTTAGAGTCTGGATAAAAACTCAATTTAGAGATGGTAATGGAATAGCATCATGTATCTATGCTTTTATATTCTTATTCATTCATTAAATAATTCATGAATGCCTCCTCAATCCACAGTCTGTAAAGAGGAACTTAGAAACTATTTTTCATCTTTTAGTTCTGCCAAATCAGTTAGAAAAGAAATTATTTGCTTGCCAAACCTGGTTGTCTTTCCCATGTCTACTTATACTCATGTATGAAAGTGATGAGGATGATGAAGAACCAGTTGTAGATCTCCTTATTCCTCAGAGTACATTTCCCACAGTGCTTTCATATTTATGCACAGTTGACTTTTCTGAGGTATTCAGTCTCCCAAAGAATTAAACATTTAACATGAATTCTGTGTGCAAATGCAAGAGATGGTATAAGGGAAGCTTTACCACTGGAGAACTTGTTAAGACCCTGTTGTAATATTCAGATAAGAGTTACCAGAAACCCAGACTGGAATGGTGATAGTGGGGGTAGAAGGAAAGGGATGACTGTGAGAGATGTGCCCTCGGATTTTGGTGGCCAGTGGATGGCTGGGAAATGGCTAACCTAGGAGGATGGGGTGAGGAGAGTGTGGGAAGTTGCCTGGCAATTCCTAGTCTTCAAAGGGTATGCAGAAGTCAGACGTACTCTAGATTGGTTTTGGTTTTCAAGAGGATTCACTTTGGTACAGCAAGTGTCTTGTTACTGCTTAAAGTCTGTGATGACATTGATGTGGTTTTGGGGTGGTCTGCCTTGTAAGGGGGAGGAACAAGCTATGGCAGGGGAGCGGTGTTAGTTTTAGGAGCAGTGTGTGGTCTCCCGGGACCTGGTGGTGGACAGTGCACAGGCAGGGAATCTCAGCTCTAGCCAAGTGACCTGGGCCACAGGATGGGTCCAGTTCCATCAAGTACATTGAAGTGTGCTTACCCAGTTCTGACAGGATTGGACAGATCTACTGTAGGCCGGGGACAGGGCAGGAAGGAAGGGTGGTATGTAGTAGTTGCATTCATATTTAAACTCACCTTTTGAATAGTCTTTATATTTGGTAAAAAATTTCCAGTATAAGTTTAGCTTTGCTATCGGGTCTAGTAATAATTAATGTCGTTTTAAACATTCGTTTAAAATCTTGCTTGGCGTTGACTTGTATTGACATAACCTTCAAACACGTGGTATCTACAGAACGTGTGAAGTGCAATTAACAAGTTTTGCTTGAAAAAGTTTGTGTTTGGTTTGGTTTTTGTTGCAAAACTAGGGCTAAGAAGATGGCTGATGAAGAGCATATTCGGCACTGCATGCTTTACGAGTTCCAATTAGGAAGAAAAGCAAGTGAGGCTGCAAAAAACATCTGTAGTGCTCTTGGTCAAGATGCAGTTAGTGCCAGAAAATGCCAGTGTTGGTTTGAGAAATTTCGCGAGGGAAATTTTTCGTTAGATGACAAGAGTAGTCGAGGCCGTGTGTCCAATTTTGATCAAGAAGCTCTTCAAGCTCTTTTGGTGCAAAATCCTCAAATTACCCAACGAGAGCTTGCGACAACTTTAAATTGTTCACAAAAAACAATTTCCAATCAATTGCATGCACTTGGCGAAGTCCAAAAGTTTGGAAAATGGGTTCCTCATGAGTTGACCGACAACAACCTTAATCAAAGAGTCACAATTTGCAGTTCGCTCCTCTCTCGTCAAAACCGTTTGCCATTTTTAGAGCAAATTGTTACCGGAGATGAAGAATGAGTGCTGTATGTTAATTTGAAAAGGCGGCCTCAATGGTTGAACAAAAATGAGGCTCCGCAGCCCACGCCAAATCCTGACTTGCATGCGAAAAAAGTGATGTTGTGTGTTTGGTGGAATTTTAAAGGAATTCTTCATTATGAACTTTTACCATCTAACCAAACCATTACAAGTGCAGTGTATAGTGCCCAATTGGAAAGGTTAGCCCAAGCTTTAAGAGAAAAAGAACCCGCGCTGATTAATCGGAAGGGCGTAATTCTTCACCACGATAACGCACGACCGCATACTGCAAGAATCACTGCTGAAAAACTGCGCCAGTTGGAATGGGAAGTTCTCCGTCAACCTGCATATTCTCCTGATATTGCCCCTTCCGATTACCATTTGTTTCGTTCTTTGCAAAACTTTCTTCTTGGAAAAAAATTTAATAATGAAGAATGCCTCAAAAATGCATTGACCGAATTTTTTGCATCAAAATCACAAGAATTTTACAACAGAGGGATTAAAATGCTTCCTGAGCATTGGGCACAAGTAGTAGAAAACAACGGCAACTATATTGTTGATTAAATTTTGTTGTATTGTTTAAATAAATTCGATTTAAAAAAAAAAAAAGTATTAGAAAACGACATTAATTATTACTAGACCTAATAATAATGTAGGAATCACTCATATCAACCTGGAAGGCATTACTCAAATTTTCACCTTCTTTTGTAGTCAGATCATGGGCATATAGAGTTCACCAATGAGACTCACTTCCCACAAGACTTTGATTAGAACAGATTTTGCATAGAGTTTCCATTTTTGCTGGTGGAGGCAGCCCGCTGGTTGCATGGTTGGTTTCCAGAAATGGTGGTAGTGATGGGGTTTCTTTAGTTCTCTGGAACTACAGCATCGGTGGCCATTTCTGATCAGTCTTGTGTTGTGGCATGATTTGGACATTGTTCCTGGAAGTTTAACTTTGAGCATTGTTCTTCATCATTCTAACAATCCTGTGAGGATTTACTCTTAATGAACTCCTTTTCTGCTAACCAGCCAGGGTTAGCCTCTTTTGTGTTCAACTCAGAATCCTAACTAGTCCTGGCTTGATTAGGAGACAAGGCAGCGCAGATAGTCGAGGCTTCTGATACCTGCTAGGCTTCATCAGATTCATAGTAACTGGTTGCAGTTGAACCAGTGGGTGTCAGCCAGTCAGTGCCTGCTCCTGAGTAGGAGCGAGGATGGCTAGGGATAGACCTCAAATCAACAGGGACTTGTTTTAGACTGTATTTTAGGGCGTTCTGTGTGTTGGAAGAAGAAATTTCTGTTTACCCTTCTAGGTTCTTTCAGCTAGTCTAATAATTAAATCTACACGAGACAGATTAACAAGAGAAAATCAAATTTAATTATGTACATATGTACCTGTGGGAACCCCACATACATGAGAGGTTCAAAGACAAAGTTATAATGAGGCATTCTAAGGTACTTGGGGCCTCAGGGCTGGAAGAGGTCATTGGCAGGATGATAAGAACAGATGTTCAGTAATTAGATGTTTACCCTGTCTTATAGAAAAGTCATGGCAAGTTATTTCTAGGGATAACTCTTATTATGGGCAGGGCCCCCAATTTAAATTTTTGAGAGAGAGGTAATAGTTTCTTGTGGGTGTGCAGGGTCTCAGTTGTCTTCAGTTAATAATGATTCACATGCCACAGTGGCACGTGTTGGTGGGGCCTGCTCTGAACTCATGCTGCTGGAAGACAAATGGAAAATAATGCTGGTGATAATTGGTCTGTTTGGATGTTGATGAGTGTGGACAATGATTTCATTTTTGGACATATTTAATTTGAGATACCCATAGAAATAATCATTTTTGGAGATATCTGGCATATAATTGGAAATGCATTTCTAAAATTCAGAAAAGAGATTGGGATAGAAGTGACTTACCCAATTTCAAGTTATCTCAAGGCTCTGTTAAATTGGATAAGAGTGCTAAGGGTAGCAACAGGGAATGCAGAGAGAGGAGGGTTGAGGACAGACCCCTGGGGAAGGTTCATAATTATAGGAAGATTGGGGGGAGGAGAAAGCAAAGAAACCCGAAGAGGAATGTTCTGGAAGGATGAAGAGAACTCAGAGAGGGAATACTGTTTGAGAAGTTTAGAGACAGTAGAAGTCCAAGGAGCAGGAAGTAGAATCAAATCCTAGACAGGAGAATTAAGATTGAGACGGGGCCACTGGTATTGTAGTGACTTTGGTGACAGTTATGGGAAACAGAACAGCACCTTCAATAGCAGAGCAAAGGACTGGGGTAATACCTGAACAAGAGAGGTTAAGTGGAGATTCAGGTCACATTTTGTTAGAAAGTTTGGAATCCAAATCACAAAATAAATTCTGAAACCAGAGATCAATCAATATCTTTCTGGTTAACAGATTTTTATCAGGCTAGCTGTTAAGTTTATCTGTCTGAGTAAGTATTGGGTCGGCAACTAAGTAATTGCGGGTTTCACACATATGGCTTCAGTTGAATTTTTAGGTTTGCAGACGTAGTACAAATGTAAAACACATTTTGTATTTGATAGTTGGCTATTCAGCTGTTAATCAGTAAAAAAAGTTTTTTGATCAGTTTTGTAGTTTTTGTTTGGCGTTCGTTGAAAAATGGAAAATCAAAAGGAACATTTTCGTCATATTTTGCTTTTTTATTTCCGCAAGGGAAAAACGCATCACAAGCTCATAAAAAGTTATGTGCTGTTTATGGTGACGAAGCCTTAAAAGAACGGCAGTGTCAAAATTGGTTTGCCAAATTTCGTTCTGGTGATTTTTCACTCAAAGATGAAAGACGCTCTGGTCGTCCAGTTGAAGTTGATGACGCCCTAATCAAAGCAATAATCAATTCGGACTGTCACAGTACAACATGTGAGATTGCAGAGAAGCTTCATGTATCACATACATGCATTGAAAATCACTTAAAACAACTTGGCTATGTTCAAAAACTCGATACATGGGTTCCTCACGAACTGAAAGAATCACAGTTAACGCAACGCATTAGCAGCTGCGATTTGCTAAAGAAACGTAATGAAAATGATCCATTTTTAAAACGACTGATAACTGGCGATGAAAAATGGGTTGTTTACAACAATATCAAGCGGAAAAGATCGTGGAGCAGGCCAGGTGAACCAACTCAAACAACATCAAAAGCTGATATTCATCAAAAGAAGGTTTTGTTATCAGTTTGGTGGGATTACAAAGGAATTGTCTACTTTGAACTCTTACCACCCAACCGAATGATCAATTCTGATGTCTACATTGAACAACTAACGAAATTAAACAATGCAGTTGAAGAAAAGCGGCCCGAATTGACAAATCGAAAAGGTGTTGTATTCCATCATGACAATGCAAGGCCACACACATCTTTGGTCACTCGGCAAAAATTAATGGAGCTTGGTTGGGATGTTTTGCCACATCCACCATATAGTCCTGACCTTGCACCATCTGATTACTTTTTGTTTCGATCTTTACAAAACTCCTTGAATGGTAAAAATTTCAATAATGATGATGATGTCAAATCGTACCTGATTCAGATTTTTGCTAATAAAAAACAGAAGTTTTTTGAACGTGGGATTATGATGCTGCCTGAAAGATGGCAAAAGGTCATTGATCAAAATGGGCAATACATTAAAGAATAAAGTTATTTAGTTCCATGAAAAAATTGTCTTTGATTTTCTTTAAAAAATCCGCAATTACTTAGCTGCCGACCCAATACATTGGTGTTATCAAATTTCTTCTGTCTGAATGAGGCAACAGCTCTATTGTGTGAAAAATTTGGGAAAATATTTTGCATTACAGTTTTAGTGCTCATTAAACATTATTATGTGAGCTGTAAACAAATGTTAGGGAATTTAAATGTTTGTGACATCTGTGTTTTTATTGTGAATGTGAAGTTTTCTTTTGTGAGTATTACAATGATCATTGTTAATATTTTGACCTTGCTTTACATTTTTGCCAAACTATTCAATGATAGCTGTTTGCAGTTTGTCTTTTCTTTCTTTTATTGTAGCATTTCCCCTTCCCTTATGCTTGTTAACAATGACTTCATTATTACTGAACAAGAAGCTGTCATTGGCTAAAGCCTCTGCCACTCAATATTTTCATTTTTTCTGTGAAGCGCTGTATTTTTACTTTTTCTTTTTCTCCATTTTAAAGAACTGTCTCTTTATGTTTGATATTTTGATAGAATTTATCTGCTCAAAATGAAAGTCCGCTCCTTGAGTTACGCTTCAAAATAATCCAGAATAGATGTAAGATACCAGAGCAAGATGCGAGATGCTGAGATGCCAGTCTTAATTTACAAAGGTTTATTATCAGCAAGATGGGATCGTGACTTGTACCAGTCTTAAAAGATGTATCTTGCGTTGTGTCTTGAGCTACAGTATTTCACCAAACACACATACAGTTTCAATTTATAGCATCCTAATTTATTTTCCTTAACATATCTAGTCAAATAGAAGGCATGAAATTCAAAAAGGGTTTCTTAAAGATTTATTTAAATGTTCTGTCCTTTTTGTGCAGAGCCTTTTAAAATTAATTGCATTTCACTTTTAATTTATGCAAGATGATGACCTGAATATTATCACATATTATAGAACTTTAAATTAAGGATACTTTGGTGGTCACACAGCCCAGAATCTAAACCCCTCTCTAAATTATTCCGTTGTGTAAATGAAAGTTTAAAATATCTTTGAGTTATTGGTTTTTTTCTATGATGTAATTCCAGGCGGCATACACGGTAAGTGTAATCTCATTTGATCCTACTGGTGGAGAGTTACTTCTATCCCTACCCCCCGGATAAAGAATATAAGGCTCAGTGAGGTTGGCTGGCAGCTGCTCAATTTCTGGTAGAGTGGATGTATAGAAGGGATTTTGAATTTCTAGCTGATATTCATTTTTCTATATCAACAGTTATTTATAAGATACTTCATATAGTCTAAACATTAAGTGTTTCCATGTTTTTTTGCCAACAGCTCTCTTGACTATACTGACTACTGAAATTTAGAATTTTACTTAGAGACCAAGTTGCTATGCAAAAAACAACTTCCAAACCAAAACACTCTTTAAAATAACTTTATTTGAACTAATGTCAGAATTTCACTGGCAAAGATAGCATTTACATTTTTTTTTTCCTTGATGGCATTTCCCCCTATAGCTTATTGCTCTTATATACAAATTAGAGGCCCAGTGCATGAAATTCGTGCACTCGGGGGTTCCCCCATCCTGGCCCAGGCCCTCTCATAGTGTGGGAGCCCAGCGGGTGCCTGGGACCCATGGGAACCCTGGCAGAAGCTGCGCAGAGCAGTTGCTGAGGTCCTACCCCCATGGTGCACAGGTGGGGCCCCAGGAAACCTGCCTCTGCTGTGCCTGCAGCCATCTTGTGACCACCTAAGGGCATCATGGCAAGACGGTGTGAGGACCACCTAGGCTTTTATTAGTAAGACTAGAGCTCCAGTGCATGAATTTGTGCACGGGTGGGGTCCCTCGAGGTGGCCAGTGGGAATCAGGCCCCAGCTCACATCATCTGTCTTGCAGCCCTGGAGGCCTGCCTGGCACCTTGCTGTGGTCTGATACCACCCTCTTACCTGCTCCACCATTCCACCTGTAGGATGATGGTTCAGGGCCAGGCCCCCTGCACCCGGCTCCCTCAGCACCTGGGAGCCGGGCAGCGGTCCCCTGCTGCTGCTGCTGGTCGCCATCTGTGGGGCAATTGGGCCCCTGCTCGTACCCACCTTGGCCTGGTGTCGCCTGCTCACCTGCTCCACCATCCCGCTGTGGTCCTGCTCTCATTGGGGCCAGCAGTGCCTCCACTGCCATCCACTGCCAGCACTGGGTCACCGATGCCTGCCATGTTCCACACCACCCCCTGGTAGTCAGCGTACATCGTAACAAATGGTTTTACTCCTGGGTTGAACAATTTGCATATTAGGCTTTTATTATATAGGATGATAGTGTTTTATGCTAAACAGTTTTTTTTTATTCCCCCTAGATACAGTAGAACTCTGTTTACACTGTGGCCTTTCAGAATAAATTGGCAAGCATGTCAGGTGCTAAGAAAGGTTGGGAAACGCTGTTTTTTTTGCAGGTGGATCTTTGGGATGTTGTGTTTACTTAAAATGTTAAACAATGAGCTATAAAACCATGCTGAAGCATGGATGTTTCAGAGCAATGATTAATGAGGAGCTTGTCACTTGGAATGTACTTCAGGAACTATGTTTCCAGTGTTAGCCCAAGGTAATTCCTTCTAGCACAAATGGATGACTTTTATAACATGCCCACAAAGGTTAGTAGAGTAAGGTAATTTAGCAACACAACAGAAGTCTGACATTCTTGGTTTTGTTTTTTACTTTGAAGTTGACTTGTTAGCCTATTAGAAAGCGTATTTTCATTACTTTATTAGCATTATACCATGGTCTTTTTCTGACAATTTATGGTCCTTCCCACTCCTTCCCCTTCTTCCCCTTCTTCCCTCCATCTGAGAAGTTCTAGATTTAGGAACATTTCAGTAGACTTTTATGTGCTTTCACATAGTTCAGTTTTCCATCATTAGTTAGGTAAGCATATATATAAACTTCATTTTAGGCCAGTGAGTTGAGAAATGCTTCAGTTGACAATTTGCAAAATTAATGAGTATCAATCAGTTGGTGGTTAATACGAAAGAAATCTAGAAGTCCTCAGTGAAAAATATGAGACAACTCACCCTTTGCATTGGACACTATTGCCCTGAATAGGGAGTGGGAGCTTTGGCAGTGGGAGTGATGTTGAGTGCAGTGGAGGAGTTTGTGGCAAAGTCGGGAAGCTTGGGGCAGCAGAAGTAGGGTCTGGTGAGATGCCAGTGGTTACTAGGCAGTAGGATTTAAGTAAAAGATTCATGGTCTAAGATGTGGTCATGAGTCTTCTTGAGGTAATTATGATGAAGTAGCAAACTAAACTTGGTGTATGCAAAATCAAGGGAAGCTATGCTTCCTTAATGAACATCTCTGACCAATTTATGGTCCTGTTCTCTTGTCTGAGGGGAGAAAAATGAGAGAGAAATACCAACTGGCTACCTCCTTCAAGGCCCCAAATGGGGATCAAGCTGAAGGATCCAGGGCTGGGTATGGTGCAAGTGTTCTGGGCATCTGCCATCCACTGTGGGTTCTTGGTGCTGTGCAAGAAAGAATTCATATGTGAGCCAGCACATAATTTAAAGTGAAAGTGAGTTTTTAGTGAAGCAGAGAGTGGGCAGACAGACAGAGCAGCCCCCCTTTAGTGGAATTTGTTTCCTTTATTGAGGTTCATTTAATCGGAGTATTTATTCAATAAAGGAGGAGAAATATTCAGGATCTTCCTGGTAAAGGGGTAGAGATTTCTCAGAAGAGCTTCCTTGGCTACTTGTGTCCTTATATGGTCTTTGAGTTTTTTTTTGTTTTGTTTTGTTTTTATTAATGTTTTCATTGGTTTTTAGAGGTAGAGGAAGGGAGCAGGAGAGAGAGACAGAAACATCAATGAGAGAGCAATGTCCATTGGTTGCCTCCTGCAAGGCCCCCACTGAAGATGGAGCCGGCAACCCAGGCATGTGTCCTGATGGGGAATTGACCCGGTGACCTCTTGGTGCATAAACTCATTATGTTCTTATATGATCTTTTAGTTTGTGATCATGGCAGCCCAGGGTGTTTCATTTAGCATGCTAATGTTCTACAGTGAACATATAGTGAGGCCAGATGAAATTACCTTTAGATGAAATTAGTCACCACATTGGATTGAGCTGGTCTCTGCCAGTTTTAAGTCATAAATCCAGTGAGGGTGGAGAGGTGGTCTTCCCTCTTCTTGAGAGCGCCTGTAGCTTTAATTAATTGCAGCTGTTCTACTATGGACTCTGTCTCAGGGATAGCTAGAGTAATACTGACTGATTAAGGGTATGTGTTAGTTCCATAATGATCCCCAGAAGCCAGGGAATCATCAGTTAGTGCAGAAGCTTTAGAAGTCCATGTCTGAAGGTGGACTTACACCTTTTGGCTGTGTTGGAGCTTCTCCTTTAAAAAAAAAAAAATTTTATTGATTTTTTACAGAGAGGAAGAGAGAGGGATAGAAAGTTAGAAACATCGATGAGGGAGAAACATAGATCAGCTGCCTCCTGCATACCCCCTACTGGGGATGTGCCCACAAACAAGGTACATGTTGACCAGAATTGAACCTGGTACCCTTCAGCCCACAGGCCAACGCTCTATCCACCAAGCCATACCAGTTAGGGTGTGTTGGAGCTTCTTATATGCTTCTGCATGTGTGTGTGGTGTATGCATGCCTGTAGATCAGTCTTTCCCAAACTTTTGACATATGTGTACCCCTTCTATAATTTTCGTAACGCTGAGTACCTCTCGTACTCATGAGAACGTAGAATTAGGCACAGCTAAGCACGGTGCAATGCATATCCCCACCAAACTCTGGTGCAACGCGTACCTCCACCAAACTCTTCCCATACCCCTGGGGGTACGCGTACCACAGTTTGGGGAAACACTGCTGTAGATTAACATAGTGGGAGATGTGCATGTGTGTGTATTCCACAGGGTTTCACTTGATTGAAGTCCAATCAGTATTAGTTCAAGCCATGCACTGAACATTTTCTTTTTAATACTTTATTTCTTAGTAGTGATATTCTCGCTTTTTTACTTTGGGTTGACCAGAAATCTTTGTCTATGAGGTCAGTAGTAGATAGATAGATATAGAGGTGGAAATGGGTTTATTTTAGTCAGCATGGATTGTGAAAAAGTGCATTTATTTCAATAAATTACAAGAAAAATGAAACAAAATATGGATTTAATTTAAACGTTAGATACTATTGGAAATAAATATTCTTTTTCTGTTTATTCACTCATGGCTAGCTAGTTCTCTGGGATTTAACTAAAAGACCAAGATGAATTAAATTGTTGTTTGTTACATCCACATCTTATATTGCTTGAGTAATGTGCTTTATTAGCATAAAGATAGCAAAATTTTAGCCAATGTAGAGAATATATGAAAAAGTTCTTTAATTTTTATCAAGGGAGAAATTAAACAAAATTGAAAGTCTGCAAAAAACCAACAACACCCCAAACCACCAGATTTTAAATATTTAGTTAATTATGTGAGAACAGATGCAAAAGATATGAGCCTGCCTGTAGAAGATAACATGAGTAAGTGCTAAAATAAAGGTGTTTAAAATTATCAAGTAATTGGTAAACAGCATATCAAGAATAGATAGATATAGCTTCATTGCAATGACTTCATTAAAAGACTATCAAATTTGGGAAACTCTTATATTTAGGAAATTAAATTAACATTAAGTCAAATAAATGTTTAAATAATAACATTGGTCTATAATTGAAGGGAATCTTATGTAGAATAATGCCTTAAAAAGACATCAAGTTGGAAAATTTAGATGGAAGATATTAGAATGTGCATTTCTGACTTCAGTGTTTGCACATGATTCTAGACAAATCTTTTTTGATCAACAGTCTTTAAAAAGATTATTACTGCCCTAGCCCCATGGTCAGCAAACTGTGGCTCATGAGCCACATGCGGCTCCTTGGCCTCTTGAGTGTGGCTCTTCCACAAAATACCATGGCCTGGGTGAGTCTATTTTGAAGAAGTGGCGTTAGGAGAAGTTTAAGTTTAGAAAAATTGGCTCTCAAAAGAAATTTCTATTGTTGTACTGTTATTATTTGGCTCTGTTGACTAATGAGTTTGCCGACCACTGCCCTAGCCGGTTTGGCTCGTGGATGGAGTGTCAGCCTGTGCACTGAAGGGTCCTGGGTTCGATTCTGGTCAAGGGCACATGTCTGGATTGTGGGCTTAATCTCCAGTGGGGGGCTTGCAGGAGGCGGCTGGTCAGTGAGTTTCTCTCATCATTGATGTTTCTATCTCTCTCTCCCTTCCTCTCTGAAATTAATAAAAATATGTATATTAAAAATAAGATTGCACTGACCGGTTTGGCTTAGTGCATGGAGTGTCAGCCTGTGGACTCAAGGGTCCCAGGTTCAATTCTGGCCAAGGGCATGTACCTTGGTTGCGGGCACATCACCAGGGGGGTGTGTGCAGGGGGCAGCTGATTGGTGTTTCTCATAGATGTTTCAAACTCTTATCCCTTTCCCTTCCTCTCTGTAAAAAAATCAATAAAATATATTTAAAAAAATATTATTACTAATTTTGATGCATCAGCATAATTTGAGGCAACTAAAATATATAATTAATTATTAACTGCACTAACAAGAATCACTTTAAACCTTTTATGCAAATAAATGCTATTCAAATAAAATAACAACAGCAAAAAAGCACCTTGGCAGTGTTCTCTCAAGTAAAAGGCAGAAGAATAATGAATGAATGAGTGAATGATAAACATATTATACATAAACATAAACATTTTTTTCTCCGTTAAATAGGTAACTATACAATTATACTTAGAAATAGCTTTGACTTTTCACACTTTTCTGACATAAAATATGCACTGTGTCTATCTAGATTTAATTGTGTGATTATGTATTTAAATTATTTCTTTGAACAAATAATATTTCATTTGATTTGGATTTTAAACCCATTTTTCATTGAATTATTTTAAATTATTCATAATGTGGTCTAATTTATAATAACATTAGATGTTTGAAATGTTACTCAAAGATTAGAAATCTCCTTTGAGCATGTAAAACATTTGGTCAACATAAGGTTAATGATCTGTTTAAAGACCAGATAATTCTCAGAAGCTAGAAGTCATTAATAATCTGAGTAATGATGATGGTCATTTAGTAATACAATTCCAAGGTACCTCAGAAGGCCAACAATGAGGGATGGTGGCAGAGACTAAGTAAATCATGTTTCTCAGAAGTAGTGTACCTTTTTACTCATTTTCTCCCCAGTGATCAGTTGAAGGATTGTAAATAGATGGAAATCCAGAAAGACATGGTCTTTTAGTCAAATATAGACTTGTTTGTGCCCAGAAGGGACCCTGAATCTAGATCTCAGAGTCAGATATCAGTTTTCTGTTACAAAAGAGTTTTAAAACACAAGTATATGTGGGTGATTAATGACTCAGCACTTCTTTTTATAACACAAGAACATTATAATTCAAATATGATGTTTGAAGATATGCAATGTATCTCATGTAGTGTTTACTCAGATATAATCCTATATAAGAAAAGCCTAATATGCAAATAGACTGAAAGATGGAACAATCGGAACAACCAAAAAAAACAGTCGCTATGACATGCACTGACCACCAGAGGGTGTGTGTGGAAAATGGCAGCCATTGCCACGGTGGAGCAGGTGAGTGGGGCACCAGACCAAGGCTGGGTGCTGGTTGTTGTCATGCGGGTGAGCCTCAGGTGGTTTCTTTGTTTCTGCACGCTGATTTCCTGCCCGTCACTTACACCTGCGTCAGCCCCGCTTGCACCCGTTGCCATACCCGATCACTCGGCACCATCAGTGGGTGTGAGCAGTGGCTTCTCCACCTGCCCCTGTTTCTGAGGGGTGACTGGGGCAGCAGCTGCCACTCGCACCCACTGATGGCTCCAGCCCTGCTTGCACCTGCTGACAGTGCCAGCCCCAATCACTTTGTGCTGTCAGCGGGCGCGAGTGGGGTCAGCGCAGCGCGTGTCAGTGGCAGCGGCAGGAGTGGGGCTGCCAGCAGACAGGGAACTGGGGGCCATGGTGGGAGGGGCTGGGTAGGGTCACGAAGGATGGACTGAGACCTGCCCCTGTGTCTATTGCAGCTTCACAGCCACAGTTCCTTTCAAAGTGCATGAATTTGTGCACTGGGCCCTAGTTCTATATAATGAAAGCATAGTATGCAAATTGTCCCCTTGACTGGGAGTTTGTCCAGGAGTTTGACAAGGGGGCGGGGCCAGCTGGGGTAAGGGAGGGAGGCCCTTGCCAGCAGCCACTAGGGACCCTACCAGTACATGAATTTCGTGCACTGGGCCTCTAGTTTACATATAACCAACTTCATGCATTTAAATAAATGGGCCTCTAACTTTTGGCAAAAGTATACTTTTATGTAACTACTATTTCAAACCCAAAGTAGAACATTTCCATCTCTTCAGAAAGAGCCCTTGGGCTTGTTTTTAGTCAGTCTTCCCAATTTTCTGCCCTAAGCAACCAGAGTGATTTTGAATATTATAGATTAGTTTTGCCTATTTTAAAATTTTATGTAAGTGGCATCATATAGTATGTACTCTGTACTCTGTTATGTCTGGTTTCTCAGCAAGATGCCTGTATGGTTCATCATTTGTTGTGTTTGATTCCTTTTTATTGCTAAGTAATATTCCATTGTGTGAATATCCCGAAATGGGGACAAGATTCGAATAGACATCTTACTAATGGCCTCTGTGTGTGTGCAAAAGATACTAGCATCATTTGTCATCTAAGCGAAATTAAAGTCTCAGTGAGATACAACTGCATACCCTTCTAGAATGGGCTAAAATTAAAAACTACTAATCCCAAGTCCTGATGAGCAGATTGTATTCTCAGGCATTGCCATTGGGATTGGTAGAATGGTGCACTTTGTAAAATAACTTGGCAGTTTATAAAATTAAATATACACTTAAAATGTGAGGCAGCAATCTCATTCCTAGACATTTACACCGAAGAAAGCAAACCATGCCTACACATAGACTTGTTCATGAATATTCAAAGCAGTTTTATGATAATAGCTCCAAATACAAACAAACCTAATGTCCACCATCAAGTGAAATACATTCTGATGTAGATTTCTTTTTGTTTTTGTACTGAGCTTTGTCCTTGGCTAACTTGGAAATGTGTAAAATTTTCAGATATTTTAAAACAGAAAGATTCTTAAAATAAATAGCCAGGTCACCCTGGCCTGTGTGGCTCCGTTGGTTGGGTGTTGTCCTGTGCACTGAGAGGTTATCAGTTCAATTTGCGGTCAGGGCCCCTGCCCAGGTTGTGGCCTCGATCCTGGTAGGGGGCACATCGGAGGTAGCTGGTCGATGTTTCACTCTCATTTTGATATTTCTCTCTCTCACCCTCTTTCTCTCTTAAAAAATCAGTTTAAAAAAAGCACAGTCTTTGTTAAGCCAGAAATCACAAATAATCTTATTTCATTTTATTCCTAACCCGAAAAAGTGGATTTCTGCATTGTGTATGTGACCTGGAATAAGCTAGTGAATCTGATTGAAAGTGTTGCCCAGCCATGTCCTGTTTGTATGAAAATAGCTGCCTCCTGAAAGTTCCCTTCTCCTGGGGTAAAACTGAATTCTCTAGAAAACGAGGTGGACTATCACCACAGCACAAAAGGACTTTATTTTTTAAAATTATTTTTAGTTTTTCTTTTTATAGTTGTTAAATTGATTGAGGTGACATTGGTCAACAGGAGCATATAGTTTTCAGGTGTGGGATTCTTCTATGATACAAGAACAAATTGACTTTAAATAATAAAGAGGTTTGTTTGGATTCTTCTCAGATTCTTTCAGTCTTAGTTTTGAGTTGTAAGTTTTCTTATTTTCCACATTTTATAGGTATTAAATAAGAATTTGGGAATGCGTTGTCAAGAACTGTTAGATTATCTTTTAAACCAAACTTTTTTCTGAATAGTATTTTAATGGTGTGATTCAATTCTCAGCTTCAGTGAATAGTGAATTTATGCCAGTGTTGTCTTTATTGTAATCATAATTTTTGGGGAGTGTTGGGGTTTATTTACAAATGTATTGTTTGAATTCATTGAGGATGATGAGAGAGTCTTATCAGGGATCTCTACTGAGATGGTAGAAAATTGTAAGATCAGAAGTAACAGATCTCAGTGGGGAGGGTTGTGGAGGGGTCAGAAACGATTAACCAGAGAACATATATGCATGTATTCATGATTCATGGACACAGATAATCCTGTGTGTGGAAGGCCTGGGGTGGGGTGGGGGTTGGATAGAGAAGGGCAAAAAGGGGAAAATGGGGGACATCTGCAATACTGTCAATAAAAGTTAATTAAAAAAGGAAGTCAGTATTTTTGAATCCTTTACATATGGTTTGTGTATTATAACACTGCTTTTTCGTGAAATAACAATACTATAAATTTGAACCTTTTTTTTGTAAGTACAACTTTGCAGATTAACTCCAAATTTCAAATTAATGTAAATTTATGCCGAAAACTCTGTGATTTTTTTTCTTAAGGTTACTTTAGGAATCCCGTGGCTAAATCTAGACAGGAGAGAAGCTAGATTGAAAACAAACTTTTTTTTAAAAAAAGGATTTAAAAATATATCTTTTTATTGATTTCAGAGAGGAAGGGTGGAGAGAGAGAGAATATCATTGATTGGCTTTCTCCTGCACACTGGGGAGGGAGGAAGGGAGAGAGAAAGGAAGAGGGAGAGTGAGAGGGAGAGAGAGAGAGAGAGAGAGAGAGAGAGAGAGAGAGAGAGAGAGAGAATATCATTTATTGGCTTCCTCCTGCACACTGGGGAGAGAGCCAGCAACCTGGAAAAGTGCCCTGACGGGGAATCAAACTGACCTCCTGGATCATAGGTCAACGCTCAACCACTGAGCTATGCCAGCCAGGCAAAATGATTTTATTAGGTGTAAATTGTCTATTCCAGGCAATGGGAATTGATATATATATATTTTTTAATACAAAGTTTATTTATGCCCTGGAAAGGATTTTCTTAAAAAGAAATACACACAAGAAATGTGTTATACGTGTCATTGTCTTGTTGCTGAAATATAATTATTTTTGAGGTAACTCTTCATTAATTGAATATGAACCAATACTATCAAGATTTAAAGTTGTTTACCTTTCTGCTCTATCTTCATTGTTTCCAAAATTTAATATAGGGAGAATAAAATTAACAAGCATCTTTTGAAATCTGGGACTACCTACAGGGTAAATCATTCGAATTTTCATGTAAATATACTTTGAAGAAAGAAATAATTAAAGCCTTTGATAATCTTTACCTGAAATATCAATTCTCAGATATTTTCCACTAGAACTTCCTATTCAGGCTTCTCAGTCCCTGGAGAGCATACCCATAATATTGTGGTGGGACTTGTGTATAATGGGTCGGGGAGGGGGGAGAAGACACAGCTGAGACCATAATTATTTTTTAGGGGTGTTTGGAGTGAGAGCTTTGCGTCTGGAACCATAGCCATTAAGCATGATTCTCTAGGTTTCACCAAAGACTCTATGAGCTATGACTATATATATATTTTTAGTTTTTTTATGTGGAAATGTTCATAGACTCACATAGAAGTTGCAAAAATAGTAGTTTCATTATAGTGCTCACTTAGCTTTCTCCAAGATAACATTTTCCATAACCACAGTACTATTATCAGCTATAAACCTTTTTCAGGTTTCCCCAATTTCTACATGTACTGTGTGTGTGTGTTTTATAAATTTTGCCACACTCTGATTCTCAGAGCTATCACATTCAGGCTATAGAACTCCTCTGTCACACCAAAGAAATATTCTCATGCCATTCCACCTTCCCTTCAACCCTGGCAACCATGATTTGTTCTCGCTCACTATAATTTTGTCATATTAGGGATGTTATAGAAATGGGACCATATGTTTTGTGTCTCCTCAAAATTCCTTTGTTGAACCCCTAGTTCTCAGTACCTGGGAATGTGACCATATTTGGAGATCTTTAAAGAGTTGAGTTAAAATGAGGTTGTTTGAATAGGCCCTAATCCAGTGCGACTAGTGTCCTTCTAAGAAGAGAAAATTTGGGCACACAGAAAACTCTGGTACAGAGAAAAGACCACATGAGTGCATAGAGAGAAGGTGGCCATCTGCGTGCCAGGGAGAGGCCTGAAGAAACCAATCCTGCCAACACCTTGATCTTGAACTTTTAGCCTCTAGAACTGTCAGAAAAATTTTGTTGCTTAAGCCACTCAGACTGTATTTTGTTATGGCAGCCCTAGCAAACTAATACATACACAGTCTACTGCATTTTTTAGCATTAAAAAAACAACAAGATATACAGCCAGCCTGCAGACTGAGGGTTCCCAGGTTTGATTCCAGTCAATGGCATATGCCTGGTTGCAGGCTTGATCCCCAGTAGGGGGCATGCATGAGGCAGCTGATTGATGATTCTCTCTCATCATTGATGTTTCTCTCTCTCTCTCTCCCTCTAACTTCCTCTCTGAAATCAATAAAAAAATATTAAAAAACACAACATAATTCTTCACCCAATAGTGTACCAGTAGTTCCTTTAATTGTTGAGTAGCATTTCATTGGTGGATGTCTCACAGCTAGCTTGTTTTTCATTCATTCATTAGTGGACATTTGGGTTGTTTCTAGTTGTTTCTAGTTCAGAGCCATTCTGAGCAGAGCTGCTATGAACATTCATGTACAGGTCTCTGTGTGAACATGTGTTTATTTCTCTAGGGTAAACGCTCAGGAAAAAGACTGTTGGGTCATATGATAATTGTACATTTAACTTGATAAGAAACTAGAGGCCCAGAGCACGAAATACATGCATAGGGAGGGTCCCTAGGCCTGGCTATGATCAGGGCCTCTGGCTGCTTGACCAGGGCCTTTCTTCACTGGCTGCCGGCTGCATTCCTTTGTTTTATGCTGCCCCCTTGTGGTCATTGCACATCATAGCGATCAAACTCCTAGCCTTCCAGTCAAACTCCCAAGGGGACACTTTGCATATTATATATATATATATATATATATATATATATTGTCCAGCTGGTTTCTAGACCAGCCAAATCATTTTACATTTCCACTGGCAATGTGTGTGAGTTTCAGTTGCTCTGATTCTTACAAGCACTTGGTATTGTCAGTATTTTTCAGAACTTGTACTGTCAGTATTTTTTTTTTTTAATTGCTATTCTAATAGGTGTGTGATGATAGCTCATCTTGGCTTTAATTTGCATTTCTATAATGGCTATTTCCATAATGAGGTTTAACATCTTTTCATTTACTTATTTGCAATCCTCATGCCTCCTTGGTGAAGTAATTGTCTCTTATTTTAGTTCAGATTTGTAGAGCATTGTAAACCTAGAGTCAAGGCCAGGAAATTGAAATTGTGGCTGGATATGAAGAATGTTTGGCATTAGCAGGTGGTGGTGGAATATTTTAGGATTGGTGAATTGTTAGCTCAGCCACAATGAGTCCTTTGAATTGAATTCTGTAATTGGGCTCTCTCCTTGCTGTTGTGCTAAGAAAAACCAGTACCTGAGTGAGAAATCCATTTTGCTGGGACTTCAAATACATGAATGCTATTCACAAAAAGTAATAGGGGAACTGATTTCTTCCCCTTTACTCATTTGCTCATAGTGGTAAGTAGCTAGCAAAGACCAGGATTCTCAAGATATTGGATTAAAAGCTGAGTCCATAAATAAGTAATGGGAAACAGAAAGCAATTTTATACAAAATGTTGGTTTTTCACATGAGCTTCTCAACTCTTGAAAAGCTACCGTTGAGAGAAGCAAATTAGACTATGTAAGTAATACATATAATTAAATTTCTTAATGTAGTTTTGAAGATTATTTGGATATTGAATAATTTTTAAATGCATCTTTTGTTGACTTTAGGCATTTTCTTCAAATAAGCTTATCCTACTTTTAATGGAACTGATTGCAGAAAACCAAAACAAACACTTTTGCATGTTTTGAAGATATATTATTTCAGTTCACACCACTTTCTCACATAGTGTTCAAAACTGTTGTGGACTTTGTAGTAGACAGTTTTATAAGAGTGAATGTTCTCTCTCTCTCTCTCTCTCTCTCTCTCTCTCACACACACACACACACACACACACACACACACACACACAGTCTTTCTTCAGTCCCTTTTATTTTCCTTTTCTTCCTATTGGATATTTGTCCTCATCTGTTCTATTTCCTTGTTTTCAATATGTCTACACAGAAATTAGTAAATTACTATTCTTATATTGTCATAATCTCTAGCACAATGGAGAGCACACTCAGAGAAGCACGACTTTTCCCAGGTGATCACAGAACCACATCATCTTTCCTCATTTTATGTAACAACAGGGAGCTACCTCAGCTCTGTTAAATATGCTTCCCAAAGATCAGATACGATTGGTTTGCTTTAGTATCCAGTGACTAGACTGTTCTTGACATACTTTTTAAAATGAAAATTTAAGCTGTTCATTGAGAGATAAACTTATTTACTCATCGTGGACTTAATGATATCTATCTATCTATCTAAAAGCATAAGCAACCGTCCGACTGTTCGACCATCTGACTGGTAGCTACGACATGCAATGACCACAAGGGAACAGACACTCTGACCGGTAACTATGATGTGCACTGACCACTAGGGGGCAGATGCTTAATGCAGGAGCTGCTGAGCTGTGGTGACTTGGCAGCTGCAGTTCTCCAGTGACGCACCCGGAACCAGAGAGGAGGAAGCCCCATTCCACGTGGGTTACCAGACAAGTGTCCTCCCACAATCTGGGACCCCTTAGAGGTTGTTGGAGGGCTGCTTTTGGCCCGATCCCCTTTCTCCACTTTCAAACATAGCATGGTTTCGTTTTTATAAGTTAAGCTTTTCTAAGATATGTGTGTGCATGTTTTATTGCTATATGTATTTTGAACCTAAAGTAATGGAATTGCATGAGTAGTTGTGGGTGCAATTCACAACACTGAAGCAGGCTTTCTAGGCTTGGGTTTACAGTAGCATTTGGTTTCACCATTGGAATTACATGCTATTAAAACATTTTCTTTCTCGATGTGGATGTAGTCTATTCCAATGAATATGTTATCACCAACATAGCCTTTGTAAAAGTAAAGTGAATGAAATACTGGCGTTGTGAGGTTTTGTGAAAAGAAGAGGAAATTAGATTACTAAATTTGCCAACTCTTGGAATAAATGAACTAGGAAATATGAGAAATGAGAAAAACTTACTTTTTTGGTAGACTTTAAAATGACTTTCATGAAAGAAATGTGCTTAGATTCTAATGAAAATAGTAAAGCAGAAACTTTTTGAAACTTGGGGTTGATATGTTAAAATACCAAGAATTGTATTGAAATTTTTGTGAAGCAGGAAGAGCAAAATGTATTGAATGAGGAATCTTGGGACGCCATACTTTTGGCTCTGTTTATTCTGTGATGGGGATTGTTAAAACTGAAGAGTGGGCACAACTATTTCTTAGAAAATAAAAAAAGAAAACCTGTTTGTCTTGATTATAGCCAATTAGCAAATAAAACATTTGCATTTAAAAACAATTCCACAAATAGTTATAGTGTCATTAAAATAAAAATTTAATTTTCATTTCATTTTTAAGACTGTGACAGTTAACAGTAATTTTGAAGCCGTACCGGTTTGGCTCAGTGGATAGAATGTCTGCCTGAGGACTGAAGGTCCTGGTTTCATTCTGGTCAAGGGCACATATCAAGTTGCAGGCTTGACCAGGGGGTCCTGATCAGGGTGCATGCAGGAGGCAACCAATCCATGTGTCTCTCTTTCATTGATGTTTCTCACTCTGTTTCTCCCCTTCCTTTCCTCTCTCTCTAAAAATCAATGGAAAAATATCCTCAGTGAGGATTATCAAAAAATTTAAAAAACACACAATAATTTTGGGAAGAATTTCTATAATTCACAGAAACATATAATAGTTTTTTCAGTCTTTTTGAGAGTCTTCCATTAATATATGCCTCACAGGTATTAAGCTCTTAAAAATTGTGGAACTTTGAGGAATTGAGTATGAGTCCTTTGTCATAGTGGGGAGTTGAATATTTGTTTGTCTAATTTGAGAAACAAAATTTTGCTGTGGCTCAGCAGTGCTAGCAGAATGCCCAATGGATACTCCACCCTAAACCATAACTTAAACAGGGCCATTTATTAGAAGTAGTTAGGAATTTTAATTAACAAACAAGTCATACAGCCTTTTCTAAATTCTTCTTTCATAACTACAGTAGGTCCTTGGTTTATGTCGGAGATCCATTCCTATGGTGCAATGTAATGTGATTTTTGCTGTGAGTCAGAACCCACCTACATAAGCACCTACATCACTCACATGGAGCATAGACACAGCAGTGATGAAGTGAAACAGTAATAAAAAAATTAAAACAAAATAAAAGATAACAATTCCTGACCTTTACTTGTGGCAAATAAATAATAAAAAACATGAAGCACATATGTACATACGTCGAAATGATGGAACTTTTTTTTTTTTTTTAAATAAGTAAATGGGAGATGGCAACGTAACCACGAAACAACATAGTTGAGTCCAACATAACCCAAAGACTGCCTGTAGTATCTTTTAACCAGGAATTGGCACCCTGAGGCTCTACAGATCGAATATAACCAGCTGCTAATTTTTGTAAATAAAGTTTTATTAGAACACAGGCATGCCTATTCATTATGTATTATCTATGGCTTTGGTGGCAGAGTTGACGAGTTGTGAGAGAGAGACTGGCTTTTGAAGTTTCAAGTATTACCGTCAGACTGCTGACCTCAGTACTAGATGATGGCATGAAAAATGTATATAAATCTTTGTGGCTGTTTTTAAACTGTATTAAAAGATTAGGACTCATTCCTGGTTTAAAAAAATCAAGCTATTGCTCTATACTGAAGGAAACGGGGCACATATGTTGACAATCGTGGGGATCCTTTGAGAGGCAATTTATTCTCTTAGTGTGGAGCAGTAATTATTAAGTGAGCTTTATCTTAACTAACAGTTATGGATAAAATTAAACAGCAGCCAGAAGTTCCAGTGGTTGAATAAAGGTGACAAACCAGTATCCTTTAAGAGGCTAATATTTAAATTATACAAGACGCTCAAAGCAGGTGTTTAGAACTATTTATTTTCATATTTTATTTTGTAATTTCACAGTCAGTAGCAAGTTCTCTCATTTGTTTTGTGATATGAAAATTAATTTTTTATTTTTTCCTAAAGCCTGAGTGAGCCTATTATGAGGTGTATCTAGAGAGACTTGGATTTGAATCCTGCTTTCTCCACTAAACAGTTGTGTGGGCAAGTAATTTAACTTGTCTGTGCCCAGGCTTTCTTTTCTTTTAACAATTCACTTTTCAATTATAGTTGACGTACAAGATTATATTAGTTTCAGGTGTATAGCATAGTGATTAGACATTTATATACCTCACAAGGTGATCACACCAATAAGTTGTATCCTATAATAGTTTTCTTACCTGGAAATTGGAGACAACAGCAAGACTTACCTCCGAGGGCTGTTGGGTTAATGCATATAAATGTCAGGTTAGTACAGTGCCTTGTATATTGTAAATGCTTAATGTATGTTGTTGTCAGAATGGTTTGCTTTTATAATATTTTATCGAAGCTCCTCCAGTCACAAGATGACAGCGTCTGTAATTGAAAGCAGTGTGCTTGGATGAAGGTTAAAAAAAACCACACAAGAATTTCCCCTGAAACCCTAGCTCTTTCTGTACTGGTAATAACTGTCAAGTGATGCTATTCATTTGAGATATCAGAGTTGAAAACTAACCAAGTAGCTACATTTCTGAAGTAGAATGAAATTATCTATTGAGTACAATTCATTTTAATTATATTGACTAGAACATGAATTGAGGTAGGTGTTTCTTTTAATTCCTTGATTGAACTTTTTTTTCTTTCTGTTGTTTGCCTAATGCCATTGAAGTATTTTTCTCCACCAGCTTGAGTTTCTGAAAGGGTGGTGTACTTTGTAATCTCAGAATCCTGGGTCTCTGCTCTGACTTTAGGGAATTAGAATCTCTAGGGATGGACCCTCAGGGGATTCTTATGGGCACCAAAATTTGAGAACCAAATGGGAACAACGTGATTTGAAATATGCAAACCATTGAGTTCTCTGACTTTTTTCAGTATTTTTTGGTAAGAAGCTAGACTGTGGAGGAGATAAAAACTCTTGACAGGAAATGGATTTCTGTTTGTGTCACAGAATTTGCTGAGGTTTGAATAGGGACTGTGGAGGAAGAACATTCAGGAGGGACATGCTGTCTGAACTCTGTGACCATTCTTGCCTCTGTGTTGCTGGTCCTTGCCGGGGATTCCCTTCTCTCACTCATATTTCACCTTCCTCTTTTATCCTCCAGCTTAAACTGTGCTTACACTGAGCTAACCTTATTAAGACAGCTAGATAATTTCAAAAGAACTTTGGAGACGAAGTAGAAAACAAATACTTAAAAGAAGAGACAAACATTGTAAAATATGCTTTTTTTTGTTATTTTAAAACCATTCTCTTTTTTTCTTTTTTTCAAATATATTTTATTGATTTTTTACAGAGAGGAAGAGAGAGAGGGATAGAGAGTTAGAAACATCGATGAGAGAGAATCATAGATCAGCTGCCTCTCGCACACCCCCTTCTGGGGATGTGCCTGCAACCAAGGTACATGCCCTTGACTGGAATCGAACCCGGGACCCTTCAGTCCACAGGCTGACACTCTATCCACTGAGCCAAACCGGTTTTGGCATAAAATATGCTTTGATATAGGGGCTCCTATTCTTACGAATCCTAGTGAAAGGAGTGGAGAACTTCACTGAGCCTCACATCCCTTTCTTCTAGCACTGGAGCTGGTACAGCTTGCCTGGCTAACCTTCCCCTCCGATCTCTATCCCATGGGTACCTTTTTTCTTATTACACATTGAGGCCACCTCCCTGCTCATTTGCTTCAAGAAGTGGCTACTCCCCAGTTTCCTTTAACTATTTCCGGGCTCCATAGGATCTCAATTTAGCTTTAAGCATTTCCCCAACTTCGGTATTTCTTTGTCAATCAAGGGTGATTCGTACTCAAAGAATCCTAATAAATTTTAGATTTGCTGCTCCTTTACTTTTCTGGAGCATTCCATTTATATCACTCCCACAAAATGAGTTTTCCTTTTCCTTCCTTTACTAGGTTCCATATAAGGAAGTACACAATATAACAGGACTTTGTCTGCATGTTGGTTTGTTGTATAATTGTCATCAGAATTAGATCCAGTTAGAGGAAGGGCAAGGTTGTGCTTTTGGCTTGCAGCTTCTGGTCCTCATTATTGTGGATAATTGAGAGCTAACTGCTCAATGACTGTCGTTGTAAAATGTGCATCTGTACTGGAATGTGAAGGTGTTGCTAGGAGCCTGAATACTGGCCCGGGCCCTTCCTATGTCCTGACTTGGGCGAGGCCTGTACTTTTAAGCTATTGTATCATATTTTTTAAAGTTTCTAAGAAAGACAATTTCACAACCTGTCATGGCAATCTGTCTCAATATTTAATCAACATTATAATGTTGATTTAAATACATTTCTCTTGTACCACTATCAAGCTGTATTTCACATGAAGTTTCTTTTAAATCGTCTTTTAATGCTGATTGATTAAACTTGGGGTTCATTCTGACTTTGAGATCTTTCATCGCTAGCACCTCTGTGTGACTAGACATCGCCCACAATTGCTCTGTGGGCGTTTATTCTTCTATCCATCACTGGGCTTTATTATATTTCTTGAGTCTAGTGATTGATCATTTTTAATTTAGAATTCTCTGGAGCTGCTGATTGATTGCTCTGTCAGCAATTCCCAAGTTACATTCAGATTCTAGCAACATTATGTCACTATTTCATTAATAAAATTAGTTCTAAGTTCAGCTTGTTTTAAATACTTCTTCCATCTCTTCCTTTTGTCCCCATCTTCTCTCTTCCTTGCATTCACTTCCTCTTCTTCACTTATCAGAACGGGAGGCGGGTAATGCTTGATTTCATGGCTTTTGCTGAGTTTGCCAACAGTGGTATTGACTGGGTTGTAATTTTTAAGAACCAGGGGGACAGTTTTATTTCTGATGAAGAGGATTTGAAATGAGTCAAGGTGTGAAAAACTACATCATATCTTATAAATCCTTGTAAGGTTCCCAAGTCTCTTCCAGAGCATAATGTGATTTGTCAGTGGTCACCTTTTGTGAGCTGCAGATGGCATCTATCAGGAGAGAGAAAAATGCCTATTTAAATGTTTGATCATTCGTCTTCAGAAAACGTGATTTTCAACTTTCTTAGAGTCACAGAACTTATAAGCAATAATGAGTTGGATTCCCATTGGCAGTACTGACGGCTGAGGAGTGTTATACAGACTGACGTGACATAGATTGGATGCTGCTTCCCAGCCCTAGGGCCTTTGAGTTGTGCATTGGGCTTGATTGTTGATGGGCAAAGGACCTGTAATGAAATACATTTCTGCACGGCACATTTCATGTAAAGGTTTAACCCTTTGTTGTTGTGGTGGTAGATATGCTTATTTTATTATCGGCCAAGAATTTGAGTGAAAGAATGAAAACACGGCATTTCCCCCCATAGAGTCTTTTATTTAATTAAATAGCACAAGCCCTGAGAGTCTTGTGGATATGTATATTCCTAACAGAAGTTATTTTGTGCACTGGTTTTGAAATTGAAAGAAGGTGTTACTACTTTATTTCTTGTTATTGAAGTTTTTTATAGAACATAATTATCAGGCATTTTATTATTTTTTTGCTTAGGGCTGAGGTTTTGGGATGCTGTCATTATTTTCCCCACCTTTATCCACTCATTCTTTGTCTTTTTCAGTTACTAATTTTCACCCGACTATTAGTTCTTGCTGAAACTTTCTTTCATACCCTTTGCCTAGCAGAGGTGGAATGATAAAGGTTCAGAAAATTTTTTGAAGGGGAGGGTTAAGACCTAGATTTCATTTTCAGTGTAGAATTTTATGAAATAAAGTTATTGGAAGAGAAATGATTTATACTTTAGCAACTAACAAAAATCCTTGGGAAGGCCGAAACCAGTTTGGCTCAATGGATAGAGCGTCAGCTTGGGGACTGAAGGGTCCCGGGTTCGATTCCGGTCAAGGGCATGTACCTTGGTTGTGGGCATATCCCCAGTGGGGGGTGTGCAGGAGGCAGCTGATCGATGACTCTCTCTCATCGATATTTCTAGTTCTCTCTCTCCCTTCCTCTCTGTACAAAATCAATAAAATATATTTAAAAAAAAAAATCCATGGGAAGGATTTTAAAATATATTCCTCCCCCAACTCCACTTTCTATTGGTCACTAAAATAAGTTAGATGTTTTCCTAACAGCATTCTAAAAATTGGCTTCAAAAAGTCTATATTCAGTTTTGAAATATTTTAAATGTAGTCTTTTGCCAAATTACTTTTTTTCGAATATATGATTTGCTCTTTAAGATTGCCTCCTAAGCTTTAAGAATGCAAAGATTCTCTTTTTAGTGTATCAGTGACAAAAGTACTTCTTTTGAAATCTTCAGATTTATAAGCTTTAATTTACTACTTTGAAATGAAAACCCTTCAGGGGAGGGGTAGTTTCAAATAGTCTTGAATCTTAGTGAATGTATCCAGGGATATGAAGAGCAGGAAAACTGTCACTAAAAATAATAAGGGAAGTGCTTTACTGGCTCTTACAATGTGAACAAAGAGGAGATGGCCTCTAAAATTACCCACCATGCCTGGCCTGCAGTTGTAGCTCTCTTTGAGTTTGATGAATATGCGCGTATTTTAAAATTAAGGTATTCCAGAAATCAGAATAATTCTGGAGATTAGTGCACAGAAGTTAGTTACATTACCTCAAGCATGAAGGAAAATGGAATACATTTAAATGCTCCTTGACAGATTTACCTTAAAATGATTAGTTTTGTGAAACTTGGAGAATTCTGTGGCGTTTAAAGGCAGTGTTGTTGTTGTTTTTTTTCTTTTTTCTTATTGTCATCTCCATGGCAGGGTGGTCCCTGGCTCTCCATGTTTATTCCCTAAGTTAATGAGCTCAGCATCTCGTTTCTGAGCTTCCTGAGGAAATGGTGCATGTTAGGATAGATATCACCTAGACACTACTGTTTTTTTAAGGAGTTCAGCAGCTATAATTTGGATTTATTATATTGTTTACATTAGACTCTTTATGCTGTTTTTTATTTTAACTATGGCCACTTTGACTTTGGATTTGTATTGAAGGCTTGTAGGTATTTTGTTTTTTCAGTTTGAGTTGGCAGTATTGTAAGGAAAAAATTACATTTATTTTAACTTTAAAAAACTGCCCAGCCAGTGTGACTCAGTGGTTGAGCATCGACCTATAAGCCAAAAGGTCATGGTTTGATTCCCAGTCAGGGCACATACCCAAGTTGAGGGCTCGATTTCCAGTGTGGGGCGTGCAGGAGTCAGCCCATCAATGATCCTCTCTCATCATTGATATTTCTAACTTTTACTCCCTTTTCTTTCCTCTATGAAATCAATAAAAAATAAGTAAATTAATTAATTAAAAAAATAAAAGCATGTTCCTAGCCAATTTGGCTGAGTGGATAGAGCATTGCACCCATTGCTTTCAAGTCTTGGAGGCAATACAGTGATGATGAGAGTGGGTTTCAATTCATGTTGCCTAGGAGAATGGGTTCAAATCCCATGCTCCAATAGTTAAAAGATTATTTTAAATTTTATTTTTAAATTACAATTTATATTTAATATCATTTTGTATCAGTTTCAGGTGTACAGCATAGTGGTTAGACAATCATATAATTTACAAAGCAAATCTTTGGTTTTTCAAGTACCCATCTGCACCATACATAGTTATTATAATATTATAATATACATAGTTATTATAATATTATTGCAATATTATCCTAAGTTATACTTTATATCCCTGAGCTATTTTGTAGCTACAGATCTGTATTTCTAAATTCCTTCACCTTTTCACCTAGTACCCCCAATCTTTTACTCTCACAGCCATCACTCTGTTCTCTGTATCAATGAATCTGCTTCTGTTTTTTTGTTTGTTTATTTTCATTTATTTTGTTTTTTAGATTCCACATATAGGTGAAATAATATGGTATTTGCCTTGCTCTGACAGACTTATTTCTTTTTATTTGAATCGAAACTAGGCAAACCTTTCTCTTTTTCAGATTTTTCTTTCTAATGTGTAGTTTGAATTATTTTATTTTTTTGTCCTACATTGAGAGGGTTATACTGCCACAAACTTTGAGAACAACACTTTTTTTTTTTCTGAGTACTTATATAAATACTGTCACTTTATGTGCCTTATTTAAGATTATGTAAAATATATTTAAACCAGATTCCAAAATTTTAGTTTCTAATCATCAAATATTGTATAGTTGATGTGAAGAATTTTTTGAAGTATTTTTTTTAAAAAGCTAATAAGATTATTAATTAAAAATTTAGGCTTATTTCTCAAATTATTTTAAAAATGGAAGACTTTTGAATGATCAATGTTCTTTTAAAAATATTTAAATTTCCACACATATACATATGTTTATATATGTCTATTTGCTTTTGTTTTGATGATCAGAGTAATATTATGTTCCCTTCAGAAATTTCAGAGAATACAGAGGAATGTCAGTAAAAAATTAAAGTAATTTAGAATACCATCACATAGGAATAACAACAATTTGCATTCTGGCAGAGAGCTTGCCATGGCTTTGTCTTGTTCAAATTGTATTTTATCTTCAGGACAATCTTCTAAGCCAATACTTCCTATTGAGGATTCTGTGAGCAGTTTTGATTACTTGTTGACAGCTGAGGAGAGATGTAAGAAAAGGGAATTAGAGATTAGTACTTGTTTGGAATCATATTCCCTTTAATTCTTTCCTTTGGAAACAAACTGTAGTTGTTTGTAGGCAGCTGATTTACTTTGAATCATATACATACATTCCTCCATGCCCTTGACTCAAGAGTTTTCTCTGGATTGAAGGATACCCCGTACACTGATTAACCCAGTCTTCATGAAATCTCTTATCATTTAGGGAATACATTTGTTTTTTGACTGGAAGCATTTTGAATGATTCCATCAACTAGCAAGGTTTTACAGTAGCTGTATTTGTTGACCAAATTAAATTGCCTCCCAGTAGCCTCATTTGTGCATACTCTGTGAAGCTCACTCTGTTTAAATCTTTTCCTTATAGAATTTCCTACAGAAAAATTTTAAAGTAAGACCCTTCTACTTGCCTTTTAACATTAAATTCAAATAATACCCTTGAGCAAAATAAATATAGCAGAAAAGAAATCATACTGGTCGGACATAAGCAGCGTGAGACTCTCATTGTACCTAACGTTAAGAAATGTCTGCCTCTCTTGGCATCTCAGTGAGAGTGGTTGGAATTACGGGTTGCTATTTATTGTTTGCTGAAGTCAAGCGCATAGTTTGTCATTTAGTAAGAGACCGTGCTATTGCATTGAGTGTATCTGCACAGGTCCCATTGCTCATTAAGCATGTATTTGTATGGGTTTTTCACATCTCTATGTACTCGTTCATTCTCAAGCATAATTTAAGGAGGCGCTCACTCAAGAGAGCCCCCTGCCAATTGCCAGAGCTGTGGCTCCCTTGTCTGTGAGTTGTTCATTAATGGTCAACACTTTTCTTTCTAGCTTTTCTGAGCTTACTAGAGAAATTACAACCTAGAGGGTATTTTGCTCAGTGAATTAAGCCAGTCAGATAAAGAAAAAATAACCCTATGACTTTACTTACATGTGTAATCTAACAACAAAATAAACGAACAAACAAAACTGAAACAAACTCATCGACACAGAGTTGACTGATGGATGCCGGAGGGGACAGGTGTGGGGGGCTGGGTGAAACAGATGAAGGATGAAGAAATACAGATTGGTAGCTGCCAAACAGTCACAGGGACGTAAAATACAGCTTAGGGAATATAGTTAATAATAACTATAACAGTAATATATGTTACCAGTTAGGTACTGGGATTTCAGAGGAACACTTTGTAAAGTACATGATTGTATAACCACTATTCTGTACTCCTGAAACCAATACAAAATAATATTGAAAGTAAACTGTAATTGAAAAAAAGAAATTTAAAAATGAAAAAAAATTCAATTGAAGAAAATGAACCAGTGCATTAATTTTTTTTATACTGAAAATTATGATTCCTCTGAGGGAGACAATAACATACGATAGTATGTAAATAGTTTTTATTTTCATCAGTATTTTTTTTTTATCTAAACAATAATGAACAGGGTGGTTGCATAAACAGACCCATCATAATTATGTACAGACATGGTTTATGTTTTGTATTAAAGGATAATTTTCTAAAAGTCAAGATATGATATAAACTTGTACATATAAAATGAACTTGTCAGAGATTTTATTTAACTCATGAAATTAATGAGGAAATCAGTAAGATGTTATGCTGGTTCAGATAGCATTTGAGATACCATGTAATACTAGTAGCCCTGTGCACGAATCTGTGCGCCAGTAGCTCGCTGTCGTTCTACTGTAGCTCCCCTCACCTCCCCTCATAGCTTGCTGCCCTGCCCCCTCCTGTAGCTCTCTGCAGCCTGCTTGTAGCTTGCTGCCCCACCCTCCTGCTGATCCGTGATCCAGTCGTTATGCAGTTGGTCCTTACACTTCAGGGCATAATGGATAATTAGCATATTTCTCCCTTATTATATAGGATTATATAGGATAGGTAATTTAGCAAAACAATGTTTCTGAGTTAGATAGAAAATAAATATATATTTCCTATAAGAATCATTGAGTAGAGTTAGAATGGTTATCATGGTGTCTAATGCTAAATCTGTTTCTGTTGCTTATGGGGATGGCAAAGTTGTGAACAAAGAGTAGAAAAGTTTATAGATACATGTTCAGTTTACAAGGGCATTTTGTACTTTAGCTTTAGCAGAAAAGTAAACATTTTGATTGATATATTTATCAAGGTTATAAGAAGCAAAAAGCTAAAATTAATATTTCACAATTCTAATTGCTTTTCCTTGGCTGCTCTCTGCATGTTATGTGTTCTGGTTTTTAATATTTAAAATTTCATCTCTAGCATAAAGTGGAAGTGAAATCAGTTAGAGCGGTAGCTTTTTGTCAGTGATGGTACCCCCTCCCCCCTTTTAAAGCAGAGCAATGTTCATGTCATGTCTTCCTAGCATCAACAGGAATTATTTGCTGAGGTGACAACTTCTCTAAGCGCTAACAACATCTAGAGAGCGAACATTTATAATGTGCGACTTCATGTTGTGTGGTAGGCATAATTGATAATTCTGCTTTCTCCTGTTGAATATCTAATATTTTACTGTCATGACATGTATTCCTGAAATATTATCTGCAGGAGGTTTAGGCAGATTGCAGAAAGGTGGATCTCTCAACAATTTAATGCTGGAACGGATTCAGGATGACTTTAAGATATCCCATTGTATGTTATTTTTGTAACTAAAAAAAATGAGACTATCTGGGGACAGGATTGGGACTATATATACATACACACACACACACACACACACACACACACGTGTGTGTGTGTGTGTGTGTGTATAGTATATATATGATTGGGGTATATATATGTGTGTGTATATATATTAAGGTTATAAGAAGCAAATATACATACACACATCCGTATACATTTCTGTATCTATCCGTGTATGTATAATGAGATCATGGGTTCTTAATGATACCTTCAATACTAACCCAGCATCTTGGAGTTCTTTGTAAATACGTACTCTGGCAATGAGAAACACAGCACCTATTATCCTCAGTATCTTTTTTTGCTCAACCAAAAATAACTCAACCAGATCTCCCACTCATATTGCTGTCTTTGCTGCCTACCACCTCCAGGTCACCCCTGCCACGGCCCTCACTGGCTGGGGTCTCTACATAAAACCTCCACTCTTTCTCACTGCTGTATCCTTAGCCACCTCAGCCACTGTGATGTCTCCTCCTTGCTGGAAACAGGAAGGAAGGCAAGATGGAAAAGGCAGGTTATAACCTTAATATTTCACAGATATTACCCTCAGCCCTGCCACATTTTTTTTTGAAAATTTCTTTCATTTTCGAGATTCCTCTCTCTGTAGTTGCCTGAAAACTCCCAAGGGCTTACTCATTCCTATAGTTGGTTCTGGTTACTATTTTCACAGACGGGAAACATGAAGATCTCATTATTTTACCAAAGGGTTGTATTCCCTGCAGCCCAGTGCAATCTTTGTCCCTGGTTCTCCCTGCACCTAATGCCCCACAGTAATAGACAAGTGTGCTGCCAGTGCTAGTCCAGCACTTAACTTCTAATGGTGGAGGGAGGTTCAGCCACAGTCTTCCCAGCACTTTAGTTCCAGCTTCTAAGCTTGCACAGACACTCAGAACCGTTCCTTGGTGTTCACTCTCTCAGCCAGGGCTGGGGGCCAAGAAGTTGCAGTCCTCGCCAGTACGGTGTTTGAAAATTTTTCTCGTGGAACTTCAACATCTTGACCCCGGAGAATAGAGGAGTCTTTTCTATTCTGAAGCCTACGGTCTTACTCTTTTTTGTGCCTCAAACCAATGAGTTACACTTCTTTTTAGTTGCAGGTAATAGGACACTTGCCTCAGAATAGCTTAACCAGGAAAGGGAACACATTTGTTCCTGTGATGATAAAATCCAGAGGAGGGTAGGCTCAAACTGTATGTTTTGACAAAACAGTTCTATATATTAATCCCTGAAGAAAAAGAATTGGAATGGATAGCCATTTGTTTTGCTATTGTCCTAATAGATACAAAAATATTCCCGGGCTTCCAAGGTTAACATTGGGGGTAGTTGATCCTGAAGTGTTTGAGTATTTGTTTCATTAAGTTTTGGAAAATGCACTACTCCAATCAGCATTCAGCTTTGTGAAGTGAATTTCAAAGAATTAAAAAAATTTGTGTTCAGATGTATAGCAAATATTTCTAAAGTGCACAGATCTATTTATTAAGATTCTGCTATACAGAAATTTCTATAGAAAAAAATCTAAGATCTGTTTCTGAAAAGAAAAATTTTAATCAAAATAGATTAATTTTAAGTCCAATCACTCTTATAAAATATCTAAATTTTCAAATCAATGAGAGTTACAGAATCATAAAAATAGAATTTTCACTTAAAATTTATGGTTTCTTTGAGGTAACAGAATAGTTTTTGAGAGCAGATTCTGAAGTAGGGTGGAGATTAGGTGGGAAGAGGGAGGGAGTTCAAAGGAATGTACTTTTGTTCAACAGTTGACACTTTTGAGAATATGTTTGTTTGTTTTTTAAATGTATTCTACTGATTTTTACAGAGAGGAAGAGAGAGGAGAGGAATAGAGAGTTAGAAACATCGATGAGAGAGAAACATTGGTCAGCCGTCTCTTGCACACCCCTACTGGGGATGTGCCCACAACCAAGGTACATGCCCTTGACCAGAATCGAACCTGGAACTCTTGGGTCTGCAGGCCTATGCTCTATCCACTGAGCCAAACCAGTTAGGGCGAGAATATGTTTTATCAAATAATATGTATGTATTTGGATCAACAAGGATTAATTGGGAAAGTTAAAAAATAATTGGCTATATATATGTAAATTTCTATCCAAGGCTTGATTGGCAGCTTGGCTTTAGGTGCTGAATTTGTATCAAAGAATTATGACCAAATAATTTCTCATTAAACTGGCACACATTTGCTTTAAACAGTCCTCTTGAACAATTAAAATGACTTTGTTTTTCTTATGTTTGACTCTAAACTGGAGAAATCAATATTCTAATTGTAAGGAAGATAAAATGACAAAATATGTCAGTTAAGAGTGTTCAATTATTTTACATAAATACAAACCCATTTACTTTAAGGAGAATAATCACACCTTTTAAAATAAAATCAATCATCACCTTTCTTAGAATTGCTTTCATTGAGCTAATGAATAGATATTCTTTTTCTTGAAATATTGCATTTTTATTTTCCTTATTAATGGCCTTCCCTGCACACGAGTAAATAAATTATCTGGCTGCTGGTAGTCTAAGTGCTTTTCAAAGAAAATTTAAGCGTTTGTAATCTCTAAGCAAAGGAGTACTATAGATTAAATGTGTTGTAAGCCATGCAGGAATGCAGCATTTTTTTTCATTATCTGTAACATTAATGGAGAGAAAATGTTAATTTAGGGTAACGAAATAGACCTGCAAGTATGATGGGTGAGTAGACCATTAGGTTAATTAAGATGAGGAGATGTATCACGACTGCGCTGGACTGTCACGTGGAGGAGCCGTTCACTTAGTGCTGGAGCAGTAAAATTCAGAACGTGTCACTCCCAAACCGGGTTTACTGCTCACAGGAACAGGAACAATGACAAGGGTGATTCAGTTTTATTTCATTTACTTTTACTTGTCACATGCCATTCTACACAGCCTGTCACTTAAAGATGGAAATGGATCCAATCTTTTAAAAATCAATTAAGTATAAATTTTGTTACTCTCCTATTTGTCCATCATCCTAGCTGAATTAGACACAAAAACAAGATTTAAGGACTAGGTAAGCATACAGATGATAATATAACTGTCAAAAAGTTAGGCACTTTAAATTTATTGATTTTAAAAATACAATTGAAACAACTTTTTGGTTATTACTTCATTTCATTGTCTAATACCCAACCCTGTTGGAAACTAATTTGTAATTTATCTCCTTGGCCAATGTACTATAAAGTTAGGTGTTTCAGAACTGTACCATGATTTACAAAACATTTTTAGATATTTTTTGTTTCTTCCCTATGAAAAGTCTTAGCCTTAGCTTTTTAGTCAGTACTTCCTATTTTGAAGAGAAAGACTTGGCATGTGATAAACAAAAATTAAGCTCAATATACTAGTACTCTAGAGCTATTCAGTTTCCCCAATTGTTTGCCTAATTTATTATATTAATTTCTTTTTAGATCTTAGAATTTATAGCATATGGCCCAGTAGTCAACCAGTGTGATCATCACTAATAGCTTTTTGTCTGGGATATGAAATATGCATGTGTGTACTTAGTGATTTATAAAGTAAGCACTTTTCCTAATGATTTATATGATCTGTCAGTCAACCAAGTATTTATTGAATGCCTGGTCTGAGCCCCCTATTACTGTAGGTACTTTCATGTGTTTAAGATTTTCCTTGGGAAGCTGTCTGTGATCAGACTGTGTTTATAATAGAATTAGCTTCTCTCCTTAGCTTTACAAATAATAATATTTTTTAGGAAGATGACATTCTCTTTTTCTTCTGTTTTAGCATTTCAATTCTGGGAGTGTATTTTATTTTTATTTTTGCTTTCCCCATTTCCTCAGATTCATATATTTTTTTTATTTTATTGATTTTTTATAGAGAGGAAGGGAGAGAGATAGAGAGCTAGAAACGTCGATGAGAGAGAAACATCGACCAGCTGCCTCTTGCACGCCCCCTACTGGGGATGTGCCCCCAACCAACGTACATGCCCCTGACCGGAATCGAACCTGGGACCTTTCATTCCGCAGACCGACTCGCTACCACTGAGCCAAACCGGTTTCGGCCATTTCCTCAGATTCACCTAGCTGATATTTAGTAGGAGATATTTAATGAATTTATGTAAGTATATATATTTAACATTTCTTATTATAAATATTTATTACCTTAACTAAACTTGATATCAGCAAAAAATTAATGCTTATATTAGGAAGTGAATATTTATTTTTGTAATTGGATTTACCATATAAAATTAAAATATATACATATATTTTATTGATTTTTTTACAGAGAGGAAGGGAGAGGGATAGAGAGTTAGAAACATCGATGAGAAAGAAACGTCAATCAGCTGCCTCCTGCACACTCCCTACTGGGTATGTGCCCTCAACCAAGGTACATGCCCTTGATCGGAACCCAACCTGGGACCCTTGAGTCTGCAGGCTGACGCTCTATCGACTGAGCCAAACCAGTTAGGGCCATATAAATTTTTTTTGGCTACCTAGAGCATCTAATAGGTCTCAGTCCTGGTTTTTAAATTTTTTTTTTTTAATTGAAGACTTAACTTAGGCTGTTTAAGAAAAATAGGGGATTATAATGGTTTGTTCATCCTAAACATGGCCAGAAAGCTGTAGTGATAAAGGCAGTTCTAGGTTTGGAAGTTCATCACTATACTCATGAGCCACTTGACCTCTCCTGATGAGTATGTTTTTTTCTTTGTGTCTGTTCCATTCTTAGAATTATAACTGCATACTACATTTGTCATCTTTTGTCTCTTTTATGTCTCAGCTTCTGCTCACTCATAATTTAGATTTGGCTTGTCATAAAGTCTTTGCATTTGTCATCTATTGCTTATCACCCAGTTTTTTCTCTTTCTTAATTTAAATTCCCGAGGGAAATAATTGAATTGAATTTTATATCAGTCAGAATAAGCTAATTTATGTTGAGGTGACAGAGATGGCCATATAATTTCTTATTTGTGCCATATGTCCTTCATGGATTGGTTTGGGCTCTGTTCCTTCATTGTCCTCATTTCGGACTCAAGCTGTAGTCATCATTTGAAACACTGCCAGAAAAGAAAGTGCCCCATCATGCACCATCTTATGCAGCTTCACCCAGAAGTGACATATCACCCTGGCTCATATTTCAGTGACCAAAGCTAGCTACCGGGCCACCCATGACATTAATGGGATGAGAATGTACAATCCTTCCACGTGCCCTGGAAGAGAGCTACAATTATTTGGTGGGCAACACTAGTAACTATTGCAATGGGTTTCTCTAGCTATCAACTTATTCACTTTCCTTTACTCATGTGGAGTAAGGAATTTAAAAATCTCATAGGACATGTGTATCCACATCCTTAGCTATTTGGTTTCCAGTAATTTCTAGTAGGCAGAGTGTACTCTGTCCCCACACAGTAAGGCTTATCATGTGACTTGCTTTGTTTGGTCAGTGGAATGTGAGTCGGCATGATGTTTGGCAACTCTGAGCAGAAGCTTTAAGTGTGGCTTGTGTGATTTGGCTTGAATTCTTTTCAGATGGGGATTGCTCCTCAGGCTTGAGTCCCAATATGAGAAGACATGCAGAGTAGACCTGCAGCATAGAGCAGAGCCTGTAATTTTCATTCCACCTGAACAAAGACTAAATGACGTGGCAGGTCACTGGGATTTGGAGTTTGTTACTACCAGCAAAAGCCAACTTAACCACAGTGGGATTTGGAGTTAAGACAACTTGGGCTTTATGCTAACTCTGCTAGTGGTGTGATTTTGGATAAGTTATTTAAGTTCCCTGAGACTGAGTTTTTTTCATCTGTAAAATGAAGAAAATAATGTCTATCCTACATTTCTGATGTGAGGATTACATTGAATGGCTTATAAAATATTTTGTATAGCACTCAATATACGAGAATAGTTTAAAAAATGTCATCTCCCTTCCCTTTACCTTGCACCTTACTTCTTCCATTAGTAGAGTTGTTTAAATATAGGATTATTTGAAAGGAATTCATTAATTGAAAATAACCAATAGTGAGAATAGGGGTTGGATAAAATGCTTAAGTGGACCTTTTTAGGCCCAATTTAAACATTTCCTTCTGAGTAGAGGTCAAGATGCTCTTATTACTTATCTTTTCCACAAATGATGGGTTCCCAGACAGTGGTGAGTAATGAGGCTTTTATCTGAGCTAAATAGGCCTCTGTGCAGCATGCCTACCAAGCCTACAACACTTCAAAGGGACACCCCCTCTGCCTGTGGAATAGTCAGGTTGCATGAAGAGTCCCACCATCTCCACCACCAAGGTCCTCCATGCAGGTGGATCTTCTGCACTGAAGCCAGGAACAGTTAGCCTACTAGCCAGCAAGTGACCTAGGATTCGCCCCTGCTCTAGAAGATGAGACATCTGTAAAAAGTTTATGTACCTAATAAACTTGTACTTATAGAGGAAGAGCTAAAACAAATCAGAATGCTAATGGTGTGCATGTTGGCTGCTGTTAAAATGCAATGAAGTGTCCAGTATACAAGTAGGAAAAGAAAGTATATAGAGTCTACACATTTAGAGACTTGTAGAAAGGAAAGAGAGAAACTAATTCTCAATTCCAATAATAGGCTAACACTAAGAGAACTAAAGACCAATTAAAGCTCAATGGTCAAATCAAGATTATGGTTTCACGCCCTTTGGTGGTTTTAAAATATGTCTAAAAACACTTTGTTACTGTTCTTGTTAAAAGGTGGAGTGTGGCTGTTTAATGGACAGAATATAGTAGAAGTGATGGCAGAGGACTGCCAAGACTAGCTCATAATAGGCACTGTGGCAGCCTCCTTGTTCTTGGATTGCTCGTGTTGAGAGGAACCATCTGCCATGATGTGAGGACACTCGAGCAGCCCTGTGGAAAGTACAGGGGAGGAAGAACCGAGGCCTTCTGTCAACAGATAGGAGAAACTGAGGCCATTATCCAAGGTGAACGCACATTTTTGGAACAGATCTCCGGCCCCACCAGCCCTACTCAGGTGTTCAGATGATTGCAGCCCTTGCCACCAGCTTATCTGCAACTTAGTGAGAGATCTTGGGTCAGAACCACCTTGCTAAAGCACATGTGGATTCCCGACCCTCAGCTCCAGTGTGAGATAATAAATTGTAGAGTTACTTATTACACAGCAGTGGATCATTAATGCTTGGTGAAATCTCTGAATACGTAAAGTACCGTATTTTTCCTTGTATAAGATGCCCCCATGTGTAATATGCCCCCCACTTTTCCAATCCAAAATTAAGAAATCAATATTTTAAACATTTTGCTGGTTTTCCTCTTAATGCCTTTTTCTTTTTCTTTTTTTTTGGTATCTTAAGGAGTTGTTCTTCCTGTTTGCTCCACTGTCTGACCATACACTCAGTGGGAGGAGATCCAAATTGTCTCTCTGCAGCTCTATTTCCATGCTCTTTTGTATAGCTGATTACATTCAGTTTGAATGTTGCAGAGTAAGACAATTGCTTACCAGTATTTTTTTTTTTTTTTTGACATCTTTATGGGCTCCAGTTCCTGTTGTATCTGCACATTCCCCACCTTCACCTCCACTTAAGGCATCAGCTGCTGTCAGTAACAATAAGGCTCGTGATTGGAGGAAGCCTGTTTGACAAGGTCTGGGCAGCTGCGCACCCATGAGACTCACTCCTCAGCTGATTTCCATGTATAAGACGCCCTTCAATTTTCAGTCTAATGATTTTAGAAAAAAGTAGCAGCTTATACATGGGAAAATTCGGTATCTTTTCAGTGACACCCAGTAAATCCTTTCAATATACAGTGTGTCCTTTCAACTGGACAAAATGACTTAAAAAAAAAAAAAGAAAAAAAAAAAAAAAGGAGAGAGCCTTGGCTGTTGTGGCTCAATTGGTTGAGCATCATCTCAGGTACCAAGAGGTCACTGGTTTGATTGCTGGTCAGAGTTGCAAACTTGATTCCTCTCCCTCTCCCTTTCTTTCTCTCTCTCTCTCACTCTCTCTCTCTCTCACACACACACACACACATTAATAAAAACATATTTAAAAAGAGATAGAAGTCATATCTATAGTTTACATTTCATTTGTCCTGGGTAAAAAATTGTTTTTAGTAAAACACTAAAAGGGGTACTTGGATGAAAAGCTTAGTCTTTGTTGAAAAAAAGTATAAAGTACTTATCTGAAAACTGTTATTGGTGGTTTCTTTTTGTTTGATTTTGTACCCCAGTGATTTTCCGAATATTTCCTAAGTCTGATACTTAAAACGGGTTGTGTCATTCCTGACTCTCCAAAGAAACAGAACCCATAGGAGATAATAGGAGACAAAAAGGGGGGTGGATGGAGGAGATAAGAGAAGGGGAGGAGGGAGAGGAAGGGGGTGACAGGAGAGAGAGAAATTAAGGAATTGGTTCATATGATTGGGGAGACTGTCCAGTCTGACATCTGTAGGGTAAGCTTGGAAACTCAGGCAAGAATTCAAGTTGCAGTGTAGAGCCTGTAATTTGCAGGGCAAACCACCATGCTGGAAACCCAGGCAGGAATTCTGTATTACAATCTTGAAGCAGAATTTTCTTCTCCAGGAAACTTGTTTTCACTCTTAAGGCCTTTAACTGATTGGATTAGGCCCACCCAAGCTATTCAGGATAATTTCTTTTACTTAAAGTCTTATTTAAAATGTTAATTACTCCTACAAACTGCCTTCACAGCAATACCTACACTACTGTTTGACCAGACAGTAGGGCACCATAGCCTAGCCAAGTTGACACATAAAATTAAATGTTGTACAGGCGCGGAGGGATTTCCTGAAGCAGAAGAGGCTGTGAGGGAAGCAGAGATCCAGAGCCGTCTCTCCCTCAACCCATTCATATTGAAGGTCGTTGCACCCCATCTCCGTGCTTTTCTAGGACATTTGATGCCACTTAGTGGGAGCAGCAACACAAAAGCCAGTGTGAATGGCTTTTGTTGCGGTCGCCAGACTGTTTGGGGGTTCTGTTTCTCAAACTTACATTTAGAGAAAAAGAATTCTGTTCACAATTAGAGCTAAAAATAGCTTGTCAGGTATCAGAGGGAGGATGGGAATATCGCTGCTGCTGCCCAAGTGCTTGCTACCAGTAGAAAAGTTATGAGCACGCTCACTTTGCTGGAGTGCTTAATTCAGTGGCAGTTTCGCGTAGGCTTTTGTAGAGCGTTCCCAGGTATGAAGGAATATACTTGGGTCTCAGTAAGCATCTCCTTTTACAATTGAACAGTCTCTGCAATTTCACAGACCGCAGTACTTCTGAAAACCGCCAGGGGGATATTCTGGAAAGCTTGTTAAGTTCTCTCTTCTTCTAGCAGGTTAACTAGATCTACTGCATTTTAAACCTATGCCATTCTTAAAGAGTGTCCTTTTAAGATTTTACTGAGTTAAGCCTTTCCATAGACCTGGCTTATGGCTGTCAGCCTAATTTTACTTTTTGAAAAAAAAATGCCCTTAAATTGAACTTTAAGGTTGACTTCTAGGTATAACTTCTGAAATCCCCCTGTGGGTTTGATTTACTGCAAAAGTAATATTAATTTTATAAAACTTCTCAGAGCCATGTTTTCCTTGCTCTTGGATTTTCCTTATGAAAAAATGAAGGACTCCTTAACGACGTTTTATTGGGGTGAGATAAATTTTATGAAGCCTGACGACTTCTTATTCTGAATCTTACCTGAGTGATGTTTCAGCTCAACTGAATGACCCATAATATTGAGTGACTCTTTTGTCAGCACCTTTATTGATTAATGACACAGATGAGAAAGATGAGCCTTGTTGCAGGGGGATTAGAATCCAGGAACCCGGAGTCTCTCATCTCATCTTGCGCCAGTGGAAATCTGTATTTAAGGATGACGCGATCCATGAAAGAGAAGGACAGTCAACGTGCAGTTAAGCACAGAGGATGGGGAGAAGGTGAACAGGGAAGGCTCAGCAAGTGATGTCGTTTCGAAAATAGCTTGTGGGAAGGGGAGGAGGAATCACCTGGGCGGCCAGCAAAACGTTCCCTAAAACCTGGATGGTGGCTCTGCTGACGTGTGGAAAGGTGAGCACTGTTCCTCACCGCCTTGTTGTTTAGCTGTCAGAGGAGGTTTCGCTGCTCCCTGCGCCTGCCCTCAGGTGCCGCCTCACGGCTCCCTCCTCCTGAGTTGGATGAACCTTACGGTTCGGGACTGTCAAGGGCACCGCAATTAGTATTGCATCATTCTTGCTCCGACAAGTTCTGGCAACAGAAGCTTCTGGCAGGTGTGCACTCGTGTTTTCTGTGTTTCTGAATGTCCGAATGGTAAAGCGCATCTCCCAGCTTGCCTGTAACTTAATCTGATAGTGAATTCAGCGCAAGTCAGCTTTTAGAAGAGGAGGCATATTAGAAACCAAGATGGGCTGTTGTGGTTATCTTGTGCTAATTACCATCAACTTTGGTTAATTTTGGGGGCCTATACCTTTAATAACACAACAGGAAATTCACGCAAAAAGAATTTGTGTATAAACATGTTGGTATAATTCAGATGCAGTCAATGCCTGCTTTTCTCTCTTGATAGAATTCAATAAGCCAGTTGTGGAATAGCATGTGTGGAAAATGATAGCAATCACAGTCAGTTTACATAGAACAGTATCTGGCAAATCAGAAAAGATACCCGAGGAATTAAAACATTAAGGGTTGAAAAACGTTATTCTGCCATGAAGGAGAAGCTATAGTGATTGGTTAAAGGCTTGTGCTCAACAGTGGGGCTAGCCAGCCTTCTCAGTGCGTTGAGGCAGTGTTGACTCCTGGGCAGATTAAGGAGATGGAATTTTCTGAGTGGCAGGAGACAGCTCTGGATTGGAAATCTAGAACTGAGGTCTAGTCCTGGTTTTGTCAGTAACAGCCAGTATAATTTCTTCTTCTAGGAAGTGAGGGACATTAGACAAGTGAGTGTCTCTATCCTTTCCATCGTTTTCAAAAAATATATTTTTATTGATTTCAGAAAGGAAGAGAGAGGGAGGGAGAGATAGGAACATCAGTGATGAGAGAGAATCATTGATCGGCTGTCTCCTGTATGCCCCCTACTGGGGATCGAGCCCTCAACCTCTGAGCCACACCAGCGGGCATATCCTTTTCTGTCTTTAATTTATCTTCCTTTGGTTCTATAATTTAAAACACTTTTTTGGGGGAAGTGGAGGGCAGAAGTTCCAACATGTGTTTTTTAAAGTATCTTCAGAGATCTTAAACTAGGGGTGTCGAACTCAATCAGAGAAGGGGCCAAAATCTAAAATCCAGCCTAAATCGCGGGCTGAATGGTTTACTGAACAGTCATAAACTGACAATGTCATAAACTGACAGCGGAGTGCAGTGATGACAGCGCGGTGCGGGCCACATTGCAAGGCCTGGCGGGCTGGATTTGGCCCGTGGGCCTTGTGTTTGACACATGTGTCTTAAACAATCCAGGCCTTCATAACACTGCATGTTAAATGGTGGGTATTAACAATATCTTAAACCCACGTAAGCTATTTCACGTGGTGATGACACTCCAGCTTCCCAGGTGGGTGAGGAAGCTGGTTAAAGAAGCGGACTCGGTGCTTGGTCCTACTCACTGGCCTTGGCATCATAAGCATCTCTTATAGGGTTTGGAAGTCTGGAATCATCTGGCCCCTGCCTCTTCTCTTCTGTCACACTGCGCCCCCTTTAGTTCTTGGAATGCAGTGTTTTCTCTGGACACATGGTTGGCCATTCTCCCTGCCAGGACTGCTCTCTGCTGCCCCGCCTTCCTCAGGGGGATGCTCTTTGCTGGCTCACCTCTCTCAGTTGGCTTACTCCTACTCTCCGGCCTTCCCTCAATAATTTCTTAAAAAGACCAGTCTTCCTCACACAGCCGCAGTGCCATGTACCTCTCCTTTGTAGCACTTGCCTTCATTATAATGACACTTATCCGTATGATTATTTGATTACTCATTTCCTTCTCCTATGTACTTACCATAAACTCTATGAGAATGCAGATCATGTGCGTTTTGCGGTCTTCATATTTTTTGCTAAAGCCTGACTCAATAATTGGAACCTACTAGGTGCTCAGCACCTGTTTGTTGTGTGACTGCACAGCTAAACTACCTGGGCCTCTTGACTTGGGATAAATAATGATGATAATACTAACCACAGTAGCAGAGGCTCTTTATCATATACTCCCAGAGTGCCAGGCACCATTCCTCTGGTCTTGTCCCCATCCCCATCTTCACAATTTTCATAATCACTACCACAATTTCTTGAGTATTTTAATCCAGGCACAGACCCTGGAATCCACATCCTCCACAGTTGTGCTCCACAGTTGGGAATATCATAGGAGAACATCAGAGGCTTTCTGTGGATTTGTCACCCACATCAAGTCCTGCCCTTTGCTCGTAAATCTTTTTTCTTCTTTGCTCTATCCACCACTACCATCATAGCGTGGCAGAGATCTTGTCATTTAGTTACTATAACTTTGATCTCCTGGGAAATTCCTGTGTGTGGAAATCCTCTCCCGCCCACAAGGACAGACCTCTCTCTTCTCACACCGCAGAAAATGTCAGACACCTGCCTTCCCCGCTTTTCTTGGAGCTAAGGTACAGGAACGTGATGCATCTGCCCTAGTTTCCAAGTCAGAAGCTCGTGACACAGAGAGGAAGGTACCAGAGAGAATCCGTTCCGCTGACGATTAGGTGGGAACGGTAGCAAAATCGGGCTTTCAGAAATTGCACTACCAGTCACTCTAGAGAGCGAGTCCAGGGTGCAGAGCTGGTGGAGTTTGTAGAGTCTGTGCCCAGAAACAGAGCAGTGGTCTCCTCCTGGACTTTGTTCCTGACCTGCTTGTCTGGGAGGCAGCCCAGAGTGCGGAGTGTAGACGCGGGTGCAGACTGATTGCGATCGCATCCCTGCTGCACGCCAGCCCCGCCACTTCCCAGCCCTGCGCCTCTGCTGGAGGAGGTCACCTCATCTCTCTGTGCGTCAGCTCCCTCAGACGTGCAAGGGGAAATGATAGCATGGACCTCGTAGACTTTGAGGATTGGATGAGTTAAAGTAAAACTCTTAGAGCAGAGGCTGCATGTTTACTGTAATGTGTATTAGTGTTTTCTGTCATTGTACTCGGGCCCTCTGGATATTCTCTGAACATACACATCTTTTAACAGATTATTTTTCTGCTTGTATTTATCAGTTGGAGGATTATTTACAACTTGGTGCCCTGACTGATACAACATACACTTGTGAATGGTAACTGCGTGGGGTATAGTATAATTGGGTGTTTCATTTTCTAGAAGGATATATAGAAGAACCATTTTCTTCTGTGTGTCCAGGGCCAAAAATTTGTATAATTTAAAAAAAATATATATTGTATTGATTTTTTACAGAGAGGAAGAGAGAAGGTTAGAGAGTTAGAAACATTGATCAGCTGCCTCTTGCACACCCCCTTTGGGAGATGTACCCTCAACCAAGGTACATGCCCTTGACCGGAATTGAACCGGGACCCTTGAGTCCACAGGCCAACGCTCTATCCACTGAGCCAAACTGGCTAGGGCTGTATAATTTTTTTATTAAAATGCTTAACTCACTTGCTCTGGAGTCTCTTTGCGTTGACTTATTTCATTGAAGGTCTCAAGCTGTGAGGCCAGGCGTGGTGCAGTATTTGTCTGTAAACTCTGAGACAGAGGGTCTTCGTGATGGTGACCAGTTATGAGGAAGGCATCGTGTGAGGCTATGGGCTGTCAGGTAGTGATTGCATCATCCCCACCGCCCAGCTGATCTCGCACACACTGTTGCTGCTCAGCAGTATTGTCTGTGAAGAGGCCGATGAACACGCTTCCCACCCGATGGAGAGGAGGCCCCTCCGGGTGCTGGGTTTCCCCTGGAGCCCCTTTGACTTGCCGAGGAGCACACTGCCTCCCGGCACATTCGCTTTCGGTTTGTGAAAGAAGATACTTTCAAATGGGAATATGTCATGCGAGGTGAACTATTGGTATTTTCACAGCAGGCACATTCTTACCATCCTCACTATGAAAACACTGCTGAAGCACATTTATGGTTTTGTCGCCATTACACTGAGAACAGACAGTGACATTTAAACCTAGGAAAATTCCACCCTGGTGCTGACTGTTAATGTGAAAAACTTAAAAAAGCAGGTAGAACACTGTGACCTTAGGGATGTGAATTCTCTAATCAGAGCATACAGAGCAGTCAAATATTTGACTTATTGATTTCTGGAGAAGCAAGCTGTTTTGTATGCAAGGTATGAAAATAGTATGAGTTTTTGTCCTTGGTTCAGAATAAGCAATGAGACCCAGGGCTCTATGTAGTAGGTTTGAATTTATGTTGAATAGTTTGCACACTTTTAATATTTTAACAGAAGGGGTATTCAGTTTTCTCACGGGTTTATAGCTGTGTGTTTAAAACACAATAATTTATATTTAAATATGAATGTTTGTTTTGAAAATGATATTTACTAATAAATACATGCTGTTATTAAGAACGTAGCATAGTATCTTAGAAAGACCCTAGCCACACAGCGTTCTAAATTTCCTCTACCTACATCTGAATATATTTCTTTTCTGCGTTCTCATACTTTTAAATTTTGCTCTTTTGTAAAATTACCCATCTAGAGCTTTATCGGTCAATTTATAGTACATTGGAAGCTGACCTGTCAAAGAAGCCTTTCCATTTTAACTTAAACACAGATTGTCTTTTTGGACAAATACTAATCTCTCAATTCTGCTTTCGGAAAGGTTTTTATTTAAGTATTGTGGCATTTTATCAGAAGTGTTTTCCATTTCCCCTTAATCTTTTTAATCACATCTTACAAATATTTGAAGACACCTTGAATTCCTAGGTCTGGGTAGCCCTCTTGCCTTTCCTACCTCCTTTTCTCCATGGGGCTGTGTTTTGCAGCCAGCTCTTCATGAAAATTCCATCACAAATTAGTTGGTGTGGGTTTTTAGTGTGCTAGTTGCTTTAAATAAAAGAAGGGGCATTTTTCCCCCCTGATTTATTTATTTATTTATTTTTTTTTGCAATAGTAGTCTTTAGGTAATTTCTAGCAAAGCTTAGGACAGGAGCTTTGCTGCTTTAGTAGAATAATGTGCGGAGAGTAAATATGAACCGTCATATTTCAGAATGACTTTTGGGAACCTGAAATCCCAGGATTCTGCCTTAAACTTTAAGTGCCATTCAGGATTTAGACTAGAAAAGGGGTTTACTGAATAACTGCCTGGAGCCTCACTGTTAGCAGATACTGTTTCTAGTTTGGTAGGATGAGCCTACATTGTCTTTCACATCTCACTGGGTTCCAGTTACAGCCAGCTTTAGTTACAGCCTATTATCTTGTGCTTCCATTTTATGGTTCAAATAGTTCCTGGATTCTAGGTTTTCATGAACACCTTGCTTTCTCCTTTAGTTCTTGGCATTCCAGTTGTTCTTCCCCACTAATTACCCTCTCATAGGAACTTCAAAGATTGAATAAGGGGAAGCCAGAATGAGCCGCAGTAATAGCTTCCAGGGTACAGTTACAGAGATGAATAAAACCACTTATTTGATTTTATGAGATCAGAATGAAATTCTCTCTACTCAGTTTTTGAAAGAATACTGGCAGAAAATTATAGTGATAGCAGTAATTGAGGACTTGACAAGGATTTATAGTGTGAGATGTTAGTGTTGTTATTTTTAAATCCAGAGTCTGGAGTTTCTAGTTCATTGGGATGTTTGCTCTTGCCTTTCTTTGGGGAGCACCTGTTTTGGGACAGGCACTTAGACAGTGAAATGAGGTGTGAGCTCCTGGAAGGAGACCAGGACAGGGAGTGAAATAACCAGTGGAGAGAGGAGGCTAAGGCAGCAGTGAGAGCCAGAGATCAAGGCAAAGGAGTTGTCAGGCTAAAAAGAAAAACAGCCGTGGGTGGGGGGTGGTTTGGAAGAGGGAGCATGGAGGAGGAGAGGAGGTTGGAGAGAGCAAGAGTGTGTCTAGAGGAAAATAAGTGGTGAAAACAGTGGAAGTTGAATGGATTCAAAGTAATGCAGAAAAAGTAGTGATAAAGAGTTAAGGGAGAGTAGGAGGTACAAAGTCAGGGAAGGTGACATAGGTTAGAAGGATGATGAGGAAGGAGAGATGGACCTGTTGTAGGGGGTGGGAGTAGACCCATGGGTTCAGTAACCTCGGTCCTTGAGTTCTGGTTAGGAAAGAATTCAGAGCCAAGGCCCAAACTATAAGAGAATGTTTATTTGGTAAATCACAGAGATAGAAAAGTAATTCCTAGAAGAAATGGGCTTAGGAAACAAGTTATAGAGGTAAAGGAAGGTTGGGAGTGAGGTAGGTAAGGATAGGGAGTGTGGGTGTTGGGGTAGGGAGGGGGGAGGGGAGACAGAGAAGGAAGAGGGAAAGGTGTGGTGTGCTCCTGGGAGGGAGAGCAAGTTGGGTCCTCCTCCTATGGGGTTTAAGGGTGAAGATTTCCGGGGAGGTCCCAGGGGAAGATCTTAATAGAATATTCAGCAACTTTCCAGGTATGTCCTTCAGGTTTGGGGTCTCCACTGATTGATTGGTTGGTGCCAGGGCAGATGGGTCATCTGGTCCTGTGTCTGGTTTTGTGGCTTTTCTTCTAGGCCTGGAGCTGAAATACAACTGAGACCTAGATGTTATATCTGGGAGGAAAGGTCAGGGGGTCCAAACTGCATGACCAGTGATATGTTAGAGGAGCAAAGGGACCCTGGGGGCAGGGTCCCACCCTAGAATTGTCTATTGCTGGGCACCTGGGGCTTTCCACCCTGGCGACCTTCTGAACCTGACTCATCGTCCTTGCTCTGCTCATGTCTGTCTGTCTACAACAGAACCTCTATCCAGTGTCCTGCTAAACTAGGTGGGAGACACTGCAGATGGTTTCTGTTGAAGGTAGAATCCCAGCAGGCCCAGTGTTGTCAGTCCTTCACAGTCCCGAAGATGTGCGTAGTTTTACTTTTGCAAAGTTATAAACTTAATCTGAATTAGGGAAATCATCAATTTACTGTACATTCTTTTCCTTTGAAAAAAAAAATGAAGCATACTTTTCAATAAGAGAGCTTCTATGATGATAGTTTAGTATATACATAAGAGCTGAATTTTCCATATTTCGTTCAAGATATGAAAGAACAGAAAACTTAAGCTGAGTGTTTTTAACGATGCAAGTCATTGCATACGACTTTGGTAGAATTTTTTCTGTAGCTCTTGTAACTGGTTTTTTTTTTTTCTTTCTTTCTTTCTTTTTTTTTTTGAGAACTGTCATCACTGACCAGGTGGTACTTTAAAATTAAACAAGGCCTACCTTCAACCTGAGATATTCTGGAGCCAGTGACCAGTGAGATGGCTTGGGTGTGGGATAGTGGAAGAGGATTTTGAGGCTATAATGGAGTTTTGCTAAGGAGGGCTGACAGGGTTCTCTCTAAAGAGGCCCTTTGTGCATTAAAACAAAGTTTTGCTTACGGCTGCCCTTTCCTAAGTGAAGGGCAGGTGTGCTGTAGGGATTGCCTGAGTGTTACCAGTTAGCGGTTCCTAGCAGGGTACCCTGGTTGCCTGTTGCATCGTACGGATGGTGTCTTTCAAATCCTTTTTGATTTGCATTTTTATGTTGGGGCAATTTTACCAAAAATATCCTTCTATTAGGAGAATACAGGAATTTAATCAGTATGAAATCTTGGAATGTTCAAGTCTCAGAATAACTAATTAAATATGTAATAGGCAAATGTGACAATTTGGCCCTGCTATTCTATTAGATTGAATATAATAAAAAGGCATAGCCGAAGAAAATTTATTTTGCTTAAAATAAAAGCGTACATTTTAAAGTTGGCTTTGGAGAGCTGGAAGCAATTGTATTGTAAGTGTGTGTAATTATCTGCATTCCTTTCCAACCTCTTTGGGATCAAATTGGTTTTCTCCAGGAAAGGCAATTACATGCGGGAGGCCACTTTTTGCTGAATTACTGTGCGGTGCACCCAGTGCGTCCCACAAACCTGAAATCACAGATCTGGCTGCTATGATTTATAATACCCATTAATTACAGCTTTGTATTAAAGGCTCTTAGTTTTCTGCTCCAGTAAACCTAAATTCTCCTTTTGAAGAAGAATTGCTTACATTAGGTCTTATGCTAAACAGTGAAAGTCCTCTCTTTTAGAATCTCATCAAAGGGCTGGATGCAGTGAGAACTTCTCAGTTGGCTTTAAATGTGCATTGCTGAAGCTGTTTATAATAACTTTGGAGGGTGAGGAGGTACCTGGAAGAGATACCGGTCCTTGATGAGGAGGTGGCCTGCATCATGGTCCATAAGGGAGAACGGCAAAGCATTCATCAGAAAGTGTTTATCCACCAGATGTTTGTTACCCTTACAGCATCACGACAGGCTTTGCACTGCACCTGGCCTGCACTCTGCTCTGCGGCTAGCTCCGTGGTTCTCAACCCCAGCTGTTCTTTACATTCACCTTCCCCCTCCCCCCACCCCCCTCATCCAATTAAATACTGGGTGTGGGTCTTTTTTTTTTAAGGGCTCCTTGTGGAATCTAATGTGTAGCCAAGCATGAAGACACAGTCTATTCAGTCCTGTCTGGTAACTTTCCCTTTCTTTCCTTTGTTTTTGGCCCCATATTCCCATATTCCTCTACAAGGAGAAAATATGATCAAGTGAAACAAATGAACAAAGCCAGGCTGCATTGTTTTCTCCTGGGCCTCTTCCAGAGTATAATTCTATTCAGAGGCAAACAGTTCCCTGGCAACTCCTTCCAGTTTTGTAACTTCGCTGTTTTCACCGATGTAGAGAATGTCTCAATCTAAGGTTTCTTTGCTAAACTTGACCATTTTCTAGCCAGTTCAGGAGCCTGCAAGCCTGTCAAAGCAGCTTTGACATTTTTTGTGTGTGACTGAATATTTAAAATCACATTTTGACTTAGGAAAGTTTTGAAATAAGGAATGATAGTGTTTTTCATGACCTCTTTCTTGCAAATTACTCATTAAACTCCATTTTGTTTACATTTCACATGCCTGAGGAATTTATTATGTATTCTTATTAAAGGAGGGGAGCCCAAGAACAGATTCATCTTACACAATATCAGGTTGCCCATTTGAAAATGGAGTTAGTGTCTATTATCTAATGATGCTACTTACTGTGCTATCTTTTATTTGAATACTAGAGGCCCCATGCATAAAATTCATGCACTCAGAGGGGGTATCTCTCAGCCCGGTCTGCACCCTCTCGTAGCCTGGGAGCCCTTGGGTGATGTCCAACTGCCAGCTTGTGAGCCCATCTTCAGGCTGAGTGGTGCTCCCCTTGAGGGAGCACACTGACCACCAAGGGGCAGCTCCTGCATTGAGTGCCTGCCCTCTGGTGGTCAGTGTGGATCATAGCAACCGGTTGTTCTGGTATTGGGCCAAAACTGGCTCTCTGACATCCCTTGAGGGGTCCCGGATTGTGAGAGGGTGCAGACAAGGCCAAGGGACCCCACTGGTGCATGATGGAGGCTGGGGGGTTGCGGGAGGTTGGCCAGCCAGGAAGGGACCACAGGAAGGCTCCAGGGTGTGTCTGGCCTGCTCAGTCTTGATTGACCTGACCCCAGCAGCAAGCTAACCTACCTGTCGGAGTGTCTGTCCCCTGGTGGTCAGTGCATATTATAGTGACAGGTTGACCGGTTGACTGCTCCCTCATGGTCAGTGCATGTCATGGTGACTGGTCGACCAGTCGACTCTGCCTCTGGTGGTCAGTGCATGTCATAACAATTGGTTGAGCAGCCTTAGCATATCATTAGCATGTTACAGTTTGATTGGTTGAATGGACGACTGGACACGTAGCATATTAGGCTTTTATTATATAAGATATAATAAATTGCACATACAATGCAATTCAATCATTTAAAGTATACAATTCGATGGTTTTTAGTATATTCATGATGGTGTGCAACCATCACCTCAGTCAATTTTAGAACATGTTCATCACCCCCAAAAGAAGCCATTTAATGTTTAGCTTTCATCCTCAATCCATCTGTCTCCTTACTCTATGGTTTGACTACTCTGGGCATTTTACGTAAATGGAATCAATACAATATGTGATCTTTGTGACTGGCTTCTCTCACTTAGCATAGTATTTTCAGGGTTCATTCATGCAGTAGCATGAGTTAGTACTTCATTCCTCTTTATTGCCTAATATTATTTCATTGTGTGGATGTAGCAGATGGGTGAGTTATTGTATGAAAGTAGCACATTGGTTATTTTATTCTGTCTTCTGTATCTTTCTCCTCTGACTCCCAACATTGTTTTGGTTATAACAGCCAAAGCCATGCCTCTCAGTAGCGCAGGAGAGAACAGACGCAGTTGCACTGCTAGAGATAGAATGGAACCCCTCATTCTTTTGTGCATTTATCACAGTTATATTGAGTGCCTAACGTGTGCACAGCACTGTGCTATACATAAACTTTTAAAGGAAAAGGCGTAATGATTGACTGTGCCGTAAGCATGTTTGTTGTAAGCAAAATCAGGTTCAGAAGAAGGAAATAATTGTTTCTGTTTGTAATTTGAGGTTGCCAGTTCTCCTGGCTCCTAGGTCGTTTGTTTCTTTTTGTCATTCATCACCTTATCTGCCACTGAAGTGGCAATGGTCTCCGATATAGGAGCTCTATTCAACAAGTTCATTCTCCTACCCCCATACATTTAAATATTGAAACATGAATCTGAGTCATTTTGGAATTTTTCCAGTTTAAAACCAATAAATATTCTTTTTAGAGTCTTGAAGGTCATAGGTTATAATGGATCTAAAAATGTAGAGTATCATTTAGTACCAAGTTATTCAGAAATGCTCAGAAATGGCAAAGTACATTCAGCCACCAAAATTGCATAGTGATAATATCCTATTTAATTCAGCTGGAATTCAAGTTAAAGGCAGGTTTAATGGATGGGAAACCTTGTAGCTTCTGGTACCCCGATAAGCAATGCATAAATACCAGTTGTAGCCACTTGAGTGAACTTCAGATTCACAAGAGAAATTCTCTTTAGGATATTTTGAAATGCCGTTCATCTGCTTCACTTAGATTTTATAGCTAGCATATCATCCTTTCTTGTTGTTAAAGCTGTGTAGTATATCATATAAAAATACTCACAACGTCACTGTCTTTGTGTTTATAATTAGCTGTGAAAGATGAATGTTTCTCTGTACTTATATTGCTGTCTGCTAAAACTCTGTAGGCCATCTCGATTCATTGATTTTATTATTATTATTTAAATATATTTTTATTGATTTCAAAGAGGAAGGGAGAGGGAGAGATAGAAACATTAATGATGAGAGGGAATCATTGATCAGCTAGCTGCCTCCTACACAACCCCTACTCAGGATCAAGGCTACAACCCAGGCATATGATCAGACCTGGAATTGAACCGTGACCTTCTGGTTCATAGGTTGATGTTCAACCATTGAGCCACACTGTCCGGGCTTGAATCATTTATTTTAAATACCATGTTGCATAAGTAATATGATTATGTGATTTAAAACATTATAGTAAACTGTAAGAACCGGGAAAAGATTTTATTTACTAATTTTGTAAGTAAGTTGGATTTTAAGGATTTTGTAAAATTTTACTCCTAGTTTTTGAAGATATGTTTGCTATTACAAATAGTACTGAATAGTTCTAATTTGAAGCATATGTATTCATTTCAAAGTAGTATAAAGATATTTTAGAATTAATAGCATCAAATATAAAGTGTTTCTTTAAAACTTGAAATCCAAAGAAAATAGCCTCTTCCTCCATTCTTCAAAGGTAACCAAAACACCTTCTATTTGTGTAGCCTTTGTTGTTTAAAAAAATTTAAATGAGTGTTTATTTTTATGCTATGTTCACATGTAATTTTTAACATTTACATGTCTCTAAGCTGTATATTATCAGCAACGACGACAATAGATATTTTAGTTAAATAGTAAAAGACTGTAGATTTTTATGGGCAGAATAATAGACAGGAAGCTATAGCAGTGAGAGCGAATGGTGATAGGGGATAGGAGACTCCTGAGCAAAAACACTTCCAGATAATAACTTATATGGAAGAGTCAGCATAAACCAAATAGTGTGTATGTGTGATTAGAGGCAGTAGTTTTTAAAGTAAGTTTATAGTAAGTTTAGATGCCACAGTATCCCTTGTTCATAGCCATAATAAATACTCATTGCATCAGCGATAATGCAAAATCATGCACTACAGTAAAATGTAAGTAATAACAAGACAATAGTAGTGGCCAGTATTGATTGTTTACTATAAGCCAGACAATGTGCATATATTTAACACCTGAAATCCTGTGAGGTGTAGTGATTTCTTACTTTCTAGATGAAGAAACTGAGATACAGAGTTAAGTAACTTGCCAAAGAGAATTTAATCTTGACTAATCCCATTATCTGTGTTCTTCACCACTGTGATACTGCCATTTTTTTGTTATTTTTCTGTAGGATTTTTTTTTCTTGTGATGAAATGCTATATGTTCATTGTAACAAGTTAAGCAAATTAGAGAATATTGTCCCTTCCTTGTATGTTTCTTGACATACATATATGAGATTTTTGGAGATTAACGTACATTAATATTTTTTAGACTTTGTCTTTCTAAGAAAGTATATTTTCTTTTCTTTTTTTTTTTTTTTAAATCAATCTTTATTGTTCATATTATTACAAAGGTTCCTCATTTCTTCCCCCCTCCACCAGGTTCCCACCCCACCCTCTGCCCCCTCCCCATCCCCCATTGTCCTCATCCATAGGTGCACAGTTTATGTTCAGTCTCTTCCTCCCTCCCTTTCCCCGATAGTAAATCCCTTTTCAGATAGTAAATCTGTTACTTAGCATTTTCTCATATCAATAATACCTCCACATGCCCAATGATACACTTCATACAAAAGACATTTTCAAATAGGTCAACCAGCCTCATTCAGGCCCCACCCAAGGCACTCACAGATCAACACCCCAGCGCTATACTAACTCAACACATCCAGATCTAAGCCTTCATCACTTGATTCAGCAGACCCTCAAGTTCCTGCAAAAGTTTCCAGCCATGTCTGAGAGGCAGCCGTGGGCAGGTACAGGCGAGGAGCGAGCTGTTTCGGGCCTGGCTGCTCAGGGCCTGGCCTCTGTTGCTCTGGTTCGTTCCACAACCAGCTGCTCCGGGTCTGGTCACTGCTGCTCCCGACCTAGTTGCTCTGGACTTGGCTGTTGCTGCTACAGGCCTGGCCGCACCTGACCAGGCTGCTCTGGGCCCGGTTGCTCCGGTCCCGGCCGCTCCGGGCCTGGCCGCTCCCAGCCTGTCAGCCGCTGCTCCGGGCCTGGCTGCACAAGACCCGGCTGCTCCGGGCCTGGCCGCTCCCAGCCTGGCAGCTGCTGCTCCGGGCCTGGCCGCACCCAACCCGGCTGCTCCGGGCCTGGCCGCTCCCAGCCCAGCAGCTGCTGCTCCGGGCCTGGCCGCTCCCAGCCTGGCAGCCACTGCTCCGGGCCTGGCCGCACCAGACCCGGCTGCTCCAGGCCTGGCCGCTCCCAGCCTGGCAGCTGCTGCTCCGGGCCTGGCCGCTCCCAGCCTGGCAGCCGCTGCTCCTGGCCTGGCCGCACCAGACCCGGCTGCTCCGGGCCTGGCCGCACCAGACCCGGCTGCTCCGGGCCTGGCCGCTCCCAGCCTGGCAGCCGCTGCTCCGGGCCTGGCCACACCAGACCCGGCTGCTCCGGGCCTGGCCGCTCCCAGCCTGGCAGCCGCTGCTCCGGGCCTGGCCGCACCAGACCCGGCTGCTCCGGGCCTGGCCGCTCCCAGCCTGGCAGCCGCTGCTCCGGGCCTGGCCGCTCCCAGCCTGGCAGCCGCTGCTCCGGGCCTGGCCGCACAAGACCCGGCTGCTCCGGGCCTGGCCGCTCCCAGCCCGGCAGCCGCTGCTCCAGGCCTGGCCGCTCCCAGCCCGGCAGCCGCTTCTCCGGGCCTGGCCGCTCCCAGCCTGGCAGCCGCTGCTCCGGGCCTGGCCGCACCAGACCCGGCTGCTCCGGGCCTGGCCGCTCCCAGCCCGGCAGCCGCTGCTCCGGGCCTGGCCGCTCCCAGCCTGGCAGCCGCTGCTCCGGGCCTGGCCACACCAGACCCGGCTGCTCCGGGCCTGGCCGCTCCCAGCCCGGCAGCCGCTTCTCCGGGCCTGGCCGCTCCCAGCCTGGCAGCCGCTGCTCCAGGCCTGGCCGCACCAGACCCGGCTGCTCCGGGCCTGGCTGCTCCCAGCCTGGCAGCCGCTGCTCCGGGCCTGGCCGCACCAGGCCCGGCTGCTCCGGGCCTGGCCGCTCCCAGCCTGGCAGCCGCTGCTCCGGGCCTGGCCGCACCAGACCCGGCTGCTCCGGGCCTGGCCGCTCCCAGCCTGGCAGCCGCTGCTCCGGGCCTGGCCGCACCAGACCCGGCTGCTCCGGGCCTGGCCGCTCCCAGCCTGGCAGCCGCTGCTCCGGGCCTGGCCGCTCCCAGCCTGGCAGCCGCTGCTCCGGGCCTGGCCGCACCAGACCCGGCTGCTCCGGGCCTGGCCGCTCCCAGCCTGGCAGCCGCTGCTCCGGGCCTGGCCGCTCCCAGCCTGGCAGTCGCTGCTCCAGGCCTGGCCGCACCAGACCCGGCTCCGGGCCTGGCCGCTCCCAGCCTGGCAGCTGCTGCTCCGGGCCTGGCCGCTCCTAGCCTGGCAGCCGCTGCTCCAGGCCTGGCCACACCAGACCCAGCTGCTCCGGGCCTGGCCGCTCCCAGCCTGGCCGCCGCTGCTCCGGGCCTGGCCGCACCCAACCCGGCTGCTCCGAGCCTGGCCGCTCCCAGCCTGGATGCTCCATGCTTGGCTACTGCTGTTCTGGGCCTGGCTGCTCCCAACCCGGCTGCTCTGGGCCTGGCTTCTCCGGGCCCAGCCACTCCGTGTCTGGGTGTTCCTGGACTGGCCACCCTGGGCTTGGCCGCCTCTGCCTCAGGCCTGGCTGCCACTGCCCCAGGTCTGGCTGCTCCAGTGCTGGCCGTTGATGGTCTTGTTCTGGCTGCTGCTGCTCTGGGGCCTGGCCACTGCTGCTCCGGGCCCAGCTGCCACTGCCTTGTGCCTGGCCACTCTAGGCCTGGTCGCCGCTGTTCCAACATTCTGTCCCTTTTTTCTCTCTTTTTTTTTTCTTTTTTTAAAAAACAAACAAAACGCATTTATGTTGCAATGTTGGCTGGTGCGTTGAGTTCTGACTTAGTCTTTGATTTTTCAAGATCTTCTTTGTATTCTTTCTTAAGTAATTTTACTATCATTTGCTCTCACTTGATTTCTTCACCTTGAGAACTTCTTTGGTTTCTTCCTCCTTGTCCTGGGAGCTCAGCAGGTTGGCCTGTGGCACCCCTTTGTTCTCCCCGGGCTCCCTCGCTGCTCCAGCCTGTTGCCGGGGTCGGCGCCGCCCAGGAAGAAGCCCCCGTCCTTGGCTCCGTTGCCCGCGCTCAGCAGTCGAAGGCTCAGGGGCACCCCCCCCCCCCCCCTGGGGCCCCGTCGTCCGGCTCCTTGCTGGCGCCCGGCTGGCCGGTGTCCGGCAGGGGCTCCTGCTCCTAGTCGCGTTCCTCCAGTCTGGAGCTTTCTTTCTCCCTCCCACTAGGGGAGTCCAGGATCAGAGTCAACAGACTGTCCTCTGCGCACAGTGTGCGCGACTCCGGGGGCTCGGCCTTTCGCCGCGCTCCCAGGACTCCACCTCACAGCCCCGTCTCCCCCTGCCCGAACCTGGGTCCCCAGGGACTGGCCCAGACCTGGAGTTCGGGGCGGTCTGGACTGAGGCTCAGAGCTGCCGCCGGAGGCTTTGTTTCTTCCGGCTAGGGTAATCCAGCATCAGAGTCAACATTCAGTTCTATGCGCGCCATGTGCGCGCGACTCCGGGGGCCCCGCATTTCGCCGTCCCCCGGGATTGTCTCCCCATGCCGGAGCCTGGGTCCCCAGGGTCTGGCCCATAACTTGGGGCTCAGCGCTGCCGGTTCGGGGGTTCAGCCCAGGCTGGGGGTTCTATTTCCTTCCTGCTAGGGAACGCCGGGCAGCACCCAGCCCTCTCCTCCTCTCCGGCTGCGACCTCTCCGGGCGCGCGTGCGTGCGAGCGCGCCGCATGTCTCCGTACCTTAGGCTTTTTTTCAGCTCCTCTGATTTTCCTTCTGGTTTTCTCCCTCCTTCCTATTGTAGAGTTTTCAGTCAGTCGACTACCTGTAGCTCTGGGCAATGTCCACTCTACATTTTAGTTGTATTCCCTTGAAATTGTTGTGAGCTGCTGCGGCTAGGTGTATACCCGAGCAGCCATCTTGGATCCTCCCAAAGAATATTTTCAGAAAGTATATTTTCTTAGCTGGAAATTTGGAAGTGAACTTTAGCTGGTGGGAGTATTTGAAGTTGTATCTACTTTGGGTCAGACAGACCTAGATTTGAAGCTTAGCAATGCCTGTCTACTAACTGTTCCCTAAGGCAAGCTCCTTACATCTCTGAGCCTGAGTTTCCCCATCTGTGAATTGATTACCATCATCTCCATGGCTCTAAAACTGACTGTCTTATAGTGAAGAGAATAGGTTGAACTATATTCTAGGTTAAACATTTATTTCAGTCTTTCTATATAATTTTAGTAGTTGGCCTAAAATGAAAATAAATCCTCTGAATTAAATCATCTGAACTGATTTACTTGAGTGTTAATTGATAACTCTGAGCATTATGTAGATGTCTTTCTTCAACAGTAGTGCATGTGGAATTGCTTGATTGGCCATATTTACTTGGTTAATGTATTGTGGATTGCTAAAAAAAAAAAAGGCTTCAGAACTTAAAATAATTCTTTTAGAAAAAACAGGATTAGGAAAAGTTATAGGCTGACTGCTTTTATTCATACCCTTTTTATGATTCATCTCGTTTCTCTGGTCTTAAGTCGAGAAGAACTAATGATTTTTCCTGTCTGAGTAGGGGATGATTTGCAGCTGGTCCATGGAGATTTCTGAAAGATAGACTTTTAAGCATAATCTAACATGTTCTTATTACTGTCTTACAAGGGAAAAAAGATTTTTCCCTCTGTCTGTCTCTCTTGCCTCTGGATATATTGCCCCATACACATGTGGCCTTTACAGAACACTGTCCTCACTATGGTGCTTAGATGGCTAAAGGAATGCTAGATAAAGACCTGGCAAATTGCACCTATTCTCTCTTCTCCACTGCCACACTATTGGCAAACACTAAACTTTCCTTTATTTTTATAATTGTATTAAGAATGTTATATAAATGGAATAATATATTATGTAGCCCCCCTTAAAATAAAAACAAAAAACACACAAAACAACACTTGTATTTTCAAATAATCTTAAATCCATAGGAAGTTTGAAATACAGTATAGATGTCCCTTCCATGTACTCTACTCAGTTGATCCCAGTGGCTGTATCTTGCACAATCATAATATCAAATGCAGGAAATTGACATTGGCACAGTGTATGTGTATAGTTCGGTGGATTCCTGTAAACACCAGGAGCACCAATATACACAGCTGTTCAGTCAACACAGAGATCCACCTCATTCTACCCTTTATGGCCACACCCACATCCTTCCTGCCTCCGTTCCACCCTTAATCCCTGGCAACCGCCAATTTGTTTTCCATATAATTTTTTTCATTTCAAGAGTATTATTTATAGGGACTCATGCAGTATATGACCTTTTAACGTTGACTTTTTTTGTGTGTGTGTGTCAGTATAATGCCCTTGAGACCCACCCAAGTAGTTGCATGTTTCAGTAGTTCCTTTTTATCATTTTGTGGTTTATTTAATCAATCATCTGTGGGAGAACATTTGGACTGTTTCCATTTTGAGCTATCATGAATGAAGCTGCCATTAACACTTGTGTACAGGTTTTTGTGTGAACAAAGGTTTTGTTTTTTCCTTTGTGATGAATGCCCATGAGTTCAGTTTCTGACTTAGGTGGTAATTGCATGCTTAGTTTTTTAAGAAGCTACTTCCCAGAGCGGCTGTTCCGTTTACATTTCTACTAGCAGTGGAAGAGTGGTCTAAGTTTTTTCCATCCTATCATTTGGCATCATCATTTTTTATTTTCTTCATTCCGATAGGTGTGTAAGGTAATCTCACTGTGGTTTTAATTTGCTTTTCCCTCATGGCTAATGATATTGAACATTCTTCTCCCCATCAAATACTGTTTGAGTTAGAAACCGACGTGTTTCAAGGAGTTTTTGTTTTTTCTTTTGTGGTTTTTCTCTGGGTTGGACAGGTAAGAATAGAAAGAGTCAGAAAGGTGAATTTGGAAGCTATTGAACTAGTTTAAGTGGGAAATTCAGAAGGCTTTTTGGCAGGCTAAGGTAAACAGAGAAAGAATGGTACAGATGTCTGCATAAATATGAAAAGGTAAGGATAATGGAGAGAAAAAGTAAATGAATATTTTGGTATTGATGATTTATGACTGAAAGTTCAGGTTACACTTGACACAGATAATTCTGAATTTTCTTTTTAATCTGGATATTCATTTGGCTCACATTTTGCTTGGATAAAAGCAATAGTAAGCAAAAGAAATATATGAGTCAGAGATCTGGAAGGGGCAACACAGGAGGGACCAATTTCATAGGCATTGGTGGTCAGCAGAGTCTCAGCCAGTAGGAGATTGAGGACGATAAGGGGGAAGAAAGGTGTTGGGGACACTTTCAGTTCCCTCGTCCATGCAAATGCCAGATCTGAAGGGACTGAGGTATAAATGTGGCCAATAAGCTTGGAGTTTTTTTTTTTTTTTTTTTTTTTTTTTTTTTAACACAGGAGAAGTAAACATAGTTACAGAAAGAGAAAAGAGGGACCAAGAGAACCATTAAAGGTTTAAGACACATGTGAGAACAGGTTGTCTCAAAGCTGCAAGCAAAGGTTCTTGATGGAAGCAGGGTGTGAGGGGCATGTTAGGGACAGTGTCAGAGGCAGGAGGAAGCATCCTCTCTGTCAGGGAAAGTAAATACATCTTTCAGGGCCCAGGACGGAGGAGAGAGAAGGATGTGCGGAACAGAGTTTTGAGGAGGGAGACTGAGGACAAGCATCAGATGGCTTCTTTGATCTTAGGAAAGAGGATTTTTTTTTTTTATCAGACATTTTGGATGATTCCAGGTTATTTATTTTTAAAACGATTGCTTTGATTAGAGCCCCAGGATATCAGTACAATACAATCTTTCATTAAATGTTTAAACAGCAGCAGCAGTAGCAGCAGCAGTGAAAAGAAGTGCCAGCAGCATAAACAATATATCTTACAATCCTGTCACTGGGTTTGTTTAAAAGGGACACATACATGTCTACCTGTATATCGTGCCAGAAAGAGACTGTATTTAAAATTCAGTGGTGAACATGAAACATACTAATCACATATGATAGTTAAAAACAAAACAAAACACCCATCACAAAATTGATCTCTCAGGTCTAACAGAAGCTAGGATTTTTTTTTAGTGATGCAGGGAAGATGAAAGGTTCGCTGGCAAGGCATTGTAATACTGACTGTTCATTCAGGCAGATGATGATAATCTGTAGGCCTAGAAGGCAAAAGAAGGAAGAGACTCAGCAGGAAGGGAATGGGAAAGTGAAGGAAATGCCATTCGTTGTTCTGCGCATAGGGTTTCTGATTATTGGGAGAGGTGATGGTGGTGTGTTATACCATCATTAGTCACTAAGAATTAGGATTTCATCTAAAACGTTTCATCTAAATATTTAATTAAAATATTTATTTCTTGGCAATGTAAGGTTATGTAACTTGCAGTGAAATGTGAGCCAGTATTGGTTTAAACTAAAGGCACAAGAAGACAAATAGTAATGTAGAAGTAGAAAAAAAATAAATGGCCTGAGTTTGGTGCTAAAATGATTAAGATATTAAGTAGTTCTGATATTCTTTGTATCATCTTATTCATTGATTTAATGGTACTTTATGCCATGTCAAATACTTGATCCTGTGATTATTAGGTACTATTCATAGTTGAAATTTATTTACTTTGTCTTGCTTATTCACAAATATTATTTGATCTTGCTTGAGCTTCATAGACTTAAAAGCTTTAGCACATGGGAAATAAAAATGGTGTTTTTTCCTCTTGGATAATTACATAAAATCTCTTTATAACTGATTCTAAAACCTGATGCACAATAGTATTTACACATGTGTTTGGAAAATAAATAATAGTGGTAGGGTTGTTGTAGGGATTATGCTGTCATTAGCAGTTGTAGTTGATTTTTTTCACCCTAGAATCAGAAGGCATAGACATAAGTGTATGGAATGAGAAAAAACGCACATGGTTTCTTGTAAAATCAGAATAAAAAATCCTTGCCTGTCTGTCCAGTTGTATTTTGTGAAACTACTCTTTTCCTCACTCTCCTCTAGCCGTACCTCGTTTTTCTGTCTCAGAGCCTTTCTGTATTCTCTCTTTACAGGGACTACTCTTTTCCCAGATTTTTGTGGTTCCCTTGAACACTTGCACTGTAGACCCTTACATTTGTTTTGCCCTCATCCTGGCATGCTCTCCACCCAGATACTCATGTGGTTTGTGTTCTCACTTTATTCTGGCCTCTCTCCTCAAATGTCATCTTCTAAGAGAGAATGTTCTGTCTAAAATATCCTTGCCTTCCCAAACCTTCCTTCTCGCGTCGTATCCCCTTAACATGTTTTTTTTTTTTTTTTTAATTATAGCACTTAATCTCACAATACATTAAATTTTATATTTGTTTACTGTTTCCACCAAAGGGCAGGGATTTTTTTGCCTTGCTCACATTTGTGTCCTTAGCATCTAGAACTGTGATTGTCTGGTGGGGGTGGGGGTGGGGGGGTGGAGAGGAGAGGTACTCAAATAAGTAATGATGAATGGATACTTAAGTTGTTATGCTCAGCTGAAACTAATATAATAAATGCCAGCTGTAATTGGAAAAACAAACAAACATAGTTTCTTACAAGTTGTAGAGATAAGCTACTTTGGAGCTAGTATTTGGAGATACTTGAATAGGGAGTTAGCTGTCTGGGGTGGTTAGTAGAGGGACAGATAAATATCCACACTGCAGGATCAGATTCTGTGACCATGTGAATAGGCTGGGAAATCATAATTTTACATCCTTCTGGCCATGGTGGTTAGTCTAGGATGTCTTGGCCCAAACTGAGCTGGAGGACAGAAAACCTGGCTCTATTCTGTGAGACCTTGCCATACGTATTTTCTGGCTTATAAGACGACTTTTGAAACGAAAGAAAGTCAACCGAAAATCCGGGGCAAAAGACCAAAATTGCACAAAAATTACCTGCAGATCTTGAGGGCAAAGTAAGTCTTTTCTTTGAAGTGGGGGGTAGCCTTATACAGCGAATATACGCCTAAACCTATGTTTTAACTGTAAAATTAGGGGGTTGTCTTATACGCCGGAAAATATGGTACCTGCTTTCTGTCGCTCTTCCTTAGATTCTGTGAGCTACTCCAGACTGGACTCCTGTTAATAATTGCTGGTTTCCCCTTTGGATAGTTAAAGTTTTGTGTCTGTTCTTTAACCCCTAAGAGTTCTGCCTAATACAGGTAGGCAGAGATGGTTCATGCGAATTCGTTCAGATCTTTCCATTATAAGATTTGAGCTGGTGTTAGTTTATGGTAAGGGTTGATAAGGATAGCCCTGTGTTTTCCTGTTTTTATTTTAGGTTTCTAAGGCAGAGGAGGAGATGGGAGGAGGGGGAGATATATCTATATTTTGAAAACTCTTAGTTTATAGGAAAATTGAGTGTCTATAGATGTCTACACATTATTACCAGTGGCTAGAGAATTATTCATTTATTTGCTTATTCTGTAGATGCCTAATGAGTGCTTATCCTGTGCAGGATATTATCTTTACATGCAAAGGTTAATTATTTCATTTGTCAGTCACCCATTGAGTGAAAACTCTATGCTGTGTTTTGCGGGGGCAGAGATGGACAGAGATGCCCTAAAGGAGCTTGCTGCCTGGGAGGAGAGCAACGAGCAGATAGGTGTGTGCAAAGCAGAAGCGTGTAGCAGGGGTCCTCAAACTTTTTAAAGTGGGGGCCAGATCACGGTCCCTCAGAGAGCTGGAGGGCCGGACTATATGAACTACTAATCCCTACTGTAACACCTTGGCTGTGCTCACTGCCCAAAAAACCTGGCGGGCAGGATCAGACTCCCCTGGGGGCTGCATGTTGCCCATGGGCCGTAGTTTGAAGACCCCTGGTAGAGACACCAAGCAGGGAGTCTTCAGCTGAAAGGTTAAGGTGCAGGACAGATCGAAGTTTCCTGGAAGGCCCTTCAGGAATGGAAAAGATGAATAGGTGTTTGCCAGGGAGACGGATGAGTTATATAAAAGGAGAACTGGACTCCAAAGAGCAGAGGTGTTGCAACTGCTGGGCCAATGGGAAGAGCTGCTTTGCAGAATGGCTGGAGCTAACCCTAAGGGGAGGAGGGTTAGGGTGAGGGGACTGAATGAAGATGAGGCAAAGGGAGATAGAACAGGCTAAGGGTTGAGACTCCATTTGAAGGCAGTGAGGATTCACTGACAAGATTTAAGTGTAAGGGAACAACAGAGCAGTTTGTATTTAGCAAGATCCCTGGCATGACAAAGTGGAGTGTAGGCGGGAGGTATATAAGATGAGGCAGGAAGACCTTGGAGAGAGACATCTGAGGCCTCATGTTCTTAGACACAGGTTTATCCTTCAGGAAAGAAGAGGATCAAGAGACCTTACCTGGTCAGAGGCAGTAGATTCAGCCTCCAGAGGGCCCTAGACATAGAGGACACATTCCTGATATGTCTAGTTTTGTGCCATGTTCAACCTCCCTAAGAGTTTATTGTCTTCCTAACTCAACTGCCATATTCCATATTAAATGACAAACCTAGAAATCAGAAATGAGATGTTGGAAAAACAGTTTGATAAGCAGTATTGACCAGTATTTATTGTGAAAATACTTGGTCTCATGAGATGATGTCTGGGAAAAATGGATCAAAATTGAGTAGACACACAACAATATTTCTGTGGTTTGTTATTTTATAAAAATTACTGGAGCCATAATCTTGTGTTCCCTCAGAGTATACATTTGTTTTTTTCTAGTGTGAAACATAAAGGTTTTTATTCATATTCCTTAAAAAAACAATTCCAAAAAGTGTGTGTGCTGAGTACAAATCAATTTAATGTTTATTTATAGTGGCTTTTATTTAGCCCCTGAATTTTACATTAGAAAAACAATTTTAAAAATCACTAGTCCAGTTCTAACAATTCCCCTAGAAAATTACAACAAAGAAATGTCTTCTAATGAACTTGCTTAATATTAACTTTTAATTGGGCCAAGCACTCAACTTGATTTTGAATCAGTGTCTTCAAGTCCACCCTCTTCTACAAAATATTCATGTAGTAAAGACAGACAAGAAGGTGGAAAGTAGTGTAAAAGGCATATATCTAACATATGTCTCAAGGTGTTTGTATGTGTGTTTGTATATGAATGTATGTATATTATTTTGTAAATAATTGTCTACTTTTGAGTAAAAAATGTAGCAATGTATATCATGTTTGGAGCTGAATATAATTGATCAATAAAGTTTGGGACCTTAAGGTCATTATTTTTCATGGTACTACAAACACTATATTTAGAAATAATGAGAAGTAAACACATTCACTGACTTGTGGAGGAGACATTTTAGTAAAAACCACATAGTAATAGTTTGATTTTACTTTTTTAGAAGCAGATAGGATCCATTGGGAATTGACATAGTTTGAGAATTCAGTAAATGTATTCTTAGGGTAATTACTTCAAGGGTAATAAGCTTGTGAATTCTGAGCAAAGCTTAGTCAAGATATTTGAATTAACAGAACTAATAGCCGAGATCGGTTTGGCTCAATGGTTGGAGCGTCGGCTTGGGGTCTGAAGGTCCTGGGTTCGATTCCAGTCAAGGGCATGTACCTTGGTTGCGGGCATGTCCCCAGTGGGGGGTGTGCAGGAGGCAGCTGATCGATGACTCTCTCTCATCGATGTTTCTAACTCTCTATCTCTCTCCCTTCCTCTCTGTACAAAATCAATAAAAACATATATATATATATATATAAAAAAAGAACTAATAGTAATGGTCATGGTGCTAGTTGAGTTCTGGTTAGTACTAGCAACAGCCAGTAGCTCTTAGTACAGAGCTCGTTGTTTTTGCACAATACATATTTGTTGAAAAAATAAGTAAAGACATTTTACATGTATGTTTCATTTATTATTCTTAGTTCTTAGAGTAGGCACGTAAAATAGGAACAAGTCCCCTCATTTTATACATGAGGAATTTGAGGCATGAAAGGAATTAACCCCTTATTTCAAGGCCATATTGCTAGGAAGGATTAGGATTTGGATCCAGGCATGTCTGACTTCAAGCTCAGGGTGGCATCATTCATTACTGTATCTTTCTGCCTGATTTCTCACTTCCTTTTCCAGTCTTATATTAAAATCCCATAAGTAACTCTGGCTATAGTGAGATGATACACAATATTGATTTTGTGTTGTAGGTGGTTGGAAAGAAGAATTTCACTGGAACAGACAGCCACAAATGGTGTGGTGTTTGCTGGTGGTGGTGGTTGGAATCCCTCACCCCCATCATCTGCAATCTAATATGAACCAGGAACACGCTCCTGGGAAAACTGTAGAGTCTACACAGGGCAGTTTGAAAGCTGTGCTGGTTTAACAGTGGAAATGGGAGGATTAGTACAACAGAGGAAAGGAGGTTTAGTGGTCACTCAGTCATTCACTGAAAAATATGTGATTCTGAGAATGTTTTTTTTTAATATTGAAAAGAATTTTAATTGATCCATTGCAAAGACATTGAACAAGCAAATAATGTTAAAAAATTTTTTAAAATAAAATATTTAAGACAAAATAGCAGTACAGAAAATGAGAAGTTTGCATAATTATGCACATTTTAACACTTTCACATTCTTTTTGGAACTCAAGCCTTTAAATTTTGGAACCATGTTAACTTACAGGCAAATAAAAGAATGTAATGAACATGTTCTACATAAAGTTATAACCTGGAAAACTACTTCCCTAGAGTATTATTGCCAGATAGCAATTAAATGTTTTTTAGTATCAAACAATCTGAATAATTCTTTGCTTTTCAAAGTAACCAAGAATTATACTAGAAAACTGTGATTTTTAGAGAGATTAAGACATTTGGCTGTATCTACATAGTGTCATGTTCTCTGGCCCATCAACCTAGATATATTTATTCACTAACCTAGATATATTTATTCACTAACCTTGGTTCTGATACTGTACATTTTGTTAGATGTCTTAGAACAAGTAAGCTGTATTTTAGATATGCAAAAATTTTAAAATGTGATAATATGAATCATCTAATCCTAATTGGGCATCCATTTTGTTGATGATTTCAATTAACAGCAATAAGTACACTAAAGATAAGTAGCACAATTAACATATTCATACACCAAAAATTAAATGATAGTAGTGCAGTTTCTAAGTTTAATTTTAATTAAATCTGGTTAGAATTTCTTTTGAGTAAAGATTTTTTAAAAGATTAAAACATTAAGCTATATAATTCTTTTCTCCACAAATATCTTATTTTTATTATCTTACCCTATTACAAACTAGAAATTTAGAACACTTTCTGAATATATTCAACTGAGCTGCTATCTGTAAGGTGAGAATTCTGTGTACAGAATTTAGAAATTACCTTTAAAAATTGGGCATTGAAATAATTTGTCTTTAAATTTTCCTGTTTGCTTCTGAGTAAGCATGAAATAACCCTGGTTCAAAAGTGCTTAATAAAATGCAAGTGGTCACATTCTTGTGGAAAACATGTCAGTGTTCCTATATAAGAGGCAAGTAATTTCCAGCTATATCTGCAAAGTTTCATAATTAAGGATTCAGAGTGTTAGTATACATCATCCAAAGGTTTTTCTTTTCTTTGAATCTCCAGATTATTTTCAACAAATCTATCCCTGAGTTTTCAATTCATAAAGAATTAAACAACCAGGTTGTGTGTGGGTGTGCGCGCGTGTGTGCGTGTTTTAGTATTTTTATTTTGACATTTGCTAAGTAGTTATTATATGATAAGAAACTGTCTTAACTCATCCATACAGTAACTATTCTATAGTTGGAATTGGCTTTAACTATTATATTAAAATTGTATACAAGGAAATTAGCAGTGTTGCAGTACTTGGCTGCGAATAGCTTGTCATCCTGGTGTTGGGTCAGAAAATGCTATTTCTTTAGTTCTGAGAAAACAGCCAAACGTGAAGTGATAACTGAGTATGTCCTATCAGTTGTCTTGCAATGCGCTTTCTTCTCTTAAACCTGAAGACCCAGATTCTACTTATTCCACAGACTGCAGGTACTGGTACATTTGAACATTACCAAGCCCTGTGACATTCCTTAGAACTTGGAGGTTCTGGACTAGTTGGTTCAGACAGGACATGGAAGGTCTGATGGGTTCTGCAATTAAACACCCAACTAATTTACTCTCTTTTCATCAGATATATTTTTGTTTGGACATCTGGGAACAACTTGCTGAAAGCTCAATTCATTACCAACAAGTTCTTGTACTTCTTCTACCTTTTTGATAGCCTAATTTGGATCATGTGGAAGAACCAACACAATTTTCCCATCCCAAAACTCTGCTACTACACGTTCTCTATTTTTAAAAATATATATTTTATTGATTTCAGAGAGGAAGGAAGAGAGAGGGAGTGAGGGAGGCAAGCAGGGAGGGAGGAGAAGAGGAAGGAGAGAGAAACATCAGTGATAAGACAGAATCATTGATCAGCCTTCTTCACACCTCCCACTGGGGATCAAGCCCACAACCTGGGCACGTGCCCTGACTGGGAATCGAACCATGACCTCCGGGTTCAAAGGTCAATGTTCAACCACTGAACCACGCCAGCTGGACACATTCTTTTTTTTGCCTGTGTATTTGATTCCCTCCAGAAATCTGTGGTGATGATGAACATGCTGCAGTTCATCTTCAGGGTTGGAAGCAGTATAGATCATGCCACAAGACTTACACATGGTGGCTCCAAAGGTTTCTGACGTGCATCGGTGATGAGCTGGTTTTTTGTTTCTTTATTTACATCTCTGGCATTAATACTTTTCTGTGTATTGGTCTCTTTCAAAAAGTTAATAGGGGTGATGGATGCCACAGAAGACTGTTCTCCAACTAGAGATCTTTTTGTATTGACTGAAGATGCACTGAAGATGGGATAGATAGTGGATTCAGAAGAAACTGCCTTGCTTTCACTGTCAGAATCCTCTGAAGAAAAACATGTATTTTCTTCAGGTTTATGCTCCCTTGAAGAAACTACGCCAGTTGATGAATCCTTTATTATTAATTTCTCTTCTTTTTTACTTCTCATACCTAGCAGATCAATGTTCAGTTCCTTTTCTAGCAACAAGTACTTTAGCACTTGCCTTGTCTCAAAACTTTGTTTTTCATTGACAGTCTCTACTCAGAATCTTTAATCACTTCTGATTTATCCTCTTGAGTGAGTCCCAGAAACGGTTATTTTCCAGAGACAATTTTCTAAGAGAGGATTTTTTTTCCTAACAAAAAATGCTGCTCCACCCTGGAGTGTTACTTGTGGTTTGACTTTTTGGCTTAGAACTCGAGGAGCATTTAAATTATTTTCAGCGGAATAACAACTATTCTCTTTCTCTTCAGTGGGTTTGCAGGCCACTCAGTTTTGCTTGGAATTTTTAGAATTCTTTGATACAGGCTTGCTGCATTTATAACTTGGTTGACACTTAGCAGTTAAACTCTCCTGTGTTTTTTTCCTTCATCTTCTTGGAGCAGATTGGTTTTTCCTGCATTTTTTTCTGTCACATGGGGAAAAAGGTACTTCATTATTAGTGTTTAGATAAATGGGTCTATTCACTGTTATCATCTTTCTCTCTAATGGACTGAGATAACACTTATTTTTGTTATAAAAGGGTACAGTAGACACACAAGATTTAAAAGGTGGACCTTGATTTGCAGATGCTAATCTTTCTTTTTCAGTTGTTTTGAGCAGACTTGAAATGACCTTGTTGAGAGCAATGCACATTTTCTTTTGATCATTACTTTGGCAAGTATATTTTTTATTAGGTGATGAAAATATATTTTCAGTAAAGTCCCAAATTAATTTCTTTGATGGAATGTCAGATAATAGGTTGTCACAGTTCAACGATTTCTACTTCCTTTTCCTTGAAGTAAAAGCTGACATCTTTTTTTTTTTTTTTAACATTTTTAAAAAATATATTTTATTGATTTTTTACAGAGAGGAAGGGAAAGAGATAGAGAGCTAGAAATGTCGACGAGAGAGAAACATTGACCAGCTGCCTCTTGCACACCCCCTACTGGGGATGTGCCCGCAACCAATGTACATGCCCATGACCGGAATCAAACCTGGGACCTTTCAGTCCGCAGACCAACGTTCTACCACTGAGCCAAACCGGTTTCGGCAAAAGCTGACATCTTCTTAATTGAACCCCTGCACCTCAGCCAAGCCAGTTGCTCCGCCTCTGAGAATGTTTTTGTATTTGTCGAGCAAGTTACACCTTGTTGAGGAGTCACACTCTGTGGAGCATAGCTTAGGGCTGTGGTTGGCAAACCAAGGCGCTTTGGCCCCTTGAGTGTGGCTCTTCCACAAAATGCCACGGCCTGGGTAAGTCTATTTTGGAAGAAGTGGTGTCAGAAGAAGTTTAAGTTTAAAAAATTTGGCTCCCCCCAAAAATTTCAGTCGTCGTGCTATTGATATTTGGCTCTGCTGATTAATGAATTTGCCGACCACTGGCGTAGGGCATGACAATGCCTGCCACCACTATGTGGATTGTAGGATTCCAAGTCACCAAGAAAGGCATAACTCACACAGACATTAGATGGAACAGCACTTTCTTCGCAGAGAAGAGGCAGAGCAAGGTCAGCTTCAGTCGAGAACATGGGTTCCCTGTGGGCACGCGATGCCACAGGGGGATGGTCTGCAGGCACCCTCTGTGCACAGGCGAAGGACCTCATTCCCTCCCTGCCCAGAACAGAGAGAGCAGTGGGCTTGGCCAGGTGCCACGTGACACAGAGGCTCACGCAGAACAACAAAGGTCAAACCCAGAGCATGTAAGGATATTCCCAAAACAGAGAGAGACGACCAGTACAGGTTGTAAGAGCGCTTTACCTCTTTGTAAGAAAATCTGGGCCCCAACCCTCCTCTAATGCTGCACATGACTGCCTCTCCCTGTACTTATGTTGTACCAGAAATATCTCAGGTTAGTTGTGTGAAGGAGTTTGGCTGTATTTTAGGAAGTATTTTTTTATTGTTGATATTAGTCTGATAATTGGAATACATGTTTGTTTGTATTTTTAAGTGTACCTGTGGTACTTAAAAAGCGTTAGATTACTTACACTTAGTGTTGTCAATGAATCCTAACAGGATTTTCTCATGTTTTACCAGCTTCCTAAGCTGTAAGCACAGGGATCTCATTCCTTTGCTAAATGATCTGGGGTTGTGTGAAGATAGTTAATGGGGACTGTTGGCTCTCTTTGCCAAAGCTAACCATGGAGAGGAAAGAGGAAAGCATGGACCCGAGGAAACAACCCAAGTAACTGAAGAACCCCAGGGGTGACTGAGGCTGTTGAAAGTTGGCGAATGTGCTTGGGTAGTCTAGCCTATGGCATGGGGTTGCCTGAGGAATCAGGTCATACATTAGTTTAAGTTTCTTTCCTTTTAAGATTTGTGTTGACCTGATTTTTCTCCAATTACTTTGAAATGATAATTGCTGCCCCTCTGTTACAGAAATTGATGTCAATAGGGTGCAGTTAGGGCGGTGTGACAGCCCTGCTGGGTGTTAACAGGCATATGTTAACCAGCAGACCAGGCTCATTCCTCCCAGGGCTCACAGATCATACTTCACAGAGACGCCTTCCTCCACTGCTGCTGTTTTAAGAGATTAAAGGCTAAAAGGAGTTGCCAGGTGGCACACAGCAAAAGAAGTGATCAAGAGTGGTTATTTGGCGCAGGTGGCTCATCCCCTCCATCTTTCTCAGATCTATCAGGAAGGATAGTAGTAGGACTTGGGTTTTGGCCATTTTTTTTTTTTTTTACACACGTTTTCAGATCTGTTAGCTCATATCCTTTGGTGAATATGACCACCTACGCCAAAATATTTGGATGCATGAAGAGTACAATCACTATTGAAAGTATAATGGGATAAACTGAATAGTATATATTTAATGAAGCAGAGTTGTGAGAACAGAGGGATCAGTAATTTAAAATAGACATAATTATATACTATATTCTGTGATAAAGGAGGATAGTATTATTAAGAAGGAACAAGAAGTGACAAAGAATAAAACGGAAATATTAGATAGACAAATGTAGCTGAAGGAAAGAATTGAATAAACAGATAAATAGTATGGATACAGGAGAAAAATAAGCTAATGAACTTGAAGATCATGTTGTAGAATTCTGAAGGCGGAGGAAAAGCAGAGATAAAAAATATCAAGAAGGCTAAAAGAGATGATGAAGAGAGATATTAGTGCTGACATTAGAATAGTAGGATTCCCAGAAGGGAGAAAAGAAATTGGAGAGAAAAATATTGAAAAAAATAATGATGATAAATTACTTAAAATTAAAAAAGAACAGACTTTAGATCAAAAGGGCTAATAGAATACCAAGGAAGAAAGATATGAAAACCTGCATCTTGGTAGTCTAGTAAAATTTAAGAATATGATATGTGCTGAAACCGGTTTGGCTCAGTATAGAGCATTAGCCTGTGGACTGAAATGTCCCGGGTTCGATTCTGGTCAAGGGCATGTACCTTGGTTGCGGGCACATCCCCAGTGGGGGGTGTGCAAGAGGCAGCTGATCGATGATTCTCATTGATGTTTCTAACTCTATCCCTCTCTCTTCCTCTCTGTAAAAAACAATATATATATATAAAAGAATACGATATGTAACACCTTAATCAATATAGAAATTTTAAAAAAAAAGAATATCATAGCTAAAGAAATCTAAAAAGTTTTGTAACAAAAGCATAGATTATCCACAAATGAACATAAATCAGACTAAGTTATCTTTTCAGCCCAGAGGTTCTCAGTTATTTTGCATATTCCTAAGGTTAGGGAAATTGTTTGTATAATATGTAATTCAAACCTTATAAAATAAATTTACTAAATCACATTGTATTTACTAAAGTATTTCTCCATGGAATAAGGAACATGCTTGGTTTTATAAACTTCCTGCCTGAAAAAAATTTAGGGTGGCTGATCACAATATATAATTTTATGATTTTATATAAATAATTGGGGAAAGTTGTTATTTTTATTAAAGGGATACATCTTTCCTTATTTTCTTATTTTCATTTTATTTTTTTAATTGTTCTTGATCTCATATTGGGCTAAATACTTTTTAGAGATATGTTTTTGTAGCCATAGAAGTAAAATAGATAATTTTCTACTTCTTGTAATTAGATATGATTTTTAGTTGCTCCTCTTCATGCTCCTGGATTTTCAATTATTTAAATAGCATATCACTGCTTATGTACCAGAAAAGAAGCCATATTCATCTTTTGTTCAGAAATTCTCTGTCCAGTAAAAATATAATGTGACACATATAATTTAAAAATGTCTATATCCACATTTAAAATGTTTTATAAGGATGAAATTAACTTTACTGTATTTTATTTACCCAATGTACACTAAATATTATCAGGCTAGCATGTAATCGGTATACATAATTTAACACGAGATATTTTACATGCCTTTCTGCATACAAAGTCTCTGAAGTTTGGTGTATTTTCCAGCACATCTCCATTTGGACTAGCCAAGTTCCAAGAACTCGGTACCTCGAGCGGCTAGTAGCCAACACACTGTGAGTGCACCCCTAAAGCGAATGATGGTTCCGTGTTCTAAGCAGTGGTGGGTGGCTAAAGAGTTCCTTGTAGGAAGGGATCTTCTTGAATTAAGGGATCTTAGGGCTGAATGGTCCTGTAGCAACTGATACTTCTACCCATTAGTTATAGCTAATCATGAAAAGGGTGTAAGACATTATTTGATTGCTGTTGTTTTCAGGGTAGAACTAATGTTAAACACTTAAATCTACAGACTGTGCCGAGATTGGCTGATTTTATAGTTGTATAGTTGTAGTTCATATAGTTCCTCCTGGATTTTTAAAAGGCAGTTCAGACTTAACGTGGACAAAACTGAATTTCTGATCTTTCCTTCCAGATCGGCTTCTGCTCATATTTAGTGAGTGGCATCTCTGTTCTTTCCCACCACAGGGCCAAAAATTCTTTCTTTGACTGCCAGCTAGCACAGTGAAAAGTCACAGGCTGCTGTTGCAAATGCCCGGCTCCCTTAAATCCTTAGCTGCCCATGCTTTTGCAGTGATGTATCTTTAATGAAAGAAGTCTGCTGAGTACTTTTAAGTAATGTTAATGTCACTTTAAAAAAAAAAAACTCAGTAGAGATTTAGGCCAAACCTATGTGTTTTTCAATACTTGACTTTAAAATTCTGTCAGCTGTCTGGTTCATATGCCAACACTGTTGAAGCATCTTGGTAGGACTGATTTTAGTTCCTGCTGGCATTCATTTACATCTGATTGAAGGGAGCAAACGGAGGGGTGAATATAAGGCAGGCAGAAGGGCAGAGCAGGAAAGCCAAGCTTTGCATTTGGTGTCCTGTGCTTTGCCCAGGACATCCTGTGGTCATGTGAGCAAACGTTTTACTAGAGAAAGCAAACTTCAGCTAAGATACAAACCTCTCCCTCTCCCTAGTTTTATAACTGTTGATGACTCTTTACTTGCAACAAAATTTTTATTTAAGGATTGGCTGCTTCAAAGTAATACTGATTTGGGCCTTTCTGTGTGTAGTGAGACCTTTTGGAATTAACATTGCCTAACTAACAGAAAAGGATTTTTGTTCTTTTTTTCCTAAAATATGTAATAAAATATGGAGGTGTCAGATATAAAGGATGGCTCTTGCTCAGACTTGTCCTTTGCTTGTCCGGTTATTCATCAAACACTATCAACTCGATTGTGCCAGGAAGTAAGAAATAATGTCATTAGAAAGCAATCAGTCAAATGTGTATCAAGGTCTTTTAAAAGGCTCAACTAGACCTAACCAGTTTGGCTTAGTGGATAGAGCATCGGCCTGCAGACTCAAGGGTCCCAGGTTCTATTCTGGTCAAGGGCATGTACCTTGGTTGAGGGTACATCCCCCATAGCGGGTGTGCAAGAGGCAGCTGATTGATGTTTCTCTCTCATTGATGTTTCTAACTCTCTCTCCCTCTCCCTACATCTCTGTAAAAAAAAAAAAAAATCAATAAAATATATTTAAAATAAGATAAGATAAAAGGCTCAACTAACTGTTGATATCAAAGGATGTTTTACACATAAGATATGCTAAAATGGCTACTCTTAGGAACTGTCTTTGGTAGGCTTACTTTACCCCCTCTCTCTTTTTAAAAAAAATATATGTTTTTATTGATTTCAGAGAGAGGAACATAATGATGAGAATCATTGATTGGCTGCCTCCTGCAGACCCCACTCTGGGGATGGAGCCTGCAACCCTGGCATGTGCTGTAACTGGGAACTGAACGGTGATCTCCTGGTTCATAGGTCAATTCTCAACCACACCAGCCAGCCCCTCTCTTGATTTCATACCTTAGTACTTTCAGCCAGATGGGCTAGGTGCACTTAGTATTATGTCACAGTGGTGTAGCTTGCAGGAAAGTGTTAGCTAGAGTCCATTCCCTCACTAAAATGGCAGCTCCTAATTTCAGGCAGTCAAAACAATAGGCAGTTGTTATAATAATAATCATAGCCACATTATTTTCTAAAAATCTTTCCAGCTAAGCATGGAAGGATTCTTTCAGACCACTATCTCTTCTTTACCATAGAATTTAGTTATTGTTTACATTACAGGCATGTCAAACTCATGGCCAGCAGGTCACATGTTTGACATGCTTGGCAACTTTGAAAATAATAGAAAGGCTATAACCTGGAAGGATATAAGGAATAAGAAAAGTATCTACTTTTCTCAGGAAAATAGATCTCTGCATGCAATTTTAACTTATAAGGTCATCTAAATGAACAATGAACAGATTTATTCCTTTATGTTAATGAATTCAGAAACTTGGGTTTGTGTTCTTAAGGGGATTGTATGTTATTTGAAACCTCCATGAGTTTATTATGATTGCCAGCGGGGAGGGGATGAGGAGAGGTGGTGGAAGGTTTAGGGAGGATAAACGGTGATGGAAGGAGATGACCTGGGCGGTGAACACACAATGCAGCACACAGATGATGTGCTGTGGAATAGTGCACCTGAAACCTGTATAATTTTGTTCACCAGTGTCACCCCAATCAATTCAATAAGAAGAAGAGAAACAGCCATAAGTTTAGAAATGAGAAGACAGCAGGGATCCAGGGAAGTACTTGTGCTAATTCCTAATTTGGGAGGAAAAAAGGCAAGAAAGAAAAGAAGAGGCCTTGTGGGAACCCTGCTGTGTTTGTTGAAATATTTAAAAATACATTAATTTTATGTTTCTTCTTATTTCTTTAGTTGTCTTACATGAGCTTTGTCTCTTAAATTTATGATTAAGTGAACCTTTTGGAAAATGCATCTAATCTGATGTTAGAGTGTGCAATGAAAAGTCCATTGTTGTGTTTGAATGTTCCTCTCACAGCAAAGACATTTTACTTCTCTGTTTCCTTTTCATAATGAACGGTTGTTAATGAATGGTTGAGTTTTATGTCCTAGTAATGGAAATTATTTATTTTTGTCTATTCTGATTTGTTTTAAATACATTCAGATGTTTTTATAATTAATCACAAAGCTCTAGTTTGAACAGGCAGAACATGCTTCTCTCTGTGTAATTGAAAGCTGGTCAAATATTTTAGGAAGCTTCCTTCAGAAGCTTAAATATAAAAATTCTTTGGTGGAGGAGCAAAATTATATAATAGCCTATAAAGGAAAACTGTAGGACTACTTCGTGAACAGAGAAGATTGCTTAAATTTCAACTAAATTGAATTGAACCTAAAAATAGTATAATGTCTGATTATTTCAGGTGAGAGAAATAGACTGTGAGATGTGGAGGCACATCGAGCCATTTTACACTTAACTAAAAGCATTTCCTACACCTACAAAGGGTCTCTGCCAAGGAAGAAATCAAGGTGCTCTGAGACAGCAGGGAAAATTAAGTCACAGAGGCAAGGAAAGGCAGGAAGCAAATGAATACTTTCTGCAGCATCTGTTAGCATAACCATTAGAGGTATGTTGTTAGCCATCTGGGGCTACGTTCCTTGAATTATAAATCTGGATCAGTGGTTTGAAGTTCAGTGGCTGCATTTCCCTGTGGAGGGAGATGGAAGTCTCTATATGTCCTTGTTGATCAGTTGTTTCTGATCACCAAGGGCCCTCTGGTTCTGCAAGGGCATCCCCAAGGACAGCTTGTTTTGTCACACAGCAGATCACTGTCACAGGCGCTTCAGTAGAAATCCTATTCACCCCTTCACTCCCATTGCTTACACGTCCAAGTGTTCATAACAGTCCCAAATCAAAGGAAAAAGAGTTCTTGTAAAAAAAAATAAAAATGAAAGTATTTACTTATTCAGACAGATCTTTTGTGTCTCTTCACTTTGGTAATTAAATATAATTGTGGGTCCCTTTGATGCGAATTTCAGCTTATTTAATAAACAGATTTTAAGTATATAAGTGTAGTCTAGAAGAGATTATATTGAATTTAGTTTCCAACATTGGAAGTGGAACACCAGTTAGTAATATTTAGAAAGGAGATAAGATCGCCAGTGTAATGAGAGGTTTATGCCTGACATTTATAATAGGAAATAGACTCAGCAGGAAGTTGAAGACTTTTGGATTATACTACTTAAAGAAGATAAATAACATCCACTACGAAAGCCACTAGCCTGTCTGGGCAGTCTTTTAAACATTTACTGGAAGCCTATAGATACAGTTGGCAACTCCAGTGCACATAGTAGAATTTATGTGCATATTTAGGAAGCTTTATGAGAAACTTCCACATAATAAGATTTTGTTCAAGATTCATGCTTACAACAAACAGTGAAAGAACAGTTGGGTTCTGGAAAACCCAGATAAGAGTATTTCTTACATTAAATAGGAAATTGACAAATGTAAATTTAGGTAAATATGATGCAGGTGTTTTGGAAGACAAAAATGATAAGTGAAAATATGATAATAATGAGTAAGGAACATTAGAACTTAAGTTATTGCCTCACAGATTGAGTGAAACATCCAGGAGGGTAAAGGAGCTTTACAGTTTTCGCATATGAAGATTATGACTGAAACGGCAGTTGTATTCTTTCTTTAATTGTGAGGGTCACAGGACATGGCCCATGAAATCTGGCAAGACTCAGAACCATCTTAACCAGCTCCCCAACCCTCAGTGTATATGGAGATTTCAGGGAAACTGTAAGGAGTAAAGATGTGCTAACAAGTTTTCTAAAGCTATCATATGGCCAAAATATATGGGACTAGATGTACTAGGGTATAATAAAGTACATCTATACTAATATAAGGGTAATATGCTAATAAGACTGGGAGACCTTCTAGACGTCCTTCCAGACAAAGCCATGGTGGCAGAGCCAGGGCAGAGGCAATTAGGGGCGGTCAGGCTTGGAGGGGAGGGCAGTTGGGGGTGATCAGGCCAGCTGGGGGGACAGTTGGGGATGACCAGGTCGGCAGGGGGACCAGTTGGGGGCGAGCAGGCTGGTGACAGGGGGAATTGGGGGTGACCATGCTGGTGGGAGGGGGGCAGTTGGTGGTGATCAGGCCAGCAAAGGAGTATATTATAGTTGGGGGTGAGACAGCTGGTGGAGTGGGGGGGCAGTTGGAGGTAAGCAGGCCTGCAGGCAGAGTGATTAGGGGCAATCAGGCAGGCAGGCAGGTGAGCGGTTAGGAGCCAGCGGTCCTGGATTAAAAAAGGGATGTCCGTCTGGGCTGAGGGACACCCCCCTCCATGCAAGAATTTTGTGCACTGGGCCACTAGTATAGGACAACAATGGCAATGGTAAAATAATTAAACATTTTGTTAGTAAGACCAAGAAGAACATGTTGTAGAATGAAATGCACATTTTGGATACATTTTAAACATAAATTCCTGAAGCTAAAAGAACTAGGTGCTTAGGGCATAAAAGGTTACCTATTCACTCTGTGTGGGTGTCCAGATACATTTGGCTGAATGAACAATTTGCTAAGCCCTGGGGTGCCTCAGAGATAATATCACTTTTAGGGATATTGTGAGGATTAGTCTATATAGAACTCCCAGTAGAATACCCTGCATGCAGTAAAAAGATGAGGAATGCCAGCTGTGTTGCTGCTGCTCTGATTCCTACTCCACAAGAACAATCCTTTAAGAGGACAAACAAATCACTGACAATTTAATCTCTTGGGTCCCAACATGAAAGACAAAACATATTGCAGTTTGCTTGCCAGATCTTTGCTTTGCTTATGGGGAGTCTAATTGTAAAATTACTTGCTGTAGTGGCTTAAGAATTTTCAACCAAAATTAGCAGGCATTCTAGAGGTAAAATGATTTTATGGGTATTTCACTCTGAGGGAGAAAATTCAGCGATCCATGTGTATTTATCACTGCACATCTCTTAGTATCTTCTTTCTTGCTCAATCAATTGTTTTATATTTCTAGATGATACAGAGCATCAGTAAGGCGCTTAGGTTAGCCTTTGAGTAACAAGCTTCTTTTCACACCATAGGTTTCATGATCAAAAGTTAGCACTGGGATGTCTGTTTGCACTATTCCCAGGTTTACTCTCCCAGTTCTTCATATCATCCAGCCCCCTGAACTGGAAATATCTTGTTAACTCTGTACTGTTTAATATTCTTTGGAAATTAAACTAGTTGGGCATGTTTAAAGCTCAAATGGAATCTATGTGTTTTGCTCGACAAGGTCGTTGGTTGGGTTTTAGAAGCCTACATATTAAAAATTGTGTTTGTGGCTAGCTGATAGAGAAATACCCATGTACTGAAGCCACCACTGTCGTGAAGATCAGTGAGATAATGTGTGTAAGAGCCCTGTGAGCACTGGGAAATCTGGGAAATGCTTTGGGCGTCTGAGCACGAGCCTGTTAGGATTAGTGGCCCACCGCGTCCCAGCAGCCACCAGAGAACATGAAACCGGGAAGCAACTTTGATATCAGGAGCAAGACGGAAGATAATGTGGAGCCTCACAGTTTGGGATTTGTAATTGGGATCTGTTGCTCTTATAAGAAAATGTAGTTAAAAAAAAATGCAGGATTTTCCGTTGTTAAAATCAATGAAATTAAAAGAGCAGCTGCTTGTAAAAGTTAATTTTACTTCACATCTGTCCTGGTCCCAGTAATAAAAATGATAGTTCTGTAGAGCAACCTGTTCTCTCTATTGCTGTACCTTTTTTTTTTTTTTTTTACTGTGTGGTCTCTGTTTAAATTTACCTTTTGATTTCACAAATTCTTTTCTGAATCTATAAATTGTGTGTCACTTAGAATATATGCATAAATATAATCTGTACATCTTCAATTCAGTAGAAAAGCGTTGGTATTCTAGATTTTGAGTTGGTATCTTGGTGATTTATAAGGTGCAGTAGAAGCCATCTCAACCCTTTTTTTTTCCTCACTCCTATTTAGAAAAGTTTATTGAATGTTACTTCTGCATCATACTTATTGAAAGAAAAAACAATTTTCCCTGAAGGCACCCTGCTATTTCTTACGTTCTATATATCCTAATGCGTTTTTTGTATTTAAACAGGGTAAGCCTGGCTAGTGTGGCTCAGTGGTTGAATGTGGACCCAGAAACCAAAAGCGCAGGGTTTGATTCCTGGGTGGGGCACATGTCTGAGTAGCGAGTTTAATTCCCCTTAGGGGGCATATGGAAGTTGGCCATTGATGTTTCTGTCCCTCTCTCCTTCTTCCTTCTTCTCTCTGAAATCAATAGAAACAGTACAAAAAAATAATAATAAAGTTAAATATGAAATTAGTAAATGAAGCATTTGAAAGGAGGAGAATGTAAAGACATTTTGAAAAGCATTCTGTTTGTCATTAAAAAAGACATCTGTTTGAAACTTGTGTCCACACAAAAACCTGTACACGGATGCTTATAATAGCTTTATTTATAATTGCCCAAACTTGTTAGCATCAAAGATGTCCTTCAGTGGTGAATAGGTAAACTTGGTACCTCCAGATGATGGAATGCTATAAAGAAATGAGCTGTCAAACCATGAAAAGACATGGAAGAACCATAAATACATAGTGCCAAGTTAAAGAAGCCAATCTGAGAGCATACATACTGTATCATTTCAACTCTGTGACCTTTTAGAAAAGGCGAAATATCTATCAGTGGTGGCCAGGAATTGGGGGTGATCGGGGGAGAAAGGAGTGAATGGGTAGAGGAGTTTTAGGACAGTGAAACTATTCTGTATAATACTATAATGGTGGATACATGTTATTATACATTTGTCCAAACCCATACAACACCAAGAGTGAAACCTAATGTAAACTATGGGCTTTGGGTGACGATGATGTACCAGTGTAGGTTCATCAATTATAATAAACTAGAGGCCCGGTGCATGAAATTTGTGCACAGGGGGAAGGGTGTCCCTCAGGGATCAGAGAGGGTGCAGGCTGGACTGAGGGACACCCTTCCCCCTGTGCACAAATTTCATGCACCGGGCCTCTAGTTTATTATAATTGATGAACCTACACGGTTCGAGGGATCAGGCTTAAACACGCAGTTGGAAATCCCTCTCACAATCCAGGACTGCTGGCCACCAAACACTCACCTGCCTGTCTGCCTGATTGCCCCTAAACCTCTGCCTGCCATCCTGATTCCCCTCTAACCACTCCCCTGCCAGCCTGATTGACACCTAACTGTTACCCTGCCAGTCCGATTGCCCCTAACTGCCCTCCCCTGCTGGCCTGGTCACCTCTAACTGCCCTCTCCTGCCAACCTGGTCACCTCTTACTGTCCTCCCCTGCAGGCCTGGTCACCCCAACTGCCCTCTCCTGCTGGCCCAGGCACCCCTAACTTCCCTTTTTTGCCAGCCTCGCCGCCCTAACTGCCCTCCCCTGCAAGCCCGATTGCTACTAACTGCTTTCCCCTAATGTCCTGGTCGCCCCCAACTGTCCTCCCCTGATGGCCTGGTCATCCCTTACTGCCCTTCCTTGCAAGCCTGGTCACCCCTAACTTCCCTCCCCTTCAAGCCTGCCCCCGCAACTGTCCTCCCCTGAAGGCCTGGTCACTCCCATCTGCCCTCCCCTGCTGGCCATCTTGTGTCCACATGGGGGCAGCCATCTTGTGAGTTGGAATGCTGGTCAATTGGCATATTACTCTTTTATTAGATAGGATGTACCACTTTCACGGAGGATGTCAATAATGGAGGAGGCTGTGTATATATATGGCAGAGAGTATATGGGAAATCTCTATCTTCCTCACAATTGTGCTGTGAACCAAAAACAGCTCTAAAAAGTCAATCTATTAGAAATAAAAAACCAAACCCGAACAAAACCCATCTAAATTTGGTCTGTCATTTGTAAGTGTATCTAAGTGGCACTATCATGCTCTCACTGGGAGAGAACACGTCTTGTGTCTTGAGGAGATGAAGATTGTGTGAAAAGAAAGCTCTAACTTGTGCTGATTACCCTCCTTGGATTGCCTTTGAGGTACAACTCTGGTGTTAGTGCATATTGTAATTTCTCTTGAGTTTTGTAAGGAAACTGAATTGACTGGTAGAGGGTAAAAACACCGGAGAACAGAATTGAACAATATTTTCCAAGTGAGCATTGTTCTCCTGTCATTTTTATGTGTTTTAATTTAGCCCGTGTTGGGTGAGTAGTACAGAGAGAAGGGATTTATTCTTTTAAAATGAAGCCATCCTCTAGTTCTTCATTTCCAATTGATCGAGCCACGTTTGTTTTCCAAATGTTGACTCTTTAAGAACCATTTACTGTATTTACTTACGTAGTTACTTCCTTGTGTATTCCTGTTTCTTCACTTCATATCCATCATGTGAAGAAGAAAACCATGAAAAAAATTTCTTTCCCTATAGGCCCCTTGAAAAAAATTCTGCTTCAAAATAGCAGCAGGTTGGAAACACAGTCTCCTTTAGGATTTTAAGAGCATCAGTCAGCTTCATAGCTGGAGGCAGAATGCTTTCCTCAGGGGACATTTCTCTTCACCCCCCAAAGTGAAATTCATTCATTCGAGGTGTCCAACAATAGTTAAATTAAAGGAGCTATTGGTTGTATTCTCTCTCTCTCTTTCTCATAAACCCGTGGTTGCTTAAAATCAGTGTTATAAAACTTTTAAGTCTGTTGGCTAAATTTTTTATTTCTTTTTATGATCTCACTAGAGGCTGAGGGACCCCATTGGAACACGATTGGGGCCAGGCAGGGACTATGGGAGGGCTCTACGGTGTGTCTGGCCTGTCTAGCCCAGTCCTGATCAGCCAGACCCCAGCAGCAAGCTGACCTACTGGAGGAAGCATCTGCCCCCTGGTGGTCAGTGTGCATCACATTGACTGGTAGAATGGTCAGAGGGACAATGAGCATATTAGGCTTTTATATATATATAGACTAGGGGCCTGATACACGAAATTTGTGCAAGGGGCTCAGCTCTTGCAGCTGTGGCAGCTTGCCTTGGCCCTCGCAGTCCCGGCTTCATCCGGAAGATCGTCCAGAAGGTCATTCAGCTGTAAAGTCTAATTAGCATATTACACTTTTATTATTATAGATTCCCAGTAAGGATAGCACACATCTGGCAGATATCTCTAATCTCCCAGTCCATATCCAGAGCATATTGGTAATCAGTCCTGCTCTTTCCCAGATGTAGCTCGGAATGAACCTTCAACACACTGCCCTAGTCAGCTACTACTGGTGAATGACAATTGGACATTCTTGCTTTCTGCATAAGTCCTGGGAATTTTTAGTCATTCCATGGCTTTACCTACTACTTCTTTGCTGATAGCAGTTAAATATAAATCTGTAACTCCATAGCCTCTCCTTGTGCCTACAACCATAAATATTCATTTGCTTTTTGGATATTGGAAAGCACCTCAAATTCAGCATGCTTAAAACTAATAATTTTCTTTCATCTCCCCAATCTCCTCCTCCTATTGCTGCTGTATTGCAGTTAATAGAAACAACTATTTACCCACCTGGATTTCCTCTTATTCTCCTTCTGTTTTAGACATGAAGTTATCTAGAGTATACCCTCTTCATACTTCTATTTTTTAAAAATATGTTTTTAGTGATTTTAGAGAGCTAGGGAAAAGGAGAAAGAGAGAGAGAAATATCAAATCAGTTGCCTCCTGCATACCGACTACTAGGGATTGAGCCCTCACCCGGGTTTGTGCCCTCACCAGGAATTGAATTGGCAACCTGTAGGTTCATGGGGAAACACTCAACCAACTGAGCCACACTGGCCATGGCTCCTTCATATTTCTTAGTCATGTCTTCTTTTCTGTTCCACAATTTGGTTCTTTATTTTGGATCGCTGGATCACTCTAACCCATTCCTCATATCGCTAGAAAATCAGTCAGCCAGCCCTCCTTTCCTCCCTCCCTCTCTTGAACTATTTTTAAACACAAATGTATGCAAAATAATATAACAAACACCCATGTCGTTACCTGCAGGATCATAATTCTGAAAAGTACTTTTTCCTTGATGATTGAATTTAAGTAAAAAGTCTAAGAATAAATTATCTTCTGTGCTTGCCTTGTTCTTAAGAAGTTATAAGCACCAAGCAGGTTTTACCATCCAGGTTTTACCATCCTTGAATAAATTAATCTTCTAATTGCTATTTGGATTTCAATGTTATTGAAACTTTATGTCCTTTAGGGGTTGGAGTGTTTTGAGACAAATGTTTTGGGTTCTCTTTCAAAATAACTTACCTGCCAGAAACAACCACCCATTTACTTAGCAGTAGTATCTTGAAAGGTGTTTAGCACAGCACTTTAATTTTTTTTATTGTTATAGAAATGTTTCTTTACATCTGTCTAAGTGAGTCTTACTTGAATAGTCACATTTCCACTGTCTGTTCCTTATTCCCTTCCTATAAATTTTTGAGACCGTTTCAGTCAGGTTAAGTTTTGTGTGTGTGTGTTTTTAAGGATGTTCACTGTAAAATACTTTGAACTTTGTACGTGTTAAAATTTCAGTAATGTTAGAAAAATATGTATTTAGCTGACATTCCTGCTTTACTTATAGCTATTATTTAATGACCAAGACTGTACACAAAATGCAGAAGGACATAGATTAGAAGGAAGGAACTATGTCGTGACTACTTTTTGGGTGGGGCCTGTTTCATAAACATAATTTGGGTGTCAGACTGTGTTGAGCTATTTATTTCCTTTGACCAGGGAGCCATAGTGTAAGCTGCATTGAATGGTAGAACATTTGCCCTTCTTGTAAAGGGAGGACTTCAGATACTCCATCAGCCAGAAGTGAGAAGAGAAATGTGTGTGCCCTGTAGTTCTTAGGTCATGTTTACTTATGGAAAGTTTAGAAATGCAGGACCAAAAGGGTCAGCGTCCAGGGCAGATTTTTCTAAACTCATACTTCTATTGGAAATATTTGAGAGAGGTGAACCTTTCACTCACCCTACAATATTTATTGAGAGCCTACTGCTACTGTTCTTACCAGCATGTGGGGAAAAGTGGAGTGCGAGGCAGCAAAGGTTCCTTCCCTGATGGGCTTTATATTCTTGTGGGAGAGAGAGACAGAAGTGAGCAATCTAATAAGTAATTTCAGATCCTGATAAATGTGAGATGCCTGCAGCAGAAGACCTGCAGCCAGGATGCTGCTTCAGCAGAGGTGGCCAGGGAAGCCCGGGGAAGAGGTCCCATTTGAGTCAAATCCCAAGTGGTGTGCAGCAACCTTCAATGCAGAAATTGGGGGGGTCTTTACAACAAAGTTCAGGGGTTTGTGACTCTTGAAGGGCACTGCCATGCTTGAAAAGTGAAAGGACAAGAGGAGACAGAAGCGTGCTGCGATGAAGCAAAGGCCTCCGGCTGGTGCATATGCAGACTGAGTTGCATTGCTGCCCTGCAAAGTGCCCTGTGCTGCGGGGCCCCCAGTCTCAGTGGCTGCAGTAGCTGGTCATGGTCTGAAGAATCCAGTTTCCTCAGGATAATACGAAAGGGTTGGCCCTCCCAGACTCTTGTTTTTATGTGCTTTTAAATCTATTGGCAATAAAAGGAGAATCTTTAGCTGGCAAAATGCATTATTGTTTTTTCCCAAATATATGGCAAACTGAATGATTCACTAATGATACTAATCTTTAAGGTGAGATTTGTTTAAGAATTAGTGATGTTGCCGAAACCGGTTTGGCTCAGTGGATAGAGCGTCAGCCCACGGACTGAAAGGTCCCGGGTTGGATTCCGGTCAAAGGCATGTACCTTGGTTGTGGGCACATCCCCAGTAGGAGGTGTGCAAGAGGCAGCTGGTCGATGATTCTCTCTCATCGATGTTTCTAACTCTCTATCCCTCTCTCTTCCTCTCTGTAAAAAATCAATAAAATATATTAAAAAAAAAAAGAATTAGTGACGTTGGTTAATGCAGTGTGTTACATATCCTATATAATAAGGAGCTAATATGCAAATGGTCATCATTCCCTCATGCCCTAATGGCTCAGGCACTCAACACTGGGGAGAGAGGAATGGGGACAAGCTGCCTGCCCCGCAATCCCAGGCACCAGTGACTGGACTTGCAGCCCAGAAGAGGGACAAGTTCTTCCCGCCCCGCGGTCCTGGACACCTGTGGCTGCGGCCTGGGCGATGCCCCCTGCCTACAGTCCCCTATGGCTGTAGCCGGCCCAGGCAAAGCTGGTCTGGATACTGGGTGCCTGGGGGCTGTGCAGGGCAAGGCAGAGGCAGTTAGGGGTGATCAGACTGGTAGGGGAGCAGTTAGGGGTGATCAGGCAGTTAGGCAGAAGTGATTAGGGGTGATCAGGCAGGCAGACAGAGAGGTTAGGGGCGATCAGGCAGGCAGGCGATCCCAGATTGCAAGAGGCAGTCAGACATACCTCAAGGGGTCCTGGATTGGAGAGGGTGCAGGCTGGGCTGAGGGATCCCCGCCCCTCTCCCGGGCATCAGTTTCATGCACCGGACCTCTAGTTTACATATATAAAAGCCTAAGCGACTGTTATGATGGAACCACTGGTTGACCAGTCGCCATGATGCACACTAACCACCAGGGGGCAGACAATGTAGGAACTGCACCCCGGTCAGTGTGCTCCCACAGTGGGAGTGCTGTTCATCCAGAAGCCGGGCTCATAGCTGGCGAGTGCAGCTGTGGCAGCGGGAGCCTCTCCTGTTCAGCGGCAGCATATTGAGCTGTGGCAACAGGTGCGGTGGGTCGGGCTCCAACCTGGCTGCCTGCCACTTGGCGCACTGGTCTATCTCCTGAGGGGTCCTGGATTGCAAGAGGGTGCAGGCCGGGCTGAGGGGCCTGCACCCTCTCGCAATCCAGGACCCCCCCCCCAAAAAAAAAAAAAAAAAAAATTTGTGCACCAGGCTTCTAGTATTCTTAATAATGAAAGGCATTTTAACAGCGCACCTCTGACCTCTCAACCATAAGAAATGAACTATAAATTATGCTGACTGTATTATGGTAAACAACTCATTAAGGTTTTACAGATGTTAACCAATATAGATCTTTCTCTTTCGTTCTTGGTGATTTATATGTCAAGGACATTGTTGTTTTAGAAAAAACAAACAAATAAAATGTGGAAACCAAAGTCTATTTCAACTAGGCAGTTATTCATTTTGGTGTGCAGGAGAAAGTCCTTAAAGTTGAAAATCTCGTTATGATAGTGTATTGCTTTCTTGGAAGGCTGACAATTGTGATTTAGTTTAGTTTTGATTTGGATTTAGTTTTGCTCAAAGCAGGAATTGGAAACGCTTTAACTATGAAATGTAGATGTACTTTTGTTTTCATCAGTGAATAGAATTACACAGTTGTGAGTTTTTGGGTTTGTCACACATTTAATAACTATTTATTGAACACCTGTTACGTTGCAAGAGCTAGGGCTGCAGTGCCCCTCAGAGTCCAGTGGAACTAGTAGTACCTGCTTGGGCTCAGAGAGACTTTCAGGAGAAATGCTGGAGCCAGCAGCCTCTAAGGGAAAGCTTACATCCGGCCAGCAAGAGGTCAGCCAATGGCTTTGCCTCTGAGAGCTGTGGAATGCAAGCTTTACATATACTTCATCTCCTTAACATGAAGACAGGTGTGCTCTTCCTGAAAATACTTTTTTAAAAGTTGAAAGCAATGCTCTCGCAAAACTCAAAACCTCCCTTGAAGTTATTTTACTCGGAGCATTGAATCACGGTTTAGGAGTTCATCTTGTCAGTGATTTAAGCTTGAATATACGTTGTGGGTTGGGGAGGAGTAGAGAGGGAATCCATTGTTGTGCATATGTGTTCCAGAAGCTGGAGTCATGGCAGGTTTCCACCTGCTGGCTCCCGGCTCCCGGCGTGTCTGGTGGAGTGGGCAGAAGTGGACCATCAGTCATACTCATCCTGTGCCCAGTGTTTCCACAATGTGGCCCAAGGGAGTATTCTAGGAGAATCTGATGAAAGAACAGACTTTAGCCTGGGAGCCTAAGGGAATTATTAAATGGTTTTAATTAGGGGAGTGGTTAACTTGCATTTTGAACATTTTAATCTGGGCTTGGTGTGGAGAATAAATTAGAAATGATGCACAATTGGAAGCAGAAAAAGCATGGAGGTGTGTAGTTTAGGAAAAAGGAAACGAAGGCTGAAAATAAGGAGTGAATTGAGAAAATTTTCCTATGGGGCGGACATCTATACTGATAAAAGAGAAACATGCAAATTGACCATCACTTTGAGACACCCACCAACCAATCAGGAGTGAGTATGCAAATCAATGGCGCAAAGATGGTGGCGGCCAAAGAGCCAGCCAATGTGATTGGGAGGCTTTGGTCACCCCTGCAACGGAGGAAGCCAAGTTTTCCGTCTACCTGGCCCTGCTGCCGAAGGAGGGGCCTGCGAGCAGAGGACACGGCACCTGCCCAAGTGGTGTGGGAGGCTTGGGTCGCTGTTGCCTGAGCCGGCCGCTGAGGGAGGGTCCTGCAAATGGCCCTCAGCCCCCATGGGGTGAGGGTCCCCACTGGGGCAATGGCCAGCCTGCAAACAGCCATCAGCCCCTCACCCAGGCTGGCCACGCCCCCTAATGGGTACCCTCACTCCATGGGGGCATGTCTGGCCTGCAAACTGCCCCAGCCCCTTGCCCAGGCCAGCACTATTCCCAGTGGGGACCCCACCCCAATGGGGATGTGGCCGGGGGGGGGGGGGGGGCAGTTGGGGGTGATCAGGCTGGCGGGGGGCATTTGGAGGCGAGTAGGCCAGCATGCAGAGTGGTTAGAGGCAATCAGATAGGCAGGCATGTGAGCACTTAGGAGCCAGCAGTCCTGGATTGTGAGAGGGAGGTCCAACTGCCTGTTTAGGCCCAATCCTACAGGGACCGCACCTAAATTGGCAGTCAGACATCCCTTGAGGAGTCCCAGATTGGAGAGGGTACAGGCTGGGCTGAGGGACACCCCCGTGCATGAATTTTGTGCACTAGGTCACTAGTCTATTCTAATAAAAGGGTAATATGCTAGTTAGACTGGACATTTTCCTACCATCCAATTTCCTTCCTGACAAAGCCATGGTGGTGGAGACTGAGGCAGAAGTGGTTAGGAGTGATCAGGCCAGCAGGGGAGGGTGGTTGGGGGCCATGAAGCTGGCAGGGGAGGGCAGTTGGGGGCCATTAGGCCGGCAGGAGAGTGGTTAGGTGGCAATCAAGCCAGTAGGCAGGCAAGCTGTTAGGAGCTAGCAGTCCTGGATTGCGAGAGGGATATTTGACTGCCCGTTTAAACTGGCAGTCGGACATCCCCTGAGGGGGTCCTGGATGCAGGCCGGGCTGAGGGACACCTCCCCTCCCCCCTGCACGAATTTTGTGCACCAGGCTTCTAGTTTAAAGATAGTTTGCTGTTATTGAGGTGTGTTTTTTTTGTTTGTTTGTTTTTTGTTTTTCATTTAGAAAAGATGGTTTGATTAGCAAGCATGCTGTATAGATTGACAGAAGTAGCTAAAGAAAATCCAGTCTGTGTGTTCTATTTTCAGAAAATTGACTTTTGAAATATCTAGATAAATTATTTTAATTTTTTCAGAGCATAGCATTGGTTCTGAGACATGAAATTTCTTAAATAATAAAAATGACATTTTGTAAAGGGATTTGACATTAGCAGGTATATGGTGTATTAAAGTGTTTTGTTTGTAATACCTTGGTAACATTTTATAGCATTTCTTAGGGATACAGAGAATCTTTTGGTTGTGCTACAATCACAGCTGACTAATTGTCTGACTTAATTGTACTTTAAATTAGTCTATTACTTTGCTGACTTGCATAAAATTGGGAATATTTCTTCAGTATTGTTATTAGATATGATTTAATAAAAATGACTTCACATGTGGCATTTTGTTCAACATTGAATTTATTAGATGTTTTAAAGGGCATGGTTTTATTTTATTTGTATAATATTGAAAATTAGGCTTGATGAATTAGATGTCTGTTTTTAGATAATTTTAATTAATGTATGAAATAGTTATAGAGGACAGACACCCTATATAAAACCAAAGGATATCTTTCAGTTTGTTGCTTGTCTAAAGGAAAGTTCTCTTTTGTGAATTGTCAAGTGATTTGTTAGTAGGATATAAGAACTCTTTTGGCAATTGAATCCAGAAGAAATTTATCTTTTATTTTTGTTTTGGTATTTTATTAAAGTTACTTCAAGCTATCTAATTACTTTATGTCAACATTTTTAATTTTTTTGGGTCAAATTCTTATTGCACAAGACGACTTTTTTAAGAATGGAGAGAAAAATGGATATAGGTAGAGATATGGTACTTAATATTATTGCAGTGAAGTCCACCAGAGGCTCACAGTTCATGATTCTACTGTGAACCTGATGCACAGCATTTAAGAATAAGGCTTTGGCTCTCGCATTTTGTCTCCTAGGTCAATTTGGCATCGTATGCCAATATTAAATATTTTGAGTTCCTCTTTTTCTGTGTAAAAGCTCTTCTTAGTCTCTTATAGTAATGTGGTTGTCAAAACGGAGGAATGGATGGTAGCGTGTGTGCTTCTGCACGTAACCAATTTCACAGTGGCTTAGCTAGAAATGAATGTCTCTCTCCCCCATTTTTTCATCATCCCAGGGTTCAGTGCTACAAGATTGGTTGCTATAAACTTAGGAGTTTTCCATTTTTATTTACAAAGATAATATTTTCATGACTAGAGGCCTTTTCATGAACTCAGATGTTATTCTTTGTTTTACCTCCTTTTCTTTACTTGTAAACTCAATGACATACCCTACAAACTTAGAACCATAGAGCTAGCTTGGATCACGTAATGTATCAGCTTTCTATACAATTCTCCGATTTTTAAAAAAAGAAAATGGTCCTTGCGTTTTAAGGGCTCCATCTCTCTCTGCCTCCCCACCCCTATTTTGCATCCAGTGTTTAGACCTGCTTATATTTGGCCTTTGCTCTTCTGACTAACCTTATTCTCTGCTTCTAGTTAACAGCCCGGTCCTTGCCTGCTGTGCAGTCCGATGAGAGACTACAGCCTCTGCTTAACCACCTCAGGTAAATGAGGGCGCCGCCGCCCTGTCATGCTTCTAAATGAGAGGGCCTTACAATGAGGAAAGCATATTAGAGTGTGTGAAACCCCTTCAGTTACCAAAAGCTTCTTTTTTTTTTTTTTTCTTGGTTTAATTCATTGATTTAAGTTGAATTTTTAATACAATACACTTATGATCCTTGACTTTTAGGTACTATAGAAAGCTGTTTTAATTTAATAAAAGTATACAGAACTAGTTGACAAGTTTAAATTAAAATGAGTAGAGATGACCAGCTACAAGAAAATAACAAAGGAATGAGCTTTACTTAAATATAAGGCCAATGCATACTTTTGGACCCCCACATATTTTATGGGGCCTAGGAGAAATAGGGATTTGCTTTTCAAATACAACAATAATGTATCTTAATTTAAAAACAACAACACAAACTTAGAAAATACAAGAGGGTAAAGAGAAAACTAAGCCCTACTCAGAATAATTCTCTTATAATGTTTTAAAACCCAGTGTTAAAATTATACTTTTGTATAATTTGCTATTTTTTCCTTTTAAAATAAAAATTGTAAGAATTTGTTAGTTATTTGAATCTCTCCAAAAATATATTTTTAGTGACTGCATGAAGTTTTCTTGTATAGATATACTGTAGTATATTTATCCCCTTAGGGGGACATTTAGACAATTTTCAATTATTTTTACTAGTATAAAAAATGTCATATGTATACCTTTATTTGTGTTTTTGATCATTCTTTAATATAGATTTTCAAAAGTGGAATTATTTTGTCAAACCATATGAGCCATTTGAAAGATTTAAGTATACTTTTTTTTTTTTTTTTTTTTTTTTTTTTAACACAAAACAAAACCTTATTCTAGCCCTTCCCAGTGTGGCTTAGTTGGTTGGATCTCATCCAGTGCACTGAAAGTTTGCTGGCTCAATTCTCAGTCAGGGTACAATCCTTGGTAGGGCGTGTAAAGAGGCTGATGATCGATGTTTTTCTAACCCTCCCTCTCTAAAAATCAATAAAAACAAGTGAAAAAATACTTTAAACAATAAAGATTAAAAAAAAAAAAGCCAAACCTATTCTTTAAAAACACACACACCTTATTCTGCCTGTACTTTCATATTGTATCAGATTGCCCATGTTACTGTACCCTAAACTAGCTGGGACAACCAAAACATTGCTAACTTAATAGTTAGTCATAAAGATACTATTGTGATCCTGTACATTTCACTTATTAATAATTTTAAAACATTATAATCTTAAAACATTTTTATTTTGGGGTGGGATTAACTATCTGTATTTTTACCCCGTTTATTGATAGCATCTCTTGATTTTTATTTGATCTTAAGTACTTTAGATATAAAGGATATTATTTCTTCATTGTATTTGTTACAAAATTTTTTTTCCTGCAATTTTTTTTATTACGTTGAATTATTCACCATACCAAAAATTTCAAGTTTTATATAACCAAGTACCAATCATTTTTTTTTAATTCTTTTAAAACTGAGAATGCCACTTCTCGTTTATAAATTTGGATGGATACTAATTTCCAGTATCTTTTAGTATTCTTTATTTTTTCTCCTTCCTTCCTTTCTCATTTCTCTTCCTCTCCTACCCTTCTCTCTAGTAACTTTTCCTTTTCAGGCAGATACTTTTAACTCTGTATAACTGTTTTTTTTGGGGCGATAGTGGTGGTCAGACTAACATTTCATCAGGTCTGCGTATCATAAATATTACACCTAGTTGTTAAATTTTCTAGAGCATTGTGGTAGGGAATCATGTTTGAGCCACTTCCCTAACCCCCTCTCCAGCTTGTTCTAATCTGTTAATGATTTTATCTCTCGAGTATCTGTCTTCCTATAGTAGCTTCTTATCTGTATTCCTTGACACCAGTTTTGCCTTCTCTAAAATATATCCCATTAGTGCCAGAGTGATTATATTGTTCCCTGGCTTAAAACGATTCTATCCCCTCAATTTCATTTTGGATGAAGTCTGAACTTCTTAGCCTGACATACGAGGTTCTTCTGGAAGGATTCTGGCTTGTTTCTTTGGACTCTTCGTTTAGTACCAGTACCCCAACTTCTAATGCCACTAAATGCCTTAAAGTTGCTCTAAGACAGCACACTTACTCACCTCTGTGTCCTTGTAAATATTTCCCTTCTGCCTGGAATGTTCCCTCCCCTTCGCCAATTTTATAATTTGACTAACTTTGGCTTGTCCTTTAAGATATGGCTCATGTTCCCATTTAGTCCCCATCCCCTTCCCCTCAGTCAGCATTTAATGCTTTTTATATGTATTTCTACAATACCCTATGGCTACATCTGTATTACAGAACTTATGATGTTGTAATTGTCTGTTTACTTGTCTGATTACTCAGTTAAAATGAGCTGCTTGAGAGCTTGGGAAGTGACTTTCATATTTGTGTTTCCAGTGGCTGTGACATGATAGGTATTTTAGCATTAATGTTTTGCTTTTACTTATGCATAGTTTTATAATTTATAAATCACATTGTCATAGTATTTCCTATAAAACCACTGGTATCAAAGGTATAAACCTAAAAGGGCTGAATCATACCTCTAGTTAATGCTCAGTTCTGTGCGATAATGATGGATTTTCCTGCCTCCACCTCAGTATGGTAATTGTCAACTAGAATTTAGATTAACTACTGACATGCCTCTTCGAGTCCTTGAAACTTGCAGAAACTGTACATTCGTTTGGGCGTTCATTCTCCATGCAGTTCACTCAGGACTGGTTGCTAGGCAACCAGGGCTAGATGCTACATGTAATATGCACCAACTGGTGTTGCTTTTTTATTATTATTAAACCAAATGGTTTCTCATTTTATTACCATGTCAGCGACATCTGTATGGAGGGTGACAGTTGATGTGCATAGCTTGACATTTCCTGTTGTACAAAGTAACCTTGTGATATGGCTTTCAATCATGTTGGATTGTCTCTTTCGGCTGTCTGAATAAAATGTTTTTCTTTTACCTTCCTTTTACCTTCCTTAGGTCAAAATAGGAATGCATACTATTTGGTTTGAGAAATTCTAATGATAATCTTGTTAGGGAAAAATAATCATCATTGATTTGCATGAACTGTAATGTTTAATGTTACCTAGAGGGGATGGACAGGAGGTTGAGACTCAAATCATTATTAGGTCTAATTTTGTTCAGGGCTCTAATGATCAAAGTGGAATGATGAATAGCATTTTAATTAAATTTGTCAATAAAACTAATTTAGGATGATGGTACAAATACCTTTAAAAATTGAAGTAGCAATGCAGAGAAATTATCAAATCATTTTACAGGATTTAAAGGCTCAAAGATACAACATTTTGCAACCCTAAAAACCCTAGATATTGTTTAGTAATATATATTATTTCCAGAATACAAAGACTAGAGTTTTCTAGTCAAAATTAAACTAAGCACAGAAAAACATTTTGCTTTAATATCTTAGGGAAATACAAACTTAACTTTATTCAATAGTAGCATCCATCTATTTATTAGTAAAAGTGAGCCTATTATTTTGTTGGAATTTAAAAGATAAAGAATTTCTGTTTTCAAGGAATTTACAGTTTTGATTTCATTTGAAAGATAGACACTTAAACATATTACAAAGTTTGTAAACCTTTCTATTTAGAATTAAGGACAAAGTACTTAATGTTATGAATTGAACTGTGTGCCCCCTGCAGTTATTTCCTTAAGCAATGGTGCTAAGACTTCCTGGTTTAGGATTCCATATCCTAGCACTGTGGGTATGCAGATTGGCCTGAACTTTCATCTTACTTGGGTGATGATGTTGTCTTAACTAAGAATAATAATAAAGGAAGACAAGGGATTAGGGAATGAAGGTGACTACTGAGATTATAAATTTAGTAGTTTCAGACATTTTAAACTTGAGTTGCCTGTGGAGCATATGCGGGGGCAGGGGATGTTTAATAAGTAGCTGAATATAAATGATAGTGTAAGATGAGGTTTATACCAGAGAGAGAGACATTTGCTAACCATCAGTATATAGGTGCTGGTTAAAATCAGAGGAATGGTTGACATCACTGAGGGAGACAGTACAAAGTGACAAGCAAAGGGGAAGTGTCTCTGAATAGAAGCCGTAGAACCCCAGTGTTTAAGTCACTTGTGATGGGCAGCAATGGAAGGAGGAAACAAGTTGCAAGAGAAAACTCAGTAGAAATACCAGGAAGGAATCTTGAATGAGACAGGGACATAGCAAGGGATAGTGGTGTCAAGAATACTAAGGGGAAGATTTTAAAAAGGAAAGGTAAACACTGTCAAACGCCCTAGGAAAGTCAGGTCAGAACTACATGATGTCAGTTGGATTAGGCACCCGGGAGCCACTGGCGGCTTAGCCACACATCGTGATGTTACAGAGGCAAGTCTGATTCCCTGAGGAGTCTGAGTAAACGAGAATCGAGGCTGTGAAGATACAGGTGTGTAGGCTACTCTTGGTAGAGCAGGGGAGGTAAGAGGACTCTGTCCTCTTCCAATGAGCTGCATGGTTGAGGAAGTGGCTTACTTTTCCTTAAGGTTGAAAAGGTGAGCCTATTTATAGATTAAGTGGGAAATTATATCTCTGGCAGTAAGATGAAATAATTGAAGAGGGAAGTTATTAGAAGAGGTAAAAGGAGATGGGACCAAGAAATCAAACTGGCAAGAACGTACAAAGTACTTTAGTTTATATTCAGAAAAACACAGTGAGGGCAATAGGTGATAATTTATCATCATCCCTCTTTTAAAGTTTACTGATGGAGCCTCAGGAAATTCATGTTAAAATTTGATTTTTTCAAGTGAACTATACTTCCTCAAAAGAGATGCATGGATTATTTTATAAGACTTGACTACTTTTGAAAATTTATGCCCAAAACTTCTCCATTGGAAGAAATAAACTTGCTTAGACTTACCCCAAAATGTCAAATTCTGAAGTGTCAGAGAGAATTTGTGTAAACCATTGTTTCTGTTTTCAAGTCACATATCATTAGTTATATTAGCTAATGAGTCTACATCTCAGCGTGACTTTATTGTCATTCTCACTGCATTTTCTAAGATGAACTGTATAGTGTACTGATGTTTTAATTTAGATATATATATATAAAGGTGTTGGGATATGTTTTTGTGAATGTGGACATTTATTGTTCATAAATATATTTGATACCTTAATGAGGATATTTTTTATATAATAGTACTAGAGGCTACTTTTTATATAATAGTATTAGAGGCTTGGTGCACGAAATTTGTGCGTGGGAGGGTTCCCTCAGCCCAGCCTGGAGGATGTCTTACTGCTGGGTTAGGCCAGATCCCACAGGGCCTAAACTGGCAGTTGGACACCCCTCTCACAATCTGGGACCGCTGTCTCCTAATCACTCACTCACCTGCCTGCCTGATCGCCCCTAACTGCCTCTGCCTGCCTTCCTGATTGGCCCTAACTGCCTCTGCTTGCCTTCCTGATTGGCCCTAACTGCCTCTGCTTGCCTGCCTGATTGCCCCTAATCACCTCTGCCTGCCTGTCTGCCTGATCACTCGCAATTGCTCCCCTGCCGGCCTGGTCACCCCCAGCTTCCCTTCCCTACTGGCCTGATAACCCCCAAATGCCCTCCCTGCTACCCTGGTCACCCCAAATGCCCTTCCCTGCCAACCTGGTCACCTCCAATGGGCCTCTCCTGCAGGCCTGATCTCACCCCTAACTGCTGTCCCCTGCAGGCCTGATCTCGCCCCGTTTCCCTCCCCTGCCAGCCTGATCACCCCTAACTGCCTCTGCCTTGCCCCCACCACCATGGCTTTGTCTGGAAGGAAGTAGGATATTCGGAAGATGGCCGGTCAGCCTGGTCTAATTAATATATTACCCTTTTATTAGTATAAATGGATTATATAGAACAGGATTGCTTAAATGGGAGGGAAAAACCTTTTTCAGCAGGAAGAGATGCTCTTGGCAGACAAAAATACATAATCCCTATATCTAGACTGATAGCCAGCCATACTCACTGTACTGCCAAACTGGTCATAAAAAAATTGAACCACTTTCTTACACCTTACACCAAACAGTTGTTGCCCTTAAAACCCCCCCTCAGCCCCCACCTTAGGTTCTGCCTTTGCAGTTCACCCAGGTTAGGTACTGATTGGTCGGTTTCCATGCCAGTTATCGTCAAAAGCTCCACCTCCTAGTCAGTCATTGGCTTCTTGCATTTCACCCAGATTTGGTTCTGATTGGTCAGTTTCTATGCCAGTCAGTGTCTCTGGGCCTGATCCACATCCTACACAGCAGCTACAGATTAGGCCCTGCTTCTCTCTCCAATCCTCTCTCTCTCTGGGCTTGATCTTTAGCTGCCATGCTCACCTCACTCCCTATCCCCCACTGCCCTGCCCACCTGCTGGCCTTCTGCTTTAATAGGAGCTTGTGGGCTGCGGGGAGGGACTGAGAGGTGCTCCATGCACTTCCTGGTGACCAGTCATCCATCTGGTCATTTATATCATGACAGCCCCTGGCCTTTTATAATGTAGATTAGACTCTCCAGGGTGTATGTTAAAGATGATTATTTTTATGTATTATATCACTTACAAATGCTGGGTATAAACTGGTGAGACTAGAGAGGAAAACTTGCAGCCTACCTTCCACATGCATTAATTTCAGTCATGTGATTGAGATTTCTCCCCTTAAAAATAACTCCATTTCCTATAGTGACGCAGTCCTCCTCACACCTCTGCCTCAAGGTATGAAATGAATGGGGGACAGCAGTCACTTTAATAGTTGCTTTTATTTAATTTTTTCTCCTCAATTAAAGAATAATTTCAAAAACATGTATTTGTTATACAATTTTCCTAATTATATTAGCACATTTTAGCTCAACAATGAGGTAGAACTAAAGGATAAAACAAACTAGCAATGAGAAGATTGCCCGTAGTAAATACATTGTATTGCATGGATTAACTTGTGGTGCATCCTGAATTTGTAAGCAGATGTTTAGATTGACCTTTAATTTAAAATCATTAAAAATGATGAAACATCTTTACTCAGTTGGTATTATGGTATTACAGACTGTTTTTGTGACTGTTTTTCTAATGCAGTACATTTGGTTAATATGCACGTTTCTCTTTATTCCTGTAAAGAATATGCTCTCAAAGATTTTTATATCAGAAATGAAACCCCTGTAAGAAAGCTTTTGCCAGTATCCATAGTGGCACAGTTCTCAATATTCTCTTTTTGAATTAGTGCTCATTTTTAAATCAGAAAATCGTGTGGGCATTCCTGTGCTAGAAAAAAGTTCAGTAGACAGGGACTTCCACCAGTTGAGAGTGGAAAGGAAAGCCTCACTAACATGGTCCACAGGCTTCAGGTATTTGTCAGCTCTTCCTCATCACCTGTGTCCACTCTTGGCAGTCCCTTTTTCTATGTACAACAATAACAAGCATGATCATTGTGAAGGCTTTTCAGGTAACCTATAATATATATTATAATTAGAAGTAATATATTTTCCATTGTTTATTGTCTTTAGGACCTCCCCCCCCCCCCCCCCCGCATCTGTATGGAAAATGTGCATGCCTTCTTAGAGTCACCATTTTGTTAAAATCAATCCATTGTGTTAAGGGCACTATAGTATAGTTTGATTAAGTACAAAGGAGTTGATAGATGTTGTCCCTTAATTTGATATATTTATACCTGTATTCTAACACACACACACACACATCCCTCTGCCCCACCCCACAGAGCTGCACTGCATTAATGCTCCAGCTGCATTAATCAGGTAAAGAGAGAGGTGGGAAATCTTTTGTGAGAGTTCCTATACTTGATTTTGTTACCAATTTAATGTCATTTTATTGTTTTTGATAAAATTTATAAGCACAATATGTAAAATTGAAAAAAATAGAAGAAACAAATTCTACCTCATCAACCCAACTGCTGCTAGGCATTTGTTTTAATCTTTATGTGTATTTTTATGTAATTATAATTAAAATGGGTAAACTTTTAAAAACTTTTAACTTAATATATCATAACTATGTAATAAAGTAGAAAATTGGTTTTCATGGCTTTAATTATAACTGACTCTATAATATTCAGCTGAGAATGGATAGATCTACTTCTACTTAGCCATTCCCATTTTATGGGGCATTTAGGCTTCTTTGGTTGAATTAAACTTGTGAAGAAAAATTGTAGCATGGATGTTTTCCAGCAGATGGAGATAAGAACAAAGCAGCAGCAAACTAGGTGATGCATAGCTTTGAAGATACAAGTTCATTCTTTTTTTTAAACAATATATTTTTTCTTTCATTGATTTTTTTTTTTTTTTTAAGAGAGAGGGAAAGACAGAGAGCAACATCGATGTGAGAGAAACACATAGATTGGTTGCCTCCTGCACTTGCTTGTACAGGGCCTGGGCCGGGGAGGAGCCTGCAATCGAGGTATGTGCCCTTGACAGTAATCGAATCTGGGACCCTTGGGTCCACAGGCCGATGCTCTATTCACTGGACCAAACCAGATAGGGCAAAGAGAGCTCCTTATTCTAACGGTGTCATGTTGCCCAGGTGAGAAGGTGGCAGTGACTTGAAAAATAGGGAATTCAGGAAGCTGAAATTTAAACCTTATTAGTGCAGCTAGATTGGAATCTTCTGTTGGAGCCATAAGAAGTGACCACAGATTTAGTGGAGTAAAACAACACAAATTTATTTTCACACAGTTCTGTAGGTTGGACATCTGACTTGGGTCTCACTGAACTAAACTCAGGATGTCAGCGCGGCAGTGGTCCTTCCTGGAGACTCAGGAAGAATCTGCTCCCAGGCTTATTCATGTTATTGGCTGGATTTTTAGTTCCTTGCATTTGTAGGACTGAGGTCCTCTTTCATTGTTGGCTGTCGAGCAGGAACTGTCTTTGCCCCAGAGGCTGCCCACATTCCTTCTGATGCTTCCAATGTGCCCCGAGGGTCCTTGCACGTGGGTCCCCTCTCAGAGCAGCAACCAAGCATCAGTCCTCCTCATGCTCCGAATCTCTGATCTCCCCTTCTGCCGTATCACTCTGCTTCCACCCAGGAACATTTTCTGCTGTCAGGCTCATGCGATTAGATTGATCCACGTGAACATCCTGGATAATCTCCCGTTTCAAGGTCCTTAATCTTAATCACATCTGCACAGTCCCTTTTGCCAAGTGACCTAACATATTCACAAGGTCCAGGGATTAGTGTGAACAGTTTTAAAGGATCATTGATCTGCTTAACAGGAAGGGTTTTCTTTGGGGGTGTTTGTTGCATCGCTTTGCTTCATTGTTTCAAGTAAACCACAACTCTTAAATTTCTCCAGAGTTTTGTGGTTATCTTAATTCACGTGGCTAGCTTAACATGTTTTAGAGTTAATGAAAGATTTAATAAATGATTTTCACAGAAATATAAGTAAGTTACGGATTTTCTTTTTAATGACATAGAAAGAAGGCAGGAAAATCTTTCCTATCTCTGACTGGCTAGCTAGCCAAGGCAAATGTATACCTTTGCAAACATTAGACTTTGTAATGAAGTTGTATGTCGTGGCTGCAACTTGTGGAGGTACTTTGGTATGAGAGGTATTTAGTAAATATATGGTCACAAACTAGCCTCCTAAGAGTTTATTTTATTTGTCATTCATTTAACACATACTAATGGAACTCCTACTTGGTGCTAGACATGGTGTATGTTCTAGGGATATGTATTTATGTTGCCCTTATAAGACTTTCTGATCACAGAACAGAAGGATTTTATCTCAAGTAACTACAATAAAGTAGGATGATTTAGCGGAGCAGAGGTACATGGCTCTGGGAACACAGGATCGAGGCGATAGTGAGGCCTCGTGTGTCACGGTACTCTTGCAGCTTGTCCCCAGTTAGACATTCCAGCTTTCCGTTAGCCTTCTGACTCCGAAGTTTCTTCAGGGATTTCTGGGATGTGGATTCTGGCAGTCTTCCTGGAAAGCAAAATCTATGATTATACCAGTTTCCTATGCTTTATTCATTGGATTTCTTTAAAACATTGATTGTCCTCTATATAATAACAAAGAAAATTAGTTATTTTAGACTGTGTTAGTTATTTTAGACATGTTTCCTTTACGCCTAACATGCCAACAAAATAGAAAATGATGCTGCTGATACAGGGAATAACTTTCTTTAAAAGCCCAAGAAAGCACTGTGGTAGTTACCGTGACATGTTAGCAGCTGAATGGTAACTTGTTGAGTGCTGTGCAGGGGAACCTTCTAGGCTGATGGAAATGTTCCTTACCTGAGCCGCTCCACCCAACAGCCAGTAACCACATAGCTCTCGAATGCTTGAAATATGGCTAGTGTGTTTTTAAGTTTTATTAAATTTTACTTAATTAAGATTAAAATTTCAATAGCCAGTAATAGCTAATGAGTACTTGATTAGATAGCATAGACCTGTGTCATATTTGAAATACATTTAACCATATATATATATATATATATGTATATATATATATATATATATTTTATATAAAATATATATCAATATATATATTTTTAAATCACAATAATGGTTTTTAGATTAATGGACTCCAGAGTTCCAGCTCTGAGGTGGCCCGGGAAGTTATATCTGTGGAAGTGTCATTAGAAACTGTGGCTTTTGAGGGTCATGAGACTCCTACACCAGGGCCGCTCCTGCTCTTGCTGGTGTGGATTTTGCCTCCTTGCACACGAGCTGTCCACCTGCACAGGACTGTAGCAAGAAGTCCCAGAGACTAGGAAAGCTTGGAGCTGCCGGCCAGCTGTGATTCCAGGGCTGGATCTCTCGGAGAGTCAGCTGATGCTGATGGGGAAAAAGAGACATTTTGGGATTTAGCAATCTGAATCTACTCACTGCCCCTTGAATTGTCAGGTCCTGCAAGATTTGTTTATAAACCTTCCCTAAGCAAAGTTATCAGTGCTGGCCCAGGCCAGGCCTTTGGTTGAGGTTTCAAAGCCCCAGTACATAGGGCTCCTTAAGAACTTGCAAAGGGGACTGGAAAACCTCATATTTGGGAGACAAAGGGCTGAAAAGGATATAAAAAGGGACAACTTCTTCCATGTTGCTGCCCAGAATTTGTAGAACATTTTTCTCTGGGCCCACGTGTAATAATAATAATAATAATAATAATAATAATAATAAAAGTGTAACTCCATTTCTCTAAGCATTACTTGGTTTTCTCCAGTCTTCTGCCACATTGCGATGTGTGGCCTGTGGTAATCTCGCGAGTGTAAATACTTAATTTATGAAGACCTGGTGTTCCTGACACAATTGACCTTTATTCACCCAGAGTAAAAACAAACAAAATTGGATAAATTGGGCTGAGAAAAGACAGACTGCCAAGACTCATTAAAGGTTTAACGTCCCCTCAATTGTTTACAACTACTATTTAGAAAATAGTTCTATAAAATATAACATAAAATAAATTAAAAAGTGAGTTTTTACTTATGTTACCTTACCTTGGTCCTTGACATACTGCATAATTACAGGGTAAAGGGGGCCCATAGATGTAGTCATCCCATGAGCATAAGAGTATGTCTTCCCAGATCTATGGAGGTCTGCTCCTCACCACCCAACGTGAAGTCACTCCCGGTGCTCTGATATTACTTCACTCCGTTTTCTTCACAAGCAACATCACTAGCCAAAATGATCTTCTTTATTTGTTCATTTGTTTATTGTATTCATTTGTTTGTTTGATCTCTCTCCTTCCCCAGAGCCCCACCAAAACCCTAAAGACATTGTGTCCTTAATTCTGTACTGTTATTAGAGAGCAAATGTGAGGAGGTGATCCTAGAATACCATAAACTTGGGCTAGCTGAAGCACTCCACACTCTGTAGATGATTTGTAGGAGAATGAGATGCCCATCAATTTAATGTATTAATTCTTCTGGATGTTAGAACTTTGTTTCTTGCTCCACACTCTCCTCGATTTTTCATCACCACTCTCGTAGGCAACTTTTCTGTGTTGTAATTATTTGAGTATCCTGGGGCAAAAGCAAATAAAAAACAGCCTCCATTTAGGCAGTCATTAAACTACTAGAATATATGCTAAGAATGCAAAGGAATATGCAAAACTTACTTATGAAATGGAGATATTTGTTGGAGGCTTTAAATGTGTATATTAAAAATACCTATGTTGGTCTGTAGTTTGAATACATCGTGCACATATGTATGTATTTTACCTTTTTAAATCAGTTTTATTGAGGTGTGGAGAGTGGCTACTGTGTTTGGCCAGGTTCAAGCCTCAGACTAATGAGAGGGCACAGTCCTCTCATGGCAAAGTCACCTGCAAGTCCCAGCTTGGAGGGCAAAATCCTTCCAGCACAATTATGGCCAAAAGCTCTAGTTGTAAGCTTGAACCTATGCTCCTAACACGTGGTCCCATGTGATGAGTGATGTGGGCTTGGTAGAGTTCAGGTGCATGTAATTGAGTAGATTCAAAATTCATGAGAACCACGCCCTTACTTTGCCTCATGGAATCTGGCTGTAAAATAAAGAGACAGCTTACAGGCTGTGGTACTGTCTCCATCAGAGAGGGCAGCAACCCACCCAGACCCAGCTTTCTTCTCTTGTCTGTCTTTCCCAAATCCTTCACCGCCCCCTCCCAGGTTCACCCTTGGCTGTGCTGGAGCGGCACACTGAGGTATAATTTATATACTGTAAAGTGCACTTATTTTAAAGGTACAGTTCAATGATTTTTAGCAAGTGTAAGGTACAAATGTTTTGATAGAACAATGAGATGCTCCTTTCAGTTCATTGGATTGGTACAGTTTAGAAATTGAGTGAATAGGAAAATGTGGACTGCCTGGAGCAAGATGAGGCCAGCCTAAAATAAAAGTAGCAAGTGTGTTGAATATAGTTTTTACCTGATACGGAAACCCGTATGATCCTGGTTTTTATTGGATGTGTGAGCCTCTTGGTATCAGAATTTGTCCCACTTGTAAAGAAATATAGATTATCACACTGCATATTGTGTGATGGTAGTTTTTAGGGAGATTTTAAAAAAATGCAACTTCTGACTTTATGCTTGTGGAAAATAATTTACATTTAATTTATAATAGAATTGTATTGATTGTGTTCTGATTTGGAATAACTGCAGGGAAAATCACCTGGGCCAACACAAGTTGGGTGTCATTTACTAGGGGTTTACTTGTGAAAGGAAACTAATTTCAATTTCAGCACTGACAGCTGTGGAGTGAATGTTCCTGTGATATCTTTCACAGCAGGAAATGATATATTGTAACTTCTCCCCCGATTTCCTACACGCCCAACAAATGCAAACTGCAGGGATTGTGCTTTCTAAATGTCTGAATAGCCTAGCTCATGTGGACAGATTGTTTTTTTTGTGTGTGTGTTTTGTATTTTTTTTAACATCCAAAGTGGGTGAAATTGTGATTGCAAAAGTGGATATATGGGTGATACACAAAATCTTGGTTTCCTCCTCCTGAAATTGTTTTTCCATTTGTGCCATGATTATACCTGGCTTTCTGAGGAAAGGTCGTATTGGAGCTCTTTCAGAGAATGATGTAGGAGATTGCAGCTTGTTTGAAAGATGCATGGGTTTACTTTTTAATGCTCCAAATAGATATGTTTCCTTTATGCAGAGATCAGTTTTGGTTACTTGTGATACTTTCTTCACTGCTTTTTAAAAATTTTACACTAGTTTTTAAGATATGATAAACTATAGCCTGCCACATAGAAAGGAGTAAATAGTTTTAACCTCCCTAGGTTCCAGAGTACTGGGAAATTCTTGACAAAGAAAGGAAATCGGTGTTATATGTTATTGTTTAGGAACCTCAGTCTGTTGCTCTGGAGGGTGACAGAGTGACACTCCCCAAGAATGGGAGAGGAATTCCTGCAGGTCTGGCTCAGGGTCTTGTCCCACCTAAAGTGGCTTCTTACAAACGACAGAGGAGTGGACAATTGCAAATAGGTGTTGAGGCAGGCCAAGCAGCCTCAAAGATTTCCAAATAGAAATTTGTCACAGCTTTATTTTCCCCCAAAGAAATGATTCAGTTTACCTCCAAACTAATAAGAATTCAAAATTGCTTCTCTAATAGTACACATGGCAAACTGTGGCTCAAGTTTAAAACTTGATTCCTAAGTAAAATGCTGTGAAAGGAAGCATATTTGCAGTAGATTTGAGGCACTTTCTTTAGTGGTTCAATTGCAGTTTATATTCTGCTTGCAGCTAGCAGAGCCTGATCTTAACTTGGCAGACAGAAGTCAGGTGGTCAGTTGGCTGTTCCACAGATATACCTAGTTCTTGAGAATCATTTGACTGTCTTATATCATTATGTGTTCTTCACTGTACAGCAGTGTGGTTTGGTAGAAACATAGTGAAAACCACAAATGTAGTTTTAAATTATTTAAGTAAAATTAACTTTAACTTTTTTCCAAAAGATCATTTAAGATGTATTTGATATGAGAAAACCATTAATGAAATGTTTTTCCTGTTGTATTGGGGATCAGTGAGTGAGATATAAGACTCCTTAATGAACCAATTAATTAGGATTGTTTATTGCATGCAGCCCAGAAGAGGTGTCTCTTCCAAATCTCTGAGCGAAGTCACACAGGAAGTTTTCCGTATTTGTGCCCTTTGAGCTTCTTTGTCTGCAGATTTCACAAAGAGCTCTGTGTGAGTTATTGTTACAGTTTGTAATCTTGGATACATAAAGAACAAACATCTGGCATAAGAATATGGGAATTAGTATCGGTATTAGTCCATTACGTTAGATGGCTAGCTTGCATGGTCAAACTAAAACAGTTATTTTCTAGAATAAGAGACTGTCTAAAAATAACAGAGTTTACAGAACAAGGGGCTATCTAACAATAGCAGAGGATTTCAAACAGCAGTTTCTATACAAGATGGAGGTTACTATGCTTCATTACATTATTTTTTTTTTTCACCCTAAGTCTCAGAAATCCAGTGTGTGCATATCTGAATTCAGACTAAGCTATGTTTCAGGTGCTCAGTGGTCCCATTTGGCTAGTGGCTGCTGTATTGGACAGTGCAGCTCTACTAAATGGAGCTCCATTGAAATGGAAATGGAAATGGAGACTGAAATATTTGATGTTGAATGTTTGTACTTTGGAAACTTCCTGAGAATGAAAGTGTGGATAAAACCTTTCTGGCCACCAGGTTATTCAGGGCCACCTAAATCCTTCAACTTCAAGATTAAATATTTTATGTGATAGTATAAAGTAGGTCGGACAGAAATACATTTCCCCTATAATATTCAAGGAAAGAAACTGGTAAGTGTTAAGAATAAAGAAAAACAACCAAAACCTTTAAATGCAATAAATTTAGGCCTGGGTGATGATGATGATTGCAATTTGAATGAAAAAATACTGTGATAAACTCAGAGATACTGTTTACAGAGATCTGCTTTGGTCCCGGAGGCAGCTCTTGGTGGGAGGGTCTTTAGATCTCCTTTCTAATCCTTGTTTGCCTGTGAGCACACTGAAGGGGATTTAGAGATTTCTGCAAAGTCACACAGAGAGTGTGCCAACCCCTGACCAGCGATTCTGAAACCTGTGCTCTCACTCACTCTCTGACTCCCTGATTCTGCCTTGCCTTCATGATTGCCTTGGGCCTCTTGGACTTGGAAAAATTATGCAAATGAAGAGAAGCTACCGCTGACTCCTCAACTGTTGGCAATGATCCCTGTGCTCCTTGTTTATTTCCTCACATTTTCCTCAGAAGTCAGAAAAGGAGATGATTGGAGAAGTAATCACCCTTGAAAAGCTGACCCGTGCCCTCTCATTTGTCAGTCCCACCCTGTGGCATTTGTGTCTCTGTAGAGGAGCTCTGGCTGCCGCCACAGCCCAGGTGTGCTGATCCATCTGCTGAGGATCATGCCACAGCATGAAAAGGTTATTATTTTTTCTTAACCAGCTCATCTTGCTGTGAGACCCACAAATCCACTTTCTTACGATTTCTTCCCTTTGTTTTGAATTCTCAGTTGCTCAAAAACAATTCCCTGCCGAGAACCTAAGTGCTCCTATTGATATTGTGGGGCATTGAACAGGACTTAAATTTCCGTCCTTTCTACAAAGACCAGGAGTAGCTCTGCCTTTCCCTTGTGATTCACAGATCAGACGTGTGCAGATATATCTGTTTCAGATTTCCCTGTTCAGATGGCCACTGTGTTTTTATTCTGTAAATTAGATGTTTGTGTTGAAGTGTTTTGGGAAAATTCTGGTTCCCTGGGCCTGTGATGAATTATGCTTTCCTGTCTCCATTATCCCTCAACCTCCTCAGCTCTTTGGATTGATTTGATTGGATTTAAAATAGGATTGTTTTAATTTGATTACATAAATATGTTATGGATATTTTGAAAGTCGTCTTTTGCTTTCGGTTTTTAATATATTGAAGCTGTCAGCCTTACCATTTTCTGTTTACTGTGATTTTTTTTTTCTGTATCTGAAACCTAGTTGTGCTTACCTCTTACTGTTTAATGAGCAAGATAATCTGGGAGGAAAAAGTTCTTCAGATGTGGCTGAGTTTTAATTAAGTTGCATGTAAGTTTATTGGACAAATGCTGCAGTAAGAAGATGCTTTTATATGTTCTGTGTATTCCTAACTCTCTCAGAGTACGCTAGATAACTTAGGAGCAGCTCCTCAAAATAAAAACATAATCAAGGACAAAGACTGAACTACTTTAGTGTCAGCAAAGGGTTCCTTATCCACAGCTGCACAGCTCTGTTTTCTTAGAGACTGCTGTTATGCATACATGTACGTTTTTAAAGGCTTTAAACTCGACAAAGCCTCAAATTTTTATTAAAATGGCAGCTTAGCACCAGTTATTGCAAAAGGAGATAGGATTTAAAGCTTGCCTTTTATTTTACTGTTTTTTTGTTTACAAATCTGCCTCAGGACCTACCTATCCAATTTTAGAGTTTGCTGCTGCTTGTTTTGTGATTTGTTTTTTTATGCCACCAATCCCAACTTCTTCATCTATAAACTGTGCTTTAGAAATGTCCTTGGTTTTTCTTTAATTTTTCTGCCTATCTGATATGAGCTAATAACTCTTTAGATTCTGAGAAAAATAGTCTTTTTTTTATTATTCCAAAATTCCTCTCCATATCACAGGCTTACCTTTGCACCCCTACAATAACCTTAATAAACGCAAACCACTTACTTTTATGAACCTGGTCAACATTTAAGAACATTTAATGCATATAAAATTGTTAAACTACAATGATAAAATACTAAAACAAGCAGGCCTTTGATTTTTATGTGGTCATCACATCCTACTTCCAAGCCTTCAAATTCAATTCATTTTCTAGCAGTAATCTCCTACTTTTCCACTTTGCTCCCAGCCGCTCATTCTCACTGATTGTCATCTTATGTCAGCCTTCCCTGCTCATCCCCAAGTCACCTCTCCTTTCTGGCTAAACAGGCTTCTCTGTCCAGTCGAGGCTCTGGTGTCAGTCATTCCAAAGCATTCTAATAACTATCCAGAATCCTGTAGCCTGTAGCTTTCGAAAGCATATAACTCTCTATTCTGTGCCATTTCATTGTCTAAGAACCGAATGCTGCCCATTGCTCTGTCCTCCTCCCACCCTTCTTTTAGAAGTGACCTTGTTCTCTGGGCTCCGGGACATGTGAACATGCCGTGGCACTCATCACATGTACCTCTGCATCATCTCTGGATTCTTCACTACTCTGTGACTCTTCCTTGGTTACAAAGGTGCTTGATGATTGTATGCTGAGCGATTCAGGGGTCAAACAGGGACATGTGAATACATTTTGGTTGTTTTCTTGGTAATTAGAATCTGTTATATCCAAATAAGGAAAGCAACTGGAAAAGCCTGTTATAGAGTCTGACAATCTGATGACTTTTATCCTGGGTTTTATGCATTCATAGCATTGAGTAGTGAAGGTGATAATTTTACTGGTACAGTGTAATAATTATTACATTTTAGCAAAAGTACATTATAATTGTTACATCCTAGTCTCTTCAATTACATTCTAATGTAATTGACTGCTCACTGAACACATCTTTATTTTCACTACTTTTCTGGCTTTTTGGTAAAACTCTGTGTAACATTCACCCTTGGTGCCTTTCACCTGATACTCTGGCAGATAAAATACAAATTATGCATAGAGACTTAAGCATATATCACTGAAGTCCTTTACCACTGTATTTATGGATGAACAGACTGATGCATAGTTTGACTTGCCTGTTTTTTACTCATGGCTAATTAGGGGATAAATTAAAAATTAAAATCATATCTTGTTTTTTTTTTCAGTCTTCTCTGATTATTTCTCTTTTTATTTGTCAAAATAGTGATTAATGACATTATTGGATTTTTGTGGCCCATTAAAATATGTTGGTCTGCTGTATTGAAAAAATGGAACTTGTGATATATCTCAATTTATTATTTTCTGAAAGGCTAGATGCAGGAAAACTTATACCGCCTGAATCCCTCTTTTTTAAAAACACTGTACATAAGTGACAATGAATGTTTCTCAAAATAACATTATTTAAAAGGGACAGAAAACAGTATTTTCTGCTGGTCTTTCATGTGTTTGTCCTACCTAATAATAAAAGAGCAATATGCAAATTCACCATCACTCTGCTCCACAAGTTACATCCACAAGCCACGCCCACCAGCCAATCAGAGCAAGTATGCAAATAAACCCAACCAAGATGGCTACAGTCACAGAAAGCAGAAGGAAGGTGTTTCCCTAGCAACTGAGGAAGCCAAGCTTTCCATCTGCCCTTGCCGGCCTAGGCCTCCACTCAAGGCTACAAAGTTTCAATTATAGAAGGTAAATCCAAACAGAAACTGCTGCTGCCATGGAGCGAGCAGGTGGCTTGGCTCTGCTCCAGGCTACAAAGTTTCAGTTGTAGAAGGTAAATAAATCCCAGATACCACAGCCTCTGCTTGGATTGCTAGGGGGCGTTGCCAGCCTGCAAACCATCACAGGCTCCCCCACATCCCAAGGGAACCCCCACCCTGATCCAGGACATCCTTCAGGCAAACCAGCTGTCCCCCACCCATGCACCACAGGCCTCTATCCTATCTAATAAGAGTAATATGCAGATTGAGCATCACTCCAACACACAAGATGGCTGCCCTCATGTGGTCAAAGATCCTGCCCCTGTGTGGACCCAAGATGGCCACCACAAGATGGCCAGCAGGAGAGGGCAGTTGGGAGGGACCAGACCTGCAAGAGAGGGCAGTTGTGGGTGATCAGGAAGTAGGGGAGGGCAGTTGAGAGGAACCAGGAGTGCAAGGGAGGGCAGTTAGGGGCAATCAACCCTGCAGGGGAGGGCAGTTGAGAGGGACCAGACCTGCAAGGGAGGGCAGTTAGGGGCGATCAAGCCTTCAGGGGAGGTCAGTTAGGGGTAACCAGGCCAGCAGAGGAGGGAAGTTAGGGGCAAACAGGCTGGCAGGGGAGCAGTTAGACATCAATCAGGCTGGCATGGGAGTGGTTAGGGGCATCAGGAAGGCAGGCAGGCAAGCAGTTGGGAGCCAGCAGTCCTGGATTGTGAGAGGGCAGTCTGACATTCCTTGGGGTCCCAGATTGGAGAGGGTGCAGGCTGGGCTGAGGGACAACCCCCTCCCCCCCCTTCCCTCGTCTCCATGCACAAATTTCATGCACCAGGCCTCTAGTAAATCTATATTTGTATTTATCTTTCTATCTCTTGAACCAAGTAGAAATTATGCTGCTGTTAAAAATTACTATTTCCATGTTTCCCCAATATAAGAAATGCTCATTCATAAAATTGATTTAAAAAAAAAATCATGATGATAAGGTTATATTTTGACAGTTCCTGATGTAGCAGCTGCATTCATGCAGGAGCAGTTTGATGTAAAGCTGACGCTGAGCTCTGTATGTGGTGGGAAGTGCCTCACCTCCTGGGTACCTATTAGGAGTTTCATTTAGTAAGGTCCCTTGGCACCTCTGAGTAAAAGCCAAAGGTCCACTGAAATGTTCTTAAGGATTTTTATTCTTTTATGGCAGCATTACTTGTTCCTCTCCCCCCCATCCCCTTGATTGCCTTCTTTCTTCATCTGTGGGCACTACTTTATTTAGGATCTCACCTTCTCTTGTCTGGAGTATTGCGGTATTCTGCCAACTGATTTTCTATTGCCCCGTCTCTCCCCTTTTCAGTTGTTCTTCCATTCTGCTTACTTTCGCAAATATAAACTTGATTTCGTGACTTCTTGCCTAAAAAATGTTTTCATGGTTCTCTAGTATTGGATACAATGTTTCCTATGACCTGTCTATGCTATATCCAATAATATCCCCCACCTAGGCCTCATCTATCCGTAACTACTTCAAAGATATATGAAATAGTTGTGATGTTCCAACTCTTTTGACCAAAACGTAAGTTATCCCTTTTGGTCATAAATAGAGGAGAAGTCTGTTTCCTAATTCTGAAGCTTAACATCTTCATTTCTGTCATTTTCCTTCCCATGGGCTCCCTGCTTGTCCTCACTGGGTTGGCTGATGGCCATTTTCCTGTCTATTAATAATGATTTTAGAAATATGATGTCTATATAGTTTCCTTATATCCTCTCGGTAGTTATTTATATCCATTAAAGTCTTTGCACTAATCATTGCTACCATTCTGTTTCTTTTTTACTTTTCCCCCTTGGAATTTAGCCCTTTTGCATATTCTATCAAAGTATAGAGGAATAGGCATTTACACTACCATTCGGGCAAATGTTTGGGTTCTTTTTATATATCTCCTCTCTGTACTTAGTATACTACATTAGTCTGGGCTGAGAGAAGCTTCCGTGTGCTAACCGCTAGCACTGTTTACTCACTAACTATAGTCATGTTCATACATCGTCTTACCGTTTTTAGAGGACTTTTGCATTTCTTAATCAGTTGATCTGAACAGCCCTGTTAGAGGATTACAATCACTTTATAGGCTAAGAGGCTGAAGGTCATGAGGGTCATTGGAGCGGCCTGTACCTCCCAGTGGGTGGGGGCTCCTCTGTAGGATTGTGCTTCCTCCCCCTTCCAGCCTGTTTTCGCTGTACTCATTGGTCAAGGCTGCCATTGCTGTATATACTGGAATACGATTTACTGATTTTAATTAGTACTTCGAATATATTATTTCACTTAATTTGCCAGCAGTGGACATGCCTGGCATTATTAATGCCATTTTACAGATGAGGATAGTGCAAATCGGGACAGTCAATAGACTCACCCCAGTTTGCCAGCTCGGGACTTAGAAAACAAAAACCAGGGCAAGTCTTTGGACACTGAGCCCACTGCTGTTTCCATTGGCCATGCTGCCTCTTTGATTCACTGTAACATATATTGGAAACTGAAACACATTTTTATTTTTGGGATTTCATTGACACAATTATCTGGTTTTGCTCTATCCTGAAGGGGGTCCTCATGTATGGCAATGGGAGATTTGACATTGGGTGGTGGGCACACAGTACAAATACAGATCTTGTAACATAGAAACCCACACCTGAAACCTGTGTGATCAGATTAATAAATGTCACCCTAATAAATTTAATAAATTAAATGGCAACTTTTGGTTTAACTAAGCATGAATTTTATGTGCCATGGAATCACTGTGATTAAAGGAATTATCAGAAACTTGTTACTTAAGGGATAAATATACCAGAGGCAAGAAGGTGCGTTTTAGGTAAGGGATTATTCTGTATCACTCCTTGGCATTCCACTCATCTTGCTCTCTGTGATTTTTCAGGCCCTTCTTAGCACATGGAAGGAGGGAGATAGGGAGGGGAAATCTACACTCCTAATAGTCTCCTAGCCAGTGGCTAAGGCATCCCCAGTAGTACTGTAGTTTTGCTTCATCATTCATTCCCATTGTTTAGTCAATATAATTGATTGATTGTAGAAACAACAGCCTTTCTACAGAGCCTCTTGAGTGTGTATATTTATACTGTTCCGCAGCAAGAATCTTTACTGACCTGGTAGAATGTGGAGGTCACAATGATGCTTTATTCCAGGTTTCCCCTTAGCTGTGGAGTCTGCATAGATCATGGTTTGATTACATTTTTCTGTGTAAGCCAGCAGCTGGTTTTCACTGTGTCAGTGTCTTAATGTCTGCTTCTGAGTCGCTGTTTATGGAGTTAGACATGGCTGTGATGCTATGTAAGGACATAAAAAATTTACAAAAGTATATACATACCAAGTTAAAAATCCTAATTTATGAATAATATTGCAGGGAAACTTGTTATGGTATGTGAAGAGGCAAAGAATCGGGAGTCAAAAGGTTTGAGCTCCTTACTGCACTGTGGGCTTCCTTTCTGACCTAACAAGTTTCCAGCTCCTCTGAGCTTTCATTTCCTCATTTGTCGAATGTAAAATAAAAATGCTCTGTCGGGGCTGTGAGGATGTTATTTATAGGATATAGATAAGAACTCTGCATATCTAAAATGCCATATAGATGTTATTTATTTTAGTAAACAGTGATTACTATATGTCAGGTCTTTTTAAATAATGTTTTTTTTTTTTAATTTTTCAATTACAGTTGACATAACAATATTATGTTATACATATAGTGGTTAGACATTTACATACCTCATGAAGTGATCACCCCGGTAAGTCTAGTACCCATCTGACACCATACATAATGACTACAATGTTACTGATTATATTCCCTATGTGGTACTTGATGGAAAATTATTTCAATTCAGACCGCCTATCAGCACTGGAAAGCAGGCATTATTATCTCCATTCGACAGACAAGGAACCAGGGATACAGAGTGTGTAAGGAACTGGCTGAGGGACTGAGCACTAGTGCATAGTCCTGATTTAAGCTCCAGTTTCTCCTTTGCTACTGTTAATTAAAAATCAGCAGTCGAGGTTTGAACTTTAACAATTTGCATTATGTTTCTAAGAATGGAAGTGGCATGCCAGACTGTCACTGTAGTTTTGTACTGTTTTAGGGAAGTTACTACTTAAATGGATTCTACTAAATGCCTTTAAAACACTTAGTTATGTTCCTGCTAAGATTTATGTATAAAATGTTTTCTCATTCTGACTTAACATCAGCATAAAAAACTCCCTTTGATGTGATCTAAAATGTCTTACAAATCTTATCTTAATAATTTTTCTTTTCTCTTTAGTCATTCCTACACTGGTCAAGACTACAGTACACTGGGCAGTGCAGGGAAGATTTCTTTGGATCAGATTGACTCGGTAAGCATCACATCCTTTTAAATTTAGATCTTTGTCAATGGAGGAAGCACAGATTTTCTTCAACCGAAGATTATTTTGGGGTCAGAATATTGGGAAAGAGTATTATTCCTTTATCTGCCAATCCTTTTAAAGAAATCCTATTTGCTATAAAAAGAAATTTTAAAATCATAAAAATACCAAAATTAATCAGGAAATTGTTTGTATTCTGAGGAAAACAGGATTTGATTAATTAATGGGGAATTCTTTTATAGCTAAGTGGTATTCATGTGTTTATATTTAAATAACATCTACATTTAGAAAAGAAGAAATGGAAAGTACTAAATGTATCTGTTTGCTAGGCTTCTGTAACAAAACAACACAGACTGGGTGCTTTAAACAACAGAAATTTATTTTCTCCTAGTTTTGGAGGCTAGAATTTCAAGATCAAGATGTTAGCACATTTGATTTCTTGTGTGGCTCTTCACACTGTGTTCCCGCACAGTCTTTCCATTGTACAGCCATCCCTGGTGTCTCTTCCTCTTCTTAAGAATTAGACCAGGGCCCCACCCCCACAATCTCATTTAACTTTCCTTTTTTTTTTTAAAGATCCCATATCCAAATAACAGTCACATTCTGAGGTACTGGGGATTAAGACTTTACCATGAATTTTGGGAGGATGAAATTTTTTCCATAACACTGAGTCTAGGTAGGCTCCCATCCTTGGGTTGCCACTAGATTACTGGTCAGCTCATTACAACTCCACTTTGTGGTACCATTGTAAAATGAAAGAGTGGCATACTTTACTATAGTCTGTAGGATTTCTCTTTAATACATAATTGATAACACACTTTATAAAAAAAAAAAGAAAAATAAACCAGTCATAAATTATGATCAACATTGGCGGTTAATATGTCTAGACATAACAATAGAATTGCCCACAATATACAGTTGATTTGAAATCTCTAATACTTCCTCCTGCCAAATAATTGTTTGTAATGTGAATAGTTAGAAGTTCATTCTACTTCTAATCTTATCATATTAATTCAAGCAAATGTGAAATTGGTTGAATACTGTAGGAAGATACAGAAATATAGTCATTTTGAGATTATATATTGAGCCTATCAGTTAGATATCAGCCTCTGTGATGTGGATACAGAGGTGAATAAAACAAGAAGAACCTCTCCTTTCATTGACTTACTGGAGGGAGGTAGACAACATCCTATATAATAAAAGGCTAATATGCAAATCGTCCCCTTGGGAGTGCGACCACTTGCTGTGATGTGCACTGACCACCATGGGGCGGCACAGAATGAAGGAAGGCCCTGGTCGGCAGCCAGAAGGCCCTGATTGGCCCTAATCACTGGCCAGGCCTTGGGATCCTACCTGTGCAATAATTTTGTGCACTGGGCCTCTAGTAGTAAATAATAAGCAGTATCATGATAAATTACGTTAAGTGCTGTGATGGCCATTTCTGTCTGTGGGTCTGGGAAAGATCCTGTGCTAGGTGATAGCCATACCCTTATCTGGATCTCTTTCTGACTCAGGTCTTTAGGACAGCCCTCGATGTTCTCCATGTCTTTTCTAAATGTTTCCTTTAGATTTCTAACTGAAATCTGGCTCCCTCAATGACACCGTTGGCCCTCTAGCCTCTTTCAGGTAGAAGCTGCTTTTTTCTTCCACACCCTCTGTTAGGTTATGGATGTGTCTTCCTTGGTCCACACCACCACTTCCAAACTGTTTCTCTGCCTCCATTGTCAGAACTCCAACTCCTTTCAAGCCCTTGTGATCCTATTGTACCACCTTGTCACTTACTGTTCTTGGCCTCCACGACACCCAGGTTGATAATTCACCCCACACCCTGGCCTGATAATCTTTGTCTGCTCAGTGTCCACAATCATGTCTCTGCTTTTCCATTTCCATTTTTGGATTACTGCCAAAGTCTCTCAATCATTCTTCCTCCCTCTGTACAGTCTGCTCACTACATCACGGCCAGAGTTCTCTATGTTTATTAGGTCATGTCAGTCTTCTGGTTACAACCCTCTGTTGGGTTTCACCACATTTAGACTAAAATTTGAACTCATTATTATGGCCTCTAAAGTCATATGTACTTACATTTCAATTTCGTCGTCTCCATTCTGGCTCACTCACTGTGCTCTGCCATAGGGACCTCGAACAGTATTCTTGGATCTTTATTGGACTGGAATCCTTATGCTGTTGTCTTAGCTGCAGTGCCATCTCCTCAGAGGGGCTTCTCTGGCCACTCAAGTTGAAATACTCCCCTCTCATTTACATTTGACCCCATTATTCTACTTTATGTCCAGTGCTTTTGGAATCAGACATTATGTGTGTTTTTTTTGTTTTGTTTTGTTTTGTTTTTAAATTTATGTCTGTGTATTGCCTATCCCCTCCCATTAGACTGTAGCTTCTTTAATGATAGGGTGTTTGGTTCATTGCTGGTTGCCCAGGACTGTATACACAGTAGTATTCAATAGATATTTGGTGATTCGATAAGTAATCAAGAATTGTGCCACAAGCTGTTGAAGTTGTACTGGGTCTTGTCAAATGGCTTGATTTTGGCTAGACAGCATGGGGAGTGCCAGGACTATACCAGGCAGGGCTGGTGGAGTGAGAAAAGTGAGAAGGTACAAAACATGACTTGTGATCATGAGGATAAACCAGCTAGCTGGAGCACGTGTTCGTATGGTACAGTATCAGGCTGGGCCTTCTTACCCCTCCCTGTCACAGTGCTTCCATGGCACTTGGTTTATGCCCTTGTTGGAGTCCTCATGTAATTTGTTATATGAGTTTAGAATATATAATATGGAATGTAATAGTGACCGCTTCTTTTTTTTAAACTGAATTACAAGGAAATTTATGTTTTACTCACCTTCTTGTTACCTAAAACATCCAATAAATATTTGTTTTGTGACATAATTGAAAAAATAGTTCATTATAGACATTGAGGGAATCTTGCATGTTCGAACTAAGGATGTTGAATATTTATTGATGTTTTTGAACTAGAACAATAGTTAAGAAAAGTAATTTTGTAATAGTATGAAGGAACATAGAAATCTTTCCAGTAGTGCTGCCAAGGGAGGATAGAGAGAGATATGACTCTGAACCAGGAATGGAAAATTCAGTTGTTATTATGAAAGGATGAAGAAACTCCTGGCCACTAGAGGGAGCAGCAACCTCAATCATAGTGAGTCCTGCGCCTGTTTAAGGTAAAGTTGAGTTTGTCAAGGAATACATGAGGGGGTGAGAATTTTTCTTGAGAGGAGGCTATTTGAGGAAGTCAGAGAGGATGCAGTTAAGACCATAAATGAAAAAGTTGAATTGAAAGTGGGCAATGATAGCTTATGCTCGATACCAAAGGAAAGACCTGTAATTTTCTTCTTTTAACACTTTTTTTTTTTTAATATATTTTATTGATTTTTGTACAGAGAGGAAGGGAGAGAGATAGAGAGTTAGAAACATCAATGAGAGAGAGTCATCGATTAGCTGCCTCTTGCACACCCCCTACTGGGGATATGCCCGCAACCAAGGCACATGCCCTTGCCCGGAATCGAACCCGGGGCCCTTCAGTCCCCAAGCCGACGCTCTATCCATTGAGCCAAACCGGTCCCGGCTTAACACTTTCTTTTAAAGATTTCTTTTGAGACTCATTTTTCTAATTTTTGCGTGCTACTCTGTATTTGGGTTATTTTAAAAGTTCATCTGTGATTCAGCCACTGTACTTCTAAACATTTATCCCAGGGAAATGAAAGTTTAAGTTCACACCAAAACCTGTACATTCATTTTATTTGAAATAGCCCCAAACAGTACGAAATAGCCCAAGTGTCCTTCAGCAAGTGAAAGGTTAAACAAATTGGGGTTCATCCATACCGTGGAATATTACTCAGCAATATAAAAGAATGAGCTACTGATATCTGCAACAATTAAGATGAATCTTGTGGGAATTATGCTGAATAAAAAATACCTAATGCCAAAACATTACATACTATCTGGTTCTGTTTATATAACACATCTAGCATAGGGCTAGAGAACAGATTCATAGTTGCCCATGGTGAGGGGATGGGGAGGGTGCAGGAGGCAGGTGGGGCGGTTATAAAAGGGAAGTACGGAGAATCCTTGTGGTGATAAAACAGTTTTGTATTTTGACTGTGATGGTGGATGCAGGAACCTGCATGAGATAAAATTACATAAAGCTACAGATAGTATAGAAATGTGTACATAAGTGCGACTGAGGGAATATAAGACTGGTGGATTATTAAAAACGTCAGCATCATGGATGAGATAATATACTATAGTTTTGCAAGCTATTACCTCTGGGGGAAACTAGTCATCTGCTATCTCTTTATATGATTTCTTACAACTGCTTGTGAACCTATAGTTTCTCAAAAGAAAATATTTAATTAAAACCGTGTTTAAATAAATAGATATAATTTTTATAATATATTTTATTTATCCCACAAAGCAAAATATTTATAATTTCAACATGTAATCTATATCAAATATTAATAAGAAAGTTCATCTGTAATCTCAGTAAGATAGTAATCCTTATAATTTTTGTTTTTATACCAATCAGACCAAATTTGCTAATTAGGTTGAATTTGCAACATATATTGTGAATGACTTGGTAAGTCTTTCACATAACCAGAAACTCTCTTTCTCTTGTAGCTCTGTACCAAATCCTTCCCACCGTGCATGCGTCAGTTACACAAAGCTTTGCGGGACAATCACCATCTCCGGCACGGGGGCCGGATGCAGTATGGCCTCTTCCTGAAGGGCATTGGTTTAACGCTGGAGCAGGCACTGCAGTTCTGGAAGCAAGAATTTATCAGAGGGAAGATGGATCCAGACAAGGTAATTCTGAAAAATCAGAGCAGTAACTTTTGTTTGAAACGAAAAGGTCTGATTTTCAATATGCCCCTGAAATGTAGTTGCCAGTTCTAAAAGATAAACATATCTACAGATTCTTTTAGGTAAAAAGAAACTCATGTACTAATGTAATAGATACTAAACAAAAGATTGGGAGAGTTAAGTTAATTCCAAGGGGGAAGATTGAAACAGCAGGGCCCGGTATAAACTACTGCTTAAACTGAAGAGTCTTCTCCTCTGGATATACTGGCAGCAGATGTGATAAGATGGAAACTTCCCTCGGAGTTATATTTCTGTAGCAATGAATATGTACATGTAATATACAAATGTACGTGTGTGCCGAAACCGGTTTGGCTCAGTGGATAGAGCGTCAGCCTGTGGACTGAAAGGTTCCGGGTTCGATTCCGGTCCAGGGCATGTACCTGGGTTGCGGGCACATCCCCAGTCGGAGGTGTGCAGGAGGCGGCTGATCGATGATTCTCTCCCATCGATGTTTCTAACTCTCTATCCCTTTCCTTTCCTCTCTGTAAAAAAATCAATAAAATATATTAAAAAAAAAAACACACAAAAATCCCCCCCCAAATGTACGTGTGTGTATGTGTGTGCGCACACACGTGTAACTGAGTCAGCTCTGATTTCTGGCCACCCTGAGAATGAGTGATGTCCACAATGTCCTGTCCTTAATAGCCAGTCTTTAAGTCCTTGTTTTGTTGTTCATATTTGTTGACATATTCTTGTTAGGAGTATAACAGACAGATTCAGTGTCTGTGGGTTGAAAAAATTCTATTGGTATTCCAGCCACCCCTGGTGGTTTATTTCTTCCCAATACTTGGAAGGCAGCTTTCAATTCACTTTCTGGAATTACAGATTCATCCTCCTAGGAATCTTCAAAGGTGCCTTACATTCCTTTGTCTGTTCTCTGTAGATTGTCAGCATATTGTTTCCACCTTCTCTTCACTTTCTCCTGGTCAGATAATGTGCTTCCGTGTCTGCTTGCATTTCTTGAATCTTCTGGTAGCAATTTCTGATTTTCCATTGTCATTGTTCTCTCTCCTTATATTGACATTGTAATCATTCTCTTTATTTCTACACTAGAGGCCTGGTGCATGAAATTCGTGGATGGGGAAGGGGTGTCCCTCAGCACAGCCTGCACCCTTTCTAATCTGGGACATCCCTCTCACAATCCAGGACTGCTGGCTCCCAACTACTCGCCTGCCTTCCTGCCTTCCTGATTGCCCCTAACCGCTTCTGCCTGTCAGCCTGATCACTCCCCTAATCACTCCCATGCCAGCCTGATTGACGTCTCACTGCTACCCTGCCAGCCTTTTTGCCCTTAACTTCCCTCCTGTGCCAACCTGGTCACCCCCAACTGCCCTCCCCTGCAGGGTTGATTGCCCCCAACTGCCCTTCCTTGCAGCCCTGGTCCCTCCCAACTGTCCTCCCCTGCTGGCCATCTTGTGGTGGCCATCTTGTGTCCCTATGGGGGCAGGATTTTGACCACATGGAGCAGCCATCTTGTGTGTTGGAGTTATGGTCAATCTGCTTATTACTCTTTTATTAGACAGGATGACCATTGTTTAAATGTGACTTCAGGTTTTTAACCTTGGCCTTGTCACCTTTTACTTTTGCCTTTGGTCTGCTTCTAACAATTTTTAATGTTTCTTCTGTCAGCCATCTCAATTTGTCTTTCCTTTTTACTTCTGGATTTTTTTTTTAATTTATTTTTTTGTATTCTTCCTCCATAATATTTCTAGGTTCAGTTCCTCTTGTTCTTGGTCATTTAAGTTTAACAATGCAAACCTGCTTTTATGTGGACTTTAAAACCATCAGGAATGTTATACGTTTGGCACTACAATTCTTTTGGTACTGTTCTTCAGCTTTACTCTATGTTTGATACTAGCAGATCATAGTCGGTACCACAACCTGCTCGTGCTCTCGTTTGGCAGAGCGAGCACAGCTTCTCCATCTCCTGCGTCCAGTCACACAGTCGGTTGGATTTCTGTATCGGCCACCTGGTGATGCCCATGTGTGCAATTGCTTGGTCATTTGTTTGAAGCATGTGTTTACGATCGACGAGTTGCTAGCTTTGCCCAAATCCATGAGCCACTCTCCTGCTTTATTTCTGACCCCTAGTTCCAGTTTTTTGATGGCATTTAATTCTGCTTTATTTCCTACTTTTATGTCTCAGTGTTTATATTTATCAGCATGTCTTGTTTTGGTGTGTGCTCGGTTTTTTTTTGGATACGTGTATAAAAGTTCTCTGTTTTTTCTTCTCCAGTCTCTGTAGTTGGAATTTGAAAGATTGTTACATTAAAAGGTTTTCCTAGAGGTCTGATTACTTACATGCATGTCATGTCATTCAAGCTAAAAACTATTTAAAATGTTTTCTGTTGTATTATGCTAAGTTACATTGTGGAGCATTTTTAGGTAAACATTAACTGCTTTTTTTTGTTCATCAGTTTATGTTGTTCATTAGATTCCACATATAAGTGAGATCATGTGATACTTACTGGAGAGGACAATGGAGGAGAAAGGGGATATATGTAAACTTTCATCAACAATAAAGATTAAAAATAAAAGAACTGCTCTTAAGTCTATTAATAAAAGTCAGATTCCCACTCCTATTCCTTATTTAATAGTGCTAGCTAATAATATTTTATTTTGGAAATATATTTTTGTTTTTTTTTTATCCCTTCAGAGCCATGACACTGGTATAAAGTAAATTTTTTTACTGTTTATTTCTGAGTTTTCTTCTTCCCAGCAAAGGTAAATTATAAAACCAAGAATATTTACCAAATACATTTTATAACACTTTATTATGTCTTTTATTAGTCTCCTAGAGCTAGTACAGCATAGATGGGTGCTTTAAATAACCAGAATGTATTTTCTCCAGTTCTGGAGGCTGGAAGTCCAAGGTCAAGATGTGGGCAGATTTGTTTCTTCTTAAAGCCTCTCTCCCCAGCTTCCATCAGCCACCCTCTCGCTGTGTCCTCACCTGGCCTTCTCTCTGCTTTCACTTCTCTGATGCCTTTTCCTCTTGTGAGGACACAGTCATAAGGGAATGGAGTCCACTCTTACCACCCTACTTAGCCTCAGGACCTCTTTAAATGCCTATCTCCAAATGCAGTCACTTGGTGAGTTAAGGCTTCCACATGTGAATTTCAGTCCATAACATGTCCCTAGCTTTATATATCTTTAAAGTTCAAGATTCTCTTATAACATCTAAAAAGCTCTTATAATTTTTACAGATTTATTTTAAAAACTGCTTCCACTGATAAATTCTTAATTTATCTTTTTTAAATAGGATCTTCTTTAAACACAATTTTGGGCCATGTTTTTAGACTTCTAATATATATATATATATATATATATATATATATATATATATATATTATAATTTTAAAGATAACATTCTGATTTTAGAAAATATGAAAATACAAAAAAATGACCTCCCATTTCCCCATTCAGAAATAATTATTGTGAAAATTTTAGCTTTTCCTCTTTAATCTAGATAGCTAGATACCACTATGTCCCCACCTTTTAAAACTGACATTCTATTATCATTTCCCCATGTTGCTGAGTGATTTTTGAAAATATCATTTGGATTAGCTGCATGACAGCATATCCTTTGAAAGTGATATAATTGGCACCCAGAAATCTATGGCTTTTTTATACACCAATAATGAACTCACAGAAAGAGAAGTAAAAAAAAAATTCCATTTGCCATTGCACCAAAAAAACTAAGTTACCTAGGAATAAACTTAACTAAGGATGTAAAAGACCTGTACTTGGAAAACTACAGGACATTGAAAAAGGAGATAGAGGAAGACATAAATAAAGAGTAGAACATATCATGTTCATGGGTTGGTAGAATCAACATCATTAAAATGTTCATACTACCCAAAGTTATCTATAGATTCAATGCAATACCTATTAAAATACCAATGGCATATTCCAAAGATCTAGAACAAACTCTACAAAAATTCATCTGGAATAAAAAAAGACCCTGAATAGACACAGCAATCCTGAGAAAGAACGAATTTGGAGGGATCACAATACCAGACATCAAGCTATATTACCAAGCCACAATTCTCAAAACTGCCTGGTACTGGCACAAGAACAGATATATATATCAATGAAACAGAATAGAGAATCCAGAAATTAACCCAAGCCATTATACTCAATATTTGACAAAGGTGGCAAGAGCATACAATGGAGTCAAATATTCTCTTTAATAAATGGTGCCGGGAAATTTGGTCAGATACATGTAAAAAAATGAAACTAGATCACCAACTTACACTATACACAAAAGCAAACTCAACATGGCTAAAGGACTTGAATGTAAGATGGGAAACCATAAAAGTCCTACAAGACTTCATAGGCAGCAAAATTGTAGACATATGTCATAGCAATATCTTTACAGACACAGATCCTAGGGCAAGAGAGACTAAGGAAAAAATAAACAAATGCAACTACAACAAAATAAAAAGCTTCTGCACAGCAAAAAAACAAACAAAACACAAAAACCCCAAAACCCCATCAACAAAACAAGAAAGCCCACTGCATGGGAGAACATATTTGTCAATTTTATCTCCGATAAGGGTTTAATCTCCAACATTTTCAGGGAAATCATACAACTTAACAAAAGGAAGATAAACAATCCAATAAAAAAAATAGGCAAAGGACCTAAATAGACACTTTTTGAAAGAGGACATTAAGAAAGCCAAAAGACATATGAAAACTTAGTCACTAGTCTTCCGAGAGATGCAAGTCAAAACAACAATGAAGTACCACCTCACGCCTGTCAGAATGGCTATCATCAACAAATCAACAAATGACAAGTGCTGGTGAGGATGCAGAGAAAAAGGAACCCTTGTGCACTGCTGGTGGGAATGCAGACTGGTGCAGCCACTGTGGAAAACCGTATGGCGTTTCCTCAAAAATTTAAAAATGGAACTGCCATTTGACCCAGTAATACCACTTCTAGGAATGTATCCCAAGAAAACAGAAACACCAATCACAAGGATATGTGCACCCCTATGTTCATAGCAGCACAATTTACAATAGCTAAGATTTGGAAACAACCTAAATGCTCTTCAGCAGATGACTGCATTAGAAAACTGTGGTACATCTACACAATGGAATACTACGCTGCTATAAAAAAGAAGGAATTCTTACCATTTGCAGCAGCATGGATGGAACTGGAGAGCATTATGCTAAGTGAAATAAGCCACTCAGTGAAAGAAAAATAACACATGGTCTCACTCATTATAATGATGAACAAAAACATAGCTACCAAGGCAGAGAAGCATTGAACAGACTGTCAGATTACAGCAGGAAGGCTGGGGAGGTTTGCTGGGGGAGGTAAGAGATCAGCCAAAGGACTTGTGTGCATGCATATAAGCATAACCAATGACACAAGACACTGGGCCAGGGCAGGGTGGCGGGGGGGAGGCAGTGTGTGAGGGCATGTGCCGGGGGGTAGGGGAGGCTGGGGGAAGGTCAATGGGGACATATGTACTACTATTTGTAATACTTTTAAAATATATTTTACTGATTTTACACAGAGAGGAATTGAGAGGGATAGAGAGCTAGAAACGTCGATGAGAGAGAAACATTGACCATCTGCCTCCTACACACCCCCACCGGGGATGTGTCTGCAACCAAGGTACGTGCCCCTGACTGGAATTGAACCTGGGACCCTTCAGTCCGCAGGCCTACGCTCCATCCACTGAGCCAAACCGGTTTCGGCACTATTTGTAATACTTGTAAATAATAAAATAAAAATTTAAAAAAAACACAATTTTGGACAATGTTTTTGGACTATATATATATATATATATATATATATATATGTATATAATTTTATAGGTAACATTCTGATTATATAAAATATGAAAAATAGAAAAAAAAAAAACCCTGCCATTTCCCCATTCAGAAATAATTATTGTGAAAATTTTAGCCATTCCTTCTTAATCTAGATAGCTAGATACCACTATGTCTCCACCTTCTAAAAACTGACATTCTATTATCATTCCCCCATGTTACTGAGTGATTTTTGAAAATATCATTTGGATTAGCTGCATGACAGCACATCCTTTGAAAGAGATATAATTGTGTTAATCATTCCCCGATTGTTGGACATATGGCTGTGTCTGTCTGACTCTGCCATCAATGGTATTGCATCGCTATCTTGAGCACATAAATCTTTGATTATAGTTCTGATTGTGTCCTTTGTATATATTCATCGGGTAATAAAATTACCTGGTGAAAACTGTAGGCAGGTTTAAAGTTTTGATGCATGCTAGGAAATGATGGTTCGGGAGGGTTTTAAATTAGACTCTTATCAAGCCGTGTATCTTGCTTTGTCGTCATTATTTTAAAATGTTTTTTGATATTTTATTAGGAGTTTGATATATTAAGGAGGTAGGTGTATTAGGGTTTTCCAGAGGAACAGAACCAATAGCATGGGTGTGTATTAAAAGAGATTTATCATAAGGAATGGCTCCTGTGATTATGGAGGTTGACAAATCCCAAGGCCTGCAGTCAGCATGCTGGGGACTCAGGAGTGCGCTAGTGTACTTCCAGTTCAGGTGCAGGAGACGTGAGACCCAGGAAGAGCTTGAGCCTGCGTCCGTGGGCAGGGAGAGCCCATGGCCCAGCATAAGGCAGCCGAGCATACGGAAGTGTCCTGTTACTCACTGAAGGGCCAGCCTTTTTGTTCTGTTGGCATCTTCAAAGGATTGGCTTGGTCCCCCCACCACCACCAGGGAGGGCGATCTGTCATACCAGTCTCCCAATTCAGATATAACTCTCATCCAGAATTCCCCTCACAGACACACCAGAATAATGTCTAACCACAGTCTAGGCCCTCCTGGCCCAGTCAAGTTAACACAGAATTATCATCATAGTAGATAAATTTTTATGAACTGTTGTTCTGAAGTGAAAAAAGAGAGAAGTTGAGTTAGCAGTCTAGCTTGGTTTGTTCTGTACCCTGAGAGGGGGAAGAGGAAGGTGAGAGGAGGGAAAACTTGCTCTGAATACTAGCCTTTGATTTGTACACCTGATCCCTGACCCGTCTTTTTTAGGTGTATCTGCGATGGCCTATGCATAAATGTATTTAGTTATTTAAAAACACACACAATAGTTGAGAGAGAGAGAGAGAGAGAGGAAGTGAGACCACATCGATTGGCTGCCTCTGCATGCCATCCACCCAGGATCAAGCCTACAACCTAAGCATGTGCCCTTGACCAGGAATTAAACCAGCAACCTCCGGATGCATGGGACAACGCCCAATCAACTGAGCCATTCTGGCCAGGGCAGTATTTAGTTATTTTTAAACCTGTGTATATGAAAACATTTTTTGAATGGGATTTTTATTTTGCATTGTAAGTTTTCTTCAAAAATTATTACAAAAGGAAATCAATAAATAATTTGTACCTTTCTAGATAATATATAGCAATCTATATATTCATTAGCTTATTATTGATTACAGCAAATATATTATTTTGACAAAAGACTATAAATTATACATATGATTTATGGTGCCTGTCTAGTGTTCTATTGTTGGAGTCTGTATTTGTAAATACATGTTCACGCTTTTCTCAGTTGCATCTCTTACATATTTTGCAATGAAATGTTGTACAGTATCTTTTGGTTTATTAAAAGATTCTCTTCAGCCGAAACCGGTTTGGTTTAATGGATAGAGCATCAGCCTGCGGACTGAAAGGTCCCGGGTTCGATTCCGGTCAAGGGCATGTACCTTGGTTGCGGGCACATCCCCAGTGGGGGGTGTGCAAGAGGCAGCTGATCGATAATTCTCTCCTTATCGATGTTTCTAACTCTCTGTCCCTCTCATTTCCTCTCTGTAAAAAATCAATAAAATATATTAAATAAATAAATAAATAAAATATACTATGGAATCATTAGGAGAATAAATTAAAAAAAAGATTCTCTTCAGTTTAATGTACTTTTCTGTTAATTCTACATACAATTAAAAATACTCTGAAGAGATGAAGAAAATAGATGGCTTCAGAACCGTTTATAAAGAGTGATTATGGAGGATGCATATTAGACATTTTTTGTGGAGCGCTAAAGCACTTTGGTGTTAAACCTAGGAAGGACTTGGAACAGCTACTGTTGCCGAGTAGCTCATTTCCTGACAGTGCAAGAAAAATGTGGTGGTGATAAAGTCAGTTTTAGCTGAAATTCTCCTTTACTATTGTTTCCCAAATGGTCATATATCTGATTTCTTTCCTTTTGTGCTTATGTCCTCATTGTAACTTGCTTTATGCACCTAAGCAAAAATTGTGGGTGCTTAGCCATTGCTTTTGAAGCAACAGAGAAAGAATTGGTACTCTAGCACTTTTTAGCTGTCACTTGTCACTGCCACCTTTTCTGGTTACATTGTCCAGAACGAAATATCCCTTTTCCCTGCCTCCTTTCTAAAAATTAAGTTCCGTTCTCCATGAATCGTTTGCCTAATTAGTGTCTGGCTCTTTCTCCCATCTTCCCTGTGCTTCTGTTTATTGCAGGGATTTATCTGGCTGTTGTTTTTTTTTTTTTTTTTTTTTTTAAATACTTGGAATACTTTTCTATCTCAGGTTATGCTTACAGTTGGAGGGGAATTAGTTGTCCATATTGTAAAATAATCTAACACTGTATGATTAGCTTTTGTAACTGTCACCCAGAGTGTTAATATTAAAGGAGCATGTCCCTAGATACTTCTTATTAAGGTTAAGCAGCTTTTGTATTATAGTCTGCACATTCTTATTTTCTCTTACAACCATTTTTGAACAGTAATAGTGTGGTTGTGAAAGAAGCTTAAGGATCTGATGCTCACTGTTATCTTTTATTAGGAATTCGATATACTAACTCAGTCCCTCTATGTATGTAAGGAGTAAAAGGCTTACTCAGTGTTGTTTGAATTATTTTTCTTTTCCTTTGAAACAACTTGTAGACTAGCGTACACACTCCAGTAACTGGTATTAATAATAGAGAGAGGTGCCACCTTATAGCTTCCAATTACTTGCTACCAGATTATGCTCTTATAATTTTGGGCACCTATCACTACCTCATATTTATTGTTCATTTATCACCTATATCCTACAATTAGAATAAAAATTATATAAGAGCAGGTGTCCTGTTCATTGCTGCATGTTTAGGCACCTGGAATAGTGCCTGAATCATAACAGGCACTCATTAATTATTTATTGTGTGAACTAAAGAATAAGTTCCCATAGATATCAATTCTTGGAAAAATAAGAAAATTTGGTCTATTTTTCCCAAATGCCTTTACATAAATCAGTTCTATATATCTGTTTGTTAATGTGCTGTCGTTCCATTTATAGTGAACTTGAAACTGCATTAAATTGAGCATTTTAGTAGGACCTGAACTTTGCAACAGAAACTATTGATTTTATAAATTGGAAGGGATTTCACATCATGGGCTTGTCAAAGGGGTTGTGGTAGAGAAAAGGTTTTCATAGCAGAGGACAGGGCCTCGATAACTGTTATCAAATTGTTGTATCTTTGTGCCCTACCTGGTTTGGCTCAGTGGATAGAGTGTCGGCCTATGAACCGAAGGGTCCCAGATTTGATTTCGGCCAGGGGCACATGCCTGGGTTCTGGGCTCCATCCCCAGTGGGGGTTGTGCAGGAGGCAGCCGATCAATGATTCTCTCTCATCATTGATGTTTCTGTCTCTCTCTTCCTCTCCCTTCCTCTCTGAAATCAATAAAAAATATTTTTAAAAATTGTAGTATCTTTGTTGCATGTGTGGCTTTGGGCTGGATTTTGAACCACTTGAATGCAGGGACTATGATTTCGTCACTTTGGGTCTCAGGGACATAACACAAGCCCTGACAACTCTTAAATGTTTGCTCAATATGTGGTAAATTCTGCCCAAGCTTTAAAAAGTGGCTTTCAGTATAAGAAAATAAATATTTGTTTCTTTGTAGGTAAAGCTATTATTTCCAAAAAGTTATTAAAGAATATAATTTTGGTATATTACAATTTCTTGACTTCCATGTATTTCTCTAAATCAAAAATGTAGGTTGGAAGATAATGTAAGTAATGGTAACCAGTAATCATCATTATTTTTTAGTGTCCAGAAATACAGTACATATTCAAGTTACAAATATGTAAATAATACAGTTGCCCAATTATGATTCGTTTTAAAAGTACAAAAATATGCCTATGTTTGTGTGTGCATACACACGCATACATATTCCGGCTACTTTGCATTGATCATTCAACAGATTTTTATTTTTATATAGCCCTTTTTTATGAGGACCTCACAGTCTCCTGGGAAAACCAGATAAATAGAAATATACAAATTCAGTATGATAATTGATCATTATTGTGGTAGAGGTGCCCGTAGAATTCAATAGGTCAGAGGAAGGAACCGTGAGGAAGGAGAATGGCTACTGTGTGTCACTGAATGAGGATGTTCTATTTGCCAGTTACAATTAAGGAGTTAGAGGAAGAAGTGAAGTGCTCTGTTGAGGGGGCAGCATTTTCAGAGGACCTTAGTTGAGGGAGGGTAGCCCATCCTTTTGATGGTGTGACCCTGAGCTGGAGGAATGATTGTGGCTAGAGATGATTCAGTAGACATAGTGTTTGTTTTTAACAGTTACCAAAGAATGGGATTAATATGCCAGGAGGAAGTGGTCTTGCTGGAGAGGAAACTGCCCCCCTGGGATCAGGTCAGCTATATAGGATCAACTGATAACTGTAATTTAGTTAAATAGTTATAATTTCATAACTTTGATATTTACTGCAAGTGTGAAGTGAATCTGGGGATGGATGTTATGAAAGTGTGCTGACAAAAGGAAAATAGTATGAACAAAGTTTCCACTTATATTTCCACTGGATTCAAATTAATTCGGCCTCTCTAAATATGGATTTCTGATAATCTGAGCCAATATTGATTTAAAAAAAAATAAACAGTCATTTATACGTATGACTTTAATCTTTAACCTACTTGTAACAACAGGGTGAGTTGAGGGGTAGATGTAATTAGAAAACAGTTACAAAACGTGGGGAAAAGGAAAGTGTTGTTCAGGTTATGTGGAGTAAGGAAGTTATCATAGTAGATCAAGTTTCTGAAGATTTCTTGAGGATCATTCTTGAACTAGGATTTGAAGGCAGTGAATGACGTGGATTAGTAGGTAGATAAGGATGAGAATACTCAGTGAACAGGAATGAGGGGAGAGTAGAGCATCACTTGCTTTCTACTCTTTGTGAGCTTTGATTGTCTTCATTCTCAAATCTGTGCTTTCAGTCTTGAATTTTACCTGGTCAGTATATTTGAATATCATTTTTATTTGGATGCATATTGTCCTAGAATATAAGGGATTTTAGTATTAAAATATCAGCCATTTGCAAGAGAACATTCTGTTGTTATGACTGATCTTATAACAAACTAATTGCTTTAGGTTATCTCTTACTCCAAAAATAGTTATTTTATAATGTAGGGTTTTTATCATTAGATATAATTACATATATTGAATATGAATATTTATGATATATCAAATTTTTTTAAGTAAAGCCTTTTCAATGATCCTTGTCATTGTGGGTTGGGGACATTTGAAAATTGCATTTGGGTTGTCAAATAGCACACTTTGGATTTGTGAGTATACTACAAGAAGTATTTGAAGCTTTGAATATCTTATTCTTTACATAATTTTTTTAGATTCCTGAAATAAATGCATCTATGCTTTCTGCAAATAAAATATATTTAATTAATCACAATACAGTTTTCTGCAAGTGTTTCTTAGTTGTGATTATTTACATGCCAGTGTACCTGAGAAAAAGCCTCACTCTGGACATTAATCAAACCTCTGTTTAAAGAATGAAAAAATATACTGCTAAAATATTCGTTCACTTGGAACTTGGATATTAAATCATTTCAGCCACTAGCTTTGTTAAGAATAAATTGAACTGGATAATTCTTCTAATAAATCCAAAGCAATGTGTCCTCTTAATCAGATTGCTCATATTGGTGCTGTTGTGAATGGCTTTGACCTGGCTGTGCTGGATATTAAGCACAACATAGATCATGCACATTTTATGTAGCTGAATTTCTGTCCCCGATGATAGCATGTTTAAGGTGTACTACATGTTGTTATAATTGGGTCAAGGAACATTTAGCACTATTTAAAAAGCTTATCTCTTGTCCCAGAACCCAGTTTGCATCATGACTTAGAACGGGCCTATGTTGTTAAACATTGCCAACCAAAGGATTAAATACTTGTCAGGGGGATGGAGGGAGTGAGTACATGAAGCCTATTTATCACTAGGGTTTTTGTTTCGAAGACCAGTGGTTCTCCCAGGACCTGTCCCAATGGCATCTGGGAATATGTTTGAAGTGCAAACTCCCTGAATCAAACTCTGGGCGTGGAGCCCATAATTCGGGGTTTAACAAGCCTTCCAGGTGAAGCTGATGCACACTAAAGACCAAGAAATTTTATTCTTTAGCCTTTTTATTGAATTCATTGGGGTGATATTGGTTAATAAACATTATTTAGGTTTCAGGTGTATAATTCTATGTAATACATTATCTGTATATTGTGTGTTCCCTGTCCCAAGTCAAGCCTCCTTCCATCACTATTTATTCCCTTTTTCCTACTCCTACCTTCCTTGGGTAATCACTGTACTGTTGTATATACAATACATTGTCTTTGTTTGTTTGTTTGTTTTAATCCCTTCACCGTTTTTACTCTGCCCCTTAATCCCCTGCCCTCTGACAGCTTCAGTCTGTTCTCTGCATCTATGAGTCTGTTTTTATTTTGTTTGTTAGTTGATTTTGTTCACTAGATTCCAACTGTAAGTGAAATCATAGAGTATTTGTCCTTTTTTGATTGGCTTATTTTACTTAGCATTATACTCTCCAGGCTCATTCATGCTGTCACAAAAATAAGATTTTCCCCCCCATTTTTTTAATGGCTGAGTAATATTCCATTGTGTGAATGTAAATATTGCCCTTATAAAAATCTAAATTGGTTATTGGCTTTTCAAAATATAGGCACTGAAAATTTTCAGCTCTTATTTGTTCTCCTGTCCACTTCTGTTGGAATTTGAGCAAAATGTGTTGTCTTTTTTCAACAAGCTGCACATATATCTAGTATCTACAATATGCCAGGTACTAGTAATTACTAAATGTTATGTACAGCAGAGTTTCTCGGCTTGTATATTGCTAATGAGCCTCCAATATACTCCAGTATTGATCCCATGAACCTCTGAGAAGGCTAAGCTGGGCATGGGGTACTGAAAACTAGTTGCCTACTGTGAGCAGCTTCTTTCTTTTGTCCTAGAGAGCTTTACAAATCTCATTTTATATGTGCTTGGTGACATGAAAAAAGTTCAAAAGAACTAATAGGTAGAGTTCACCCTTGGAGTCAGACTGAGTTCATGTTTGGGGTGTTAAAATCTGATTCCACTATAAAAACAAAACAAAACTGTGTGTTCTTGGGCAAATTACTTAACGTGCCATTACCTATGGAATGTGGACAGTGATTATGTATATGTGTGTAGATATACACATATATTTCTGTCTGTCTACCTGTCTACACTTCATTGAAAGTGGGGAGGATTAAGCAAGGGCTGAGTGCAGATTCTGACATTCTCTAAGTGCTAGCTGTACTTATTCTAGGACTTCATAGGAAGGAGATGTTAGCTTGACATGGAGTAATCAGTGGTTTCCACAGATAGAATAACATTTGTGCTTTTTAAGAGCTTTCATATAGCCCTAGCCAGTTTGGCTCGGTGGATAGAGCATTGGCCTGTGGACTGAAGGGTCCCAGGTTCAAATCTAGTCAAGGGCACATGCCCGGGTTGTGGTCTCCATCCCAAGTAGGGGGCGTGCAGGAGCCAGCTGGTTAATGATTCTCTCTCATCATTGATGTTTCTATCTCTCTCATCCTTTTCCTCTCTGAAATCAATAAAAATATATTTTAAAAAATACAGATATTTCATATAACTTAGAATGCCAAGGAAGGTTAAGGGGAAAGAAAGGAATTAGGGACTGAATTCTGACAGAAAGTTTGTTTTAGGAAATAGTCAAGCAATTTCAGGCTGTGTTCTTGGGAGCTCCTGTGTTCCACAGCAAATGTGGCAGAAACTCACAAGGCAGATGGAGAGGTCTGATTTCTGGCCCTGCTTTAGGAAGTGTATTTGTATCTGTGTCTTATAATTCTGTGTGAGATTTCACATAAAAGTTGGATTTTAGTACTTAAAATGTTCAAAAATTACTATCTATTTGTAGTATAGAATTTAGGAAAGTAGTAAGGGTATGAGAAGACAGGAGACAGAGCAGTATTAGTGTGAGAATATAGGTGCATTAAATGAAATTTGCTTTTAGTCAAGAGAAAGCCATTAGTGAATTTTAAACCAGGGCAGGATAATTGTTTTCAGATGATTAATATGAAAGTAATTGAAATGGAAGGGGCTAGGAATGGGATAGTTGACCAGATTAGGTCTTGCCGTAGTAGTGATAAGAGCAAAATGGAAGGGGTGGATTCAAGAAATGTTTTGAGGGAAAGTTTGTAGGACAGAATGAGGAAAGAATTAAGTTTAACTCAGGTGGTCAGCCTATGTAAAATAGAAAGATAAGTTCCATTAACATAGGTAGTAGGTGGTGATCGGACTTGTCTAGGCTTAGAGAGGAGGAGAAATGGATCATGGGTTTGGTTTTAGATGTAAAGTTGAATTGATGTCTAATTACAAATTCTTGCTGATTGATTCATTGGCATTGTTCCCTCATTTGTTCTCTAATTATTTGTTGAGTATTCACATTGTGAAAGACACTATATGTTCTATGTGAAGGAACATGGAGATGTTGATTTGAGAGTCAAAATAAAAATGAGAGGAGAAATTTTTGAAAGTAAATACATTGACAGATAGAGAAGATAGGGAGGAATTTAGAGAGCAGAGGACTCCACTTTGAGGAATATCCACTGCTTGGAATAGAAATGGAGGAACCTAAAGAGAAAGCAGAATTACCAGAAAAGTTGGAGTAGAAGAAAGAAATCAGCCTGGAGACCTAAAAACTGAGGAAGAGGAGAATTTAAAAAGTAAGGTGTATGTGGTACTTTTGAACTAAGAAAGGCATGATATTATTTTGAGGAAGTTCTCAGAAAAGCATAGACAGGATGCAGATTTCCAGGTTTCCTTGACCACATGAAGAAATGGAAACAATGGAAATGGAGTATGTATTTCAGAAGTTTGAGAAGTCAGAACAGAGAGAAATAGATCATCATTGCCAAGCAAAAAATGATTTCAAGCTGGAACTCATGGAAATGGAGGGTGTACTGGGAATAATTGAAGAAATAGGAGAATATTCCTGGTGTGGTTATTAAATAGTGTGACTCTCCTCTTCCATATTGTACTCCTGAGAGTAGGGACTTTTTCACCCTCATATACCCAGCACCTGGCATGGTGCCCAAAGGGTCATGGATGTTCAATAAAATTTGTTGAATGAATGAATGAATTGTGTAAAGGGTGCATAGAGGATGTATATTTGTCTGAGACCTGGAAGTTGTATGAGAGGTTTTAAGTTGGTAAAGAAGTGTTTGAAGGATGAAAGGAGCTGGGAAGTCATGCCACTGCCCATCTTTTCAGTAAAGTAAGCAGGGAGGTCACTTACCAGGGAATCTGGTGCAATTAGGACTTGCAGAAAGTGGAAAAGCGTGTAGAATAACACCTTCTGGAAGTATGCTAAGGAGTTTGCCTATGATAAATAAAAAGATTGCTAAGCTACAGAGTGGTTGCAATATGACTACTTACTGAGTGCCTAGCATATGCCAGGCACTATAATTAGTGCTTTGCATGCCCCATCTATGGAAATAGGTGTTATTTATGTCTAGTTTACTAATGAGAAAACTGTACCAGGCCATAAATTCATAGTCAGCTGAGTCAGCATTGTTCTATTACTTTCCCTCACTATGTCTTGTGGCCTAAGAGCAGAAGCAAGAGAGGGCATAAGGTAAAATCTACTCAGGTGTAGGAAGTGGCAAAGCAGGCATGCTGTTATTAAATCCTTCCTATGTTTCTTATTTCATTAAATCTCACAACACTGTGAGATAAGCAGCAGCATTCTTTTATGGAGAGTAAAATGAGCTTTCCCCAGGGGGCAAAGGGTGGATGGTACATGATCAGAACTGAGTTAGAATCCTGGTCTGTTTTAGTCCAAACACTGTGCTTTTCTCCGTACTCTCAGGATAAAGAGTAAATGTGCTATTTAAGTTGACATTGGTATGAACAACCATGTAAACTTAAGAAGACACAATTTACAATAGAGGTTTTCAGTTCTGTGTTTAATCATTTAGTGAGTGCTTCAATCACATTGTTAAAATGGGGACATCAGTAATGTATGACTACCATAATGTTGCAAAGAAAGAAGTATATGCATGAAATATTATGTAACCTATACAGTACTAAACCTATATTAGTCAATAACTTTAAAATGATGAATGGGTTATTTTACAATCATTCATATGTTTTTTCTATATTTACAAACTTATTAACTAGAAACTCAAACATTAATTAGCTTACTAGTTATATTAATTATAATAATTGATTATGTTTTTGGTTTTTCTTTCAAAGAAAACTTTGTTTTGCTTTAATATTCAAATTAGCAATATCCTTGGAAGGTCATTTGAATGTAATAAATAGTAGTTTCTTACAAAAGTAGTCATTATTGATATTGAGCAGCAAATTTAAAAGAGCCTTTAGTAGTTACCAAGTCATCCAGAATATATATTTTAAAGTTTTCCTATGACAAAATTTCTATTGTAGTCTCTCTTCTAAATATTTTGATGTATGTATAATAAAGTTGTGTGCATATTAAAGGCTTAACTCTTATCTCTATGTTTTCCATTGCCTTTGAAATACAAATTCTAGATAATGCAGTATGAAGATTAATATTTAGACATTGACTTGGGCAGGTTATTTGCTTACTTTCATGAATTGTCAAGAGTCTAGCTTGTCAAATTTTCAATTAAATTGTGTATTGTGTTAAGTCTATCATTAGGATCAAACAAGTATTACCCCTCCCTCCCAATGCCATCTTGGTTAGAGTTAGCTTTAGCCAATCTAATTGCTTTTGGTGTTCTACTCCGATGCTTTTCAATTCTTAAACTATAAAAATGAGATAAAAAAGTAGAAAACGCCAACTTTAATTATTAACTTATAACTGTTTTATCAGTGGTACTTGTATGGATTAAAATAGATAGAAAATGACATTATAATCCAACATTTTAAAAGATAGGTTAAAATGTTAAAAATATATGTAGTACTTTTAGGAGAAAATGATAATAAGGAGGAACAAGTTAAGGTTTCACAGAATTTGCCTTAATTGCCATGTCCTGGTGGTAAATTTTCTCCAGAAAAATGGGGTGTGTAACTTCCAAAATGGGTAAGAATTCTGATACTGAGATATTTTTCTTTGGAAAATGAATCAAAGTTAGGATTTGAAAGGCTCAGGGTGTGGGGAAGGTATTTCTAGGCTTTCTTTAACCACTATGTCTTTATTACTCAGCTCATTCCACTAAATCTTTCTCAGTATTTTTTGGTTTTGTTTTCTCTAAAAAAAAATTACTTGGTTAAATTACTTCTTTGTAGAGTAGGATTTTATTTTACTTAAAAAGAAACAACAGCCTGGCTGGTGAGGCTCAGTGGTTGAGTGTTGACCCATGCACCAAGAGATCGCTGGTTCTATTCTTGATCAGGGCACATGCCTGGACTGTGGGCTTGATCTCCAGTAGGGGGCATACAGGAGGCAGCTGATTAATGTCTCTCTCTCTCTCTCTCTCTCTCTCTCTCTCTCTCTCTCTGTCAAAATCAATAAAAAAAAAATATTTTTTTAAAAAGAGAAGCAACAAATAGCTACTTTGTGCATGCGTGCCACCAGGCATTGCCATTTCTAGTAAAACATAAATTTCCATGGTTGGGGGGCTCGGAGAATGGCTGTGCTTTAAGGATGCAATTATTGTATGTAGATCAATCAGAAAAATAGGAATCCTAACCAGGTGAGGAATAAAGAGATGATTACTCAAGCAGAGATATAGATGATTAATGTTTGAGATTGGCAAGAACACCACTTTTTAGGTGAAGTAAGACTTTTAAGCAATAATAGGTTCAGAGAAGAATGAGGTAGGTTAAAAAATTTAACTCAGCTTAAAAAATTTGAGGTAGATATTGATGAGGCACTCTAAGAAATGGATTGCTTTTATAGGTTAGAATAAGGTTATCGTTTTCTTTTGCACTGTCTCAGATATGCCCAAGCTAACCTGTCTTTTCCTATGTTAAAAGCGTATTTTATTCATTCGTACAACAAATAATTTATCAAGTGTTGACTGTGTCCCAGACACACTTCTAGATACTAGAGGTACCTCAGTGAACAAAATTAGACAAAATATTAACCCTCTGGTGTTAACATTCTGGTGGGAGAGATATAAGAAAATGATATATTAATGGTAAAAAAAAAATACTATGGAGGGAATTTTGCAGGGAGAAGATAGAGAACGTGGTTTTCAATAGGGTAGTCAGGGAAGGCCTAAATTAAAGATTACATTTAACCGCAACTTGACTTTTGAAAAGAGTTCTGGGCTTGGCATTGCTGTTGTTTATCACATCTTGGGATATGAATAAGTGAATGTTAGAGTTCGCTATTTTATAATGAAGAAAACCTGAGGCAAGGAAACTGTCCAAATGTTCTCATAGTTGAATATAATATTCACTAACAAATCTGGACACTGGATCTTAAACCCTTGGATAGTGTGACTTGGGTATCTGGAAGTTGAGCTGCAGTGCAGCAGCCAGACCCAGCCCAAAAGTCAAGGTCTCAGGGAAGGCCAGCCCGTGGCAGTAGAGCCCCTTGCAGTCATGAGGTTGGGCAGACCTAGCAGAAGCCAGGTGAGAAGCAGGACTGGGTGGACCAGGCATACACTGAGGCTCATTAAGCTCACTGCATCTCAGGTTTCAGTGAGGAAAGTCCTTTCAGACCCTTTATTATGAAGAGTTCTGGTTAAAATAAGGTACTAGGCTCTGTGATCACTCTAGGACTGAATGAGGCTGACTCTCCATAATAGATAATTTAAATTTTGATCTTATAGTCTCATAGGATGAGTCAAGGAAGACTGTTCATCACACCTAGAACCGGGCATTCTGTGATGTAATCAGGGTTTCAAAGTTTGAGGGCGAGGTGCAGGGCTTCCTACTAAAATCTCAGAAGAATTCCTGGCTTTTTAATTTTTAATTTTTATTTTTTATCCCCCACTAGAAAGGTACCCAGAAAGGGAAATGGTTGATGACCAATGTGGTTTCTGGGTCTTTTAGCTGATATAGCCTTAAATTTTTCTCTACATTTTTGTACCTAAAGACCTTTTATCACAATCTTTTGTTTCTGTTTTTTCTTTGCATTAAGACTGACTGTCCCTTACATTCTTCAGCTCTTCAGATAACTCCTATATGCTATCCTCACACTCTGAAAAGTAATGTTGTTACACACTGAAGTCTAGTCCTACCTCTGGCAGATCAGCTCTGTGATCACGATGCAAAGAATCCAACTTTCTCTATGCCCACCTATCTTTTCTGCCCTGTCCTTGGGCAGATTTCAAAATAAACTCCATGATGAAAATTTATGTCAGATATTCTCCATTGTAATATTAAAAACTCTACCAATAAATTGTATTTTATCTTATTAGATTTATTTTGAGAGTACAGTGGGAAAAAAAGCACTTGTTGGAATAGGTAAATATATATGAGACGATACACTATTGTCATTAGCGGAGGGAGTGGCTGAGAAATACTGTTCAGTGAATGCATACGCAAAGTCAGAATGGTAAACACTGACATTTCATTGGAACTCTGTGGATAAGAGACATTTTATTTGAATAGATATGGCAATTTAGATATAATGGTATACTTTAAAACCCATGAAAGATGAGTTGTGCTTTCCACTTTGATGTTTTTAAATAAATCATAGATGTGTTGTTTCTCTCCCTACAGAGGAGAAAAATGTAAGTGGACAAATTTTCTTTTATATAAGCTTTGTCACAATTATGCTTTTATTTCTCTACCTTCAGATTTAAAGCATTTAAAAAATCTTGAAAATATATATTTAGGAAAAAACCTAGTACAGTAATTTTATCAATATACAGAGTGGGACAAAAGTAGTTTTACAGTTGCATGTGAAAAAAAAAGTTAATTATTTAAAAAAATATATTTTTTTTATTGATTTTTTACATAGAGAAAGAGCGAGGGATAGAGAGCTAGAAACATCTATGAGAGAGAAACATCGACCAGTTGCCTCCTGCACACCCCCTACTGGGGATGTGCCCGCAACCAAGGTACATGCCCTTGACCTGAATCGAACCTGGGACCTTTCAGTCCACATACCGACGCTCTATCCACTGAGCCAAACCAGTTTCAGCAAGAGTTTATTCTTGTTTTATTTATTAATTGTTATGTTATTTTCCATATGAACAACTGTAAACCTGCTTTTGTTCCCTCCTTTCCCCCTCCTAGTTGAATATAATATTCACCAACAAAAATGATTTCACTCAAGTTAATTTAAGAAGAGGTCATCAAGTATTCTCCCTGCTTTTCTGGACATGTCCAATTCTTTCTGACTTTAAAGGTGGGCGGCGTTCCTCTTTTGTGTTGTAAGCTTTGGTTGTCCTTTCCTCTTCCTGGTATGCCTGGTATGCCTCACCACTAGGTCTAGACTCGTGTATTTTTTTTGAGGTCTGAGTGTCTTCATTCTTTACTAATGCAATGGAAGCACTCTTGCTTGGTCCTTGGAGTTTCAAGGATGTTATCACACTTAAGGTCATGTCCAGAAGGTTCCCTCTTCTTGTTCCCTTATTCCTTGCAGAGCTTTGCCTTGGCTACACATGAATTCAGTATGTTTATGCAGTTTCCAAATTCTTACTGCAAAGAACTTGATCCAAAAAGTACCTTATGTATAGATAGCATTCTTCATCCCTTACTGTTGTTTTCTCATTTATGGACCTTCTAGGAATAGTACCAAAAAAAAATCTATTTTTAATAATAGACCCTTCTAATAAGGCAACACTTAAACATTATGTTAACAGAATTTATGGCAATTATTATCTGCTACTGTTTTATGGATTCTAATTATTAACTTATTGATCGTACCTTGAGGCCTTCTACACAAAGGATGCATTTGAATAATGCCATGGTAATGCCATTTAATCTCAGTTTATAATTGTACTATGTTTCTTCTCAGCCAGTAGTAACGCCTTTCTGTGGACTCATGGCATGCATGGTTTACGTGTAAATATTGTTTTAAAAGCTTTATTTTGTTAAATCTAGACATTTACATTCAAGGCCATTCAAAACTTTTGTGATTTTTTAAAGAAGATAATTTAAATTTTTATCTACGTAAACTATGGATAAACCTATTGCCTAGTAGAGAAAAGGGAGAGGTTGTACTTTCAGAAGAGGGGAGAGGATTCTGAATAATTAAGCGTATGGATGGAATTAATTTCAGTACTATTGGGGATAGATTGGATTTAGTTTAAGCCACTGTTGGTAAGAGCCAAAGAGTCTTTCCTGTTTATCACGTATGGCCCAGTTCCTGGGTTAATCTTTTCCTGAATATCTTTTCCCAGCCAGCAGTGACTTCCCCCCACCCCACCAAACACCCCATTTAATCTCAAGTTGATTTTAAGTCTCTAAGTAGCAGAGACTCTATCTGAACATTGCTGCACTCTCCCCTACCAGCCTCTGCTGTGCACCTAGTTTTTTCTTAATACGTATTCATTAGTTGAAAACAGTCTTCAGTATGTCCAGCTGTTAGTTTTTCTCAGTAAATTTTTTTTTTTCTTTCTCCCTTCCCATTAGACGTTTACCATAGTAATAAAGATCTACCCCTCATTTGTAAAAGTGTGATTGGTCAGGACCATAATGTTATTCTTCCGGGGAGTCCCTCCAGGCATGCAGTCTGCTCTCCTGACTGTGGCTTATAAGGTGGCTTATCCTCAGCAGTGGACCCTGACAGCCCGAGTGAATGATGGCCTGTGGCATTTTCTCTCTATTAAAGATACATCAAGATCCTAAAAGAGAATATTTTCTATATTGTTTATAGGGTTTATAGTGAGGGGAAGGACAGCTATAAATAGGGGCTTTATAATATTTGAGGTTGTTGATAGATACAAATGAAGTAAAAAGGTCTTTTTTTTTTTTTTTTTTTTTTTTTTAGAAACATGTATTTTTAATAGCACTTAGAAAAGATGATTGATTTAGAGTAAATTTTCTATCCTCTGGCATGGTTAAGGCATTTGGAGTAATTTGTCACAATAGAGATACTAGCATTTATTGAGTCCTGCAGTGTACCCGACACTTTATGTAAATATTCTTATTTAGTCTTCAAGCATTCATAATATGAGAATAGGTGTTGCTGCTATCCAGATTTGCAAAGAGCTACCCTGAAACTCAGTGAATTCCTTGGTAATTAGAAGCTCTAAGGTTCACAGACCTTTCTGTCTGCTGGGTAGACCATATAGACACTAAATGTGCTTGATGATAGCATCTTCTTCAAGAGGAAAGATGGAAAATAAGAACAGAATGTTGAAAGAAATGGAGAAACAGGCATTGCTGAACACTTAGCTAAATTAGTTATTCTACTTGAGTCCTAAATTAAGCTGGGGGGGAGGGGGAGAGGGGATCCCATGATTTCTTTTTTTGGAAATAAGTATAATTTTTTAGGCTAGAAAGCTTTCACATTTGTATTCATTAAACTCTGCATATACCAATGTTTTTTTTAAGTCTGTGAGTGAAAAAAAAATGTGCAATAAGGCATTGCTCATGACCTTAAGGAAAACAGTCTGTACTAGACTGATAATAACTTCTGTCTTATAATACAACTATTGAATTGCTTTCCAGTGAATTACAAGCTTTTTGAGTGGCAGAGACCCTGGTGTTTTAAAGTTTAAATTTAAGTAACATTTGTTGGGCACTGGGAATTCTTTCACATAACTTCTTCAATAAAACACTGGCCTCCTGTAGAGGGTGGGTCAGCCTGTTGGAAGGCAGTCAGACCAGAGCCCAGACCTCATCTGCTGCCTGTTAGCTGTGTGACTGAGAAGTCAGCCTCTCTCAACTTCAGTTTTCTCATCCCTCACACAAGGAAGTGATGGAGTTGGTGTGGGGGTTACATATGATAGTACTCTTACTATACTGGTATAACTTTTAATAGATAATCAATAAAATGCCCTCACTTTGGTTTTCATTTCTTCTGAGGCTGAAAGTGTTCAGTTCAGTATTATAGCAAGTTTAAGAGATATTATTATATCCACCCAGGGGACCCAGAGAGGGCTTCATGGGGAAATTGATATGTGAATTGAACCTTGAAAGATGATAGGACTTGAACATACAGCATTGAAGCACATGAGTAGTTCATGATCCATGGAGCATTTGTGTAAAGGCTGTTGGGAACCCAGTGGAGGACTTTTATAAACCACGTTTGGCTGAAGAACAGATCTATAACCCAAGTGGGCGAGTCATAGAGTGAACCTTTGTAAAGGCCGAGAGCGTGTTATTAAATCTCAGTGGGAGTATTCCTGCTGGATGCTGAGAAATTATAGGATGTCTTCATTGCTGGGAGGGAATCTTAATACTGAGAAAGAGATTAGAAAATCTAATGAATGGTCATTTGCTACATGTTAATTCCTGTACAAAGAAAAGAAAATTGGAGGTGAGTGCTGGGATGAGATCTCTTTAGAGTTCAATTTTCTAATGAGTGCCAACACTCTAACTTTTAGGAAGTCATTTAAAAGATAACTTTTAGGCTTTGAGGTGATACACAGATGACTTAGATCAATACCTCTCAAATTGTATGTGTCAGTCACACATCTTTGGATACTTGACTTGTTAGTGGCAGATGGAAAAGATTTAAGTTGCATGCACAAACGTTACTGCAGAAATCACTTGGGCCTCCCTTCAGCCCCGTGTCATTGACCGCCTGATGTCAGTGTTTCATGTGTTTAGTGAACTCACATGCTCTTTCCTTTGCTTCAGCTCTACCTCTTACCTGCAGCAAGTTGTGCCTCTCAGCTTTTGTTAAAATGATGTCTAGGGACCTACTCAGTTGAGAGTCCCATCTGATTGATGTCACAATAACCATTTTTCTTCAGCTGCAGCAAAGATAAATGAACGCTTTGATCAAAATTTGAAGAACTGTACCAGAAGAGTTCATGGGATACGTCATGGGCTAGATTGACAGCATAGATGTCATAGATATTCAATATCCCTAAGGCAGTATTCCATTTTTAAAAATATATATTTTAGTGCCCTAGGACACAGCATATTTCTTTAAAAAAAATATCTATGAGGGGGGGTGTCATTTTGGTAAAAAGGAGACATATGTAAAACTTTAGACCAAAAAAAAAAAAAAATCCATACTGACTCCTAGATGAACTCAGTCTCTTTTCAGGCCTCTAATGTATATCTCTACCAGCTTAGCCGCCTCTCTGAGATCTTGACCCTGATACCCAAGCTCCTACTTATGATCTAGACTTTAAATCAGACACATGCAATAATATTTGAAACATCTCAAACATAAAGTCTCCAAACTGAGCTCCTGGTCCACCAGTCTGCCCCAAACCTCCTCCTTCTCCAGTCTTTTCCATCTCATATAATGGCACTTAGATTCTTACACTTGATCAAATAAAAAACCTTGATGTACACAATCTTTCACTCATTTTTTCCTCCCGTGTCTATACTGTCAGCAAATCCTTTTGACTCAACCTTGAAAGTCTTATCACTTCTTATCAACCCTACTGCCCCAGTGCTGGTCCCTCCACCACTGTCTCGGTGGATTGTTGCAGTGGCTTCCTAATCACTTTCCAGCTTCTCAGATTTGATCAATGTCAATAGAAGCTGGTGGAAGAAGGGCAAGTGTTTAGGCCAATATTTTCCTTGAATGGAATTTAAAATTCCTTCAATTCCTTGGACAGGATTTCTCTTACTACTCCATAGTGTTTCATATCTCAGATTTTTAAAATATTATTTTGATTTTAGTGAGAGAGGAAGGGAGAGGGATAGAGAGCTAGAAACATTGATGAGAGAGAAACATCCACTGGCTGCCTCCTGCACACCTCCTACTGGGGATCGAGCCCACAACTCCAGCATGTGCCCTGACCAGGAATCCAGCTGGGGGCCTCTTGGTTCACAGGCTGACACTCAACCATCTGAATACCTTAACTATATTATTGAATCTTAAAATAAAGAGAATATGAGAACATGCACTCACCTCCAGAAGTATACTGAAGTTAATTCCATCTTTTATTTAATATATTTTATTGATTTTTTTACAGAGAGGAAGAGAGAGGGATAGAGAGCTAGAAATGTCGATGAGAGAGAAACATCGACCAGCTGCCTCTGAAACATCGACCAGCTGCCTCTTGCACACCCCCTACAAGGGATGTGCCCGCAACCAATGTACATGCCCTTGACCGGAATCGAACCTGGGACCTTTCAGTCCGCAGACCGACACTCTACCACTGAGCCAAACCGGCTTCGGCTAATTCCATCTTCTTTTTAATGACTTAGCATGAACTTTAGGATTTGGAGCTGCTGCAGGCTGATCATTAGAAACATCAGTTATCATTGCATAGTAAAGGAAGTTCTGATTCATGGAAATCTCTGGTGGAGTTATTGTTAGACAAAGCAGCTCTTTCTCTCTTCTAAAATAAAAACAATAGTTTATTAAATCTTTCTGATTATTTTTGCTTCTGAAATTTGGGGCATAAGGTCATCCACAGATATTATGGTTGTATATATTACTGTGGAATCACAAGCAATGATGGGTGATATATATTACTTTAAAAAGGAAAGTTCACTAATTGAGTTTTGTAGGTATTTTATTTGACCTGTATTTGTGTGTGTGTGTGTGTGTGTGTGTGCTGTAACTTTTTATATTTTTTCCCAACCATGTAGACCTGAGGCCCTTTCTAGCTTAGTGGCAAAGGATAAGATACTAATGAGAATGTCTTTGAGACATAATTATGTAGATTTAAAAGAGTGATGTAGTTTTAATTATGCCCTTTAGCTAGTGTACTTGCATATTAAACTCATCCATGTCTTAGTGTACTTCCCTCTGAAACTTTGCTTTTCTCAGGCCTAAAATTGCTAATCAGCTCCTGGGTATACCTGAAGGTTATGTAAGCTAAGTTGAAGACTGCCAAAGAATGTGTTTAAACTATTAATTCAAAAATATACATAAGTTTATAGTTAGAAAAAAAAATGGCCCGTGGGTGTACAGAAGCATGTCAACTCGCGAGCCGAGAGTTTGACATGCTTGGTGTACCGTGTTCTTTACTGGATTCATAAGGACAGATTTCTAGCGTTGTATGTGTATATACTTCCTTCCCTTCCTTCATCCCTAAATGAAAAATTCCCTTTGGTTGTAATGTGTTGAAACATGTAATATATTGTTTCCCTTGGGCTATTCTGTTTTAACCCAGGGAACTTGAAGCAAAATAATAATATATTTTCAGTTTTAATTTTTTTTTTTACCTCTGATTTTTTGGCTTATTTGTTTATTTTCATTTTAAGCCTCTAGATTTAGCAGAAAACGTAACTACCTTGAAGCTATGAAATGATTTATTCACTTATGGGAAAATAGTATGAGGCTACCTCAATCCTACTTTGTGGGTGATTTTGTTTGTATTTCTGAGAAGCTAGTGTAGGGAAAATCCTTGGTAAGTTTTAAGGAGAAAGTCTCTGAAAAATCTTTTGAGGCTAACTTTCCTCTCAGAGAGGCAATAAAATAAAATAGAATTTAGAACAGGAATAAATGCATTCTCTTCACAAGGAGAGAGAGTACATATTTTTGGCTTTGTGGAGCATTTGGTTTCCACTGCACCTACTCTGTTGTTGTAGTATGAAAACAACCATAGGCAATATTTAACAAACGGATGAGACTATATTGTTACTGACAAAAAGAGACAGCTGCCTGGATTTAGTCTGTGGGCCAGGCATAGTTTGCAGACTCCTAATTTAGAACATGTGCAAACTCAAATCTCCATATTCCCATTACCATATCAAACAATTATTAATATTTTCCATATTTCATTTATATGTCCCTCTTTATTTTTATTTTAGCTAAAGTATTTAAAAGCAAATTCTAGACTATATCATTTGATGCCTACATGCTTTTATATCTTTAGAAATTATAAACCTTCTATATTAATATGCTAATTAGACCGGTCGACCAGCCAGCAATCTTCCAAATGTCCGACTTCCTTCCAGACAAAACCATGGTGGTGGGGGCCGTGGCAGAGGCAGTTAGGGGCAATCATGCCGTCAGGGGAGGGCAGTTGGGATGAAAATAGGCTGGCAGGGAAGGGCAGTTGGGGGTGAGATCAGGCCTACAGGGGAGAGCAGTTAGGGGTGAGATCAGGCCAGCAGGGGGAGGGCAGTTAGGAGCAATCAGGCAGTCAGGCAGAGGCAGTTAGGGGCAATCAAGCAGGCAGACAGGTGAGTGCTTAGGAGCCAGCGGTCCCAGATTGTGAGTCAGACATCTCCCAAGGGGTCCCTGATTAGAGAGGGTGCAGGCTGGGCTGAGGCTCCTCGATCCCACATGAATTTTGTGCACTGGGCCACTATTTTCTTATTTAATTATAATACCATTATCTTACCACCTGGCAAAATTAACAGTAATTTTTTTGTAACATCCAATACCCACATCAAGGTCAAGTTTTCCCAATTGCATATATATATATGAATATGATCTAGTTTAGGTCATATGTTACATTGACTGTTGTGACATAAATCTGTTAGTAAGCTTTTACTTTCCTCTCCTTTTCTTGTTTGTTTTCTTCAGACAGATTCTGAACTTGAAGAAATGAACCAATTGTTTTGTAGAATGTTTCACATTCTCAATTTATTTGTCCACCCCCTGTGATGTGATTTAATTTGTTACCATATTTCCTATTTTCCTGTAAGTGGAGAAAGCTTAGGAACCTTTTTGCCAAGAATCTTTTGTAAGTGGTACTTGGTTTTTCATATTGTGTCACATTAGTAGACTGAGCATTCCACTGTAAGTTCCCCTTCACCTTTTCATCAAATGGTTTTATCCATTGAATCAGCTTTCTCAAATCAATGATCTCATTTTCATGTCTACTTTTATTAGCTGGAATTCTTCTGTGAAGAATGTTCTTTAGTTATCTTGGGCACTTGGTTACCCTGAAATAAAGTTCATAGGGAATATTATTGAATCTTATTCTATAGTTTTGGATTGAGTCTCAGAAAGTTTAAATGAATTGTCTAAACTAGTCACAGAACTAGTAACCTACATAGCTCAGAACCAAGTGAAGTTTTTGGTACCAGTTCTAGTTATCTCAGATGCAATACCAGTGGGAACTAGAAGATTGACATCATAAGTTCTTGGTTCAGAAGTTAAAGGGTGAGAAGTTGAGAGACTGAGGGCAATTTCCCTTTCCTTTCTCTACCCCCCTAACTCCCCAATAAATCCAGGGAAGAGAAGGTAGTTTTATCTGATAAACTACAGAAAGTTTGTTTGTTTGTTTGTTTGTTTGTTTGTTGAGCAACTGAGTGCTTAGGAATTGGATTGCTCTGATGCATACCTCTGCTCTACCACTTAGCAGCTGTATCCCAACTTTGGCCAGTTTCTTAACCTTCCCATGCTGTAGGTTTCTTATCTGTAAAATGAAGATCCTGAGAGAATCTGTCTTAAAAGGTTATTGTACAGATTAAATGAAGTTGCTACAAGGAGAACAGTCCCATGAAAAAACAAGCACTCAATACCACCTAGCATTTCAGAAGTAAAACTGTCCCAGAACTACACCTTTATTTCTATTAGTCATCCAACTGAGCATTCGAAATAACGTAGTAATGTTAGGAAAACAATGTTATGTTGTGCTATTGATGCAAAAAGTGATAGCAGGTCAGTATTCAGAAGGTTCTATTTGTAGGTCTAAGAAAGAGCATGAATCTAAAGAATCAAAGCTATGGAAGCTGCACTTCTATTAACAGTTGTAACTGCAGAGAGACACTGTTTTAAACTTTATTTACACACATAGAATTAGTTATGTAGTCAACCTTGTAGAAAGTGATTGAATGCTGAAGGCCTGGAGTGGGGGCAGGGGCAGAGTGGAGAAAGTGAATTGAGGAAAAAGAGGTCATCTGTAATACTTTCAACAATAAAGATAAATTAAAAAATAAAAATAAAATGTAAAAAAAGATATATGTAATCTGTATGTTCTGAATTTTGGATTTTTATTTATTTATTTATTTTTTTTATGAAGAATACTTATTTATGGAGTCTTTTTCTTTTCTTCTTCCCACAACCCCTTCCACTTTTTTGGAGTCTTAATGCTTCTCCCAGAGCACAATAGGAACAGCTGTCAAATGTATTATATTTTTAACAAGATGTGCAAATACTTTATCATGTTATAGATGGTATTATTATATTTAAATTGTGTGTGTAGACATCTTAGTCATAAGTGTGGGCTTTTTAAAGACACCTTTGAAGAGTTTCCTTTAGCACAGTATTTTTCATCATCTTACAAGGCAGTGGAATTCATAATTGTACTAGAGGGCCTGTGCATGAATTTGTGCATGGGTGGGGTCCCTTGGCCTGGCCTGCTATTGGGGCCAATCAAGGGGCCCGACTGGCTGGAGGGACCAAGGGAGGTTGGCTGCCTGGCTGTGGGGAGGGACAGCGGGAGGTTGGCTGGCTGCCATGGGAAGGGACTGCGGGAGGTTGGCCGTCTGTAGGAAGGGGGTTGAGAGACCGAAGGAGATTGGCTGGCCGTGGGAGGTTGTCTGTGGAAGTGCACTGACCACTAAGGGGAAGCTCCTGCATTGAGCATCTGCCCCCTGATAGTCAGTGAGTGTTATAGCAACCGGTCGTTTGGTTGCTTAAGCTTTTATATAGATTATTCAAGATTCTGTTAAAGTCTATTAATAGCTTCATCATTTTGCATTATTTAAAAAAATTATTATTATTTTTATTGATTTGAGAGGAAGGGAGAAGGATAGAGATAGAAACATGAATGATGAGAATCATGGTTGGGCTGCCTCTTGCTCACCTCACAGGGGATCGAACCCACAACCCAGGCATGTACCCTGACCAGGAATTGAACCATGACCGCCTGATTCACAGGCCAGTGCTCAACCACTGAGCCACGCCAGCCGGGCTTGCATTATTTTCTTATGGTTCATATTTTAACTCTGTGCTAAAGGTATGTATGTGTTTGTACTTGGTTTGATCATAACTGTTTTGCTTTGTTCATAGCCATTTCTTCTCTGATATTTGTACGCTATTATGAAAAAGTCTTTTCACTATATATTTCTTGAGTTGTCACTTATCTTTGAGCCATATTCAAAAGGACAGTTGTGTTATATATATGTGCTATATACTTCATTTAACATTTTTCTGAGTATTTGAGAGTGCTTTGCTTTGCATTTGAGAGTGATTTGAATCAGAATGAGTATAGTTAGTCCAATTTCTAGTTGTATAGGTAGGTACAGTTTTTTTTTTTTAAAGCAGTAACAATAGATTTTTAAAGCAGCTCAAATAAAGAAAAATGTACATAAAATTCTATTCTTTTATTTTTAATCCTTACCTGAGGATATGTTCACTGATGTGAGAGAGAGGGAGAGAGCAAGAGAGAGAAACACCTCTGTGAGAAACATCAATCTGTTGCCTCTAGCACATGCCCAACTGGGGATTGAACCCACAACCGTTCTGGTATATGGGGCAATGCTCCAACTAACTGAGCCACCTGCCCAGGCCCAAAATTCTATTCTTACAAAGATATGAAAGGAATAATAAATGTGTGATTAAATATAAAGCTCGGGGAGCTATCAAGTCTTCAAGGGGGTGTGCTTGTCCAAGTACTTTGTTGCAGATGCAAGTATTTCAAGTACTGACAAGGCCCGAGTGTTGGAAAGAGCTTCGGATCTGAAGCTAAAGGACAGACTCAGAAAACTATTTTCTATCTTTGGGCTTCTGTTTTCTCCCCTGCAGTAGGAAGGAAATAATACCTGCTCTGTGTGTGTGTGTGTGTGTGTGTGTGTGTGTGTGTGTGTGTGTGCGTGCGCGCGCGCGCGCGCGCGCGCGCACTCGCGTATCAAGTGCTAAGTAAGCTTCTTGGAAATGAAAATTCTTTCTAAAGTGTGGATTGTTAGTGTATCAAAGTTAGAATATGCTGCAGTGGTTATGGGGGAGCACAGTGATGATAGTTCGGTTCTATTAAGATTTGACCATTTGATTCATTTTATGATCTTGGTCAAGGTACCAACCCTCACCCAGGTCTGCCTTGTGCCCTCCTCTGTATATAAGATAATTCCTGTTTTGCATTGGTTCTTGTGAGAGAAGAAATTGTGCCTGTACCTTCCATTGCCATTTACTTACAAAAATTATTGCTGGTTAACCAGTACTCATTTTGTACACATTAATGTGAAGGATAGTGAGTCCTTTTGATAGAAGGAGGACATTGTAAGTATTAAGAGCATGTGGTATTTGTCGAAAGTATCCATTTCTAATCATTTTCTCTTCTAAGGTATAGAATTAATTAAAAATCAATATTGTGAAATTAAGTAAACATTATTGATTTTCCTTGAAACCAAAACATTGATGACTATAATAAGGAACTTCTAAGCTTAGATTTTATTTGTACTTACAACCTTTCCTTTCTCCCTGAATGCTGTCATCTACTATATTCATTACTCAGACTTTTTAAAAAATTGGGATTTGAACACCAAATTATGGAAGGAGAAGTATAATTAAATGAGAAAAACTTATAAAGTTCATAATCTGCCAGTGAATTCTAAGGTGAATTCATAAGCCTCCAGCTTTCGTTTCTATTCTCACTCTTGGCTCTGGTGGACTCTATTAGTTATTCTTGCCCATTATTTCCTTGTGGATGTGGAAATGAATAGTGTGTGCATGAGAAGCCATCGCCGTAGTTCATTAACTCATTATGGCCACTGCTGAGCCAGGGTGACATCTTTAAGAAAGGTAATAGAAGCACTTGTCTGGAGAGTGTTCAGATCAAAGTTAACCGACGCGAAAGAGCTGTGACTAAGGCTTTTACATTCTCCTGTTTTAGAAAGTTTTGCAGTACCAACCAAATACCTTTGCTTCAGCTTTTTTATTTGATTCATTGTCGGTATTGTGGAGTAGAAAATGATTTCTTACCATTTCTTTTGCGATTCCTAATTGACAAATTTCTTTAATTTCCTTTTAGAATTCATTAACTTGATAATGTCTTGGACATCACAGTTCTTTTTTTTTTTTTTTTTTTTTTTTTTAATCTTTATTGTGGGAAACATTACTTATGTCCCATGACATCACAGTTCTTTATACACTGAGAGCTTTCTCTTGGTATCTATAAATAGTATTGTTTTTCTAATATTAAGATAATTTTTCTGATTATAAGTATTGTAAAATACTTAGGTACTAACATTGAAAGGATTGACTCCTTTCTGAGCATTCTAATGAAAGGGTTTTGAAGGCTTTCCGGTTGTCCTAGATGAATGTAAAGATTCATAAAGCCTCTAAAATTGCAATTAAGTTAGGAAGAAAATAAACTATGCCATTCAACATACTTTCAATAATTGAATTCATTTCATGATTGGAATTAAAGCAGTGAGATTTTTGTTAGAAAAAAATAGTGCTCTACATAATAGTTAAAAGCTAGGTGTGGCCCTATGATTGTATTTCATGGTCTCTAATTCACAATGGCTACTATGCTCTCAGAATATCAAACCATGACAATTTTTTAAAAAATGTTTTAAAAATGTAGGTGTTACTAATAGCAAAATTGATTTAACTTTATACTTATATAAAGTGGATCTAATCTTATAACAAAGATAACTTTATATAGCTCTTTAGGCTATACACAATTTATGAATAGTATTAACGTAGAAAATATAAGTGACCATGATACCTACTTTTCAGACTTGTAAAATAGGAGGAATAATCATACTTGGAAAATGTTGTTAGCTACTGGTTAAAGTTTATATTTCAGGTTTATAACACATCAATTTGACTTGAAAAAATTATATTTTCAGAATAGTTACCTTTAATTACTCAGAGCTGACTTCAGACCACTGACTAGCAGTGCAGGCTTCATTAAATAAGTTGCTTTAATTCTCTGAACCTCAGTTCCCACATCTGTAAAATGCTAGTGAAGTCTTTTTCATACTATTGGTAGGATGGAAACAGAATAAAATATGTAGCGCAGTACCTAGAACAGAGTAAAGACTCAATAAAAGGCAACTATTACTGTGATTAGAAAACAACTTTTGCCAGAAAGTAAACCACCAATGTTGGGATGTGACTTCAAGATTATTATTTCATTTAAATGTTGGAATTATATTTCCTGAGGAAGGAAGAGACCTAGTTCAGTTTTTAGTGGAGATTTCAGAAAACTGTAAAGTTTGTTACTAGTTAGGTTGTAAAGCTGAGGAGCATTTTTTAAAATTGAAGCTTCTTCAAACCAGCATCCTTCTTTTAATTTTTTTGGCCCCAAGATATTCACAATGGCAATATATAGATAGAATTTCATTGGAAAAGAAAAGCTATTTGATTTACATAATGATAAAATAATAAAGAAAGTGAGTGTTCCTCTAAGTCTTGTGTATTGAGGTTTCAAAAAACCCAAATAAAAAATACATGAAAAGCATTTTCTCATTTTTTAAAAATCTTTCATTCATTTCCCTTTAGAACACCTGCCTAAACTTAGAATTTCACTGCATTATTAGTTTGTGTTTGAAGATGGCAAAATTAGAAATGACATATCTTCTTCAAATTAGATTCAAAGCAAAAGTTCATAAATATCAATAAGGTAATGAATAAGAATTATGGTTGATTTCCCCCCCCCCCCCCTCATGACTTCCTTGCCCTGACAGACCACACAGCAGTGAGAAACACAATGGAAGTCAGGCGCACAACACCAAAAATTGTTTTGGGGACTCCAGCACGCTTGGCAAATGTACAGTCATTTTTAACTGGGTTCATAGTTTCTGAAACTTGAAATGTAAAACCCCATCTCCTTACGGGGGCAATGTGCATGAACTCTGAGTCCCCAGAACGGAGCTATCTCCAACCCCAGCCAGCCCGGTTTGGCCCTTGTGTCACTGTGTTTGTTGAAATGTTCTTCTATATTTGTTTTATTACTTATGAATACTTTGCATCTCTAACTAGAATTTTAAAACCTAGATTTGTTGTTGTTGTTGTTGTTGTTGCCAGTCCTCACCGGAGGATATTTTTTCCATTGATTTTTAGAGAGGGCGAAAGGGGGCAGGGGAGGGAGAAGCATCATTGTCAGAGAGACCAGAAACATCGATTGGTCGCCTCAGGGAAGCACCTCAACCCCGTCCAGGGATTGAACTTGCAACCCAAGTACGTGCCCTTGATTGGGAATAGAAATCATGACACTTCAGTCCATTCAGTTGCTCTAACCACTAAGCATGCCTGTCAGGGTGCAAAACCTAGCTTTTTAAAAACTATACCTTTTATCTGCTGCCTTCTTTCTTCAATGTCCACTATAGTTCTCTTCAGTCAATTTCTTTAAGAAAATAAAGTTTAGTTAATAAACAAGATGCTGTCAATGTCGTACAGCAAGGAGAGAACAAAAGACAGATTAAAGCGCCTTTTCATTTTGCTTTGCTCAATCCCCAGTTGAATGGAATAGTGCTGAGCGGCAGCCAAAACCATAGACTTTGAGATTACTTGTTTCAATACTGAATGAAGGCTTAGCCGAGAGAGATGAAGAGATGGGGTTTAGGGCATTATTTTCCCTGAGCGGAATTCGGGTGACTTTCCTTTGCACATTGTGTCACCTCAATTTTGAAGCTAAACAGCTTGGGCTTGTTGGTCGGGTAGCTTAATTTTACACGTTTGTAGGATATGATGTTTTCATAACAGAAGGGTAACGTAGGTAATAACCCTCTGAACTTTTAAGGAATTGAGTTTTAACAGTTCATTGTGCATTTATATGTGATTTTATGTGTGGAATTTATTGTATAATTTTTGAAGGTCCTTGCTATCAAGGACAGTGGACATAAAACAGAAAGATTTAAAGAAATAGAGAGAAGTCCCTGCTATCACACTCACTGTCCAATTGCATTTAATATGTTAAGGAAGAGAAACCTAAGCCACATGATGAGTACATTCATTGCCTAACGTGAGTCAGAGCAGCAAGATTTGTGAAATGCGAGTTGTTTATATTATAGAATTCTTCAGCTTATATATAAATCATGTAATATTAGCTACTTGATGAAAAGGTCCTCATTAGTGCCTAGTAAAGTTTCAAAAGTGGTATTGTGTTTTTATTTCTTTAGAAATAAATTAAGTGCATCAACTTGATTTGAGAATGATTAGTATTCAACAAATTAGTCTTTAAAGCTGCACATCAAAATATTATTCCTGTAATTTTATGCGTATGATGTTTCTCATTACTGTTCTGCTCATTTGTGTGTCATACGGGACACCAGAGGTGGCTTTCAGATCTTAAAGAAAATTAGTCTACACATGAGCTGCTAGTAGACTTGTGATTCTAGAAACTGTTGTATCAGAATGCCATTTTTAGATTTTTATAGCTATCCCCAGCTTTCTTTTCTTTTCTTTTTTTATTATCTTGTCATTTAAATCACTAAGTTCAAATTAATGAATAGTAAGAGTTATTTCAGGAACATCTTTTCTTTGAGAAACAGAACAGGAAATTATACTTTATAGTAAACGAGAGGTCCAGTGCTCGAAGATTCATGCACGGGGGGTGGGTCCCTCAGCCTGACCTGCACCCTCTCCAACCTGGGAGCCCTCAGAAGAGCCCCCTCCAATCCAGGAGTTTTTCTGTCTGTCTTTGCAAGATTGTGTGCAAATTGTCTGAGACCACAACCCAGTTTGGTTTGGTGCTCACAGAATAATAGAGGTCTTTTTCTTTCTTTTTTCTTTGCGCCATTGGTGGAGATTTTCTAGAAGTTGCAGGATATCGCCCCTTTAATTTTTCCTCGACACTCTGACACTCTCTCACCTTTGCTTTCCCTCCATCCTCCACCCGCAACAGTAACTTGCTCCAGGCTCACTTTGCTGTAGTGTCTAGGAGATCCCAAACCGCGTCTGCTATGAGAACTATGATTCCCAGAATTCCTGGTGCTCCTGCACTCTTGATTTCCACTTCTGGTTCAGGGACTACACAAACCAAAAGTACTGCGAACTCCAGCCACCCCCAGGCCTGGCTGACAGGACTGGACACTGCAGTGGTATCCCCGGGGCCCTGGCCGCTTGGCTCTTGTGCACACGCGCGCTGGCCACAGGCTTGAAGTGGGTAGGGTCCCAGGGACGCCTGCTTCATTGCCCCGGCTACATGGAGAGTGGGTGGGCGTCCTGCCCTGCCACCTGCCACTTGGCACCTGCGTGTGTGTGTGTGTGTGTGTGTGTGTGTGTGTGTGTGTTAGGAGGAAAGGTGCTTCACATAATTATCTAGTAACTATTTCAGTAAAATAACAAGCAACTGATTTTTTTTAAAAAGTTTCTAAATGTGACATGGCATAGAAAAAAGCTAAATGAAGGAGAGAAAATTTCCTAATGTAGTTAAATGCCATAAGAACGTATTTATGAATACATATCTCTATAATAAAGAGCCAGAGTGCAATGACTGATCATGACCAAAGGCTGACCAACTGGAAATCAGCGCTACGTTGCCATGGGGACCCAGCTCACACTACTGAGGCTGTAGGCACAGTGACCCAGCAGTGACTGCTGAAGGGGCTTTGAATCAGGCCCAGAAAGAGACCTGAAGAGAGAAGCAGGGGCTAATCAGTAGCATCTGAGGCAGCTTTTGACCAGTACTTGCCTCTCTCTTTTGCTCCGAGCCTGGCCAGCAGCCCTGCCTCCATTTCTCTTTGAACCTCCACAAGGGCTGCTGATCAGCCATGCCTTTCTGATCAGGCCGTTGATAGGCCCAGAAACACTGACTGGCATAGAAACCAACCAATCAGAACCAAATCTGGGTGAAGTGTGAGGAACCAATGGCTGCCTAGGAGGCAGAGCTTTTGATGCTGACTGGCATAGAAGCCAACCAATCAGAACCAAATTGGCCAGCAGAGGAGGGCAATAGGGGGCAAGATTAGGCCAACAGGGGAGGGCAGTTGGGGGCAAGATCCAGCTGGCAAGGGAGGACAGTTAGAGGTGATCAGGCAGGCAGACAGGTGAGTCATTAGGAGCCAGCTGTCCCAGATTGCGGGAGGGATGTCCAATTGGAGAGGGTACAGGCTGGGCTGAAGGAACCGCCCCCTCTGTGCATGAATTTCGTGTACTGGGCCACTAGTATGTAATATTTTTGTATAGTTGGTGACAGACATATTTAATCTTCTGCTGTGGCTTTGGAGAAATAATCCAACTGTTACTCAGTTATTTTAGCTATAACATAGTGATTGTGGTGCTGAGAATGGCATTGCAAATGTATTTAAAGCCAACTGCTTATATACTTTACAAGAGGCTATCCTTAATTTCCTAAGAATTACTCATAGACAGTGTCACTGAAAGGTTATCTCAGTCACCACCACCGCCAGGGTATGTTTTTTCAGTGCCTGTCATCACTGCGCAGGAACGGTAGCATGAGACCCTGGCTCCTTGCTCTGCAAAGGAGCAGGACCAACCGCCGCTTCTCCACTCACTGCTCTGCTCTTTTTCTAGAAAGAGCCATTTTTTCTAGCTCAGACCTGGAGGAGAGACTGAAATGAACAATTATAGTTTATTATTCATTCGATAAGTATTCGATGAAACCACAAAGAATTGCCATTTATGTAGATAAAAAATGGCTAATGTCATGGCAATTGCATCTGGTCCCATTTAATGCTTACAGAGCCACTTGTATGTGTCAGGCATTGTAGTAGAAGCTAAAGGCATAGCAGTTAGCAAAATAGACAATTCCTGTCTTCCTGGGGGTTGCATGCTGGTGGTTCTCCTCTCTTTCTCTAGACTCAGCATCTATCCACTGCCTTCTCTCTTTGTCCACTTGGGTTCCAAATAGGCATTAGACCAAGCTCCTGATGAATAAACAGTACACTTAGATCTTTTCTGCTTTGTAGATAGAAATCACAGGTAGAAGGATCCTGAATGTATGAGCTAGTCCAAGGTCTCTCTCTCTCTCTTTGTGCGTCAAGATAATAGAGCCAATAAACAAGGTGGTAATTTCTAAGACACCAAATGGTGATTTTTATCTATTGAATTTTAAAATGCACTCAGACATGAAAATGGAGCCTGGTAGACTGCTAAACACACCTATGATGTATTTGCTCTTTCTACTACATTGCGACAAGCTATTCTGTATCCTTCACTACACATGGTAAATAGCCAAGGCGTGTTATGATTCAGTGAATGAGCTCTGGATAGGGAATCGACAGAGCTAGATTGGAGTTTCAGATTTGCTGTTGAGGAACTCTGTTATTCAGGTGTCCATCAGGAAATAGAGTAAGCTAACTGTTTATACATGCTTCAACAATGTGGGGAAAGTAAATGAGATTACCAAGTGGTTTGAAAATTCACTCTTTAGAAAGGTGAGAATTGTATTAAAGACATAGGGAATTGCTGCTGGAGGAATATACAAGTGGAATTCCTCCGGTATTCATGAGAGTGGGTTCTTGAGGCATTACTGAAATAAGAATTTTCAGAAGTCCCACGGGAGGATGGGTACAGAGCCACTTGTATGTGCCAGGCATTGTAGGTGGTAGATTTTACTGGCGTGGAGTTATATTTCTCTGATTCCAAAGTCCCCTGTCCTTTAAGCCAGTCCTGGAAAAGGTGCAGCTGGGGTTTCAGCAAAGCTAGAAACAAGGCCAGTGTCCAGAGCTTTCATTCCATGTTGCAACCAGGTGTGTAGTTCATCCAGGTGTGTAATTAAAGTGCATTAGGCCACGTGCAGAGCCCAACATGACTGTGTGCCACGTGGGTGCAGGGATGTGCCACCCCCTGCCACAGGGGAGCTGGGATATCCAGAGAGAAGAGAGTTTACTGCTTTGCTTAGAAGTTTAAATATTCAGGTTTCTAGCGACTGCATTGCCCATGCCCATCCTGGGCACTGAAGCTGTATAAATGGCATACCTATATCTAGTCTTCCCTTTCCTCCTTTCCTGTTCAGTAATAACCAGGTTATTATAGTGGAACCATAATAATGATTTTTGTATTCATTGTTTGATGTAAACTATGTGTGATTTTAAAAAAAAAACAACTTTATTATTGAAAGTATTATAGATACCGCCCTGCTTCCGCCCCCTCCCCAGGCCTTCATCTGCTTTTGTCTGTGTCCATGGATTATGCATTAATGCATATGAGTTCTTTGGTTAATCTTTTCCTGCCCCTTTCCCCCACCCCCTTCTTCCCTCTGAGATTTGTCAGTCTGCTGCATACTATGTGTGTTTTTTATTTGCTTTTGGGTTTGTTTTCCTTGACTAAGATATTACAGGCTTCAACATTTTGTTTTGAACAAAACTCTAAAACCTTTGTTTTCAAATGTCTCAAACTATCTCATTTAGTCTTTGCTCAGTAATCAGATTATTCTCCCCAGTTTTTCTTTAGACCATGTTCATTATAAAATATCATTGATAGATTGATTTTTAAATTACATTCCTGTAAATGGATATATAAAATATTTGCTATGCTACTTAAAGTATCTTCTAACATTTAAAAATATGTGCTCTAAAAAAGCATTTTTCTAGCTTATCTTGTCATCCTTTTCTCTTAGCATGTCCCTTCTATATGGTTAATTCAAAAGAATGGCATGGCAAAGTGAATTTAGTTTCTTAATGAGATAGTACATCCAAGTTGAGAAGCAAACAGATATCCTGAAGCTATACAATAAGTGTACATAGCCTTCCCTCGGTAGAGCCTTCTTCCTGCATTGCTGAGAACACAGTCCATCAATAATTCAATTTAATTACATTTGGTTACAAGAAAGCATCCACTTTGTTTTGAGACTTTAATTCTGATGCCTGTGAGTAACCCTATCAATAAAAGGGGAAAAAGGGAAGTATTTCTCTTCTGTCATGAATATTTTATTATTTCTCAGATATTTCCCTAGAGTTGATATGCTTTTCCTTTGTATTAAATAATATGTATATATTGGTTATGTAGGTAAGTGGTATAATGTTATGAGAAAAAACAGTACTAAAATAAATTTGAAAATTCACTTAAGTTTCTGTGCTAGGTACCTGTGAATTATATAAGAAAACACCTATGCCTGTTGAACAACCTTTGTAGCAAATCAACCTTTTTTATGCTTTATGTTGGGAGTGTAGCCGTGTGCTCTATTTTGTAGAGTTCTGCAAGACTTGCTAGATGTTACAGTAAGTTAAAATGGCTGTACTTAAATATATAGTAACCAGCCCTTTATTTTTATGCTGGAAAACCTGTTGTTTCCATCCCTTAAATCACATATTTTAAGCAAATTGAAAATTATCACTAAGTTCTAATAGCAGGAGCTATTTTTAGAATCGTTGCCACTTTAAAATTTTAATCTAGTTTCAGAAGAGAAGACCTCTGTTTACTAGATGAGAAATGCTTGTACATGTGTTGATCATAACAGGGTAGAAAGAATATGAACTTTGAGCAAGTCATAAAAAGATTTCAGTCCTGACACAGCATTCTACTTCATCATCTCAAGCCTCAATTTTCCAGCCTGTAAAATGGGGATAATGACACCAATTTCGAAGGGTTGTTAGGAGAATCAAATAAGATAATCTGTGTTATGCCTAGTTCACTGTCAGGCACATAAACTTTTTAGTATTTTTTTAAAAAATTGACTTACAGAAAAGTTGCAAAAAAAGTTGCAAAAATAAAAAAAAGTTGCAAAAAGTTGCAAGAGTTCAATATACACTTCACCCAGTTTTCCCTAATATTAACAATCTTACATAACTATTACACTGTTATCAAAACCAACAGATTCCCAACAGTACAATACTGTTAACCAGAGCCTTGGCTCAGATCTCCCCAGCTGTCTCACTAATGTCCTTTCATGGTTCCAGGATTCACTCCAGGGTTGTGCATTGCGTTTAGTTGTTGTGTCTCCTCAGTCTCTTCCAGTCTGTGACAGTTTCTTAGTCTTTCACGACCCTGATATTTTTGAAGGTTACTGGTCAGGTGGTTTTTGTCCTTTTTGTTTGTTTTGGTAGACTGTCTCTCACTTTGGGTTTATTTTCTGTCTTCTCAGGATTAGATTGAGGTTATGCATTTTTGGCAAGAAGACCACAGAAGTGACATTCCCTCTGATTGCATCAACATCAGGGGCAAATAACATCAACATAACTAATTACTTGGCCACTTGGTTAAGGTGGCATCTGCTGGGTTTCTCCACTGTAGGGTTACTACTTTCTCCTCAAAATGTCTTGGGGGAGATACTTTTAGACTGCATAAATACCCTGCTTGCTGATTGGGCCTCCCTTGGAGGACCTTGCCTGCAACTGTTATTAATATGGTGACCTATTGGCTATTTTCTCTTCCCTGTTCTCCTATATTTATTCATTGGAATTCTTCTGTAAGGAAAAGCTGTTCCCTTCCCCCCCATTTACTTATTCAGATACTTGTATCAGTAGGTACTCATGGGTAGTTTGAATTAAACATTCCATTCAGTGCTATTGTTTATTTTGTTGCTCAAATTGTTCAACTTTGGCCTTTGAGAGCTCGTTCCGGTTGGTCCTGGAACCCTTTTGACATGCCCCATCCTCTTTTTGATCAAGTCCTCTCGGCAGCACCAGATGCTCCAGCTCATGCTGTGTTTTCCCTGCCGTGGTCTTAGAATCAACTTGTTCTCCAAAAAACCTTGTAAATTCTCTTTTCTCACCCCACATACCTTTTCTAATTCTTGACATATATTTTGGGAATTCCTCTTTTGATCTTCTTCAGATGGAGCCTTAGGAAATGTAGTCTTACCAAGTGGAATCTATTGGTTTCTAATCTTTGGAGAGAAACAAAACACTCGCCTGTGACAGAAGGCAGCAAACAGATCTTCAGTTTATCCCTGAAACTGTAGAGCAGGGTTTTCAACCTTTCTAATGCTGCGACCCTTTAATACAGTTCCTCATGTTGTGGTGACCCCCAACCATAAAATTATTTTCGTTGCTACTTCATAACTGTAATTTTGATACTGTTAATGAATTATAATGTAAATATCTGTGTTTTCCGATGGTCTTAAGCTCTACAGCAGCAGTTCTCAACCTGTAGGTTGCAAGACCATTGTAAAACACAGATATTTATTTACATTATGATTCATAACAATAGCCAAATTAGTTATGAAGTAGCAGCGAAAATAATTTTTGGTTGGGGGTCACCACAACATGAGGAACTATATTAAAGGGTCATGGCATTAGGAAGGTTGAAACTACTATTGTAGAGGAACAAGTTGGCTTGTCACTGTAAATTAAAACTGTATCTCATGCCATTTGTCATTTCGGGGCATGATACATTTGTCTACCATTTATTGCTAGCTTTTAAAATCTAATGTAATTGTCTCTTTTGGTCATCTCTTATGTAGCCAACCTAGATGACTAGATGACATGTTATTTAGTAAGTGAAATATCTCACTATATTGTGGTGAGTTGGGGAAATTAATTATTTTAGCAGTTCATTTTTAGAGTTATTTTGGAGCTCATTTTATAATTATGATGGTGCTAAAAGTGTGCTAAAGATGGTTGTTGTTTTGTTTGTTTTAGTAGAGAATCTGGTTCATTTCTGGCATTCATAGGAAAATGTTTATTTTAATATGCTATGAGTAACCACTAGAGGGAGGTCATGGGTAACCAGTTACTCCACTTGCAATTTATTCAAGATGTTCTGATACAAAAAATTAGCATAAAGGAGGGTAGGGGAATATCTGCAGGTGTAATAAAAATAAAACTGGACTGAAAACACTAATATCAACAAAATTCAGTACAAGGAGAAAACTATTATGCAGGACAAATATATGCTTATAAAACATAATTCACCAGGAATATATTATAAATCTGAACCTTTATGTACTCAGAAATATATAATTGAAATGTATCGATATATATGTAAATATTTAAATGTTTATAATAAAAAATATTTAAGTATTTAACATTTGTAGGAGTATGGGATTATATGTTTGTAATCATCCTGATAGTTCTTCAAAACCTTAAATTTATTACATACAGCATATGTATATATGTGTTTGAGTATATATTTGTGTGTGTGTGTGTGTATATAATATATATATATATATATATATATATATATATATATATATATATATATATAATAGTTGTAGGTAGTACCTTGGAACATTTTTTAATGATCAAGCTAGATTCTTAAAATTCCATTGTAATAGGAATTTAGTTATAGAAAATACTCACTGTGGATTAAAGTTGCCAGATATGGCAATCTAGAAAAGCCAAGTCGGGGGGGAGGGGGGGAGGGGGGAGAAAGACATAAAAATTCTGGGGGAAATAAATAGGATTAAGTGAATCTAGCAGAAGTTGAATAAATTTACATTTAATTTTTACTTCAAAATGTTTGTAAAAATCCATTCTTATACCTTTTCCTTGGTGACTGGAAGCCCTGGTCAGCGTGCTTCTGTGCAGTCTTTGAGGCTTGGCCGATGCTTTCCGTTGGCTTCCTTGTTTTCAGTGAGTGAAAGGACCACTGTGTTCAAGCAGAGCCAGCTCACTCTGGACCAGAGCATCCCACCTCCGGCAGCCAGCGCCTGCGATTTTTCTGGTGGAGCCTGCTTTATGCTGGCTCTTTTCCTACCAGCGAGGTGGTCACTACATTGACCACTTCTTGGGAGTTACTATTGTAAATTGTCCTTTAGGCTCTCAGCATGTGATTTCAGTAAATGCATTATAGGGAATGAAGGGCTGTTTGTGGTCTCTGTCTTCAAATTCAGGCAGAGTTCATTTGGAATCTGAATACATTTTCACTGTTATGTCAATGTTGTTATCCATGAATAAAGAACACTTTTCTAAAACAAGCTTCCCAGGTGAGATACTGAAAGTTCTGTCACTGATATGTCCTTTTCTTAATATCAGGGACAGTAGCTGAACAGATAGCCAATTAAAGTGACCTACACAACTCTTCCAGCCCATTTCCCCAGGTTGAATTGTTGAGGCCTCCATATAAGTAATATGTTATTATGGTGCTTAGTGATAGGAATCTACTAAATGTCTTGTCAGTGAAAGTTAACAGAGTGATAAATATAAGATTAGCTTTCAGTCCTCTGGTAGGGACAAGCCAGTGACCATACTACAAAAAAAAATATTCTTTAAAAAATATATATATATTTTATTGATTTTTACAGAGAAGAAGAGAGAGGGATAGAGTCAGAAACATCGATGAGAGAGAATCATTAATCAGCTGCCTCTTGCACACCCCCCACTGGGGATGTGCCCGAAATCAAGGTATATGCCCTTGACCGGAATCCTTGGGAACCTTCAGTCCACAGGCTAACGCTCTACCCACTGAGCCAAACTGGTTTCAGCCAAAAAAATATTCTTAACAGTTGACCCTCGTAAATGTTTAGTGAGCAGCTACGGTTTGCTAGGCTTTGTGTTCAGCATTGGGGCTACAGACTGGATGGAAGTGCTAGATACAGGCAATACAGGGCTTCCTTCCCCAACTCATGTTGCAACTTAGGGTTTGCCCTTGCTTTCTATGTAATATATAATAGCTGTGCTAGACGATGTCTAAAGCCCGTTCCAGCTCTTAACTCATGATTCTGATAAGGAAGCTAAATTTGCTAAAGCCCCAGATAGAGTTGCCAGTTAAATAAGTGATCGGTCCTACTGGAGTGGCTCGGTTGGTTGAGCATCGTGCCATATTCTGAAAGGTTGCTGGTTGAATTCCTGCTTAGGGCACATGCCTGGGTTGTGATTTGATCCCCAATCAGGGAGTGTGTGTAGGGAAGGCAACCAACTGATGTCCCTCTCTTTCTCCCTCTTTCTCTCTCTCTAACCATGTCCTTGGGTGAGGATTAAATACATAAACAATGGTGTGTTCTGCATTCTTCTTTCCATTTTTTATACTTTCTTTTCTCTGACTTTGTTTTTCAGTTCCTGACCATGTCCCTAACTCTAATAGTATAGAGGAGGACTACCCAGTCAGTGTGCCCAGTAATTTGAAAGCATTCACAAACCCTGTTTAGTGGGAGTTGTTTTAATTTTAAATGTGTAACTTCAAATTTGCCATTTTTGTGATTCTAAAATTATGATAAATTAGAAACCAAATAAATGATCTGCCAGTGGTTTGTTAGACTTACCATTTCTTTTGGGAGTAGACAGCTTTCCCTGGTTTTCACTGGGCTCAGAATCATTTTGTCTTACTGTGGTTTGCTCTGACTTTCACCTGTCCCTGAAGGAGCTGAGTGACAGCAGGGAAGCAGCCTACAGTTGAAGGTTTGCCTTGGGTAACTGACAGTTGCCTGTATTTATTTATTTTTTCCCATCTATACTATTATAGCATTTTCTAAAAAAGCAGAAGACTAAGATTTTAACTCCATCGTTTCCACTAGGATTACTTATTCTTAAGTAATTGAAATAACTATTCACTTAACCTCTTGAAACCTATTTCCACTTTTATAAAATAGGGATACCTAACTTCTCTACCTTACAAGTAGTAAAGGGTCTAAGAATCATCACTTTGTCACTGCTAAGGATCTGTAGAACCGTAAGCTATTAGTATTGGAACATCACTGTTACTTTATTTTTATTGTTAATAACAGTATTGCATATGCACTAAATTCTGCATTAAGAATTTATAAATGATAGTCTTTATTTAATATCTGACCTAATAGATATAGTTAGAATGATGTAGATCACACAGCCCCCAGTCACGGATGGCCCTCAGACCTGTTTTCTGAGTGTGCTGGGTATAGTTTTATAGCATAAGAAGAAGAGAAACATGAAGAAGAGAAACGACAGCCACTGGCCCACACGCCACTGGTATCCTGAACAGAAAGCTCCCCACTTTCCTCTGACGATATGGCAAGTTTTTTCATACACAGCTGATGTTTCTTTTGATCTGTTGGCTTCAATGAAAGTGGTCTGCTTAATCAATGATCTTATCTAATCACATACGACCATTTTATTTAATACTTTTTCGGTGGGTTTTGGCATTTCACTATTTCCTTTTCTAACCAAGTGGTTAATCACTATTTAAAAATTTTAGCTAGACCCTGCCCCCGGGGAAATTTGAGGGAAAGGAAATCTCATTCTAGAACTGAAAATGTTCTCCATGACTAGGGGAGGGGATTAGGATGTGAAGATGGAGAACATATGTCCTGCTCTTTTTGGACAAAACCAAAAGGGAGGAAAATACTCTGTTTTTCTACTCAAGTTCTCCAGCTGGTGCCCGTAAATTAGACTGACAAAAGATGGATTTACAAGAGAAAAATAAACAGGTGTGCCTGCTTTCTCACTTTTCTTGAGTTCCATTGGTAATATCATGCCCTTGAAAATAATTCACTGCTGACTTTGGCAGACTTACAGATGGTGCTTTGCCAGTGCCACAGCTGGGATGGCAGGACTAATTTGGGAGGTCACACACTGCCACTCACCCACCTTCTGACCAGAGTGGACTTGCTGGCATTTCCTGTCACTGAAAGGAGTAGGATGGAGGAGCCAAAATGGCCAAGTGTGCTCTTCTCTTAGTTCCCACGTAACTGCTTGGAGATGTTCCTTTAAGTTGTGGGTAGGGACACTTAGAAAGTGTTCTCTCAAAAACGTCACAGAAAATGCTCCCTCTCTGCAATGTTACAAAAGTTAGCCTGTCTGAAAACCAGAGGACTACTTGTGTTCTTGATATGCAGATAGTCTGAAAGCTCAGTAAGGTCCAAACTTTAGGCTTCTATACACACAGACAGTGGGTAAATAAATTGGAAAGCAGAGGGAGGTGAAAAAAATACTAATTTAGCCTTGTGTCCTTTCCGGAGAGTAGCTTTCCATTACTTCAACAGAATAGCTGACCCAGAAGTTCTCTCAGTGTTTTCTGATGAACATACAGAAATCTTGTATCTGTTTAAATTCACGTCAGACCCAAAAGTTTGCACAAAGTGATTGACTACAGCTAATGTTTATGATTTACAAAACAAACAGAAGTTGTTTGTAAAAGATGCTTGCTGGAACTTCTAAATGTTCTTGTTTTCACCGGTGAAATTTAATGTTGGTTTGAAAGTTTGTCTTCTTTTTGGAAAGTTGTTTTTAGGTTGAAATGCCTTTGTTTTCCTGGTTGTAGATTTTATGGGCAGATAGATAGTTGTGAAGCCATAACTACTGATTATTGAAATTTCAGCAGTCTTTTTTAAAAATAGAAGTTAATAAGCTGATTCTGAAATTTATATGGAAATTCAAGGACATCTAATAGCCCAAACAATTTTGAAAAAGAACAAAGCAGGAGGACCTACAGTCTTAGATGATCTGAATTTGAGATTTAACTCTAAGACTTGGTAATGAAGACAGTGTGGGCCCTGGCTGCATGGCTCCGTTGGCTGGAGTATGGTCCTGCACACAGAAAGGTTGCAGGTAGATTCCCAGTCAGGGTACACACCCAGTTTGTGGCTTTGATTCTGGTTCAGAGAGTCTGCGGAGGCAACAGATTGATGTTTCTCTCTCATAATGATCTCTCTCCCTCCCCTCCCCTCCCCTCCCCTCCCCTCCCCTCCCCTCCCCTCCCCTCCCCTCTCCTCTCCTCTCCTCTCTCTCTAAAATGAACAAACAAAAAAGACAGTGTGGCACTGACAGAAGGATAGACATGTAGATCCCTGGTACAATACAGCATCCACAAACAGACCCACACATTTATGGTCACATTTGACAAGTGTACCGAAGTGATTTAGTAAGGAAGGGAAAGTGTCTTCAACACATGGTGTTGGAAATGGTGCTTATTCCATGGGGCTGAAGGGTACCAGAGAATAAGCCATCCCAAAATACACCGCTTTGGCATAGGGATTATTTTGACCTAAAGGCACTTGAGAACCAGCAGATGCAGGAAAAACACTTTATCTCCCTTAGCTACCTAAAATTAAAGTACAAACTTGCCCTTTAAATAAAGAAAATATACATTTGTAAAGATGTGTCTGTACCCTGTGGGAGATTGGCCAGCCAGGGGAAGTTGGCTGTGGGACTACATTGACCACCAGGGGGCAGCTCCTGTGTTAAGCGTCTGCCCCCAGATAGTCAGTGTGCATCATAGTGATGGGTCGTAATGGTTGCTTAGGCATATATATATATATATATACTAGTAGATAATACCAAGAAGATAAATAGACAAGCCATACACTGTGAAAATATTTGTAATACCTATGTAGGAATACCTCACTTTATTGCACTTCATAGATGTTCTATTTATTACAAACTGAAGACAAGACCCTTCACCAGCAAAAAAATTAAGAGAACCTTTACTGCTATGTACTCTTTATTGCAGTGGTCTGGAACCCGACCACTTCAAGGTTTGCTGTATCTAACAAAGGGCTTGAGTCCAGAAAATGTGAAGAATTTTTACAATGGAATAATTAAAAGAAGACAATCCTGTTTTGTTTTTTTAAATGGGCAAAATATTTGAATAGACACTTAATAAAAAAAAGGCATATCACTAACCAAGAAAGACCTTTGAAATAGTACCCACCAGTATTAGTCATAATGGAAATGTAAAAGGAAATATCACTACCCATTTCTTAGGAAAGCATTTTAACTAAAAAAAACACCATGTTTTGGGGGGGAATTTGGAACTTCCCCCTACATGCATAGCTGGTGGGGTATACAGCAACTCTGGAAAAACAGTTGGCAACAATTCCACTCCTAGGTATTTATCGAAGAGAAATCAAAATATATGTCCACAAGATCATCTATCAGAATGTTCATAGCAGCTTTATTGATAATAGCCCCAAACTAGAGTAGCCCAGGTATCCATCAATAAGAAAACTACTCAGCAATAAAAGAAAAAAACTCCTAATACATGTAATTCTCAAAAACATAGACATTTTTATTTGTATCATAAGGGACCCAAATGATGTTGCGATCTGAATGTACATCTGCCCATGAATGCTGAATTTGTTTTATGAAATATCCCTCTCTGCTCTTTGGTCCTAGCCGGATTGCTGACACTTCTCCTACAATACTGGCTTACTTTTGTCTCTCCTTTCTTTTTCCTCCAACCAGTTTGATAAAGGCTACTCTTACAATATCCGTCACAGCTTCGGAAAGGAAGGCAAGAGGACAGACTATACACCTTTCAGTTGCCTGAAGATTATTCTAAACAATCCGCCAGGCCAAGGGGATTATCATGGTAAGTGCTTCCACTTGACATGCTTGCGAAGTACAGAAACCCAGGAGCTCAGTGGGAAACGCTGAAACAGTGTGATGGCGTTTTGCATCGCTGACAGGAACCAGTTTACAGCAGATGCCAGTCATCAGTGTCAAGCCCGAGCCCCATTACTCTTCTGTCTGTTTGCCTTGTCACCGAACTAGGTCAGGCAAGAGAACGTCACGCAGCTGCTGGACCGGGCTCTTTTGTTCTCAATTTCCCCCTCGCCTGCTCGTGTCTGTCTGCCTATCTGTCTGTGTCTCTCATCCTGCAAGTCTTAGCACACTGACACAAGTTCTTCAGAGCTCTTTGAAGATGGAATGCCTCAAAGTTTAGAATAGTAGATTCACTATTTTCATAAGACTATCAAGGAAAAACGTGTTTTGTTCTCATTACCATCATCTGATTAACAAACACAGATTAAGTGAGGAATTGAGCAAGTCACGGTATCAAGCACCTATCCATTTGCCTGAGTTGTAGGTTAAAAAATAAAAAATCTGTGTTAAACTATTTTCTATAGATTGCTGAGTTCAAAATATTTTTTTTCTAAAATAGTTCTCTGAGCTATTGAAAAGCTTGAAAAGCTTCCCATTTGGTATATCAGAGAATGGTTTAACAGTCCATATTAGTAAATATTCTAGACTACCAAAGTTCACTGCAATGTATGTGTCAAAACATATTTTGTTTTAGCATCTTAAATGAAACTCTTTAAAAAGATACACATTTAGGTTATTAAAGATCTATAACCACAGTGAGAATTTTAAGAAAGATGTTGCATGAGTACAGAGCATTTAAAAATGCTTGTGTGTTCATATATTTCATAGGTGAAGAGGCAGCAGTGCTGGTAGTGCGGTGCACACAGCCAGTGAGTCTTACCGCTTGTCAATCACTTAACGTACCTTTTAGAAAGGCATATTCTCTACCTTCAGATATATAAACTCAGATGTATTTACAAGTTCCCTGGATGACTGTTATGTTTTCTGGACTTTGAAAACCATTGGCCAGATACTCCTGTTGAAAAAGCCTCGAGCTTTGCCTCGCCGCCACAACAGGCAGGCGATTTACATGGAGCTTGGCCAAGAAAAACTCCTCCCAGGGATTCTTCTGTCAATTTCTAGATCCTAGCATTTGTTACACATTTTGTTTACTTTTATTAGTTTATATGCAGAATTTTATATTTCTTACTCCTGATAAATTGGGTTTTATTTATTCCATTCTGTTTGTTTTGAACTATCAGTTAAAAATATTATACTTAGCAAACACTCAATGATTTCATATAATTTATAAGCACATTTATCTGTCCTTTTGTTAAAATTAAGAAACTTCCTTTTTTTTTTTTTAGAATAATTTTAGGTTCAGAGCAAAATTGAGCAGAATGTACAGAGTTCCCAGATAGCTCCTACCCTGCACTTGCATAGCTTTCCCCGCTACTGGCATCCCTCGCCAGAGCGCTTTATTATGTGTGAGCTGAGAAGAATGTGTCATCAGCTGTTGTTGGATGTAGTTGTTGGAATTGGGTATTCCTCCCCCCCCCCCCCCCCCCCCCCCCCCCCAGGTAGGTTAGACTTTGTTAAAGCCCTCAGCATTTTAGGCTTTGATAAAATAGTGTTTCCTGCGGGCAGGCCTTGTTAAGAACAGATAGCTCTTTCAAAATGGTTACTTTTCCTCTCCCACTGTTAGGAGGATGTGGGGATTCTCTCTCTTATTCACTGTGAAGATCTGGTAGAGCTCCTGGATGTTAAACTTACAAAAGTGTGGTCTTCCCCCACGAGTGGGTCTCCTTGGAGTTTTTAACCCTTAGAATTGACCACATGGAGACTGGAGCAATCTGTCCAGATTCAGTTTTCTTACCCTAGTGTTTAGTTCCCACAGGGATTTCTGCTTGGTAAGTTGAGATTCTCTGTGTCTCCTCTCTCCAGTTTTGGGGACAGTGATTTGCCCAGTGACTCACTTCTCAAATGGACCCAAGAACAGCTTCTGATTTTTCAGTTCAGCTTTTTACTTATTTGGATGGAGAGGCAACTTCTAAGCTCCTTACATGCTAGACTGGAAGCCAGAAGTCTCTGTCCTTTTATTTTTTTTTTGTTACTTCCAAAGCTAACTAGTCCCCTAGGTTCACATTATTTCATTAAGTGGCGCTGCCTGGAAGGATTGTTCAACCAGTTATGAACCCATGTAGGTGTAACTGTATTCTGGATGATGTTTATCCATCTCTTCCACAAAAGCTTTGTCAAACACTTAGCTGAAGTCAGAGTTAGTTGTTTAGGAATTCACTTCTTCTTTAGTTATCTCGTTAGTGCAACTCTTTCCAATTGTAAATATCATTCTCTCTGATGTGGAAGATAGAAACAAAGTAGGAGACGCTGAGCTCTGTTTTACTTCTGTTCTCTGTTATAGTAACTCTAGAGGCCCTTTGTGCAAGAGTAGGCCTTCTTTCCCCCAGCTGCCGTGCACCAGCTTCCCTGTGGCACCTGGGACCCGGACAGCCCCAGCTTCTTTGTCTGGAAGAAAACCTGGTCTAATTAGCATGTTATGCTTTTATTATCATAGATCAGCTTCTCTAGTAATCTGGTTCCTCTGTTTTCTTCTTATAGTGAACATAACTTTTAAAGACTTTTATGTGATATTTAATATCTTGGCAGTCTTTAGTTTCTTCTCGGCTTTGCCCTTTCTGACCTTTCATACAGGTACAGCCATTATTTCAGATGTACTTTGGGAAATTCAGTTAATGTTTTCTTTTGGTGTCCTTTAATAATTATGGACTAAACCAAAAATTCCACATGCACCCTCATGTCTTTCTCATTGCGATTCTTCATAAGTTCATTATCAGATTTTATGTGTGTTTACTATGTACCAGGAGCATGTAAGATAAGAGCTTTATAGTCTGTTCCCACACGAGCTCAGTGAGTATTTCCCTCACTTGACAGACAGTGAAGCTGAGTCAACATAAAGATACAAAATTTGCCTAAGTCTCCTAGCTTATAACTGTTAAACTCAGATCCAAACTTTCAACTCTGTGCTACACAGCTTCTCAAGACATTTCCTTGTACTAAAAATAACTATGATTTTAAACTGAATAAAGTATATACTATGCATTTTGTAAATTTCATAATTAGTAGGAGTCCATATGTTATCATGGGTGTTTTTATTTGGAGATAAGATTTTTGGGAAACACATCTGTAGACTCCTTTCCATTATTTTTGTCCCAATCAATTTCCTATTGTTAAAAATGCATAATTGTCTCTAATTAACTTATAGATCTATCATGTCTCTGACTGAAAAAAAACTATCTGGCATCCTATATTAAATGTCAAATTAAGTATTTTGGCCTGTCATTGCAGTTTCTTACTAAAATATCTAAAATTTTCTAGATTTTGGCCTAACACAGCTTTTACATTTCAATTCTTTTGTGTTTTTGTTTAGGCAAATATGTTTAGTAGTCCAACTTTATTATTCCCGTGAAATAGCCTAGAGATGTCATGTATCTACTATAATTTGTTTTTCTATGAGACGGTTCCTTATTTATGCATCTCATTCCCATCCATGATTCATCTAAATTTATATTGTTTCTACACAATGGGAAATGGGTATGGAATTTACATCTGAAAATTTTTATATTTCTTAGCCTTTGCACATTTTTCTTTTTGTCTACACTATCCTCCTCCGATAGTATGTCTTTTAAGTAATTCTTTAGAAAAAATGTGTGCTAATATAAAGTTTTTAGATAAACTATTTTATAGCTACTTTGTGATTATCTCTGCTTATTAGCCAGTAGCACAATTAAAACTGTTTCTTCCCAGTGAATGAGCAACTGAGCCGGAGAGTGCTGCAGTGCTTTATGTAACTCTTGAGCCTGTGGTACCCTGATAACCGTACAGCGAAGCCGTCATTTAGATAAAGAGAGGAACACAGTTGCACTCATGGGCAATTAACTTTTTTATTAATAAGCTGTTAGCCAATTAAGGGCAGCTTAGACAGTCTCTCGAGTGTGGCTTTGTACTAAGTCCCACGTAAATAACCTTGTTGATGTGCTGGCCTGTTTTTTGTTGTCAGGGTGCCCATTCCGTCACAGTGATCCCGAGCTGCTGAAGCAGAAGTTGCAGTCGTACAAGATCTCTCCCGGAGGGATAAGCCAGGTAGGTCAGAGTCTGCCCTGCCTCTTCGGTAATGAGGTGCCAGACAGTTCCTCTCAGTTTCATTTAACGTCCTTGCAACGATGCTGTGTACCACCGTCAGGCCGCACGCAGATAGCCTGCCTTCCAGGTGAGTTAAGCTAAAGCCTTGACTTTTCTGGTGTAGAGTGCTTGGAAATTCTGGTTCTTTCATCTGCTAGGCTGCATTTTCATGTTTCCTGGTAATAAGGAAGCTGGAAACCTTTTTTTCTCTCTTAATATGTCTTGCTATCACAATTGAGGGCATTGAAACAGTTTTTAGAGGAATGTACTGAAGCTTATTAATGAAGCTGAAAATTGATGACATCTTATTTCATTTTGGAAATTGTTTGCTATGCCGCATGTAGGTGAGAGCAGATGATGATGCAGTGTGTGCTGGCTAAATGTTCTGATAAACATCACTGTTGCTATGATAAATCTCCAATTCTGATGATAGTTCATTAGGTCTATGAAACACATTGTCTCGATGTAAACAACTTAGATTTTTAAAAATGCTTCAATATAAAACCAACTATTTAGGAGTATACCTTTTAGTAAATATACTTTAAAAAACTAGTGACACTGCAAAGATTACTGTCTATAGTGTCCTTTTTAGTTGACTTGGATTTTGAAGGAGTTCAAGAAGAGCTTCTGCTTTCTCAGTTTAGAGCTGGAACACCTACACCAGGTATCCTTCCACACAGATTTCTACTGGAAGAAAGTAATTAGTCTAAAATGCTCCTGCTTCTGTTGTGTCCAAAGTTCAGGTTAGTTCAGTTCAAATCTCAGAGGTTTCCTGTACTCTGCACAAGACAATGCTCATGTGCTGTTGGGGGATGCAAAGGAGGATCAGAGCCAGAGTCTGGAGGGAAGCTTGCCAAGTGTTAGGGGTCCAGCAGTACCCCATTCCCTACAGGGGATATGTTCCAAGACTCACAGTGGATGCCTGAAATCGCAGATAGTATCAAACCCTACAGTAAATACTATGGTTTTTCCTATACATACCTACCTACAAAAGAGTTTAATTTATAAAATTAGGCCCAGTGGGAAATCCTACCTAATAAAAGAGAAACATACAAATTGACTACACCTTTGCTACCCCCTCCAGCCAATCAGGGTGAGTATGCAAATTAACCCAACTAAGATGGCAGTTATTTTGCATGTCCAGGCTAGAGTGAAGACTGAAGATAGCATAGAAAGAAGCCAAGCGCTGCAGAAGGGAGCAAAGCTGCAGAGAAGCAAGCAAGCAAGCGGGACAGGGTAGAAGGGAGGGAAGCAGGAGGGGCTGGGAGAAGGGAGGAAGGCAGGCGGGGCAGCCACTGCAGCAGGAAGCCCTATTGCAGGAATCTTCCTGCAACGGGCCTCTAGTTAACAATAACACCTAATAATATAGAGTAATTATAACAGTATACTGCAATGAAGATTAAGTGAATGTGGATTCTTTCTCTTTTCCAAAATATCTTACTGTACTATACTCACCCTTCTTCTTGTGATGATGTGAGCTGATAAAATGTCTACCTGATAAGATGAAGTGAGGTGAATGACATAGGCATAACCTAGGCTGCTATTGACCTTCCAAATATACGTCAAAAGGAGGATCATCTGCTTTGGGTAGTCTTGGTTTTTGGAGCCATGACAGTGTCGGTGGTTGGGTGTCAGGAGCAGACTATGTTGATGGTGAAATTTTCTATTTTTAGACCACTTTTGACTGCTGTAACTGAAACCACAGGTAATTGGTGGTGGTGGGGAGGGGGAACTATTGTATACATAGAATATCTTGGGTCTTCTGAAGAAGTGGGGTACTATAACCATCAGGAGAGGCCATGAGACACTTTCTGAAAGAGATTCTCTTTGAGTTGGGACTTGAAGGGGGGTTGGGAATCAGTAAGAGAGAATGAATGCATGAATAGAAGGCAGTGTGTGCATAATATTATTAGGATTTCAAGTTTAAAATAATGGTCATAAGTACATAAAAGTTAGTGGAAAACTTAAAAGAACTAGTTGATTAAAGAGATTAGTTTTAAAGGTGGAACATTTAAATGGCAGACAGAATGTGGATTTGTACTGCATTAGAGAAATTAAAACTAAAAATCTGGTGTTTTTTCCAGTTAAAATTTTAGAATTGTGGGATTGGAAGGAATAGTAATTAGAAAGCCATTCTCTTTTATGGAATCAAAGGATGTGACATGCCCATGGTACACAAATAGTAAGTCAGTGGTAGAATCAGAAACTGAAGCCAGGCCTTCTAACTTCATGATTATTTTTCTCAATCACAGGTTACTATAGCACTGACTATCATAAATTTTCTGTGCCAGAGAGGGAGAACAAAATAGCAGAGAGAGGATGTAGGCAGTCAAAAATCACATCTCGAAATGGAATTCTGGCTAAAGCTTCCCTTTGTCAGGCTACAGAAAGAAGTGGGATATGTGAAGACTGAATGGCATCTAATGGAGAAGTAATACATTAGAGAAGTAAACTATCACAAAAGGCAAGGAGAGAATTTGAAGAGGGTACAGTCTACAATAGTCCTTCATAGCTGGGAGACTTATGAGTATCAGAAAAGAAAAGTGATATGTTGAGTGGATTACTCAACTTGGATTTGATGAGAGGTGTCAATGTAATGGTGGAAACCAAGACCAAGTTGAAAGATGAAAGAATAAAAAACAGTGGATTAGATTTGTGGACTATGAGTAAAAGTGAATGATAGCAATATTAGTTTAAGTGTCATGGGTGTTTTGTGTGTTTAAGACTAGAGGAGACCTGAGCCTATTTGTAGAAAAAGAAGAAAACCCATCAGAGAAAGTAGGCTTGATAGAGATCTGTGTGTGTGTGTGTGTATATATATATATATTTTTTTAATTTCTCTGTAACCATTGTTATTTTTCCTTTATACCATGGTTACACTGTTCATGCCTTTGCTCTTATCACAACAATTGTAATTCTTTTTAAAAAATATATATATATTATTGATTTTTCACAGAGAGGAAGAGAGAGGGATAGAGAATTAGAAACACAGATGAGAAAGGATCATTGATCAGCTGCTTCCTGCACACCTCCTACTGGGGACGTGCCCACAACCAAGGTACATGCCCTTGACCGAAATTGAACACAGGACCTTCCACTCTGCAGGCTGACGCTCTATCCACTGAGCCAAACCAGTTTCAGCTGTAATTCTTTTTTAAACTATTTATCTTGCCCATAAGTTTGTGAATTTTCTAAAAGGAGGAATGGATTTTTATTTAACTTCCTGTCTCATAGTAATTGAGTGACTGGCACTTGGTAGGTCCTTAAAAATGTTGAAAAGTGGGCTTATCATACACGTTGGGTATGAAATAGACACTGGAGTATGTGTTGGTGGGGTGCAGAGAGAGGAGATTGGCACTCAATGACAGGGGTAATCTTATTGAAGACTGTGGGAGATACACTTGGACAAAGGACAGTAACAGAAAGAGTCATTGTGTAAATAGAGAGAAAAGCTTAGAGATAGAACAAAGGGAGGTTGATGGAGCATATCAGTTGACCTTACTCTTCTTTGTAAGGTGAGAAGTCTGATCATTAGCTGAGAGTAAATGGACTGGGAATGGTGTTCTGGACATGGGAAAGGTCACGAACTGTAGATAACAAATATGATAGGGAATAGAGAAGAAAAGAATTAGAGGCTTTTCCAGCAATTGTAAAGAATCACTTTTTTAAAAAACGCAGGCTATCATCAAGTCTACCGAGAAGATTGCTTTTATTTAATAGTGATAATTATGTTTGTACACTCTTTGCTTTAAGTCATTTGCATTCCTCCATTTACTCTTGATCTATATGTAGGTTGCTTACTTAGTTGAAACTGGTTAGTAATTTCCAAATCATCCTTTGGACCTGCATCGCAACTTTTTATCTGATGTATAGTGCATGTGGGCAAGCTGTAAATAGTATATTGCTTTCATTTGATGTCTTTACTGAGTGGATCTCAGTAGAGTGAAGCAACTGGGGGACTGTGTTCTAAAGGGCAGAAAGTTGATGAATGAAAAATGCATGTAAAACATTTTGATAAATACTCAGTAGCACTTTGGCATCAGTGCAAATTAGATCTTAAATAGTCAAAATGTATGTTAAAATACTGAATGAAAGTCAAGGAAAACACTAAAATGCATGTAAAGTAAAACAACGGAACTGCTTTTATTTCAGAAAAACCTACTTAAAAATACTTTCAACTTTTAGAAATACTTACCTAGATGTTAAATATCAAAATTTTGATGACCAGAAGAGAGAACATTGTGACTTAACTGATATCACATACTTTTAAAACAAACATATATTTATGGGATCACATTTCATCTTCCTCCTTGAATGAGCTTGGTATTCAGCTTAAGAAGACAGCAACTGAACAAGATAAAACCAAAGAAAATGGGCAGTCCTGCATTTATTCTCTCTCCCCGAAGAGAAAACATAGAGGTCAGTTCACCCACAAGATAGCAAAATTTGAAATGTCTATACCCCCACAACATAGCTTTAAAATATATGAAGTAAATGTGGAAGGACCTGAAAGGACAACTAAATAAATCCACACTCATATTTGGAGACTTCCACACTCCTCTTTCAGTAATTCATTGATCAAGGAGACAGAAAGAACATCAGTGAGTGTATAGAAGAAGCCTTGAAGCAACTCTGTCAACCATCCTGATTGACCTAATTGACATTTATAGACTGTTACACCCAACAACAGTGAGCACACATGCTTTTCATATGTACAAAAAAACATTAATTCGGATAGATCATATTTAGGGGGCTTAAAAATCCATTACAAATTTAAATGAACGGACACTATACAAAATATGTTCTCTAATTATAACCAGTACAAAAAGGCAAGAAAATTAAAAAAAAAAAAAAAAAAAGCAGATTAGAAAATAAGAAAAACCTTTCTCTAGTCTCAATGTGATGATTTATGAAAAAAAAAAAAAATCCTCAATGAACCTACCAAAATGCTATTATAACTAATAGATGGTGGGATTCTAAGTCGATGCACAAAAGTCAATTCTATTTCTTCCAATGAACAATTGGAAACTAAAAAAAAAAAATAAAATAAAAAAAATTAAAGTGTCATATGCAATAGTACCAAAAAGATAGAGGGTTTTTTTTTTTTTCATGTATTTTTCAAAATATGTACAAGATCTTTATATTGAAATACTGATGAAAAAAATAAAAAAAAATTGGAAGTACAGTTACCTGATTCCAAGACATAAGTAAAGATACTGGAATCTAGACAATGTGGTGTTAGGAAAATGATAAACATAAAGATCAACTGAATTAGACCCACATATATATGGCCAACAGGTTAATTCCTAGGGCAATTCAATAGAGAAAGGATAGTACTTTCAACAAGTAGTTCTAGAACAACGGAATGTCCATATGCCAGGAGAAGGGGAAGGTCATAGACACATACCTCACATCTTACATAAAAATTAATTTGAAGTAGATATTATTTCAAATGTAAAATGTAAACCTTCCGAAAGAAAACATGAAAATCTGAATGAGCTTGGGTTTGGGATGTCACTTGGGAGAACATATTGATAAATTAGACTTTATCAAAGTTAAAATTTTGTTTTGTAAACAGTGTTAAGAGAATGATAAAATAAGCCTTAGATTAGAAGAAATATTTCCAAATCATATATTTGATAAAATACTTGTATCAAGGACATATAAAGATGCAAAGAACTCTCAAACTCAATAATAAAAAGTTTTTAAATATGCAAAAGATTGAACAGACATTTCATCAAAGGAAATATGTGAATCATAAACACATGAAGAAAAACATTTGTCATTAGATATTAGGGATATGCAATTTGTATGTTTTTTCCTTTATTAATTAAGGTATTCCATATATGTCCTTATTGCCCCATTTTGTCCCCCGACCCCTCTGTTGTCTGTGTGTATTGGTTAGGCTTATATGCATGCATACAAGTCCTTTGGTTAATCTCTCCCCCTTATTCCCACACTCCCCTACTTTCCTCTGAGGTTTGATGGTCTGAGCGATGTTTCTCTCAGTTTATATTGTTCATTATATTCCATAAATGAGTGAGATCATATGATATTTATCTTTCTCTGACTGACTTATTTCGCTTAGCATAATGTTCTCCAGTTCCATCCATGCTGTCGCAAATGGTAAGTATTCCATTTACCGCAGCGTAGTATTCCATTGTGTAGATGTACCACAGTTTTTCAATCCACTCATCTGCTGATGGGCACTTAGGCTGTTTCCAAATCTTAGCTACGGTAAATTGTGCCATTATGAACATAGGAGTGCATATATCCTTCTGATTGGTGTTCTAGTTTCTTTGGATATATTCCTAAAAGTGGGATCACTGGGTCAAATGGCAGTTCCATTTTTAGTTTTTTGAGGAAACGCCATACTATTCTCCACAGTGGCTGCACCAGTCTGCATTCCCACCAGCAGTGCACCAGGGTTCCTTTTTCTCCACATTCTCGCCAGCACTTACTGTTTATTGATTTGTTGATGATAGTCATTCTGACAGGTGTGAGATGGTACTGCATTGCCATTTTGATTTGCATCTCTCAGATAATTAGTGACTTTGAACAGTTTTTCATATGTCTCTAGGCCTTCCATGTATCTTCTTTGGAAAAGTATCTATTTAGGTCCATTGCCCATATTTTGATTGGGTTATCTTCCTTTTGTAAAGTTGTATGAATTCCCTATAAATGTTGGAGATTAAACCCTTATTGGCAAATATGTTCTCCCATGTAGTGGGCTTTCTTGTTGTTTTGTTGATGGTTTTTGTTGTTGTTGTACAGAAGCTTTTTTTTTTTTATGTAGTCCCATTTGTTTATTTTTTCTTTAGTTTTCATTGCTCTAAGAGCTGTATCGGTAAAGAAATTGCTTTGGCATATGTCTCAGATTTTGCTGCCTGTGGATTTCTCTAGTATTTTTATAGTTTCCCTTCTTGTGTGTAAGTCCTTTATCCATTTTGAGTTTAATTGTTGTGTATGGTGTAAGTTGGTGGTCTAATTTCATTTTTTTGCATGTATATGTCAATTCTCCCAGCACCATTTATTGAAGATACTGTCTTGATTCCATTTATGTTCTTGCCTCCTTTGTGGAACATTAATTGGGCATAGTGGTTTGGGTCAATTTCTGGGTTCTCTATTCTATTCCATTATTCTATATGTGTATTCTTGTGCCAATACCAGGCAGTTTTGAGAACAGTGGCTTTGTAATACAGCTTGATATCTGGTTTTGAGATCCCACCAACTTTGTTCTTCTTTCTCAGGATTGCTACAGCTATTTGGGGGTCTTATTTTATTCTAGATGAATTTTTGGAGAGTTCATTCTAGGTCTGTGAAATATGCTGTTGGTATTTTAATGGGGAGTGCACTGAATCTATAGTTTGCTTTGAGTAATATGGACATTTTAATGATGTTGATTCTACTAATCCATGAACACGGTACGTTCTTCCATCTGTTTATCTTTTCCTCTATCTCTTTTTTCAGTGTCCCATAGTTTTCAGAGTACAGGTCTTTTACCTCCTTAGTTAAGTTTATTCCTAGGTATCTTAAATTTTTTTTTGGTACGATGGTAAGTGTTTCTCTCTCTCTCTCTCTCTTTCTCTCTCTCTCTCTCTTTCTGGGGAAATGCAATTTTAAACTACAGTGACTACCATTAGAATTGGACTATTGGGAAAAAAAAATCTGACAATATCAAATGCTCAAGAGGATGTAGAATGACCTGAAGTTTTATGCATTGCCAGAAGAAATCCAAGAGGTAGAACCTCTTTGAAAAGCCATTTGGCAATTTCTTATAAAGTTAAATTTATACATACTGTATGAGATAGTTATATCACTAATAATTTTTAATATAATTGAAATAAAAGCATAACTCCATTCAAAAACCTATTTATATTATCTTTATTCATAATTGCCAAAAACTAGAAACAGCCCAAATGTCCTTCAGTGTGTGGTTGGATAAACAAATTATTCTATAATCTCAAAATGAAATATTACTCAGCAATAAAAAAGGCACAAACTATTGCTACACCCAACAGCATTCATCATTCTTTATACTAAATGAAAGAAACCACATTATATGATTTCTTTTATGTAACAGGAAAAGACAAACATAAGTATAGTGGAGTATATTTTACTTTATGAAAATTATACCTTATTTTTTTTCAATGGAAAAAAAGACACAGTAAGTAGGAGGTAGCATAAATGAACCAACTATCTTACTTAGCAGAATTTAATAGATTAAGTTAATAAAGAACTTAACCAACATTTAATTTAGAATTATATAGAAAACATCCTATGTAACCAAAAATAGAAATGGTTAAAAGTAATTGCCTCTCGGGAATATCTGCCTCCAGGCAAGGAAGAAATGTGATGTGGGAGCTGTTGAAATTAATAATTAGCCATACTATGTACATAAAAGAATTTTTCACTTCCACTTTACTCAATCAAAGGTTGAAAAAACAACAACACAATTTCATGTAATATATGGAGTTTAATTGATCAAGTGCCTAATGGATAGATAATCGCAGTGAGATAGAGACTGAGATCTCTGTGTATGAGATTTTAACCTTCCCTTCAGTCTTCCCAGCGCCTACCAGTGTCTAGTCTATGTTAAGAACTGTGAAAGGTGTGAGATTTTATTTTACTTTCAAGCTAAGAATTTAGCTGTCACAATTTTATGGATTCTGGCAGAAGGTTTAAAGATTTCAGAAACAGCAGTACATCAGCCTTTTCTTGTACCAGCTCCCTGAACCCCAGTTCCCACAGAGCAACATGAAGAAGGCCAAGTACTCCCCACATGTGCTGGAGGAGAGAAACCCTGAGTGCAGGGAATCTTAATCTTCTGAAATAGACTGTAAGCATTTCCTTTTTTATATATATTTTATGTTTCAATTACACTTTACTTTTCCATATTATTTTGTATTGACTTCTGTTGTTCAGCTTAGTATTATAGTTAGACAAGCATTTATTTTGCAGAGCGTCTCGACACTTTCAGGGGGAGGCACTGTCTCTTCGGAGGCTGTTCATTACATGAACGTCCTTGAAAAAGTGGCCTGGAGCAAAGGCTGCTGTTTTCTCTGGTTGCACATGTTCAGAAACTTGAGGCCCCTGGAAAATCACCTCAATAGTATACAGCAGAAGACAAATAGATAATATAAAAGTCTATGAGCTATTATATATTGGCCAACGTTTTTTAATGGGCACCTTCCATTTTTCTTCTTAAAATATTGATGTGTATATTAATCTCAGTTTACTTTCATTATCATTTATTTTAAAAATTTCCAATGAGGGTAATAATTCTTTTAATACTCGTTAGTTTTTTCAGCTAACCATATCTATTAACAGTTCCTAATTTAAATATCTTGGTTTTTGGTTTTAGTTATGTTGCTTTCAGTTTTTGCTTAAAAGAAAACACTATAATTTTATGATAAAATATTAATATTTTGAGATGCAGAAATTTAAAGATTTTTTAAAATTGAAATGATGCATTATTTACAAATGTATTTGCACTAATATTTTTGAAACTCTTTTACTTCTCATTTTAGTTTTTTTATTTTTAGAAAGGGAAAAATGGTGTTTTATAATTTTAACTCAGCATAACCATTAATGATGATTTAAAAGCAAATATAATTGGTGCTTTCAAGAAAACTTACTAATGATACCAAAACCATGAAGTAGGAAAAGAAGTATGCTCTTTATACTTTTTGAGAGATTGGTTAACCTCTCATTTTCACAGTCCAAAAATTCGCAAGAAGTTAGTGAACATATTAAATCTAAATCTGGTAAAGTCCTGTTAATGAGAAGTCTTTCAGAAATAGTTTAAAAGACTTAAAAGTAAGTCTATGACAAGAAAATTTCATGGCAGAGATAAATCTCAGTAAGTCCGTATTCAGTGTTCATATAAATCTGAACTACCTAAAATTCCTTTTTTTTTCTTCCTTAGGTGAGAGTACTTATCAATAGATAATGGTATTCAGTCTGTCCATTACTTTATGAACAGTAACTGCTTTTAAGGGCAGCTTTTCCATCTATCTCATCTCTGGGAGCATCTCTCCTGATTTATAAGAGCAGCACTTTGCTGCACTCAGCTTGCTTTTGTGTTACAGCTGAAAATGTGTACACTGTTCTTGGTAAATCTTAGAACTGCATTAGGGAAAGGTGGAAAACTGAGCATTAGAATTGGCACTAGGAGGATGTGGTTGTACTTTTGGCTCTATCGTACGTTGCTTCCTTTTTTACAGACTGATGATATATGCTCATTTGAAGGTTATTTAATATTGTTCAAGGTAGTTCAAATAAAAGTCATTTTGAAAATCAAATAACATATGCCATTTTTAGTTAACCCTAGTGAAGTTTACTTGCATTAAACTGGAAAACTAGTCTTCCTTATAAGAACATTTAGTACTATGTTTACAGTTATGTATTATTCTATAATTATTTTATTATCTATTCTGAGAAATTACTGATATCTATATTCTTTATAGATATCAGTAACATAATTATAATTCAATAATACATATAGTGCAAACTTAGGATACCTACAAGATTCAGCCTGTCTACCTACAGAAACAGCTTAGTTCTATTTTGTGATTAGTTTTACAGAGTATTCTTCTCCTCCCCTCATTTCTTTTGGAGAAACAAATGTCAAGTATCCAGAAAATTAAATAACTGGCCTTATTCCAGAAGGCCGGTGTTTCAGATTCTTGGTCAGCTTAGCTCTAATCCATTTCATACTTCCTAGTAGAGTTTACCTCCAATTTACAGTGTGTTTTTTGTTAGCCAAATGTTGTATTTCTAAATTTGTCTTTGTCTGTGTGCTCAGTGGTTAGAATATTGGCCCAAAGGGTCACAGGTTTGATTCCGGGTCAAGGGCATGTACCTGGGTTGCAGGTTTCAATTCCCATCCAAGTCAGGGCAGGTGCAAGAGGTAGCCAATCTCTGTCCCCCTAACCCCCTTTCTACTTCCCTCTGTAAGAAGCAATGGGAAAAATACCCTCGGGTGCTGATTAACTCAATAGTTGAACTTCTGGTAGAGGGGACAATTTGCATATTAGCCTTTTATTATATAGGATATACACTGAGTGGCCAGATTATTATGCATTCAGAGATCATAATAATCTGGCCACTCAGTGTATATAATCACATATGACATTTTATATATGTACATACATGTGTATGTATACACATATTCATCTAGTCTGTGGAAAACCTTTAAGTGTCAGAGTTTAAGTTTTGCTTCTGTTTGCAATAACATACTGGATATGATACAAAAACATCTCTTTTTATAAGATATTTGAAATTAACTATAAAATTAGTATAAATTTTTTCTATTATTTCCATAAAAATTATAGGGCATAGTGATGCTGAACTTGCTTGCTTTTATATTAGGAAAAAAAATTAGAATACTTGAAGCACAGTTATAATTAGTAAGTAAACCATGGAATTGAGATTTAACAATATTTTTTTCCCATATTTCCATATATTTACCTACATTTACTTCTCCTATTCCTTTTCTTTCTCTTCTCCCCCCCCCCGCGCCCCCCTCCCTCCCCCCGGTTCCAAATTCACTTAGTTGTTGATGTTCCCTAATAGCTTAAGTGCAAATGTTGGTATAAATCTGCACTGAGGAATTCAGTATTTTGGGTGGAAATTTAAATTGTTTCTCAAGAATCATTTTTTGGCTGGTTTGGCTCAATGGTTAAATTATGGTCAAGGACAGCAACCAATTGCTGTGTCTCTTTCACATTCATGTGTATTTCTCCCCCTCTTTCCCACTCTCTCTAAAAATCAGTGGGGAAAAAAATATCCTCGAATGAGTATTAACCACAACAAAAAGAATAGAGAATAATTTTGCAGGGGGGAGGGAGGGTTAACCTATTTTTAAAGATTCAAAGCATTTATTAAAATATAAGTTAAAATACAATAAGAAAATTTTAATATTTGGGTTTCTATTTTGTCATAAAAATCATAATAAAGGAGTAAGGTGATTATTAATTTGGGTGTCATGCACCTTCCAGAAAACTTCACTTCTATATAGAGTTTAGCTAATATTGTATGTAAGAATATTTCAGGATGTGAGTTATGGCATAGTATGTTTTACTAACTGGAGATGTTTACAGTTGTAATCAGATTCTCCAAGGCATCTCAAAGACATCTAAAAAATGGCTATAAGCATTTTTTAAAATTGAGTTTGTATATAACATGAAGAGCAGAATAAGAGAGCTGATAATTAAATAACTAGAACAGTATCTGATACATAAGCTCTGTATTATCATTACTAGTGGCCTGGTGCATGAAATTCATGCACTGGGGGATGAGGGGGTGGGGGGGTTTCTCTCAGCCCAGCCTGCACCCTTCAATCTGGGACTCCTCAAAGGATGTCCTATTGCCACTTCACAGGGATCAGGCCTAAACCAGCAGTTGGACATCCCTCTCACAATCCAGGACCACTGGCTCCTAATTGCTCACCTGCCTGCCTGCCTGGCTGTCTGATCACCCCTAACTGCCTGCCCCTCCCTCCCCCCAATGGCCTGGTCACCCCCAACCAACTGCCCCCCCCCCACACCAGTCTGGTTACACCTAACTCCCCCCCCCCCCCCCCCCCCCAATGCTGGCCTGGTTACCCTATGCAACCTGCTGTTCTGTCAGTTGGTTGCTCCTCACTGCTCCCTCTGTCGGCCTGGTTGCCCCACGCAGCCTTCTGCTCAGAAGTTTGGTCATCCCTCACTAAGCCCCCTGCTGGCCTGGTCACTCCAGGCAGCCTGGTGGTCGTCCACTTGGTTGTTTCAGTTGCGACAGTTGCTTAGTCTTTTTATATATAGATTTAGTTCTTTTTAAAACTGCAATCTTGAATTCTCTGTCATTTAAGTCACAGTGTGCTATGCCTTTGTTTTCCATGGACCTCATTTTCTTTCTGAGTTACTGTGTTACTTTGGTTGTTTGTGGTACTTGATGGGATATTTCTCTGCCTGGGTATTTGGGAATTGAAATCATTTAGGTACTTGTTTTGGTGTTGACAATTTAGCAGGTTGATAAGTAGAGGTCTTTTGTTTTCCAGTAGATAATGTGATAGCACAAGTTTTTGTTTCATCTGCACTACTGGGACGTCCAGGGTTTCAGTGGGGCTGTGTTGTCCTAGCTGTGGAAAGTGCCCCCTTTTCCCCAAGGAGGTGGGTGTCTACTCTGTGACTGGTTGTCTTCGTCTCAGGGCACCACCCCCATGTGGGTTGGTGGGCCGCAGGGCTCTGGGCCTATGAGTTCCTGGTGCTGCTTTCCTGTAATCAGAGGCTGCCCGCTGAGCTGTCCTCAGTATGGGAGGTGTCCCAGCTGCCTCTCCTGGCTCTGCTGCAGTGTGTGGGGGAGAATTGGGGGCAAGGGTGTGGGGAGGTTGTACATCTGTGGTTTTTACTGCTGGGTTTAGCCACAGTGAGCACCAGCCACTCAGGTGGGAATGTTCCTTCAGCCCATTTGGTCTTCTCTAGGCTGTCACCCCACACCTCCACTGCTATTGTGTCAGCTAGAGGCCAGCCCTTGGCGGGAGAGCGGGGCAGGGGGTCTGCACTTTTGCGTCAGCAAGCCCTTTCAAAGCCCTGTGAAAGAGCTAAGTTTGGGATTTTTCCACTCTGTGGTGCTACATCAAAAAAAGGAAAAGAAATGAAGAGCAACTGTCTAATTGCAGAGTTTCTAATAAAAGTGTTCTAAGACTGATTGAAGCCGAGGCTGCTCTGGCGAGGAGAGACATTTACGTTATCACCCAGTAAACATTTACCGAGCACTCAACATGTCACCGAGCTTTCCGTATGTTCACGTCGGAAGGAAAGAGACGATCAAAACACTGTTTTAGGGTTTTTAGCCTAGTGGGGTAAAAAAGGCATAATTAACTATAGTCAGGTATGATAATTACTTTAATAAAAATATATTCTAGGTGCTAGTTGTAGATTCAGAGGAAAAAGATTTGTTGGGGGTGGGGGTGTGACATGGGTGATGTTTCTTGTAGGAAGTGAACTTGGAATTGGGTTTGAAAGTTGAGTAGGAGTTTCCTCCAATAGAGGGAAGTGAGGCTTACCGCACAAAGGGAATAGCACTCACTCAGCATCAACAAATAACAATTGGATGCTCACTTCCTGCAGTCACTGCTCCGGATACTGGGAGTACAGTGATGAAGGACACTAACAAGACCCCTCTTCATGGAGCTGACATTCCAGCGGGAGGAGACAGACAAGTTGGTGTGGTGAGAGGAAACTAGACAAAATAAGGGGAAAGAGCCAGACTTCGGGAGGCGAGCCTGTTTAGGTGAGGTTGGCAGGGTGTGTCTTGAGGAACCCTCGTCCTGGGCGATGTATGAAAACAGCTTCTGGGGACAAATTAGTTGAGAAATTCCAGCCCAATTAAGTCTTGCCATAAAGAAATTGAGATAATTATGGATTAAACCAAATCAAACAATGCATAAGACTAGAAAGCTCACTTTAGGGGTTTTGTAAGCTGAGGAGACTGTGGGAGAAGCTGGTCTGGGTGCAAGGATCCCGTGGCCACAGGAGGATGGCCCTTTGAAGAGTTGGTGCCCCACCCACTGTGGGGAGCCCCCTCCTCCAGGGGGAGCCAGCACTGCCAGGATTCAGTTTTTAGAAAAGTTACTATGGCAGCAGTTTGGAAGCTGTCTTGAGTAAGGAAAGACTAAATTGAGAATCTTTGTGATAAGAGAATGATGAGAGTCTGAACACTGGAGAGTAAAAGATAGGTTTTAAAGGGATTTGGAGGCAGAATCAATTCAGCGAGATAACTGTTTATAGACAATGAAGAATGTGTCAGAAAAGTTTTGGGCATGTAATGTTTGAGGCGAATGAAAGTTTATCTTCAAGAGAAGGAAACTTGCCCCTGATCTGCCAACAAATGAAGGTCACAGCAAGGTCACAGCAGAGTTGTAAGGCAGCACCGGATAAACTATGCTGAGTGTGTGAGAAACAGAAGCAAAGTAATGTGTTTTCAAGTGTTCCAGACTTGGCATGTCTCTCACATTTTCTCCCATCTTTGAAATAAGGAAGGTTAGAAATGAAGTGGGGGGGGGAATCGATATGGTCTACATTTGAAAGGTTGTGCTTTTTAGGAAGAAACAAGCTTACAAGCCAGTCAGAGAAAGATAAATATCACGTGACCTCACTCATTTATAGAAAATAATGAACAACATAAACTAGTGAGAAAAAACAGATCCAGAGACAGAGAAGCATCTATCAGACCATCAAACCTCAGAGGGAAGATAGAGGAGGATGGGGGTAAAGATCAACCAAAGGACTTGTGTGTATGCTTATAAGCCTAACCAATGGACACAGACAACAGGGGGGTGAGGGCATAAGTGGGGGAAGGGGGCTGGGGGGACAATGGAGAGATAAGGACACATATGTAATACCTTAATCAATAAAGAAAATAGAATAAATGTAAATGCCCCCCCAAAAGGAAACAAGCTTATTATAACTTTTAAATAAGACAGACTATAACCTTGAATTAGAGACAGAGTAACTGCATGTCTAATTGTGAGCAGGGCACACCTAGCTGTACAGAACCAGACTCCGAGAAGCCAAGGACTAGCAGGTGGCTGCATTCTACTGCCAGCCACATGCAGCTGCCAGGGCATCATCTGGTCCTCACTGGCAGGAACTGAGACAGAGAGGAATTTGCAGATGGCAGGGAATATTAGAATAGGAAGAAAGAAGGAAGCGTGGCTCAAAATTATAAATGCAATTTATATTTCTATTTTATGTATGTGTGTGGGTAAATATAAATATAGCATTCCCACCAGTGTATTGTATCACATGTTTATCAGCTAGCGATGATCTATCACTAATCAAGTGAGGAAAATATCACCTTATTTGTTCTTTGTTCTTCCCCGGCAAAGAAATAAATCTTGGTTAGTCACTTTATTAGAATCCTTTCCTATCCTTTGATTTTAGGTTGGCATTCCCTTCCTGGAGTCATCCAACCTGGCAGCAGAGTACACCAGCGCTACCCTCAAAATAGACATGCCTGTAGAATACCTTAGTCTAGTATTTGTCAGTGATGTTTGTATCAGAAAAAGATAAGAAAATAAGGAGCTGCCGAAACCGGTTTGGCTCAGTGGTAGAGCGTCAGTCTATGGACTGAAAGGTCCCAGGTTCGATTCCGGTCAAGGGCATGTACATTGGTTGCGGGCACATCCCCTGTAGGGGGTGTGCAAGAGGCAGCTGGCCGATGTTTCTCTCTCATCAACGTTTCTAGCTCTCTATCCCTCTCTCCTCTCTGTAAAAAATCAATAAAATATATTTTTTTAAAAAAGAAAAAGAAAGAAAAAGAAAATAAGGAGCAGAAAGAGCCTCAAGTTATATTCCATGTATAAATGTGAAAATTCTGAAATCAGCAGAAGGAATATGCATCTAAAATGCTGGTGACATAAGGGGTGTCATGCTCATATATAACTGCTTAAGAAGCATCTGTTAATCATATTGCTTAGTGACTAGTAAATGCAATTTTTGGTCTTTTACATTTAATTTACACTAGAGGCTCAGTGACAACATTCGTGCACTGAGGTAGGGGGGCCTAAACCGGCAGGTGGACATCTCCCGAAGGTTCCTTAGTGCTGCAGTGGAGAGACTCCCACCACCATCGCTGCGCTCGCCACCCACCCGGCTTCTGGCTGAGCAGCGATCTCCCTGTGGGAGCACACTGACCACCAGGGGGCAGCTCCTGCGTTGAGTGTCTGCTCCCCTGGTGGTCAGTGAGCGTCATACCGACCAGTCATTTCGCATCATAGCGACCAGTCATTTCACCATTCAGTTGATTTGCATATTAGCCTTTTATTATATAGGATGACACATTATTTTACTGAGTTTTAAAACTAGTTAGTTCTATTTAGGAATCAGTCTGGAAGAGGAGGGACTAAATGACAGGTAATGCCTTATTCCAAAACATTGGGGATCAGGTATCTGTTGAGCATCTTCATGTAGAAAAGCTAGTTTTAAAAAAAATGGTTTATGGTCATTAAGTAGGAAATGCTTCCATCTCCAAATCCACTTCTCAGCACCACAACTGTTATCATTCTGACCCCAGCCTCCATCATTTATTCCCTGGGTTTCTGTAATTAACTGTTTCCTTTACTCTTGTAGTCTGTGCATAATACTGAAGGAAGCATATTCCTGTTAAAAATGGAAGTCAGTGAATGCTACTCCTGTGCTTAGAACACTGCATACAGTAGCTCCCCATTTGACTCAGAGAGAAGCCAAACTTCATTCATTGGTCTAAGACCCTTCTCTTTTTCTATATCTCTTGTGATATCTATAATAATAAAAGCGTAATACACTAATTAGTCAGGACAGCCAGATGACCTTCCGAATGACCACACTGTGACACCCACCAGCACCAGGCTTAGTCAAGGCAGGTGAAATGCAATTAGTTGTGGGTCCAGCCATCACCCCAGTGCATGAATTTCGTGCACTGGGCCTCTAGTAGATTATAATGTGAAATCAGAATACTTATTTTTTTTATTAGTTGTTGAATTCTTTTGAGTAATGTTGCACATTTTCTACCTTAGTTTTAAAACATGTATTTTATGTTCTTAAGGAAAACAGGGTCATTAAGTTGCATATGATTTTTTTTTTTTTTTTTTTTTTCAGACAGGAAGGGAGAGGAGAGGGAGGGAGAGAAACATCAATGAGAGAGAATCATTGACTGACTGGCTGCCTCCTGCATATTCTGAGGCTGCAACTGGGCATGTGCCCTGACGGGGAATTAAACTGTGACCCATTCGTTCATAGGTCAATGCTCAACCACTCAGCACTCTGGCCAGGCTGCATATGATTTTTTTAAATTTTTAATTCTTTAATAAATGGCCCTCGCTGGATAAACAGACCCCCCTATTTTTAAGAGGATATATTTCTTCATCTCTAAAATACAGATAATACCTACCCATAACACCTGGTCACCTCAGAGCAGTCCTTCTTTTGAATTTCTCCTATTAGCTCATTAATGTCTCCATGTCTTCATTACTTAGTGTACTCTAGCTCCTCTCATTGGGCCTAAACGTATCTTTCTTTGAAACCCTCATTTTCATCCACTGTACCTTTACATATGTACAGGAACTGTTATCCACTCAAATATGCTGTGACATGATCAGTGAAGTTATCTAAGGATAGATTGTTAGATAACTTATTTGTGGATTTGCAAGAAAAATTCATCTTGGAAAGATCATCAAAAGAGGCAAAGTAAACGACGTATTTGTTAATGAAGAACCTACTCTGAGTGGGGTGTGGTAATTGTGATTAATATGTGATTAATCAAAATTTCAAGACACGTAAATCTGCTTTTCTCACATGTAATGGCTTATATATCAGTTTTCCTTAATAACTTTACATATTTGTATATTACCCAACTGATATTTTTATTGATATTTCTTTTAAATATTTATAGCATGCTTCCCAATGTAGATTATATTGTACGTGTATAAGTACAGAAATATATGATGTTGGAGTCATTGTTTTGTTTTTATATAAAAGTAACATATACCACAGAGCTATGTGCTTATTTCTGTGAAGTCCTTTCCTTTTCAGGTAATTTGTGCAATCATTTCAATTTAACTTTATGCTGTGTCTTTGCTTCTCCAAAATTTTAATTCACAGAAATTCATATATGTATTGGTGTCATTAATGTTTGCCAATAAACAATTACAAGTTCAATTTGAATTACCTATGTGTAAAAACATTGGATAAAGTGAGCTCAGAATGTTAGAATTATTTGGAAAACTTTGTGACTTTTCAAAATCCATAGTCATTCATTTTATTTTTCATTTTGCTCTAATCACAAAATGTGGGTAGGTCAGGTAGGCAGACATACAGGATCCTGGGTGCTGTGATTGGTTGACATTTCATATGGGATTTAATTACAAGATGACCTGGAATTCAGAAATGTAATCTATAAGACACTCAGAGAAAAACAATTTTTTAAGTACACTCTTGTCAGGGTTGTATGATGACCATTCTGCAACTGTAATTTGTCAAAAGATATAAGCTATATTCAATAATGACGACAGCAGGAATTTGAGACTTGATGTGCATTCCTTTTTGTCATAGAAAAGTCAGCCTTTTGAAAAGGGATAGAAATTCACATTTCTCCAGAATGATATTTCTCCTCATTTGAAGCTGTCTCTTAATTCCAGTATTTCTTGGTGTTTGATAAACTGGCCCAATATACATATTTTTTATTTGGTGGAGGAAGTGGTGAAACTTTACTAATTTCAACTGGCATTGCACTCTGCTGATAAGAATGGGAGTTTGCACCATTCTGAGGAGATTACATGAAGTAGACTTGCAAAGCAAATTGTATTTACAAAAGATAGGATGATGTTCCTAATAGGTGTTCAGAATAGACCATTCACTCTCATATTCTGCTGAGCTTTACTAGAAATAACTTCATTTCAAAAAAGGACAAATCTGATTGAAGGTAAAAGCATTCCCTCCCCACAGATACTCACCCAAAGGGTTTTCATGAAATTTTCCTGATGGGCACACAGCTGTATCTATCTAAACTGGTAATGTGGAAAATAAAAAGCTAAATACTATACTTGATTGCTTCATGCTGCAACCATTTAGATTACCATATTTTTATCTACAATTTTAGATGTTGCAATATGATGATCTGATAATAACTGTCAAAGTCATAATACCAGAATATTTTCATCTTGTTGTCAAGGTCAAGTTACTGAAATTCACAGTTAGTAGATCAGAAAGATCACTTACTATCTCTTGTCTGTGGTTTAATGCTGACCTAAACAGTACTGTGTAATGTCAATGTTATCTCAGTGTCTAGGCTGCAGAAGAAGTACACACGCTGCATGATTTAATGTGTTTCCTGTCTGGAATGAAGATGGCCAACAACCATGAGCTACAGTGATTCAGAAGAAACTGAATTTCTAATTCTTTTTCCTCTCCTTCCCATTCATTTTAGATTTTGGATTTAGTAAAAGGGACACATTACCAGGTAGCCTGTCAGAAGTATTTTGAGATAACACATAATGTAAGTATATTTTTAAACTTTATAAGCCTAATTCTTTGTCTTTTGTTACTCTTTGCTTCATTCAGGGGTTTTAGATGCAGCAATAGAAACCACTCCCGCCATTTTTAGCAGAAAGGAATTTATTACACATTACTGGGGGGGCAGAGGGGGGATTATGAAATTTATAGAAAGGCGGGAGAGTTAAGCTTAGATGCTCCAGAACCAAGAATGTTGTTACTAGGAGGAGCTACACCATGAGCAAACCTTACTCTATTACAGCTGTCACCCACCACTCCACATCTAGAGATGAGACCAAGAGTTGGGAAACTTTTGTAAAGTGCCAGATTGTAAGAATTGTAGGCATTACAGTCCATATGGTCTCTGTCCCAGCTCTGCTGTGTATGCTGTACAGCCATAGACAGTATGTAAATGAACAGACATGGCTGTGTTCCAGTAGAACGTTGTTTACAAAAACAGCTGACAAGATTTGACCCACAGGCTTCAGCCAACCTCTGGAGTAGATCTAGAACTTATTGCCACAGCTGTCCCGAGGAACCTAAGGCTTTCACCGTCTTCCCTGCAGAAAATGTGATCCTTTTACTTGCTGCCACCTCATGTTTATCTAAGCTACTACCCAAGTCTTGTATTTATCTGCATGAAGAACCTAGGTTACATGGTAGACCCTTAACTTCAAGGGAGTCAGTGAAGTGTTTGGTTTCTCTCAATGCCAGCCTCTTTAGTATAAGAAAGTCCTGCTATAGTAGGTTCTGAAAGGTGTAAAAAGAGGGTTGCAAACTCAGAGCATAAAAAATAAATAAAAAAGTGAAGCTTCAAATACTAATACTGGTCATGGCTTCCTAACCTAATATAGACATCCAAGAATGGACTTGGAGATCAATGCACCTATAGAAACATTGCTTCTGTCAGTACATCAAGCATTCTAGGATACAAAGGGAGGGATCCATAACTTCTTTCAAAAGGTGTATTTATTGAATTCATCATTAGCTACCAGGCTATGCTAAGTTTCACAATATTTTTTAAAATTAGTTTTTTATGAAATTTTTTCATTGTGGTTATAGAACTGCAGAATTTTTTGATAAAATATTTCATAGGAAAATGTATCCTATAATATTACTAATGATGATGGAAATAATAATAATAATGACATCAGCCAACATCTATAGAACCCTTAATGCATGCCAGGCCCAGCCCAGAGTACTTTGGATACATTAGCTATTTTGATCCACACTTAAGTACTAAACAACGTGTATGCAATCATAGTGCTTATAGGGGATGGAACTTGGATTTGAAACAAGCTATTGAGTAACTCGTCTAGCACTTATGAGCCTAACCAGGACTGTGCTATTCTACAGTATCTGGTACTGGATTTGTAATAACTACTGTTGAAATCATTAGCATTTTCCTTTTTAGATTCATGAGCCAATCATCATAGCTTACATTAAAGCAAAACTGAGATCCAGCACTTATACATGACTTGCCCAGGGTAACAAATCTGGTTAATGGAGATCAGGAGCTAGAAATCCGGTCTGATATGGGTCTAGCCCTCATTCTATTATACCTAAATGTTAAAAATATCATTAGTATTTTAAAATAATAATAATTTAGAGGCTTTTAGTCAAGGTGGTAGAGTAGGAAATGTGCTCATTTCCTTCCACAACCACAGCAGAGTTAGAACTGAATTATAGACAATTATCATAATTAGAACTGAATCATAGACAACTATCATTGAGAACCTCCTAATGACTACCTGAACAGAAGTCCTAAAACTAAAGATACAAAGAAGCTGGTAGCAGGATGGAGATGTGGAATGGACAGGTCCCACATATATGGTGTGGTGAGTGAGAACTGGTAGGGATATCTCAGTTGTGGAGGTTCCCCCTGAGGAGTATGGGGTCCCACACAGGGTTCCTCAGCCTAGAGCTCCAGTGTCGGGAAAATGAATCTGGCTGTGAAAACCAGTGGGGATTGCATCCTGGTGAGATGGAGAGTTCCTGGAGTCTTAGGCAATGCAGGTCTTAAAGAGCCCATGCACAGACTTGCTCATAAACTCACTTGCTCTGGGCTCCAGCAAAGAGGCAGCAGCTCAAAAAGCACCAGGCAAATACATAGAAGACCTAACTGGAGGGGCAGGGCTCAAGAACAACTCTCTCCAGGGACAGGAGTGCTGGTAGGCACCATTCTTCCTTTGTGGAAGTGTCTCTGGAGATACCGAGACCCTGCCCCACCCCACGAGTCTGCCAGGCCTCCACCTGTTCCAGCGGCTCCTCCACACAAACATCCTGCCTTGGCTTGTGCTGTGGATATTCCTAAAGATCTCTCAAAGGTCTACAAACTGCATTCAAGCAGCAGCTGGCCTCAGCATGCCCTGTACCTCTTGCTAAGCTATGCCAACATCAGCACATGTGGCAAGATCTCAGTAACTCCTGTCAGGTAGCCCCAAGCCTGGCATAAGAAGCGGCCAATCTTGCCTTGGAATGTAGCCTCAAGTAAATGGCCACTAACCAGGCACAAGTGGCAGCTGGCCTCAACTTACATTGTGGTGCCCACCAAAGGGTCCCGAGCCTGACACTAGTGGCAGCCATCCTTGGTTCACAGAATAACCTCTCTCAAGCACCTCCAAGCTCAGCTCAAGCATCAACCAACCACAGATCAAAGAAGTGTTGGCCAGGATGTGGAGAAAAGGGAATCCTTATGCAGTGTTGGTAGTACTGTAAATTGGAAATCAATATGGAAGATCCTCAAAAATTAAAAATAGAGCTACCATATGACTCAACAATTCCACTTCAGAGTATCTGAAAAAAAAACTAAACACCAGTTTGAAAAGATATCAGCATTATTTATAATATATAGAAGCAACTTGTGTTCATTGGTAGATGAATGGCTAAAGAAGAGGTGATACATATCTACCATGGAATATTACTCAACCCAAAAAAGAATAACATGGATGGACCGAGCAAGTATTATGCAAAGCGAAATAGGTCAGTGACAGACACATGCCATATGATTTCATTTACATGTGGATTCTAAAAAGCAAATTAAACAAAATAAGAACAAACTCAGATACAGAGAACAAACTGATGGTTACCAGATAGGAGGGGAGTTGAGAAGGGGAGTGAAAAAAGTGAAGGGATTAAGAAGTATAAATTGGGAGTTACAAAATAGCTACAGAATTTAAAATACAACAACTATGTATGTACTGGAATTATCTGGATGATCATTTCATAACTTAATTTAGTAATATTAAATGCCAACTGTAATTGAAAAATTTAATAAAATTTTTTTGTAAAATTTAAAGGACTGAGTATCAATAAAATGTAAACAACAGGATCTCATTGGTTTTATCAGAATAGAAATTTCACCAGACAAGCCACATATATATGTTTGATATTTTCAGCACCAGTGAAGACTGGATTCCTGAATTTGCTTGCTCAGATTGAGAATTTTAATTTTGTGTATGTTTTTAATTATTTGCGGACCCTTTTAATTAAGAGGCCTCAGAACCTTCACAAATTAAGTTCTATTATTCAACCTCTTTCTTTTTTTAATAAGATGCAAGTTAAATTTAAACATTGACTTTGTGACATTCACTATTTTTTTTTAGTTCTCAATTGCTTTTGTAGTATCTCTCCTATTGATTATTCCTACAAGAATATTATTACTATTGTCAATTTTTAAAACATGCCTTAAATTGCCGAAACCGGTTTGGCTCAGTGGTAGAGCGTCGGTCTGCGGACTGAAGGGTCCCGGGTTCGATTCCGGTCAAGGGCATGTACGTTGGTTGCGGGCACATCACCGGTGGGTTTGTGCAGGAGGCAGCTGGTCGATGTTTCTCTCTCATCGACGTTTCTAGCTCTCTATCTCTCTCCCTTCCTCTCTGTCAAAAATCAATAAAATATGTTTTAAAAAAATGCCTTAAATTAATAAAGATATTGAAAAGAATGTGTCTAAATCCTCCCACATATAGAAAGTCTAACTTAAACCACATATAAATCAATGAAATAAAAAGGCTATTTATGTTCACTGGATGTCTCAGTATAGATTTTTAGTTGTGAATATCTTCACTTACTTTTTCTAATTCAATTTAACAATAGAATTTTTATTGTTAGATTTCTGCCATTCTGCCTGCCTCTTCCCCATCCTCAAAAAAAAAAAAAAAAAAAAAGCACCCGCTGTTTATTTTCCTGAGGCTTCTATAATCAAACTCACTTTAATAAAAGTTCTGAAAATAAACCAGTTAATTGATACCATTTACAGCAGCACTGTGATCGTTCCATATGGCTTTTTTGGTAATACCAGCTGCCTCATTATAAGCTGTCAATGCAAAACCTCTTGATTAAAACCCAAACATCCCATAGGTAAAACAATATTGCTTCCATGCCTTCAAAATCTACGTTTCCTGTGGCAGAAATATAAGACTATGTTTGTGTGAAGGTCACCGTGTGCAAAAGTGTGGATTCCAAGCAAGAGTTTGAGGGAGATTCACTTAGTAGATGTCAGTAGATGGCCTGTTTGAGAGCTGTTTTCCTCAGTGCTTTTAGGGAGCAGTGTTTTAGACTGCAGTGTACCTTTTTTCCTTTCAGCATACTCCATGTGTAATGACAACATTAAGCCTTGGGCAGATTAATCTGACTTTTAATAGAAAACATGTCTTTAGAAATAGACTCCTTTAGGTGGAGTGTTTTTGGGTACTTATTTTCCAAACAGCTAAGCATAATGTTTTTCCAACCATATAAATCTCTACAGATATCTTGTTAAAATCTATCACATATTTTCCTACCATTTTAAACAGATATACCAAGTACAATTAAGATTTTTAATAATAACTCAGGGTCATTGTTACGAATATCAGTTAGAATCCTGAGCTAGAAGCCACCATCATCTCTCACTTGGACCACTGAAGTAGCTTCCTAACTCATTTCCCAGCATCTAGCACACATGCATCATTCCTGTTCTTTCTCCTCCGCACAGCTGCTAGAGTGAACTTTAAGTGGAGGAATCTGGTAATTTCTGTACCTTGCTTTTTAAAAATTTTAAGAGGCTTCCTGATGGCCTTTAAGATGAAATCCAAATTTTATAATGTAGCCTACAGAGTCCTCCTTCTAGACTTCAGTTACACTGCTCTTGTTTCAGATCCTTTACAATTATTTGGGAATTTTAAGCTAATATGGCAGAATGAAAATGAATTATAGAATTTCCTCTCCCAATACCTAAAAAATGCATAAAACATAATAATAAATTATCAGCCACAAAGGAAAAACATCACAGATAGCAGCCAAACAAGAAAAAAGGCAAGGAAAGACACACTAGGTTCACAGCAGGCAAAAGTGCGAAAACTCTCACTATTCCCAAATCCAGAATGAAACAGAGTATTTTTGTTTTGTTTTCAATGAAGAGTAAAGGAAACATCTATTGACTCATAAAAAGTGAAATTGTGGTAACTTCCTTTATTCTTTTTTCTAATGTGATTTAGATTAAAATCTGTTTCATTCTGTTTGGTTTATGCTCCTCACCTTCCATCCCCAAAAAAGTCTTTATTTTCCTGAGCAAGATGAAAGGAAATTGTCAACCATACATAATAGGTCTTCACATAATGTTATCAATAGGTTCTGTGACTTTAAACAAAACACCCTATAAATTTAAGTGAAACCAATTTTATCACAGTCTACTTATAAACACGAGTTAGGTTCCTATGGATCTCAGCAGTGTTATAATGAAATGACTTGAGGACTGCTGTACACTTCAGCCAAAAGTAAAAGTCAAAGAAACACTCAAAAGACAAAAAAACAAAACAAAAACCAACCTAGATGAAAATACAATGCAGTAAACAGAAGGAAACGCTTCATAATTTCACCCTTTGCACTCCGCTGTCCCCTCTCAGGGGACATCGGAATTCTAGCATATCACTGGGATGTCCCCTCTCAGGGGACATTGCAGTTTATTAGTGATTACGGGGAATTGAGTTATTTCAACGCAACTTTTTGAGACATGCATGTTTCCCTGAAGTTTTATCTTGAAATGGCACAAGAAATTAAATCAAAATATCGTAAAATTACTAAGATATATACAAGAAATGTCAGCGGGTTTTGTGTCGGACGAGAACGTGAGATGCGTGCTCACGACGGTCCGAGCACTTCGCGACGCCACTTGAAAAGAGCGATAAGGGGAGTTAGAAGAAAGGTCGGTTTTCGAACATAGTGCGCACTGTATAGTGAGATATATAATTACAAATAAACAAGTCTACATCTGGAGGAAAAGATTTTCAAAGCTGAACTCATTTTGGTTTGAAGCTTCGAGCAGTGCACATAGATCTAATGAGTGAGAAAATCGGAAAAGTGATTCTTTTCTTAATAAATTGTTTGGTGAAAGCTATTTTGGTAAATATCTTGTCAGTTAGTAATAACAATTAGAAACTTATCATACTGTACAAAATTATAAACAATAAAATTGTTTTTTTGCACATATACATTCCTCGATGTCACCCAATTCATATAAGTCCAATATCATTACAATACGTTATTTGGTTCCAAAATTATACTAAATAATACGAGGGTCTGTAAATTCATGTTTCTGCCGCAAAGTAGCGTCGAGAGTAGCTGGTAGCCAGTGTCCAGAATGGTTCGGACTGCAAAGGGTTCATTATGCTATCAAGCAACTTCAGTAAAGTGAATTTATTAACAAAATGAATTAAGAAAGGGCAATTGTAAACCTGAGAAAACTGAAAAACATAACATTACACAGAAACATGGGACAGGTCCTCATTTCAAGACCCTTGGCACCGTTTTAATTGGTTAGTAAGGATATTAATGAAAATTGCAATTCAGAAAAAATAAGTACATTCCTTAAACATCATATTTTAAAGTATTGAAATATCATTTACTTGCTAATCTTTTGATGTAAGGGCAAGGCTTTTGTTGAGTATAGTTTTGGGATTAGTATTACAAGACCTTGTTTCTACTTATTGACCCACCTGTTAAGAGGGTTCATTCTGGATCGTGACAGCAAGTCCTTCAACCCCCCACTAACCCATTTTAACCTACCATAAGATTACCCATAGCTCTAATCACATTATGTCCCTTCTTACAGATTTTAAATAAGTCCCTGTTGCCTACAGAATTAGGTCTGGACTACTTAGCCTGGTTTTCAAGGCTCTCCAAAGTCTGGCCCCAGCCTGTCTTTCCAGCCTAATTTGCCATTACTCCCTTTTATATGCCTTTCACACCAGGCCACCTGAACTACTTCCTTTCCTGGGATGTCGCCTCTTTACCTTGCTCATGTGGTCCTGCTGCTTACATTGCGCTTGACTTCATTTTCAGCTTTTTACTTTCTCCATCTTTCCAGACTCAACTCATATACCACTTCCTTCACAAAGCCTTCCTTGATCTCCCCAGCCAGAATTTCTCTCTCATGTGGAGTATGATAGGCCTTCATCTGTGACCCCTATCACTTCATTCTTGGTAGAGGTTTTCAAATATATGACTTACTAGGCTGGAAATTCTTTAGAGTTAGTCTTAGTCAAATACATTTCTTTATTTTTTCCTGAGATACATTTTTATATGCTGAAAACTACTATACTAGCTCATAACATGAACTTACACATATTAAGTCTTCAATCAATATGTCAAATGCATGACTGGCATACACTGGTTAGTTCTGGGCCCGACTTACTAAATATTTATTAGACGTCTACTGTATACAAATCACTTCAGTATGAAGAGAGACATAAAAAGGTTGATAAATATAAGATAGATGACCAAAAGAAGTATAATTTCTCAGTTTATAAAAAATAAATGAAAATACCCCTTAACCAACAAAAATCAGCAAAATAACTTGAGCAAAATGGTATTCTTTTTGTTGTCAACTCCAACTGCAGAAGGCAAGGAAGGGCAGGGATTTGAATTAGGCTGTATTATGAGTGATCAGCTCAGTCTGATCCACTGGTTAAACGTGAAGAAAAAAAATCATGAAGGAGGTTCACACTCAGGAGAAAATTCATTGTACATGTTATCTGGCTTCTATGGCACCCCCCTCCCTCAACATCAAACATTAGGAGTTAGTAAATGTTTATAAGTTTTAGAATGAATACAATATAAAAATATTGACGTCGGCACAAGAACAAGGCAGCTGCACATTGAGCATGAACTCTGCCGATTGATATCCCATCTCTGGCCCTGTCATTGTGTGTTGTTGGGCAAGTTCCTTAATCTCTCCCTTTCACAGATGCCTCATCTGAAGAACTAGGAAATATTGATAACCTACCTTCCGAGGGCTCCTGTGGAAGTTAACTGTATATACATACATACATACATACATACATATGTGTGTGTGTATGCGTGCGCGCACACACACGAGCGCATGCACACAGATGAGTGTGTGTTTATGCCACTTAGAATGTCTTGCATCATAATAGTCATTAAATAATAATTATCTATTAAAATATATTTTGTTCACCATTAGTAAATTTTAGAATAAAAATGTAGGGGAAGTAGTGTTTACTGAATCTTCGATTAAAGTATTGCTAACCTCTCAAAGGCTCACTGAGTAGGTCTTTAGTAAACACAGAGTAATGGGTAATTAGAAATGATATTCATAATTTAATCTCAAGTTGAGCGATAGTATTTGAAAAAAGAAATAGCATAAAACAGTGAACCTGGTCACGTTTTCATTAAGCCACAATGATATTATGAAAAGATTTTCTATACAAAGAAAGAGCAGAGAAAGGCCAAGATTGGCATGAAAAAAATAACATTAAATTAGGTTGCTTTTTCAGAATTTGTATTATACTAAATGGGATAACCTATGCCAGATTTATAAATCAGCTCTAACATATGAATGGTATTGAGGACCATGTCTGTACTCATTTCCTCTGATTCTGGAATGTTTAAAGACCATTCTTCCTTTTTTAACAACAAATATTTATTGACTGACAGTGTGCCAGGCATTTTGCTTGCAACTGCCTTTCAGCCACCCAAGATGTTGAGTAGGAGTTGGATACGGGACTGGACGGATAGGGAGCTGGAGCCAAGTGTTGGCTGTAAGTGTAAATGCAGGAGTCATTGTTGAGGCAGTGGTTGAAGCTGCCTCTGAATGAGATGTAAGTAGCAGATTGAATGTTATGAATGGGAACTACTAGGATCCATGTTTCAGGTATTAAATAGATTTTTGAATGAGATCTGGGACAGTGTGTGAAGCCCTTTTATTTATACTTTAGCTACGTATTAATGTTATATACATTTACTTCCCTGTACAGGTGGATGATTGTGGCTTTTCATTGAATCATCCTAATCAATTCTTTGTGGAGAGCCAAAGGATTCTAAATGGTGGTAAAGATATGAAGAAGGAACCCATCCAACCAGAGACTCCTCAGCCCAAACCAAGTGTCCAGAAAACCAAGGATGCCTCCTCTGCTCTGGCCTCTCTCAACTCCTCTGTGGAAATGGATATGGAGGGACTGGAAGATTACTTCAGTGATTGATTCTTAGGCAGTCCGTGACCCTTTTTTCCTCACTAGCTTTCATATCCTACATTTCTTTTTTAACCTTTTGTTTAACTTTTCCCTCCACCCACCCTACTCCAATCCATCTATGTCTCAAGCAGGTTTGCAGGTAAAAATAAAGATCTCCACCATATTTTGCTTTAACAGCAGGGAAGAGAAATAATTCTTCTTGAAATCTAACACTTTAATAGTGTGATGTAAGTCCTGTTTTAGGAGATAAAACATCTTTGTGTACTGGTTACAGTCCCTTAGAAACAATACAACTAAAAACAACTTATTTTAACCTTCATTATAATTTTGAGCTAAACCTTTTTTTTTTTTTTGGATTTTTGTTAATAAATATCAATGTGTACATGAGCGTGTCTGTGTATAATTGCAAGAGTCATATTATGTAATAACAGATTAGACATTGCCTTCATTCTTAAAGTGTTATTTTGGGATATCCAACACGATCGATAACCAATGAAGATTTTAAACTTTTTCTTGAATTGGCCTTTTGTGGTAATTCTACACCAGCATGGAGAACTTTTGTCCCGTGAGTGCAGTAAACTCTATTGAAATGAATTGTGATTCAGGAATTAAGAGAACCAGACTTTGTAGTCAGCTATATAATTAACAAATAGAAGTGTTCTGTTATGTAAAATGATGGTAACTCCTCATTTCCCATTCATTCTGGGGCTGAGTTCAGAAAGAACAGATAATTATTAAAACAAGAGGTTGTAAGGAAAGTCTGAAGTGTTTCTTCATCGCACCCTCCAACTTCCACACCTTATTGCTTCTGTGGATGCTATGAGTTGCCAAATAGGTTTAGTAAATTTATTAAGCTCAGTAATGACTATTCTGCCAGCACTGGGGTTGAGATCACATATAGAGTCATGACCTGCTCTCTGCCTATGGGAAGCAGGCCCTGCACTTTATGCAGAGCAGTGCCTTGTGGGAGGCCCTTAACTAACACATTTCCTCCCTGTGGTCTCTGCTCACTCAGAGATTGTGGCTCTAAGAAGAGGGACCCAGGTTGAAATGTACTCTTTCCTCACCTATTGCCTTAGATTATGTAAAAATATGTCTATTTCAGTCCCTTTTTCCTGGTGAAGAAAGGTACTTTTATCTTCTTGAATCAGATACTAACTACATGGAAAAGAGAACACTAACTCAAAAAACTGGACTGTGAGAAGCACTTTTTAAATCCCTTGGAAAATGGCAGAAACATGAAAAGGATTGAAAAAGGATCAGATGTCGGAACCTAAGCATGTCAGCTGATCAGGTTTGTATTTTAAGCTGCTGAGCAAAGATGTCTTGGAATAGTCTGTCATGTATAATTTAACGAGATACCATCTGAACCTTTACTTGTCTTTGTGAATTATTATTACCTAGTTCAGAAAACAGTATTATTCCATTACAAATTACCCCTATAAATTCCTCCCTTCAGAAACCATCTGCTATTCTTTTTATCATTTATAGTTCTCACCAGGAATCTGATGATTGCCTACCACTTTATCCATGAACTGCAGAATCAGGAGTCCTTTTTTGTTTTGTTTTTTAAATGTTAACAAGAAGTGCTGCACAGGGCTGTTTTAACCACAGATTTAAGTTAGCTTTAGAAAGCCGGGCACAGAATCTATGTAGGTCTCTGTTGTGTTAAAAAGAGGGGAAATATTAGAAGCAGTCTCGCTGCTGTAGTTCAATGGGAAATCTTATGACAGGATATTTCATATCTGGCAACATTTTGCAAGGCTATCTTTTCCCACTGCCTCACGTTCACCTTTCCTTATGAAGCCTGAGCTCCCACCTGCCAAAGGACACAGCCATTAACAGCACAGTGTGTGTGCGTTAGCCGACTCATTTCATACTGGCAGTCCCAAGAATTTACCATCCTAACTTGAATGTTTTATATGTTTCTAGTCCAAAACAACACTGGTTTAAATATTAGTTGCATTACAAGTTCAGTTTCTTTGTAATGAGGCTTGATCTCCCATCATGTATTATACAGAAGAATATATAAATATATTGTGAAGTCTGTAGATTAGAGGAGTTAGAGGTTTATAGAAGACGACAGAAATTAATGTCTTTCTGGTGTTTCCTGGAGTTGGAAAAAGCAATTTATTTCTCATGCTTCACAGGTCTTGACAATTTTGATTTGTTTTCTTTGAAAACAGATCTGTTTGAATCAGATGATGTAGGGAGAACCAAAAAGGAAAAATCAAAAGCCAGCAGCCTCTTTTCAAAACAGGAGCCAATAAAAAAGAATATGAGTCTTGCAGGTCTTTTAGCTTCTAGTTGGTTATGACCTCTTCAAGGAGGAGAGGCCAAAGAAGAAACAGCTGAGGAAAGAGACGAGGTTGGAAATGTGTAGCTGGCTGAAACTAATGACATTTTAGTAAAGATCTTATCATATTTCATGTTGTTTCTCCATAATGTTTCTTACTCTGCCTATAGAGTATGAAACTCCTAATTGCAATGTGCATAAAAGATCACCAGGAAGATTTTAAGTAAACTTTTTTAGGGCTGCTTATAATACTATAGAGTCATAAAAGTGAACAGTTACAGATTTTGAGTGAGAGGGAGCAAAATAAAGCAATGGGAAGGATCTTTAATTCATATCGAATTTTAATAAGCTGAGGGATTTCTTCTCTCTCTAAAAGCATTCAGAATGTTTTTGCTTGTTACACTTGGCTGTCTTACTGATACTCAGGGTCTTTGCAGGCAAACTTTGTAATGCCTTGCAAGGAAGAAAAAACTTCTGGAATTTAAGCTTGAAAGGCAAAACAAGGCAGCTCTCAAGTTCTGGTTTGGTTAGAGTCTACTGTTTGCAAATTTAATCAAGGTCTTCCACAGGCATCAGCTTGACATTAAATTTAAGTGCCCATTAAAGTGAAAGTTTGACAGCAGTTCTGAATGCGATGCTCTGTCTGAGGACATCTTTACAGCTGGCAGGGAAAAAAGCTGAGAAGCCTCAAACCACTGTGGTAATTAGATCCATTTGCTAACTCCTTCCCCAATGTTGGCATAGGGAGGAGAGAGATGGTTGACAGAGAGGCAGGAACTGGAGAGGCAGTCAGTCCAGGGCTCCCTATAGAACCTGTGGGCAGGGTCCTGTGTTGCTAAGAAAAATGGCAAAGGTCCCCTCTGACAAATGAGTACGATGGAGAAATTATTCGAAGAACTTTTTTGGTTTGTCTTTCAGTGCACAGGCAGAAGTGCAGTGTGTGAGAGCTGTTTGGTAGTTAGACCGCATTGTGAGGGAGTGGGCCTTCCAGATCCATGGTTGGCCCGAAGAGTTAGTGTTTCCCTCAAGGGGATCTAACTTACATCCAGGTAATCAGTTATTTACCCCAAGCACCTGGCCTTCTTTCCAATACCTAGTTCCTTTTTGACAGGTAGCTGTTGCTCAAGTCTAAGACTTCTCGCTATAAATTGGCCTTGTAAGCAATTAAGCTTTGTGACTCTGGGAATCTTGTCACCCGGTAGGAAATGATCTTCCCATTTCATCTGACCTTCGTGCCAAAAGTGATAGTATTTCCTGTTATTGGATTTGCTTTCTATCCCATAAAGCTCTTTCTGTTCATTGCTTCATGACATTTTATTTTCTCCAAGAATTATCACTGGTGAACCTAATCAAAAGCTAAAGAATATCTCTGTACATAAGGCTTCTGCATTTCCCTTGAGCCTTCAATTGCAGCACTGTTTCTGAACATTGATGACAAGGTAGTGAAACAACACTGCTAATAAATGCATGATGGATTTTCCAATTCAGCCCTGCGTTTCGAGATATTCATTCACCCTAATAGAACTGTGAGGGTTTTTGATTTTGTTTAGTTTTATACTGAAAGCATAGAGAGAAATAAATTCAGCAAATGATACATTTAATTTAAGGTTGTGTAATAAGAAAAGTAACCATCTCATGCAAATTTTCCTAATTCTCCCCTTCCCCCTATCTCCCTCCCCCACCCCCCCGCCCCCGCCACACACACACCCACTTTTTACTTATAGCTTGCACTTGGGTCATAGAAGATATCAAGATCATTACTGACTAAAAGGATGTAGTGTTACATGTTCCTCTTTTATCATCCCTTTCATTGCTGAATTAGAATGGTGATTTAATAATCCTCTACACCCTTAACTCTTGGTTCCCTCTCGAGTTCCTGCCAGGTGCTCTTCTCATCCCAAGAGTCTCCCTGGGTGATCTCATTCACTCCCATGGTATTACTTCCCATCTATATTTTTTCCCCACAAGTTTTTCACTGTAGATACTTGACCATTCTCTCACTTTTCACCTTCTTTACACACCCAACTCCATGGATTGCTTTAATACCGGTATGCTAGATCTGTGGATTCCAACAGGAGGTAGTTTTGCCCACAGGAGACATCTGGTAATGTCTGGAGAGGTTTTTGATTGTCAGGACTGTAAGGCGGCCTGTTACAGCCATCTAATGGGTAGAGGCCAAGGATGCTGCCAAACAGCCTACAATGCAGAGGACAACCCCTTACAACAAAAATAACCTAAAATGTCATTAGTGCCGAGGTTGAGAAATCCTGAATGGTTTCCTCTCCTCTCGGTCTGACTTGTACTGCATTGGCTTCCTCTCACCACTTCTAGCTTGTATTACCACAGTGACCTGTTAACTTATTATCCTGGTCTCCATTTGCCTTCCCTGTACCCATTTCCATGTCCTCCTTCAAAATGCACCCTGAGTACTTTTCTCCCTAAAAGTGTTTATCTTCTTAAACACAGTTCTCTCTTACATATATGAAGTCTTACTTTCCACGATTTCACGTATGATGCCCTATATGACCTGACAGCAGCCGACCTCTCCAGTCCCATCTATTGCCAGCCACCCTCCATTCTCTGATCCAGCCCTGTGTTTTAGCCATTCCGAACAAGCTTGCCCAGCGCATTTACTATGCTCCTATCTCTCATCCTTGTTATGTTTCCTGCCTGGAACATCCTTCCATTCCCTTTCCTACTGACTACTATTTCTCCCCTAAGATCCAGATTAGTTACACATTCTTTCAGCCTTCTCTGATAAGCCTAGTATAGGTTCGTTGTCCCTTTGAGGCCATCTAAGATTTCTAACACAATACTTATGTTTATAGCCATCTATTATGTTCCCTTTCATTGGATTGTATAAAGTTCTTAAGGGCAGGAACTATGTCACTTTCCTATTTGAACCCTTAATAATTAGCATTGTCTCTAGTTTTTAGCAATGATGCACAAAATCTTGGGCACTCAGGAAATGTGTGTAGCGTGGATGGTTATTTTCAGCTGTGGGACCTATTGTCTCTGTCATAACTACTTAACTCTGTTAGTGTAGTGCAAAGGAAAGCATGGAGAAATACATGAACAAATGAGTGTAAAGCCCTAAGTAATAAAGATCTTTGTCCCTCACCCAGGAATCTCTCACGTTTTCTTTCCAGCATCTATAAATTTGTAGCAGCCCAACTTACTAGCTTTCAAATAGGATAAAACTTCAGGCCCAGTGTATAATAATTCTTCTAGTCTGTATATTAGTTCACTAATGCTTTCTTTATTGTTGTCAAATCTGCTATTAAACCTATCTAATAAGATTTCAATTTCTGTTACTGTATTTTTAAAATTTTTTCTTTATTGCCGAAAGTCTTACAGATTTCTCCTATTTTCACCCATTACCTCCCTCCACCCAGTTCCCACCTCCCCCAGTCCTCTAGTGTCTCTGTCCATGGGTTAGTTTTTTAGCTCTAGAAGATCCATTTGATTCTTTGTATTACTTCCAGTTCTCTGTTAAAATTCCCCATCTAATTATCAATTTAAAATTTAACTCATACTTATTTTAAATCCCCTGATTAATTCCAACATCTGTATTACCTCTGGCTGTATTTCTATTGTTTGATTTTTTTCTTGCTTTTTGATGGTTTTATCTTCAAGTTACCTCATAATTTTTTTTATTTAATGTCAGAATACAGAAAAAAATTGGAAAGATAATATATCTTCCTTTAGAAATGATTTACATTTTCTCCTATGAGGCAATTAAGCAGGAGTATCTCATCCAATCCAATCCAATCTAATCTAGGAATGGAGGTGATTTAAGGCATGGCTTTGGTCTTTGAAGGATTAAACTATTTTTTGTTATGAAAATCTTGTTATACTGTTTCAGGAGTCCCAGCTAAAATCCTTGAGTATTTACTAAGACCAACACTTTTAGGAAGACTCTGAACTACAATTTTTGTCTCCCTTAACCTACAAATGTACTGTAATCTGTGCTCAGCTTTTCAGCCTCTAAGTCAGGAGCATATGACAAAAATCCAAATAGGAAGGAAAACTATTCATGGCTAGGACTCAGAACTGAAAATTCTTGTCCAAGATGGCAATATAGGAGGCTCTTGAACCCACTCACCTTTTTCCATAGACATACCAAATCTGTAACACTATTTCAGAGGAAACTATTAACTCTGAAATAATGCCAGAAACTAGCTGAGTGACTCGTACACGTTGGGTGAACAAGGAAAAAACACATGAAAATGGGTAAAAAATGCTGAGACACACTCTTGCCACAAACCCCATTTCTACCCTGTTTCCCCAAAAATAAGACAGTGTCTTATATTAATTTTTTCTCCCTAAGTTGCACTAGGTCTTATTTTCAGGGGATGTCTTATCTTTCCATGCGCTTCAGGGGTCTTCAAACTACGGCCCGCAGGCCACATGCGGCCTGCAGAGGAGTCTGATCCGGCCCGCCAGGTTTTTTGGGCAGTGAGCGCAGCCGAGGTGTTACAGTAGGAATTAGTAGTTCATATAGTCTGGCCCTCCAGCTCTCTGAGGGACCATGATCTGGCCCCCACTTTAAAAAGTTTGAGGACCCCTGCGCTAGGTCTTATTTCGGAGGATGTCCTATTTTCGGGGAAACACGGTAGTACAATAACATATAATCTGGAGGGTACTCATGACTCTGGCTTCTCCCTGAGGAGTAAGGGCTTGAATCCAACACCGGTTTTTTAAAGCTCCTACATGAAGGACAGGCCCCCAACACATTAGTTCTAAAAGCTAGTGGATCTAGGCTCATGAGACCCATTAGACCATAGCAAATAAAGAACGGTACCTAATGGGCTCACAAGGATCAACATGGTTTACCCCCCATTACCCATCCCCCTCAGTATAGAAGCAGCAAATAGAACTGTTTGACTTTTCCTGAAAGAGACCTATTTTCATATATATATATATATATTCAAAGTTTTAAATATATGGGCCAGGATTCTAACAACACAGTTCTAGGAGCCTACTGTGATACTTTCCCATGATTGGGAGGTTAGTGGTGCCATCTTCATGTTCTCTCTCTGTCCCACTCCAGGTGGCCAGTGTTTCTATGAATGGAGATTGTGCACATCTCTAGCACCCTGGCTTTGTCCTTAATCCAAAGGACACATACCTTGAAAATTCAGCTCTAGTGGGCCAGAGGGCTTATGTTCTTGATTTCAAAAGATTTGTAGTAAACAAATAGCTCTTAACCAGATATCTTTCCATGGCTCAACAAAGAGGCAGCAGACAAAAATACTGAACTATAGTATTCTTTCCCTGAAAGAGGTCTATTTGCATAATCTTAAAAGTTGCAGCCTGAAGGTCAGACTTCAAATTTAGCACACTTTCAGGCTGACTGCTATTCTACCCAGAGACCAAGGAGAGATAATTTATCATCTCCTTATATCATCTCCACATTCTCCCTGTGACCAGATCCAGGTCATCAGTATTTCCATGGAAGGATATTAGGCACATGATTGGGGCCCTGGTTTTTATGGCTGTAGCTCAGGGACACAACCTTTATAACCTGGCTCTGGTGGCTAGCAGGGTTTGAATACAAAGATGCCACAAGACTTAAGTAAACTAAGAAAAAGTTTTTAATTGGACATCTCCTCAGAGCTCAGTGCAGAGGGAGAAGACAGAAATGTTCATTTCCTAGCCTTTTCCTAAAAAGTCTATTTGTATACTTTACAGCAGCTACCAGAGGCTATAGTTTCCAATGAGACTGCATTTGGATGCTGACTAAAATCCTCCTCTTTGGTATATTGACAGGTCTTTCCCCAGCATCAACTACTGGAAACCATTAAAAGTAAAATAGGCTGCTTGGACAATCACAAAGGTTTTCTTGAGAAAAACCAAGAGCTGAGGCTGGACTGAATGATAAGATTATTCCCCTACAGGAAACCACTCAGTCAAGATTGAGAGATGTGAGTGTTTAATCTGATGCAGAGATTGTAATGCAGAGTCAAGGAAAATGAGGAGATATAGGAATATGGTCCAGATATGAAACCAACATAACACTCCAGAAACAGACCTTAATGAAACGGAGATAAGTGATTTACCAGATAAGGAGTTCAAAATAATAGTCATAAGAAAACTAATAATGGTCATAAAGATGCTCACTGAAAAACAATGTGTGAATAAAATTGTAATTTAAACAGATAGAAAATACCTAACAAAAATAAAAGAGCTGAAGAAAGCAATAACCTGAGAACTTCAATAGAGCAGGTCAGCAGCAGACTAGATAGATCAAGTGGAAGAAAAGATTAGCAAACTTGTAGTTAGGACAGTGAAATTCATCCGATTATCTAGGTGCTAACTGATATCCTCCACAATGGGACACTGACAGGCCTTGGCACAGCCTCAACTATTGGAAGCCGCTAAAAATAAATAGGCTGCAAAATGGGGAGACAGAGCAGCATTCCAAATGAAATGAAAGAACAGGAGAAACTCCAGAAAAAAGAGCTCAGTGAAATGGAGGTAAGCATTTTATCAAATATAGAGTTCAAAAGAATGGTTAAAGGATGCTCAGGGAACTTAGTGAGAACTGCAAGGAACTTAGTGATAACTATAGTAGTGAAAGGAGTTTTAAGGGTAAAATAGGCAGTTTTAAGAATTAAGGGGTTCATAGTGGAGGACTGCCTAGATGACAGCTTGGAGCTGCCCAAAGGCATACATTCACAGAGAAAAAGAAGAGGTGACACAGAATAAGGGGAGAGGAAGACATCCATTCACATAAGATAGGAAAAAACCACAGGCTATGGGGAGAAAGAGGAAACAAATTTTCACAGAGGATAGAGAAATGCTGACAAATGGGAGAAAAAGGGAAATAGATTTTCACAGGAGATAGAGAATTATATCACTCAAGGGGGCGAGAGAGTGGAGAGCATTGAGCTTTGAGACTGATACAGTGACCAATTGGAAGGCAGTATGAAGAAACAAAGAACTACAGCCTTTATAAACCTTAACAAAAAGGAGTTTAGTGGGTCACCTTCTTGGGATCTCCACCCTACATGGGAGTCTATACTTGCTTCCAATAAATTTCTACCCTTTTCATCTACCACCTTTTTCTGTGGCTTCATTCTTTGAATCCACCTGGACAAGAACCCAGGAAAGAAATTACCCTTGCATCCTGCTCAGAAAAATCACCCACTCAGCATGAAAAAGTACATAGAAATCATAAAAAAAGAACCAGTCAGAAATAAAGAATACAATATCTGAAATGAAGCATATACTAGAAAAAAAATAGTTGGTTAGATGAAGTAGAGGGTCAACTTAGGATTTGGAAGTCAAGGTAGCAGAACACACCCAATTAATAGAGCAAAAAAAAAAATTTTTTTTTAAAGTAAGGATAGTTTAAGGGATCTTTAAGAAAATGTAAAGCATATCAACATCTGCATCATATGTGTTCCAAAGGATGAAGAGAGCAAGCAAGATATAAGGAACATATTTGTAGAAGTATTTACTAAAAAATTCCCTAACCTGGTGAAGGAAAACAACACACAAGACCAGGAAGCACAGAGTACCAAACAAGATGAACCCAAAGAAGCCAATAACTGAGACACATCATAATTAAAATGGCAAAGTCTAAAGACAAAGAGAGAATTCTAAAAGTAGCAAGAGAAAGACAGTTTGTTACCTAGATGGAAGCTCCCATAAGACTGTCAGCTGATTTCTCAACAGAAATATTTCAAGCCAGTAGGGATTGGTATGAAATATTCAAAGTGATGAAAAGCAAGGACCTACAACCAAGACTACTTAACCAAGCAAGGGTATATTTAGAATGGAAGAGAAATAAATAGGCTGCAAAATGGGGAGACAGAGCAACATTCCAAATGAAATGAAAGAACAGGAGAAACTCCAGAAAAAAGCTCAGTGAAATGGAGGTAAGCATTTTATCAAATATAGAGTTCAAAAGAATGGTTAAAGGATGTACATTGAGAGCTTCCCAGATAAGAAAAAGCTAAATAAGTTCAATACCACAAAACCAGTATTACAAGAAATGCTAAAGGGTCTTCTTAAAAAATGAGGAGGAGAGGAACATAATTTCAAGAATAATATAACAATAAATACATACCTATCAGCAATTACTTTAGCCCAGCTGGTGTGGCTCAGTAGTTGAGCATTGACCTATGAACCAGAAGGTCAAAGTTCTATTCCTGGTCAGGGGTATGTAGGAAGCAGATCAATGATTCTCATCATTGATGTTTCTATTTCTCCTTCTCCCTTCTTCTCAGAAAAATATATATATATATTTAAATATCACTTTAAATGTAAATGGCTTATATGCTAGTAAAAAGACAGGATAGGCATAGTCAGTTTTGCTCAGTGGTTAGAGCATTGACACATGTATTGAAGGGTCTCAGGTTCAATTCTGATCAACGGTACGTAATTCAGCTACAGGCTCAATCCCTGGCCCCAGTCAGGACATATGTTGGAGGCAACTAATCAATGTGTCTCTCCTACATCAAGGTTTCTTTCTCTTTGTAGCTCCCCCTTCCTTCCCCTCTCAAAATCAATGGGAAAAATATCCTCGGGTAAGGATTAACAACAACAAAAAAGACAAGGTAGCTGAATGGAAAAGAAAGGAATATATATATATATTACTTTCTTAAAATATATAGATTGCTTTCTTAAACTATATATAACCTAGGGGTGTGTGTGTGTGTGTGTGTGTGTGTGTGTATGTATGTGTGTGTGTGTGTGTATATGTATATATATATATATATATATATATATATATATATATAGTCTTTAAGAGACCCACATCAGAATTAAAGATACATAAGGACAAAGTAAAAGGATGAAAAAATATATTTCATGCAAATGGAAAAAAAAAAAAAGCTGGGTAGCAATACTTATATTTGACAAAATAGAGTTTAAAACAAAAGCTATCATAAGAGACAAAGTAGGACACTACATAATGATAAAGGGAGCAATCCAATAAGAGGATATAACCCTGATAAACATTTATGAACCCAACATAGGAGCACCTAAATATATAAAGCAAATCTTGATGAACATACAGGAAGAGATCAATAGTAATACAGTCATAGTAGGAAAATTTTAACACCTCGTTGACATCAATAGATCTTCAAGACAGAAAATCAATAAGGAAACAGTGGCCTTAAATTACTCACTAGATGAGATGGATTTTAATTGATATCTTCAGATTATTTTACCCAAAGAAGGAAAATATACATTATTTTCAAGTACACATGAAATATTTTTTAGGACACAAAACAAGTATTAATAAATTTAAGAAGACTAAAATCATATCAAACATCTTCTCTGACCATAATTATATGGAACTACAAATCAGTCACAAGGAAAAAAACCTGAAAAACACACAAAAATATGGAGGCTAAATAACATGTTACTAAACAGCAAGTAAACCAATCTGAGAAAAATATCACACGATTTCACTTTTTTTATGGAATCTAATGAGTAAAATGAATTGACCAGCAAAATAAGACCCAAAGTATGGAGGCATGGAACACACTGCCATACCTCAATGTGGAGTTGGGGGATGAGAAGAGATAAACCAAAGAATTTATCTTATATAATAAAAGGGTAATATGCAAATTGACTGAACGGTGGAACAACCAGTTGCTATGACACGCACTGACCACAAGGGGCAAACGCTCAATGCAGGACCTGTTCCCTGGTGGTTAGTGTGCTTCCATAGGAGGAGCACCACTCAGTCAGAAGCCAGGCTGGTGGCTGGCAAGCGCAGTGGTGGTGGTGGGAGTGGGCCTAAGCCGTCAGTCAGACATCCCCCAAGGGCTCCTGGACTGCTAAAGGGTGCAGGCTGTGCTGAGGGACTCTCCCCCCCCCCCCCCCCCCCGACACACACACACACAGTTCACGAATGTCATGCACCAGGCCTCTAGTATACTTATATGCCTAGCCCATGGACAGAAGCAATAGAGTAGTGAAGACCTGGCCAGGGGGATGGGGTTGCGAAAGGGGGAAGTAGAGGCTGGGAGGAGGGGAGTAAGAGAGGGGAGAATGGGAGATATCTATAATACTATCAACAGTAAAAATATATATTTTAAAAAGTTAGGTTTGAAACCATAAAATCCTAGAAGAAAACATAGGCAATAAAATCCCAGACATTTCTCAGAGCAGTATTTTTGCCAATATATCTTCTTGGACAAGGTAAACATAAGAAAAAAAAACAAATGGGACTACATCAAAGTAAGAAGTTTTTGCACAGCAAAGGAAACTATTAATAAAAAGACAATAAAAAGAATGGGAGAACACATTTCCAATGATATATCTGATAAGGGATTAATATCTAAAATTTATTAAGAATTTATACACTACAACATCAGAAAAACAAACAATCCTATTAAAAAATGGGCAAAGGGCCTGATTAGACACTTCTCCAAAAAAGGTCATACAGGTAGCCAATAGACATATGAAAACATAAGTTAAAACTATAATGAGATATCACCTCACACCTGTTAGAATGACTATCATCAATAAATCAACAAACAACAAATGTTAGTGAGGATGTGTAGAAAAGGGAACTCTAATACGCTGTTAGTGGGAATGCAGACTGGTGCAGCCACTATGGAAAGCAGTATGGAGTACTCTCAAAAAATTAAAAGTGGAATTACCTTATGACCCAGTGATTCCACTTCTGGTAATATATCTGAAGAAACCTGAAACACTAATTCAAAAGAATATATGCATCCCTATGTTTATTGCAGCATTATTTACAATAGCCAAGATTTGAAAGCAGCTCAACTGCCCATCTGTAGATAAGTGGGTAAAAAAAACTATGGTACATTTACACAATGGAATACTGTTTGCTGAAAAAGAGAAGAAGAAGAAAGAAGAAAGAAGGAAGAAGAAGGAAGAAGGAAGAAGGAAGAAGGAAGAAGGAAGAAGGAAGAAGAAGAAGAAGAAGAAGAAGAAGAAGAAGAAGAAGAAGAAGAAGAAGAAGAAGAAGAAGAAGAGACCTTTTGCAATAGCACGGATGGACCTAGAGAAACTGCAGCTCTCGAGCCACTTGCGGCTCTTTAGCCCCTTGAATGTGGCTCTTCCACAAAATAACACAGCCTGGGCGAGTCTATTTTGAAGAAGTGGCATTAGAAGTTTAAATTTAAAAAATTTGGCTTTCAAAAGAAATTTCAATCATTGTACTGTTGATTTTTGACTCTGTTGACTAATGAGTTTGCCAACCACTGTGCTAGGTGAAATAAGCTAATCAGAGAAAGACAAGTACATTATGATTTCACTTATATGTGGAATCTAATGAACAAAATAAACAGGTGAGTAAAATAGAAATAGCTTGATAGATACAGAGAACAGACTGACAGTTGTCAGAGGGAAGGGCATTCTGGAACTGGGTAAAAAGGTGAAGGGATTAAGATAAAAAAGAAAGAAAGCACCCCCAAACCCTCAGACACAGGCAATAACATGGTGATAATAAGAGAAAGGGGGCTGGGAGAGGTAGAAGTTAAAGGGCAGATAAATGGTGATGGAAGGAGACCTGACATGGAGTGGTGAACACAAAATACAATATACAGATGATGTAATAGAATTGTACATCTGAAACATATAATTTTATTGACCTATGTCACACCAATAAATTCAATAAAAATAAAAAATAACAATAAAATAGGCTTCTTAGACACCCACAAAGGTTTAAGAGACAATCAAGAGCTAGGGCAGGGATGAAAGATACGTTTCATCACTTTCCTGAGGCTGCTTCTTCAAGACTAAGAGGTAGCTGTTTTATCTAAAGTACAGACACCAACACAAAGCCAAAGGAAACAAAGAAATAAAGGAATCTGTTGCAAGCAACAACAACAAAAAAATGAGAGATAAACTCAGAAAGAAAAGATTTTAATAAACAGGAGAAATTGTATACTTGGTAAACAGTTCAAAATAATGGTCCTAAAAATGCTCATCAAGTTCAAGAGAAGAATGGATGAACAGAAGAGAATTTCAAGAAACTTTTGTTGTTTCAAAAGTAATCTCTCAGGGTTACAGCAGTCTCTCAATATCAGGTTTTTGCATTTTTATTAAGTTTAAGAAATGGACTCTAGTAGGGGGAAATTGGCAATCTTGGGTTAAATTTTCATGTTTTCCCATACCTGAGTCTTTTATATACCTTTGTGACTTGATGGAATTTATTAGCTTGATTATTTCCTGTAAAGACAAACAGTGGAAATGGTATCTGCCACATTTCTAACATAGTATATACAGTGCCCGGATGGCCACTGTCCAGGGAGGGGGATGATGATGGAGAAACCGACATCCTCTCTGAAAGCTCTCCCTATGGATGTGGGCTCTAGCAGGGAAAGAAGCATTCTATGAATTTCTGTAATAAATTGTTTAAGATTTGTGTAATAAATTGAATAACAGGAAACACCACAGTCTTATTTCTGCAATAAGATTGTCACTACTGGTCTAGAAATTTGGTTTATTCCCATTATGACTCCTGGAAAGTCTTTCTGCAGCTCTGTATCTATGGCCAATCAGACCTGAATGGACGTGTACATATAATTCAGATTCCATCCTGCAAATGCCTCGTGGTGAGCCAAAATGAGCTGGTTACCCGCTCTCCTTGAACCGTGATCGCCCTCTCTGGCTGAATTTCCCATCAACCAGACTCCTCAACCTCCATGCTGCTGCCAGTACATTTTCCTACTAGAAATAAATCTGAGTCTGTCTCCTGCCTTATAACCTCTTGATTCCCAGCTGTTGCTCACAGGAGTAATTCACAATTCCTTCCACAGGCACATACAGCCATTTACAATTTGGCCTCAACCCAATTCACTCCTTTTCTTCCTCCCCACTGTAATCCTATGCCCTACATTCGAGCTTCAGTTTATTTCTCAGCATTTCTTGAAACAGCAATGCCCTTCACTCTGCCTTTACCCAAACTGTGGTTTTTATCTTTTTTTTCTTCCTTCTTTCTCTTTTTTCTTTCTTAAACTGTTCTTTGACTGTTACCATCTCATAAACACGAGTATGACTCTCCACCTGCTCAGAGGCTGTGCAGCCTTTCCAGAAACATCCCTCTCTACTCAGAGAGAGCTCATCACTCTCTCCGGCCTCCTCAGCCTTCTGTGCACACACCCCCTTTCTGCCACTCACTGAATAACAGCCACCTCTGCTCTGCTGAGGGGCAGGCTCCACCTTTCCTCTTCTCACCCCCAGCTCCAACCTGAGAGCCTGGCACTTGTAACGTACTGAGTGGAAGAACTGTATTTCAGGTTTGCAGTGTGTAGGCATGCTGGGAAGCTTGCGGGAGATGCAGCTTCCAAACCTGGGCTCATGAGGACCTTGTTGTAGGTGATACTAGCTTTAGAGGAGATACTGGGTTCTACTGAGGTCCTGCAGCCTAACTCAGACAGGGCCCCACTGGACTCAGGTTTCTCTGAAGCCCATGTAAGGCAAGGCCCTGGTTAGGAGACGCTCAGCACCTGTAGGCATAGGGTGTTAGAGTAGGAAGGCATCTTAGAGAGGTCTCCAAACTAAATGAGGAAACTGAGGCTAGAAAAGGTTGGGCAATGGTCCAGGTGACACAAAACGGTAGTATCAGAACTACATTTCAACCTCAAACCCTCCCCACCCCCCTATCCCCCCGCCCAGTGCTGACATTCACTGCTCTTTATACCCAGCCCTAGCACTTTCTCTGCTGCTCAGCAAGCACAGGGATGTCAGGCAAGGAGAGCAAACATGTTCAAATCTCTTACTTCCAACTAGAGAAACTGGACATAGAAGGGAAATTGACTTAATATTTTTTTCCAAATTGAGGCTCTGTTAGAGCAGCCCGACTCTTTCTCTGCTTGGTGGGCCGCTTTGACCTTCTACTCAGACCAAAGGAGGGCCTGGGGAGAACCTGTCCTTTGCTCCGGACACTTCCTTTGACCCTCGGATTCTCACTTTCCTTCTCTGTTTTTGCCTTTTCTCTATCCCACACCACTCCCTGCTTCCTTAACATTTAGGCACCTAAATACAGAATCAAGTATTAAATGTGCTTTTTCTGATATTTACTCATAAAAGGTCATTGCATTAGAGCTAGCATTTTTCAACTGGTGTGCCACAAGAATTTTAAAAACATGCAACACCTGACTCTTTAGTCAGGGGCACTGACCTCCTCTTTGTTAGACTGTCAAGGAAAATAAATGACAACAGCCAACACAACAACAGTTGCTTGGTGTGAATGAATCAAAATTATACCTATTTTTTTTTTCAGATTGGCAAAAAACATTTTTTGCTGAGCAGCAGAATTATAGTAATTAGTTTATGTGTGCCATGAGGTAAGAAAGGTTGAAAATAGCTGCACTAGAACTTTAAGGAGAAGAGATGCAAAGGAAATCAAATAACCTGTGGGTTCTAGCAGGGAAAGAAGCACACCCTGTATAACTTTCTCAGTGGATATTCATGCACAAATGTTTACGGATACAGACATTTAAAAATAGAGGCATTTATTCATGCCAGAAAATAGGTAAATTAAGTATGAAATAAGACTAGGGAGAGGGCGGTGTTGAACTGGATGATTTCTAAAGATATTTCCAGGAACAAATTCTGTGATTCTGTCACGTGATGGAATCCAGTTGGAAAAAGCCTAAAAGTTTCCACAGAGTTTTTTTGATTGTTCATTCTCTAGGGTAATCTATATAATTAAAAGCCTAAGTCGGTGGTCGGCAAACTCATTAGTCATCAAAGCCAAATATCAATAGTACAATGATTGAAATTTACTTAAACTTCTTCTAACGCCACTTCTTCAAAATAGACTTGCCCAGGCCGTGTTATTTTGTGGAAGAGCCACACTCAAAGGGCCAAAGAGCTGCATATGGCTCGCAAGCTGCAGTTTGCTGACCACAGTTCTAAGTGATTGGCCAATTGGCCAACCAGCTAACCAGCCGGTAGCTTTGACGTGCAATAACCACGAGGGGACAGATGGTCAAAGCAGGAGCTGCCGAGTGACAGCAACTTTACAGAATGCTCTCTTGCATTTGGGAATCCCTCAGGGGATGTTGGACTGTTGGTTTTGGCCCGATCCCCTCAGGTCAGGCTGAGGAACCCCACTTACGGAGGGACCCCATTTACTCCACAGAAGACCTTCAAGCTTCGGTGTTGCTCCAGGTGCAGCTGGCCAGGGAGGAACTGTGGGAGACTGGCTCCAGGGCGTGTCTGGCCTGACTCACCCAGTCCCACCCCACTGGCCACCTTCTAATCAATGTGCACAAATCCGTGCATCAGGCCTCTAATCCTATATAATAAAAACCTAATATGCAAATTGACCAAATGGCAGAATGACCATTGATGCACACTGACCATGAGGGGACAGATGCTTACTGAGGAGCTGCCCACAGGCCCCTGGCCAACCAAGGCAGGTGCCAGTGTGGCCCCTAATTGCCCTGCCAGTTGCCCCACATAGGGAGGTGACTGGCAGAGGAGGCAGGGTGTGGGACCAGTGATAGGCAATGCCAGGATGGCCAAGGCAGGTGCCAACAGGGGCCCCTGATCACCCAACCAGTCATCCCACTGATTGGTCCAGATCACCAGCCAGGCCTACGGACTCTACACATGCATGAATTTTGTGCATTGGGCTTCTAGTGGGAAATAAAAACACACCCAACCACATTTAACTTTTCTTCTGAGTGCATGGACTTTGGGTGCCCATCAGTTTGGGCATGGCAATGCCAGTCAGGCGCGCTCGCTTTCTCTCTCTCTCTCTCTCTCTCTCTCTCTCTCTCTCTCTCTCTCTCTCTCTCTCATCTCAGATAAAACACACTATGCTTATTTGTTACCATGTTTTAAAGGTCTTGAGTAAAAAGCATGATCCTGTTCTCTGCCACAGAGAAACCTCCATAGTGCTCTCCACACAGTGAAATTGTGTTCAACATGCACTGTGATTCTAGTTTCTCTGCCTTGGGCCTGGTCAGGACCCAGCATTATGGGAAAATGAATGCATTTCCAGAGTTTAGAGTCCAGTGTCCCAAGCAAGCACAGGGATGTCAGGCAAGGAGAGCAAACATGTTCAAATCTCTTACTTCCAACTAGAGAAACTGGACATAGAAGGGAAATTGACTTAATATTTTTTACTTTATACTTTAAGGATAAGATCAAGTGGTACATGTAATAACAGACTATTATTCAATACAGCTAACATTTCTGATAAACTGATGAGTGCTTTGAGTGTTCAAGAGAAATGTAAAAAAAAAAAAGCCACTTATAGGGCTATCAAATACTGTCATAATTTACACAGGATTATAAATTTGATAAACACTTATAGAAGTTATATAGAAGTTAGAAATGTCTTCCTGAATATTGAAATGCTCTTTAAAGTTTAAATGATTGCCCTATGAAAGAACATATATGGGAATGTTTAAAATTTTTTCTTAAAATTCCAGAGACTATGAGAGTTCCAGTTCAAGATGGTGACATAGATTAAAAATGGGCAGAGGATGTAAATAGACATTTATGTAGAGAAGACATATAAATGGCCAACAGGTACATGAAAAGGTGCTTAACATCTTTAATCATCGGGGGAAATGCAAATCAAAACCACAATCAGATGCTAAGTGAAATAAGTCAGACTGAGAAAGATAAACACTATGTGATCTCACTCATATGTGGAATATATTCCCCCTCTCCATCCTCCTCCCATTGCAAACAGACCCTGAATTCATACCATATATATTGTACAAAAAAAAACCCCAAAAAACAAAACAGATTGGTGTTTGCTGGAGAGGGCAAGGGTGATCAAATGAGTGAGGGTGGTCAAAAGGTACAAACTTCCTTATAAATCATGGATGTAAGGTACATCATGGTAGTCACAGTAATAATGCTATATTATAATACTACTACTAATACTGTATATATTTAAACAATAATACATAATATATAGTAGTAACAATACTGCATTGTATTTTTAAAGTTGCTAAGAGAGTAGATATTAAAAATTTTCATTAAAAAAATGTGGTGATGGATGTTAACTAGACTTATTGTGGTGATTACTTGGAATATATACAAATATTGAATCATTATGTTGTATATCTGAAACTATTATAATGTTATTGGTCAACTATATCTCAATTAAAATTAAACCCACAATGAGGTATCACTTTATATCTATTAGAATGGTTATTATAAAAAAAAGATAAGAAAAAAATTTTGGCAAGGATGCTGAGAAAAAGGAACACTGTGCACTGTTGGTGGAAATGCAAATTAGTGCAACCACTCTGAAAAATAGTATGGAGGCTCCTCACAAAATTAAAAACAGAACTACCATTTGATTTAGCAATTCTACTTCTGGGTATTTATCTGAAGAAAATGAAATCATTACCTTGAAAAGATATCTGCACCTCCATGTTAACTGCAACATTATTTAAAATAGCTAAGACATGAAAACAACCTAAGTGTCCATCACAGGTGAATGGGTAAAAATATGCGATACACACACAATGGAATATTATTCAACTACAAAAAAAGAAGATATTGCTATTGTACTAATATGGATGAACTTTGAAGGCATTATGCTAAGTGAAATAAGTTGGAGAAAGACAAATATTGTATGATCTCACTTATATGTACAATCTAAAAGAACCAAACTCATAGATATAGAGAACAGACTGGTGCCAGAGCTGAGGGTTGGGAGGTGGGGGAAATGAGTGAAGGTAGTCAAAAGGTACAAGCTTCCAACTATAAGATTTAATTCCTGGAGATGTAATGTACAGCATGATGACTCTAATTAACCATACTGTATTGTATATATGAAAGTTGCTAAAAGAATACATCTTAAAAACTTACAAGAAAAAATGGCAACCAGGTGATGAATATAAATTAACTTATTATGATAATTAGTTCACAATACATGCATATATAAAATCATGATTGACAAAAATAAAAACAGAGCATGTGAAGAGTTGTAAGACATTCAAAAGAAGTCTGAATTTTTCAACGATCTAGTTAATTGATTTAGCACCAGGTGAATAGGTTTTAGATAGAGAGGCTTGAATTACGATTGCTGGAAAAATATACTCAAGTGTTCAGACTGGAAGCTTCAAATGTATTATAATTGAGCTCCATTTGAAAATCATTTTGCTTGTCTTTGGTCAGCCCTCCCTTCTCATTTCCCATAAAGCTCTATTAAACCTTTACTGGCCTCTGTGTGCTCTCCCTACTTATACCTTTCCCTGCTCCAAGCAGGTGCCTATATCACTTCAGTGAGAAATGCACCAGTTGTGAATTCCAACTTCTTATTCCCAAGCTACAAGATAATTTATTCTCCTACCCATCTATTCCTTTTCCCCACCAATCTCAGGATTAAGTAGCAGTTAAACAGGAAGGCAAGGGAGGGTGGGAAGCCTATGCCTGGCAGGGGTAACAGCATGTGAGATGGTTTGAAAATGAGAAGCAATATTTTGAGTTAAAGGAAGTGAAAGAAATTTAGCATGTTTGGAATGAGAGACCAGGCAAGGGTCTTGATCCTAACTAAGGAAAGTGGGGAGCCATTGCATTGTTTTATTCAGGAAGTGATGTGATGAAATCTGTCTTCCAGAAAGATCACTCTGGCTGCAGTGGGGGTTGGAGGTGTGTATGTGTATCAAATATGGAGATTAGGAAGAAGGTGTTAAAATCGGAAGCAGGAAGACCAGTAATACAGGCAGGAATGATGGTGGTTTAAACTTGGGAAGTGTTTGGTTGATTCAAGTTACACTTAGCAGACAGAACTGACAGGGCATGATGATGGTTGATGAGGGTGGAGAGGATGGTGCCCAAGGTCTTGGCTTGTTCTACCAGGGTTTGGTGTGGCATTTACTGAGATAGAGAAAACAGGAATTAAAGATGGTTCAAGTGTAGTGGCAAATTATAAATTCAGTTTTTAGTATGTTAAAATTGACGTACTTGCAAGGCATCAAACAGAGAAATTCAATCAATAGTAAAATTTATGGATCTGAAGCTAAGGAGACAAGTCTGACTGCATATATAGATTTGGGAGCAATTCACCTATAGATGTAATCAAGCTATGGGACTGCCTGGAGAGAGGGTGCAGAATCCTGACAGGGTTCATGACAGGACCGCCCTCCCTCTCCCCCACCAAACAGCAAGATGTATGGGCTAGACGAGGGGCAAGGAGGCCATAAAGGAGACTGAAAATACCTAGCGGAGAGGTGAAGCCACAGAAACCAAGAGCATCACGAGTTTCAGAATGGAGAAAGTGGTCATATGCTGTCATGTGATCTTTGTATTTAATGACAAAGTCCATTGTTTACTATGGTGGGTGGAGCATCTTCATGAATGAAAAGAAGGTTATGTATGGGTTGAAGGTCAGAAGTGAAGAAAGTGACTGAATTAAAAACTCTTTCAAGATGTTTGGCTGTGAAGGGACAGAGAGGTAGAACAACATCTGGGGAGTTCAATGTCAGAAGTTCGAACTGGAGGGAAGACTTTGTTTAAACAATTTGTTATTTATTTATGACAAATGGGCTGCATGAATAAGATAGATGTATTCTCTACTCTTGAGGAAGAGACAAGTAGAAAAAAGTTAGCAATACAAAGAGAGAAAGAGAATAACTGATAGCATGTGGCATCAGAAAATGAAGACGTGGATGGAAATGACAGCAAGGTTGCAGTAGGCAGGATAACAACTTCTTAAGGGTTTCCTCGTCCAGATCCCTCATGCTGTGAATATGTTAGGATATGTTACAGCAAGAGAGGATTAAAGTTGCTGATCAGCTGACTCTGAGGTAGAGAGACTAGCCTGGATCATGCAGGTGGGCCCAACATAATACAGGGTCCTTATATGTGCCAGGAGGAAGCAGAAGAGAGAGTGGAAAAGATGGCAGTGTGACAGGAACTTGGTCTAATATCATTGGCTTTGAAGATGCAGGAACAGGGTCTTGAGTTAAGAAATTGGGTGGCTCTAGCAGCTAGAAAAGCCAGGCAACAGATTTTCTCCTAGACCCCTCAGCCATGCCAGTACCTTGCTTCAAACCCAGAGAAACCCATGTCAGACTTCTGACCTACAGACCAGAGGAGAATAAATGTGCACTGTTTTCAGTCACTAAGCTTGTGGTCACTGTTGACAGTAGCAAAAGGAAACTAATAGGGTGACCTTCAAATATGTTTGCCCGCATTAATCCTAAATAAATTTAAAAAATCTATATGACCACTCACATATTTTTATGCAAACGTCTAAAATTTTCATACTAAGTTTAAAAAGTTAAAAAGAATATAATTTATGCTGCACGTAAATATTTTATTAAAAAAACAATGTTGTTACATCATTCTTTTAAATGTAAACAAAGAAATCTAAACTGCATAATGATTTGATATTTACCATCATCTATTTAATTCACCATCATCTACAAATATGAATTCTTTAACAGATGAAAAATTTCCATCATTACCTTTTCTCCTTGAAATATTTTCATTTTAATTCCCCCATAGAATTGCATCCTAATGTAATATGATTTTATGCTTAAAAGTCTTATATATCATTCTATCAAACTTCTCTGCAACAAAAATGTGTATGTAAATGGGAATTTTAGTATTTTTCTCAAAGATAAGGTTGTATGTCAATATAAGTTATAATTATTTTTTAAAATATATTTTTATTGATTTCAGAGAGAAAGGGATATATTTTTATATTTTTATAAAAGAGAAAAAGAGAGAGAGAGATCAATGATGACAGAGAATCACTGATAGGCTGCCTCCTGCACATCCCCTACTGGTGATTGAGCCTGAAACCCAGGCATATGCCCTTGACTGGAATCAAACCTTGGACCCTTCAGTCCACCGGCTGATGCTCTATCCACTGAGCCAAATCAGCTGGAGCTATAAATTATTTTTAATACATGTTTATCAAATTAATATATGTGTTATGTATAATGAAAATTCTACAAAGTAAAATATTATGGGAGCTGCATTGTTCTGTGAGATGGATGGCTTTCTTTTTTCTTATTAGGTTATGTAGATATAGGTAAATATGACATTGCTAGAAAGAAACAGGGCTCAGCATCAACCATATTTCCTATATTACATATAATAAATATGAAATATTATTTACATAGTAAATGGAAAAAATGGCATAACTTTTATAACATCACTCAATTTGTTGAAATTCTTCCAAGTTATATACTCAAATTCATAGTAGTATATAAAAATTATATTTAAACTTTAGCTCCTGACCATTTTCATGTCTACATTTAATTCTGTTGAAGGAAAAGCATAGAAAAGTGCTGACTGACCAAAGTGCTGACTAACCTTTTACAATTACTAACTTTCTCATTTTCTGGAAAATACACCTAGAAGACTTATCAAGGCTGATCAAATGCCTCTTAATTAGATCTGCTATTCTTTCATTTAGAAACTCATTGCACATGGAGCTAAAAATACACGACGACTGAGCAAAAATGAATACCACAAAATTGAAAATTTTCTATTTTAGGACTTTTCCCATTGGCTGTGAAGGGAGACCTATATAATCATCTAAAGTTTAATTTTCTACTTTATCAAAAACTGCCTTAAATATGTGGAGGTCAGAAAGTCACACACTTGAGTATTATTATACATAGATTGGTGATTTCATTTTATAGTTGAAGATAATTGTTTAAAAGTATACCTTGAGAGAATGAAACAGCATATCTGCCCCTGAGAGGGAGAAATTAATATTAATTAGAGTAATTTGCCTAAATTTCAGGGCACTACATATTAGGTGGATTAATGAGAGGTTTTATCCTATTTCCATACAAAATGTAATGGTCAGCTTTAAAAGTACACTTTAACCTGCTTCGTGGAAATTCATAGCAAAAAAAGGGGAGGGGGCATTAGGCCACCAGTAAATGTGTGACTTAGGTGAATTAACGATGTTTAGCATTATTAACAGTAGAATGAATATATTGCCATTAAATGAATCTAAACTTAATATACACATAACAGCAATGAATAAGTACCAGTGAAGTGACTGATGAGGAGCAGCAAACAGGATACTTGCTTGTAAGAAGAAGTGAATATGGATTCAATAACATTTTAGTACAAGTTAACAAAATTGCTTCTCCCACACATCTGACTGAATGTTCAAGAGTCTATAAAATTCTAACTTACCTTCAAATATGTTCCTTTTCTTTGAAGCTGTAGCCTTCACTGATTGAGGAACTTGCTCTCTTCCTCCTTGAGGTCATGGGAATACTTCTGAGGTAGATCAAGACACACCTAAATTGAATTCTCACTGAGTGCTTTTCATAGGGGGGGGGGGGGGAAAGCAGAGCAGGTGTCCCTCATAACCACTGGCTCTCCTGGCGTGCCTTCCAAATATCTCAAATATTCTAGTTCTATCTAGGACAGATAGGAAGATAAGCCACCAAGTCTTGCCTTGAGTTTGTCACTTGGGTAAAATAAGGCACAGTCGCCTTTGGTCTTTGTCCTGTTCTGCTTTCTCTCTTCCCACTCTCCCTAAAGTGACCTGTCCTTTGGTAGGCCAGGAATGGAAGAAGGGAAGTTGCTAAATGAAATTGTTCTCATTCCCTCTGCCTCATCTTACAAAATATCCCAACTCTCTAAGCCTGGGTTCCCCGCAAGGCAGAGCCTGAGCCAGGCCAGCACACCTGGAGCAGGCAGAGTGGAAGGGAGGAGGGGGAGCCCACAAAGGACGCTTTAGCCAGGGGGCGGCTGCTGGGATGCTGCTACGGAAGCCTGACCGCCGGATCATCAGAGGAGCCCGAGGAAAAGCCTCAGGACCAGCTCTCTGAATCCAGCGGGGCGCCTTTAGCTGCCTGCATCCTGGCTAAAGGACCGTCCTGCAGAGCAAATTCCTCCCGTGGTGGGTGCACCTGTGTGAGCGTCCCGGCACACAGCCCGGGGGAAGCCGAGGCCAGGAGCTTCGAGGTGGTACCTGCACGCAGCTGGGCCAAGCCTGTGCAGAACCAGACACGGGAACAAGAGGGGACATGGAGAGGTAGGAAGAAGTCACGAAAGGTGGACCTGGAACCCAGGATTCTAAAGCCCTTAACGGGAATATGTAAGTCAGGGAAAGACACGAGTCCCATAATATGTTTCAGGTGCTTAATTGATTCAAGAAGGCTTTGCTGAGACGGTTAAAATCTTGAATTGTTTCTTTGGCTTAAAAAAAAACACCTCTTTATTGATTAAGGTGTTACATATGTGTCCTTATCCCCCCATTACCCCCTCCCAACCCCCCCACTCATGCCTTCACCCCCCTGGTGTCTGTGTCCATTGGTTAGGCTTATAGGCATGCATATAGGTCCTTTGGTTGATCTCTCCCCCTTACCCCCACCCTCCCCTACCTTCCCTCTGAGGTTTGATGGTTTGATGGATGTTTCTCTGGCTTGTTATGTGTTTTTATACCCTAGAGAAATGTATTCAAGTATACCTAAGATGGGCAGGAGAATGCCTCTGTTTTGTGAGGAGGAAAGAAAGCGATTATTAAAGGGGAGGTGGAGTCCAGCCTCGGTTGGTAGATAAAATTTTAAACGGTTAAAATTTGACTTTGGATTCAACAACATAAAGACTATTGATGACCTTGGCAAAAGCAATTGTAGGGGAGTGGTGGAGTCAAATGCCTGTTTGAGTAGGTTCAAGAGAAAACATGAAACGAGGCCTAGGAGAAAAAGAAAGTAGGCAACTCCTTCAGGGGAGATTTTACTGGGACACCTCTGTCAATGCTTAGGGTCTAGATTTAAATGGGACACCCACAGGTGGGCAGCAACCTGCTGTGTCAATGCCCTTCCGTGTTCCTAGTTTCATTCTCAGTGTCAGGTGGGTCTACCCTTCTCTGCTGTATCTGCAGGGCGAACTCATAGTCATGCTCCAACGCCACACGTAGGCATCTCCACAGGTGGGGATTCTTCAGATGGAACAAAATGATCCTGGACTTGGTAGTATATGATTTTAGTATAACCACATTGCAGTAGTATAATTTATCCCTCAGTTAGCAGTCACTTTGTGGAAACAGTGTGTACCTCGTACTTGGTAAGGTTCAGTTAAATAAGAGGGACATTCAGTAAATTAAACTGAATTATTTTAAAGAAATGTAGGGTTCAGATCTTCCCTTCCATTCCTAAGGGGCTAGCAGTGTGCCCTATTATTTCTGTAGGGGAAGGAGCAGCACTATTATCTTCAGGGGAGCCCGAAACAGATTCTTGTGGAGAGTTTGGCAAAATCCTATTGTTTATTTCTTTGTTTTTTATCACAAGTCCTTCCAGTTGAAGTCAGCAGGGGCCTCGCTGACACGTACCACCAAGGGGCCTACCCTGTGTCCTTGGTTTGTCCCAACACGTTGATTTGTGGTGGTGCTGAAGTGGGTGACCCTGAAGGTGCCTTTTCCCATGCCCCATTAGGCCAAAGTGAGGGCTCCGTTAGCTTTTCACTGAAGCAACTGTGTTTTTCTAATGTGCCTTCACTGAGCGCTGATGTCATTTCGTTCCCAGAATCATTTCAATTAGATTCCAAACAGTCCTTTATTGCACTTTGCAAGTCTTCTGAGATGACAAATTATTTCTATGTTCAATCTGCTGTTTTTTTCTTTTCTCTGCCTCTTCATGGCTGAAAGTCCCTGCATGCTTTGTTTTCTGTGCTGTTTGGCCAAGAGGGAGTTATCTGAAATATAGTTGACACTGCTCCTAAAGAATATTATTCTTTTTGCATTCACTCGCTCTGTTTATTCTTTGGTTTCTACTATTAATTAGCAAATTCATCTCCTGATAGTCACAACGAGGTTAGAATAAATGTACCGAGCTAGGTATGCTGCAAAGCCCAATGTATTCAGAGTGGTAGCAAGAGACCAATTCTATTCTGATAAACACCATTAAAAGGAAAAGATAAATCAAATCTTATGGCCTTAGTCAGCAAGTTTTATTCTACAAAAGGAATCTGAGCTGAACCACAGCTGTAATTTGGAGGCTTAGCTCAAAGTGACTGCTTTGTATTTTCCTCAAGGGTCAACGAATCAAATCTGTATTCTGCTGGTCAGGCACACCGTAAAGAGCGCCGCCTTCACCTGGGTGGTTTGGAGGGCCCATAAGTCTTGGCAACTTGGTGGATTTCGATGCAGAGCCATGAGCTCCACAGGGCATTAATTCTCCATTGCTTGTCCGTTTAAAATAAAAAGTGTTGGTGAATACATTATACTTGGGGACCTCTAAATCCCACTTTAGTATGTTGTCATTCTCGAGGTCACCGATCTCCTTTGCTATCGTTGTTTTAGTATCCAGAGCACATTTGAAGTTTGCAGCTATTGTGTCCTTCTTCTTTTATCTCTGACAACTGCATCAGCGCTTACTCTTGAGGAAATTAACATTGCCTTTTGTTCACAAAGCAAGATTATTCGGAAAGGTCAATGGATGTAGCACAGCATTCTGGTGTATTTCTACTGAGAAACATGCCTGCTAATATTTCAGTGATGCCCCGTGTTAAAGGTCTAGCTTATTTATAGTGGATAGCCATGTGGAAATAATCACTGTCAAGTCATTTGTTATTTAAAAGAAACTAATTTCATTTAGAAGATTTTATGAGTGGATCTCTGAGATGAAATATTGCCAAACCATTGCTATGGAGTCGGCTCTATGGGGAATCTGGAAAGTACGCCTACTTTCATTTAGCTGCCCTCAGGAAGTCCTTCTGGAATGAGAAATTCACTGTTACCTATTTTCAGCACAACTGGGGAGTTAGCTAAATATTCTATTCACTTTCATTAGGTATTTCCATTTCAGCGATTTAGATAAATCTATTGTGTTGCCTCCTACTTTTTCTAATAGTGGATATTACCTTATACTATTCACTAGAGGCCCAGTGCATGGAATTCATGCACTTAGGGGGATCCCTCAGCCCATCTTGCTCCCTCTCATGGTCCAGGAGCTCTCGGGTAATGTCTGACCAGTCAGACATCCTTAGTGCTGCCGTGGAGTCAGGACAGGCTCCCGCTACTACTGTTGCACCTGCCAACTATAAGCCCAGCTTCTGGCCGAGCAGTGTTCCCCCTGTGGGAGCGCACTGACCACCAGGGGGCACCTCCAGCATTGAGCATCTGCTCCCTGGTGTCAGTGCACGTCATAGCGACTGGTTGTTCCACAGTTTGGTCAATTTGCATATTAGCATTTTATTATATAGGATACTACTAATGTTTATACCAGGATACAAATTGTGAAGAATGGAACTTTTAATCAGGAAAAGTGGAAAAAAATATGTCATAACTCCTGAGGATATATATAGAGATAGATAGAAACGAAACTGGAGATTGTAAGAAATCATGTTTTCAGCAAGAAGCATCTGAATTATATCAGTAGGATATAATTCATATGTGTAAGAGGTGCAGGAATGTTTTATTGAGAACAATGTGGGTCAAGAAGGGTCCTGGCTTGGCATCTGAATAACGGATATAAACCACGTATATAGGGGTTATTAACACCTACTCTTATTTTCATTTTGCTAGCAAGCCTTCCTAATACTCCAGTTATATTATATAAATTTAGGAGACTCAAATGTAAGGGCTCACACCTGTAGAATTAATTGCATTCAGCCTTAATTCCAGTTACTGAACCGTAAGAGTTTGGTATTTTAATGGTTTGTTGTACAATAGCATAGGGTGGATGGTTAGGCCATATAGATCTGCTAGTGTATGAATGCTTGCTAATGCAGGTAAAATTCCTTCTGTGCCACTCTGATGAAAACTGGTCTTTATCTGGTCTGCAAACATATAATTTATCATCCAAAGCAGGTGAATTTTTAACATAAGCAGGGGTGCTATTAATAATTAAGTTAGGACATAGGCAACCTCAGATTGTCAGAGATTGTATTAGAAAGAAAATGGCTTTAAAATGTTCCTATTCTTGTGAAAATCTTTCTTCTTGTATAGTTTGTAACAGAGAATTGAACTCAACTAATATAGGCTTGACCAAAAAAAGATGGAAGGAAGGAAGGAAGGAAGGAAGGAAGGAAAGAAGGAAGGGGAAAAAGACTTTTACTGTGGAAAAGATTAGGAAAGTTTTTCCCAAGAGAAATAAATGTTGGGCCAAGGAATAAAACATATACTTTTTTAAAATTTTGGTAAAAAAACAACTCCTGACAAAATTTACTATCTTAGCCATTTTTAAATGAACAATATACAATATAAGTATATTCACAGAGTGGTGCTATGTTTCTCTAGATCTCTAGAATTTTTCCAACTTGCTTGTTTTATTTTTCAATCTTTTTTTTTGCCTTGAGAATTTATTTATTTATTTATTTATTTATTTATTTATTTAACTTTATAGTCAACTTATCTGTATCTGGGAATACATTTATTGGCATTTTTTTTTTATGGGGAATTGAAGCAAATTTATAAATTAATTTAGGGAGAATTGGCATCTTTACCAGTAGAATATTAAGTCTTCCTATCCAAAAATACGTTTCTCTTTTTATTTGTTCAATTATGTTTTATATTTCAGAAATAATACAAAATTTTCCTTATATAAGTAAGTTTACATATCTATCGTTAACTTGATAATCAAGTATTTTTCTTTTCTGTTGTTCCTGTAAATTGATCTTCCCTCTCCTTATATCTCTGGCTGGTTATTATTTTTACATATGAAAACTATTGATTTCTGTATATTAATATTAGAGTTTCATTGCTAAATTCTCTTATTGAATGTAAGAACCCATTGATTCTCTTGGATTTCCTAGATAACAATAATGTTATCTGCAAATAGACATAGTTTTATTTCTTTCTTTGAAAGTTTCATACCTTAGCTTCCTCTTGCCTATTTTATCTTGTGTCTAATTTTTGTCCAATATATATGTCTATCCTATTTTTAAGCTCCACAATTTAAATATTATAAGCTTATACAATACCTTCAAAACAGTGTTAAGTGTGATGCATTATTTTATTTTTAAAAGACTATTTAGGATCAATTTTTATTTCAGTGTGTTTTAAATATCCTTTTGAAAATATAAGCATTTAATTTTTATATAAGCACTTAAATTATAATTTTTGCATACTTATTTAGGATTTTTATTTATTTATTGTTAAAGATTTTTATTAACATATGCTTATTAACATATGGTGAATCTCTTCATCCTTAAATGTGCTTTTTGCCCTAAAGGAGTTACTTGATACCTTAACTTCTTTCTGAACTATATAAGGCCCTAGAGGACTTTAATTCCAATCACACTATTGCACTTTATATCTAATTTCCACCCAATATTTTAGGTTATCTTATTTAAACCCTAAAAATTATAAATTATTATTTTATATAGATATATTTTAGATTTATTATCATGTTACCATATTTTTGCTCACCATTCTTGTATTTTAATCTCTTACTTCCTTTTATTTTCTGAAGTAGTTCCTGTAGAATTTCATTAAGTGAAAAACTTTTTTGATGGTTGTGTCCTTATTTGTAAAATAGACTAATAATATTAGTTCATAGGAATATTTTGAGGGTTAAATCAGATAATCTGTGTAACACTTAATGTGATTCCTTGCACATAGTTTATGCTCATTGTTGGGTATTATTTTGACAATCTAGGGATAGGAACCAGACTGGGGTTAGGAGCAATGGCAAAATCTGACCTTGAACATCCTGGCTTTTAGGTGAAGATTGGAGAGTTTATGGGTTAGAAGAAATAGATTAAGATTCAGATGAAAGTGTTGAGTCCAGAGAAAGCACAGGGAAATGTTGCCTTGTGGATGTTCTTATGCCTACTGTAGCTCTACCTTCTTCTTTCCCATTTTTCCTATAAGATTGTGAACGATTTGATGTCTCCCAGATATGGCTAGTACAATTTAGAAATTGAATTTTAAATTCTGTTTGCTTTCAAGTGCCTGGAAATGTGCCTTCACATAATAGGTGATTTAAACAAATGTCTATGAATGAACAAATCGAACTCACCAAGAGCCAAACGTAACAAGAGAATTGAGAATTAAATGCTTAAATATTTTAAAGAACTTTGGCCAATTAGTAATTGAACACATGCTTTTTAAGTAATGACATAATTCAAATGAACACTTTGGCACACTCTCAGATATACCTTTGAAACATAAAAGGCATTGGCTTTGTGCTAAAAGTTCCGTGTGTTAGAGATAACTCTGAGATGTTAACAATAAAGTCATTCTCAGAAGGGCACTGCTTTAATTCAAATTAATACAGTATCTTCTTGTTATTTGCTTTTTGGAGACAACCCCAATGCTTTTGAAAGTTTGAAGACTGTAAAAGTCATATGAAAGGTACCAAAGAAATTACCTAGTACTCCCTCCTCCTAGCAAATCTTTCCCTCTCAAGAGGTGCACATCAGAGAATTCTATTAGTGGTCGACAAGCAGGCAGTCTCGTTAGTGTGACGTGGCTTCCCCATTCGGTGACACTTTTCTGTAGCTTTCTTCAGGCTATCTCGCTTGACACTCTGGAGCAGCTGCCAAGTCCTTTCCTGCTCTCTGTAAACAAGGTTGTCACTCACCGAGCATTCCTCTTACCTCGGGTAGGGAATGAGGTTAATGACTTTGGAAATGGAAAACAGAGCAACCGTCAAAAGGACTTTTAATGCCAGGAGAATTATAGGAGAATAATTGAATCAAATAAAACAGGAATATAAATAGATCATATTACCAGCTGCATTTGTTCAAAGGTTCCATATCAGTTGAAGTTTTGTATTACCTGGAAAGAGTAATCAAAAGAAATAAAATAGATTGAAAATGGTTACCCTTGAGAAGCTATTTCTGACTTTTTGTCAGGATTCCCCCATGGCTGCTGATGCCCAGATAGTGTTCTCACTTCTACTTTCTTTTCAACTTTAATTCTACTTTACAAGGAAGACTTCTTGGCCCCCTTCTCCCTTAGAGTATCTTTGATTTATCATTTAGTTTAGTGGTTAAAGAGATGAGACAGGCCTCTATATCTGAGGAAATGACATTTTTAGGCTTCTGATAGGAGGTCTTATAAGGTCAAATATTCTAAGGGGAATCAAGATTGTAGGGGTTGATTCTGGTCAATCTGAATCAGAAGGTGCTGGGAATAGGAATTAGAAGAGTAGAACTTTTGTAAAATAAATACAGTTCAGCTGGTGTGGCTCAGTTAGTTGATTGTCGTCCCATGAACTAGGAAGTCAAGGTTCGATTCCCTGTCAGGGCACATGCCCAGGTTGTGGGCTCAATCCCCAGTAGGGAGTGTGCAGAAGACAGCCAATTAATGTTTTTCTCTCATATATGTTTCTATCTCTCTATCCCTTTCCCTTCCTCTTTCTGAAATCAATACAAACATATTACAAATGAAAACAAATAAATAAACACAACCTGCCCTGGCCAGTATGGCTCAGTTGGTTGAGCAATGTCCCGTGCACTGAGAGGTCTCTGGTTCAATTCTTGGTCAGGGCATATGCCCAGGTTTCAGCTCAAACCCCAGAAGGGGGCATGCAGGATGCAGCCAATTAATGTTTCTCTCTCCTTCTCTTTCTCTTCTTCTCTCTTTAAAAATCAATAAAATATTTTAAAAATAAAAATAAATAACCAGACACATACACATATACAATATGTAGCTGGTGGAGATGGGGACACAGTAATTTTGCATTGCTGTGTTTAGTAAACTTATTAAATGTAAGGCATACTAATAACATGTACCTTTTCACAAGAATGACTAATTTGTTCATAAAGTCTTTTAATTTTGTAATTCTTAAACAGAATATTCTTTAACCACATAGAACATTATCATTATTGTTAATTTAAAAATATTAATAAGGAATTAATATAGTTAGAGCATTGTTCTAGACATTGAGTTTAGAATGAAGAATGAAGACAACATGGTGGTTTGCTTATGGAATTTACAGTGTGGAAGGGGTAGAGCTGTAATAGACAATTAAAACATTGGCAATTATAAACTGTAGAGAACTTGTAAAAGAGAGAATAAAAGGATTTATTCATAAACTTAGATTATATTTAGTCTAAAATATATACAATAATAAGAAACTAAAGAGCCTAGTGGATGGGATGGGATATGATGTGATGGGGTGGGGACTTACTTTAGACAGGATAACATTAATTATGTAGTAATAGCTAACTAATATACCACTGGTCTCTTTCCACTCTACAAGCTGCTTCTTTTTTGGGAGCTGTTAAATATTTACAATTTATAACAGTAATTGGGGAGGTCCCAGGAGGAAAGACCGACCATGATTTGCTCCAGGTGGAAGGTCCCAGTGATTGTAGTTCACAAATGAGGAGAGTCGGCAGTAGATGAGATTGGAGAGGTAGGCAGGGAGTCGAAAGTTTGTTATTGAGTTTGCTAAGTGTCATCTGAGGTGATTTTTCTGGCTACTGTGTGGGGAATGGATTAGAGAGGGAAACTGGAGCGGGGAGCTATTGCAGTATTATTGGAGAAAGAGAGTGATGGCTTATGCTAGGTGGGTGGCATTTGCCATCAAGTGCACGGATTCAAGCACATCTTGGCAACAGTCTCTAGAGGACTTGCTGTTAGATTGAATATGAATGGAGGTTTGGGATGGGGAGAAATGATTGGTAACACTCCAGTTCGTTTCAGGCTTGAGTATCTAGCCTGGGTAGAGATACCCAGAAGAGTAATTTGTTTGGGAATGAAGAGTTCTGCTTTAGACATGTTAAGTTTAATCTGTATGCATCGCAAGTAGAGATCTCAAGATGACAGTTGGATATATAAATCTGGAGGCATAAATGTGGAAATTTTGGCCTTTTTATAGACTTTCATTTGTTGGGAGTAGAAAAAAAACTTGCAGGAGAGAGAAGAGGTGTTTTTGTACTGGCCATGAGAAATGGAAGCATTTGGAAAGCAGGCAGAAGAGGAGGAGTCAGGAAAGGAGACTGAGTGGAAACAGTCAGAGAGGTAGGAGGAAAAAACTAATCAGATAGGAAAAAGTTACACAATTATTGTGATATTTAATTTTCCTCCCCTTAACTGTAAACATGTAAATCAAAATCTTACCCAGAGTGGTTAGGGTTTGACTTTTAACCCTTGCAACTTGGAAAATCATTGTAAATATTGAAAAGTTCCCAGATAAGAAACGTATTTTAGAGGGGAAAGAGCATAAATGGTGTATTAGTTATCTATTATTGCATAACAAATTTCCCTCAAACCTGGTAGCTTAAACCAATATATTATCTCATATATTCAGGAGTAGCTAAGCTGAATGGTTCTAGCTCATAGTCTCTCATGAGGTTACAATCAAATTGTCAGTTGGGGCTGCAGTCTTGTCTGAAAGCTCAACTAGGGGAGGATACGCTTCTAACCTCACTCATGCGATTGTTTGCAGGCCTCAGTTCCTGGACACATGGAACTCTCCATAGCTTGCTTGGCTATCATCATGACATTCTGTTATCATAGCTTCTCACAGAATGAGTGTTGGGAAATAAAGGAGGGACTCCATAAGAATATAATGCCAGGAGACAAGGATCAGTGGGGTTTGTCCTAGAGAATGGCTATCACAAATGGTGTGTTAGGTTTCCACAACACACAATATCTTCATTATTTGGCTATTTGACCTTACAAATGTTAGATAACATTTTTAAAAAATTGAATTTATTGGGATGACATAAATTAATAAAATTATGTAGGTTTCAGGTATACAATTCTATAATACATCATCTGCATATTGTTTTGTGTGTTCACCACCCCAATCAAGTCTCCTTTCATCACCATCTATCCCCACTTGACCCTCTTCTACCTCCTCCCATCCCTTTTCCCTCTGGTAATTATCATACTGTTGTCTGTGTCCATGAGGTTTTTTATCTTAATTTCTTCATCTTTTTCACCTAACATTTTTGAGATGCATTTTTATCATCTGGTATGTCTCTATTAACTTTTATTCCTCTGAAAACCATTATCAGCTTATTCCCTAAACCTTGTTTGCACAGATGGTAAAAAAATAAAAAAATAAAATTGCAGTTCTCATCTACCTTCTTTAGTGCTTATGTTTTTTACTGTTGCCACCAGCAACAAATTTGGCAAGATTATAGGAGATTTATGAGGGAATAAAGTAGACCCCTTATTTGCAAATATGCTTTCTGTGGTTTCAGTTACAACCAACTGTGGTCCAGCAATATTGAATGGAAAATTCCAGAAATAAAAATTTTATAAGTTTTAATTGCATGGTGTGCTGAGTAAGGTGATAAAATCCTGCACCATCCCTCTCCCTCCCACCTGGAATGTGAATCATTCCTTTGTCTAGTGTACCCATGCTGAGAATGCTGCCTGCCAGTTAGTTGCTTAGAGCCATGCTTGTGAGATTGACTGATCTGGTATTGTAGTACTTGTGTTCAAGTAAGCCTTATTTTATTGTTATAATTATTCTATTTTATTACTAATTATTATTGTTAACCTCTTTCTGTGCATAAATTATAAATTAAACTTTATTGTAAGTATATATATATGCATTAAAAAACAGTGTACATTCATAGTGTTTGTTACCATCTGCCGTTTCAGGCAGCATCTGGGGGTCTTGGAATGTATCCCCTGTGAATCAGAAGGGCTACTGTAGTCAATCAGCCAGAGAGAAGAGTTCCCAAATTTTGTGAAGACATTTTAAAGTAAAAGATTCAAAGAGATATCTGAGAATAGTTAAACCAGTCATATTCAGGCTACTCATTACCTTTTAAAAAATAACTTTATATCTCAATAATTCATATACCATATAATTCATCCATTTAAAGTATAAAAGTTAGTAGTTTTTCATACATTTACAGAGTTGTGTAACCATCATCACATTGCTTTTAAAACACTTCTGTTTTATTTTTCTTTCTTCTTTTTAAATTTCTTTATGGATTAAGGTATCACATATTTGTACTCATCCCCCCATTCCCATCTCAAACCCCTCCCCACACATGCCCCCAGGCCCCTGTTGTCCGTGACCACTGGTTATGCTTATATGCATGCACACAAGTACTTTGGTTGATCTCTCTCCCTTACCCCCACCCTTTCCTATTTTCCCTCTGAGGTTTGACAGTCTGATTGATGCTTCCCTGTTTTTGTTTATCAATTTATGTTGTTATTTCCCCTAGATGAGTGAGATCATGTGATACTAGAAATTCACTTATAAGAACCGAAAATGAGACAAGCCATAATGGTTATATTGAGGCAAATGAATCAGTCTGTAGGGAGTTTCTTCCTGGGCCAACAGTTCTTTTGAGTTCCAGTTTCAATGTCAAACATGTGTACATGTCAGCAATGATATTTCAGTTCTGGATGGTGGACAAATGGTGGTAATGCAGGTCTGACCCTCTCTGGTTTGGAAAAGACTTTTATTTTCCAAAAAGAAACCCTATAGCCATTAGCAGACACTCACCCACTGTCCCCAGTTATAGGCAACCAGTAATCTACTTTCTGTTCCTATAGATTTGCCTATTCTGCACATTTTTGTGAATTGAATCATATGCTAGGCATTCTTTCATGACTATCTTTTTTCAGTTAGCACATTTTCAAGGCTCATCCGTGTTGTAGTACACTTTCGTATTTTTAATTGCTGAATAATATTTCATTGCATGAATACACATTTTACTTATCCATCCAACAGTTGATGGACATGTGTGTTGTTTCCACTTTTTGGCTGTTATAAGTCACGCTGCTGTGAACATTCATGTACAGAGTTTTGTGTGGACATATGTTTTCATTTCTCATGGGTATATAATTAGGAGTGAAATTGCTGGTTCATATGGTAACTCTATGTTTAACATTTTGAGGAACTGCCAAACTGTTTTCTACAGCAGCTGTATCACTTTGCATTCCTCCCAGCAGTGTATGAGGGCTCCAATTTCTGTATTTCCTTGCCAACGTTTTTTGTTGGTCTTTTTTATTTTAGTCATCCTGGTGAGTGTGAAGTGGTATTTCTTGACATTTTCCTAATAGCTAATAATGTTGAGCACCTTTTCATGTGTTTATTGGCCATTTGAATATCTTCTATGGAGAAATGTCCATTGAAATTCTTTAGCCATTTTTTAAGTTGGGCTATTTGTATTTTTATTGTTCAATTGTAAGAATTTTTTATATATCCTGGCTACAAGCTCCTTATAAGACTTGGTGTCTGTTTATTTTTGTTTCACCTGAGTATATTTCTTTCCATTGATTTTTTTTTTTTTTTTGAGAGAGAGAGAGAGGTGTGAGACACATCGATTGTTTGCCTCCCGCACATGCCCTGACTAGGGATTGAATTGAACCTCCACACTTCAGTGCCAGGCAGATGTTCTAACCACTTAGACACACCAGCCAGGGCAAAACTTCATGTCTTATGGTGGTGTAGGACAGTGGTTGGCAAACTCATTAGTCGACAGAGCCAAATATCAACAGTACAATGATTGACATTTCTTTTGAGAGCCAATTTAAACTTCTTCTAATGCTATTTCTTCAAAATAGACTTGCCCAGGCCATGGTATTTTGTGGAAGAGATACACTCAAGGGGCCAAAGAGCCACATGTAGTTCGCGAGTCGCAGTTTGCCGACCACTGGTGTAGGACATCAAATTAAGGTTCAATAACATATGCTACCTTGACATCTAAAAAAAACTTGAAGGGCTGTGAATGGCCCAACTCTTTGCTCCCCTCTCCACTCTGCTCCCACGTATAAGGCTACTTAGCCAATCAACACTCCTTATCAAATGGACCAAATATGTTTTCCACTTATGCTTGACTAGTGAGTTTCAATGAAATTATTCAAATAAGCCAATTATATCCTTTAATGGGACCCAGTGGGCATCCCACCTGCTTGATATTACCAAGTTGACCTCTACAGCTTACTTTTCACTCCGCTCTGAGTGCAGCTCCCACGTGATCATACATGGCACGGTGTCACCCTCTTCTGGGCTGTGAGTGTATGTGACTAATAAATCGCTATCATTCTCATTGTATGTTTGGCTATCTCCCTAACCCTAGGGCAGGAATCCCTCCCTCACCAAGAAGCAAAGGGAAAGCAAAATAATAATAATAATAATAATAATAATAATAATATATATTTTGCAATTTTTTCCCATTTCTATGTCCTATTTCAGTTTCTTGATGGTATCATTTGAAGGATATAAGTGGTTTTTAAAAAAATGTAATTTTATTGATTTCAGAGAGGGAGAGAGAGAAACATCAATGATGAGAATCAGTGATCAGCTGTGTCTTGCATGCCCCCTACTGAAGATTGAGCCTGCAACCTGAGCATGTTCTCTCGCTCTCTATATATATTTTTAAAATATATTTTATTGATTTTTTACAGAGAGGTAAAGAGAGGGATAGAGAGTTAGAAACATCGATGCGAGAGAAACATCAATCAGCTGCCTCTTGCACACCCCCTACTGGGGATGTGCCCGCAACCAAGGTACATGCCCTTGACCGGAATCAAACCTGGGACCTTTCAGTCCGCAGGCTGACGCTCTATCCACTGAGCCAAACCGGTTTCGGCTGAGCATGTGCTCTTGACCTGAATGGAACCCGGGATCCTTCAGTCTGCAGGCCAATGCTCTATCCACTGAGCCAAATTAGCTAGGGTGAAGGACATAAGTTTTTAATGTGGTGAAGTTCTATTTATCCTTTTGGTTTGTTTTGATCACTTATGTTTTTGGTGCTATATCCAAGAAGGCTTTGCTTAACCCTAGGTTTTCAAGATTTACTTTTTTGTTTTCTACTAAAAGTTATATAGATTTAGTTCTTACATTTAGAGCTATGATCCATTTGGAGTAAAGTTTTGTATGTGGTGTAGGAATGCTTTTGAAAAAAAATTTTTGCATGTGATTATCCAATTGTTCAGTACTATTTTTCTTCGAGTTATTTTGCCATTACTTTTTGAATAGTCTGTATTTGAAGAAGTTTCCTTTTTTTTTTTTTTTTTTTGTGTGTGTGTGTGTGTGTGTGTGTGTGTTCCTCTAAATGTATTTCAAGTTCTTTCCAAACAAGGCAATAGGAACCCCAAGTTCAGTATGCTCTGGGCCTGGTCCACGCACCTTGTGTTCATGCTTGGGTAGAGATGTGACACAGGCCCCTCTCCTCCATGGCATGAGCCCTGGGCTGATTTCAGAGGTGGCAGCAGTGGCCAACGTGGGAAACACACTGGACTTTTCCTTTGGAAGTGGGACATCATCACCATGTTTCCCTGGCTCTTCCCCTCTGGTTTCTGAAGCTACAGCAGAAAATAATCTTTGAAGATACTGGATAATTCCAAAATACAAAACACATGCTTCCAATGCAGTGTGCTTTCAGGTATTCTGGTCTAGTTCAGCTGCCGGATGAGCTGGTTGATGCGTCCACCTCGATACCCAGAGGTGCCCACCTCCTTGAGGAAGCCCACTCTGTTCTTGGGAGCGTGGCGGGCCACTGAGAGGTGGAAAGGGCACAGGAACCCTGAGATGGCCTGGAAATTCTTCCCTGGGAAGGCAATTTCATGAATGAGGTCTTCCAAGCAAATGACACCAAACTTCCCCAGATGCTCCTCAATCTCTGTGTTGTCTGTCAAAGGGATGATTTCATTCTTGACCTTGGCTTGCCCACGTTTCAAGATGAGCTCCAGGACAGATTTCAGATTTGGAAATCCCCAGGTCATATAAGGCTCCACTGTACAGCAGCGTTTTTATGGTCGGGGGGGGTGGGGGGTGGGGTGGGGGGGGGTCACTTTGACAAAGACACCACTGAGAATCTTCTTCAGGCGAAGCCTTGCCATGGCTTTCTGTACCATTACGCTCACCCCTCTGATCCTCTGGATGCGTACAACAAAGGCCAAGGAATGTTCATCGGGCACCTCCAAACCACGAGGCTTCCCGTCTAGTCGTCTGAGGCGCCCCTTGTCACGCTGTTGCTGCCACGCGTCGTGTAGGAACCATTCCAGTCGCTTAAACCTGATATCTTTTCCTTTCCTGTATGCTCTTTCTTTTCCAACAGTGCCCGCTTTGCCTCGGTGGCTTTGAGCGCCTGATAAAGCCTTCCTCTTTTTCAGGAGATTTTCTAGAGCCAAAGGGATCTTCTTTCTTTGCTCTTCCTCTGCCACCTTTCCAAAGCTGCAGCCCCGGCGCGTGTGCAGTCCTACCACGTGGGAAGGGGAGGCACCGCTCTATGTTTACTTGACCATAGAGACGTCTCTGATCCTCCCGACCCGGAGGGCAAGCCTCCCGCGAGCAGCAGTCCCCTCTGAGGCCTTTTTCACTCAAGCTATATTCTCATATCGGAAGTTTCCATTTTTGAGTCCTACCATCCTCACTGTCGAGTCAAACCACAAGTTCATAGACTCTCTTGCAGCTAAAATGTGGCATGTGGTCCAGGACTCAGCCATTAGATATACCCCTGAGAAAATGTGATACAAAAGGGAGCAGTATGAGCTAACAGGCCTATGTGTAGCCTTGTGATTTTTGTTGTAGTGGTGACAATGGCCACAGTTGGTTTCTGGAGTCTTTGTGGGGCCTTTGAAATGATGATTGCTCTTTAACAGGCCAGCTACCCCATGGCTTTTGACATTATAACCAAGGTTACCCTTGAGCCTTGCTCTCAGCTTCCCAACTAGCTCTTCTATGGATTATGGGATATATTTTTTGCTTATCAGCCCATGTCAGTTTGTTTTGCTAACAACCTACAGTCTGACTGATAAACATGCTAAGGAGTGATAAAGTAGAATTTTAGGTAATGACACGTATAATTTTGCATAGAAAATGGATCTGATAATTCCTACTGGCTTTTGAGATGGAGATGTAGAGGACATTCTTACAAATAGTAGTACCTCTTTTAAGCCAATCCAATACAATTTCAGCATTCTGTTCTCTGATAAATTAAAAACAAGCAGTAGACTTCCCAATCCAAAATTGCATAGATAATTCATACTCTCATCTCTGACCAGCTCTTTTTCTTTCTTTTACTTCTCCTGATTTTTAGTTCTGTTTCATAGTTAGGCCTCTATGTTGTTCTTGTACCTGGTTGCATGTTAGACTCCATGGCTTGACTCACATCTCCTCCTTGAGGACTAGGACCCAACCTAACCTGTCTCTGACTCTTCAAATCTGAATTAGCCTGTTTATTATCCCTTTAGGATTTAATTCCTGCTTCCAGGTAACATAGCAGGTAAATGGTTGGACCTGTCTTTCCCATCTCAATCCATTTTCCCATCTCAGTCCTCTGGATCCAAGCCAATGAACATTGCTATACGGATAGAAGTAAGTTGTATCTCAAGGGAGGAGGTAGAAGATCTGACTTTGAGGGGAGATAGCAGCTCCCGGGAAAGGTGGCGAGAGAGTCGTGGTAAGTCACTCAGCACTTACAGGTCCTCTTTCCTGTATTCTTCTTGAGAGTCAACCCCAGGTCTACTCCAACTCCTTTGTCCTAGAAAAAGTATTGGGTAAACAAAACAAATGAATTTACTTCCTCATAGAGATGCAAATCCTTGAAAAGCAGAACCCACCATCTGTTAATGAATTAGAAGGTCTGATTTTTATTTTATTTTTTATTTTATTTTTTATGTCCTGTGAGGGAGTTAGACTGAATATATGTCATCAGAGCTCTCTATTCTCTAGAAGTTCCATATCCCACATTTTCTATTTCTTTTCACCACAAATTCATAATTCAGGGCTCTGGAGCCACTTATATTGGCAATCTTAAAAGCTACAAAGAATAATCTGGGAATAAGTTGGGGTGGAGTGGAAGCAGAGGAGAGAGATTTCTCGAAGGGCCTCATGAAGCTGCCAGTGTTGTTCCCATCAGCCTCTGTAGTGGTTGCTGGGTAATGCAGTACTGATGGTTCCTAATATGAAGATGTATTTGCATATTCTCTCTCTATCCTGGAGAATCGAATTCTACTGCCATTTTCTTTTTGCCTCATAGACAACGAGCTTAAATCTTTTCCTATGTTGTTAAAAACTAGAATCAATGTGAACAGTGCCATTGGAAAAAATTAGGTTTTTTATTTTTTATTTTTTTGAGAGCATGAACCAAGAAAAATAGATTGGCAAAAGTAATGTGAAATGGTCACTATTGAAGTTATTATGTTTGATAGGTTTTTCTAAGGCATTAACCTCAGAGGTGTCTCCAAAAGATGCTTTCAAGATGCTGCACTCTTATAAAAGAAGACAGTGGAGGTAGTGGGCTAAAAAATAGACTAAGACCTGGAGGGACCCTATAAGACCGCCGGTTCCCTAATCTCTGAGGTCTAGTGGCAAAGTTACCTAGGTCATCACTACTTCAGTTTCGCTATCTGTAAATGGGAACAGTTACTTCGTAAGTAGTTTAATAGCTTATAATTTTTTCAAAAATGCAGATGGGCAAGAAGAATGCAAAATAGATATCTAATCTTCCTTTTACAGTGGAGAGGAAATAATTACTTCTCTTTGGTGTATATCCTCCAGTGTCTGTGTCTATTGGTTATGCTTTGGTTGGTCTCTTATCCCTGCCTCCCACCCTCCCCTGCCTTCCCGCTGAAGTTTGACAGTCTGTGTGATGCCTCTTTGTATCTATTTTTGTTCATCATTTTATGATGTATGGTGCTCTATTATGAAAATAAATATAGTGCTCTATTATGAAAATATATCCTTATTTATCCATTTTATTGTGGATGGACATTGGGTTCTATCTTGTCTTTGAGACTCCTGAGAGATAGCATTTATCTCTTGGTTTGTTAGACTATGTACAATATAATTTGGAATGTCACTGCACAAATAAGTTTGTATTTGTATGACTTGAATACATGCATCTAATAGTACAACATTGGAACCTGTAGTTCTTCCACATAATAGATTGCACCATGACTTAACAAGCCATTGATATGACTGATCTAAAATAGCCAGTATTCATCCTATCACCTATATTTATTTTCCAAATATTTTGCATTTTACTTCTAATTTGGACAAGGAACGAACTTGCCTTTTAGAAAACACATCTGATGTTTAGATATTTCTTTTATAGGTCTGGGCAAGTAAACATTTCAAATTTTCTACCTAGCTATTATTATTTTTTTATTTAAAAATATATTTTATTGATTTTTTTTCAGAGAGGAAGGGAGAGGGATAGAGAGCTAGAAACATCGATGAGAGAGAAACATCAATCAGCTGTCTCCTGCACACCCCCTACTGGGGATGTGCCCGCAACCAAGTTACATGACCAAGTTACATGACTGGAATGAATCTGGGACCTTTCAGTCTGTAGGCTGATGCTCTATCCACTGAGCCAAACCGACTTTGGCTAGCTATTATTATTTAGATACCACAAGGATTATACAGAGGTTAATAATTAAAAGAACATATCAAATGTAGTTGTTGTCATGTTAATAACCCAAGCCCAGATGTAAATACATTCATTGTGTACTATTTTTGTATGTACATAGTTTTATAATACTAACAATAACTTGGTTTTGTGTATTTCTGAAATCTTTTACTCACCTTTTTATTTCCTTTATTATCATACCCCTGTGGCTCAAGCATTCTGTCTCTCTCTATTCTTGTCTTTCCTCCTGATCTTCTCTAGGCCAACTACATCAACCAGATGCTTGTCAACTGATGTCCCTGGTTTAATCTCAGTACAATTAGAGGAAACTCTTGCAACACTCCTGATTTCTGCTTTTCTCTCCGAACTGTGTGAGGCTGATTAAATTATGCACTTGACATCTATGTTCTTAAAACAGAAGTGCACTTAATGGGATGCAGCAATCAAATAAAATTTCTCCTTCAATTTATTTTTTGAGCAGTTTTTATGGTGAACAATGGCAAACATACGGTGAAAATGTATCAGGCTTAATAAATCATTATAAGGCAAAGGAGTATTTAACCATCACCCAGGTAGGTTGTTAATAGAACATTGCTGCACCCCAGGCTCCCCTAATGTATTCTTTCCCATTCACACTCCCCTCCCCCAAATTAACCACTTGCCTGACTTTTACGGTAATTTTTTCTCTCCTTTATTCTATAATTATACCACCTATGTATGCATTCCCTCAAGCTGTATTTTTCTTTTGGTCTATTTTTTTTTTTTTAACTTTATATAAATGTAAACATTTGGGTCTGGTTTTGTGTGGGTTCCTGGCAGGAAACAAATAGCATATTCAAAAGGAGGATTTAAGAGTTTCATAAAGAGACTGTATACAAATTGTGTATAAGATTAAAGAGAATCAACAAGGAATGTTGTAGCATCCGGGTCTAATAATAGCAGGGATGTGGGGAGCCTTTATTACCCATAGGCCTGCAGGGCAAGCAGTTACAAGAACCCTGTGCCCCTGTTGCTGTTGGGGAGAGCTGCCAACAGCACATGTGACCTTTGGCAGAGAAACATACCAACTGTGCCCTGGCAGAGAGAGTCTGAAGGGACAAATATCCTAAACCTCTCTCCTCCTGCCTTCTCACCTGCCTCTTATTGGCAAGAGTGCACCAAAGCCAGAGGGCAAGCCATTTAAAGAAATCCATATGGTCCAGGCTCCTAGACACAGAAGTGGAGAGAGGATGGAGAGTGGGCCTGGAGGCTCAAGTGGAGCAGGAGTTTTTTCCTTGACCATATTTTGAGTGACTTATTCACATTGTTGTATATAGCTGGATTTTGTTTATTTTCACTGCTGTATAGTGGTCTATTATGAAAATATATCCTTATTTATCCATTTTATTGTGGATGGACATTGGGTTCTATCTTGTCTTTGGCTACCATAATTGGTGTCTATTCATTGAGGCACATGGGCATGTTTCCTACTGAGTACCTATCAAGGAACAGAACTGATAGAAAATGTGACCTGTAAATATTTAATTTTAGTAAAGAATGCCAACGTATTTTCTAGAGTTGTTGCACCAACTTACACTCCTAACAGCAGTTCCTGAGATGTCTGTTGTTCCATAGACTTGTAAATCTCAGGTATTATCAGTTTTTAAAATTTTAGCCATACTGGTGTGTGAAGTGTTATTCAATTTGCATTTCTTTCATCAATGAGGGAGCCACCCATTGAACATTTCATGGCTATTTGGATAGCTTTTATATTCTAGTTTCTTATCCTTTTTTCTCCCTTTACAATACTTTCTTCTGTAATTCTATTTCTATTTGAAGATTAATACAGACATTTCTGCCTGAAAGTTTTTTTAATATAAACATTTTTACTTACTAATATGGAACCACACTCAGAATTATATATATACTATATATGTTTGACAATTTTATTCAGATTCATTTTCCTCTTAGAAATACTGCACTATGTCCTTTAAGTTTTAGCTATCTATTATTCGCTTTTAAATATTTTTATTTTTTTACTTTTACTTTTTGAAGTTTGGGAATTGTCCATTTTTCTATCGTCTTTTTTCCTTATTTACATATAAGAATATTTAGAAAAATTACATATTGATATATGTACTGTATGTATATGTATACACGCATGCATATTGATATGTCTTCCTACTTCATGGTTTTTCTATCTTAATCTTAGGAGCTATTAAATTTATTATAGCCTAATTTATCAATCTTTTTCTTTATGCTGTTTTTAATTGATTTTTTAAGAGAGAGAGAGAAAGAGAGAGAGAGAGAGAGAGAGAGAGAGAGAGAGAGAGAGAGAGAAACATTGATGTGAGAGAGAAACATCAGTTGGCTGCCTCCTGCACATGCCTCCACTGAAATCAAACCCACACTCAGGCTATGTGCCCTAAGTGGGAATCCAGCCCGCCACCTCTTGGTGTATGGGACAATGCTCCAATTAATTGACTCACTACCAGCAGAGGCTCAATCTTTTCTTTTATAATAAGTACTTATATATTCTATCTAAAAATAATTCCTTCTTAATTTATTTAGAATTGCTCCAATTACTCTTAATAGTGTTATATAGTTTTTTGTATAGAAGATTTGCATATACTTCATTAGTTTTATTTGTAGGTATTTTTAAAACTTTTACACTGTTGAAAAGAGTATCTTTTAAAAAGTGTTTTCTACTTGCTTGCTGCTGTAATGGAGAAGCAAAATTAATTTTTGTGTATTGAATTTATATACAGCAACTTCTTTTCTAACCAGGAAAACAGAGACTATTCTAAATATTTATTACAGAGGAAACTTAATATAAGGGATTTATAACACTAGTGATGGAGAAATTGAGAAACAGAAGAGAGGTAATGAGGTAACCCAAATTATAAAATAGCAGTAAGGTGTTTATACTTCTAGGCTAGGGGAATAAAGAAAGAAGGTAGTATTACTGAATACCAGCATCATTCAGCAGAGATGGAACCATAGAAAGCCTGTACAGCAGGAGCTAGAAAAAATTAGTGGTTACTGAGATGCCATGGGAAGCAGAGAGAGAGAGAGAAATACCCTGGATTGCCTTTCCTCCTTCCCACTAATACTCCACCAGTGCCTTTCATTGGTTGAATGTATGTAGAAACCAGAGGGCAAAAGAGATTGCAAAATTTTGTTCTTTTAAATACAGTACAGCACAGAAAAAAAAAAGGGGGATAAATCTGAGATAACTGGATAGCTGGCCAGTGTATGTGTTATTTATTCTGATAATTTCTCTTTCTCTCTCTTTGGATATTCACAGTCAAATCTCCCACAGTTTTATTACTTCTTTTTAAATCCATATAATTTCTATGTACTTTTCATGCCTTTTTGCATGGATTAGGTGTGGGTGGATGTTATAGGCTCCAGAGACAACAAAGCATTCTTAGTTTCCTGAAGTCTTACTGGGCCTTTTTGCAGGCTCGTCTTGACAGCTCAAGCCTACCTGATAGGTCTCACTCTGCTACCTCATTTTTAGAATTATAGCCTCAGAATTTCAGAGATGGAAGAGATATAAGAGTTTATATAGTCCAGGGGTTGGCAAATAAGAGCCTGTGAGCCAACTCTTGTCTGCTACTCATTTTTTAAAATAGTTTTATTACAACATAGCTACACTTCTTTGATTACATAATATCTGTAGCTGCTTTATATTACAATGACAGTGCAGTAGTTGTATAAAGATTGGGTGGCCCTCAAAACCCAAAATACGTAGTATTTGGCCCTTTATGGAATACATTTGCTGACTCCTTATATAGACCATGCACTTCTTTAGACAGATGAGGAAATTGGTCACCACCCATGGTCATCAACTGTTAGTGGCAGAGTGTGGGTTAGATCATAGATCTCCAGACTCCTAGATCAGTGTGTTTTTCCACTGCAACATATAATCAAAAGCCTCTCCATGATCCAACATGAAAGTCTATGTCATAAGATGAAGCTTATCTTAGGCAGGATGGAGGTTCTAAAATACAGATAGCCAGGGTTCTGGCTAGGCAGAGGTGAGGCCATCACAGACTTAGTTGGTGGGCATAGCCCTCCCATCTGCCTTGGCCTTTCTATCATGCTTAAGGCCCTAATAACAATAGCTCTCTTTCAACCTTGAGTAATAAAAAAGAAAACAAAAAACAAAAAAACCCCATAAAAAATAAGCCTCTTCCTCTCTCCTCCACAGCTCACCCCTCCCTCCCCCTTTCCTTTCCCCACCCCACCACAGTGTCAGTATGATGTTAGGTTAGGTTTTTTGAAAGTACTAGACAATATAAAGTTGTTATTTTCAACCTGGAAATATTGTGAATGTTGCTATTTACTTGAAAGTTAAGAATCTCCAAAGGACCTTGAATTATTATTTACCTTCCTTGTTGTCATTATTCACATCTCCCTCGGCATAGAAAACATTCAATTAAATTTTCAAGCCGTACTGTTGGGTGATGGATACAGGAAGAATTTCTATTGAAAAAGAAATGACCTCAAATTTATTTTCTCAATATTGAGGCCTCAGCTTTCTTCTTTGAAAAGGCTTAATCAATTATTAAAGAACATGTTAAATTACTTTGCATTTTCCCCCTCCTGATCCTTAGTGTCCCGCATTCTCATTGTTTCTAATAAAACACAGGAGTCTTCAGATGGAAAGATTGTAGGCTCCAGATTTGTCTTTGTCCTCCTGTTGTTTAACACTTTATCGCTTGGGAGTGTTAAGTGCCAATTATCACAAAAGAGTATTTAGTTAGCTGGATATTACCATAAAAGAGGATCGTTTAGTAAGAGTGATAAAGAACTTAATTTGGTGTCCATGAACCTAAACTTGTTATATTTCTTTTTCTATTCTGTAGCATAGTTCTCTTTTTAAAGTTAACTCCAAGTCCTTCCTGCTTTGATATCTTTGCAAAAATTTGACTTCAGTTGGAAACTTTGAGAACCAATTATTGGATTTATTTTCGAAGTTTGTATTTATTTGTAGAGTGAAAGGAACGGCTGTTTTTCTTTCTCTCCACGAGTGCTTTCTTTTAGCTCTGATCCTGTATCTCTCTAGCTGTTCCCCTAGGGCCTAGACAAATCAGGAAGAGGTGTCTGGGTGACATGGAGGCGGGTGCAGATGGGATACCTGCATGGTTCATGGAACTCCCGTTAAACGGAGTCTTCACACTGAAACATTTCCCTCAGTTATACCTCTTGAGGAAGATGTGGGAAGCGGCAATCAGCGTGTTATCTTAATAAATGGTTTCATTTTGGAGAATGTACTTACAGGGCAACTATTGTCCTTTCTCACTCCCTACTCCAGACGGATGACCTTGCTGTCTGCAGAACAAATTTCTATCTGCTTGCCAGAGTTTGTGCGGTGTCTAACTTTTAGACCAAATTCCTTGCTACCATATTACCGTAACTCCTAACTTTTCCAGTGCCAGGGACCTCTTTGATAGTCTGAATCTTGTGGGCCTTTGCCAGGATATGGTATTTAAATCCATAAGAAAATACGTATAATTATAAAGGAGGCCAGTTATAATAAAATTCAGTTAACCAAATATTTTTAAAAATGTACTTCTTTATACATATAATAACAAGATCCAGTGGAGGGTCTAATAAGCAATTTTGAAATGGTGATAAAATACTATTTTGAGTTAACAGCAACCACAGTTATGATACGAAAATATCTGCATTTTTCTATTGGTTACAAAATCACAGATACTGCTCTGTTTTGTAATAGAAGGAAATGCTATGCTGCAGTTAAGGACGAGTGAAAATAAAGATGCATTTTTCCTATCAAGTTTATGAAGCCCTGGATTTGTAGTTCATGGATTCCGGGAACCCTGTACAGAGGGAGTACGTGAGCTCTGTACAGGGTTCCCATCGTCCTTTCTATAACTTGGTCTTCGTCAAGGTTGCTGCAGTCTGTTTGATATGATGCGATATCTTTGGTCCTTGAAGGGAATCAGAGTTTCTAGTCCCATAGGGAACTAGAAGATACCAATAAACACATAGAAAGGGGGTGCTGCTTGGCTGCAACGCTGATGAGAATCTAACCCCCAGGGACAAATGGGTCTTGGAATAGCGAGGAGGGTGATTGTTAACCACTTCTCTCTCTGGCGGCATCTTAACCCACTAGGGTTCCCAGTGAGGATTTTTAGGGCTCCCAGTGCTGATTTACAGTCTATGTGACAAATCCATTTTCTCCTATGTAGCCCCCATATCTCAATGAAACTGGATTTCTTGATGTTTTCTCTCCTCCCTTTGTGTCCCCCCCAACCTCTGTGCCCTAGTGTGTGTGCTCTTCTCTTGAAGGGAGCCTCCTTTGCAATCTGATGGGACTATGGGTGATTTGTTTTCCAAAAATTTCATTAAACTCACCCCTCCCACCCCAGAAGAGCTATCATTTATGTTGTGAGTTTGCACTAATCTTATTGTGGGAAAATATATAATATTTACTTTTGAACATTTACCAAACTTTACAGGCCTCATTCATATCCAATTAGCTCTATGTGACAAATGGATTTGTCACATAGACTGTAAATTGATAATCCAAAAGGGGCTCCAGACCTGCATTCTCATTGCCTTCTCTGTGCTCATCATGTTCTGTCTGGCATTAGTAGACACACTTACCGAATAAGTTGCTTATCTTGCCTTTCTATTGCAGATTAAGTCCTTTGAAGAGAGTGCTTATGTGTTTATTTATTGCTGTATTTCCCCCAGCACTCTCCAGTATCTTGCACATAATATCCTATGCTATCATATTTTAATTCGCTAATTATTTAATATGCTACTTGGTAATAAGCACTTAAGAAAAAAACCCACCTGTGGCAATATTTTGACTGTCAGTTATCATCAACAACACTGGCTGAATCCTATATAATGAAAGGCTAATATGCAAGTTGACCAAATGGCAGAATGACTAGTCGCTATGACATGCATTGACCACCAGGGGGCAGACGCTCAATGCAGGAGCTGCTTCTGGTGGTCAGTGAGCTGCCATAGGGGGAGCACCACTCAGTGAGAAGCTGGGCTCACAGCTGGTGAGCCCAGCAGTATGCAGGATGTCTAAGCCATCAGTTGGATATTCCCTGAGGGCTCTGGGACCATGAGAGGGCACAGACCAGGCTGATAGACACCCCCACCAAGTGCACGAATTTCCTGCACTGGGCCTCTAGTTTATATAAATTTGTCCTGATAAAATAAGAGACATTTATTAGACATTTATTTCTACCCATATCTCTGCATTAGTCTGGACTTTTGCCAAAATCTTACCTCCACCTTAAACATTACAGAGGATAACTACACTGGGAAGTCGACCTCATTCTGTTTGTTATATAGGCAGCTGTGCTTTTTGATTTATTTGGGATTTTAGGACACATGAAAAATGACCCAGTTTCATAAAATTGATAGTAGAAAGAACTGTTTGCTGGCTACAGACCCTCCTGGTAGGTTTGGGTCAGATTTTGAGATTTCTGCAGTAGGAAGGAGATTCAAATGCCAAAGTTCTCATGCTGACATTTCTCTCCCGTGTTCAGTGATGAAGGAAAGTGGATTGGGCTCACTAGGTGGGTTTGTTCCACCCTGATAAGGTGATGAAGTTCTGCATCAGCTCTGCAGCTGGCAGCTGTGGCAGCCTTGTGGCATTGCCAGGGGGCCCTGCTCTTAGTGTATTCCTCATGTACAGGCAATAAACTCCATGGTATTTCTCAGTTTTTGTTTTTTTTTTCTGGAGCTGTGACCTGGTTTTACAACTTAATCCTATTATGATATAAATGATGTAGATGAGAATCCACCAACACCACAGAAAAATGCAAGTGCAGAGTATCCATGATATGGTTTTATAATATCCAAATGTTTAGAACTTAAAACATTTTACATGACAATCCATATTTTGTGTTTCTCCCCTCTTTGGAGCATTATCCCTTCAGCAGTAGGTGATAGTCATGATGGAAGTTGGGGACTAGGTTAGCCAGCTGGAAATATCTATGGTTTAACCCAGTAGTTAAATTTTTGAGTGAAAGTTTCTTATAATTTCTTAAGTATTTTGTAAGTCAATTTTTTTTTGGGGGGGGGGGGGGTTGTTAGTCTAACAATGCATTGTATAAATCAGTTGAGATAGAAGGGAGATTGTACTGAGTTGAAAATGAGATATTGATCCCCAAGGACGTAATTTTCTTCACCTGTAATAATTTGTTTTCAAGTAAAAAGAGTTTTTAAATAAGTTCATTGGCCTTAACTACTCCTAGGGAAAAACTATTTTGTTGAATTTCTGCTCTTGTCCTTTTCTTCCAACATGAAACTGTGATTTTCAAAATACTGGTGAAACTAGAGACTCAAATAGAGTGCTAGAAATAAATAGTCTTGGTCCTATAACCTATTGCACAGTAAGAAAACATTATTTGTCCACATTGGAAATAGCTAAGTGGAAAAATACTGGACTTTTGCACTGGGATCTACAAAAAGCTAGCCAGCGAGGTTCAGTCTTAGGACTATCTCCTTCTCATTCCTCCTGTTGAGACTCTCCTTCTCATTCCTCCTGTTGGGTCTCTCAAGGGCATCTCAATTTATCACAGCAGAAACCAGACTTGTGGTCGCCTGCCTCAAACCTAGTCATCGTATTATGTTTCTTCCTTGGTAAAAGGTCTAACCTTTCAACCGTGAAATATGGCAGAATAATAAAATGTTAAATTATGTTTTTCCTTTCTGATTCATTTAAAAATGATGTGACTGCCTCAAATCATTTTTTGTCAATGTGACTCTAAGCCTGAGGTATCTTGGCTGTGCCTGAAGTATTAGGCTGGAGTCTAAGGCTGGTCTTTGGCTTAACCCAGTTTCAGAGTGGAGCTGAGAAGGGAAAGGCTTTTGAGGACCAGGAGATGGAAAGGAGAATAACCCACATAGGAAGGGAGGAGAGAAGCCTGTGAGGATCTCTACAAGAGATCTGGGTGGCACCTCCATGGGTGTGGCCTTCAGGAGAATGACTGTATATCCCTAGGGTTGTGGTTGGCAAACCATGGCTCACAAACCACATGCGGCTCTTTGGCCCCTTAGGTGTGGCTCTTCCACAAAATACCATGTCCTGGGCGAGTCTATTTTGAAGAAGTGGCATTAGAAGCAGTTTAAGTTTAAAAAATTTGGCTCTCAAAAGAAATTTTAATCGTTGTACTATTGATATTTGGCTCTGTTGACTAATGAGTTTGCCGACCATGACCGCTGCCCTAGGGGATTGAATTCAGCCCCATCAAAGGTTCCTATGACCTGGAAATAGAGGTAGTAATACTGTAGCATCCAAAGGGATGAGTAGACCAGAACAATAGACATCTCAAAGAGAGCCTGTGAGGACAAACAACCGTAGGACCAGGAGGAGGACTACTGGACACACCCCTTGAGAAGAACCATTATGGCCCAAAGGGGAGAGCAAGGCAGAGCGTGGTGCAAAATAAACCGGAGAGAGAACCAACCTTGGTCAATTGCCCTATCCTGATCATCTGCTCAGCACCGGCTTCTTTAAACAAGAATGCTGGGTTAGGGTCACCCATCATGTCCATGGGAAAATGGTTCTCCTTCTGAAAGTGAATGCCACAGGGCTTTCTCATCTACCCTGCCTTCCATTCCTTCCTCCTCTTCCCTTCCTTTATTCCTTCTTTGTAAAGAAATTCTTCCTTCTATGTAAATAAGTATGCCCACAACCGATATTTATTGAGGTCTGCCTGGGAAACAGTAGTATTAGGTTCTACCACTTAATAATTGTATGACTCTGGGTCAATTACCTAATCAAGTTAAGCCTCATTGTACTCATTAATAAAGGGAATAATAACAGTCCCGACAGGATTGTTGAGAGGAATACTGTCTGTGAAGCATTTATCACAGAATCTGGCTCAATATGTGGGAATCAACATTGTGGTTTGCTGTGTCCTCTGACAGGCAGGAGACACTGGGGTCTCAGTGGTAAACAAGTCAAGATTCCTGATCTCATGAAACTTTCATAACGCCTTTTGCTTTCACATCAGCTCCAACTCTCTGGTGCCAAGTGTCTAATAGCGAGGCTCTAATACACTCCTTTCTGAATAAGTATATTCATATACTCTGATAATAAAGTTTCCAGAGAATGACAAGTAATTTTTAAAGGCTTAAGTAAAAATGAATCCATTGCAAGGTATTTTATTAAGGCAGGAAGAAATATTCAATAGGTTGGAAAAAAAATATTAGCTGTGGGTTTTTTGTTGTTGTTTTTCTTGAAGTTTACCGTAGAACATAGTTGTGAACTTTTAACAGTTTATGATTTGAATATGTATACATTTATTTTGGCTGTAAACTGAAATAAAATCATTGGCAATATACAGTCCTCTTGCCCATTAGTTATATTACTCTGTTTGGAAATTGTTGCATTATTACATCCAAAATCCCTATGCTGTTTAATAATGTTTCACATAGAAGTCAGTTTGCCATGAAGCTAATGAAGGTTCCTCTCTAGGATGCCTTACTTGCAGGGGCAGGGGGTGGAGCCATTGTTCTTACTGTTTTCTCTAAAGTGACCTGTGTGGCTGGAGTCAAACAGGTTTATCTCTGCTCCTCCCACCAACAGGCCAGAGGCGGCTCTCATTTGATGCTTATCTTTCATTACTTCTTCATCTGGGGAATCTCCCTGGGAAGACAAAAATTAATCTTTAAAAATATATATTCAAGGAATTTTTCAAAATATTTTTGTTATTTTCAGTATATAGTAAAAACAAACAAACAAACAAATATCGCATTATAGGCCTCTCCCTCATTTACTTCTATTTTCTTAAAATAAATATTATTAACCATTTGTGTTGATCTTTCCAGATCTTACTTCATATTTGCATTCATGTAAACTTAAACTATTTAAAACTAAAATTGTATATTCTGCCAATAAACAATCACAGTATGTATATTGCTCTGCAAAATTTTTTACATAATAAGATATCTAGGATCTCTCTTCAACCAGTATATTTATATCTAACTCATTCTTTTGAACTCTTAGGCAACTTCCATGGATCATTTAATGAACCATTCACCAATTGATAATATTCAAATTATTCCCGATTTTTACCTCTACAAATATCTCTGTAACAAACACCTGTATACATAGATTTGTTGTGGTACTTGTGTTTATATTTCTGTGAGATAGATTCTTAAGAGTAGAATTGCTATATTTTATTTGATACTGCCAAATTGTATGCTTACAGTCTGTATCAATGATATTATCACTAATATATTTCTGTTGTATTTAACAGCAGATTGGAATTGTGTGGTCCAAGGTAATGAATGTTTATGTTTGAATTTAGATAGTGCCAAACAGTATTCCAAAATTGTTATGTCAATTTATATTCTCACCAGCAATATGTGAAAATTCTAGTAGCTCTACGACCTTGCCAATATTTGGTATTGTCACATACTGAAATTTTTGTCATATGTTCTGTGTATTATGGTATCTCACTTTTATTCTTCACTTTCTGGTTGACTGAAGCAGTTAACCACTTTTTCAGATGTTTAATGGCCACTGTGAACTTCCTGTTTAGGTTTTTTGCCCAATTTTAAAACATATTAGGTAACTGCCTTATTCTTATTGATTTTTACAATACAAATCTTTTTAGGGCTCCACATGCATTGTATAGATTATCTGATCTATTGGTTGCCTTTTCATTGTTTTAATGGTGTCAATTAATGAGCAGAAATTTAAAATTTTAATGTAGTCCAATTTTTCTTTCTCTTGTTTTATGGTTACTCTCTTTGTTCCCCATTTGAGAAATCTCTGCCTTTTCTCAAGTGATGAAATACCTTCTATGTTATCTTCTAGATGTTTTTATTGTTTTACCTTTTATATTGAGACCTATAATCCACCCAAAGTTGATTTTAGTGTATGATATAAGCTAAGAGTCAAGATTTATTTTATTCTCCATGAATATCCAATTTATGCAGCACCTTTTATTGAAAAGACCATTTTCACCCACTCTTCTATAGTGTCACTTTTTTTCATAAATCAAGTGACTATAGGTCAACTCTCTAATTTATTCTGTTGGTCTCTTTTTTCATCCTAGTGACATTATCATACTTTCTTAATTAAGGAGCTGTATAATAAGTCTTGCTGTCTGGTAATGTATGTTTTCCAATTTTGTCCTTTAAAGTTGTCTGATCTATACTTGGCACTTTGTATTTTTCATATAAATTTTGAAAATGACCTTTAATTTACCACCAAAAAGGCTTTTGCAATTTTGTAACAACTATATTGAAGTATAATCAACATATAATAAACTGTTCTTTTAAAAGCATAATTTGGTAAGTTCTGACACATAAAAAAACCTGTCATACCATCATCACAATAAAAAATAATAAATCTGTGTTACACCCAATACTTTCCTTGTACCCCTTTGTACTCAACCCCATTCCTCCCAGACCCCCTAATTCACAGCCAACCTCTGATATTATAGATTACTAGAGGCCTGGTGCACAAAATTCATATATGGGGAAGAGGATCCCTCAGCCCAACCTGCACCCTCTCCAATCTGGGACCTTTGGCTCCTAACTGCACACCGGCCTGCCTACCTGATTCCCCTAACTGTCCTCCCCTGCCAGCGTGGTGGCCCCTATTAACTTTTTTAATTTTATTTATTTATTTATTTATTTATTTATTATTTTTTTATCTTATTCCTTTCACACACAATTGTATTTGATTTCTTTATTGGCTTCTCCCTCTCACACAATTTTATCTCTCCTTTAGATAATACTTTTTCCTACTGATTCATCATTTATAAACCTTTCTTTTCTCCTTATTTCCTACTTCTGTTCCATCATCCTTCTTCCCATCTTTCTCCTACCCTTTCTCCCTCTCCACATTCCTTCTTTCCTTTCCTTTTACCCCTTCTCTCCCTTTTTCCTTCTTTCCCACCTTAATATTTTTCTTCACATCCTCCCTCAGACCTGTTTTGTTCTCTTCCCCATTTCTTCCTTCTTCCCATTCTCTTTTTAAGATCTACTGGCTCCTCTTTAAAACTTTTCTTCCATCCCTCTTTCTCTCTCATCCTACCTTTCCCATACATTCTTCTCTACTTACTTCCACTGTTTTAATATCTATCTACCTGCCTAATTATTCACTATCATTTATCTTTTTCTTTTCTGACTCCTACTTTTAAAATCTGTCCCCAGTACACGACTGTACTTGATTTTCATTATAGCTCCTACAGTTCACTCACACATTCTCTTTTCTTCTTTAACTCTGCTCTCTACTGACTCCTTTATAAAATTATTCCCTTTTTCCCTCCCTTCTTAAAGCTTCCATTCAGGGAGGTGTTAACCCCCAGCCCAGATCTCATCTCCGGCCAGGTGTTTGCCACTCCCCTTCCCCAGCTTCCCCATGGCCATTCTGCTCCCTTTCCCTGCCTGGGACGCTTGGCCCAGCAAGGTTTGCCAAGGCCTGTGTGGCCTGGGAGCTGCTGTTGCCATGAAGCAGGAGCGCCTCCACCCAGAAGGCCTTGGACCATCCACCACTTTGTCCCGGATCCATGGGGGCCTCCCTGCCAATGGGCCACCAATCTCTTCCCACAAACCCTGTCCCCCGCTGGGTGCACCTGCTTCCCCCCCCCCCCCCCCATGGTCACCACCACCTCCATAGTCACCACCCCCTCCACGGGTAGTCCAGAGTTTCCTTCCCTTTTCCATTCCTGCATCTTTGTCTTGTTCCCTTTTTGTAATTCTTTTTCTCCTCTTGGCCTGTCTGCATGAAGGCCTGCCTTCCTCTCCCTCTCTTTTCTTATCTTCTCCTATTGTATCCTATCCTATCCCGGGTCTTACAGCTGCCTGAGCAGAGGGTAGGGGTGTAGACTGCTGATCCAGTCATGACGTGATGCTGTAACGGGTAATTTGAATATTTCTCTATTATTAGTATAGGTTATAGATTTGTTGGCATTTTCTAGACTATTATGTAATTAGAACCATATAGCATATGTTTTTCTTTTTGTCTAACTTCTTTCTTTTAGGATACTTATTTTAAGGCTCATCCATGCTGCTATTTATTAATAGTTTATACCATTTTATTGCTAAATAGCTTTCCATTGTATGGGTTTGTTTTTCTGTTCATCTGTTCAGAGACATTTGAATTGTTTCCAGTTTTTTTGTCATTGTATCTAATAAAAGAGTAATATGCAAATTAACCATCACTCTGTGATAAAATGACAGCCCCCATAGCCACAAGATGGCGGCACCCAGTCCTCCAACTCTGGCAGAGTAAGCGGCCTGGCAAAATGCTGCCCAGAGGCCCTCCTGACCCTTTATAAAAAACAAAAACAAATTCACTCCCCATGGAGTGAATCCTGTCCCAGCCCCAGCCTGGGGTCTCAGCCACTGAGTCACACCAGCCAGGCATATATGGAGGAATCTTGAATGTTTATTCTTTTTATATGTATTTTATTAATTTTTTACAGAAAGGAAGGGAAAGGGATAGAGAGCTAGATATATCTATGAGAGAGAAACATTGATCAGCTGCCTTCTGCACAGTCCTTACTGGGTCTGTGCCCCCAACCAAAGTAAATGGTCTTGACTGGAATTAAACCTGGGACCCTTGAGTCTGCAGGCAGTTGCTTCATCCATTGAGCCAAACCAGTTAGAGCTGACCAATAATGTTAAAGAAAAAACCCTATTTAATAAAGAGGGAAAATGCAGGGAAGAGCATTTGGGGGTGACCGGGCTGTCAGGGGAGGGCCGGCAGGGGAGTAGTTAGGCATTGATCAGGCTGGTTGGGGATTGGTTAGGGGGTGATCATACTGGCAGGCAGAAGAGGTCAGGGGCAATCAGGCAGGCAGGTGAGCAGTTGGGAGCCAGCAGTCCCGGATTGTGAAAGGGATGTCCAACTGCCTATTTAGGCCCAGCAGTTGGACATTCCCCAAGGGGTCCCAGATTGGAGAGGGTGCAGGTTGGGTTAATGGACTCCCCCCTCCCCCCAAGTGCATGAATTTCATGAACCGGCCTCTAGTTATAAATAAAGCTAAGAATTTTCATGTTCAAATCTTTATATAAGTATATACTTTTTTTTTCTTTTTAATAAATTACCTAGGAGTGGAATGGTTGTTGTATGTTGAACTTTTTAGGAAATTGCCAAACTGCAGTCCAACTTGGTTAATCATTTTACATCTCCACCAGTGATGTAGAAGAGTTCCAATATATCAATGTCCTCAACCAGAACTTGATGTGATCAGTATTTTTTTTATTTTAGGCAGTCTAATAAATGTGACATGATTTTAATTTGTACTTTCCTAATGACTAATAATACAGAGCATCTTTTTATGTGCTTGTCTGCCATCTGTATATCTTATTTGCTAAAGTCTCCATTTAAATATTTTATTTAGTTTTTATTGCTTTATTTTCTTAATAAGTCTTAAGAATTATTTACATATTGTGGATACAAGGCCTTATCATATATATACGCTTTGCAATTATTTCCTCTCTATGGTTTGTTTATTCTTTTAAGACTGTATTTTGAATAGCAGAAATTCTTAATTTTGGTGCAGTGCAATTTATCTTTTTATTTTCTATTATCAATCATATCTCTGGTGCTATATTTAAAAAAATCTTTGCCCAATCCAAAGTCACAGATATTTTCTTTTACATTTTCTTATACAAATTTTATCGTTTTCAGTTGTATATTTAGGTCTATTGTTCATTTGAAATAATATTTTTATATGGTGTGGAGTGTGTGTCAAAGTTGATTTTTTTATGCAAATGTGCTTTTAATTTTTCTATATTGGCACCAATACTTGACTCTATTACTCTAGCTTCTTAATTAGTCCTGAAGTCACATTTAATGTTAGTCCTCCAACCTGTTCTTTCTTAAAGTCATTTTGGCTATTCTAGGCCTTTTACGTTTTCACATGGATTTTAGAATAAGTTTTTATTAACTTACAACCAAAAACACTGATTCTGATTTCATTGAATCAACAGATAAATTCAGGGATAATTAGCATCTGAACAAAATTGAGTCTTCTGATCCATAAACATGGTATATTGCTCCATTTATTTATGTATTCATTAATATATTTTAGCAATATTTTATTATTTTCAGTAAATACAAGTCTTATACAACTTTTGACAGATTTATCCCTAATCCTTTCACATATTTGATGTTACTGTAAATGGTACTTGTTTGTTAATTACAACTTCAACACATCTTCATTCCTAGTATGTTAGAAATATAACTGATTTTTGTACCTTGCTCTTTTTTCCTTTAACATTGCTAAACATTTATTAGTTCTGATAGCTTTTCTGTAGATTCTGTATCCATGTATTCTGAGAATGCAAAGAGTTTCACTATAATCTGGATGCTTTATATTTCTTTTTGTTGGCTTATTATATTGACTAGATTCTTCACCACAGTTTTTTTTTTCATGTTTATTTATTTATTTATTTATTTATTTATTTATTTATAATAATTTATTTTATTGATTATGGTCTCACCTAATTGTCCTTATCCCCCCATTCCCATCCCAACCCCTTCCCTACATATGCCCCCACTCCCCTATTGTCCATGGCCACTGGCTAGGCCCATATGCATGCACAGTTTTGAATAGAAGTGGTAGAAATGAAAATGCTTGATTTATCCATAGTGTTAGAGAAAAGCATTTAGTCTTTCACCTTTAAGTATGGTCTTCTATGTATTTCGTTGGTGCCTATTATCAGGTTGAGGAGATTCTTTTCCATTCCTAATTTTCAGAGAGTTTTTTTTGTTTTTGTTTTTTCAAATGAGAGAATGTTGAATTTTGTCAAATGCTTTTGCTATATCTGTTGAGATTAGCATGTGATTTTTCTTTTTCAGTCTTTCAATGTGGTCAATTACATTGATTTTTGCCCACTGAGATTTTGATTGAGTTTTTATTAAATCTTAAAAAAAATAAGAGGATTACTGTCTTTAGAATAATGAGTTCTGCAATTTGTGAATCCCAATAATGTTTTGTAGTTTTCCGTGTAGAGGTCTTGGACATTTTTCTTCCCCAACCTCTCTCCTTCCCTTCTTCCTTTCCTCTCTCCTTCCTTCCCTCTTTCTTTTTCTTCTGTTTATCTCCTTCTATTTCCTTTAGGTCTCTTTAAGAATAGATTGCCTGTGTACTTGTTTTAAAATATGCCCACATATTTTTGGCACTCCTTCCTTCACATAGTGGGGTTTATGTCCCCTTCCCTTGAATCTGGGCTGGACTTAGTGACTTGACGGTAACCAATGGAATGCATCAGGACTGATGCTGTATGACTGTCAGGCTAGGTCAGAAAAAGCCAGATCTCATCGTGGACATTCTCTTTTAAAATGTTGACATTAAATTATCTTTAGTAATTCAGCCTTTACCATGGTACCTGGCACTAGACTCTAAAAATATGCTTAAAATAATTTTTATTTATTTATTTATTTATTAAAATATATTTTATTGATTTTACACAGAGAGGAATTGAGAGGGATAGAGAGTTAGAAACGTCGATGAGTGAGAAACATTGACCAGCTGCCTCCTGCACACCCCCACTGGGGATGTGCCCGCAACTAAGGTACGTGCCCTTGACCGGAATTGAACCCGAGACCTTTCAGTTCCCAGGCCAACGCTCTATCCACTGAGCCAAACCGGTTTCGGCTTAAAATAATTTTTAAATAGTGTCTTGCTACACCACTAAGTATAAGGATGGGAGCAGGTAGGAAAAAGGGAGTGGAAGCAAGTCTCATGAAGATAATATTTTCTATTATAATTCTACATATGGAAAACAAAGACTTAGAGAGCTAAGTTACTTGCTCGTGTAAAGGGAGAGCCCAAATTCAAGCCTTCAAGCCATATCTGGCTCCAAAATTCTTATTCTTTCCTCAATATGCTTATTAGAGGCAAGCAGATAAGTTCATCGAGTATGGGTTAACATGCCATATTTTCCTGGGGGACATTTTATTCCAGTGTAATTAATTTAAATTTCAAAATACGCATGATATATTATGAAGCAAAAGAGATAATTTGCCATCGTTTAAAAAGACAAAGTAGGAGAATTCTGAGAAATATCATTTTGCAACTGCTTGTTTTGGACCCTAAATGCAAAATTATCTATTTACATGTATGCTCTCCTTTGGTAGGGATTTTTAAGATTCATTAGCTGTGCCTTATTACCTCTGATCCTGGGAAACAATGAAGTGTTTTTGTGCCATGATTTGCAGGGCACTGACTCTGCAGTTCTAAAAATTACCAAGTCCCTTTTGGTTGTTGGTATATGCCAAACCCTGCGCTTATCACTGTTCCTCATTTATACTTGCAACATTTCTGCAAAGTAGGCAATACTACATCATATTCTAGGTGAGGCACCTGATCCTTAGAGAGGCAATTTGCCTACATTTTCACAGACAGAGCAGGAATTCTACTTCAGGTCTGTTTGTCTCCAAGGACTGGGTTCTTAACCCCCAATATTGTTTAAGGCATCAAAGGAAAGGATTTCTTGGAGTTCTCTGTATACCACACAGCGGTGGAGATATTAGCTGTAGATGTGGGGAATACTTGATTAGACTCAAGTAGAGCCTAATTGTGTATTCCAATGCAGTTGAAAACAGGACCATTCTGTTCAAGTTGGATCTCTGATCTCCCTGGATAGAATTTATAATTGCTTCAGAGTGCAGTTCTCAGCTCCTCTCTGATTGGCCAGCTTGTTTGCGGGGAGGTGTCATACCTATGCACACATCTGCTTAGCCATCTGTGGTGTAAACTGTTGTCAATCATTCTCACCTCAGGGAGACCATGCGATTTCAGTTTTGGAAAAATTACTGTCCTGTAGAAAGATAAAGCAGGATGCCAATGGTAGAGGTATTATAATATGTCTTACTTTAGATGGATTCCTGGATAGATGGCTTGTAAATTTAGGATTTGGAAGTACATGAATAATCCCCCAGCCTACAAAGCAGTTCATTTTATGCCTACTACTAGGTCATAAGTTTTCCTTCCTAAGACATACTGTATGATCAAGCCTGACAGCCAAGGTCCTCAGACCCAGTGAAACCTGTTTTTAGTAGTTGTGATTGTGGCAGAGAATGGAGGCTGGAGAAAAGGGGCATAATAAGCCATCACCCTGCTGGCAATCCAGCAGTTTCTTAGAAAGGCCACGGGTTCAGTGAAGTGATAAGTTTTCTTGTTGATGATTTATTTTATCTTTTCAAAAAGCATGAACCTATCACACACACCAGCCCCACAACTACCTGTCCTGTTACCAAGACAGTATACTTTAAACAACTTTATCTCCTACATACATCCAATCAATACACACTGACTTTTCAGACTTATTTGAGCCCCATACCACAAATGTTGGAGCTAAGTGTCCATAGGGAGATTTTACTTCAACTTCCAGTGATGATTATCAGAGGAACTTAATAGGTCAGGAGACTTAGGGCTGATTCTCATTCCAGATGTGCGGTTTGGGCTTGTTGAGATGTATTTTCATTTATTTCCTGCTACCTTTGTACACAGAATTCACAGTTTGCCATTATATAAGTGGAAACTACTTCTGGTGACAAGATGTGACCTTTCTCTTCAAAGCTGGCCCCTTTCCCAGTCTCAGTGAATAGGGCTGTCATCTGCCCAGTGGCTCATGCCAGAAACCTAGGAGCTATCCTGATACCTTCTACTCCCCGTGGCTATATTCTATCCATCACAAAGTCCTTCTATTTAGTTCCCAAATAGCCCCTAAGTGACTTCCTTTGCACCCACTTGCTCCCCCTCCTATCAGTATTCTCCACACTGTATAGCCAGAATGATATTCTCAAAAGTTACCAATTAATGTATTAATTCATCTCACAAATATGGTTGTAGTGCCTACTATGCATAAAAGATATAGTGGGGAACAAGTTTTTCCATCATGAAAATGCAAAACAAATTATCAGGCTTCTCCCTATCTCTTCCCCCCCCCCCCCCTAACTTCGTATTAAAACATTTTGATAGGTTTCTAGTTATTATTAGGATAAAAAAAAAATGTAATGGCCGTCATGATCAGGTTCCCATCCCTCTAGCCTCACCTTTTATCAACAGTCCCTTCACTCTAACCACCTGGCCTTGTTTCTGTTCCCTAATTATGCCACCTGCTCTGCCTCTTCAGGGCCTTTGCACAGTCTGTGCTCTTCACCCAAAACACTTCCAGCCCCCATCGCCCATCCTCAGTTCTCAGATCTCAGGTCCATGTCTCTTAGTAAGGAAAGCCTTCTCAGATCCACCAGACTAGGCCAATCTTCGAATTCTATGAAAGTTTCTTTTGTGGCAGTCATCACAGTTATTCTTGAGATTAGTTGATTAATGACTTAATTCCCACAAGTGTTTAAGTACAGGGAGTTTTTTGCTCATTGTTTATAGCTCCAGAGGCTAGCCTACTTTATACTCAAAATGATACTTTCTAAATAAATCATTGTTTGTTCAAATGGGCTCTTTTAAAGAAAGCATGCCTTCAGTTGCTAATTCAATCTTGGGTTGGTCACATATACTGATGGTGTTTGAGACCACAGGTTCTTACAATGAACACACCTAAGAAGTAATTCCACTTCTCCAATTATTGGCAAGTTATTCACTTCTGAGAGCCTCAGCTTTGGCACCAATATCAAAGGTCATTGTAAGGATCAAATGGGACAATGACAAAAACCACTTAGCATAGTTACTGGCATTTGATATGTGATCGTCAAGATAATAACAATGAGCACCTGGCTGGTGTGGCTCAATTGGGAGGAGAATAATTCTATACACCAAAAGTTCATGGGTTCAATTTTTGGTCATGGCATATACCTAGGTTGTGGGTTCGATCCCTGGCCTCCATCGGGGAGCATGTGGACGGCAACCAATCAATGTTTCTCACATCGATGTATCTCTCTTTCTCTCTCTTCCCCTATCTCTAAAAATTAATGAAAATGTCCTCAAATGAGGATTAAATATGATAGTAACAATAATATTAGTAACAATGAATCATTATTTCTTAGCATGGCCTCTGTCTGCACTCATAAAGTAACAGTACTTGGTCTTCCCTGCTGTCATTAGTTATTTGTAAACAAAGTATTCCTTAGTATTTTGAGCCCCACTTAGATTCAGGAGGATTAGCTGTTGGGGCAGAGACTGCTACTGCCACCTAATATCTGTTCCTTAAAATTAATAGAAATTTTAAGGACACACACTGCCCAGGAGAAAGTCTATTTTTATTGGCCTTCCTTGCACTCAGGTGTGTCTGTTAGACTAAGTTCTGGCCAATGAGATAATGTTTGGCAGTTTTTGAAACACTCTCGAAGAGACAGCTGGTGTATGTCCCCTGCCCTTTTGATTACTTTCCCTTTCCTTGTACATTTTTGTCGGAAGTCAAGGATCATGGTTGGACCTGGAGTTGGCATCTTGAACTTGAAACTTGAGGCCATGCAAGTCAGAGTTGCAAGGCAGAGTCTACATTCCCAAGGCCTTTTTAGGTTAAAAACCTTACTCTGCGGAGTAGAGCCAACACGCAACTCCGGACTACCTCCCTCTTCACTTTGACATCAGAGAGAAACAAACTCCTGTCTTGGTCCAGCCACTGTTACAAGGAATTTCGTGGAAGCCAAACTAAATCTTTGCCCATAGAGTTCTGTACTATATAAGGCAGGAAAGGAACAAGAGTTTTCTTTTCTTCTTCCCAAGGCCTGTGAAGTGGTAATTCTGACATATGTTTTCCCCAGAGACTCAGAAACACAATGCAATGATCTGGCTTCAGTTCTAGAGAAACCAGAAAAATCTCTTTACACGGTTCCAGACCTAGGCCCAAATCAGAGACCCAGGACATTCCGTAGCTCATCTAGTCATCCACTCAGACTCCAAATATTTGTCCATTATACACGCGAAAGCAGTCAGTGTTCTAGATTCTTAGGGTACCGTATTTTCCGGCGTATAAGACTGACCCCCTAATTTTACAGTTAAAACATAGGTTTAGGCCTATATTCGCTGTATAAGACTACCCCCCACTTCCGAGGCAACACCAGTTCTTTTTTTAATAGACCGCCTCTCTGACTCTGGCCAATCTGAGCAGGCTTTTTATTATACTAGAACACAGTGTACATGTTCTGTACCCAAAGAACTGGTGTTGCCTCGGAAGTGGGGGGGTAGTCTTATACAGCGAATATAGGGCTAAACCTATGTTTTAACTATAAAATTAGGGGGTCGTCTTATATGCCGGAAAATACGGTACATCAATAAGCCAAGCAGCTGGACTGAGCTGTATTTGAATAGATTTCTCTTATTTTCTGAGGCCCTCCTTGCTCTCTGCAAGAGAGACCATCATGTGTCCAGGTGTTATTCAATATCTTTTTGGCTTAAAGAGAAATGCTACATTTGGTGGAGAGACATACAGTTGATATAGGCTATTTTTTTTTTTTTTTGCTTCCACTATTTGTAAAAACAAATGAAAAAAAGGTTCCTTTATTACATTTTATGATAAAAAATTTGGTCATCTAGGTTGAGAGGAAGCTTAGGTCATAGACAGATCCTTTCATTATTTTTTCTGGACAAGATTTCTTCCTTTATCCTTGAATGTAGACCAGTCACTCAGGAGTGCAGAGATGGAGAAACCATGAGGTTACAGCCAAAGCGCAGGCCACCATTCCCCAGTGGCTGCGAGGACACACAGGCAACATGGCTTCCCCTCCTTCAGGCTCAATTCCTGGTCTGCTTTTGATGATGTCAGACAGAATGTCATTAAAAGACGGCCACCACTTCCTCTGTTCAGCCATTGTCAGTGCATGCCAGTCCCTAAGAGATCACACTTACCTCTGCTTCCTCATGCCCAGGGTTAATCTAGGTAACCTTGTGTGTTTTTTATCCTAATAGAACCATTTTTTCCCCCCTCCTTTCTTGTTGCCTTCAATTATTATTTATCTGGTAACTAGGATTCATAGCAAAATTCTGAAATATGTCTTCATATTTCCTTTCCTAATTCTAGCAGATGGTACACCTGGGTTTTCCTTGCCTCAGAGAAGCTTTGTTTCAGGAGCTTCCTGTTCTGTTTTTCAAAAGTATACACTAGTGACTACACTGGCATTGCTGCAGAGAGGAAGACTGTGTGATTGCTCTCTGCCCCTAGACTACATTCAAGATACGACAGGAATCAGGGAGGCAGTCTTGTGGAGTACCAGAGAGCAAGGCCCCAATGAGCACCAGGAGGCTGTGCCCAAGTCTCCCATGGCCTGGAATGGCACAGAAGTAGTAGACCAAGGAGCCTGATAGGACCACATGGCGAGGTGCAGAATAATTTAGATGTGACCTCTGTGGAGGGATGACCAATGACAAGAGACCTCACCATAGCTGGACACCCTCTATGATCTTAGGCCTGGCAGTGTTAGAGAGCATGAATTGAGGGAGCCCCAAGGATGAGCCCATTTGGATGGAAGCTTGCTGTTGAAATTAAGGTGAACTATATAACAAATCAAAGTATCTGTCAGTATACAAGCACACATAAATGCCATGTGCTTGTATACTGAAATAGAGTACAGTGAATAAGAGTATGGCCTCAATACTGGCTTTCTTGCTTACTGGCTGTGTGACTTTGGACAAATTGGTTAGCAATAATGATAAAATTAGCAATAAATCAGTTGTCTCATCTGTACAATGGGGCAGTAGTAGCTTTTACTTCATACTTTTGATGTGAGAATTAAATTATTTAATCTACAGGGTGTCCCCAAAATGAATAATTACAAATACATCTCACTTTAATTGCTTATTAAAATACATCTCACTTTCAAAGTTGAGCTAACAGCTGTTAACATGTGTATATATTTTTGTAGATAGTGCTTGGTATACTGTCTATGTATTGGTAGTTGTTAAGATAATCTATTTATGGAAGATATGCTTTTTCCCCCCTGTTGATTATATTCTTCTTTATAGATTTTTTAGTAACTGAGAGGAAAATACTTTGAAAGAGAAATGTAAAGCTATTGTATTAAAAAAAAAAAACATTGATCATTGAAAAGCAATAAAAAAGTGAAAGTAAAAATCTTTGAGGTGATTTAGAAAAACTTAGGAAATGGTATTGAGTTCACAGAAATTTCACATTTTCTGAGAAAAATCTTTTATATGTACAGAAAGGAGTGCCTGTGTAAATAATTCCATGTGTTGTTAATTTCTAGCCAAATATTGCAGAAGCTGATCCCTCCTCTCCTTGCAAACTAATTCAGAACCCCTCCCCCCCTCAAGACCCCATCTTCCATGGACACCCTTGCTTTCAGGTCTTGGGTATTTTTAGTCAGAATCTACTGCCTGTACTTGAGTAATACAGAATAAATAGCAATAAATCCTGTGGGTACATTGATTATTCCCAAAGCCTATAATGTACATTTATAGAGAGAACACTTCACTTATGTCCTGCATTTTGATTGAATGCTTATGAAGCCTGGTTCATGGCTTGTAAACCTTAGTTTCTTATTGAGATTCTTAGCCTGATGCACAAGGGAAGAACATCTCCAACTTTAGAGTGCACACGACCAGCTGGGGATCTTGTTAAAATGCAGGCTTTGATGCAGTAGGACTGGGGTGAGCTTGAGAGTCTGCATTTGACAAGCCCCCAGGTGATGCCCATGTAGCTGATCATGGACACCACTTGGAATCAGGATGTGGGATCTGACAAGAGAAATATACTAATGACTGTGTTATAGGGTCTATGGTGGTTACCGAGGGAATCTGTTGATTATCGTTTCCTGCAGATCTTATGCATGGGATACACAACAACCTGCCAGGAATTTTTTAGATGCAGTTTCCTCCGGAGGCTGCACTGACTAAATGACCTCTGACAGTTACTACTCTCTCTGCAGCTTTGAGATTAGATTATAGGCTACTGTGTGGTGTGGTATTTGATTCCATAAACTTTCATATGCCCACAAGATACACAACATTCCACCAGGTTGTTAGATAACACTTTTTTTTGGAAAAATTTGTTTATTGAACTTTGTGCTCTATTTAAAGAGCGTTGGGGGTGTTGAAATTTAAAAATCTTTATGAATAACACAATACATTCCATTGTATCCAAAAGAGGAGGCAAGATGAAAAGTGTGAGGATAGAAAGGTGCCACAGTGATGCATTTTTAGGAACAGTACCTTCACCTTTAAGTAAGTACCTTTCAGGTGATAGCTAGCTCATAGACACCAGAAATTCATAATAAAAATTAAATTACCCAAAAGACACAAATGAAAATGTTAACATAAGTATAAAAGCAATATTATATAAGGTTAAAAATCTATTAAAATGCTTTTAAATATGTAAAACTATACACTCATCCATTACACAGACATTCAGCTTAAATTTACCATTAAAAAATACACAACTACTCTTCCGAATTATAAATTCATGCCAACATTAATTTATAATGTAGCATGCACTACCACAGCACTCAAAGAAATGAACAGAAATCAAAATCAAGGGAACTAGTGAAATAATTGTATTGTAGACCTTATCTACACCTATAAAAGAGTAAGATGCAAATTGACTGTATCTTTGTGACACCCACCAGCCAATCAGGAGTGAGTATGCAAATTAGCTCAACAAAGATGGTGGGTTAATTTGCATATGCAGGTGCCACATGCCCAGGGATGGAGTGAGACACTTACATCATCACCATGGTCAGGACACAGGTGCTCTGCACTGCTCCAGCTGTTCCAGGCCTCTGGGCAGCATGGGAATGCTGTAAGGCAGCCCCAGGCTGGAGGGAAAAGGCAGCTCCGGCTGTAGCAAAGGTGGTGCTGGCAGCCATGGGAAGAAATGCACATTCTTTCACAAATATTCATGCATCAGACCTCTAGTCTATAATAATAAAAGCATATTATGCTAATTAGTCTGGGCGACCTTCCAGAAGAAGCCAGGGCTGTGAGGGAAGTCTGGGTCCTGGGTGCCAGAGGGAAGCAGATTCCAGCAGCTGGGGGAAGGAAGGCCTACTTTTACAAGAATTTTGTTCATCAGGCCTCTAGTTTACTATAAAGAAATTGTTGGCTTATTCTACTATATCCAAACTCCATCACAGTCTGAAGGGAAATACAATTAAGTTACTTTCTTCTACTAAAACAGTATTTAATATATTTGGCAGTTTAGAGTACTCCTTTTATTCCATTCCCTTTCACTTCTTTTTTTTTTTTTTTTTAAAGAATAAATTACTTCACGAAATTAAGATTCAAATTTTTCAAAGCTCAACTTGATTTTTTGTAATTGCACAAAGACATGTTGGCCCTACAATAGCAAATGCACATCCTCCCAAGTCTGGAGAACAGATCTGATGGAGGACATTTACTGGCTTAAAATGTATTTTATCATTCTGAGTTTATGAAGAAAACATCCTCCAGGAACTGAGTTGGGAAGTCAGATATAGGATTACATATTTCTAGAATATACAATATGCAACATCATCCCAAAATAACAAAATGCTGAACCAGAGAAAACTTTTTAAAATTTGAAACCAATAATTAAGGAGTTTCTACTTGTATCTGTCAAATAATAAATGTTATAATGTTTTCTTATTAGAAAAATATCACCTAAAGCAAAGATCCAGAATTTAGTTGGGAATTGCATAATACCCCATCCTTGCTCTGGCTGGTCACCATTTTGAAGATCACCACAGGCCTCCAGAAATCGGATTAGTCATCATTGAAACCTGTCCTCTATTTTGTACCCCTAGTGTCATTACTCTATGTAGCTGACAACAAATTTTCTAAATAAATCCATAGATGCTCCTTTAAATTAGCATATAAAAGAGTTTGCTGTCTTTGTTGCCTATAGCAGTCTATCAATCAAATATTTAAGAAATCATTTCATAGATAAGGTATATGAATAACTCAAAAGGAAAGCTAGTAATTTCCAGAACACAGTAGTATTTTTATGTATTAGAAGTATTCACAGTACATTTAGAGTTTTCTAAGAAGCTATATATAAAAAAAGGTATATAAGAATTTTTGCCATCAATGCTTCCTTACCAATTTTGGGTTATAAATTAATTGAAAAAGGCATCCTAAAAATAATAGTAGAAATCATAAAGTACTACTTTCAAATATCAAGTTGGAGTGGCGTGTAAGTTCACCAGTTTCTTCCCCTACGATTTCATATCCAAAGTGCTACATATTATTAAGTATTGATATTTAGACACCAATAAAAATCTACCTCTTAAAGGAAATCTTTATAGATGGTGAATTTGTCATAGTAACTTGAGTGCCTTTACTATTTTCATATAACCAAACAAAACTTTTTGAAGTATATTCCTTACAGTTTCTGGTTCACTTCTTTTTGATCTATTGAGGCTGGTAGCAAAATTTAGAACAGAATAGGTTTTTACAATTCAAAAGAAGAAGAGCCGTGGAGCACAGAAATGGAAGGTACCGAGGCTCTGTACTATAGACGGGTCCTTGTTCTCTGCTGGAATCATCACAAGCACCGTTCCATTCCCATTAGGCTGGGATTAGGGGCAGCCACCCTAGTGTTTGGGAGAGCTGGACTCTGAGAACTGCTTATAATCTTCACTAAGTACTTAGTTATACTGAATCTTTTTTTTTTTTTTTTTTTTTTTTTTTTACAGTGAAATACATGGCTATTTTAATTTTACTGACAGATGCATATTGTCTAGGCAAGGTATGTAACATAATGTTTTGATACATATAGTGAAATAATTTCCCCAATTAAACTAATTTACCCATTACCTTACCTATTTACTCTTCCCCCCATTTTAAAGTAATTTTTATTTTTTAATTATAGTTGAAATGCATTAGTATATTTGTTTCAGGTGTACACCCCAGTGATTGATTACACATTACATAACTTACTAAGTGATCATCTCCATAAATCTTGCAAACACAGGACACCATACATAGTTATTAGAATATTGCTTACTATGCTGTACTTTACATCCCTATAACTATTCTGTAACAACTAACTTCTACCTATTAATCTCTTCACCTTTACTACTCACCCCCCAAACCTTTCTTCCATATGGCAACTGTCTAAGTGTTCTCTGAATTAATGAGTCTGTTTCTACCAGGGGAACTTCGTAGAAATACCCAGGCCCTACCACTTTAATGAGCCTGTGGTCTTGGTTAGCTCTCTGAGGGAGATTTTCCTACCCATCAGACTGTGAACTTACCCATCAGATGTAGTAAATACTTGGTTACTGATTGATACCAATGATGTTGTAAATACAAGTTGCTAATTGAGATTCCAGAGGGAGATATGGGCTAGCAAATAGGAAGAATCTACAAGTAGAAGATGTGGATTAAGGAGAGACACAGTGAATGTGAACAAGGAAAGAGAGTCAAGGAAGCCTTTTGTGAAAACTCTAAAGGGAGTTTAGAGAGAGGTTTGGCGGATGGGTGGTAAAAGTGAAGAGATTAAGAAGTAGAAATTAGTTGTTACAGAATAGTCATAGAGTTTAGAGTTGATGAAATTCTAGGGATGAGCTAGATGAAGAGAAGGGATAAAGTGAGACGTGAAACTCAGGGAACAGCATGGATAAGGCATGGAAGCAGTAAAAAGCCGTTTATATTCACTGAAAATTTTAAGGGAAAAGAAAAAACATTGGCGAAAAGCCTATTGATTTTTGCTTAATAATAAAAGATAAATGAGGGTAAATTGCCAGGTACAAGTTTCTCTGGCAATTTCAAGGCGTAAAAAAAAAAAGAAAGAAATGACACCAGCACAATGCTAAAACATATCCTGCAGCTGTTATTGATTTATATATGCACATTCAAAACAAAATCATTAGAAAATGTAATTACACTCTGACATTTTTGCCACACATGTTAAACAAACAGACAGCATTTTACTTAGCTTATGAAGCTTTGTTTTCAAGTAGCTCTGGCCTTGCTATAACTCCTCTTGTTTTTTTACTCAATTTTTCAGCTCGATTATTTCTTTAAAAAAATGAAAAATATATAATTTGTGCATTAGTCAAATTTAGGGGAGATATGTACAACAGGTTTTAAGGGCCAACTTTTCCTTCTAATAAAAGCTCAACAGGTAATTGTTGAACACTTTGTTATTGTTTTTCTATGAAATTGTTGTGTGTTTTTTTTTTTTGTTTGTTTGTTTTTGTTTTTGTTTTTTTTATGAAGGTTGCTGTTATTTCATGAGCCATGCAAGCTTTTTGGAAGTTATGTAGTACAAAAAGAAGTTGTAATATAGGCACTATATTACAAAGCCTGGATATCATATTAGGATACTATCTAATGTAGGACACTATATTAGAAAGTCAGGAGAGTGTAAGCAACCATAAGTCATGCATACTATATCAGTCCAATATAAAGTGAGATCATTGTTTTGTCCACCTATGATGTAAATTTGTTCTATTCAATGTTGAATGTCTAAAAGAAGAAAAAATAAAATTTAGGCAATTCAATTCAAACAATAAGTTAAGCCAAATATTTGGGAAGCTTTTTAAAATAAGCTATTGTGTTAAAAAAAAAATGTGTTGCACTTTGTGGACAACATTTAAATATTTTTTTAAAGTTTATGTAATGAGAAAACTAAGTCAAAAGTGCCAGCTTTATTTCTTTTCTTTACTCACATATCCCCCCATTGATTGTGTTGACTGCTACCTGAGTTTTCCAATATGTATAAAGATATGATGAAACTTTATTTTGTTAAAAAAAAAAAAGTTTTCCTTTATCTTCACCTGAGGATATATTTATTGATTTTTAGAAAGAGAAAGAAACATTGATGTTGAGAGAGAAACATCGATCAGTTGCCCCTTGTACATGCCCTAACCAAGGATTGAACCTGAAACCTGGCTATGTGCCCTGACAGGACTTCAAACTTGCAGCCTTTTGGTGTATGCTCCAACCAACTGAGCCACCCAGCCAGAGCAAAATGTGATGAAACTTTAAATCTATGTTTGCTTCTCTTAAGTAAGTCACTTATAGCTGATCAGATTCAGTGTTTTTCTAATCCAAACACTCTTGTTTGTAACTTAGACCTTTTATTACCTAATTAGACAAAGAGTGGCACCTTTTCTTTATTCCTAGATTCCAGGCTGCAGTGGTTCCTTAGTGTCTAGTAGCTTAGACATTTAGCCCCAATGACTGTTACAAACTTGAAAACTCTGAGCTTAGAAAAAGTAATTTCTAAGCTAAAGAGAATTAGAATTTAGATGATACTATCTGAAGACAGCAGTGAATTCCTGGGTGCTATTTATTTAGTACTCCCCACCTTTTCAGTTAAGATGAAAATGAAGTTTATCCTTAATTACAGCTGCAGAAATGATTAAGGTATAGGAGGGCTGTTGGACTAGAAGCCTTATGTAGAGATACTTAACATGTTGTAAGGCTATGACTAGTCATGCCTTGATTTCCTAAGTAGGTTGCTTTGTTGTTAAGATCTGGTTTCTAGTGTCATATCCACACCCTGCATTTCAATAAAATTTTGAAGTATGATGCAATGGGGGAGGAAGAGGAAAAAATTGGAGGATGAGAGATGGTACAGATGCTTGGGGTCCAAAACATAATTTAAATAGACAAGCCTTAGTTTAAGAGGCAAAGGAAAGCCTTCAAATGCACTCTTCCCCTTTGAGATTTCAATAAAACACTGAGGATTAACACAATTTTTAATGCCAGATCTGATTCTAGCTACAATTAAAAATATTAAAAATAAATATAATAGGAAGCTATAAAAAGTTATATAAATGTCTACATATCCATTACTGAGATTACATAAATAACACATTTTTTTTTCCAAATTTGCCTAATATTTCTCATTCTTTCATAAACAAGTACCATATCTATTTTATATCTATATCTATCTATTTCTATATCCATATCTATATCCATATCTATATCTATATCTAGCTAATCTATATCATCCATATCTGTCTATCTACCAGCCATCCCACCCCTTCTCTTCCCAGAGTTAGTCTCTTGCCTGAATTTGATGTCTAGCACTCCTGTGCATGCTATTTCATATTTATTATGTATGAATCCTTAAAACAATACTTGCTTTACTTTCCCTGTTTTTAAAAATTGACATAAATAAATATATATAATCTCCTTTTTGCAATTTGCTTTTTTCCTTTTAACATTGTTTTTAAAAATTATTCATATAGTGCTGCCTTTGTTTAAATACCTGCATAATATTCCATTATATAAACATGCCAATTTATCAGTTTGGCTTTCTAATGAGGGACAGTTGTTTCCACATCTTACCAGCAGTTCTCCTATGAACATCCCTATGTACATGATATTGGGGCTATAAAGTGGAATTGTAGACTTTATAGGATTTACCCATATTCCTTTTTTCTAAAGATTGTCAAATTGCTTTCTAAACTGAATGGTTGTGGCTCTTTGTGAATTCTGAGTCTTTGTCTCAGTTTTTTTTCTTTATGTGTTCTCCTTGTTGAATAACATTTATCTCTCAATGAAATACTTGGCTGACAGTTATTTTTCATAACATTTTGAGTGTCGATGTAAGAAATGTCCAAACTTGTAAGAATTTTTATGAGTTTATTTGAGCCAAACTGACAACAATTGCCAGGAAGCAAAATCTCAACAGATTAAGAAAATGCTCTTGAAATGGCAGTTTTGCCACTATTTTATACATCAGAATCCAAGGGGAAGTTACAAGGGGTTATATGAAATTCATAGGTGATAGATAAGGGAGGCAGGAGAATGCAAAGCAGGGAAATTTCTGGGCTTGGATAAAAAGTAAAAGGAATAGTCACACACTTCTTTTACATTGGTGGGTATGGGATAGTTAATAGTTAACAATTAACATGATAACAATAATAATGAAGGGCTCTGTGTTCTCCTGCTCTGGTGGGAGATCATGCCCTGAGGGGTCAAGAAAAAAGAAAATTTTAAAAAATTTCTTTATTGGTTATGGTATCACATAATTGTCCTCATCCCCCTATTCCCATCCCAATCCCCTCCCCACATATGCCCCCACCCTTCTGTTGTCCATGACCACTGGTTAGACTTATATGCATGCATACAAGTCCTTTGGTTGATCCCCCCCCCACCCTGCTCCCCTACCTTCCCTCTGAGGTTTGACAGTCTGATCGATGTTTCCGTCACCGGGTCTGTTTTTGTTCTTCAGCTTATGTTGTTCATTATTTCCCCTAGATGAGTGAGCTCATGTGATACAAGAACTACACTTATAAGAACCGAAAATGAGACAAGCCATAATGGTTATTTGCTGAGAGGCAAATGAATCAGTCTGTAGTGAGTTTCTTTCTTACTTTGCTATTCCAAAGGTATGTTACCTTGGGTGCAAAAAGATAGTAGAAAGCCTCAGTTTAAGGGAAGGATTGACTTTTGTCAAGGCCTAGGAATGACTCTCAGCCATGATTTGCTTTTAGCTAGAAACTTTTAATTTCAGACCACCCTATGTGGTTACTGTAGGTCTCTAAATTTGTAAGGCCTGCCGTGCAGGCCTCCCCTGTGCTTGTCAGGTTTAGTATGTGGCCCCCTTTTCAGCCACATGAGGTTATTTCCCTATTGGTTTCTAACTTTTATGTTTGCTTTTGTGAAATCAGCTATCAATCTAGTTGTTGTCTCTCTCTCATTCTATCAATCCACTGTTCTGTTTATAGCAAGGGCTTTTTAGATTGTTTACCCGGAACTTCTTGAAGCTAAGAATTCATAGTTACAATCAATTCTGAAAAAAAAATTCTTAGCTATTGTCTCTTTAAATATTGCCTCTCTCTCTCATTCTTTCAACTCCTTTCTCCTGGAAACTTATATTTAATATATAGTGGACTTTCTTAGTTGCTTTCCTGTGATTTTTAACTTGTCTTTTATGATCTCCATCTCTGGAGTGCAGTCAGTTTTTTTTCCCCCAGCTCTTTAATTTTCTTTTCAGTTACACATTCCATTTCTTAAAGCTCCATTTGACTTCTTTCTAGAAAGTTATTGGCTACTTATTTATTTTTTCAATGTCTTACCTTTTGGACCAGGGTGGCTATTTCTTTCTCCTATCACATTAAGCAGGCTCCTTTTCAATTCTCCTCAGATTGTCTTTCAGTCATTTCATGGTCTTGCAGCTTCAGCCTCTTGTCTGTGTTTATTGACTTTCCCATGGTAAGTTTGTCCCCAGGTCATTGTGACTGTTTGGGGGAGATGTATTTCTTGCCGTGTGTGTGTGTGTGTGTGTGTGTGTGTGTGTGTGTGTGTGTGTACAATGGTCCAGGTCAGGTTTTTGTGGTAATTTCTCAGTTTAGAGTTCTCTGGACCACAAAGGTAGATGGTGTGACTTACAAATCTGGAATTTACATTTATCAGGGAATGCTTTTTTTTTCTTTTTTTCTTTATTTCTAGTCTAAAGTTAGACAAGTAGGTTTAAAATAAATGAATGCCTAAAATTTCCAGAATGCCATAATATGCTGCAAAAGAAATTTATATTTACCGTGGTAAATAAGGAAGGCCTGGAAAACATACTAAAAAGAAAACAAAACTTATCTATTTTCCTGCTATGAGGCTGATCACTTTAACACTTTGATGTTCTATATTTTGGTGTACATACACTTTAAAAAGTTAATCACACACATTTATTTTACAATCATTTTGCTTGAAAATAATATACTATAAGACTTTGTGTTTCTAAATATTTTTCTCCACAGGCTTTCAACTGGAGTAATTTTGCTCTTCCAGGAGACATTTGACCATGTCTGAGGAAATTTTAAAAATTCTCATTAGAGGATATGTTTATTGATTTTAGAGAAAGAGGGACAGAAAGAGAGGAACATTAATTGGTTGCTTCTTATGCAAGTTCCAACCAGGGATTGAACCCACAATATAGGTATGTTCCTTGACCTGGAATCAAAGCCACTGTCTTTTGGTGTATGTGCTCTAACCCAATGGTCAGCAGAGCCAAATGTACATCCTCAAAGTCTGGAAAACAGATCTGATGGAGGCCATTTACTGGCTTAAAATGTATTTTATCATTCTGAGTTTATGAAGAAAACATCCTTCAGGAACTGAATTGGGAAGTCAGATATAGATTACATATTTCTAGTACAGTGGTCAGCAAACTCATTAGTCAATAGAGCCAAATATCAATCATACAACGATTGAAATTTCTTTTGAGAGCCAAATTTTTTAAACTTAAACTTCTAATGCCACTTCAAAATAGACTCGCCCAGGCCATGATATTTTGTGGAAGAGCCACACTCAAGGGGCCAAAGAGCCACATGTGGCTCACGAGCCACAGTTTGCTGACCACAGCTCTAACCAACCGAACTACCAGGCCAGGGCATTTTTGATTGTCATAAATGGGCAGTGACTGGTGTTTAATGGGTAGAGGCTAGAGATGCTGCTAGATATCCTACAATATGTGGGACAGCCCTCCTTCACTCCCAACAAAGAATTATGCAACCCAAAGTGTCAATAATTGTTAAGGTTAAGAAACTTCTATGATGTTATTTTAATGGGTACTGATAAGATTGTCCTTCTCATGTCCTTTATTCTGATCATTAGAGTTCTTTAAAAAAAAAATTCTTGTCATACTTTAACTCTAAGGACATCTGAATGTGCTGGCCATTAATCTCTCCTTTTTAATTAAAAATATTTTCTTTATTTTTCAAGTTACAGTTTCAGAGTAGTCATGGGGATATAAAGTGCAGCATGGGGAATATAGTCAATGATATTGTAATAACTATATATGGTGTCATATGGGTACCAGATTTATCTAGGTCAGTGGTTGGCAAGCTCATTAGTCAACAGAGCCAAATATCAACAGTACAACAATTGAAATTTCTTTTGAGAGCCAAATTTTTTAAACTTAAACTGTATAGGTAGGGACATTGTTATTAACTTAATTAGGGTACTCTTAAGCTGGCCTTTGCTAAAAACGTCCTCAATCTGAGTGAGGCATATGGCTCTTGAGCTGCGGTTTGCTGACCACTTATCTAGGTGATCACTTTGTAAATGATATAAATACCTGATCACTGGGCTGTACATCTGAAACTAACATAATATTGTGCATCATAGTTGTTAGTGAGCAAAACCTTTTGCAGCCCTTATTGTTCATATTGTTCCTTAAGCAATAGTGCATGTTGTCTTGAACTATTAATCATCTCTTTGCAGAGCCCAACTGGTCTATGTGTTCTCTAAAGAGCTGCTTCTTTGTGTTCTGTTTGGGTGATGAACAGTGGGCCCTCAGTATTGTCTGATGATAATGGTGATGTTTGACCAGCAGTACTACCAGTAAATGATGAGAAGGCAAGATCCCCATTTGTAAATAGGCAGTGTAATGTGCTGGGACAATCTTGGACCAGTCAGCAAATTCAAACTCTCCCTTAGCAGTTTTGTGACCTGGACTTATCTTTCTCTAGCCTCAATTTTAATATCTGCAAAAATGGGCATACAAATAGCTTGCGAGTATTTTTAGAATTTAGAGTATATGGGTAAAATGCATGCTTACAGTAGGTAATTAATAGTTGTGTTAACATAAAAAACATTCAAACCTGTGAAGAATTTTTGTTAGTTTATTTGAGATAAACTGTGGACAATTACTGGGAAGAATCTCAAGGTATTGAGATAATGCTCCAGAGTATGGTGTTTTTTACCTATTTTTATAAATTATCATAAAAGGAGGAGATGTAAGTAGGTTACAGGAAAACCATTGGTGATAGATTAGGGTGGTGGAAGAAAGAAAGGTGGGAGGGGAGGTTTTGAGAAGGGGGATCTGGGATTGGATAATAAGCAAAATGATAGGCACATGCTTCTTTTACACAGGTGAGTACAGGATCACTAACAGTCAACAACTAATAGGATAACAATACCAATGAGGGAATTTGTGGTCTCTGCCCTGGTGCATTGGTTGTGCCCTGAGGGGGTCCAGAAAAAGGGAAGTTACAAGTTACCCTGACATTCCAAAGGTATGTTATCGAACATGCAAAAAAGACAATAAGCTCAGTTCAGATCAAAGTTGATCTTTGTTAGGGAAGATACTGGCCTAGGACATGACTATTCTCCAGAGAGTGCTTTTTAATTTAGAAGTTTTAATTTCAGACCATCCTTTGTGGTTACTTTAGGTCTCTGAGTCTGCAAGGCCACCATGCAGGTCTTTCCTGAGTTTGTCAGTTTAGCCTGTGGCCCTTTTTCATCCACAGTTGTTACTATAGTGATAGAATATGGTTTTGGGGCACCCATATGTGGAATACATTGACTCAAATTTAGCTTCCAGTGGAGCAGTCAAAGACCGATATTACTGAGTCAGACTCTACTAGGGTATAAAATAATACCTTTGGAGTGAATTGTGTTCTTCTGGGAACTATAGTCCTTCCTCAGTCAACTGGGACACCATTCAGCACACCGAAGCAATAATTGGCTGGCAGCCTGAAAGCAGTGCTGAGTATTACATAGCAGCATGTCATAGGATTTGAAGTTGTCAAGCAAGATGTCTTTATGATAAAATCAGTTAACAGGGCTGCCCTTGAGCGATATTGTGCAATAGGAGAAGTTGGTCTTTGTCTCTCTCCCTCCGCATTACTCAATGCCAAGCTCTACAGTCACCGTGGGGCAGAAGTCCCACATCTTGTTCCTGGAGAATGTCATTCTTTGCCAGCTGTCACCATAGAAACACCAACCGATAAGAATTTCTTTTAGCATCAGCCAACAAGGCCCCCGTGGTGGGTGCATTTTAATAGGAGTCTTCTAAGGACCAAAAAGGCTTAAGAATGTTATGCCCAGACTTTGTGATCCCCAAGGACCACCAGGGAGCAGAGTCCGATGCAATAAAGAAAAGAACCTCTTCCATGCTAGCATGGGTTTTGTCCCACTCATGCTGACAGCATGGCAGAAGAGAGAGTGAACTTTGCCAAGCCCTGGGGTTTTTACTCCGGTGGTGATGTCACTGCTTTGGCTGACCCTGATTGGTTGGGTGAGGGCTACACAAAATGGAGGATAACTCCGCCCTGCCCCACAGTGGAGTCAGGAGTTTATCTTCACCCCGCCCTGCCCTCTCAAGAACTCAAAGGAATGGTTCTTTAAGGGGCATTAAAGGTAATGGGGAAATAGTGATGTGAGGGAACCTTTTTAGCACCTCCATCATCGTTAAACAAACTGAGAGGGCCCTGACGAGACCCCATATGTTACGCCCAGACTTCCTGATCCCCAAGGACCACCAGGGAGCTAAGTCCAATGCAATAAACAAAAGAGCCTTTACCATGCTAGCATGGGCTCCCCCACTCACGCTGGCAGCAAGGCGGAAGAGAGTATTTCTCCCAGTCCAGGGGTTTTACTCCGGTCGGTGGTGATGTCACTGCCTCGGCTAACCCTGATTGGTTGGGTAAGGGCTAGGGATAACTCCGCCCTGTGGGGCGGAGTCGGGAGCTCATCCTCGCCCCGCCCTGCCCTCTCACAAACAACTGCTTGCTCCTGAGGCTGATTAGGCTTTTGAGATTTATCTAAAATTCTGAGGATAAATTGGAAGAACAAATAATCTCATTTACAAAGCAGATCACATGAATGCATCAAAGAGGTTGTGAGAGAACACATTTTCATGCCCTTCATATGGGAAGCTTCACCAGATTTTCCCCACTGGTCCTGAAAGCTGCCGATGTCATTTCTGGTGCAGATTTTTTTTTACAGTGAACTGGGAATTTAGGACCTCTGTGTTCAAGGGATTCTGTGAAGCCAAAGAATCTAGAGCACATGTGTCAAACACAAGGCCCGTGGGCCAAATCCAGCCCTCCAGGCCTTGCAATGTGGCCCGCACCGCGCTGTCATCACTGCACTCTGCTGTCAGTTTATGACATTGTCAGTTTATGACTGTTCAGTAAACCATTTGGCCCGAGATTTAGGCTGGATTTTAGATTTTGGCCCCTTCTCTGATTGAGTTCGACACCCCTAATCTAGAGTATGGGAAGAGGTTACTATGTTTCATTTCATGTATTTCCTATCCCCCCTATTGCTAGCTATTCGTAGTCTAGTTCTGAAAAGGATGCATTGTTAATATGTGTGTGTGTGTTTGTGTGTGCACATGTATGTATGAATGGGCATGTGCAGAGAGATATATAAGTTTTTGAACTTGTGTTTGGAGAGTCCTGGCCAATTGAACACAATGACTTTGAACTCATCACAAGCAGTTTTAGAAATGGTTAACGTTTTCTAAGTATACACAGCTTTTGATCTGTCTTGTTCATCAATTGTACCTTTGCAATTCCACTGCTTTCCCTTGCACTTAATAAAGTTTATTAGGGTTTACAAACCTTTATCTGATGGGTTTGAAGAAACTTGTAGCTGCATACTGTATCACCTTATTTGCCTTTTGTCACATCCTGTCTCATGTTTGTATAACTGAGAAACAAGAAGAGTTTGGAGTTCTAAATACTGACCTTGTCACCTTTTAGAATCCCATCTATAAACTGGGGTGAAAAAATCTCTCTCCTCTCTCAGTAATGTTAGGGAGTTGGAAATAATATGTTTAAGGCACCTGTAACAGTACTTAGCACATAGTAGGAGTTTGGGGGGGGGGGGGGAAGGCCTATATCTATTTTTCAATCTTTAAAAAAATTTATTTTTCAATTACAGTTTACATTCAGTATTATTTTGTATTAGTTTCAGGTGTACAGCATAATGGTTAGATAATCCTATACAAAGTGTTACCTCTAAAATTTCCGTACATAGTTGTCACAATGTTATTCACTTTATTCTCTGTGCTGAATTTTATAGCCCCGTGACTATTTTGTGACTGGCCTGTTTCTGATTGCATGTTCATCTTATGAATAAAGGATCACATGTTGAAGGCATTGAGCACAGTGCCCTGTATGTAGTGCTCCATACTTATTTTTGGGGACAGATTCAAAAATTATATTTCATTCATTTTCTCTATATCTCATATATCCTTTTTCACAGTATAAGATAGATGACTATAGATACTGGTCTTTAAATATGAGAAATTTGCAATTTCCCAACAAAAAATGTTAGAGGCAGAAACAGAATACTGGAGACCAGCTATCATTATAAGAAATATTACACATGGTCTGTTAACTGTGGTTGTTTTGTTCTGATTAAAGAAAGCACATTCTAACCAGGTTGAGAGTTGCACGTGGGACCTTGGAGCTCACCTGGAAATTGCCCATCCTCTACACCTGAGAGTTGCCTAGTATCATGGAAAGAGCATTAACCTCACTGCAGAAACCAGAGGTATCAGCCCTTTGCAAACCCTCAGGCTTTTGAAAATCCCAGCCTTTTGCATACCCCCAGGCCTTTGCAAAACACTGGGCCTTTTCAACACACCAGCCCTTTGCATACCCCCAGGCCTTTGCAAGGCCCCACCCTGCAGGACCTGTAAATTGCCTATTTTGCAAACCCATTCTTATCCCTTTTGCCTACTTCCCCATGTAATCTTTGTCTTTCTACCCAATGTAAGCAGCTGGCTCATGGTGGGGGCAGAGCAGGTTTTGTGGATGACCTGCTACTCTCCCATACTACCGGCAGTATTGTAATAAACACCCATATAAGATTCAAACCTGTCTCTGCTTAGTTGGCTCAAGTAGTGACAGGCAGCACAGACCCATTGATTGTTCAGTTACAGAAAGGCTGCTGCTTCTAGTACTTGTTCATATGCAAAGTCACAAATAGTCTCTCAATTAAAAATTCTTTTGTGAGTGTGTGTGTGCAATATTTGTGAGAACAAAATATTTATGTTGGTGATAAGAAATGGGTATATTTTAATACCTTGAACATTGGAACCATGCTTTAGACTCTTTAGAGAGAGGTTCTCAAATTTCATGAAAATTGCAAGTGATAATTTTCTTAATTTCTTGGAAGGATACTTTGGAACTTTTGGGTAACGTTTCTAAAGTCACATAAAAGATGATCCTTAGAGGTGAAATGCATTTCACTTTTCTCCAGGCTTAGGATGGGCTGTTGCCACATATTATGTGGAACAAGCTCTTGACCGCTGCAGTCTATTTCAAAAAACAGGTCAAGGTTTTCTGACATTGCTCTGAGAAAGAGGAATCAAACTGTTTTGAAAAAAAAATTGAGATGCCAGTCTTGTCTTTTTTACTTTGAAAAAAACAAAACAAAACAAAAAACACAGCAAGTTTCTGTTTATTATAATATCTCAAGATCTGAAGCCCCATAGACAGTGTAAGAGCAAACTCTGCTTTAGATGCATCTACTATCCCCAAGTCTTTTTCAGGAGGAACAGAATTCTGAGCTCAGATCTTGACTGGTATGTGAATAGGATGACATGCATTCTTGATATTCACAGGGTCACTTCCCTAGCTCCGTGCCCTTTGGGCAGAATACAAAATAGAACCAGCATATCCTAGAACACCCGTCCTTAAAATGTTATTCTAAATGTTCCAAGGAAAAACTTTATGATGAAAATAAGACCTCTGGCATTGCTTACAAATGATACTAATTCAAATACCAAATAATATTTATCTTGCCATGGTCTATGATAAGCACTGGAAACCACATGGATTTTAGATGTCCAGTGCAGGGTCTTTGTGTGGTTTGGAAAAACAAAATGTCAGCCTGGATCCCTCCCCACATTGTGGTTTGTTCAGGCAGGAAGTGTGTATTGTTCAGCCTTGCAGCACCTGCAGGAACTCTATACTATAGGATAGTATTTTCACTCAGTAACCATCTGTTGATTGGATGAATGAAAGACACTGTTGACTACATTGATGAGGAACAGGTGTCAGGCCACAGTAATCAGGGCTGTAATTTGCCATAAGGAGTTCTGGGCAGACCCATAATCTCTGCATCTTGACTTCCTGGGACAGGCAAAATTCTGAGCTCAGATCTTGACTGGTATATGAATAGGATGGCAGGCATTCTTGATATTCACAGGGTCACTTCTCTAGCTCTGTGCCTGTAGGGCAGAATACAAAATAGAATACATAGCATTATGTTGTGGGGCCAGGAGGTGTCACTGCACTAATACCCACAGGGCTGTGGACTGAGTGAGTCCCCCAAAGGAGTGTGGCTACCTGTGTTTTTTTTCTTTTTCTTTTTTAACTGAGTGTATTATATAACAGATAATTTGATAAAGTACATTGCTTTTAAATGATGACTCCTGCCTGTCATACCCTTGAGAATCACATTTATGTCTTGCTCTGCTACATGGGGACTCAAGTGTTGTATAGTGGATAAAAATAGATTCTGGACAAGCTGGCTGGATTGAGTTCTGGCTCCGCCAATTCCTGTGTGAGCTGCGTACGTTATATAACCTCCAGTATCTTGGTGTCCTTATCTAAAAAAATGAGATAGGAGTGTTATTGTTATGATGAAATGAAATTAATGCACAAAAAAGATTAAAAAAAACACTTGGTTTATGGTAAGTTCTCAGAAATACGTAGCTATTTGGTAAAACCTTGTTTGAATAATTTTCAATAGAATAGTAGTGCTCATATTTAATGAGCAACACTTTTAACCTGTTGCTTTACACACTTATTTATTATGAAGCTATGTTTTGTATAAAGCAGGTTTGTCTTGCCTCCTATACAAGGAAATCTGGTAAATGTAGGGCTAATTTTCTAAGCCAGCTATGACAAATTACTACAAATTTAGTGGCTTAAAGTAAAAAAAAACAAACACCCACAATAACAACAAAACACACACACACACACACACACAACTATTCTCTTCATTTTCTGGAGTTTAGAAGTCTTTAAGCAATGTCACTGGGCCAAAATCAAGGGATCAGCAGAGCTTGTGGATGTTCTAAAGGAGACTCCATTCTTGCCTCTCCTAGCTGCTGGTGGCTGCCAGCATTCCTTGGCTTGTGGTCCCAGGTCTGTCTCTATGATACATTGCCTTCTCTTCTCTATGTGTGAAATCTCCCTTTGCCTCCACTAGTAAGGATACTTGTGATTGCATTTAGGGTCCACCCAGATAATCCAGGATCATTCCTCCATCTCGAGACCTTTAATTTAATCACATCTGCCAATCCCTCCCCTCCCCCCATATAAAGTAACATTTACTGGTTCTGTGGATTAGGACTTGGATATCTTTGGGGGCAAGTTGTCATTTCTTAACCGCTTTTGTAGATTTCTCAAACTATGAATTCTAAGACTCTATGATGAGATTCAGTATACTTATTAAACCATCCTCAAAATCAATATTAAGTAGCCTAAATAATGGTACCTGTCAGAATCAAGTATCACTAAATATAAATTAATCATTTCTTTTCATTATTTTTCTTAATCCTTATTTTTTTAAACTGATTTGAAATTTTTTTCTGATACCATTTAAACACAGATTAATCCTGACATTCTATCATTTCACATTCCCAAAAATTCTATGATGCTGGCATAACTGGTATTATCTTTATATTATAAAAGAGAACACTGACATTTAATAAAGGTAAGTGCCTTATTCCAAATCAAAACTTTGAGCAGACCAATGATATCAGCCAAAGTCTTTTGACTTCTAGACAAGTATTCTTTACATTTTATCATAGTGACAAGTTGACTTTTAGAAAAAGCTCCCATTTTGTTTTGTTTTGTTAATCTTTTAAATGACCTTTTAAAGAATTTTTATTAAATCTTTTTAGAAAGTTTTCAGAAAGTCTTAATGATGCATCAGTCATTGGACTGCAGATATAATAAATATTGCTCTGTATAGGGAATAGGGAAAGATAAAGCAGAAGAGTTTTGAGGTTATGTTTTTTTTTTTCTTTTTTTCTCAATAGTTTAACACCCATAGTTTTTAGCAACTATAGATTTGCTATAACATAGCTGGAATGAAGTTATCTCTGTAAAAATCAGGCTAATTTTTTTTTTCTTTTTTCTTTTCTTTTCAGTCATGTACAATGCAAGTTTCAAAACACTGGCAAATGTTGCCCAGCAAAATTGAAAGTTTAGAGTGAAATAATTGGCAATTACAGAAGAATGGATGGCAAGAAATAGCTGAGAAAAGGAGATAGGTCACTACTTGATGAGTGGAAATTGGCAGACTGGTTGAGAAAAGGGCCAGGTTATCATTATCTTAGTCAAATTTTTGTTTCATTTCATCTATTCTCCCACTATTTTATAATTGTTGCATATCTGAGAACTAACACAGCCATAATTGTAATACATTATTTTCAAAGAGTTTTTTAAAAGTATTTTTAGTCACAAAGGTGAGCTCTAACCATGAATTCCTATAGACTATATTTTAGTAAGTTCTCCATCAAAAAGAGAGGGAGGGAAGGGAGATTAAGTAATGACTTGTGCTTTATACATGAATTTTTTAAAAATTGTAATATGGAATGAAACCACAGATAAATCTAGAGGAATATCAGTAAAAATAAACACATTGTGAGGTTTAGCCTATTCACCATTATGTGAGGGGCAATAGAATTTTCTCTATTTGAAATGGAATCTTGTCTAGCACCAGATTGGCAGAGAACAATAGAATGAGGTAAACAGGACAATGATTTTCCCAACTGTGCCTTGGGTCATGCATTGAGTGGTAAGTGACTTTCTATTTTAAAGTCCATCTAAGAACCAAAAGAGAACTTAAGTGGCACCCAAACTCTCTAGTGAGAAGAGGTTCTATAAATGCTAAAAATGCAAATTCATTAAATACTATAAGTGGACTTTAATATAAGAAAGCTGTACATCAATTGAATAATTCCTAACATGAATATAATAAACATATTAGATGCATCCAGTGAGTTCCCTACAATTGTCAAGCAAAGCATATTTTTTTGCAAAACTGAGGCAGATATTATTTGTATAAATGCTGTAGTTTTTGTTAAAACCACACACACATGAGTATATACAAAAACCCTGTACACCAACTCACCTGCAACTTTATAATTGTATGTCTATCAATATACATTAATTTATTTTAAACCATCTCTGTGTGGCAAGGTTAGTATCTGAGAATAGTGTTCCAGAGTTACCTTATACCAGTGGTCAGCAAACTCATTAGTCAACAGAGCCAAATTTCAACAACGATTGAAATTCCTTTTGAGAGCCAAATTTTTTAAACTTAAACTTCTAATGCCATTTCTTCAAAATAGACTCGACCAGGTATTTTGTGAAAGAGCCACACTCAAGGGGCCAAAAAGCCACATGTGGCTCTCGAGCTTCGGTTTGCTGACCACTGCCTTATACTATTATCCTTCAATGGGAAATCCAGTTTCATAAAATATCTGAAATTAAAAGGTAGTTTTAGAGAGGTACATTTTAGTGGGCTAGGCTGAGATAGTGAGTCAATCAACTTTTTCTGCTTAAACATCAACCCAAATCTCAATGGCTTAAAATAGCATGGTTTACTTTAATCTTGGCTATACATTATGGGGGGCTTTTGTGTCTCTCATCTCCTAGCTGGATCATGTTATACTCAGGGTGATCATGGAAGCCCCAAGGAACAACCATGTGAATTCTCTACTTGAATCGAATCCTCTACTATCAACTCTGCTAACCATGAGAATTGGCCAAAGTGTGTCACATGACCAAGTCCTACATTAAATGAGGATACACTTCCCTGAAAGTGGGAGGGAGAAACTAACTATTTCTGAACAATAATACAAATGATCACAGATACAAAAACTTACTGTTGCCTTGAACATAAACAGCATGGAGTAGAGCAGCGCCAGCCCTAGTATTGCATAGTGTTTAATGCTTTTTTTCCAGACTGCCTTGGTTCTAGAGGAAGCCAAGGATGCTGTTCACAGCACCTGCCACTTCCCAGCCTTCTTTGCAACCTCCATTTCTCCTCTCTGTTGTGATTGGGGACGGGAAATGCCAGTTGGCTTGTGTGTGTTTCAAAGGAAGGCACAGGGTCCTGCTGTGAGAAGAGCTTTTGCTGTGCTATCAGAGAACCATGGGCTGAATTCCAGTTCTGAGACATCTCACCTGTATGACCTCATAAAATAATATTACTTCTGAGTCTCTTTTTCTGAATGCTAACTGAGAATAGTAATATTTAATGAGAATGAAGTGATCTCCTGAGTGATATATGTAGCATGGTACCCAGCCCTGAGTTCAATAAATGTTGAGTTCTCTTCTCCCCAAAGAACTTCCAAAAGGAATAAGTAGAATGTTTGAGGTGAGAGAGTAATCTCTATTTAAATTTTCAAGAGGCTCTAAAATTCTATAATAAAGTTAACTTAAGGCAGAGAAATATGTGGTTGAATTTTTAAAATAAACTAAACATTATTTTCCATATATATATATTATTAGATTCTCTATTCCCCCCTTCCCAGAAAAGTAGTAATTTGAAACAAATAAAATCCTGGGAAAAACATTTGCCATGTGAAAGGATAGATGTAAGTAAGTTTTCCTTTCAAAGTAACTTGTGATTTCTATTTATCCATGAAAACAAAATACGTTCAGGCACACAACTTTCTAAGGTCATCATGTTGACAAAAGCCCCCACTATAGTACACAGTTTGGCTCATTTCATCTTCCCTGATAACTTATGACTTTTATATATAACTTGGTGGACCTGTTGGGTTTTGAAAAACTTTTTTTGGGGGGGGGGGCAGTGAGGTACAGTGAACTTTATTGATGGTTCATGACAAGGTACGGCTCATAAGCGCCTTTCCCTTTAAGGGAGCTGGGATAGAAACTGTGGAGGTCAGAACATTCTCAATGTGTTGGAGGATTGATTTGGGGCAAGAACTTCTCAGTAGCTGAGGGCCTCTTTTCCTCTCAATGGGGCTGGTGGTCCAGGAGGCTCTTTCTACTTGGAAGCTATGTGGACCATAAGGTCCACTATCCTATTGCTGTAGCCAAATTCATTGTCATACCAGGAAATGAGCTTGACAAAGTAGTCACTGAGGGTAACACCAGCCCCAGCACGGAAGATGGAAGAATGGGTATCACTGTTAAAGTTGCAGGAAACAACCTCGTCCTCAGTATAACCCAGGATGCCCTTGAGGGGTCATCTGATGCTGGATTCACCACTTTCTTATTGTCATGGTATTTGGCAATTTTCTCCAGGTGGCAGGTCAGATCCATGACCAACTGAGGGTGGGCACACAGAATGCCATGCCACTGAGTTTCCCATTCAGCTCAGGGATGGCCTTGCCCACAAGCTTGGCATCTCCAATAGAAATGGGGATGATGTTCTGGGCAGTCCCTCAGCCATCACACCACAGCTTCCTGAGGAGCCATCCACAAACTTCTGGGTGGCAGTAATGGCATGTACTGTGGTCATGAGTCCCTCCATGATGCCAGAGTTGTCATGGGTGACCTTTGACATGGGGACCAAGCAGCTAGTGGTGCAGAAGGCATTGCTGACAATCTTGAGGGAGTTGTCATACTTCTCATGGGTCATATCCATCACAAACATGGGGGCTCCCACAGAAGGGACAGAGATAATGATACTCTTGACTCCGTTGTTCAGGTGAGCCTCAGCCTTCTCCAAGGTAGTGAAGATGCCAGTAGACTCCGCCACACTCCCAGCACCAGCATTGCCTCATTTAATGTCGGTGAAATCTTGCTCCTGGAAGATGGAGATGGGTTCTCCATTGATGACAAGCTTCCCATTCTCAGCCTTGACTATACCTTTGAACTTGCCTTAGGTGGAATCATAGAGGAACTTGTAGAGTGTGTAGTTGAGGTCAGCAAAGGGGTTATTGATGGTGAAAATATCTACTTGGTCAGAGTTAAAAGCAGTTCTGGTGACCAGATACTCAATATGGCCAATCCATTCACTCTGACATTCACCATCATGTGTCAGGGTTGAGGCTGGCATTGCACAGGCAGGCATAGCTGCCTGTCAAACGGGAGGAGCAGAGAGCCTAAGTAACTTCCACAGTGGCCCTACTAATCCTTTATAACAAAAATTCCTGTGCCAACCAAAAGTACGTTTACCACTGAAACACAGAGATGTTTCTTTCGAGGCTTTCTTCCCCAAACATATTGTCCGTAAACCTAGTTTTGCTATAAAAAACTTGAAAGAAATCTTCCCCAAACATATTGTCCGTAAACCTAGTTTTGCTATAAAAAACTTGAAAGAAATATATCTAAACATCTTGGTCTATTAAAATAGTAAGCAGGATTGTTGAAAGCAGACCATTGTTGTGCTTTCTTATGGGATTCCTAGCAGATGATTTATGAAGCTTTAGTCAGCATTGCCATTTTTATCATCCCCCAGGCACCAGCTTACCCTGGGAAACATTTCTTTCACTGCTCTTAAGAAACTCTGAAGACTTTTAAGAGATAAGTAAGGATGGAGTTCTTTATCTCCCAGACCTACAGAATCATTTTAGTTAGAGTCAGAGCTGCCTGTGTTTATAATATCCTGGCTCAATCGTGTGGGCAATTTACTTAACCTTATTTTTAATAAGATGTTTTTAAATTAGTTTCAGAGAGAGGAAAGGGAGGGAGAGAGAGATAGAAACATCAATGAGAGAGAAATGGCAACATTAATTGGCTGTCTCCTGTTCACCCTTTCTGGGGATTGAGCCTGCAACTTGGGCAGGGAATTGAACTGTGACCTCCTAGATCATGGGCTGATGCTATACCAATGAGCCACACTAGCCGGGCTACTTAACATTTTTATGGCTCAATTTCCTCATCTGTAATATGAAAATTAAAATTACTGTGGTTGTGAAGATTAAATAGTTACTATACAAAAAGGACTTACAGGAGTGCTGACATGCACCAAGCACTATGTAATTACTTGCTATCATTATTATATCAATAGCCCTTTCCTGGTTCATTATTCCATCCCTGTTGTTTGAGTCTGGATATTACTGTGGCTACAAATTTGTCCATTTCTTTTCTTTTGCCTTTTCACCTTTCATCCATTTTTGGAAACATCTATTCAAAATTCGGGGGGGGGGGGGGTTGGGTAACAGTAAACTCTTTAATAAAAGCAGTTCATCAGGCAGGAAGAAATTTCTAAGCCATTTCTCCAGCTTTGGTGTGTCTTATGTTTTCCTTTGGGCAGCAAACTCATTTTGCAATTGTAAAAAGAGTTGTGGGAAGCTCTGGTCTTGCATCAGAATTACTTTTGAAGCATCCAATTTACATGCTGAAAGTCATCTTTTCAAAAAACACAAAACCATCAGTTGGGGAAAATAACCATTTCTTCAATTCAGTGTCAGTAAAGAATTTCCTGCAGCAGGAATGAAAGACAAGCATAGAGGATGCATCTGATAAGAAACAAAAAATAATCAGATTTCATTTATAATGGAATTCACAATGTAGTATTAGGCCCCTGTGGGGCATCATCATGTTCTTTTCATTAGTTTTTCTTATGTGTTCTGTTGTCCTTCATTAAGATGTCTCATCTCTCTCTTTCTGCAGAATCAAAGCAAGAATTTAAATTTCCAGGGGACATTAATAAGCTACCTGTTGTGGCTGGGTAAAGATAATTGGAAAATAAAAATAAGGAAAAGAAATAAAGCATTTAAAAATATTGGGGTGTTGCAAACCAGGTCAAATATTTGCCTTTCAAACTTACTGTCTTAGAATGCAAATGTCTTAACTGACAAGTGTCTTAGATGGCTAATCAATACAGTAAGAGGGGTACAGATTGCTTAGACATTTTCCTAAAGAGAACAGTGGCTTCTCTTGTTCCATCTCCTTAAAAAATCACCTTGGAGGCAATATGTTTCTAAAATACCTATTATGAGGCAAAAACCTGTGACCTTTGATTGTATGTTGCAGAAAAGCTTAATGGCTGTAGAAGAAAAATTCCAGTTTGACATCTGCGTTTGAAAACAAAAGCTAAACGGGGGTGGAAATAGGGGCTGTTGTAGATTAAGAGCAGATGGCCTACATTTTAGGATCATGTTAGTGTTCAAAGACTATCAAAATAAAGGAATCAATTTTGAAAAAAACAAAAGAACCCCTTCAAATATTGTCCCCAGGAGTCTCATAGAATGCAAAAATGTTTCTGTTGTTATATTCACTGATTCCTTAAATGTAGGATGGAAATAGAAAAATGGAGATACACACAGTCTTGCTGCCATTGGGTATAATTCTTGTAGCCTTTTCATATCTCTATGAATGTAAGTGCAAAAGATGAGGAAAGCAAGTTCCATCTATTTTGGGGTAGCATTAAAAAATATCTGCCTCTTTCCCTTCACTTTCACTGCCAGATCCCATTCTGCTTTCCTCTTGGCTGTGATAAAGCTCCTATGTCAGCCTTCTTGTGAGTCCTTGCTCCTAGAGCAGCAAAAATAATTGCTGTCTCTGAAGGGTCATTTTGACCCTGTCATTCCTCTTTGTTTCAGTCCAGATTTGCCTCTCAATTGCTATTTTTGACAGGGGAATTTTTTAGGCTTATTTTTTAAAACTTGAAAAATAGAATAGATCATAAAGCACAAAATAAGAGAAAACTACAAACTTAAATTTCCCATCATCCCTAAACTGTTCCTAATATTGCTGTGTGTGTTTTCTACCTATTGATATGTAACAAAATACTCTGAAACTTACTGGCTTAAAGAACAACTTCTTTACAATATCTTGTGGCTTTGTGGGTCAGGAATTCGGGCAGATCCTGGTTGGTGATTCTTCTGCTCCCTGTGGTGTTGACTGAGGTCACTTGGTAGTATTTAGCCTTGTCTGGAGGGCCCAAGAAGTTCTTTGGAGCGTATCTTTAAGATTCTTAGAAATTCTCCTAAACATACTCTTAAACATTTCTGAGGTCTTCACAAACGGTCTTACAGCCATGCCTTGAAATCATCCTTTACTGGGAGTGCCCTGAGTTTGATCTTTTCCCTGAAGCTATGTCCTTGAGGATATTATGCTGGGGACACGAAGCAATTTTTATTTTCATACCACATGAGTCCTGGCTTGCTCATATTTTCTCTAAATTCTGCTTGAAAACTTAACGGTTCTTTTAAAAGTTCATCTATCTTGCCCTGGCTGGTATTGCTCAGTTGTTTAGATGTCATCCCATGTACCAACGGGTTGCAGGTTTGATTCCTGGTCAAGGCAGATGCTCAGGTTGTGGGCTTGATTCCTTGTGAGAGACATGCAGGAGGCAGCTGATAGATGTTCTCTCATATCAATGTTTCTCTCCCTTCCTCTCTCTCTAACATACCAACAAAATATATATTTTTGAAATGTCATTTATCTTTTCTAGTATTTGTCATAGGTACCTATTTTCCGGTGTATAAGACGACCCCCTAATTTTACAGTTAAAACATAGGTTTAGGCCTATATTTGCTGTATAAGACTACCCCCCACTTCCGAGGCAACACCAGTTCTTTTTTTAATAGACCGCCTCTCTGACACTGGCCAATCTGAGCAGGCTTTTTTTCGTTTCAAAAGTCGTCTTATATGCCGGAAAATACGGTACCTGGGATCAAGTTGGCACCTTCTACCTTCTGCCTGTCACTTTCTTCCGCCAGACCCATGAGCTCGTTTCGATGTCCTTTCTGCGTTCCATTGGACCACAGGTGTCAGTGTTGCCAAACTTTCCACCACTATATAATATCTTCCTCACCTCCTTCAAACTCCCACCAGCAATGTCCCTAGGCCTTTTGAGTTTCCGCTTGTTGCTCCAGTCACAGAGCCAATGGCACATGTCTTACATTTTTTGTTAGGGCAGCAACCCATTTTCAGGTACTAAATTCTTATCTGTCTTCTATGTTTAATGCATAATCATTGACATCATTCCCTTTTACCTATCTCTTCCCAAAACTCGATACACTTTCTCTAGTGCACACACAAAAGATTAAAAATTACCCTTTCTCATTCTCCTTCCTGGATCATCTATTGCAGTGACCGTGTGTTCTAAATATTCTGAGTTAAGATTTGTGTGTTAAAAATATCTAAGACAAATAAAATGGTTGTAACTAAATTATTGCCTAAGATTGCTTTCTTCAATCTCTTTTAATGCCGCAACTTGACAGGAAAAAAATTAAAAGAGAAAAACAAAAGGAAATTAAATATAAGGACAAGAGAAAGGTCACAGGCAGCTTCCTCTTTATCTTTGGTCTATATTATGTCATACTTTACGAAGTGCTTGGTAGTTAAGTATATCATGATAAAAAACTATAGCATAGACTCTGGCCTTTTGTTGTTCTCCACTCTCTACACAGTAAGCAAGTGAATGTACCCAAACAACTAGTTGTTTCTGGCTTGCAAATACTATTTTATCTCAAGGTTTCAGTTAACTGTCTTATTAATTCACTATCAGCAATAGTGTTTCTTGAGGAAGGTATAGGGTGGGGACTATATGGAGGAAAAAAGTAGAAGGAAATAGGAGGGGTTTACATCAGAAAAATATCACCTAGAAGACTTTCTCCAAAATACACATACTTAGGCCTCTCCAATCAAAATCACTAGATTATGGAGCTTATTGTTTTATTTGAGGGCCCTTCATAGTTTGTTAGGTAGGGTGGCAGTATACTTGACCATGCAGTTCCACTTTCTTCAAAAATTTTAAGTTTATGGCTGGACACTGGATTTGTGTTCTGAAGAACTTTCTGTACAGATCTTTGAAAAAGTTACTTCTGTCTCTTTGGGATCCTCATTTACTACCCTACAGAGGAATTTCAAATACCACAGTAGATGTGAATGACCTGAAAATGCTGAAGATCCTTGAGGGTCTTTCCATAAGGTTGTTAAAGGGCTTTCCTATGGAAGAAGGATTATCCATTTGTCTGTGTCCTCATAGGTAGCATGATTTAAATGGAACTATATCAATTTCACTTTCAGCTGTAGCACCAAGTATGCATGGCCAGCTACTTACCCTGCAAGCCATCATGAAAGACTTCTAAGGAGGTATTCAAAATTCGGTCAGGCAACTGTTAGCTCCTCTTCCTCACTGAAGGTATACCAGGATTGAGTTGGAGTCTTGAAGATGACTTTTTGGAGAGGGTTCTTGATGTGTGTTGAGTCTTCCTTTCCCTAGTGCATGGAGTAGGAGTAAAGAGAGTGCTTTTCTCTCTGCTCACACCAGGGAAAGGAGCTCAGTGGATCCCTGGAGAGAGCCACATATGCTTCTCTTAGAGCTGATGTCTGCTTATTCCTGAAAAATTTCTACTCACCTGACGACTAGAGCCATCTGTCTAGGACTGTGGGGAAAAGAGATGTAGATACAGTGGCAGTAACTTTTTCGGGAATTGGAATTGAATGGCATCTGACTAGACCACTGCACTTGCACACTCAGGGCTTGTCCAGCTAAAGCTGCAGTGGTGTTTCTCTGGGCTGGATGAGGTTTCTCTTTGAAGAGTCAGAAGGGTGTTATAGTGAACCTTGTCCAAGGGACTCACAGGAGAAGGGTTCTGGCTGTTCTTTCAACTACATAGAGGCTAAGGGGACTATGTAAAGTGGTCAGTGTTCACCATGTCAAGGGAACTACAGTGAGAGATCTAGTGATGGAGGAGTGAAAAGGGGCTTCAAAGAATCTGCAAAGTATGTTATGAGAGGAAAGCCCAACTCCTAACAGCTGCCAAGCTCAGGCAGCACCCAAAAGGCAGAGGTAGCCTCGTGGGTTGCTTCGAGGAGAAGTTCTAGGCGGGGAAAGAGAGAGCATGGTGAGCATCCCCCGCCTCACCACTGCCAGCTGCCAGCCCAAAACAAGGCAGACTGTGGGCAGGCATGGAGGATGGATGAGGAGAAGACCTTTAACTCTCTAAATAAACCTGTAAGTTTATTCTCATTATATGTTTTATATAAAAACATATACACCTACATAATAAGAAAATATAATACATAAAAATAATATTGTTATATATTTATTATAGGAGGGTGAAGAGAAAAGCCATGGCGATTTCCCAAGTGTCCAGAGGGGCAGGAAAAAAAAAAAAGAAACAGCCCTTCAGAGTGGCTAAATGGGAAAAGAATAAAGCTATTTTCTGTTACACTTAGACTGATCTTGTTCAATATAATGGCTGCTTGAGGATGGTGCTAGGATACCTGGATGAAAGCTGTAGGGTTTATTACGGAGAAGACATTTATAACCATGAGAACTGTCCACAAAAGGTGTCCAATAGAAGAAACTTCTCTGACTTAGTTATAAAATCTGGTGGTGGGTACGAAATTAGGGCTCAAGAAAATAGGCTACGTAATAAGCTTGTTCACTACCTTATTTTGTAAGGTACTGTTGGCTAATGTGAAGTTCCACATTATTCCACACCATTCTCTGGTCCCCCCCCTCTTCACAGACGACATGTTGGTTTAGTTTCTAAAGTGTTTCTCTAGCTTTCACAAATGTAGACAGAAGTTGGAAGCCACATCCCATTTTAGAGAACCTACTAGTTCTTTGAGGAGTGAAATCATCCATGGATAATGAGGGCAGAGCCTTCTCTCCTGCTATAGACCACATTTCAGTTCCCAGCGATTATCTGATTAATCCTCAACTAACACATGTGGACAGTGGACATAATAGTCTTCTCTTGCAGCACAACTTCCTGGAGTCAGTGTCAAGATAACAGTCCAACATACTCATCAGAATCAGAAACCGATGACAAATTCTTAGGAAATATCTTCAGGGACTGTGAGAAGTCTTTTATTTTGAAAAGCTCTTCTCTGTTGCTATTTTTGGACACTGAATACTGTAAAAGGTTTTCTAGCTGAATTCAGCTTATTACTTGGGAAAAAAAAGTCAAAGAGTAGAAACAGAGATGCAGAATTTCTTTTTCTTTTTTTTGGATGATCCTGAGCTTTCTGGAAATGGTCTTAGGGCTTTTCCCTTAATTACATGCCAGCTTCCCTCCAATGAAGGAAAAGTTGTGCTGATGTTAAAAATCAATACAGACCCCTCTTTCCTCTATAGTCTACTTAGTCCCTGCTGTTGCAGTTTATAATGAGGTCTTTTTTTTTTTTTTTTTTTTTTTTTTTAAGGGAACCACAGGCCAATTATTATGTCTTAGTTTTGAAATAGTCCTATCTTATTAATTTCCTCACAAAAATGAACACAAGTTATAACATCTCTGATGTTATAGTCTTTAATAAAAAACTTCACTCCAGGAGATGCATTTTGTATCTTCCCAACCCCCAGCCCTCTTCCCTGACAGCTGTACTATCTATACCTGCCCACAAAGTCTGTACACAACTTTTGTCCCGTGGCCATAGCAGACTGGACTAGAAGTAAACTTTTAACTGGGCTCCATTTAGTCTTGGTACTGGAAATGTGAACTTGGACTTCAGAAATATTAGTTAATTTCTTTAGTTTTCTTGGCTGAGGTGACACAAATTCCTGAGCAGAGGCTGCGATGCCAGAGGTGGGACCCTTCTCTGCATCATACAGATTTTCAGAGAAAGAGGAAAATGAAGCCAACATGCTGAGCGATAGAGAGATGAGACATGAAGGAGAGAGTGAGAATGAGAGAGAGCGAGAGAGGCGGCGAGGAAAGCAGTTGTGTTGGTCTCCGATGGGTCTCCTCTTTCTAGTCCCAGTCTTTTGTGATGCCATCAATAGGCTTTTGGTTCCATGACACATCTCAGGGTCTTCATAACATTTTGTCTTCTTTTGCTCATTGGATTAAGTGAGTTTCTATTATTGACAACCAAAAAGTAAAATTTACTGAGCTCTCTATGAAACCAAATTTTGACAGCTCAACAAATTCTTCAGTGTCCATTGCCAATGGCTGATCTTTTAGAAATGTATTTTTGATGCCAATTTGGTAATCTTAAAGAACATACTATTTATATTCTCAAAATTTTAATAGCCATTTATACTTTTCTCTTGAAACCTCTGTGGAGAACACTCATAATTATAGCAAAAATGACCTTCTCAAGAATACATCATTAGCCAGTATTGTTGCCTTTCACTGATAACAGGGCTGTTCCAGAGTATGACTTCTGTAATCACCATGGGAGTCAGTAAGGGAAAGATTCAGATAATGTCACATCTCCTACTGGCTCTATGATTTGTGGTAAATTACTTAACGTCTCTAAGATTCAATTCTTGCACATGTAATATGGGAATGAGATTTTAATATCAGTTCTAGATAAATCAAAATTGAGAAGAAAATACCTAATAACAACTCTGGATGATTTAGAGCACATATGTCAAACACAAGGCCCGCGGGCCAAATCCAGCCCGCCAGGCCTTGCAATGTGGCCCGCACCGCGCTGTCATCACTGCACTCCGCTGTCAGTTTATGACATTGTCAGTTTATGACTGTTCAGTAAACCATTCGGCCCGCGATTTAGGCTGGATTTTAGATTTTGGCCCCTTCTCTGATTGAGTTCGACACCCCTAATTTAGAGCATGTTTGTAGATTGAGGTCAAGAGTCCTACCAGAGTGATACCAGAAGTGTGTGTATGTGTAAGTGTGTGTGTGGGGGGAAGGGCGGGGGGTTAGGTAGGGGTAGGGTTGGAGTCTGCATGGCCATGGGCCACAGGAGAGAATGCCAGGAAGTCAAGCATGAGCCATGAGCTAAGCATTGCAAGAGGAACCAAGAACATAAGAAAGTGAGCTTTAGAGGATAAATATCCCAAATTTTCCCGCTTGCAGGGGTCACGCCCATTTGGCCAACCATTTCTGTCCCCAGGTGTGATTGACAGACAGTATTTTCCCTCTGTGGTTCCCTCCCTCAGTGGTTTGCAGGGAACACATGTCTATAATATCCGGCCTTCCCTTTGTTCCTTTTCCATTATTAATAACTAGTTAATTATAATGCTATCAAGAGGACCAAAGTGCATTCTCCCCTTCCTCCCTTACAGTACAAGGTCTTTGTTGTTATGGGGCCCATAGACAACCAGCTGGAGACCACATTTCCCAACCTCTCTTCTAATAACCACATTACTCTTACATAGTCGGACTTACGAGCCAGGCACTGTTTCAAGCAGTTTACATATTACTTCAATTAATAGTCATAACAACTTTATGAGCTGGGTTAATCATCATAAGAATCCCATGAGATTGGGACCATTGTTATTATAATTTTACAGATGAAGAAACTAAGACCTAAGGCAGTCCAGAGATAAGGCCGAGACAGCATTGCAAGCCAGGCAGTGTGGCTCTAGAGCATGTGTCTTCACCTCTGTGTTGTGGTGTCCTTGTAGCAAGATGACCGGACAGGGACACCATACAGTTAGACACAGAGCCAAATCTGAGCCTGCAGAGAAAAGGATGAAAAGAAGAATCTCCTAGATTACTTAAGGATAAAAAATTAGTTATGTTTCAATATTTTGTTTTTTTAATTTAAAAAAGTAGTCACATTTATTTTAAAGAATGTGAAAAAGACCAAAAGCACAAAAGCAAATGTAATAACCTCCTACAATTTCACTACTCAGAAAGAACCCTTGTTTAATCATGGAAGTCTGTTTCTCTTCCAATCTTTTCTTATATACAATATATATGCATCTATATTTATAGGGCTATCATGTGTTTTTTTTTCTTAAAGAGATGAAACTATCCCCATAAACCTTCCATAAATCAAACCTTGTATAACTCAAGGCTGATACTATTGATAAAAAAAATTGTGAATAGTGCAACATGTCATGTCCAGGTAGCAGTAATATTAATATGATTGCTGAAATTACATACTCCTTAACAAACTTTTAACTTGGGAGAGATTAATGTTATTTTAAATTATGTACATAAACTGGGATTTTATTAAATGTTTTATGTGATAATATTACAAATTCACTTCATTTAACTTTGAGTAAATTTGTGATTAATGGACATGTTAGAATACTATTTTTTATATTTAGCATTTTAAATTCAATTCTTTAATTTTTGCATTTGTTTTTAATCTTTCCACGTTATTTTTGTTCAATTTATACATATTCTTCTATTGGCTTGAGTTAAATTCTTAATATTTTTTGCTATTCCTGTCTTTCTTAAGATAATAAAAGCACTTAAGACCAGGAGATGTCCTTTAAGAACAATTTTGCCAGCATTTTGAAAAATTTGATTTGCAATATACTGACTGTTTTACTCCATAAAGCATCTTGGCAGTTTTGTTTTCATCTTTAATGTAGGCATCACTTAAGGGAGTGTTTTAAAATTTCTAAGTGGTTGAGTTTTTTGAAATCACTTAATATTTTTTAAATGACTTATTTTTTACTCATTTGTTTGTATACTGTCTCTCCCTCTCTACCAGGAGATAAACATAATTAAAACAAGGATCCTTCTTATCTTATTCCCTGCTATATCTTCAATGCCTGGTGAAGGACTGGCACATAATAGCCCATTGTGAATATTTGTTGAATGGAAAAATAAAAATTTCTAGCTTTACTGCCCTGTGATCATAGAATATGGGTAGGCCACTTTTGTTTTCTGGGAATAATTGAGCTTTTCTAAGTGGTTTATTGTCTGATCTGTTTTAAAAACTATTTAGTATCACTAGAAAAGATACATCCTGTAGACCACAAAGTTTAGTATATGCATCTGAAAGAGACCTTATTAATCATATTATTCAGATTTTGCATTTATTATTGTTCCCTCCCACTTCCAAGATTGGGAGTTGTGGTTCAATTCACCCTGTAAAATAAAAAGACTTAAAAAATTAGTTCTAAGAGTTTTAATTCATTCAACTAATATATATTGAGCTCACACTATGTTTTAGGTCTTTTATTAGGTCCTGGCTATAGAGTGGCAGCAATGAAAAAGACTTGGTCTTGCTTTAATTGTGGGAGATGAGCATTAAACACACAAACCAACACTGCAGTCATTACCAATGTAGATAATATGAGCTCTCAAAGTGATGAACAAGATGATGATATGAAAACATGGAAGGTAACACGTGAAACCCAGTTGCTAGGGTAGTCAGGGAAGGCTTCTTGGCAGAGGTGTCAACTCAGCCATGATGCGAAAGTTGAGGAAAGAAGAAAAAGAGTCAGTTTCTGGATAGGTAGTAGGGGTTTTAGGATTTGAGGGAAGGCAGAGGGCAGTGAACTTCACTTGTATGAAAACTCTGAGTTGGGAAAAAGGCTTGGTATGTTGGAATAACTTTAAGAGTGGTCAATAGGTACCCCTTTTACTATGCTGAAATGAAGTTCACATATAATATATATACAGTTTTAATAAAATATGATGCCCTAAAAATAATGAGAAATATATAATGCCCTTACTGGAATATAAAAAGAAACAAAGTGAAATAAATGTATTATAAATTAATAAGGTTTTTAATGTGTGAATTCTTGGCTATCGGTATCCTAGAAGGTATAACAAAGGTGTCAGATGTTTGTACCCAAATACTGTCTCTCCATAAATGCTTCAGTTACAAATGCAGACTGATTCAGGAGTACTGGTTGGCAGCTCAGTTCCATGAGATGAGTTGCTATTTTATGACATGATGTTCCCACATGGCGGATAACTTTTGGTAAAATGTTGGACAAAATAAAATGTCACTTTTTTGATAGAAGTTGTTTATATTAAAATCCTACAGAGAAACCAAGATAGCGGCATAGCTGGGAACGCAGGGTTGACAACATGGGATGAATTTATTATGTTGACCATTTCACAAGAACAACAACATGGCAGAGGCCATCACTGGAATCCACCCGGTACTATGAACAGTGGCAGCTCCAACGTAGTCAGCTTCAAGGAGCGATGCAGCAGTTTAATCAGAGATTCATTTATGGGGTGAGCAACCTGTTGCATTATAAACTTAATAAGAATACTTGGTTTTTAATCTTTTCCTGAATATGAAATGTAAAGCACTAATTAGAAGGAAGGTGTAAGTAAGTTGGAAACCCAGTTGTTGCTGTTGATATTATTTTTAGACCTTATCTCAATGATTCTGTGTATCTGAATTGCTCTTTCCTATTTGAAATTTCCTGAAGTTCAACCTCCTTTATTTTGTTAATGTAAAAAAAAAAAAAAAAAAAAGATGTTAGGACAACTTAAAAGCCCTGGACAAAAGAATAGTAAAAATAAACCAAAACAATCTGAAAATAATTGAAAAAGTTCTAAATTTAGTACTACCTAAATTTAGAAAGCTTGGATCGAAGAACACCTGACTCTTGAGTGGTTGTACAGAACTAATGATAGAATTGAATTGCTTTGTAATGTATAAAGATAAAGTATACCTGATAAATTATTTGATGTTCTGGGAAGTGAAAATAATATAAAAAATAAAAAAATAAAATCCTACAAAAATAATTCGTTTTCATAGATAAAATATAATTAGGGTTAGGTAATACTAAACTTGAAAAAATTGTTTTACTTTCACCAAATGCATGGTGAAATATTTTAAAGCTGTGTGGCATGTAGGAAATTTCCTTATCATGCTAGCTTCACCTATTAATGTCAAGAGTGGCCTCCAAGCAAGCTGACAAATAAAAATGTACTTCCTCCACCAAAAAAAAAAAAAAAAAAAAAAAAAAAGAAAGAAAGAAAGAAAGAAAGAAAGAAAGAAAGAAAGAAAGAAAGAAAGAAAGAAAGTGCTTCTCAGGCAATGTGCCACACCCTTGAGAACCACTGGATTAGAGTATTATGACTGATGGAGAGAAATGCTCCAGGTGGGAAAGACGGGCAGGACATCCAAGAAGTCTACAACCCAGTGGATGCTCAAAGGGCTGCAGGTTCCTTCCTTAGGATCTAGTAGGTCTTTACTTTTTAATCTTTAACTCTTTTATTACTTTAAAAAATATATTTGTATTTTTTGGGGGGGCGGGGGAGGCACAGGAGGAGAGAGAAGTTGTCTCCCATTTACACCTTGACCAGGGAGCAAACCAGCAATCTGATCAGCAATCTGACCAGGAATCAAACTGGTGATCTTTCAGTGCACAGGATGATGCTCCAACCAACTGAGCCAGGTTGTTATGTCTATTTCTTATAAATAGCATATTTTTAATCAATCATTTTTAGAACCAATTTAAAAGACATTAGCTACCACCTGCAAGAGATTGCCAAACACTACGGTAAACCTACAAATTGGAACAGGGCTAGCAACAGTGACTGCTCAACAGATATCTGGTAAGTGAATAGATAAACTAGTTCTTTTAATCTTCTTCCCTGTTTTAAAGTTATATATCTTGCTTTTCATTTTACATGTGATTACTCTGAAGTTTTTCTGAAGCGTCATTATCATTTTCCACAATTGTCAACATCAGGAATGAAATGTTTTATTTTGAGACCTTTTTATTTAAGAGAATTTCTGTTTTTCCTTCATTATTTCTCAGCCTTTGTTAATAAAATCTTGGTGTTTAGATCTATATTATTACTAAGGCTTTTTTTTTTTCCCATTAAGAAACTTTCTCTTTTTGACATTTGCCTCTAGTTTTCTGACCCGATTTACAATTATTTAGGTATCTTATTTTAATTGGTCTGCATGTTCCTGCCTATTCCTTTATGTCGGCTTTCTGTTCTTGACCTGTTAATTATATTTCTTCTCTCTGTCTTCAAGTAATTTTTTTCAAGAAGAATATAAGGGTATATCTTTCTAGAGACCTTGCATTTGATCACTGTCAGTGAAAGACCACTTGAATCAGTATTGGATTTCTGGGTTACAACCCTTGAATAATTAGCTCCCGAGTAACCGAGAGTTGATTTAAATAATGCAGTATTTGAAAGAATACAATTTTCAATAACACTGTTATTTATTTTGTTTAAAATGTAAATTTAAAAAAAGAATAGATTAATTTCTCAGCTTTTTTATGTGGAGGAACTTCTTTATTGCTAATTATAGGATGGACACTCTCCTATACTTCTCCCTTAGAAAATAAGATATAATACATACATCAGAGGGTTTGGCACTCATTTATTCTTTCATTTATTCAAGCAAGAATACAAAGGTGTCTGATTTATTCAGTTTTTATTGAACTGTTACAATTTTAGCTCATAAACACAACTCAAAAGAAGAGGAAGTTGTGATCCTTGATATTTGAGGAACTTACTTCCTTGTTAGAGAGACAAGAAATCCATAAAATTAACTGAGGAGCCAATTACAAGGCAGTGTTCAAGCTAATATTACATATGAGGTGTGTCTGTAAAGCCTAAGACAAGTAAGAAACTACGTTAGTGACATATGTGTGTATGTGTATATACAGTATATGAACACATATAGTTATATATTGCTTAAGGATGGGGATATGTTCTCAGAAATGGGTCATTAGATGACTTAATTGGTAACTTCCCCTATCTTTCAGGTAATTGTGGATACCATCCCAATAGAATAGTGGTTCTCAACCTTTCTAATGCTGTAACCCTTTAATACAGTTCCTCATGTTGTGGTGACCCTCAACCATAAAATTATTTTTGTTGCTACTTCATAACTAATTTTGCTACTGTTATGAATCATAATGTAAATATTTGTGTTTTCCAATGGTTTTAGGCTCTAAAGCAGCAGTTCTCAACCTGTGGGTCCCGACACACAGATTTAGAACCACTAGCAGGGTCGCCTGCTATACATTCTGGTCATTTTACAATCAAAGTGTAGTTCAAATTTATTATTTGTTGTCGGTAGCGATCAGTATTAATGGTTTCACCTGGTTTTAGAAGCTCATAATATACCACACCTTCCTGATCCTACCAAATGCAGAGCATTGTCTTCTTTCCAAAGCGAGTTGGCCTTGCAGGCGATATTGATGGTTGACCTGGATCAACCCATGATTTTGTGCAATTGAGATCCTCAAAATAAATTCACTTTTCATCGCCAGTCACAATTCGATGCAAAAAAGACTTTCTGCTGTTGAAGCAACATTTTACTGATGACTTTTTGGTTTTTCATTTGTCTTTCATTCAGTTGATGTGGCACCCATTTTCCTCCCTTTAAAATCTCTTAACCTAGTACCCTGGACCTATTAACAAAGGGGTGTTTGTTAATAGGTCCAGTGAGTAATTAGCAGAAATTGCTTTAGTGATGGGAAAAACAAAATTGTGGGACCATATTGGAGTCTTTAAAGGTTTTGTTTATCATTGAAAGTCTCACAGACCCTGGGCTTGGTATATTTTTACTGCTGTGTGATTGGGCCATATTCTTGATGATGGGGCATTTTTCTCCTTGCTAAGGTTGTTCAATAGCAATGAAATTGTCTAATTGCTGATGAATGAGTGCTAAGGTGCAGTGCTCTCATAAACTTACCTAATAAGGTAAGTTTATTTATATCAGTTTGTCTTACCCTAGGATAAACATTTCCTTGTGTGGCAGTGTTTTTTTGTTTGTTTGTTTGTTTTGTTTTTACTTTATAACTGGCTTGACTACTAATGAAAAAGTTAATGAGAAAGTTAGGATGTATACATTCTAACTTGAGGTAAACTTTAGGGAAATCCATGACATCTATTTGCCTCAATCCTACCCCCCCCCCACCCCCGCTTCAATTAAGTGTTATAATCATATTAACCAAATCATCAGGCTGTTATGAAAAATAATTTAATTAACAGATTCCCACGCCAATGCATCCCTTTGGTGATGAATAAGAAATTGGCATAATGAGGTGGTAATCTCAAGCTCAATAGGAGGGAGAGAACTGCACAGGAAGCTCTGAAATTGCTCACTTCACCTGGGAACAATTAGAGTAATAACTGTAATAACAATAATAATAACAAACAAGAAAAGCCCAACAATACTTACCATTTTTGTGATACCAGTGCCAGAAATTCTCTGGAGGAGGCAGGTGGCAGTCTAATTGGAAAGATAAGGCTAGAGACTTGTCTTGAGGTTGGCTTGGCATAGGACTTCATCTAAGGTTGAGAATATGACAACTTTTAGAAGTCAAAGCCTAAGGATGGGGTAGGTACATGGAGAAGGGATGGGGTGTCTCAAGCTGCCTTCCTCCCTCCCTTTACCCCCCACAAGCTACTTCTTAATGCTGGCTGATGCAAGGTGCTTTGCCTTTGTAGAATTCCCACCAGTACAACTATGGCAGACATAGTCCTCGGGTAGTCTTTGTTTAAAGGAAGTGTTATTAGTTCTGTATTTTCTGTATCATGTCATTCACTCATAGGAAAATGCCAATCTGTGTAAGACTGAAAGGGCAAAGGGAGAAAGGCCTCCAAGGATGTTATTGAAATCCTTTTAAGAGGATTTCATATGGAAAATCACATCATATGGGAAATTGTCTGGTATCAAATGACAAATGTTTGGGTGACAAAGGGTTAAAATTCTTCCATCTACATAAGAATTCAGAGTTTGCATATTACATACTGATAATTAGGGCAGGATGAGGATGGTCTTGATTTGATCGGGATACAAGTGCTCTCCCTGCCCCAACCATTATATCAATGGTGGCCTTATTCTAGAACTTCCCTAACGGGTTTTAAACGTTCCCAGTCATCATTCCTAAAAATGAAATATTATCTACTATGTACCTGAGCTCTTGAGAGCTTCCATAGCTTGTAATTACATAGGCATAAAAAGTGAACAACATGTTCAACTCAAGTACAATGCTGGCTTGTTTGATCCAGCATTTACGAAGATTCTCCTGCGTGGTGATTAAAAGCGGATTCATGGTTTCAGGTTCTTCCCTCAGTGCATCAGTCTCATGTCTTTAGCAGAGTCTCCTCGCCTCACCTTGGGGCACATGCTCTGAGATGCTAGACCCAGTTTAAAACTCCAGATTGAGTTCTACAAAATTAAATGTGCCTGTTTGATTCTGAATGCTTGAGCTTTGCCTGGGGCTCCCTCTCTAATTAATCATCCCAGAGGTTTAGAATACTTCGGCCCAATCCTTTCTGATTTGTCAAAGGAAATAGAGAAGGCCTTAGTCTGAAAAAGTGCTCATCTGATGTGTCACATCATATGGATTTTAAGATTTAAATACATTTTCTTTTTACGTGCAGTGGCTTTATCAAACCAGAAAGATGGAATATTTGCATATATTATCCACATCGCCCGCGCTGGCAGACAGAACGGGTGATACAGTACAGGAAAGGAATGGCTATTTAATAGTTCCTTTTCCTTTCCATTCAGATCACACACACTTTTGCCGAAAGAAGCCTCACAGCGCGGAGTCTGATATTACAGCAGTGTTTCTCAGGAAGCAATAATTGTGCACTCCTCATTAAGCTGGTTCATAAAAGAATCCTATTAAAACCAATACAAATAATAAACCTTGAAAACGCTGCTCTAAATTCCAAGAGGGTGGCAAAGATATGCTACAGTAACGGTCTTCCTGTTTAGAGGGTTATTTCGAAAATCACGTGTGCTGAATTCTTCTTCGCCAAGCAAGCACCTCACTGCCAAATAAAAGACCCAGGAACATTTCAAAGGTATTCAATCCAATCCTGTGCCTTTAACAGCCATTCTTCTCCGAGAATGGATCCCTGATTCTGACAGGATACCCAACCAAAAGGCTAATTATCTTTAATCGCTTAATTAATAGGTAATTCTTACAAAGAGGCTAAACACCTGAACCGGCCAAGTCCTTTGTTTTTTTTTTTTGCATGGGCAAACCCAGCTGGTTCCATGTGCTAATTTCACTAAATGAGGATTTGGCCAAACTGTGTATTGCTGCAAATAATGGTAAATGTATCAAATTAAAAAATAATAATGAAAAAGTTATTTTTTGTTGTTGTTGTTGTTCTCCTTTAATCGCAGAGGCGGTTGTGGGGCCCCAAATGCACAGGGCATATGGCTCACCTCACCACCCCAGATGGTGCCGCCGGCCCAGCCTCCCCGGGGTCCAGGCTGGTGGCCCCCCCTCCTACCCTGAGCCCTCACCCCTTCTCCTCAGCCTTCCAGCTGCTCTGCTGCTGTATGCTGGTCTTTCTCAATGGTTTCCCCTGCTTTTCTGTGTCTGCCAATGTTTTCTCTTCTCAGGGGTTTTCCCCAACTTCTTCCTCACTCAGGTCCCAGACCTGTTTCTGTCTGTCCTCTGAAGGAGATCAGCGTTCACACGGGCTGGCATTTGGGTCTTCGCAAAGGTCTGCGAATGATTTCTCAGCTGCAGATCTCATGATACACCTTGGATGTTTGTCTAGTTCAATGGCTTCTCAGTGTTTCTGAACTGAAAAGTAGGAGGGACTGCTTTATAGCTAAGCACTTTTCATTTTACCTTTTCCCGGGAGCCTTGTACAGATGATCCTATATGATAAGGAGGGGATATGCAAATTGACTGTCACTCTGCCACAAAGATGGTAGTACCCACATGGGAGGCGGGCGTTTTCTGTAACACAGGATGGCCGCACCCACAGCAGAAGCTGAGCTCCCGTAATAGCCTAAATGAACAATCAGCAGAGACCTGAGGTTGTGCGCTCCCCCCCCCCCCCCCACCTCTCTTGGGGCTTGACAGGGGACCTCAGGCCACACTCCCTCACCCTGGTGCCAGGTCGGGGGACCTCAGGATGCCCTCCCTGCCCTAGCACCAGGCTGAGGGACCTCAGGCCACACTCCTGGCCCATGCGCCAGGCTGGGGGACCTCAGGCTGTGCCCCTACCTGGTGGGGCTTGACAGGGGACCTCAAGGAATACCCCTTTGCCCCAGTGTTGGGCTAGGGGACCTCAGGCTGCTCCCCTTGCCCCTGGTCATGGAACCACAGGCCATGCCCCCCACCCAGTGGGCTTTATAGGGGATCTCAGGCCATAACCCCCACCTGGCAGGGCTTGCTTACCAGCATGCTCACCAGCCTGGCCTGGGTTGGGGGTCCTCAGGCTGTGCCCCCACATCGGTGCAAGGCCGGGAACCTGAGGCTGTGCCCCCTGCCCAGCAGGGCTTGACAAAGGTGGGACCGGCTGGGACTGGATCTAGCCCCATGGGGAGGAAGCCAGCCAGATCTGGATCTCACATGATTTTAAGGTGCATGTGGGTGGGCGGGGACTTGACTCTGGGTCCCGTGGTGTGCCCCAAACTCTGACAGGAGGAAGATCTTCATATACATTTTACTATTTTTCTTTCATCTCTGACACTTCTAATATATCAATAGATAAAGGGGAAAAAGCAATATTAAAATATTTCCTCTAATCCCCTTTTAATGTGCACGAATTTCGTGCACCAGGCCACTAGTCACCAACATAATGGTCACTTAATAAAAAATACTCAAACATCTCTAACATTTCTTCTCATTCATATTTGTGAGTGCTGTTCTTTTCTGTCTCCCTCCTTCCCCTCCAAACACAATATTCCTTGTTCCTTCTCCCTACTCCCCAGTCTTCAACTCTTGATCAGTGTGTCTCACATTTTACCTGCATCAGAACATCTGGAGGGCTTTTATAACTTAGATTGCTGTTCTCTATCTTCCACATTTCTGATTTGGTAGGTCTGGGGTGAGGCCAGGAAATTTGCATATCTCACAAGTTCCCAGGAGATTCTGATGCTGCTGGTCCAGGGGCAGCACTTTGGGGACCACTGAACAGAGATGAGAGAGATTCAGGGGGTCAGTGTTATAGTTTGAGAGTAATTTATAATCCCACTTCACTGCCTGTCCAGCTGGGTGGCCTCTCTGAGAAAGCCCACTAAACTTCCATTTCTTCACTGATAAATGAGTTTAACAAAACATTCCTATCCAGGTTGATAAAAAGATGTGAGATCGTGTTTATTAAGCATGTGAACAAAAAGCGATTGGGATTTTGTTATTACGTTTTATTTTTTCTCTAGATCTCAATTTTCAGGACTTCTAATTGAATTATAAACGGTCCTTTAAACACCCAATCTGATTAGGGTAGTGTGTCTGTTCAGGGAATAAGAAAACAAAATTTCTTTGAGAGGATGTTGACAAAATAATGATTCCAAAATTCATCTGGACAGGCACAATAATAGGCAAGAGAATGTTGAAAGGAGGCTCCTCTTTTTCTTTCCTCCAATTTATTTATTTATTTATTTGCTTGAATTAGAAATCTCTCAATCTTCCTTCTTTCTCTGTTCTGTAAGTTTCTTATTTTTTGATTGGGATTTCAAAATATATTATAAAGTCACAATAATCAAGACAGCATTGTATTGGCTTAGGAAAGGCAAATAGATTAAAGGAGTAGAGTAAAAAATTCTCTATCACACATAGACACACACGCATATGTATTATATATATATGATTTTAAGTCAATGAGGGGAAACAGTTAAATGATGTTGGAGCAATTAGTTATTGATTTAAACACATTGAAAATTACTTCATATTACACAAAAATAATTTTCTGAATGGGTTTCTAAAACCTAAAGAGTACTGAAATTTCTTTCCATGTGTGTGATAAGGGTGATAATTCTATAATCTTGGGAGAATGAAAAGAAATAAATGTAAAAATGTCATACTTGAATTCATATGAGTTTGAAACTTCTGTTTGAGGAAGATATTATGAATAAAGTTGGAGGGAAAAAAGAAATAACACTAAATGATAAAACCACATTTCAAAGTAATAGGGAAACAAAACACGAATAATTCAATAATAAAAAAGCAGGCAAAGCATATGAATAGCCAATTCAGATGAGAAAGAAGAAATATAAATGCTTGATAAAGACTGATAAGATTTAGCATTGTTAAGGCTCTGGAAATGCAGTCACTGTCACCCAATGTTCATGAAAATGTAAATTTATTCAACTTTTTTGGTGAGCAAAGTAAAAATGCACATAACAATTTGAAACAACAAGTCTGTTTCTAGAAATTTATACCTTATACAACAGAAGTACTTTCATATAGGCATAACATGTTCCCAGGAACGTTAATTGCAACTTTTCTTCTAATACTGAAAAATCGACAACAATCTAAATGTGCACCAACAGGAAAATGGTTAATTATATTATGGTACATCTACTAGATGGGATACCATATAAAAAGTACTTCCACCAAAATGAAACATTAGATATAAGAAAAACTTTGTGGGATAAAATATAACAAACATCCATTTGGAAGGCATAGTTTACCTGGCAAAAAAGTAAGAAATATTCTTAGGGGCCAAAAAGAAGAATTAGGAAACCAGAATGTTAAGCACATCTAAGAATGCTCTGAGGGCATTTGCTCAGAGCAAAGACTGGAAATAGTGGGTAGGAGGAGACAAGGCCCTGGGCTTGTGCAGGATGGAGCTGCAGCTTCTGAATAAAGCTGTTTCTTGTGGTGGATTTTCAGTGAGAAAAGACCATGCTAGGCATTTCCATTGCATAGCAAAAGGGAGGCAAAAAAGACACTTGTTTGTCTTCAAGTGGAATCTAGGGAGGAAAAGGTAAAAGAATACTTTCATATTCATCAGAAAAGGCCCCAAAATAGGAAAAATAAATGTAATTTGCAGAAGAGGGTTCATAAGTAGCCAGTAAATGCTTAACTTTACTAGTGCTTAGGATATTACAATGTAAAACCAAAAATGAAATGTCTGTCAGACATGCAAATATTGCAAGTCAGAAGATACCTATTGTCTCAGTCTGTTTGGGCTGCTATAACAAAATATCACAGACTGGATGGCTTATGAACAGCAGAAATGTTTTGCTCACCATTCTGGAGGCTGGGAGGTTTGAGATCTGGATATCAGGATGGTCAGGTGTAGGCCCTCTTCCAGGTCAGACTTCTTGTATCCGAACATGATAGAAAGGACAAAGGCTCTCTCTAGAGCCCCCCCCCCCCCCCCCTTTTTTTATTTATTTTTTATAAGGCACTAATTTCCTTCATGAGGGCTTTACTCTCATGATTTAAGCACCTCTCAAAGGCCTCACTTAGTAATATTGCCTTTGGGGGTTAGATTTCAATATGTGAATTTTGAAGGGACCCAAGCATTCAGACCATGGCACCTGTTATTAGACTACCAGACCTACACTGGGAGAATGAAATGGAACAACTACTTTGGGCAATTATATAGCAATAAAATTTAAGCTACAATATCCTATGGATCATCAATCCACTTTTACATTTAAACTTTAGAGAAGCTCCCACACAGGATACAAGGATGTATTTACAAGAATAATAGCATTTGTAATAGCAAAAATGATAAATAAATGTGTGATAAGAAAAAATGTATAAATAAATTAGTAATGATAATTAAATAGTAGAATTGTATTCTGCAGTGAAAATTAAGGAATAGAACAATGTATATACACCCATGTGTTCTTACAATATAATTTTGAATGAAAAGTCTTAAGTCATAGAGAAATCCATATAATATATGTCAGTCCTATAAAGCTTTGAAACATTTAAAACAATGCTGAATACTGGTTAGCAACTCATTTCTATACTTGTGGCAAAAAAAGTATGTGGGAGACAGAAACAAATTTAGGATAACAGTTACCTTCACTGGGGGTGTGAAGAGGTGAAGAGGTGATGCTGCTGTGGGGTAAACAACATGGAACGAAGCTTTGTGTCCAGTGACAGCTAATAATGTAATAAGTGTTGACACAATTCAGAATATTTTCAATCTTCTAAAATGATAATCATATAGATTACAACATAAACCCAGAGAAATATTTTTATATGATTAATAAAAATTAAGAGATACATTATATTTATTACATTAAAAAACAGGAGCACATGGAACCAGATTAAAAATTAGTGTACAAATATGGATATAATTTATCTACAGTGCCTTAGTGAATGGTTAAAAATTAATTCTTTTTAACATTGACATACCATGGTCTCAACTTTTAATGATTGTTAGATTCACCTAAGGATGAAATAAAAATTCCTGAGGGCTCTGAGTGTTGATCTGATAACTTGATCAGAGTCTGAATAAGCTGTCATTCAGAACTCTTTCAGCTCAGAGCAATGAAAGTATGTTAAAGGTTTGAAGCAGCGAACTTGCCACATGCCTAATTTTTGTTATGGATGAAGTATATGGAGGAGATGGTGTTATTTCAGCAACTTTTATATAAATTTGAAATTATTTAAAAATGAAATGTAAAAATATTCATGTGGAAAAAGTAAATATGCACCAAAGATCCTAAAAAATAAGAATGGTGTGAAGAGAATTATTGATTGTATATTAAAACATATTCTAAACCTTCTGTCATTAGAAGACTGTGACACTGACATCTCACATCTGTCAGGTAACTATTATCAAAAAGATAACAAGTGTTGGCAAGGATGTGGAAAATTGGAACTCTTGAACATTGTGGAATGCAAAATGGCGCAACCACTAAGGAAAGTGGTTGTTCTGCAAAAAAATAAATAAATATGGAAGTTCTGCAAAAAATTAAAAATAGTGGTACCATATGATACAGTACTCTTCTGGGCATGTATTCAAAATAATTGAAATCAAAATATTGAAGAGATTTTAGCATTCTTCTGTTCATTGCAGTACTAGTCACAATAGCCAAGATAGGGAAGTAATTTAAATGTTCATGACGGATGAGTAAAGAAAATGTAGTTATATGCACACAATGAAATACCATTCAGCTTAAAAAAGAAGGAAATTTCCTCACTAGTTTGACTCAATGGATAGAGCGATGGCCTGCAAACTAAAGGGTCCTGGGTTTGATTCTGGTCAAGGGTATGTACTTTGGTTGCAGGCCCTAGTTAGGGCTTGTGCAAGAGGCAACCAATCAATGTGTTTCTCTCACATCAATGTTTCTCTCTGTCTTTCCCTCTCTCTTTCACTATTCCTAAAAATCAATGGAAAAGTATCCTTGGTTGAGAATTAAGAAAAAAAAAAAAAAAAAAGAAGAAGGAAATTCTGCATTGTGGGACAATGTGAATGAAACTTGAGGATATCATGCTAAATGAAATCAGTCACAGAAAGACAAACGCTGCATAATCCCAAATACTATATAATCAAATTCATGGAATTAAAGAGTAGTGGTTACCAAGGGCCCAGGGTAGGGGGAACTGGGGAGTTACTAGTGAACTGGCATTAAGTTCGAATTAAGCAAGATGAATAATTCTAGAAATATGATGTATAACGTTGTACCTATAGTCAACAATAATGCAATGTACACTTAAAAAGTTGTTAAGAGGATAGCGCTGGTTGGGTGGGTTGATTGGTTGAAACTTCATTCTAAACACCAAAAGGTTAGGGTTCGCTTCCCAGTCAAGGTGCATATTTAGGTTTCAGGTTCTATACCTGGTTGGGCATGTGTGGGAGACAACCCATTGATGTATCTTTCTCACATTGATGTTTCTCTCTCTCTCTCTTAAAAAAAATCAACAAATATATCCTCGGGTGAGGATAAAAAAACTTAACAGGATAGGTCTCATGTTAAGTGTTTTTACCACAATAAAATAATATTGTCTTAAAAAATTATGAAACTGAGACATGAATGCCTAGACCATTGCAAAAGATAGAAAGTTTAGAAACAGACCCAAATATGTACAAATATTAGACCCAAGTAAATACAGAAAATAAGTACATGATAAAACTGTATTTTAAATTACTATGGAAAAGATTGACTTTAAAGTAAGTGATGTTGGAACAATTGTATTAATCTTGAAAAGGATAAAATAAAGTCCATGTTCAAACTAATAAATTTCAAATGTATCATATATTTTAGCAAAGTTATACATTTTATAGATTCTGTTTCCTAAGGCTGTCCACTAAAGGGCAAAGACATAGTGACTGACGCCTTGCAGGCACTGAGATATTAGTTTCTAAATACCTTTCTCACTAAAAGGAACCAGAGCTCTTTGGAGCACTGCATGATTCCGGGACTTGCACTGAGAGAACATAAGATAAACCTGAAGCATGTTGGTTCAGAAAGCAAGAAAGTGCAGAAAGAATGACGGGAAAATGTCAGAAGAACACAGGAACACTACTTGACTGACTAAATTTGAGACAATCGGAACATCAAAAAACAAATATTGACAGTAATAAATTAGAGCACATTGACTATAAAAAAATGACAAGGAGACAATCAGACAAGTCCATATTCACACTGTAGAAAATTTCCTAAGACCTGGACTCTTCACAAAATGTCAGTGTCATAAAAAACAGACACACACACGGCAGGGTACAGTCTAAGTTAAAGAGGACTCAAGAGACACGACAACTAAATGAGATGTGGGATCCTTGATTGGATCTTAAATTTAAAAAGTACAGCCATAAAGAATATCTTTGTAGATAATTGGTGAAATTTGAACATGGACTGTATAGTAAACAGTATCATTCCAATGTTAAATTTCTTGTGTATGATAATGATTATGTAAGAGAATGTTCTTCTTAAGAGATGCATGGCATGTAATTAGTGGTGAGTTGTCATGATATTTATACCTTACTTTAAAATTTTTTGTCAAAAAGGGATGTTAGCAACTGGCTCTAGGTGAAAAATGCATGGTGTTCACTGAACCATTCTTTCGTTTTCTTATAGCTTTGCAATTTTTCAAAATTAAAATGGTAGTGGGATAAAAAACAAATAAAGCATTCACCATCAAATCATTAAGACATCATTTTGATATATAGGGATATTTATAGATCATGTAATTATTTTGAATTATTTATAATTTAAGGCAAATGTAAAAATAAATATACAAGTACATTAAGGAATAAATGATGTAAATAGAAACCATCTGTCTCTTTACTTGGCAGATGAAGACATAAATCCATGAATAAATGGTTTCCAGTCACACTTAAGATGTGTAAGTTTTCATTTCTGTGAGCTTTATACAGCAACTGACCCTCAAATATGGTTCTTCCAATGCTTTAAATTTTCTTTTCAGTCTCTTGGCTTAAGAAAGTTCATTGTACTACACTTTATCAGAGAAAACAGACCTTTCAAAGATTTTGTTTTTCTTCTTTTTATACCTGTTATTTTTTGCTCACATTTCAGCCGGGATTAAAATATCAGTAGGGATGCTTTCTATTTCTTAACCCAGTTCATTAACTGGGGAAGCGGCTGGAAGTCCTTCAGATCTACTGAATAAGGTGGTAATGATGCTGCAATGAACAATAAAGCAAGTGTTAGAGCAGATTCTAGCCGACTTAACACTTTGAAATGACAGTCTTCTGTTCCTCTGTGTTAGCAAGGATTCGTCTTCAACCACAAATCACCATGGATCAAGAAGTCACCATAATTATTAGTACCCCCTGCCTGGACAAAGGGAACCAACAGAGGCTTGTTCCCAAGAGCAGTGGGATGGCTGGATCCGTATCCTGCTCTGCCCCCTATTGGCTGCTCTGCCCCCTACGGCTGCGTGATTTGGGGCAAGTTACGTAGCCTGTCTGGCTTGTTTCCTCAGGTATAAAATGAGAATAATGATGTCTAATTCATAGATTTGTTGAGAAGATTTAAATGAGAATGCACAGGGCTTTGTACACAGTAAGCACAATTTTTTATATTTTTATTTTTATTAAGTGCTGTTTTGTCATTTAGCTATTTCTCAAATGACTGAAGTGTTTAAAATAAGTTATATTTTACAGATATAACTTTCCTTTCAATTTTCATATTTACATGCCAGGATGACTGGACTATGATTGCCCCTTTACACTAAGCCTACATTTTAAAAATACCTATACTAATAAAAGGGTAATATGCTAATTAGACCAGGAGACCTTCTGGGAGACCTTCCGGATGTCCTTCTGGACAAAGCCATGGTGGAGGAACTGAGGCAAAGGTGTTTAGGGGCGACCAGGCCAGAAGGGGAGGGCAGTTGGGAGTGATCAGGCCAGTGGGGTTGGGGGGCAGATGGGGACAATCAGTCTGGCAAAGGGGAGGCAGTTGAGGGCAAGCAGGCCGGCAGGCAGAGTGGTTAGGGGTGATTAGGCAGGTAGGCATGTAAGCAGTTAGGAGCCATTGGCACTGGATTGCAAGAGGTGTCCCAAATTAGAGAGGGTGCAGGCTGGGCTGAAGGACACCCACCCCCATGCATGAATTTCATGCACCAGGCCACCAGCACACACACACACACACACACACACACACACACACACACACACACACATATATATTGTTGACAGTATTATAGATGTCCCCCCATTACCTCCCCTCTCTTCATCCCCCTTCCACCCAGTCTCTACATAGCCTTAAAATTTTTACATGGAAATGCATGTAACAAACATTGTTTATTTATCTGCTGTCCTTCCAGGATTTTTATTTTGGTCATGTACAGTTGTTTAATATATATTTCCTTCCTATATATACCATCAGGAATAGTGCCGTGGTTTATATGAGCCAAACATGTTTTTTTCAAACTTGTTAGATTGAAACTGGTGTTTTGTGATATCTTTATTCTCACTTTTTTTTTTCTTTGTGAAGTAATTTTATATATGTTGGCTTTTACAATCCATTTAAGGATTCACAGTTTACATGGACATGCAGCAAAAGGAATTTAAACTTTAACAGGAATCCTATATACCTCACTCAGTTTAAACTCCTGTTCTGATCTCTTCATAGTTCTTTACTCCATGAAAAATCAAACTGCACATTGGCTCACTTGTTCATCTTCTAAAAGTATTTATAAAGTACCTACCATGCTCAATGCTAAGGGGGAAATATAAGGAATACTTCCTGTTCTCTAGGAAGAACCATTAGTTATAAATATAAATCATACACATAAACATTATTAATACTGATATGTAAATGGCCCAAATGAGTGGTCTAGATAGAGGAAAGTTAATAAAGCCAGCAATGGTCAGAAAGATTCTGTTTATTTTAAATGAGCTGCTTTTTAAAAGTTGGGCAGAAGCCTAGCTGGTTTGGTTCAGTGGATAGAGCATTGGCCTGCAGACTGAAAAGTCCCAGGTTTGATTCCAATCAAGGGCATGTACCTTGGTTGCAGGCACATCCCCAACAGCGGGTGTGCAGGAGGCAGATGATCGATGTTTCTCTCTCAATGATGTTTCTAACTCTCTATCCCTTTCTTTCTGTAAAAAAAGCAACAATATATATTTTAAAAAAATAAAATTTTGGCAGAAATTGGCTAGAAAGAAAGAAAAGGTATTCTATCGGAAAGGAACTGTGTGACCAAAAGCTTAGAATGGTGACTAAGTTTAAGTTGTTGTCAAAAGAATGAAAAATAAGTATTGTAGTTTAGAATATAAGTTAGAACTTGGGGAGCAGTCACAAATAGGCATCTTAGAGAACGACTATATAGCATCTTAGCTAAAAATATAACATATTTTGCAAACAGAAATCTTTAAAAAAATATATTTTATTGATTTTTCACAGAGAGGAAGAGAGAGGGATAGAGAGTCAGAAACATTGATGAGAAAGAATTATTAATCAGCTGCCTCTTGCACACCTCCTACTGGGGATGTGCCCACAACCAAAGTACATGCCCTTGACCGGAATCGAACCTGGGACCTTTCAGTCTGCAGGCAGATGCTCTATCCACTGAGCCAAATGGGTTTCGATACAAACAGAAATCTTTAGAGGCTGTTAGGCAGTAGGATAACTTGAAAAAATAGTTTGGAAATTTAAAATGTATTGGTATAATGGGAAAGACAAGGGACAAGAAACTGAACGCAGAGAGCCCTGAGCTCTCCACTTAGTTTTTCTGAAGAAGATAATGGTGGGCAGGTTGTATTTAATACAATAGAACATACACATGCAGGTTTGGGGCTGGACATCAAACTTTGAGTTGTTATCATTAAGGTGACATTGAGTTTAAAAAGATAGGAACTGGATTGATTTGGGTAAGGAAATAGCTGACAAAGGCAATAGGAGTGCTGAATTTTAAGAGAGCTTCATCTTAAAATAAAACTTCCTTCATGTCTGTCTTTGTGTTTTATATGTTCAAGCTGTTTCATATTTTTAGGTTGGTCCAATGCTAGAACCACAGCATCACCTATTCTGCCTAATGACTCTGGATAGGAAAACATTTGATAAAGCATCAAATGTAATGCCCAAGTAACTCTCAGGGTTTGTTTTGAATGTTGTCACTACATGCTGTTTTATAAAACCTTCTGATAAAACATAACGGGTATTTATGATCTTGAAGCATATTCCAGTTTCACATGGAAAGACCAGAGAATCTCTGTATATGTAACAGATGGATTAATCATGAGGTCATTGGGGAAAATAGTGGAAGCAGAAAGATTGGTAGAGAAGCATATGTGCTTTTGTGGATATATTTGACCACATCAAAGTTGTGTTGATAGGCAGTGGTCTAGGAAGACATGACTTTTTGAAGGTCAGCTACATATCAAGTATAATATTCTTGAGACCAATCAAGAGTGAGGTGCAGGCCCTGGTCTGTGAGCCTCAGTTGGTTGGTCATTGTGCCCTGCACCAAAGGGTTGCTGCCTCCACTCCTGGCATTACCCATGCTGGGGTTGCAGACTTGATTCCTATTAAGGGGGGAGGTGTGCAGAAAGCAGCTGATCGGTGTTTCACTCTCACATTGATGTTTCTCTCTCTCTCCCTCTCCTCTCTAAATATATATATATATATATATATATATATATATATATATATATATACACACACACATTTTTAAAAAGAATGAGGTGAAGGCTGATTGATGTTGGTTCACACACTATAACTGCATCTGTAACAGCCAAGGCTCAGTTGACATAAAAAACAAATGATCACCTAAGGGGGCATATGGAAGCAGGCTTAAAGGGAAGAGCCTCTTCTCAGTTGGCTGGGGAGCATATGGAGATGGCTGTTGCCTCATTGGGTATGGACCTTGGCTTATAGAACGCTCCAGTGGTGTGTCCTTGTGACAGCATGGATAGTGAATCTTAATGCATTTCTGGTCAGTATTCCTGGGCAATTGCCAAAGGAGAAATCCCTCGTTACTGACCTAGATCTTCAGAGGGTTCTTGGTTCTTACACCATTGGAGGCCTGAGGGGGGCATTTTAGCAGATCAGCTTCTCTCCAGTCTGCATTTTCCTGCCTTAGTGTCTGTGAGCCTTCAAAAACCTCCTCTCTTTCTCCTGGGCAACAGTATTAGGTTGCCCTTGGAAGAGGGCTGGTAGGGCCGCCCTATCTTGCGATTATTCTGTCTGGGCATTAGCCCATGTTGTCTGCCAGGCATAATTTACATTTAGCATTGTGCTTAGTGCTTTATATACCTTCAAAACTGCTAGGAAATTATAATGTGAAACACCTGATAATTCCATGTAGGGTCTTGATGACCACCAGCGAGCTGGCTGAGAGTTGGAGAACAAACATCTATAGTGAGCCTAGGGAAAGAAAAGCATGTGAGGGATCTACTTAGCTAGGTATTTTTCTTCACCTTAAGCTACTTAAAATCAAATGGCTTATGTGACAAGTTCCCTGGGAGGTGCCAAAACAAATGAAAATAACCTTCCAGGCACGATTTTCTAATGAATATGAATTCTTGCCATAAGCAACCTATTTCAATGGAAATTCTGGTCTTGCAGAGAGAGAAACTAAGGGGAACTTACATCTTGGTGTGTAAGGCAGGGTGACTTTTTTCCTTTGGTGGTTTGTTTCCTGGCCTGAGAAAATATTTGTGTATAAATGTGAAAGGGGAATTGCAGAAGCAGAGCTGAAACTTATTTTCTCTGAGCATGCAAAGGCCTAGGTGTCTGAACATGTTAATAGAGTATTCCTAGAAACCTCCATCTCAACATTGGTCAATATTTATTAAATCTATCTTTGCGAAAGAAGAAAAAAGAGAAACAAATATCTGGAGTGGCCTAATTGGTTCTGTGTGTGCACATGTGTGTGTTCTTTGGGGACACTCTTTCCTCTTAAGAAGAAATATTGTATTTATTCCTCAGAGGTTTATTCTAAGGAAATGAACCACTTCATTATGTGTGGTTCCAATGGTTTATTTGTTGAGTATTTCATCTCTGCCTAATGGGTTCTACAAGAAAACAGAATGGGCGTTTTAAAAGAAAGGAATAAATGAGAATCGATGAATTTAGATAAGCTAATTTTATTAAAAATTTAGAAATATCGGGGTAAATTACAAGCAAGACATAGATCATTTAATTTTTGCTATCCACAATGAGAGCATATTTTATCCCCTACTCTCGTCGTATTAGAAGGGTATTAACTGCAGCATGGAGCTTTTGGAAAGCAGCCGTGAACCTGGGTATTCCACTTACTTGCCAATATTTTATGACCAAACAGATGTGTACGCAAATCACACCTGTTCTAATTGCAGAAGCCCTGCTTCAGTCAATCACTTTAAAATAACTCCTGTCTCTAAGACATAAAATGTGCTAAGGAATCTTGAAGGCTGGACAATGAAGGTGTCAGCCGCTCCCTGACCAAGGGCACGGCTGAGACATATGGTCGCATTTTCTATGCTTTCATGAGACTCCAGGGAGCACTCAATGACAAATCAATGAAAACTTCTCATGGAGGGGAAAGTGAGAAGCCCAGAGAATGTGTTGGGGAACAACAGGGCTCATCTTGCTCCACACATGCTTTCTTTTCACCCCTCTGTTCAGGGAAATCTTAAAGTGGTAGTTGCCTTTGTGAGTTCATAAGAGGAGCCAAATCTTATTCTGAAAGTAAAACTTGTCCTTTGAGAATTAAAAGGTAAAGCACTTGACATTTACTATTTTGATTAGTCTTAACATTTTTTGTGTGTTTATATGCACAAATCAGGTATATATAACTAAGAATAGCCCGCAGACACTCTTCATATAACGATATACTAATCAGTTAAGATTCTCCTGGCTCTATAACCCATATCCCAAGATACTACTTATTAAGTTGAATCTCGAGTGTCAGAAACCTCTGAAGAATTCTTTTAGCAGAAAAATCGATTGATTTTAAATGGATGATGGGTGTGGAATAGACTGGGTTGTGACATATGTCCCTGTAATTTTCTTCTCTGTATACGACCTCTTATTATCTCTGTTTGGTTAAAAGCAGGCTGCTGGGTATATGGTCAGAATTTATTCTGCTATGTTTGAAAACTTATTTTTCATTACATTCCTTGAACACTTAACAGTTAATTCATGGTCAAAGCAACTGTGTCTTGTGTTTGAAACCATAGTAGCCCCATCCATGGTAGACCCTTTAGTTGCCCAGTAGCCACAGTTCTTTGTCATGAAGAGTTTCACATATTTTTATCACTTTTAATTGGTCTTTTCTTTTCTTTTTTTAAAAATATATTTTATTGATTTTTTCAGAGAGGAGGAGAGAGGGATAGAGAGCTAGAAATGTCGATGAGAGAGAAACATCGACCAGCTGCTTCTTGCACACCCCCCACCGGGGATGTGCCCGCAACCAATGTACATGCCCTTGACCGGAATTGAACCTGGGACCTTTCAGTCCGCAGACAGACGCTCTACCACTGAGCCAAACCGGTTTCGGCTAATTGGTCTTTTCTTAAAAAAAAAAAAAAAAAAAAAAAAGTTTTCATTGATTTTTAGAGAGAGAAAAAGGGAGAGGAATAGAGTGATAGAAACATCAATGAGAGAGAAACATCATCGATCAGTTGCCTCCTACATTCCTCCTAGTGGGGATCAAGCCTGCAATCTGGGCATGTGCCCTGACTGGGAATGGAACTGGTGACTTTTGGTTCCTGGGTCAATGCTCAGGCAGTGAGCAACACCAGTCAGGTTAATTGTCCTTTTCTTTATCACTATTACAAATTCTTTGCTCTAAACAGAGGGCATGCTTAGATCTTACCACAAATATTCCAATTTTATCTAACAAGCTTATTCTGACCATTTATTGGTAAAGGATCCTACATCACATTTTAGGATCTCCAAGTTTGCACCCAAGATGAAGTCTTCATCAATACGATTCTATTACGTGTTCTTGAGATTTAAGGTATAAAATTCCAATTGCCTTGGAAACAAATTTGTGCAGAATGCATACTGAAAAAGCTACAACTTCAGTTTTATAGCTCAGGGATTATTATTATTCACCATGTGTACCTACATCTGCACAGGAAAAAATAAGGCCCAGAACAGCACAAGCTTCCAAACCCTGAATCAGTTTGTGGGACTCAGTAAAAACAATGATTTTTCACGCTGTCATTTCCAGGGGCTATGAGCAAAATCGGGGTCCCCTTGCCTTTCCTTGGTTCCTCATGTTCCTACCTGCTGGCTGTGCAATACATTCTGGGAAGGAATTTTGAGAGTGAACATGTTCAGCATCATGTTGATTTCATCACTGAAACTGTCAGGGTTGTAGAGGGATGCTTTTAGAAGAGCCTTTTT